>NC_072444.2:31842500-33092500 GCF_028878055.3 Symphalangus syndactylus | reverse complement strand
GGTCTCATCCAGGCCTCAGGAGCCCAGTGAAGAGTCTGCCATAGGCCAGAGCTGGATAATTCACGCATCACTAAGCATGGTAACTGCAGTGACTGGAACACATCAAATAATTTAAATCCATGGTTCCTAACGACACTGCAGACAAAACAAAACAAATTAGCTGCCATGGAAGATGCTAGTGACCCAGCTTACTATTCTGAAAACCAGTAAACCAAGGAAAAAAATTAAACCTTCATTCTGCCTTTCCAATAGAAAGTCTAACCCAGGGTAACCACAGAGTGGACGAGCTTCTGCTTAGAGGAATATCCCAGCAGATGAACGAAGGAGGGATGATGGAATGAGGCCCCTCCTGAGTCAGTGGGTTAGGCCTCGAGCATCAGCAGCTGCCACCATCATACACATCACGCGCCTCCCGGGGGACACACCAGCATTGCCTGTGAAGCGGCCACACCCACACCGAGCCTGTGCACACCTGATGAGGCCCAGAGATCCCACCTCCTGTTTACAGGAAATACAGGGACAGAGAAACAGGTTAAGCGCCCCCAAGGGGACGTAGTCAGCAGATCCAGATGATGGCAAGCCCTACGGGGCAAACAGCTCCTTCCTTCACCAAGTGAATCGTAAGGAAAAAGAACAAGAGAATGAACCTGTTCAAAACAGACCAACCAGGCACTGGGGCCTTCTATGGATCCCGGTAATCAAATGCTTCTGACCTGATGAGATGGCGGCAATGTGACTGATATCTGGAAGGCTGAGGCTGCTGCTGCGGCTATGTAAAAAAGTCCCGATTCTGAAAGCTCCGCATGGAAACATTTACAGATGAAACAACCTGCTGTCTGGGTTGGCTTCAACATTACACGAGAGGGGAGCACGTGGGGGCACAGGAGAAACAAGACGGGCTGAGTTGCTAGTTGCTCAAGCTCAGTGACCGCTACAAGGGAGAGTCCTGAGGGTTTCTGTTACTTTTCTGTGTACTTTGTGATGCATTTCAAATTTCGAGAGATAGACCGACAGACCGACAGAGACAGCCAGATAACTGGGTAGACACTAGGGCTGAGAGTGGCTGGGGGCTGTCTTCTCTGTTTGGTGTGTGAGTTTTCTGTGGTCAAGAGAAAGCTACAGTGGCTGGGTTGGAGCCATCTTGCTGGTACCATATCCCAGAAGGCTGGGACAAGGGGAGCCAGCAGTAGGACACAGTGACACACTGCAGGTGGCAGGAGCTAAGGAGGTTGGAGTGGAAGAGGCTGAGCCAGATTCCAAAACTGGGTCCTGAGCAGGGCCCCAGGGCTCAGCATTTGCTGCCTGGAAGAAAGAGGGCACCGCCAGCCCATCGTGTTGGACAGGGCCAGAATAACTGCCATGGAGGCTTGCACGCCCATGTCCCTCCTCGTCGCCTCCAATGCCAGAGGAGTCGAGCGCATGGGGAAGTGAGGGGTGGGCATGTACGAGCCGGCCATCCCCACTAAGCCTGCTGAGTCACAGCATAGCACACTGGGGCAGGGAGGAGAGCTTGGAATCAGGTAGGAAAAAGAATCGTTTAACCAAATAGGGCTAGGTTTTATTACGCAAAAGGGACTGCAGTGTTACAGAATCTGGCCAAGATGTCACTGAGGGCCTCATTATCTGGATAAAGGCAATGACCAGAACAAAATAAAACCATTTCATGCTTGTATCCCAGTGACACAGGCTGGGCCTCAGTGAGTTGAGGCTCCTTGATAAACCATTCGTAAACGTACGGAAGGAAATCACGTGAACATGTAGGTAAATGGAACAACTGTTCAGACAGAGCTCACTAGACGCTGTCCACTCCCTGAACACTCACGTACTGTACTCTGTGGCTATGGTCCAGCACTAACCACCACTGTCACCACCACCGCCACCACCACCGTCATCCACAGGTGTGTCACCTACTTCACTGGTCCCTTCCCCTCTAGGCCCCTCACCTCTTCTCCAGGGCTGAAGTTCTCATGGCACAGAGGACACCGGTTTGCCAGCTTCTCTGGTTTGGCAGCTGAAATGATTTAAAAAAGACTCAGTCGCTCCCTGAATGACAGGTGACAAGACATGCTGCTGGTCTGCCCGCAGGTGCCCTTTAATTCACCAAGCCCTTGCAGAGGCCCAAGAGCAGTGGCACTTCCTCCAAGAGGACACCTGGTGACCCGAGGGCACGGGAGCCTGGGAAGGGGCACTCACGGTTGCAATCCTTGTTTTTTATGTGTCTGGGCAGCTCTTCCTTGAAAACAGCCTCACTGCAACGGTAACACTTTCCAAACCCGTCTTTTTGGTCACATTCCACCAGCAAGTGCTCCGTCAGACTGGATATCTCGACCACCTGGATTTTGAAATACAGAGCAAAGCATGTTGCTGAGAAAGCGGAAGCGCCCTCCGGCCAGCCTGCAGAGCCTGTGAGCGCCTCCCTGCCCAGGGAGGTCTGTGCCACCTATGCATGAAGTGAGCCACAGGCTTCTATCTTTGGCATTTGCCCACAGACTGTCTGGAGTCACTTGTGATACTTTGCTGAAGACCCTATGTCCTTCCTTTCCTGTCATCTTAGCGTCAGGCAGGGGCCACTGTAAAGGATGGGGAAGCTACGGTCAACCTGAGTGTGAAACTTGGATGAGGGCGCAGAGTGGCTCAGTGGTTACACATGTGGCCCAGGGTTCAAATCGTGGCTCCCTGCTATTTCTAAGAATGCGCATAGAAACAGGACCACAGAAAAGAATTTTAAGAGATTCTCTCGCTACGTTGGTGTCTCTGGCAGGAATGACTTGTATATACTCTGTAACTTCAGGCCGCAGGACTTGACATACTGTGAGCCAGTTCAACCTCTTTTCTTCATAAATTACCCAGTCTTAGGGATATATTTTTTGTTTGAGATGGAGTTTCACTCTTGTTGCCCAGGCTGGAGTGCAATGGTGCGATCTTGGCTCACTCTGCCTCCCGGGTTCAAGTGATTCTCCTGCCTCAGCCTCCCGTGTAGCTGGGATTACAGGCATACACCACTATGCCTGGCTAATTTTGTATTTTTAGTAGAGACGGGTTTCTCTGTGTTGGTCAGGCTGGTCTTGAACTCCTGACCTCAGGTGATCCACCAGCCTCAGCCTCCCCAAGTGCTAGGATTACAGGTGTGAGCCACCGTGCCCAGCCAGGTATTTCTTTATAGTAATGCAAGAAAGGCCTAATATAGGGGATAGGGGAAGACTTCTTACACAAGACACGAATAGGATGAACCATGAAAAAGATTGGCAAGGTGGGCAATGCTAACATTAAAAATGAGTCTTCCTCAAGACACTGAAGACAGTGAAGATGCACACTGTGGAGTGGGAGCAGGTGGTCACAATTCATGTGACTGACCAACCACTCACATCTACATGTATAAAGAACAGCCCCAAATCAGTAAAAACAGACGGACAACCCGAGGGAAACGGGTGAGAAACCAGGAGGTGCTTTGCAGGAGGACAGCCAATGCCTGCAGACAAAAGGACGGGCACTCCACCTCATCTTCACCAGGGACAGGCACAGTGGGAACTCGCCAAGACAGCAGGAAGCATGGCCGCAGTGCCACTGTGGGAAGGGGGGCAGTGGCACTGTGGGAAGGGGGCAGTGGCACTGTGGGAAGGGGGGCAGTGGCACTGTGGGAAGGGGGCAGTGGCACTGTGGGAAGGTGGGCAGTGGCACTGTGGGAAGGGGGCAGTGGCACTGTGGGAAGGGGGGCAGAGGCACTGTAGGAAGGGGGCAGTGCCTATGCTGCTGGCAGCAGTGCCCGGGCACAACCCCTTTGGAGCACTCCTGGGCAGCCCCACTGAGCATCAGCACACCCGGCAATCCCACGACACATTGTGAACCCAAGAAAGTGCATTCCCGTGCGTCCTGGAAGACACCAGAATGCTGTGGCAACATCGTTCATCATGGTCCCAAACTGGACACAGCCCTCGCGTGCAGCAGTAGATGCATGAAGGCGCTGTGGTCTATTCAAGCAGTGGACACCATAAAGCAAGAAATGCAACATGACACCACATGGTTCTGTTTCCATAAAGCTTAAAAAGCAAGGAGGACCCATTTGTGGTGTCAGCAATCAGACCCCTGCTGACTCTGGAAGGAGCCCTGAGGGGAGGTGGCGGCACAGCATGTTTCCGGTTCACTGGGCTGTCTGTCATGTGGAATGACTCGCATGCATTTGCAGGTGTGTGTTCGGCTTCAGTTACTTTTCTCACAACCTCTCCTCTGAAAATACTAAGACTTGGGACAGCTTTTTGACTCGGCCTTTCAACAGCCAGGTGTTCACACTCATGCAAGTAGCTGGGCTGCTGTGCCGCTGGCCTGACCTGTTTGCAGTGGTCACATCTTGTCAGCATGAGACAGTGCTTCCAGTAGTGGAGATCCAGACCTTCCTCTGTGAAGGATTCACTCCTTTCCCCACAAAAAATACACAAACTGAAAGGAAAGAAAAGCAGGAAATAAAGGTAAAGATCTAGTTCCACTGATGGCCGTTCCGCTCCCACGTCACGAGGAAATTCTGAATTTCCCCAGTCCCTGTGATGTATGCACTTTCCCTCTCGTCTCGCACTGCCTCAGTTTGCTCTGTGGGGCCCGGGCTGGGCCTTCCTTGCAGGTGGCAGAGGAGGCCGGGTATGCCACATATTAAAGCACGATAGGAAAGCCCTCACCAAGGAGGTGCCTGAAATCAACGGGTGAACGATCCTTCCAAACTTTCACTCAGCATCGTCAAGCAGAAAGAATATTTTAAGTTACAATAAAAAGATAAGACGAAGACCTTACATTCTTATAGATCTGTCCTGGCTGCTGGAGAGTAAAAAGAATTTTGCTGCTGTGATATTCTGTGCCTGTAACAACAGTTTCAACAGACTGGCAACTTCCGTTGGGGCAACAGAGGGAAAGCTGTCTTGACTGACTCGGAGTGGATGCTGGTTAGTGCAGAAGGCACATTTCCTACCTTTTATGATGACTACGAAGGGCCAACTAGGGAGGACGCGTTCCCTTTCCAGGGTTTCTGTGTGGCTCCTTGCCCTGACCATCGTACAGGGGGTGGAAGACAGTGCGACTCACTAATCTGGAGAGCGCCCCTCAGCCTGACCGTCATATGGGGGTGGAAGACAGCGCGACTCACTTATCTAGATAATGCTCATCCAGGATTCCCAGAGCTTCGGCAGGTGCTGCTTTCCCTCTTTGAGTGTCTGAAGAGATTAAAAGAAAACAATTTAAATACCTTTTTGTAGAAATTATTTTCAAAATTTTAGTAAGCAGTTTGATGTGAGCTCTAAAACGATTATACAAGTAAAAAGGTAGCATGTTTTCCATTCAGCTGGGAGATGGCTGAGGTGCAGCGGGTGTGCAGCGATACTTGCAGAATGGACGGAAGCCGTTTCCACACGGAGCTTCCATGACATGCATTTACACACCCTGATTCTTTACACACCCCAATTCTTTACACACTCCAAATCTTTGTGCACCCCAATTCTTTACATACCCTGATTCTTTGGCTTCACAGCATCACTTTCTTTTTCCTAAGACACAAAAACAGTAAGGTCAGGGACAAAGAGCTGCAGCGTGAGTGAGAGCCTGTTGAAGATACGTTTTGATCATGAAAGCACATTTCTGGGTTTTGTTTTAGAATTTCTACTGGCTGGGCAAGGTGACTCATGCCTGTAATCCCAGCACTTTCGGAGGCCAAGGTGAGTGGTGGATTGCTTGAGCTCAGGAGTTAAGACCAGCCTGGGCAACAGGGCAAACAAAGCCCTGTCTCTACAAAAAATACAAAACTTAGCCGGGTGTGGTGGTGTGCCCTGTAGTCCCAGCTACTCAGGAGGCTGGGGAGGGAGGATCACTTGAGCCTGGGAGGTGGAGGCTGCAGTTAGCCGAGATCATGCCACTGCAGTTTCTCTCAAACTCAACCACTGACTGTGGAAAACACATGCAGAAGTGCAATTCTAGTTCTACAGACACCCACCCCGCCCCTAAAAAGAGCAGAATTTTATTCTTATTATCATTATTTTTAGACAGGGTCTCACTCTGTTGCTCAGGTTGGAAGTGGTACAAACACAACTCACTGCAGCTTTGGCCTCCTGGGTGCAAGCCATCCTCTTGCCCCAGCCTCCTGAGTAGCTGGGATTACAGGTGCTCACCACCATGTCTGGCTAAGTTTTTTTTTTTAAGTTTTAGTAGAGATGAGGTCTCACTATGTTGCCCAGGCTGGTCTTGAACTTCTGAAATCAAGTGATCCTCCTGCCTCGGCCTCCCAAAGTACTGCAATTACAGGCGTGAGTCACTGTGTCTGGCCAAGAGTATGATTTTAGAACCAGAAAAGGACTTAATATGTAAATTCTGAAAGTTCTGGAGATGGATGGTGGCGATGGTTGCACAACAATGTGAGAGCACTCCATGCCACCGCAGTGTGCACTTACAATGGTAAGATTTACACTCTGTGTATTTTACCCCAATAAAAAAAGAGAAAAAACCATCCCATCCCATCATTCTCCTGGGAGAAGCCTTCACCAGGCCCTGTGTGGGGGCGCAGGCCTGCGCTGGCCTCGAGGCCCCCGCACTCCGTGGTCCCCAGCACCCTGCAGCAGGGACCCACTGCCTGGGTCTTTCTCCCTTGTCTGCTCCTCCTTGGAGCCCCAGCTCCATGAGGGCGGAACTTTGCTTTGCTGCCTGCTGTATTTCCACAGCCAGATGGTGCCTGGCCCAGAGAGGCGCTCCATAAACACCGAGCCAATGAGCAGGAGCTGCAGGCTCTCAGGACAGCTGTGCAGAGGCTGTGCAGCCCGTCAGCATAGGCGACCCCAGGACAGACAGTGCTGTGCGCCCATCAGCACAGGTGGCCCCAGGATGGACAGTGCTGGGAACAACAGCTCCTGGACGGCTGCTGCTTCTGGAGCCACTGCCACCAGGTCCTGGGCTGTGGTGAGGGAGGCGGGAGGCAGGTGCCTGGCAACGGGCTTAGTACGTGCTAGCTCATGGCTGGAGGGAAGTCCCTTCAGTTTGCAACATCCGTGTCCTTGTTTGTGTACTAATCACAATGAGTGTGTGCTGAGTCACTGAGGGTCACTGAGCACACGAAAGTCATCCACACTACGATGCGGACCTGAGCCAGAGGCTCACTCCCCATCCCAGGGTCTGCCTGCCTCCTTCCGCCTCTTGTGTCCTTTTCTGATTGTGACTCTGATGTTCCAGCATTTGGTGGAAATGTCACAGTGACTTTTTGCCATTGGAAGTTAAGCATATATACAGTCACGTTTGATCTTTTTTCCCCACTTGTACCCATTTCTTCTTTTAAAAATCTGTGGTAAGAACACTTGACATGAGCTCTGCCCTCTGAATAGCTCTGGGTGCGCTGTGCAGCCAAGTGGGCTGCAGGCCTGAGGTGCCAGCAGGTCCCAGAACTCATTCACCTGGCACGGCTGAAACCTCAGGTCTGTGGAACGGAAACTCCCCGTGTTCTGCCACCTTTATTTCTTTTTTTTAAAGGAAATTTTCTTTCAACTGCAGGAAACTTCATCATAAAATTAGTGTTATGAAGCTAATTCATATCCCAGAAGCAGGGAGGTTGAAAAGGAACACATTTATATTCAACCAGATAATATTTGTTCCCAGTACATATGACACCCCCATAGGCTTAAAGAGTAAGGGCTCATAGAAACAGAATGTTTACCTGAAACCTTCCCTTTTTAATGCGCTGAAGTCAGACCTTTATAGTCAAGCTGATTTTTCTCCTTTGCCTCTGCAGGTGGCTGGAGAGCTGTGGAGGAGAGCAGCTCTGTGCCCACAGCCCCTGGTCCCTCCCTAAACCTCTGCAGCAGCTCACATCAATTCTGACAGAGGATGGAGGGGCAGGAAGAGTATCTGCCACCCAATTCCACCTCTCCATGGAGGGCTTCTGTCATCCACCCCAAAACTAACCTAAAAAACCAAAAGGAATCAAGACACTCATTTGCATAATCCCATGAAAAATAAGTCAAGTATGATGTGGATCTATACAGCAAAATAGATTGCAGCTAAAAGCACACAGGTGAAAGACGTGTTAACTTCCAACCTGAACTTCAGCCTGAATTTCTTTCAGTGCTGCCAGCTGCCCTTGTAAAGCTTTTATTTCTTCTTTCTTTTGTTTTTCTGCTGCTTCTGTAGCCGCTTTTCTCCGTGCCTGGTAAGAAAATTATTTTTCCATTAGAATAGCTTGTTAGGGTAATCTTAGAAACTGGGAGACAAATTATGCCATATTAACTATATTTCTTATAAATTATAATATTCACTAAGACTAATAACAAGTTAGAAGTAAATCTTTTCCATTGATTTCATCGGTGTTTATTGATAGATAAACCTTCCATGTCCTCACAGCTATCATTATTGCGTTTGCAGCGTGGGAACCTAAGGGTCTCACTGGCAGAGAGTGGACGAGCCGGGATCTGAATGCAGGAACCTATGTTCTTAGCCAATACGCCTGGGCTGCCCATACACATGGCTCCTTCAAATTACGTATTTACTTATTTATGTACCAAGTAACTACTTCAATACAGGATGAGGTCATAACTTCACCAAAGTTAACTCACCCTCATCTCAGCATCTGTAGGTCTGCCATCTATTTTAGCAAATCCCTCAAAAATTGTTTTGTAGAGAATGTTCTTGCGTGTGTTGCTGTCATCTGGAGGAAGGTACTCCAGGATGGAAGCCTGGTGCTGTCTGTACATGTCCAAAATAATTCTAACCGCCGTCTCGCGGACCTCATACACTCTATGCTCCAGGGCACTCACTGAAAACTAAAGTTGGGAGGGGCTCTTGTTACTGATTCTTAAAATAAAATTAATTTCTTCCAGCATACAAAAAAGGTACATTATAAACATTTGAAAAATACAGAAAAGGGAAAACATCCATATTAAGTATTATGAAATACCTCAAACATAAAACCTCATGGATCTACCGTCTCATTGTAAGCCGTGTTATACTTTCATCACGCGTGTTTTGGATCTTTTTAAGAAACAGAACGCTGTGGCTATGGTGTAATTCCATCCCCGCCATGCGTCTCTGGGGCCCATGGTTTCTCATCCTCCTTGGAGGTGTGCATTCCTGTGTAGCCGATGTACAGATTTCAGGTTTTTGGATTTGGGATCCAAACCAGTAAGTATAATGGAAGTATTCCAGAATCCAAAAACGATCTGAAATCCTAAACACTTCTAGTCTTAAGCATTTCAGATGAGGGGCTTCAACCTGTACCTGATATTCTCCATCACACTGCTGTTATTGTCTCTTAAAGACAGGCTGGGCGCGGTGGCTCACGCCTGTAATCCCAGCACTTTGGGAGGCCGAGGCGGGCAGATCACGAGGTCAGGAGATCAAGACCATCCTGGCTCACACAGTGAAACTGTCTCTACTAAAAATACAAAAAAATTAGCCGGGCGTGGTGGTGGGCGCCTGTAGTCCCAGCTACTCGGGAGGCTGAGGCAGGAGAATAGCATGAACCCGGGAAGCGGGGCTTGCAGTGAGCCGAGATGGCACCACTGCACCTCCAGCCTGGGCGACAGAACGAGACTCTATCTCAATAAAAAAAAAAAAAAAAGGCAAAGAAATTTTTTTTATGATTTGTTTCTCCCCATGGATAAAGATCTGCACACACCATGCACCACCGAGTAGGATTAGACAGCAGGATGCATGCGGGGGCCCCCATCTGTTGGATGAAACACTGGCTATTTTTCTGAAATCATTGCCTCACTCATTCCTTCCACAAACGCTGATGAGACCCTCGCCACGCTCCAGGCACTGTGGTGAGTGCCGGGCCAGGTGGTGTGTCACACGCGAGGTCTGCTTACCTTCATCACGTTGTCAGTGGTGAAGCCCGAGCTGCCAGTGCCCAGGTCTTTCAGCAGCCGGGCCAGGAGGCCCATCTGACTCATTGCCAGGTGAACTGAAGAGTTTGCTTTCAATGGCTGCACCAGGTAGGATGGAATAATTTGGAGAGACTTAACTTCTTTAAACAAGGCCATTTCCTATGAAAGCCAACGTAATCTGTTAATTTTTACTGGAAAATGCTGGAGGCAGTTTAGTACAATTCAGCATGATCTTAAACTAAACATTGAAGGGAAAAACAGGGAAATACAGATTGATAGTGACAAGGAGCAATAACAGCACTGATCTGTAAGCTTGTATTTCTATTTAAAGCGTAACAACCATTAGAAATGAAAATCTGAGCCACAGGAAATAAAATCATGAAGAATAAAACGAGTTTATGTCTAATGAAAGCTTTTCAGAAGTGTAATTGAAAACTTGAAGGTTTCTGTTCTCAGTATTCTCAGCTTCAAGGAAAAGGTTTTCTCATTTCTAAAATTCTAAAAGAAATTATAGCTGCTGCTAGAATCATCATTATTTCAGTATTTATTAAATGTCAGCCAAGAGTGTATGATTCTGCAGTGATATGGTCACTAGTGGGTTAAGATGGAAAAAATGTAAGTACCATTACATATTTGAATGTCTCTAAACAAACAAGTCTTTATGTAATTAAGATATTTATCACTTAATTAAGCGGATATAGAGAAAAAAATAAGATGCTGAAGCATTAAGTTATAATCAGAAATAAACCTGTTTCCAATAGGTCTGTAGGTCCTATCATCTAAAATAATCTCTCATCTTGCTGGCCCGATTCACTCTGTATTTGGGCCTGTGAGTGACTCTGTACAAATCTAAAAGCTAAGAGAAGAAGAAGATCATTCTCCAGGGAAGTTTGGACAGTAAACTCCTTAAGTACAAACAGATGCTGTGAGTGTATATTTAGTCCGCTAACCGGCATACTGGTACACAAGAATTGTAACCCTCGACAGATTGCCTTAGGGTCATCTCAAATAGAGAGAACATTTTGGCACCAACAAACTGCTCAGAAATTAATGCGGCTTAAAAATAATTAAATGAAGCAATAACATGTGCTCATTTGCAACATATCTTTTGAAAGATGAATCCTCTTCATCCCCAAATTCTAGCTGTTGTAACCAGGAGTGTATTGTAGCACATTAGGTCATAAGCAGGAGTGTATTGTAGCACATTAGGTCGTAAGCAGGAGTGTATTGTAGCACATTAGGTCGTAAGCAGGAGTGTATTGTAGCACATCAGGTGGTAAGCAGAAGTGTATTGTAACCAGGAGTGTATTATAGCACATTAGGTCGTAACCAGGAGTGTATCGTAACCAGGAGCGTATCGTAACCAGGAGTGTATTGTAGCACATTAAGTCGTAACCAGGAGTGTGTTGTAGCACATTAGGTCGTAAGCAGGAGTGTATCATAAGCAGGAGTGTATTGTAGCACATTAGGTCGTAACCAGGAGTGTATTGTAACCAAGAGTGTATTGTAGGTCGTAACCAGGAGTGTAGTGTAGGTCGTAACCAGGAGTGTAGTGTAGGTCGTAACCAGGAATGTATTGTAACCAGGAGTGTATTATAGGTCATAACTAGGAGCGTATTGTAGGTCATAACCAGGAGTGTAGTGTAGGTCGTAACCAGGAGTGTAATGTAGGTCGTAACCAGGTGTGTATACTGTAGCACATTAGCATGATGGCATTTCTTTTTACATTTTTTTAGCATTCGTTTTCCTTATTTACTCTGAAAATTTAGGTTTATTAAATGAAACTAGATCTGTGGTTCCTCATATTTTGGAGAAATGACCCCTTTGGATTCTTTTTTTTGAGACACAGACTTGCTCTGTCACCCAGGCTAGAGTGCAGTGGCGAGATCACGGCTCACTGCAGCCTCAACCACCTGGGCTCAAGCCACTCACCTCAGCCTTCCGAGTAGCTGGGTATACAGGGGTGCATCACCATGCCCAGCTAATTTTTGTATTTTTTGCAGAGACAGCGTCTCACTATGTTGTTCAGGCTGGTCTCAAACTCCTGGGCCCAACTGATCTGCCCGCCTTGGTCTCCCAGACTGCTGGGATTATGGGCGTGAGCCACCCCTCCTGGCCTGGGTTCTTTTTTTTTTTAAGATGGAGTCTCACTCTGTTGCCAGGCTGGAGTGCAGTGGCGCAATCTCGGCTCACTGAAAACTCCACCTCCCGGGTTCTAAGCGATTCTCCTGCCTCAGCCTCCCAAGTAGCTGGGACAACAGGCATGCACCACCACACCCGGCTAATTTTTGAATTTTTAGTAAAGAAGGGGTTTCAACAGGTTGGCTAGGATAGTCTCGATCTCCTGACCTTGTGATCTGCCTGCCTCGGCTTCCCAAAGTGCTGGGATTACAGGTGTGAGCCACCGTGCCTGGCCTGGCCTGGATTCTTTTTTAAGAAGGATCTGCACATCACAAAATTTTGTGTAAAACTTAAGTAATTCATAAGCTTTCTTAAGCCCAAAGGAGGACTCTTAAGAACTCCTAGACTAGATGAATTCATTAGCTAGTTTAAAGATTTTCAAATTATGGTGCATAACTGTGTGCCCCCAAACTCATACATTTATCTCTATCTCAATATTTCCCATAATATCTAGCCTAGAGGAGGCACATTTGGTGAAAGAATGAAAATATTTCTATTAAGACAGTTATATTTTTTATTTCTTTACCCTCAGATTTTCTATTTTGATATCGTTTTCTGTATGTTTTTATTTATTTAAAAAATTAATGGCATATGTTGGACAAAAGAAACATTGGAAAAACCCAACTGTAGATTTTAACTAAAGTTTATGTCTAAGACAAAACTGACCTTTTAGAGCATAAGGAAAGTGTGATGGTGAATCCCCGAGAATAATGTTAACTGAGTAGAGACAGAATCTTGTAAAAGGTGTTAAGAAAGCCAGAGAGCTACAGGAATATGTTTATCATCTACGGTTTCAAATGCCATGGTGAAGTTCAGACCTGAATAAAATTTGCAGCTGTGACGCGGAGGCGGGCAGAAGAATCTCCAGTTCTGGTGAGCAAAACGGGAATGGTCCTCTCCACACAGTGAGCTGTTTCAAGTTTACTCAGTTTATGTTTAGGAATATATTGTGTAATGATCATTTTCAACAATTTCAAAGAAGACTGAAAGACCTAAGAGAAAAGTGATAAACACGGATGAGTTACTACAGTGGAATTCCACCAAGAGAAAACATGGCACTTACTATCAGTAATACATATGAACATTATATTGAAAATGACATCTCATCTGAAAGGCTGAAAATAGCAAACTGAAAACAGCTTTCTAAACACAGTACCTTGCATATAGAGGACATACGCTCTTACTTCACTCTCTCAGAAATCACTCCCCATCTTCCCTTCATACCAATTATCTAACATCCCTGCTTCAATGGGTAAGCCCAAATCTTCCCTTCATACCAAGTATCTAACATCCCTGCTTCAATGGGTAAGCCCAAATCTTCCCTTCATACCGAGTATATAACATCCCTGCTTCAATAGGTAAGCCCAAACCTTCCCTTCATGCCGAGTATCTAACAGCCCTGCTTCAATGGGTAAGCCGGTATCTTCCCTTCATACCGAGTATCTAACATCCCTGCTTCAATGGGTAAGCCCAAATCTTCCCTTCATACCAAGTATCTAGCAGCCCTGCTTCAATGTGTAAGCCCAAATCTTCCCTTCATACCGAGTATCTAATAGCCCTGCTTCAATGGGTAAGCCCAAATCTTCCCGTCATACTGAGTATCTAACAGCCCTGCTTCAGTGGGCTGTTAGAAGCCCAACTGTGCAATGTCCATTCTTAAGGCCCATTCAGCATTAGAAAAACAGTAATTCTCAACCCCATCAGGTTTCATGCAAAGTGAAAACACAAACTGAAGATGTGGTAGCATTGAACCAGGCCTCTACAAATGCCTGGCTTTGCAGACCATGGAAAAGCGAACACTGCTCGAGACCAGAGACCATGACCCAAGCAAAGGCAGATTTCCCAGACCCTTCATGTAAGATCAGTTGCACAATATAGCTCTTGCTAGAGAACCTCATTTCTTAGTGATTCTATCAAGTTACAGTTGGTGACCATGTCAATGACCAACTGGTCCTCTCTCAAGCTACTCTGGTCTTCTTGGTATGGCGCATGATCTCATCCACAGACGCTGCAGCCAGCGCCAGCTGAGGGCACTCACAGAGGTCACAATGTCCTTTATGGCTCTTCTAATGAGAAAGATGGATGCTCTCAGTGTGTTCTTTAAATCTTCTTTTGGGGTTCCAACAGGCATTTCCAACAACTTCTTAAACAAGGCAAGCAGTGCATCCTCTCGGTAGGACCATGTCTTAGAATAGGCCCCAGCAACCTACCACAAAACAGGCAGCATTTGCATGACATCACACAACCATCCTCCAATACTATACAACTTGAAGGACTTGTTTTTTTTTTAAAACTAAAATGATTCATTTCTAATAACAGAACTTTTATAAATGAAAATGATTCATTTCTAATAATAGAACTTTTACAAATAAATATGCATATTTAGAGAAATAATTTTTTCTGATAAGGAAATTTAAGACTATGTTAAAATATAAAAAGTATTACATTCTCCAAGAGAAATATTTTAAAGCTGAGAATGAGGGGAAAACCTTACTCATTTCTTTTTTTTTTTGAGACGGAGTCTCACTCTGTCACCCAGGCTGGAGTGCAGTGGCTCGGCTCACTGCAACCTCCGTCCCCTTGCAGGTTCAAGCAATTCTCCTGCCTTAGTCTCCCAAGTAGCTGGGATTACAGGTGCCTGACACCATGCCCGGCTAATTTTTGTATTTTTAGTAGAGATGGAGTTTCACCATCTTGGCCAGGCTGGTCTTGAACTCCTGACCTCGTGATCCACCCGCCTTGGCCTCCCAAAGTGCTGGGATTATAGGCATGAGCCACTGCGCCCGGCCAACTCTACTCATTTCTATAAGGAGATACTTCCATCTTTTGCTATGCCATCCTTTTGCGCCGGAATTAGCTGGTATTCAGAACGGAGCAGTTGTTTAATACAAGCTCCATGAATGCCAGAAGGAAACACCCAGGCTGAAATGAGTACTCACTGATACATCTTAGCTCACGTTTTTGCTGTTTCACATAATTTATAATTTACAGAAGGGCAGGCATGGTGGCTAATGTGTGTAATCCCAGCACGTTGGGAGGCCAAGGCCAGGAGTTCAAGGCTATAGTGAGTTATGATCATGCCACTGTACTCCACCCTGGGTGACAGAGCAACACTCTGTTTCTTAAAAAAAAAAAAAAAAAAAAAAAAAGGCCGGGCACGGTGGCTCACGCCTGTAATCCCAGCACTTTGGGAGGCCAAGGTGAGCAGATCACAAGATCAGGAGATCGAGACCATCCTGGCTAACATGGTGAAACTCCATCTCTACTAAAAAAAAAAATTACAAAAAATTAGCCAGGCATGGTGGCGGGCACCTGTAGTCCCAGCTACTCAGGAGGCTGAGGTAGGAGAACGGCGTGAAGCCGGGAGGCGGAGCTTGCAGTGAGCGGAGATCGGGCCACTGCACTCCAGCCTCGGTGATACAGCAAGACTCCGTCTCAAAAAAAAAAAAAAAGTTAGCAAAAGACTTTCCAATTCAGGAAGAACAAAGGGAAGTCAACAATATTGCAAATGCAAAGCCCTGGGCGTTTTCCCTCCTTTATGTGTAAGTATGCAGAGGTGTGCATACCATATAGACTTCCCTCCCCTCTGCCCCCCACTGTTTGTTTTTTTACCAAGGTTTCTCCCAACACATCGATGGCAGAGCTGGCTTCTCTCAAGGCCTTCTCAGTTAAGGGCTCTGGCTCCCCTAACATGCCTCCCCTCCGAGCATTGCTGATGTCTGCATCACTCATTTCCGGCTCCACCACTGCCTCCCCATGATGCTTACGAATAGCTGGAAGAGGCCGCTCATCGTAGGGCAGGGACTCTGCCTGCAGTGAGCGAAGGAGAGAGGAAAGCGCTGGGGAGCTCCATAGGTCACATTCTCCAATGCAACTCTCACTGGCAGGCTTACTGCGCTTACTTACCTGATCTGAAAGATGTTATTTTGCTAAATATCAGTATCATCAGATTAGAATAATTTATACAACAAATAGGATGTAATTGAAAAGATTAGATGAGGCTTTCTATTACTTTCTAAACTCATTACAGACCTAATAAAAAAAAAGCAAGGTAGATTCCGCCTTAATGACTGTTTACTGGTAGCAATTTCAGTTCAATTGACATGGTAGACTACTAAAGTAAAGGCTATTACATCTTTTTTTCTGACAAGATCTCTGATATTTTCTTAGTTTATTGCTTAGAAATAAGCATCAAGCCTGATTTTAATAAACATGCTCACAAGGTGTCATTAGGCCTATTGCTTATGTGGCTATGTTCTCACTCAGCACTATGGCTCCTAGAATGGAACAGAGGTGGGTCTGGCTGGGGTGCACTCATGCACCTCATGCATGGGAACAGCACCTGGCACAACACAGGTCCTCTACAAATACCCAAATAAATTGAATGCCAATCTGAAACGGAATTACCTACATTGATCTTTGGATGAGGATCTGTGGCAGGGAGTAACTGGTCTATTGCAGAATGCTGAGGAGAAATAGTTAGAGAATATGATGAAGGCTTTTCCTGAAGGAAAGGTTCTGCAAACTGGTTTTCTGTTCCTCTTTCTTCCCGTTGTGGTAGTAAGGGCATTGGCTTTTGGTGGCGAGGACTGCCAGAACGAGCGAGGGGCTGGAGGGGCAAATCAAAAGGTCTTCGCATCTAGAGAACAAAAAGGAACATTTAATTTCAAATGCCACTGCCATGCCAGATATATCCATCTCATTCCTTCAGATGAATAAGACTTTAGAAAGCTGTGCTGGAAGAGACTCCTTGGCACAATGAAAAATTTCAAAACCAAAGAGAAACTTCCATGGAGTGAAATCTACTTCAAAGTCCCACACAATCAAGTTGCACTCATCTCAGTTGTCTCTCTACATTTCTGTGTGGACTACAAAAGTGACATAAACACCCAAAATGCTAGTGAAGGAATGAGCATTTGTGCATGGAGCATGTCCACACATGTGCCCCTGCAGGAGCACGGTGGTGTAGAGAAAGCACCTGGGCTGGACTCAAGTGGACTTTCATTCAAAATCTGGCACTGCTATTCACTGTGTGTACAAAGGAAAGTGATGTTGTGTAATCCCAACAAGCAAAGCTGACTGCACAATTGCTGCACACGGGGCATCGTACTGAGTGTTTTGGACAGGTAGACTCATTAATGCTTACTCTTTTTACCCCCACTTGAAAGCTGATGGAAAACTGAGGCATAAAGCTGATAAGAATTAGTCAGTGATCACAGAGCTGGAATGGTGGTGCCCGGATTTCAACCCAGACAGTCCAGCTCCAGAGTGTGCACTCTCTTTTTTTAGAGGCAGGGTCTCACTCCATCACCACGGCTGGAGTGCAGTGGCGTGATTGTAGCTCACTGCAGCCTCGAACTGCTGGGCCCAAGTGATCCTCCTGTCTCACTCTCCTGAGTAGCTAGGACTACAGGTGTGTGCCACCAGGCCTGGCTATTATTTACTTTTTGTAGAGACAGGGTCTCTCTATGTTGCCTAGGCTGGTCTCGAACTCCTGGGCTCAAACAATCCTCTAGCCTTGGCCTCCCAAAGTGATGGGATTATAGGCGTGAGCCACCATGCCTCAATCACTATTCTGTATCTCAGGACCTTCGTTTCCTAATCTGTCATGTGGGCTGAATGCCCCATTTGCATGAGTTCTAAAATCAGAGGCAGAGCACCTTATGGGAAATATGTTCTCAATACACTGAAGCTGTTAGTATTACATTCTCACTTGATCCTTATAACACTGAGGGGTCAGTGGGGCAGGGTCATCACTGCCTTTTCCAAATAAGGAAGCAGCTGGAGATGAAGGGATGCAGCAGAAAAGCAGCAGGGCTTCGGTTTTCCTGACCCCGGTTCGTTCCCTTTCCCACGACTGTGAGTCTCCTGAAAGAACATGCTGAGGCAAAGCCTCCCTGATGTAGGCACAGAGCTGAGGCCATCTATGATAACTGCCCCCTGAGCACGGCAGAGTGTTTTACACTGCACTTCAAAGACATCTATCCACCTTTGTGAACCACACAGTTGAATCTCTGTTCTCCTAGGCTTTCCTCCACCCCGTCCGGGCTCCTGCACCCACCAGCTCGGCATCCAGGAGGCTGTGCAGCTCCAGCTGCTCGTACACCTCGGCGCGATACTGCTCCATCTGCTGCTTCTTCTCCTTGGCGAGATCGTAGTCTTCCTTCTCCACGGCACAGCGTTTCTCTACCTCATACCTCCCAAGGCGCTCACCAACCTGAAGCACAAAATGTTTGCTTTTTGTTTCAAATTTGGATCAACTCACATCAAATGCAAAGCTAATGTTTAAGAATCATGCTTGAAGCGTCTTGAGAGGAGAGGGAGCGAGCACAGGGAAATGGAAGGAACGGGCCACACTCATAGCAAAGGTCTGGCTGCTGTTGCTGTACTGGCATCTAATAAGCCCATGGGTTGGTCATGACTTTCAGGATAGCTGGTTTTCCTATTTTCCCATTGTGCTCGGGGTCCCAGTAACGAGGTGGCTGACCCTGGCACCTGAAGGTGAGTCTGAAGAGGTAAAGCTTCTGCTTCCATTTGCATTCTTAAAGTGCTTATGTGTCTCCGTAACTTTATTTTGCTGAGATCTTTGAACTCGCACTAACTTCACGGCTTTTAGTAACCGGTTTCTTTTACCATGTAGTTATTCTAAGTATACATAAAACCTATTACAGGCATAAATTAGGAACTGTTTTCTCCAAAAGCAATACCTTTTGCAAATCAGCAATAGCTTGTTTTAGTTTCTTGGCATAATCATAGCGTTCTTTTTGGACAGCTTCTCGTTTTCTTTCATCTAATTTTCGTATAATCTGTGCAACTTCTGGATCTTGGTACATATCAAAAGCTAAGTCATCTAGTGGAGAAATAGAGTCAGATTTCCTAAAGGGAAGAAATGCATAATTTAGAGATAATTTCACACCCTAGGAATTCAGTGCTGAAGATGCATGGTTGAGAACATGCCCCTCCCCACCCCGCCCCATCATGGTTCACAGAGCATTTCCTGAATGAGAAAACGGGTCTCAGAGAAGTAACGGGCCTCAGGTCACAGAGCTCTTAATTCCAAGCAGGCCTTTCTGACTCCAAAGCTCATGCTCTTGACCATGAACCAAACTGCACTTCAAGGCATCTGAGCCTCCAGTGCATTCGCTCAGAGTGCAGACTCTGGGCCTCGCCTCGTTATGGGCCCTGGGAATAGGACAATGAATGTGAATCAACTGCAGAACAAGGAGAAAAACAAAAACAAAGACAAATGGATGACCAGGCCCCACCCTAAGAAATGTGACTAGTGGGCCCAAGATGGGGTCCAGGCGCCGTATTTTATAACAACACAGTATTTTTTTCTTTCTTTTCTTTTTTTTGGAGGCGGAGTCTCACTCTGTTGCCTAGGCTGGAGTGCAGTGGAGCCACCTCGGCTCACTGCAACCTCCACCTCCCGGGTTCAGGTGATTCTCCTGCCTCAGCCTCCTGAGTAGCTAGGATTATAGGCGTGTGCCACCGCATCTGGCTAATTTTTGTATTTTTAGTAGAGACAGGTTTTCATCATGTTAGCCAGGCTGGTCTCAAACTCCTGACCTCGAGTGATCCACCAGTCTCAGCCTCCCAAAGTGTTGGGATTATAGGCGTGAGCCACTGCGCCCAGCCTGTATTTTTTTCTTTGAGACAGAGTCTTGTTCTGTTGACCATGCTGGAGTGCAGTGGCATGATCTTGGGCTCACTGCAACCTCTGCCTCCAAGCAATTCTCATGCCTCCAGCCTCCCAAACAGCTGGGACTACAGGCATGAGCCACCATGCCTGGCTAATTTTTTTGTATTTTTAGTAGAGATGGAGTTTCACCATGTTAGCCAGGTTGGTCTTGAACTCCTGATGTCAGGTGACCCACCCATCTCGGACTCCCAAAGTGCTGAGATTACAGGTGTGAGCCACTGCACCCGGCCAACATCACAGTATTTTTGATGAACATGATAGGTTAAGAATTGCTACCACTGAGGTTTTACTCAGAGGGTTAAGTTGTATGGTGTCAACCATCATATCCTAGAGGAGATCAAAAACATTCCTTCAGAAATAAGTGATCTTTTGTAGTCACCTGAATAATTCATTTCTGATTAAATATGACCTCTATTCCTCCTTTCGAGCTCTATAGTAGGGTCTAGAATGTAAACAATAAAGCTAGTCTCACCAAGCAACAAAATCTTACGAGAGGATGAGGATGCAAGTGTCCCAGCTGCTGTATCAACCCCATTAAACAAGCCAGCTGCTTACGGTGACTTGAACATCCTTCGAGACAGGTACGTTTTAATGAAAACATTGGTCATAAAAGTATAGTTGGTGAATCTGTATTACAATGAATTCAAGTGGGGCATGGGAATAGGCCCCCTTTAAGCACTCACAGCCCACCTCTGGCATCTCCCCATCCTTGAGGTCATGGTACTTCGCTCACAGCAGCACCACAGGCTGGCGGCTGGGACGGCACCAGCAGCTCTGAACTGTATCTAATCCCAGGGGTGACTAAACAACAAAACATTTTGGGGTGTCTACAAGATCACATTAACTATTTTTAGCGTAACACATATGACACTCTAAGTCACGTTGCCTTGCTGTCCCAGAGATGAACACAAAGACTTCATTTGATTATAAAAATCCTTCAAAGCAAACATCATGTACTGTGGCACCCAGTCCCAGCTCCTGTTGATTCAGCAGCAGCATGGGGTGCCATCTACCCACTTTGGTACAGAACCCCCAGTGGCAATGACTGGATTCCACGTCCAGCACAGGCCTGCACATGCCAGTCACACAGCTTTTCCCAGTCCTTGCACTTAACCTTCATAAAACCCCGGGCGTGGGGCAGGACAGGCAAACCATAGCCTGCCATCCCACCTGGCTGATTGGATTAAGGTGACAGATTTAAAGTCTAAATCAAAATAACAGAAAGAAGCTTTATTGGAGATACTGAGAAACTAAAGACTTAATCAGTTTGGTTGTTCCTGCCCTACTGCCCTTGCTTCAGTAAGGGCAGAGCCCCAGCTGCGGTCCTCGTGGCGAGGCTGGCAGGAGGGAGGCAGCCATCCACTCTCAGCGCTCCTTCCTCACAGTGCTTCCTATCACCAGCTCGAAAGATGGGAAGAGTACTGTGATTTTTCTATTACGCAAAGGAGGTTCTGAGGGAGAGACTGAGAGGCTGGTGTTATTTTTTTATAGACATTACATGAATAGCCTCTACCCTCTGAGCACTCCACACTCACAAGTGCCTGTGACAGCTCTGGTCTGCACCAGGCCTGTGGGGAGGCGGGGTAGCCTCCACAGGAGGGAAGGCTCGCTGTCCACCAGTGCACACGCTCAGCAAATCGCGTGCGGCTCCTGAGCAACTGCAGAGAGAATCTGATCCCGGTTGTGTGCAAATACAACAGCCTGGATCAAGAATTAATCACTTTATGTGAGCAGTCTGTATGCAGGTACAAGTGAAATCACACCAAACGCGGACAAATTTGAAATTTCTATTAAAGTTTAAAAAGTTGATCTTTTCTTTATTGGGAAGCTGCTGTCAGAGAAGAACCAAGGATATTTGGAATTCCTCTTTATTTTTAAATAACTTTGTGTGTGTGTGTGCGCATGCGTGTGTGTCTGAGATGGAGTCTTGCTCTGTACCCCAGGCTGTAGTGCAGTGGCATGACCTTGGCTCACTGCAACCTCCACCTCCCAGGTTCAAGGGATTCTCCTGCCTCAGCCTCCCGAGTAGCTGGGACTACAGGTGTGTGCCACCATGCCTGGCTAATTTTTGTGTTTTTAGTAGAGAAGGTGTTTTACCATGTTGGCCAGGCTGGTCTTGAATTCCTGACCTCAAGTGATTCGCCCACCTTGGCCTCCCAAAGTGCTGGGATTACAGGCATGCACCACCATGCTCAGCCTAACAAACATTTCAATTCCTCTTTATTTCTCATTGCGGCAACTATGCCAGCCCTTCCCTTCTTTCCTTTAGACCAGGCACCTCTGGAATGGAGTCCCCTCTTTGTCATCCACAGCAGGCAGGTGGCAAGGGAGCCACTGTCCCAAAGAGGTGCCCGGGACAGAGAGGGTGACCGAGGATGGCACAGTGGGGCCCTTTAGCTCTCCAAAAGTGGATTCACCCCCACTCCTTACACTGCTAAAAAAAGAGGAAGCGGCAACAGCAGCAGAAAAATATGTATAATTTTTTTTTTTTTTTGAGACAGGGTCTCACTCTGTCACCCAGGCTGGAATACAGTGGCATGATCTTGGCTCAAGCGATCTTCCTGCCTCAATTTCCTGAGTAGTTGAGACTACAAGCACGCGCCACCATGCCCAGCTAATTTTTGTATTTTTAGTAGAGATGGGGTTTTGCCATGTTCCCCAGGCTGGTTTCAAACTCCTGATCTCAAGCAATCCTTCTGCCTTGGCCTCCCAAAGTGGTGAGATTACAGGCATTAGCCACCACACCCGGCCTACAATTGTTAACATGAAGAACTTTCCCAATACCCATTTTTTTTTTTTTTGACCAAATTTAGCAGTGAGAAAAAATATTTTTAATGGGTAGAGAGGGATTGGTAAAAATTGTGTGTGTGTTTTTTTTTTTTTTTTTTTGAGATGGAGTCAGTCTCGCTCTGTCGCCCAGGCTGGAGTGCAGTGGCACAATCTTGGCTCACCACAACCTCCACCTCCCAGATTCAAGTCATTCTCCTGCCTTAGCCTCCCAAGTAGCTGGGATTACAGATGCGTGCCACCATGCCTGGCTAATTTTTGTATTTTGAGTAGAGACAGGGTTTCACCATGTTGGCCAGGCTGGTCTTGAACTCCTGACCTTGTGATCCACCCACCTCGGCCTCCCAAAGTGCTGGGATTACAGGTGTGAGCCACCGCGCCTGGCAAAATTGTGTTTTTAAAAATGTATGTGATACATATTTTTCACTCTTCTAAAGAATAAACTTTTGAAGAGGCCGTAAGGTGATGTCTCTAGAACTGATAACCTGGGTCCATTCATGTCTTTGATTTTTACCATGAATTTGCTTGTGCTGATAAAATATCAAAGGATGGCTGACAGATCTTTGTTCTAAATGCATTTTAGGAAACTTCTAGTAATACCTGAACACAAGAAAGGAAGTAGTCTCTACTGGGCAATAAATGAAGGTGTGTGGCTGGGCACAGTGGCTTACGTCTGTAATCCCAGCACTTTGGGAGGCTGAGGCAGGTGGATTACCTGAGGTCAGGCTCAGGAGAATTGCTTGAACCCAGGGGGCAGAGTTTACAGTGAGCCGAGATCACGCCACTGCACTCCAGCCTGGCGACAGAGCAAGACTCCATCGAGACCAGCCTGGCCAACCTGATGAAACCCCATCTCTGCTAAAAATACAAAAAATTAGCTGGGCATGGTGGCAGGCGCCTGTAATCCCAGCTACTAGGGAGACTGAGGCAGGAGAATTGCTTGAACTCAGGAGGTAGAAGTTATAGTGAGCCGAGATCACGCCATTGCACTCCAGCCTGGGCAATAAGAGTGAAATTCTGTCTCAAAAAAAAAAAAAAGGAAAAAAATATATGAAGATGTGCTAAATAAAACAGTGACCTTAATCTTTATGTAAATTTCAGACAATCCAATCAGTGGCTTATCCAGCTCTAAACTGAATTTAGAGGCTCTAAGTCCAGACTCCTTTGGAAATGACTGACCCTTTCAGGATTCTGAGGAAAGTAACAGAAGTTCATTGCTGGGAAGCAGGACTCTTACCTGGCATAAGTTCCTTCTAGAGCAGGGTCCTCACTGTTGTGCCCAAGGTAGTGGTCAATCAACTTCTCTCGAGAGGCCTTTGGGGGCAAAACATCTGCTTAGTGTCTCAGAGAGAAAGAGGAACAACACAAAACCTTAACTACAAGATTTATTTCATATAAAGCTGTCAGCAAGGTTCAGTGATCCTCATCTTTTGGAGGGACAGCTAAAACTGTTAAAGTTTCATATGCTATAGCTCTTAAAAATCATCTGAAAGTTATTCACTAGTCAATTTTATGCAGATTATAAAAATGATACATTTTTTGGGTGAAAATAAATGACCCCCTCTTGTCAGAAATACATTTACTTCCTTAGGAATTAAAACTTTACAAACTTACAGTATTGCTTTCATCACTGAAATCTGCAGGGTCTCCAATGATATTTATGGCAACCAAAGCAACCTAAGAAAGTGTTAAATTAACAGAATTAAATATACAATGTTTGAAACGACTTAACCCCTTTATTTACTTACTTTGAGACAGGGTCTCGTCTGTCACCCAGGCTGGAGTGCAGTGGTGTGATTATGGCTCACTGCAGCCTGGACCTCCTGGGCTCAAGCAATCCTCCCACCTTAGCTGCCCTAGTAGCTGGGACTATAGGTGTGAGCCACCATGCCCTGCTAATTTTTGTGTTTTTTATTGCAGAGATAGGATTTCACCATGTTCCCCAGGCTAGACTTAACCCCTTTATAACAAACTCTGACCTACACTGTTATCAAATGGGATGATGTATATCAAAGTGTATTAATTGTTAAAATGTTATGCCAATATAAATAACTTTTAATAATTAACAAAGAATTTTAAATAAATTATGTAAGTTAGTATTCTAATGCTTAACCAAATGGTTATTTTAACCATTTAAAGGATGTTCTGGCTGGGTGCAGTGGCTCACGCCTGTAATCCCACCACTATGGGAGGTGGAGGCGGGCAGACTACCTGAAGTCTGGAGCTTGAGACCAGCCTGACCAACGTGGAGAAACTCCATCTCTACTAAAAATACAAAATTAGCTGGGCAAATAAATGCCTATAATCCCAGCTACTCGGGAGGCTGAGGCAGGAGAATTGTTTGAATCTGGGAGGCAGAGGTTGCAGTGAGCTGAGATTGCGCCACTGCACTCCAGCCTGGGCAACAAGAGTGAAACTCCATCTCAAAAAAAAAAAAAAAAAAATGATGTTCAAATCATAATAGCTAAAAACTCCCCAAATTTTAACATAGCCTCATAATGAGACATCACTTGAGATTCAGTATGGAGCTCATCTTTGAAGGATCTTGGGAAATTAGACGATGAAAAGTTAACACAGCTCAGTTTATCCCAGTGGGTGAGTCTCATCTGAGGTGGGGAGTCACTTTTCCATCCTGCACCCCCAACCATTGTAGACCAACTACTTAGCCAGGTCATTGCTGGTAAATACATGCAGGCGGGTGGAGGAAAGAAAAGGGTTAAGACTCATTCTTCTGGCTTCCTGGTGTGTTATGCTGCAAGGGGCCAGGCAGCTTAACTGGACCTTTGTGCTCTTGTCCAGCTCACCCGCTTGGTCTAGAGATTTGATTTGCTGGGTGCTTGCATTCCTCTTGGAGGGGGCAGGGAGAGTTGTACATGCTTCTGCTAATTAACAAGATTGCTTTGGACACAATTGATTTCTACTGCACTAATCATGTGAGAAAAAGAAAGAAAAAAAGAAGGAAAGAAAGGGAGGGAAGAAGGAAGAGATGAAGAATTAGCAGCTTGGAGCTGGGGAGATTCTGGATTACATGCAACATTAATGTGTCCGCAATTTCTACCAGGGGATTTACCTCGTGCACATTGGGAGGGTTTATTTAGAACTGTGCTGTCCTACACAAATAGGATGTGAGCCACGTGTCATTAAGTAGGCACATTAAAAAATTAAAAAATGCAATTAATTTTAATAATACAGGTTAACACAACATATCCAAAATACTATCATTTCATCACATACAACTGACATAAAAGTTCTCATGAACTGTTTCGCATTCTCCTTTTGTACTGAGTCTCTGAAGCCCACAGTCTGGTGATGCTGGCAGCAGCTCTGGGCACTAGGCCAGTTTGTGGTGGGCACTGGCCACATGTGCCCAGAGGCTGCTGGATCAGACTGCACAGCTCAGAGAGCTCAGCAGTATCCCGGAAGAGATCCTCTCTTATAAGATCATCTTGAAAATGCATTTAAGAAAAGATACGTGACCACATAATCCCACAAAGAAGGTAGGGGCAGAATCAAAGGCGAAGCTGCATGCATCTTACCTGATTATATATGTTGTATTTGTTGACATGGTTTTGGTGAAAAATCAGTTTAAGAAATTGTCCTACTGCATCCACATAAACTGATTTTAGTTCCCGGGCTTTGCAACCTGTCTTTTCATTATCACAGAGAGACACGTAGCTGAAAAACAAAACACAACTGAAGAACACGCTGATTTGAAAATGTGCTGTTCAATAAAACTGCTCCCTACTCTGATTGAACTCAATAGGCTTATTTATTTTTATTGTTTTAGTTTTTAAAGCTAGACTACCCCTACGCAGGATCAACAGGTTTGAATAAAAGCTAAGTCTAGAATGAAAAACCTAGGAAAAACCCCTAGAACTCAAATTCTAATTAGTATTCTTGTTTTTTTTTTTTTTTTTTTTTTGAGATGGAGTCTTGTTCTGTTACCCAGGCTGGAGTGCAGTGGCGCAATCTTGGCTAATTCCAAACTCCGCCTCCTGGGTTCAAGCAATTCTCCTGCCTCAGCTTCCCAAGTAGCTGGGATTACAGGCGCTCACCACCATACCTGGCTAATTTTTATATTTTTAGTAGAGACAGGGTTTCACCATGTTGGCCACATTGGTCATCTAATTAGTATTCTTAAGAAAATTTCTACATCTGAAAAGTAGAGCTGAATAGCAGAATTAATAGAAATTATAATGCTGCTTTTTAAGCATATCCAATAAGAGGCAGGTGTCAAGAAATTGTGTACTCTTGAACCAAATAGAAGTACATAACATAGGACCAAAAGTTAAGGGACAATTCATTTTTAAGAGCTCTCAGGGCCGGGCGCAGTGGCTCACGCCTGTAACACCAGCACTTTGGGAGGCCGAGGTGGGCGGATCACGAGGTCAGGAGATTGAGACCATCCTGGCTAACATGGTGAAACCCCGTCTCAACTAAAAATACAAAAAATTAGCCAGGCATGGTGGCAGGCGCCTGTAGTCCCAGCTACTTGGGAGGCTGAGGCAGGAGAACGGTGTGAACCCGGGAGGCAGAGGCTGCAGTGAGCCGAGATTGCACCACTACATTCCAGCCTGGGCGACAGAGTGAGACTCCGTCTCAAAAAAAAAAAAAAAAAAAAAAGAAAAGAGCTTTCAGGTACAATTAGCCTAAAAGCTGCCATGATACATTTTAAATTTCATTCTTACCCAAGTCTTCGAAACCGCTCTGCTTGATAGGGTGCAAAATATTCAGGTAAGCTTTCACTAATGTAGAACTCAATTTTACTTGAAATCATATACTGGTGAGCAAGTAACTGTAGTTTCCTTATTCGACATCTCTCCACCATTTGAAGGACAATTTCTTGTGGAAATTGGCAAAATCTGAAAGCAAACACATTTTTGTATTTTCTGAACAATTTCTGCAGAGGGTTTCTAGATGCTAGCATCTCATTCTTGGAGGTAAGAAGTATTAACCACACACCCACTTTGAACTGGACAGTCTGTAGGTACTGATGGTACAAAGATGCCTGTGACATGATTCCCGTTCTCTTGAGCTTTTTCATGTTGGAGTTGAAGCTTGGAATTAAAATGTGACTTGATCTGCCTGTAACCCTATAGGAATCATACTCTTGGCAGCTAGTAAATGACGTGAAACCTGCAGTTTTTCATAAGATAAATCAATCTTATGAGGCGGCACTAGTGGGCAGGATGGAGCCAAAGGATTTTCTACAGGAACTCAAATGCTTAAGGGCCCCAAGGTATCAATATTTAAGGAGTGCCTGCCTTTCACGCATAGTGGTCTAGGCAGAGAAGCCTATGCTATGGGCCATGCTGGAGCTTCTTTGCTCAAAAGTGACATAACTTTTTTTTTTTTTGAGACAAGGTGTTGCTCTGTCACCCAGGCTGCAGGGGTGTGATTATGGCTCACTGCATCTTCAATCTCCTGGGCTCAAGTGACCCTCCTACCTCAGCCTCCTGAGGAGCTGGGACCACAGGTGTGTGCCACTGCGCCTGGCTAAAATTTTGCCCAGGCTGGTCTTGAACTCCTGGGCTCAGAGGATCCTCCCACTTCGGCCTCCCAAAGTGCTGTGATTACAGGTGTGAGCCACTGGGCCCACTCCAGAAGTGATACAACGTATTAAAAAACTAAGAGCTGGGTACAGAATCACAGCAGTCAGCAAAGACCCTACACCGCTTCCAAAAATGCAAAGGTTCAAGAGAGGCACATCTGGGGCAGGAGGGCAGCTGGCACAAACTGGGAAACTGAGCAACTTTTGAAATCAAATTCTTTAGTCTTTCATGTCAGTAAAGTGCTGCTTTAGATAGTTACTGCTTTTAAATGTAGGGCACATATATTATCATTCATGGCGAGATTATCTGAACATAAGGACAATAAGTAATCTATTATTTTAAAATCTTTATTAAGAAAAAACAAAACTCCAAAACTGCTTAAAGAAAACCAAGACAACCGGCAAAGCTTTGAAGTTGTATACAGTCATGCACTGCATGAGACAGTGGTCCCATAAGATGACAACACTGTATTTTGACTTAGCTTTTCTATGTTTAGATATACAGATACCTACTTGTGTTACACTTGCTACCGTGTTCAGCACTGTCACGTGCTGCACAGGTTTGCAGCCCAGGAGCAATAGGCTATGCCACAGAGCCTAGGTGTGTAGGAGTAGGCTGTACCATCTGGGTTTGAGGGCACTCTAGGTGTTCGATGAAATCGACTGATGATGCATTTCTCAGAATGTCCCCATGATTGAGCAATGTAGGACCGTACTTTTAAAAATCCTTCCAAAAAGAGCCTATGATTTAGCTACTGAAATGTAGCTGACGAACACTTTATAGATGAATCAAAAATACCTTTCAAGCTGAATATAAAAAGAAACCACACAGCTAAAAAGGCTAGTATGAATTTATCTTTTCAAGATAAATTGACAGATACAGATTTTTTAAAATAAAAATAATTTGACAACCGAAAAAATGGATGCCCAGAGGCTACGGTTGGTGCAAACTTTATGCTTTCTTGGAAAAACGTCTTGCTCTGAA
This sequence comes from Symphalangus syndactylus, assembly GCF_028878055.3. NCBI lineage: Eukaryota > Metazoa > Chordata > Mammalia > Primates > Hylobatidae > Symphalangus > Symphalangus syndactylus. Next base: position 33,063,455 of record NC_072444.2, on the reverse strand, counting down.
GGGTTTAGGCTCTCTGAATTCTGAGGTCACATGAATGGCACTGGGGGTCTCCCTGGATCTCTTTAACACCCTCTTCAGTGTCTCTCCTGGAACTGCATCAATCTATGCCCTGAGCTCCGATGTAGAGGGTCCCACATTTTCTATGACCTGTGGTAACAGGGTGCCTTGTCCTGTCATTGGGAGGCTCGGCTTCAGGGTATCCTCCTTTGTCTTTCTGCGATGTGCCTGACCTCAGGGAAGTGAAGAGACCCTGAGCCAAACCCAGTGGGAGTCTGTGGTGACCAACGGCACACAGATCCTTTTCTTGGGTACCTCCTCTGAAAGCACATTACTGAAGTGAGTGTAGGTCATGCCCTTTAAAGCAATACCATGTCAACGCACAAAAGAACCATACTGGTGTGATTTTTATAACTATTACCAAAAAGGGTGGCTGTGTGTATACTCGAGAACCTTCAATCCCCAAATAACATGGAACACGTGCAGTGAGCGTACAGGACCTCTGCAGAGGGGATGCTCCTGCCTGGGAGAGGCATGAGCAGGCTCATGGGGAGTCTGGGAGGAGAGGGCGGAACGCTGGGCTGCCCCCGTGGGTGTGCTCCTCCTCCTGCCCTCCAGCCACAGGCTGGACCCTGTTAATGCTGCCTGCATGGGCAGTGCATCGGCCATGGCCTGGGCAGTATCAGGACGCTGGCTTGCCTGCAATCCTAGCTCCGCGGGTGACAAAGGCGCTGTCTGGCCCCTTCTGCTTGACTCTTGCTTCATTTGGCAGTTCATTCAGAACTCACTTCCAGGAAATGCAGGGACAGGGGGTCTTATTTGTTATGTCTCCTCAAAAACTCCAAAAGGAAAATACGTTTTAATTTTAAATGAGATTTACATTCAATTTTCAGCAACATGTCTTCTCAATAAAAGCAAGACACAATTATATGACTGAATTTAAAATGCCATACATATTTACGCATTCGCAAGTTAGGAATAAATAGTAACTTCTCAGGCTTGAAAGCAAGTCATGAAGAGCACAGAGCTGACAAGGTGGGATGGGGTGGAGGGTGGGTTTTTATTCACGTGACTGAGGGCAGAGGGCAGATGCCAAGTGAGTGCATAAAGGGGCTCAGCTGTAAAGACCAAAGTAGCAGAGGCAAAAAGACTTCAATGTTTTAGGAAAATAAGCAAGCAAAACACTCATCTAATGAACATTTGTTTTGAGACGGTCTTACTCGGTTGCTCAGGCTGGAGTGCATGGCTGTCATAGCTCATGGCAGCCTTGGACTTCTGGGCTTAAGGGATCCTCCTGTCTCAGCATCCTGAGTAGCTGGGACTATAGGCGGGAGCCACTGTGCCCAATTGAACATTTTAATAAAAGTATACACGTGTTTAAGAGAAATGTGAAAGACACATCTTTTGGTTAAAGCTTGGTGTCATATAAAAGCAGTTAGACACACACTCTTTCGGCACAGGAGCCCAACTGTAAAAGCAAAAAAGGCTGCACGCACAATCTCTGCACAGAAACTTGATGAGAATGTGCAGCCCAGTGTGTGATCAGGGAGTATGGTTAGACAGTTACGGGGCCTCATTTCTCTTCCTTCTCCTCCACATTTGCACATTTTCTTAAGGGAGTGTGGGTGAACGTTATAAGGGAAAGAGGGTCAACACATTTTCTTTAAAAATATAAACAGAAAGAGATGCCCGACACTGCACTGCATGCTGACATCCTTGGTCCTGATGTCCGAGTCATAGTAAAATCTGAGGCTTTGAATGAAAGGATCCCCTGTACCCTCCTCAGGGACCTGTGGCTGCCTCCCAGCCCAAGCCCCGCCCCATCCAGCCCTCACCTAGGTGACCGCCACCCACTGACGGTTGGCGCGTGGATCATGAGCTCCCGGGCACTGAAGCCGTCTTCGTGTCCAGATGAGCTGACAACTACAAATCCAATCTTGTGGGGCATTCTGCACGTTTGGGCTGTTTATAAGAGCAGGAAAGATTTCTTTAAAACAAAGGAATTCACTAACACATGGACATTTAAAGGGTTAGTTCATGCCTTGCTAACACACACAATAATGCACTAAGTATTCAGAATTTTCCCATCTCTTTGAAAGAGTCTATTTTTTTTTCTTGTTAAACACTTTTTATAGATGCTTCTGATTCTGTTTAAGGTATCATTTAAGTTATCTTGACTTTTCCCAAATGTGTGTCCAAAAAGTTCGACGAGTGCTGTGGATTGTGCTCCCCAAAAAGATATGTTAAAGTTCCACCTGTGGTACCTGTGAATGTGACCTTATTTGAAAATAGGGTCTTTGTAGGTGTGATCTAGTTAAAACGAGGTCCTCGGGGTGGGCCCAATCCAACGTGACTTTTAAGAAGAAGGGAAGAGACGCAGCCACACAAAGGGAGAGTGCCATGTGGTGACAGAGGCAGAGACCGGAGCGACGCATCTCTAAGTGGGCCAGCCAAGAAGGGCCGAGAATGGCCAGCAGGCACCCAAGGCTAGGAAGAGGCCAGGAGGAATCCTCCCTACAGCCTCCAGAGCGAGAGTGCAGCCCTGCCCATACAGCCATCTGACTTCTGCCTCCAGAATGAATTTCTGGTGTTTTAAGCCATCTAGTTTATGATATTTCGCTATGTCTAGAATATAAACACAAACTTCTTTCTATTAGTTAGGAAACTAATACAACCAGTACATTAATTAGTTATACAATACCAAGAGGAAAAAGGCAACGTAAGCGCTAGCATAACAACTGCTAAATGAATGTGTACGACCAGAAGGAAGAGCAGGAATGACAGGCAGGCATATTAAGTACAAAAACGTTCACGCAGAGTCAGGTTGAGGGACTGACTCACAGGACATTGAGCCCAATTTGCTCAGGGATTCTGGGTTACTTTTCAGTTACTAAGCCAGTCAGATTCCTCCTGAGTAAGCCAATTTGGGTTAGGTCTAAATCATCGGGGGGAAAAAAAAGGCTCCTCACTAAACCAGGATAAAGAAGCCTCCATCAGAAAGTTCTCTGGGATAAGATAAACTATTAATTGAAATTCCCAATAGGAGGTAACATATAAACATACCCCCACATAAAACTGTACGTATTTTGACATGCTTGATGCATGATCTAGATCTTTCTTTTACTTTCATTGAGAATTTGAAGAGGACCACTTCAATATATTAATTATTGGCTGGCATTATTGCTAATGTTTCTTGGAATGTATAAACAAAAGCACTAAGATAGAATGATAAACCATCATTGAGATTCTAGTTATTTTTTGCACAAAGTTCACTGCAAGATGTTACTGTATATTAAACGAAAACAAAACTAAACCAACCCAGAAAATAATTTTTAAAAAGCCCCCCAAAACAGGATGAGGCTGGGTGTGGTGGCTCACGCCTATGATCCCAGCACTTTGGGAGACCGAGGTGGAAGGATCACTTGAGCCCAGGAGTTCGAGACCAGCCTGGGTAAGATAGTGAGACCTCGTTTCTAAAAAAGCAAACAAAAAAAGAATTTTGAAAGGATGAGTGTGGTTTTAACCCACTGTTAGCTGCACAGCCCCACCTGCACTCTGGGCACCCTATGCCAGAAACGCACAGCCCATGGCTCCTACTCCTTCCTGACCTGGCACTTCTGGGTCGCGTGGGCTCTCAGCCCAGAGGTACTTTTCCCTTGGCCTCAGCATCTCTCTTCACTCACTCCCCACCCAACGGTGTGCCAGGTCTTATCAGGCCTACCCTTCCTTCTGATCCCACTGTCTTTTCTAGACAGCAACTGCCTGGTGTCCCCACCTGAAGCGCCTCCCTCAGACAAGTCCTAAGTTCCTGTTGTGTGAACGTGCCTCAGGCCCAGCTTCAGTCATCTCCATCCATGTCCTAACTCCAGAGCTCTCGGTGGGCTCCACAGCTAAGGATCAAATGCGCCAACTCTCCCCTGACCCTCACGTCTTGTCCTGAATTCTGAAGTCCAGCCAAACAATCAAAGCTCAAAGTTAATACGCTTCAGCTCTGAAGCCCTCCAATCCTTTCATCATCTTTTTTTCCTTTTTTGAGACAAGAGTCTCACTCTGTCACCCAGGCTGGAGTGCAGTGGCGTGATCTTGGCTCACTGCAACCTCTGTCTCCCCAGTTCATGTGATTCTTGTGGTTCAGCCTCTCAAGTAGCTGGGATTACAGGCATGCACCACCATGCCTGGCTAATTTTCTTTTTTTTGGTATTTTAGTAGAGACGGGGTTTTGCCATGTTGGCCAGGCTGGTCTCAAACTCCCGGCCTCAAGTAATCTGCCCGCCTTGGCCTCCCAAAGTGCTGCGATTACAGGCGTGAGACACCATCCCAGGCCCCTTTCATCATCTTTAAGGGCAGGGCCTGTCACTCCCTATCCCACCTTGAAAATAGCTCTTGTGCTCAGGCTGTTGGGTTCCAGTCCCCAATTTTTTTTTTTTTTTGAGAGAGGGTCTCACCCTGTCACCCAGGCTGGAGACCAGTGGCGCGATCTTGGCTCACTGCAACCTCTGCCTCCTGGGTTCAAGTGATTCTCCTGCCTCAGCCTCCCAAGTAGCTAGAATTACAGGTGTGTGCCACCACACCCAGCTAATTTTTGTATTTTTAGTAGAGATGGGGTTTCACCATGTTGGCCAGGCTGGTCTCGAACTCCTGACCTTAGGTGATCCACCTGCCTCAGCCTCCCAAAGTGTTGGGATTACAGGCGTGGCCATTACGCCCGGCCCCGATTTTTTTTTCATACAGGTTCTCGCTCTGTGGCCCAGGCTGTACTGCTGCAGTGGCGTGATCATAGCTCACTGTAACCATGAACTCCTGGGCTCAAATGATCCTCTTGTCTCAACCTCCTGAGCAGCTAGGACTACAGGCACATGCCACCATGCACAGTTACTTTTTTTTTTTTTTTGGTAGGGATGGGGTTTCACTGTGTTGTCTAGGCTGGTCTTGAACTCCTGGCCTTCAGTGATCCTCCCACCTTAGTGTCCCAAAGTGTTGGGATTACAGGCATGAGCCGCTGAGCCTGGCTAGTCTCTGATCCTAACCAACACTCTCTGTTATGGCTCGAAGACGTAAACATACGACCTTTTCAGTCAAACAGAAGGGTGTTTCCAGTAAGCTATATTGACCCCAACAAATCTAAAACAAAGTAGTGGCATTTAAGAACCAGCTAAGAGAAATGCACAGGCACTGTGGAGGCAATGCTATTACCTCAGTCTGGTATTTGAAAAGGATTCCTTTTTTAGCCTACCCCCTCCCAAAGACCTTCCAGTTGTACCCTACAGTCCCCTCTGTGTAAACCTTCAAGTGTTACATAAGATACTTGGAATGTCCCTGAAGGATGCCACTTTTAGGCTCTATAAAAATCACCATTAACAATTTAGGAAGAAGCAAAGCTCTGTTGAACGTCCAGTTATTGGCTGGTCTTCCTCACCAGAGGCATGAGGGATCCCCGTTGTCCCAGGGACAGCCATCGGCATCCCGAAAAGTGCCAGAGTACATCTCTCCCCAGGCAGCGATGACCCCATGGCGGTCTCATCCCTCACTACACTTTCCTAATGCTGGCATGGTAAAAGGCAATTAACTATAAATTAAACGGAAACTCAGTGTAGCAACTTCCATTTTGTTACAAGACTAGGAAACAAAACTTGTTTCTGATTTTCTTTTCAAGAAGACTTTTAAGTGTGGCTTATGCCCGTAATTCCAGCACTTCGGGAGGCCGAGGAGGGCGTATTACTTGAGGTCAGGAGTTCGAGACCAACCTAGCTAACATGGTGAAACCCCGTCTCTACTAAAAATAAAATATTAGTCGGGCTACTCGGGAGGCTGAGGCAGGAGAATCGCTTGAATCCGGGAGGCGGAGGCTGCAGTGAGCTGAGATCATGCCATTGCACTCCAGCCTGGGCGACAGAGTGAGACTGTCTCAAAGGCTTATGGGTTTCTGATCAAGTCATCTTAGCGACTGAAAGGGCTTCAGAGAAATCTGAACTTAAGTGCAAACAAAACAAACCCAAAAACAAAAAACAACCAACCATCAGACTTTAATCTCTATAGGGACAGAGCAACTTTCCTCAAACTTTCGCTCAGCAGAACACATCTGAAACTGGCCCGCTATGTACTATGCATCCAGAAGAGGAAAAGCCAGATCTGAAAATAATATTCCACGCTAAATGGGCAGTCCCGGCCTGGGCAGGCGCTCCCAGCACCCGTGCTGAGCTCCCCGGCATCGGGCACCACGGGACCGCGCCGGCTCTTCGGCTACAGCAAGGCCGGAATCTAACTCCACACCGTCCGCGCTTGCACCGCGCACCCAGGCTTCGTATCCAGCTCCCAGGTGGGGACCGCGCCCCCGCGGCGCCCGAGCCCCGCTACCCACTCCGGCCCTGGCCCGGAGCCGCAGCGGCCCGGAAGGTACCTGCTCAGAGGGAACGGCTCCGACTGGCGCTGCCGCGGCCCCGGTGGAGAGGGCGGCTGGGTCGGAGCGGTGCCGCGGCCCGGGGAGGTGGCCAGACTGCGCCTCAGCACCCGGACCCCAGGGGCGGGCGGGATCCGGCTCTCGTAGACTTCCTCGGCAGCAGCCGCTTCCTCAGACGGAACTCAGGGGGCGCCCCTTCCGCCGCCCCAGGCCGCCTTGCACCCCAAGCTGCTGCGGCAGTGACAGGGAAGAAGCCAACCCGGCCGCCTCTGCCCATCGCCCCGGCCGCAGCCGCCGCTCTCATGACAACCAAGCCCAGCTCTGGGCCGGGGCCTCTGCGCGTGCGCGACCCCGCCCCGCCCCAGGCCGCGCCTGCGCACAAGGGAAGGGCTCCGCTACTCTGGCTCTCAGGGTCGTGTAGTTTCCGGGGCCACGGCACCTGGGCACACCAGGTGGCGTCGCGCCTTTGCTTTCCTGAGCCTTCTGAGTAAGGTAATGTAGTTTCCGTGGGGCGACGCCTGCGCACAAGACCACGTCGGGCCTCACTTTTCCCAGGCCTTCTGGGTAATGTAGTTTCCGGGATCGGCGCCCGGCCTATGCCAGCTTGCAGAGCTCACCAGGTGCAGACCCCTGCGGCCAGGGCGAGGACGGATCTGAGCAGCCGGGCAGCGGGTGCCGCCGCCTGCGGGACCAAGAGGGCTTGAGGACATCTGCAATGCTCCAGAAGCCCAAGAGCGTGAAGCTGCGGGCCCTGCGCAGCCCGAGGAAGTTCGGCGTGGCTGGCCGGAGCTGCCAGGAGGTGCTGCACAAGGGCTGTCTCCGCTTCCAGGTGCCCGCCGGGCTGGGCGGGGACGGCCCGCCGGGGAGGCGTGTGGGGAGAATAGGAGGTGCCGCCTTTCCTCTTCCAAAACGGAGGGTGCGGGCGGCGCCCGGGGCGGGTAGTTTTCGTTCGCCTCAGCCGCTAAGACCCCGGGCCCCCGCAGCCTGGGGTTCCTGAGCGTGGCTTCAGAGCGCAGGGCGGTTGGGGGGCGACCTGGATCAACCCTTCCCTCTTCCCATCTCTCGGGCAGGACAGCCCTGCATCAGAGCTAGGAGACCGGGTTGAGTGCCAGGTACTGGCACGCGGGGTCACGGCTGCTCTGCCTGTCCGGCCTCAGCTTCCCCCTGCATAAAATGAAAGGCTTGGCTAGGTGGGCTCTGCAGGCCTTTCCAGCCCTCGCAGCTGGGGGTTGCAATTGTCACCTTATTCTAGGTTGGTTTTGTTTTTTAGACCAGTACTAGGGTTACCAGGTGTGCATTGCCGGGGTCGGTGCGGGTGGGGTGGGAGTTGCCATAAAATGCCAAAAACTGACCAGTGCAGAGTAACAGGGAACCAGACTCCAACAAATTAACAGTGCCACGTGCCGGTCACACTTGTGCACAGAGGCAGCCAACCGTTGTCCTTCGTGTGCCAGCACTGCTCTGGCGGCTGTGTGTTGGGAATGGTGGTGTTCAGCTCCTGGCAGCAGGGAGGCGGTGCTGTCAAAGACAGGCTCTATTTGAAGTGCCCTCAGGAGCTCATTTAAAAAGGGTGAATCCTGCAGAGCCAGCAGTCACCACCTGATGTATGTTTTTCCTGACTCTTCGTATTTTAGAACGGCCCTCAGTCGGGCGCCCTTGCTCCCGCTCCCTCATCCTTGCCTGGGCGTTGGCGCGACTGTGGCATACAGGCGGCAGCCTGAGCCTGCTTCTTTAAAGACAGCTCATTCTGGTCTTTTGTGAGGCCTGCAGATGCAAAGCCCTCATCTTGAGACCCTTCCTCCTCCTGTTGCTTCTCCCGTCCCTGCAGCTCCCTGAGCGCGGTTCCCGGCTGTGCCTGTACGAGGATGGCACGGAGCTGACGGAAGACTACTTCCCCAGCGTTCCCGACAACGCCGAGCTGGTGCTGCTCACCTCGGGCCAGGCCTGGCAGGGCTGTGAGTGACAAGGACCTTGGAGGTGGGCGGGAAGCTGGCACTCTCGGAGGTCCTGGGGGCTTAGCTCCCGGTGCCTGTCAGGGTTGGGAAGCGTCCCCCTTTCTGTGAACTCTGGGGTCTCAAGGAGGAAGCCCTCTGGAGGCAGAACTGGTCAGCGTCGCTTAGGTGGCAGAGTCCTCGGTCCTCTCGTTCATGAACCCAGCTGTTCAGTTGGTTGTCTTTTTCTTCAAAGAATCTTTTAATTTTATTTGCGTTCATTTGAGGTGTCCTAGCAATTCCCAAGAGCAGAGGGAGGGCTTTGGGATTGGAGCCTGCACAGTTTCATGGGGAAGGTGGAGCCAGGAGGAGATGCTGTTCTGTTCTGCTGGGCTGAGCACCCTTCTGGAAGGATGAGGTGGTGGTTCGTGGGATGCTCTCACATTGTTCTCGGTTGTTGTTTGCAGAGATGCTGTCCTCAGGGCTCAAGTTTGGGGGCAATTGCTTTGAGAGGTTGTTCTTTAGGGGTATCTGTATTGAAGCCTCAGGACACAAAGTCCTGCCTTTCAGAACCAGCTGAATGCCAAGGTCTGCACTTGCTTGACTCCCGTAAAAGAGAGCTTTTGGCCACTGGGGCGGGAGATGCCATCATGTGCCTTTACCTGGGAGGGTCGGCCAGTGTTGTGAAAAGGGGGTTAGGCTCCACGAGATGCTTCTGGCGGCCCAGGAAGGACATGGGTGCTCTGAGGGATGGAGCTCTGGCTCCTTGGCCTAAGGGGCAGAAAGAGAGAAGTCGAAGAGTAACGTCCATGTGGCCACCTCCCCGGCTACAGTGTTGGGGGCTCCACTGTCAGCATTGAGGGGTGACGCCTCTGGTATGTGCTCCAAGGTTGCAAGCCCCCTTTCTCCACTGGGCCTTGTGCTTTTAGAGGAGGCAGCCAGAAAATGTATCACCGTGATGCCCCCTGGGGTGGCCCCTGCAGGAGGTGGGGGCTGGGCATGGGTGTGCTCAGGGTATGCCTCACCTTTGGATGTTATCTTTCTTTCCCATTTTAGGGCATAGTTGAAAGACAGCAGAGCACGTTGCTCTCTCTCTGTCTTTCCCTGCATCTCTCAGTCTCTGTCTCTCTCCTCTGTCTGTCTCTATCTCTGGCTCTCTCTGTCTTTCTCTGTCTCTCTCCCTCTCTGTCCTTCCTTTCTCTGGTGCTTTATCCCCCTCTCTTCCCTGAGACCACTAGTCGTCCTCCTCGTTAGACTTAAAAAAATTTTTTTTCTTTTCTTTTATTAAAACATTGAGATGGGGTCTCCCTCTGTTGCACAGGTTAGTCTCAAACTCCTGGGCTCAGGAAGTCCTCCTACCTTGGCTTCCCAAAGTGCTGGGATTACAGGCATGAGCCACTGTGCCTGGCCAAAATATTTTTATTTTATTTATATTTTGAGACTTTGTTGCCCAGGCTGGAGTGCAGTGGCACAAACATGGCTCACTGCAGCCTCGACCTCCATGTTTTAAGCAATCCTCTCGCCTTAGCCTCCCAATTAGCTGGGACCACAGGCATGCACTACCACGTCTGGCTAATTGTTTTGTATTTTTTGTAGAGATAGGGTTTCGCCATGTTTCCCAGGATAGTCTCACACTCCTGGGCTCAAGCTGTCCTCCTGCCTTGGCCTCCTAAAGTGCTGGGATTACAGGTGTGAGCCACCGTGCCTGGCCTAAACCGTTTATTTAGAAATAGTGACAGATTCCCAGGAAGTTGCACAGATAGGAAGGGCCCATGTACCTCTACCCTTACCCTCAAAGGCAACATCAGACACAACCGTGGTACAATATAAAACAGGAACACTGACACTATTGCAATGTGTGTGTTCTTCTGTCATTTCTCCCCATGTAGATTCCTGTGACCAGCATCAGGGTCAAGGTACAGACATCTCCCATCCATCACTCAAGGTTCTCCCCTTTATAATCCTGCTACCCCTGCCCACCACCAATCCCTAGCCCGTAGCAGCTGCTGATATGTTCTCTATGTCTATAATTTTGTCATTTAAAGAATATTAGGGGCCAGGTGCGGTGGCTCACACCTATAATCCCAGCACTTTAGGAGGCCGAGGCGGGTGGATCACCTGAGATCAGGAGTTCAAGACCAGCCTGGGCAACATGGTGAAACCCCGTCTCTACTAAAAATACAAAAATTAGTTGGGCGTGGTGGTGGGCGCCTGTAATCTCACTACTCGGGAGGCTGAGGCAGGAGAATCACTTGAGCCCAGCAGGTGGAGGCTGCAATGAGCTGAGATTGTGCCATTGCACTCCAGCCTGGGTGACAAGCTGAGATTCTGTATCAAAAAAAAAAAAAAAAAAAAAAAAAAAAGAATATTAGGTAAGTGGAATCATAAAGTATGTGACCTTTTGAGATGAGCCTTTTTCACTCCACATAAGGCTCCTGAGATGCACCTAAGTTGTGAGTATTCATAGTCCGTTCCTTTTCATTGCTGAGTAGCATTCCATGGTTTGTTTTACCACAGTTTGTTCAACCATTCACCTGTGGAAAGATATTTTGTTTGTTTCCAGTTTTTGACTATTACAAAATAAAGCTGCTCTGGCCAATTATGTACAGATTTTTTTTTTTCTTTTGAGACAGGGTCTCACCCTGTCACCCAGGCTGGAGTGCAGTGGTGCAATCATAGCTCACTGTGGCTTTCACTTCCTGGGCTCAAGCGATCCTCCTACCTCCACCCCTGAGTAGCTGGGACTACAGGGGTGCACCACCATGCCTGGCTAATTTTTGTATTTTCTGTAGAAACAGGGCTTCATCATGTTGCCCAGGGTGGCCTTGAACTCCTAGGCTCAAGCGGTGTACCCGCCTTGGCCTCCCAAAGGGATTACAGGCGTGAGCCACCGCACCTGGCCGTCTTGACAGGTTTTTGCAGGATGTAGGTTTTCATTCCTCTGGGAGAATGCCCAGGAGTACAGTACTGCATTGTGTGGTGTGTGTTTAGTTTCTGAAGACAAGGATGTCCACTCTCGCTGCTTCTGTTTAACATGGTACTGCAGGGTCTAGCCAGGACATTTAGGCAAGAAAAATAAAAAGCATCCAGATTGGAAAGGAAGAAGTGAAGCTATTTCTATTTGCAGATCATATGAACTTGTATGTAGAAAACCCTAAGGAATCCACTAAAAAATGATTAGAACTAATCATCAAGTTTAGCAAGGTTGAAGGATGTAAGATCAATATGCAAATATAGGAATACACTTACAACGAACAATCTGAAAATGAAGCAGAAAATAATCCCATTTACATTGGCATCAAAAAGAATAAAATACTTAGGATAAGTGTAACAAAAAATTATAATACTTATATTCTTAAAACTGCAAAATGTTGTTGAAAGAAATTAAGGTTTTGAATAAATGGATTAACATCCCATGTTCATGGATTGGAAGACTTAACATTGTTAAGACAGTGGGACTCCCCAGATTGACCTACAAATTCAGCACAATCCCTATGAAAATTCCAGCTGGTTTCGTTGTAGAAATTGACATGCTGATTCTAATCCTTAGTTCATATGGAATTGCAAGAGACCCAGAATAGCCAAAACAACCGTGAAAAAGAACATAGTAGGAGGACCTACATATCCTGATTTCAAAACTTAGTACAAAGCCACAGTAATCAAGACTGGCACTGGTACAAGGACAGATAAATAGATCAATGGAATAGAATAGAGCACCCAGAAATCTATGTATCTGTGGTCAGGATGCCAGGACCATTCAATGGAGGGGGAAGAGTAGTATCTTCAACAAATGGTGCTGGGACAACTGCATATTCACATATAAAAGAATGAAGTTAGACCCTTAGCTGGTACCTTATACAAAAAGTACGATAAATGAAAGACCTAAATGTAAAAGTTAAAAATATAAAGCCCTTAGAAGAAAACATAGGGATAAGTCCTCATCACCTTGGATTTGGCAAAGGATTCTTAGATTTGACACCAAAATCATGAGCAGCAGAAGAAAAAACAGATAAATTGGGCTTCATCAACATTAAGAACTTTAGGCTGGGCACGGTGGCTCATGCCTGTAATCCCAGCACTTTGGGAGGCTGAAACGGGCAGATCACTTGAGGTCAGGAGTTGAGACCAGCCTGGCCAACATGGTGAAACCCTGTCTCTACTAAAAATACAAAAACTAGCCGGGCGTGGTGGCAGGCACCTGTAATTCCAGCTACTCAGGAGGCTGAGGCAGGAGAATTGCTTGAACCCAGGAGGCAGAGGCTGCAGTGAACCAAGATCACACCACTGCACTCCAGCCTGGGCGACAGAGTGAGACTCCATCTCAGAAAAAAAAAAAAAAAGAAAAATTAAGAACTTTGTTACTTCAAAGGACACCATGAAGGAGGCTAAAAGACAGCCCACAGAATAGGAGAAAATAGTTGCCAATGATGTATCTAATACAGGACTTGCATCAGAATATATAAAGAATCCTTATAACTTAATAGTAAAAAGATAACCCAATTAAACATGGGCAAAGGTTCTGAAAAGAAAGAAATGCCTCCAAGGAAGATACTCAAGTGGTCGGTAAGCACATTAAAAGGTGCTTGAGATCATCAGTCATCAGGGGACTGCAAATCAAAACCACAGTGAGATGCTACTTCACACCCACTAGGCTAACAACCAGTGTGGCGAGGATGCGGAGCGGCTGGAACCCTCAGGCCCCATTGGTGGGAAGGGAAAATGGTGCAGCTCCTGTGGAAAATAGTCTGGCAGTTTATCAACAATTACACAGAATCGCCATGTGACCCAGCAGCTCCACTCCTAGGTATGTACCCAAGAGAAATGAAAACACGTCCACACCAAAACTCATCCGTGAGCATTTACAGTAGCTTTATTCATAATAGCCAAAAGGTGGAAATCACCCAAGTCTTCAATGATGAACACATGGATAAACAGAGTGTGGCACATCCATACAATGGAATTACTCACCGTGAAGAGGAATGAAACACAGCATGGCCGAGCCTTGAAACCATGCCAAGTCAAGAAGCCTGCACATACAGTAGGGTTCCATTCATAGGAAATGTCCAAAACAGGGATGTTAGAGAGATGGAAAATAGATTAGTGGTTGTTTAGGGTTGGGGGTAGTGTAGAGGGGAGGGAGGTTGGTAGCTAAAGAGTATGAGGTTTCTTTTTGAGGCGGTGAAAATGTTCTGAAATTGACTGTAGATGTGGCTGCACAACTCTGGAAATATAATAAAACCCATTGAATTGTATACTTTATTTTATTTATTGAGACGGAGTCTTGCTCTCTCGCCAGACTGGAGTACAGTGGCACGATCTCGGCTCACTGCAACCTCCACCTCCTGGGTTCAAGCGATTCTCTTGCCTCAGCCTCCTGAGTAGCTGGGATTACAGGCATGCACCACCACGCTCGGCTAATTTTTGTATTTTTAGTACAGACAGGGTTTCACCATGTTGGCCAGGATGGCTGTGATCTCCTGACCTTCTGATCTGCCCACCTTGGCCACCGAAAGTGCTGGGATTACAAGCGTGAGCCACCGCGCCCAGCCTCTGAATTGTACACTTTAAATGGGTGAATTGTAAGGAGTGTGAATTATATTTCAATAAAGCTACTTAAAATAAAGAAAAGAAACTGCCAAGTTGTATGCTAGAGTGGCCATCTTACCTTTCCACTGTGCAGTTTCTGTGCAGCCTCACCAGCTTTTGGCGCTGTTGCTATTTTTAATTTTAGCCATTCTGATTGCAGTGTGGTGATGTCTCATTGTGCCCTTAATATGCATTTCCCTAATGGCTAACAATGCTGACTATCTGAGTATCTTTTGTAAAAATAGAGACAGGGTCTCACTCTGTTGCCCAGGTTGGAGTGCAGTGGCAATTATGGCTCACTGCAATCCTGAACTCCTGGGCTCAAGCGATCCTCCTACCTCAGCCTCCCAAGTAACTGGGACTACAGGTGTGCACCACCATGTGCAGCTAATTATTATTATTATTTTTAGAGATAGGGTCTTGCTTTTTTTTTTAGAGATGGGGTCTTGGTTGCCAGGTTGGTCTCAAACTCCTGCCCTTAAGTGATTCTCCCACCTCGGTCTCTGAAAGTGCTGGGATTACAGGCGTGAGTTACTGTGCCCAGCCCTAAATATCTTTTTATGTGCTTATTTGCCATCTGTAGATTCTCCTTGGTGAAGTGTTTCTTCATGCCTCTTGTCCATTTTCTAATTGGATTTTTTTTTTTTTTTACTGTTGAGTTTTGAAAGTCACCCCCACCCTGCCAAAATACCTGGACATGAGTTGTTTGTCAGACATGTGGTTTGCAAATATTTACCCTGTGGCTTGCCTTTTCATTCTCTTAAGAGCATTTTTTTGCAGAGTAAGAGTTTTTAGTTTTGAGGAAGCTCTGTGTGTTGATTTTCTCTTTTACGCAGTGCTTTTGATGTTAGGTCTAAGGACTTCCACCAAGTCCTCACTCCCCAGAATGTCCTCCTGTCTTCTGATCCGCTGATGTGATTGTGAGGCTTTTCTCATGGTGGATCGCACTGATCGATTTTCAGGTGTGAACCAGCCTTGCATTCCCACTTGGCCGTGGTGATACTTCTTTTTGCATGTTACTGAGTTCTCTTTGCTAACATTTTGTTAAGGTCCTGGGTAGACTTTGCTTTAACTTCCTATTAAGAGCCTGCCCAAGAGCTCGCTGCTTCAGGGAGTTGTGAAAAGGCTCCAGGAGAGAGTAGGAAAAGTGATAGGAAGGATCTGAAAGCAAGGTCTCCAGGAAGGGCCAAAGGAGGGGTGCATGGTTTGGAGGGGAGGAGGCCAAATGGGAAAGCAGCCGTCTCTTGGTGCACTTTCGTCTGTCTTCTAAAGCACACCCTACCCCTTCCTCCTCTGTCCTCATGCCACCCTGATGCGTGGTCCCCAGCTGTTGGTGTCAGGGCAAGGACAAAGACCCGGGACACCTCGAGTCTGAGTCCTGGTGATTGCCAGGCCCTGGGGAATGGGGGAAGATGTGGTCAGAGGCTCTTCCTGTGACCGGGGCAGGATATGTCTTCTGCTGGACTGGCACCTTTTTGTTTGTCCCATTGGTGGCAGATGTGAGCGACATCGGGCGCTTCCTCAGTGCATTTCACGAGCCGCAAGTGGGGCTCATCCAGGCTGCCCAGCAGCTGCTGTGTGATGAGCAGGCCCCGCAGAGGCAGAGGCTGCTGGCCGACCTCCTGCACAACGTCAGCCAGAACATCGCGGCCGAGACCCGGGCTGAGGACCCGCCGTGGTTTGAAGGTGCATGGGGGCTGCAGCTGGCAGGGGAGAGGCTTCTTCGGAGCCTGAGGTGCCAGGAGAAGTTGGGTTCCAAAAAGTCCCCAGTGAGGGGGCTGGCCTGTACCTTCGTGGGTTGAGGTGGGGGACTTGGAAGAAAATGTGCTCATTTTCCAACCTCGTGGGAAAGGCACCCAGTAAGGACTCACGTGGGGCCAGAGTCCAGGGCAGCCCTCGGATGGGACTTTTTATTATTTTTATATATATTTTTTGAGATGGAGTCTTGCTCTGTCCCCCAGGCTGGAGTGCAGTGGCGTGATCTTGGCTCACTGCAACCTCTGCCTCCCTGCACCCTCTGCTTCCCAGGTTAAAGCGATTCTCCTGCCTCAGCCTCCCGAGTAGCTGGGATTACAGGCAAGTGCAACCACACCCTGCCAATTTTTGTATTTTTAGTAGAGATGAGGTTTCACCATGTTGGCCAGGCTGCTCTCGAACTTCTGACCTCAGCCTCCCAAAGTGCTAGGATTACAGGTGTGAGCCACCGTGCCTGGCCTATTATAATTATTTAAAAAATTGTGCTAAAGTGCGTATGACATAAAATTTACCATCTCAACCATTTTTTTAGTGCACAGGTCATTGGCATTAGGTACAGTCACATTGTATGTGGCCATCCCCACCGTCATCTCCAGAAATCCTTCCATCTTGCAAAGCTGAACTTGTGTCCCTGTTACATTCACTCCCCCTTCCCCTTCCCCCAGCCCCCGGCAAGCACCATTCCAGTTTCTGTCTCTCTGATTTGATGACTCTAGGGACCTCATATGAATGGAGTCACATAGTATTTGTCCTTGTGTAACTGGCTTATTGCACTCAGCACAGTGTCCTCAAGGTTCATCCATATCGTAGCATATATCAAAATTTCCTTTTTTTTTTTTTTTTTTTTTTTTTTTTTTGAGACGGAGTCTTGCTCTGTCGCCCAGGCTGGAGTGCAGTGGCACAATCTCGGCTCACTGCAAGCTCCGCCTCCCGGGTTCACGCCATTCTCCTGCCTCAGCCTCCCGAGTAGCTGGGACTACAGGCGCCCGCCACCACACCTGGCTAATTTTTTGTATTTTCAGTAGAGACGGGGTTTCACAGTGTTAGCCAGGATGGTCTCGATCTCCTGACCTCGTGATCCACCTGCCTCAGCCTCCCAAAGTGCTGGGATTACAGGCGTGAGCCACCATGCCCAGCCAATTTCCTTCTTTTTAAGGCCAAATGACAGTCCACCAAGTGTACTTACCATGCTGTCTATTCACTCCACTGCGTGTACATACCCCACTCTGTCCATTCACTCCACTGTGTGTACAAACCACACTCTGTCTATTCACTCCACTGCACATACATTCCCCACACACTGCCTATTCACTCCACTGCATGTACATACCACACTCTGTCTATTCACCGCGGGTACATACCACACTATTCACTCCACTGTGTGTGTATACCACACACTGTCTATTCACTCCACTGCATGTACCTACCACACTCTGTCTATTCACTTCACTGCATGTACTTACCACTCTGTCTATTCACTTCACTGCGTGTACATACCACACTCTGTCTATTCACTCCACTGTGTGTACCTACCATGCTCTGTCTATTCACTCCACTGCGTGTACATACTATGCTCTGTCTATTCACTCCACTGCATGTACATACCACACTGTCTATTCACTCCACTGCGTGTACATACCACACTGTCTATTCACTCCACTGCATATACATACCCCACTCTGTCTATTCACTCCATTGCATGTACATACCCCACTCTGTCTATTCACTCCACTGCATGTACATACCACACTCTGTCTATTCACTCCACTGAGTGTACATACCACAGTCTGTCTATTCACTCCACTGCGTGTACATACCACACTCTGTCTATTCACTCCACTGCATGTACATACCACACTCTGTCTATTCACTGACACATGAGTTGCTTCCACCTTTTGGCCTGGCCTTGTAAGCCCATCAGAGGCGATGCTGAGAGATTGTAGCCTTTTTGGGAAAGGAGGGCTTGAGGGCCAGGCAGAAGCTCCTTGGTGGTATTTGAGATGCTTCTAAAAACAAAAACCAAACAGGGACGTTGTCTGTGTCACTATCAGAATACTTCTCAAGATGATGCAATCTGGCCTGGTGTGGTTGCTCACACCTATAATCCTAGCACTTTGGGAGGCCGAGGCAGGAAGACAGCTTGAGCCCTGGAGTTCAAGATCAGCCTAGGTAACAAAGTGAGACCTCATCTCTAAAAAGATTTAAAACATTATCCAGGTGTGGTGGTGTGTACCTGTAGTCCTAGCCACTTGGGAGTCTGAGGCAGGAGGATTCCCTGAGCCCAGGAGGTCAAGGCTGTAGTAAGCTGTGTTCGTGCCACTGTACTCTAGCCTGGAGGACAGAGCAAGACCCTCTCAAAAAGATGAAGCAGTATGACCCTTATATTCTACCCTGCTTGGCACCTGAGCTGGGCGGGACACAGACCCAGAGGTCCATGGCCTGCCCTGTGGACTTGGGGGTCTTCTCGTTTTCCTTGCAGGCTTGGAGTCCCGATTTCAGAGTAAGTCTGGCTACCTGAGATACAGCTGTGAGAGCCGGATCCGGAGTTACCTGAGAGAGGTGAGCCTGTGTGAAGGCCAGGTATGCTGGGAGGGTTTTTGAAGCCAGGCTTTGTGGGTTCTGGAAGCTTGTGGTCCTCACGATGGGCAGTTGGTAGGACCACATTCCATGCTTGCATGGACCTGGTGGGGCTGCTCTGGTGAGGGAAGCTAGTGCATGGACCCTGTGCCTCTCCTCTTCATGGAGGTGAGCACCCATCAGGCCTTTTCAGCTGCACTTGAGGTCACTGGGGTTGGGAGTGGTGGCTCCTGCCTGCCTCCCCTCCTCTCCCCCCGAGGCTTCTTCCGGGGCAGCAGTGGCAAGCGTCAGGGCAGACACAGAGCCTGAGTTGTCATTTGCCCAACTGTGACCAAGGTCAGCAGGCAGTAGCAGGGATCTGAGGCCCTTCTCATGAGCCCAACCTTGGTCTGCAAACCTCTCCACCTCTCCCTCCTCCCTCCCAAAGGTGGAGTCAGCTCTGCCCTCATTTCCATCCACCCCATCTGAATGTGGATTTCCTCATCACATAGCATGACACGCCACGCTACACCATACCACACCAAACCACACCACACCAGGGCACACCACACTAGACCACACCATACCATACCACACCAGGCCACATCACACCATACCACACCACACCAGGCCACATCACACCAGGCCACACGACACCATACCACACCACACCATGCCATTTCCACACCAGGCCACACCACGTCATGCCACATCATGCCACACTGTATCATTAGCACATGGAGGGTGCTGTGGAGGCCCCTGCAATGGGTGTCCTGTCCCAGTGCTGCCCTGCGTGGTCAGCCCCCACGCCCTCGGCCCACTCCTCTCTGTGGCACAATTGCTAATGCTGCGCTGCACCCCGTTTTTCTGCATCTCCTCGAGGTCCTGGTGACTTGCCATATTCCCTTGCATTTCCCAGCCTGCTCCCTGTAGTGGAGCTAACTGATCCTGATACTCCTACCTGCAAGTGCAATGACCAGGGCCTTCCACGCACCACTGCCCGCCTGACCAGGGTGGGATGGCCGTGCCTGCCTGATTTTGTTAGCTCATCTTCTTTTTTGAGACGGAGTCTCACTCTGTTGCTCAGGCTGGAGTACAGTGTTGCAATCTCAGCTCACTGCAACCTCTGCCTTCCAGGTTCAAGTAATCCTCCTGCCTCAGCCTCCCAAGTAGCTGGGATTACAGGCATGTGCCACCAGGCCCAGCTAATTTTTCTAGTAGAAATGGGGTTTCACTGTGTTGGTCAGGCTGGTCTCAAACTCCTGACCTCAAATGATCCACCCACCTCGGCCTCCCAGAGTGCTGGGATAACAGACGTGAGCCACCACACCCAGCCTGTTATCTCATCTAAGTCTCACCCAGCTGGGAGCTGGTGTGGTTCCCTCCATTTCACAGGTCAGAGTCTCCCAGGGTGGGACAGCCCAGCAGTGGCCGAGAGGCCATGTGAACTCAGACCCTCTGACCACAGGACTGGACTTGGGCAGGGTCTCAGAGGGCCATGGAGTGAGATGGATTGAGAGCCAGTGCGGGTTTTGGGGCACTGTGCACCAGGCACAGCGACGTTCCTTGGTTCCTCCAGGTAAGCTCGTACCCCTCCACGGTGGGTGCGGAGGCTCAGGAGGAATTCCTGCGGGTCCTCGGCTCCATGTGCCAGAAGCTCCGGTCCGTGCAGTACAATGGCAGCTACTTCGACAGAGGAGCCAAGGGCGGCGGCCGCCTCTGCACACCGGAAGGCTGGTTCTCCTGCGAGGTGAGCTATGTGCCCTTTATCCTGGGGCCGCCTGGCTGGCCTGTGGAGCGCAGCCCGCCCGGGGCGAGGCGGGTGGGGACCTTCAGCCCTTGCCTTGCCTTGCCTGGGCAAAGGCTTGTGAAGAGGTACAGCCCTCACATTCCCAGGGAGGGTGGCAGTGTCTCAGCCAGTGCCTCTCAAGCTGCGGTGCACACAGGAGTCCCTGGGGAGCTTGTAGAGGGCTGCAGGGCCCCGCCCCAGGGCTTGTCTCGGTAGGGCTGGGCGGTGTCTCAGTCAGCCCTGGCTGCCATAACAGATGACCCCTGCTGGGGAGGCTGGAACGGCAGCTAGTTACTGCTCACAGTTCTGGAGGCTGGAAGCTGAGATCAGGCCTGCAATCCCCCGCTGCCTTCCCAGGTGTCCCTGCTGCACCATGCTAGGCGTGGTCTGGCCTTTAGTGGTGATGCATTTGTGTCTCTGGCGAGTGCTGGGCACACCCCTCACCCTCCCATGGTGTGGGGAGCAACTTGAGACGCCTCTTGGCATTTGCACACTGCAGTTGCATTCCCCGTAAGGTCCATTGATGCCCGTGATCTTCCGAGTGCCACTCAGTGGGTCCAGCAGCAGGGACAAGGTGGTGGGCATGGCCTCCAGTGCTTCTTCCCATGGGACAAGGCTCCTTGCTGCTCCTGCCAGGCAGATCCTTCTGGGGTGATGGGCTCTGACCATAAAAACACTTCTTCCAAGTTAGCTTAACATTTAGACTTTGCAGTGCGCTCGCTCACCACTCACTGAGTACTTACTTCGTGCCTGGCACTGTGGAAGGGGTTGGGACACAAAGATGAAAAATCCTTCATCCCTGATGGCAGGGTGAGTCCTGCACAGTGGAAGGTGAAAGACACACAAACGAGTGAGGCAGAGGAGGCTGTGGGGCTGCAGGAGCCGCAGCCAGCGTCCTGGGAGCGAGGGCCAGTCAGGAGCCGCCCCAGGGAGGGGGTGGGGCTTTAGAGCGGGTTGACTGATAGGTGGGGGCACAAGAGTGAGCTGGGAGGGTCCAGGTGCCCTGGGCATGGCAGTGGGAAGCAGTGGGCTCTGCTGGGGAGGCTGCAAGTCCCTGGGGTGATGGGGGCACAGAATGCAGGTGGGCACTGGGGCTCCGGGCACATGCTCTGCAGATGTCTGTTCACGAATGAGTGTGTTGAGTGCTGGACTGCGGACCACAGGGAAGACAGAAGCTGTGGCCACAGCACCTTCAGTGAGGCAGCCCTGCCTCTGTGTTGGGGTCACAGGGAAACATCAGGAAGCCGCGGGGAGTGGCTGGAAAGGGAGCCTCTGGGGCATGGGTCCTTGCTTCTCACGCACTGGCCCTGCCCTGGCAAGTCAGTACCTTCTGGCCTCACTTCCCATGAGGTGGGGGTGCTGGTGTGTGATCACAGGGGTAACAGTGACCATAACTACCTTGTCCTCTTTGGGAACTCAGAACATATTGTTAGGGGTAATGAGGGAAAAAGAAGGGTCTGATTCCAAAGGCAGAGCTCTTTTTTTTTTTTTTTTGAGACGAGTCTTGCTCTGTCACCAGGCTGGAATGCAGTGGTGTGATCTCGGCTCACTGCAACCTCTGCCTCCCAGGTTCAAGTGATTCTCCTGCCTCAGCCTCCCGAGTAGCTGGGATTATAGGCGCCCGCCACCATGCCCGGCTAATTTTTGTATTTTTAGTAGAGATGGGGTTTCACCATGTTGGCCAGGCTGGTCTCGAACTCTTGACCTCAGGTGATCCACCCACATTGGCCTCCCAAAGTGCTGGGATTCCAGGCATGAGTCACCGTGCCCGGCCAAGGCAGAACTCTGAATCTCCCTAAAGCAGCACACCCTGGATCAGGGACCAACCCCCACAGGGTGTGCCTCTCAGTAAGATCGCCTGACTTGGTGTATTAGGCCATTCTCGCATTGCTGTAAAGAAATAGAGAGTGGGTAATTTATAAAGAAAAGAGGTGTAATTGGCTTACGGTTCTGCAGGCTGTACAGGAAGCATGGTGCTGGCATCTGCTTGGCTGCTGGGAAGGCCTCAGGAAACTCACACTTGTGGTGGAAGGGGAGGCAGGAGCAGGCACGCCTCACGTGGTGGGAGCAGGAGCGAGAGTGAGAGTGAGGGGTGGGTGCTACTTTTAAGCCAGATCTCAGGAGGACTCACTCTGGCGTGGGCAGCACCCAGGGGATGGTGCTAAACCGTTCATGAGAAATCCACCCCCAGGATCCATCACCTCCCACCAGGTCCTACCTCCCACACTGGGGCTGACATTTCAACATGAGCTCTGGGCGGGGCTGCACGTCCAAAGCATGTCACTTGGTGACTGAGACCGTATAAGAGACTCACTTCTGGCCGGGAGCAGTGGCTCATGCCTGTAATCTCAGCACTTTGGGAGGCCAAGGCGGGCGGATCACGAGGTCAAGAGATGGAGCCCATCCTGGCCAACAAGGTGAAACCCTGTCTCTACTAAAAATACAAAAATTAGCCGGGCCTGATGGTGGGTGCCTGTAGTCCCAGCTACTCGGGAGGCTGAGGCAGGAGAATCGCTTGAACACAGGAGGCAGAGGTTGTAGTAAGCTGAGATCGCGCCACTGCACTCCAGCCTGGCGACAGAGCGAGACGCCGTCTCAAAAAAAAAAAAAAAAAAAAAAAAGAGACTCACTTTCTGGCCTTCTCATTGTCTTTTGGCCCCCAGGGTCCCTTTGACATGGACAGCTGCTTATCAAGACACTCCATCAACCCCTACAGTAACAGGGAGAGCAGGATCCTCTTCAGCACCTGGAACCTGGATCACATGTAAGCTCACAGAGCGAGGTTCAGACCCAAGAGTGCCTGCGGGGCCCTGTCCCTGCCGCGGCCCTGTCCCTGCCATGGCCCTGTCCCTACCACAGCCCTGTCCCTGCCACGGTGTTGCCTCCTTGGGTTTCAAGGGCTGCGCCCATGTTACAGCCCAGGGAAGGGGTGCCTGATGGCAGCATGGGGGGCTGCTGAGCAGGCACACACCATTCCCTCCACTGTCAGTACATGTGCCTGACCTGGAGCCATCCCTCCTGTCCCCTCCAGTCCTCCCTGTGGATGGAGCTGGTGGGCAGCGTCCTTCCCCAGAACACAGGTCCCAGCCCTTGGCCGTCAGAGGTTCTGAACGTCTGTGAGTTCGAACCAGGGTGAGCTCAGAAAGCAGGAGCTCCTGGTGTTATGATAGGTAAGGGTGTTTTTCCCTTTTTCTTTTTCTTTTAGAGATGGAGTCTTGCTCTGTGGCCCAGGCTAAAGTGCAGTGGCAGGATCATGGCTCACTGAAGCCCCGAACTCCTGGTCTCAAGCGATCCTCCTGCCTCAGCCTCCTGAGTCGCTGGGACTACAGGTGCTTGCCACCATGCCTGGCTGGCTTATTTTGTGGAACCAGCATGAGCAGAAGTTCTCAGCTGGCAGGAGTGTTTCACAGCCGTACGAGCTCTATGGCTCTAACAAATGGGCAGGATGGAAAACTTCATTCTTTTAAACTGAGATGCATTCCTTGAATATAATTGTAGACTTGCACTTGCTTTTTGAAGACAAAAGCCTTCAAATGCCCTTAAAATGGCTATACAGGATGAGCCATCCCTAATTTGAAAATCTGAAATCTGAAGTGCTCCAAAATTCAATACTTTTTGCGTACCAACGTGATGCTCAAAGGAGATGCTCATCCGGGCATTTAGGATTTGGGATTTTTTTTTTTTTTTTTTTTCCGAGATGGAGTTTTGCTCTTGTTGCCCAGGCTGGAGTGCAATGACGCAATCTCGGCTCACCGCAACCTCCGCCTCCCAGGTTCAAGTGATTCTCCTGCCTTAGCTTCCCCAGTAGCTGGGATTACAGGCACGTGGCACCACGCCCAACTAATTTTGTATTTTTAGTAGAGACGGGATTTCTCCATGTTGGTCAGGCTGGTCTTGAACTCCCGACCTCAGGTGATCCGCCCACCTCAGTCTCCCAAAGTTCTGGGGTTACAGGCGTGAGCCACCGCATCCGGCCAGATTTGGGATTTTTTTAAGGATGCTCAGCTAGTCAGTATAATGTAAATATTCCAAAATCCTAAAGAAATCTCAAATCCAAAACACTTCTGGTCCCCAGCATTTCAGATGGGGACACTCAACCTGTATTGCTTTCGGAGTGAGATTTTTTTAAAGTATGTAAAACACTATAGTCATAGTTGAGCTTTTACCCTGTCCATACTCAGCCTCTACACCTTGCCCCAAGGGAAAACACTCTTGTGAAAGGTGTGTGTGCCCTTCAGAGCCCTCTCGCTGCACCTTTACCACACGCTTGTGAGTTTAACATGTACATACGCGGTGTCCCACGCTGTCATCTGCAGAGCCCTCTCGCTGCACCTTTACCACATGGGTGTGAGTTTAACATGTACATACGCGGTGGCGCACGCCGTCATCTGCAGAGCCCGCTCACTGCACCTTTACCGCACGCGTGTGAGTTTGACATGTACGTATGCGGCATCCCACGCTGTCATCTGCAGAGCCCTGTAGCTGCACCTTTACCACATGCATGTGAGTTTGACATGTACATACGCGGCGTCCCATGCTGTCATCCACAGAGCCCTCTTGCTGCACCTTTACCACATGCATGTGAGTTTGACATGTACATACGTGGTGGCCCATGCTGTCATCTGCAGAGCCCTCTTGCTGCACCTTTACCACATGCATGTGAGTTTAACATGTACATACGCGGCGTCCCATGCTGTCATCTGCAGAGCCCTGTAGCTGCACCTTTACCACACGCATGTGAGTTTAACATGTACATACGTGGTGGCCCATGCTGTCATCTGCAGAGCCCTCTTGCTGCACCTTTACCACATGCGTGTGAGTTTGACATTTACATACGCAGTGGCCCACGCTGTCATCTGCAGAGCCCTGTAGCTGCACCTTTACCACACGCATGTGAGTTTAACATGCACATATGTGGCCTCCCCTGCTGCGGTCTGCACAGCCGTGTAGCTGCACCTTTACCACACGCGTGTGAGTTTAACATGTACATATGTGGTGGCCCACACTGTCTTCTGCAGTGTACCTTTTCATTGCATGCTATGCTTAGATTTGGCATATTCATTTTAGCAGGTGCAGAACACTTCACTTTTTGAATAGGCTCTAATTTTAACATCTTTCCATACGGGTAGGCATTTAGGTTATTTCTAATTTCTCATCATTATAAAAATCCCTGGGATGAACACTCTATGGAATGAACCCATATGGTCTGGTTCCGTGCTATTTAAAGTGTGGTTACTTTCAAGCATTAGCAACATCTGGGGGCTGGGTGGGAATTCAGATTCTCAGGCCCCGTCCAGACATAACCCAGGTGCCTGGGGATTGGGGAGTGCGTCCCAGCATGGACAAGATGCCCCCAGTGTCTGAGCTTGAGTCCCTCTAGGGAGTGTGCTGGGTCCTAATGACACCTCTGTTCCCTCTCTGAGCCTGGCCAGGCTGCTCTCGAGTGTCCCAGCCTACACGCTCGCCATCCATGTGAGTTCATGCTTTCCCGGGTTCTTGCTGACACTTGGTGTCATTGTACTTTTTTGCATTTTCCCAGCCCGATAGGTGAGACACAGATTCTCTTGCTCTAATTTTCATTTTCCTGATGACTAGGAAGGTTGAGCTTCTCTTTCCATGTCTGTGGCTGCTTGTGTCTTTTGTGTTTCTTTCCTTTGCTCATTCTGTCTTGGGCTGTGGTCTTATTTGTGGGCATGCTTTACACATTCTGGATACGTTAATCCTATGATATCTTTTATCACAAGTTTTATTTATTTATTTTTGAGGTGGAGTCTCACTGTGTTGCCCAGGCTGGAGTGCAGTGGCGTGATCTCGGCTCACTGCCACCTCCACCTCCTAGATTGAAGCGATTCTCCTGCCTCAGCTTCCCGAGTAGCTGGGACTACAGGTGTGCACCACCACACCCGGCTAATTTTTATATATGTTTAGTAGAGATGGGGTTTTGTCATGTTGGCCAGGCTGGTCTCAAGCTCTGACCTCAGGTGATCTGCCTACCTCGGCTTTCCAAAGTGCTGAGATTATAGGCATGAGCCACTGTGCCTGGCCCACAACAAGTTTTCAATGTTAATGTGCTCAGATGTTCCCTTCGTGTGTTAAGAAATTCTGCCCTACCCTGTCTATCTGAAAGAGAGTCTCCTACTCTTTTCTCTGCGGGTTTGCTGGACCCCTTGCCACATGCACCAAGTACCCAAAAATGTTTTCTCCCGGCCGTCCAAATGCTCTTGTCCTTTGCAAGACCATTGCGGGTGGGGACCTTAATCTAGGGGACACGACCAGCATTTACAGAATGAAATAAGCCATCCTAGAACAGAGTACAGATGAAAATAGCAGAAGGGACAGCGTGAGTCAGAGGAATGTTTCACCAAGTGTTTGCTGCAGTTATATTTTCTCTCACGCTTCCTAAATATGTATACTCACACTGATAAGTGCGTTGAGTTTTAATTAAACATGTAGTTTTTAGCACCGGTCTTCGGAAAGTTGCAGAGACAGTGGTCTGTTTGCCACAGGCCCGTCCTGACGTTTGTGGGGGTTGACACCACGTGCCACGTGTAGCTATTTAAGAATTAAAAGCTAACGAACAATGAAATAAAATGCATGCTGTCCCCCTACCTGGACTTATGTAGCATCATGGCTGGGAAGGTTTCAGAAGAATTTGCAGGCCTCTCCCAGTCCCAGGATGTGCACGGCAGTGGAGCCTAAACATGGCCTGCCACCTGCTGCCTGCGCCTTCTCTTCCCACCCTTAGTGCCACCTCACACCAGGGGCCTGCACAGAGAGTGTCCAGGTTGGGAACACCTTCCCTCTTGGGCTGAAGGGCACGGGCCCTGGGGCTCGGCCTGTCCGAGGAGGATGGCCTGGCCCAGAGCCCGTGTGGTTCAGGGGCCCCTGGGCGGAAGGTGGCACGGGGAGTGTCCATGTGGGCTCTGGGTGGACCTGACTCCTCAGCCCAGAAGAATCCTGACTGCAGTGGGAGGACTGTGGTGGGTGGGGCCTGGAAAGCTCCCCTTTCCTGGAGCCCTAGGGATGTTTCTTTTAGCACCATAGCGGGGTCCTTTGTGGGACTTTGTGGGCCCTGCTGCTAGGGAACTTTCTGTCTCTTCAAGGCTGTCTTTGGCCGTCTTTGGCCCTTTACTTCACTTTATTAACGTTTGCTTTTTTTTTTTTTATTCCTACCTTCTACCTTTGTGGGTTTCTTCTTGCTTATTCATTCGTTCATGTCTATTTTGTATCTAATCTATGCTTAAGGTAGTTTCTCCTAGGCTGCATGAGCTGTGTCTTGGGAGTTCAGTTTTTGTTTTTGTTTTTTTTTTTGAGGCAGAGTCTCACTCTGTCACCCAGGCTGGAGTGCAGTGGCATGATCTCGACTCACTGCAACCTCTGCCTCCCAGGTTCAAGCGGTTTTCATGCCTCAGCCTCCCAAGTAGCTAGGATTACAGGTGCGCACCACCCCGCCTGGCTAATTTTTGTATTTTTGGTAGAGATGGGGTTTCACCATGTTGGCCGAGCTGGTCTCGAACTTCTAACCTCAAGTGATCCACCCCCCTCAGCCTCCCAAAGTGCTGGGATCACAGATGTGAGCCACCATGCCCGGCTGGAGTTGTTTTGAGACGGCATGATTTACGTTATGATTTTGTTTTTGACCCATGGATTTTTCAGAAGTCTTTTTAGTTTCCGAACATGTTTTTGTGTTTGTGTACGGTGTCTTGTGTTCCTGCCTGCCTTTTGTTGTGGTCTGTTTCCTTGTAACTGGTCAGCATTTGTAGATGTTCATAACACTCAGCACCTCAGTTCCACTGTGCCGGATTTCTATTCTGTGCTGGCTTTCTATTCTGTGTTGGCTTTCTCTCAGTCCTGTGGCGTTTCCACCCCTTTCCTTTGGCCTTTATGTGCCACTAGGCTTGGGCTTATCTCTTGTTAGCCAAGGGTAACGGCCTTTTGTCTTCATCTAACCTGAGATTGTCATTCAGCCAGCCGCAGCTTGAACCTCCTGCTGCAGGTGTTGTGACAGCTGCTGTCTCCTAGAATGTGACTCTGTGGGGTCCCTCGCTCTCAGCTGTGTCCCCAGTGTGTGGGACGTGGGACAGAGTTTGGCCATGATGGCTACTCAGTGAATATCTTTTTTTTTTTTTTTTTGAGATGGAGTCTCGCTCTGTCACCCGAGCTGGAGTCCAGTGGCGCGACCTCCGCTCACTGCAACCTCCGCCTTAAATCACTCTGGGTTTAAGTGATTCTTGTGCCTCAGCCTCCCGAGTAGCTGGGATTACAGGCACCTGCCATCACGCCTGGCTAATTTTTGTATTTTTAATAGAGACAGGGTTTCACTATGTTGGCCAGGCTGGTCTCGAGCTCCTGACCTCAAGTGATCTGCCCACCTCGGCCTCCCAAAGTGCTGGGGTTTCAGGTGTGAGCCACCACTCAGTGAACCTCTGTTGACCGTTTTGTTGAGTGAATACATAGATTGGATTTTAGCTGCTTTACTCTGGGTTTGTATCCACCATGCCACATCTTCACTTTCTTCTGGTCTCTTCTGTGCCTTCTGTTGACTTACTTGAGTTTCATTCTTTCCCTTGCCCATCACCCCACCCTTTCGTGGTTTGACCTTCATGGTGTCCCTAATGTTAGTGATACTGGAAGACAGCACTGCTGCTGTACCCTCTCCCGGGCCGGCCTCGTTGTGACCCTCTGCGGTATTCTTTAGTGTTCGTGTCTCACCTTATTTTAATCCTGCACAAAATGCTGGTGTGGTTTTATGGCCAACACTTCCATTTATTTATCAACAGATTCACCCGCATCTGTGTTTTCCAGTGCTTCTTGCATCTCACCTCTGGGTTCATTTTCTGATTACTGATGTGTAGCCCTTAGTGTTTCCTCCACGAGTGGCTGTGAGGGGTAAACTCTACTCAGCGTTTGAAAAAGTCCGTTCAGCTTCCACTCTTGAGTAATTATTTAGTTAGTACTGAATTCTAGGATGACAGATACCTACCTTCAGTACTTTGAAGAATAACTCCATTGTCTTCTGGAATCTGTTTGTGAGAAGTCTGTGGGCAGCCTAATTTTCTGCCTTTTTAATGGTAGTTTTAGATTTTTCTCCTCCTCTTGGAAAATAATAAGTATCTAGGTAGAGCTCTTTCTTTTGGATTCTGCCTGGGACTTGTATTCCCTGTGCTGAGGACACGCTTTTCTTTGGTTTTGGAAAATGCTTCTGCGTTGATAAGGTGTGGCTTCTCTTTGATTCTGCCTGTGCAGTTTTCCGGTCGTGCCCGTTAGCTGTGTGTTGGACCTTCTCATTCTGCTCTCCTCATGCTGTGCCTGCGTCTGGGCTGCTGTCTCACTGGGACTTTCTGCTGTGGACTCCATCACGTCCCCCAAAATTCGTATGTTGCAACCCTAATCCCCAGTGTGACTGCATCAGGCGATAAGGTCTTTGGGAGATAATGAAGGTCATGAGGGTGGGGCCCTAATCGAGTAGGACTGGTGCCCTTATAAAATGGGAAGGGAGCTCAGTCTCCCTCTGTCTCCGCCACGTGAGGACACAGTGAGAAGGCGGCCGTCTACCCGCCAGGAGGAGAACCCTCACCAGCACCTGGCCTGCGGGCACCTGTTCTTCCAGCCTCCAGCACTGTGAGAGAGTAAATACTCAGTCTGTGGTATTTTCCTCTGGCAGCTGGAGCATGCTAAGACACTCCTGTATTGTTCAGGAATTCTCTCTTCAGCTGTTCATGTGTACATTCTGTCCACTGAGTACATGCTTCCTTTTTTGGGTTCCTAAAGAGCCCAAAAGAAGTGCGTTTGGGTTCTTTATAAAACGAGCCTTTTTTATGCTAGTGTGTTTTCATTATTTCCATTTCTTTTTAATCATTTAAATCATTAATCATCCATTTTAAGCATATTTGTTTTATGGTCACATGCTAAAGCGTTCAACCTTGCCCACAGAGAGGTCTGGCATTTGTTCTTGAGCCCTGGGAGGTAAACTCCAATGCCTTGAAATGTCCTGCCTGGTAGGAGTGTCTTTGTTCACCTGGGGGCCTTGGGTCACTGGATAGTTTAATGGGGTGATGTAGGATGGGGGTCTTTGGGTCAGCTTGACCTCTAGAGGGTTTGAGGCAGAGGTTGGCCCCGTGGGCCATCAGCCATGTCTGCATGAGCCCCAGTAAAGCCTGGCGCCCAGGCCTGGTGAGCTTCCCGGTTGGCAGTGTCGTCACAGAGGGCTGTGGAAGTTAGTGCTTGGGGAAGGTAAGGCTGGCCATGACCCCACAGGGAGGGGACAGCTGGAAGCTCTGGGATTGGAACCTTCTGGACCGACCCCTCTGTGCCTCTTAACCTTGGCTGATTTTCATCTGCAGCTATAAGAAATGATAACCTTGAGTCCAACGGCCCGCTGGGGGATCTGCGAGTCCTTTCAGAGAATTATGATGTCTGAGGTGGTCTCAGGGACCCCTCCCTGCTGTAGTTGGTGTCAGGAGTGAGAGTCCTTGTGGACTGTGCTGGGCTCCTGAAGGGCCTGTCACTTGGGCAGCCTTGTGCCGCTGCTGGGTCGGCCTCTCTTGCTGGTGGAGCCTTCTGCTGCTGTGTGTTTGGGCCTGGAGCTCGCTTGGCCTGGAGCTCACTTTAGTGGGAAGTGCTTCCTGTAGCCCTCCTCTGTGCTCCAGTGTGTCACGGTGCCTTCAGCTTGGCTCTGGTGGAGCCTTCTGCTGGAGCTTTCTGCTGCTGTGTGTTTGGGCCTGGAGCTTGCTTGGGCCTGGAGCTCACTTGGCCTGGAGCTCACTTTAGTGGGAAGTGTTTCCTGTAGGCCTCCTCTGTGCTCCGGTGTGTCACAGCTCGCCTTCAGCGTAGCTCTTCATGGGTTCGGATTTGATTCCTGCAGATGCCCAGGGTTTCCCTGTGACTTAGAAGCAACTTCCTGCCATTTCTTGCTTGTGGTTCCCTGCCTTGTTTGTCGTGTACTTTGGGCCGTACACCCTGCGTTCTGCAGATGACTGTGAAGGTAGGGACAGGAATGCACTCCCAGTGTCCACACCCTGTGTGCTCCCTGCCTTCTCTCCCCACGCTGACTTCAGGCTTGTCCACGTGACACCAGCGAAGGCAACACTGAGCTAACAGAGGCCTGCTTGCGTGGGGGACTTGTCCCCTCTGAACACTGCCATCGCCATGTGAGGGAGCCTGTCCTGGCTCCTTCAGGATGGGGGAGGACAGGGGAGAAGGGCCCGGCCCTCGGCCACCCTCCATCAGACACAGCCCTGGCGTGCACCAGGCAACACCAGCAGAAGGTCCCCTAGGCCAATCCCCGGAAGCCACTGCATTTTGTGGTGGCTGCTTCTGCAGCATTAGATAACGGGCTCCGTGGGTTTCCCTTCCTCTTAGCTAAGCCCTGGGCTCCGCTCAAGCTTTTCTATCCCCCTTAATGGCCATGGCAGGGGTCTCGGTCTCACCTCCCTGTCTTTCTAGGGTCCCTTGGGCCTGTATCAGGGACTGGAATCCTGGTGAGCCCCTGGACCATAGCTTGCCTGTGTGCACTAATTTCTCTTTGGTTTCTGGCAGCTGGGGAGCCCCTTTCTTTTGATCTCAACTAAGTATTTTAACAAGGTGACTTTTGGCCGGGTGTGGTGGCTCACGCCTGTCATCTCAGCACTGTGGGAGGCCAAGGTCAGGAGTTCAAGGCCAGCCTGGCCAACATGGTGAAACCCCGTCTCTACTAAAAATACAAAATACAAATACAAAAATTAGCTGGGTGTGGTGGTGCACACCTGTAATCCCAGCTACTCAGGAGGCTGAGGCAGGAGAATGACTTGAACCCAGGAGGCAGACATTGCAGTGAGCCGAGATCATGCCACTGCACTCCAGCCTGGGTGACAGAGCAAGACTCTGTCTGTTTAAAAAAAAAAAAAAGGTGACTTTTGCTCAGCATTTCTGTGGGTTGTAGGGAGAGGGGTCTGCACCAGTTTAGCTCACCACCCACCATAAGCCCTCCTGGCCATGGGGTCTCTAAACCCGCCTCGTCAGTTTGCAAGTTCCTACACTTGTTACTGCACAGTCTTCCAAATGGTTTATAAGTGAAACAACAATATCATGTTGTGTGTGTGTGTGTATGTGTGTGTGTGTTTGGGACAGTCTCGCTCCAACCAGGCTAGAATGCAGTGGCACGATCTTGGCTCACTGCAACCTCCGCCTCCCGGGTTCAAGCGATTTTCGTGCCTCAGCCTCCTGAGTAGCAGCTGGGATTACAGGCGTGTGCCACTATGCCTGGCTAATTTTTTGGTAATTTTTGTAGAGATGGGGTTTCCCCATGTTGGCCAGGCTGGTCTCAAACTCCTGGCCTCAAGTTATCACCCACCTCATCCTCTCAAAGTGTTAGAATTACAGACGTGAGCGACTGCCCCTAGCCTCATGTAATTTTTTGTTTTCTTTTTTTCAGACAGAATCTCACTCTGTTGCCCAGGCTGGAGTGCGGTGGCACAATCTCTGCTCTCTGCAACCTCTGCCTCCAGGGTTCAAGCAGTTCTCCTGCTTCAGCCTCCTGGGCAGCTGGGATTACAGGCACGCATGACCATGCCCAGCTAATTTTTGTATTTTTAGTAGAGAAGAGGTTTCACCATCTTGGCCAGGCTGGTCTTGAACTCCTGACCTCAGGTGATCCGCCCGCCTCAGCCTCCCAAAGTGCTGGGATTACAGGTGTGAGCCACTGCGCCTGGCCTCATTTGTTTTTTTAAACAGATACACATATATGCATATAACGGTATAAGATTAGGATTGGAAAGATCAATAGCAAACCCTTAATAGTGATTACCTCTGAGGGGAAGGAGGGACATGAGATTACAAGTGGTATCAAAAGTGACTTCAGCTTCCTTTGTAAGGCTCTGTTTGTAAAACTTTTATGTCCTATCATGTAATTTTTTTGGGGTAAATCTATACGTAGATGAAACATGGAGGCAGTTAAGCCAGTTGTTGATAGTGGGTGACTGTAAGTGATGGGAAGGTGGTTGACCCCCTTTATTTTCCACGTACTTTTCAGTATTCTGAACAGTGACACAAGTCTTTTTGTTTTTTTTTGTTTTTTTTTGAGATGGTGTTTTGCTTTTGTTGCCTAGGCTGGAGTGCGGTGGCGTGATCTTGGCTCACTGCAACCTCCACCTCCAGGGTTCAAGTGATTCTCCTGCCTCAGCCTCCCAAGTAGCTGGCATAACAGGTGCCCACCACCAAGCCCAGCCAATTTTTTGTATTTTCAGTAGAAACGGGGTTTCACTATGTTGGCCAAGCTGGTCTTGAACTCCCGACCTCAAGCGATCCGTCCACACCTCGGCTTCCCAAAGTGTTGAGATTACAGGCATGAGCCACCGCGCCTGGCCACAAGTCAAGTTTTAAAAAGTAAGAGGAGCAAGGCTGCTTGCATCAGGCTCTGCTCAACAAACGTGGCCAGTAGGCGCGGCCGCGTGTCCGTGATGGCACTTAGGGGAATTTGTGAAGAGCTGTGACTGCAGTGCGTTGCTGTGACCTGTTGCCTGTGGCACCGTGACCACAGAAAATGATGTCTCTAACCTTACTTTGCAGAATAGAAAAGAAACGCACCATCATTCCTACACTGGTGGAAGCAATTAAGGAACAAGACGGAAGAGAAGTGGACTGGGAGTATTTTTATGGCCTGCTTTTTACCTCAGAGAACCTAAAACTAGTGCACATTGTCTGCCATAAGAAAACCACCCACAAGCTCAACTGTGACCCGAGCAGAATCTACAAACCCCAGACAAGGTTGAAGCGGAAGCGGCCTGTGCGGAAACGCCAGTGACACATACACACCACGTTCTGGTCTTTGTTTGAGGCCTGACGTGGGCATCATTTTAACAGGTGCCTTTTTTATTTTTTTGTTTTTTGTTTTTTTTTTTTGGTCACTCCAGTAGCTCCTGGAAAAAACCTTAAAAAATGTTTCCTGCAAATCTGATTTCATTACATTTCTGAATTGTTGTTTTTTTTTGTTTTGTTTTGTAGACGGAGTTTCACTTTTGTTGTCCAGGCTGGAGTGTAGTGGCGCAATCTTGGCTCACTGCAACCTCTGCCTTCTGGGTTCAAGTGATTCTCCTGCCTCAGCCTCCCGAGTAGCTGGGATTACAGGCATGTGCAACCATGCCCGGCTAATGTTTGTATTTTTAGTATAGATGGGGTTTCGCCATGTTGGTCAGGCTGGTCTCGAACTCCTGACCTCAGTTGATCCACCCTCCTCAGCCTCCCAAAGTGCTGGGATGACAGGTGTGAGCCACTGCGCCCAGCCTGAATCATTTCTTATACCTTCTGACAGCCCAACTTCCAGAGGACAGCTCTGGGGTACTCGCTGGATGTCTGTGAGTTCCTGGTCATACGGGTCAGCAGGGATAAGAATTGTCTCTGGGCTGAGGAATTCTTCTGTTCTCTGGTTTCACCAGCGTTGGGTTTGCTCATGTAATGTGGTCACCATCCTCAAATTGTGTCATGGCTGAAGTTGGCCACTCTTGCTTGAGGGACAAGTTGTTTATGCATCAGCTCTCTGCTGGGTCTCCCTTTCCATGGCAAATGGGCAGCTCCATCCTCCTGACTCTTCTAAATGCCCAAAAGAGGTGTCATGCTTTGGGGGTACGATGTTTGTACTCCATAAAGAACATACAAGAACATTCACTGCTGATTTTTTTTTTTGAGACAAGGTCTCACTCTGTCGCTCAGGCTGGAGTGCAGTGGTGCAATCTTGGCTCACTGCAACCTCCGCCTCTCAGGTTCAAGTGATTCTCTTGCCTCAGCCTCCCAAGTAGCTGGGATTACAGGCACCTACCACCATGGCCAGCTAATTTTTGTATGTTTAGTAGAAACAGGGTTTCACCATGTTGGCCAGGCTGTTCTCGAACTCCTGACCTCAGGTGATCTGTCCGCCTGAGCCTCCCAAAGTGCTGGGATGACAGGCATGAGCCACTGCACCTGACCTGCTGAATTGTTTATAATGGCAAAAAGTAGGAAACCCCCCAATGTCTGTGAGTAGGGCCACAGCTATCACTTTGAACCACATGAAACTGCCGTTTTCTAGGCCAAAAATGGTCAGCGATCATTTATTTCATGATTCAACCTGATACATTTACATAGTGCAAAACTGTGTCGCAGTTTCAAGCTTTTATGAGGAAAGTGTTTCTGTGTAGAAACTGGAAGCTGCTCAGGGCACCGGCAGCTGAACCCTGCTTCGATGATCAGCGTTACTATCATCTCAGATCACATGGAGCTCATGTCAGCCGTGTGGGCGGCGGGTGCACAGAGACAGTCTGGAAGGAAACACGCGGATCTGAACAGCAGTAATCCTGGGGCATACGGGGGCAGGGCTGGATTACAGAAGGCTCATTTTCTATGTTATGTATTTTCTGATACTTGAATTTTTTGAAATGGGCATTTATTTTATAACACGTTAAAATGTACTTTTTAAATTAAGTCATTTTGTAATTGAATTTTTACATTTGTTGTACAATCAGGAAAAGCAATAAAGATTTTTCAAAAATAGACATGTCAAAAAAGTTTGCACTCATTGAGGATGCCGAAAATAAGGATAAAAATAAGGAGTCTGTGATGTTTTACAAATTGACTTCAGTTGTTACATTTTCTTCACAGAGCTAAAGCAATACCTTAGAATTACCCAGTCCTGTGTGGGGAATTTCTAGAAGCGCCATCTATGGTATGGTGATGTTTATCTGCTCTGATCAGGGAAGGACAAACAGTGGGAGAGTCAAGGCCTGGGAACCGGGGGGCCTGGTTCCTCTTCTCAGATCCCTCTTGCAGGGTCTGAAGAACTCTCTGGAGCCAGCAGATCCCACCTGTGCAGCAAGGAGCCTGGCCTGGACAGCTGTGAGGCCCTTCCAGCTCCACTGCTCCAGCCTCAGGAGACGAGCTGCTCTGTTTTCCAGCCACAGACGTGGGCCTTTTTCAGAGACACATTCTTTCGTTGTCTGTTTTTTAAGACAGGGTCTTGTTCTGTCATCCAGGCTGGAGTGCAGTGGTGTGATCTCAGCTCACTGCAGCCTTGAACTCCCGGGTTTAAGTGATTCTCCTGCCTCAGCCTCTGGAATAACTGAGACCCCAGGCGTGTGCCACCATGCCTAGCTAATTTATTTTTATGTTTGTAGAGATGGTCTCACTATGTTGTCCAGGTTGGTCTCGAACTCCTGGGCTCAGGCGATCCACCCACCCTGGCCTCCTGAAGTGCTGGGATTACAGGCGTGAGCCCCTGCACCCGGCGCAAGACACATTCTTGAGGGAAGTCCTTCCTTCTCAGCGGTCCAGGCATGCTGTGCCACCTTGCCCTGGACACACAGGGAGGCTATCCCTCTACCACGTGGCTCCACGGTGCTGCCCACTGCCTACGACTAGGCCTAGAAGGTTTTGTGTCCCTCAGGCCTTCTGTGCCATCCTGCTGCTGTTGGGCCTCGTCCGTGCCCCTCCTCACCCTTCCTGACTTGAGGCTTCATTTCTGCAGGAGGTGAGACACCGGAAACCCAGGCTTGTTGAGCTGTGTGTGAAGCGTGCGAGGCTCTCCTGGCTGTGACATGGTGTTTTGGTCGTTTTTTTCTTGCTTTCGGGCCCTTGGCTGGGCAAGGTGCTGGTGATTGTTACAAAGAGCTATCACCTATCAGGAGTTATGTCACCCAGAGTCTCAGGTTAGGAAAGGTGGCTGAACCTCTGCAACAAAGAGTGTGTGGTCTGTCCATTCTCACACAAGAGGGAGAAAAGTTCTAGGAGCTAAGATTGTGGAATTCTGTGATCTGTGGGGCTAAGGGTCACCTCCTGTGAGGTCCTGGCATCCGTAAGAAGCTTCCAAGGGAAGAGCCCAGTAAAGGCCTGCAGACGGCCTCAACCAGCTCAGTGCGAGGCTCCATCCAGACAGCAAAGATGCAGCAAACACGACCACAAGACATGGCCTTCCT
The DNA here is from genome assembly GCF_028878055.3 of Symphalangus syndactylus. Lineage (NCBI taxonomy): Eukaryota > Metazoa > Chordata > Mammalia > Primates > Hylobatidae > Symphalangus > Symphalangus syndactylus. The sequence goes on along the minus strand of NC_072444.2, from coordinate 33,026,525 downwards.
GCAGCGCAGGACGAAGCGCACTGTAGGCAGAGCCACAGTCGGCCTGCGCCAGGGGCTGTGCATGAGCGCAAATATACTGTTTTGTATCTTATCTTTTATTCCCTCATCCGCCCCCCTTTGTTCAGTCCCCCTAGGTCTGTGCAGGCTACACTCCACATGTAGACTAGGAAGTGTTTCTACCTGAGGGTGCTTGTTAGTGCAGGTTAACAACTGTGAGTGAATAGGGGTGGCCCCAGGAACACACGCACTTTCCACTCTGCATGCTGCGTCTCCTCTGCAGGTGTATCCTAATTTGGGACAGTGTACCTCACTGAAGTCTGCTTAGAGGATGGCAAAATTCTTATCAAGATAGGTGCTGTTATTTCTTAATGTTTTTTTTAAATTTTTTTGAGACGGAGTCTCGCTCTGTTGCCCAGACTGGAGTGCAGTGGCATGACCTTGGCTCACTGCAACCTCTGCCTCCCGGGTTCACGCCATTCTCCTGCCTAAGCCTCCCGAGTAGCTGGGACTACAGGCGCCTGCCACCACGCCCAGCTAAGTTTTTTCTTTTGTATTTTTAGTAGAGATGGGGTTTCACTGTGTTAGCCAGGATGGTCTCGATCTCCTGACCTCATGATCCACCCACCACCTGCCTCAGCCTCCCAAAGTGCTGGGATTACAGGCGTGAGCCACTGTGCCCGGCCAGGTGCTGTTATTAATAGTTATTCATGCAGCAATCTAAAGTTGTACTTTATTTATTTAGAGGCAGAGTCTTGCTCTGTTGCCCAGGCTGGAGTGCAATGGCGTGATCTCAGCTCACTGCAACCTCTGCTTCCTGGGTTCAAGTGATTCCCCTGCCTTAGCCTCCCAGGTAGCTGGGATTGTAGGCGCCCACCACCACACCTGGCTAATTTTTGTATTTTTAGTAGAGACGGGGTTTCACCATGTTGGCCAGGCTGTTCTCGAACTCCTGACCTCAAGTGATCTGCCTGCCTCAGCCTCCCAAAGTATTGAGATTACAGGTGTGAGCCACTGCGCCCGGCAAAAGTTGTAAATTATTTTCCCTGGCTATCATAAAATGACTTTATAAGCCACATTTCCAAATTATAGTTTGTTGATCAATAAATCACAAAGTTATTCAAAGCAGGTGAAAGTCACAGCTCATGAGAAAAGGATCACATTAGAAGTGGAGAATGACACCTTCAGGGAGGGCAGTGTTTGAATAGTAAAGAGCGGAAACACTTTTCACAGGGCGCCTCAACTATATTTTGCTTCCAATTTATCTGTTATGGAAAATCCTTCCTGTGCTTCATAGGACATTTTCACAGGGTTAATTCTAGCTGCTCTTGTAATTAAACCAGAAACGTATAAAAGCTCAAAACCAGCAAGACTCACTTGCTCCCTCATGAAAAGGCCCACACGGTCTTTCCACATCGCAGGCAACTTCTCCTTGTCCTTGGTCACCCGGGGACCCCAGCTTGCTCCTGGTTGGTCCACTTGGCTTCTATGTGCAGGTGGTGGCAGGAAGAGGCCATGGAGAGAGCATTCCCAATGGCTTGTCTTCACCGCCCTGGGCGAGAACACACGGTAAGGTGCTCCTTGATGCCGCTAGGGCTGGGGAGTGCAGTTCTTGTCAGGCAGCTGCACACGGACCTCTCTATGGCCTGGAGGACAGCATGGCCTTCGCTGGACAGCTGACCATCTCCACCACACAGGATAGGAAAGCCCGACACTTCTGCGGCAGACAAGTGGGAGCAGAAGTACACTTGAGAGAAGGGAAGAGGCCCTGTCCCGGCCTCAGTGGTTAATGGGTCTAAAAGATGGACCCGTGCCGGGCGCGGTGGCTCACGCCTGTCATCCCGGCACTGTGGGAGGCCGACGCAGGCGGATCACCTGAGGTCATGAGATCAAGAGCAACCTGGCCAACATGGTGAAACCCCGTCTCTACTAAAAATACGAAAAATTAGCCATGCATGGTGGTACATGCCTGTAATCCCAGCTACTTGGGAGGCTGAGGCTGGAGAATCACTTGAACCCGGGAAGCAGAGGTTGCAGTGAGCCGAGATTGTGCCACTGCACTCCAGCCTGGGCAACAGAGTAAGACTCAGTCTCAGAAAAAAAAAAAAAGAAAAAAAAAAAGATGGACCCAGCCTTACGAGCACTTGGGAGCATGAGACTGAGGCAGGATGTGTTTCCTCCACTCGGCTCCCAGGCACTGAGAAAGGAATCCGGTTTTAGGAACATACGACTGCTTTCAAAATATTTTCAAAATATATTTTATTTCTTCCTTACATGTATTTTGCAAAATTTCCAAGGTAAACATTAGCTCCGCATACAGAAATAAAAGAGTTCTTTAAGAACCAGCATTGAATTCATCACAAGAATGATCAAATTATGATAATGGAAAACAAACTTGCCTATGACCAAAGCTACTGAGCTGAAGTGAAGAGCTGTCTTTACAAAGATCCCTCTCATTAAGCCCACTGCCCTGCAGCTGACTCAAGCCATCATCATGTATATACGTGTATAAGAAAGGACACTGGCCAGGCATGGTGGCTCACGCCTGTAATCCCAGCACTTTGGGAGGCTGAGGCAGGCGGATCAAGAGGTCAGGAGTTTGAGACCAGCCTGGCCAACATGGAGAAACCCCGTGTCTACTAATAATACAAAAACTAGCTGGGCATGGTGGCGCACGCCTGTAATCCCGGCTACTCAGGAGGCTGAGGCAGGAGAATCACTTGAACCCAGGAAGTGGAGGTTGTAGTGAGCTGAGATTGCGCCATTGCACTCCAGCCTGGGCGACAAGAGAGAAACTCTGTCTCCAAGGAAAAAAAAAAAAAAAGAAAGGACATTGGCACAGTACAGCAGCTTTGCAACCTCAAAGACGGTTTGAATTTTAGTTCCCATGAGTACATCCTCCACAGGTACTGGGTGCTTTGCACTATTGACTTTGATGGGTCAGTTCTGAAGTTTGATTAAGACATTCTCTTGGAGATACATTTTATATAAATCTTGTAATGTGCTAAATTGCCAAATTGTTAATGGTACTAAATACTCAAGGACATCATTTTGTATGGCCTCTACATTTCTGCATCATCATCTTCATCGTCATCATCATCATCTTTGGCTCTGAAATGCATTTTTCTGAACTCTCGTCTGCTCATTGAAGGACAAGATGAAGACGCAGGAGGGAGGTCCTTAGAGGAGAAGAAAACATGACTTCAGTCATGAGCAATACATATCTGCACCTGCATTTGCAATGCGCCCCATCCAGCAGCTCTGGGGCTCACAGAGCGCTCTTCCCTTTTAGACACGTGAAAATGCCTGAGTCCCAGCACTCGCCTCTAGATGAGAGCTTCCTCCCTACTGGACTAATCGAGTAAAGAGAAGGAAAGATGCTGGGTTCAAAACAAAAGAAAGCAACAACAAGCGTGGGGTAGATGTTCAAAAAATCCACAAACCTGATTTCACGGAAACACACCTGTGGCTGCGGGAGGGACCCCTCCCGCCGCCGTCTTTCCCGATGGCAGTGATTCTCAGCTTGGGAGATGGAGGGAGGGCCCCCAATTAGCCAACGGTTTCATTTTCTCTTCGTGGGTTAAAATGATTAATTTATGTTTAATGTTGTGTCGAGGCATTATTTACCTGCACTGAGTGGTGAGTGTGTGACCTGAATGTGCAGCTGCTGCCTGAGTACCCACGGGAGGAGGAAGGCGCCACTCTTACCTGCATGAGCTCAACGTTTCCAAAGAACCGGCTCACGGGCATTGGCTGATTGCTGTCGTCATCTAGAAAGATGCTGTTGTCCATCTGAAGTGGTGGCTTCTGCACGTCCTCTGTCTCTAGCCCTGGCTCATTCTGCTTCTGCACAGTGGAGCTGCTGTTGGATTCTTCTGCTCCGGACCCGGCACTGTGTTTCGGCACAGACAGGCCATCTTTAGTCTTTGCTAAGCGAGAGTCACTCACAACTCTGCAGCCACCGAGGGGAAGACTTGCAGCCCCCTGCTGCACAGAAACGCCAGTCTTGCTGCCTGGAAGCAAGGCACTGCCTTCAGTAAACTCATTTTCACAAGGGGTCTCAGGTGTCACTTTTGGCAAAGAAGCGCTGTCATTCTTAGGGACAAGCTTCTGTAATTCTGACTTTACAAGATGTCCTTTGTCACATTTGAACTTCTTGGACATTCGCCTGTCCGTGGCTTTGTGGGATGAGGAAGTCTGTCAAGAAAAAAAATGTAAGGGGAACCAGACACATCTAGCAAATAAAACAGGCCTCAATCCACAGGCTAGTATTTCTTCTCACATCTGAAATGATAAAGATGCTGTGACCACAACTTTCACAGATCGCCATTTCACTGTTTTGCCACCAAGGGACAAAATACAAGTGAGACTGAATCTAGACACACCCCACATCACTCCTACACTTTCAGTTTTCCCTAGTGGTGTTACAGCTCCTGAGGTGAATTCTGAAGCATATATTTATATATTATACAATTACAGTAAAAGAATCCAGCTTTCATTCATTTCTGCTAGGGCATAAGCTCTGTGAAGGCAGGGGTCTTTGCTTTATTCACTGATTAGTGCCTGGCACACAGTAGGTGCTCAAGAAATATTTGTTAAACTGACTTCGACAAAATTTTACCAAGCACCTCTTTATGAGCAAAGCTCTGTGCTACATGCTGGCATAGGGCCAAGTCCCAACCCCTCAGCTGTGGGCTCCGGGAAGCGGCTCTACTTCACCGGTAAGTTCAGGAACTCACTCCTTGGAATCGATGGCTGGGCTAGGGTGAACGGCAGATGGCACGAGATTCCTTTCCCCACCCACTCTGCCTTTCTCTTCAAGCCTCTGGCGGTGAGGCTGCACGGCAATGGGCCAACATGACTCGATAGCACACTAAGAGCAGAGTGATGAGCACAAGTGGCCTCAGAGCCTGCTCTAGACACACACACAGGTGGGCAGGTGCTAGGATCAGGGCCCGGGTCTAGACACACACACGGGTGGGCAGGTGCTAGGATCAGGGCCTGGGGCTAGACACACACACGGGTGGGCAGGTGCTAGGATCAGGGCCCGGGTCTAGACACACAGGTGGGCAGGTGCTAGGATCAGGGCCCGGGTCTAGACACACACACAGGTGGGCAGGTGCTAGGATCAGGGCCCGGGTCTAGACACACGGGTGGGCAGGTGCTAGGATCAGGGCCCGGGTCTAGACACACACACAGGTGGGCAAGTGCTAGGATCAGGGCCCGGGGCTAGACACACGGGTGGGCAGGTGCTAGGATCAGGGCCCGGGTCTAGACACACGGGTGGGCAGGTGCTAGGATTAGGGCCCGGGTCTAGACACACGGGTGGGCAGGTGCTAGGATCAGGGCCCGGGTCTAGACACACACACAGGTGGGCAGGTGCTAGGATTAGGGCCCGGGTCTAGACACACAGGTGGGCAGATGCTAGGATCAGAGCCTGGGTCTAGACACACACACGGGTGGGCAGGTGCTAGGATCAGAGCCCGGGTCTAGACACACACATGGGTGGGCAGGTGCTAGGATCAGAGCCTGGGTCTAGACACACACATGGGTGGGCAGGTGCTAGGATCAGAGCCCGGGTCTAGACACACACACGGGTGGGCAGGTGCTAGGAGAGCCAGCCCCGGCCTGCCGAGTGTGTCTTTCTCTGAAGGCAATTACAGTGCTGTCACCTTTTCATCTGAAATAGTCCCCCTCTGGCAGACAAGTAACATTCGATATTTTTCTAAAGCAACACATCCTGGAGTGGCGATTTTGTATAAAAATGGACCCTCGAGTCAGGATCTTGGTGTTCTCCATGGTAACAGGGCTCACCAGACATGCTGTCTTGGCAGACGTGGAACCAGCGACTTCCTGGGCAGAGGCCAACCTGGCTGCCGAACAACTTCGTGCTTTTAAGCGCGCCGAAGACCGCACTGCACCTGTGAGCTAGACAGATCAAGAGCCACTCAGAGAGTGCTCTCAGGAAGGCAGCATGAACGTGCAGACGAGAATTTCCCACCTAAAGAACACCCGAAGACAGTCCCTCCTGCTCCTGGGATTTTATCATCTTTGTGGAGACAGCTGTGGCCTGAATGTGTAAATCCAAACAAAATTGTGCCTGGGTTTAGGATACAGGATCTACTATTTCCATGATCTTGGAGGCTTGGGACAATCTGTTCCCCTTATCTTGTATATTTCTAGTAGCCACCGTTTGTCCATTAGTGGAAATTAAGTCAACTTCAAAGTGTTTAGAATAAGCAGCACATGCCCTTCCTTAGAAGGATCTCCAACTTTCATACGTTGTCAAAGTTCTTAAAAAAAGGTAACATGAGGAAACCAAAGTTTCTCTCCCTCAAATTAGAGTCCTATTCTATTAGTTGAATGCAGCTAGCAACTGTCTCACAAATCTTAATATTAACAAACTGGTCCACCTGTCTTTTATCCTGAATGCAAAGCAAACTCTTCTAATAACAAGAAAGAAATTAATTAAAGACACAACATTTAAAATAACTATTTAGGAATAATTTTCGGTATTCAGAAAAGTTGCAAAAAATAGTACAAAGAAACTGGTGTGATAGCTCACACCTGTAATCCCAGCTACTTGAGAAGCTGAGATAGGAGGATCGCTTGAGCCCAGAAGTTCAAGACCAGCCTGGGCAATACAGTGAGATCCCATCTTTAAAAAATTTTTTAAAAAATTAGCCAGGTGTGATGGTGTGCACCTGTAGTCCCAGCTATGTGGGAGGCTGAGGGGAGAGGATCGCTTGATCCCAGGAGTCTGAGGCTGCAGTGAGCTATGACTGCACCACTGCACTCCACCTGGGTGACAGAGTGAGACTGTGTCTCTGAAAAAATAATAATAATAAAATAGTACGGAGAGTTGCCATGTAGCCTTCACTCAGCTTCCACTAATGTTAAACAACTACAGGACACTGTCAACATTAAGAAATTAGCAACATTACGGTACTCTTCACTAAACTATAGATTTTATTTGTATTTTATCAGTTTCTCCATGAACTGTTTTTCTGTTCCAGAATCCAGTCCAGAATACCACACTGCACTTAGAAAACTCGAAAGGAATGAGTGTGAGGAGCAGAAGCAACAAACAGGAGGAATGCAGGTTGACATGGCCAGGAAAGGCCCAAGAGCTGCTGCCAACAGGCCCTAGAACTGGAACCCAGAAGGGGACAGAAGAAGACTGCCCTGCCCAACAGCAGGTAAGAGAAATAAAAAAAGAAAAAAACAAAAAGTAAAACATAGAAATAATCTGTCTCGGCTGGGCGTGGTGGCTCACGCCTGTAATCCCAGCACTTTGGGAGGCCGAGGTGGGTGGATCACGAAGTCAGGAGATTGAAACCATCCTGGCTAACACAGTGAAACCTCGTCTCTACTAAAAATACAAAAAATTAGCTGGGCGTGGTGGCGGGCACCTGTAGTCCCAGCTACTTGGGAGGCTGAGGCAGGAGAATGGCGTGAACCCAGGAGGCAGAGCTTGCAGTGAGCTGCGATTGCACCACTGCACTCCAGCCTGGGCAACAGAGCAAGACTCTATCTCAGAAAAAAAAAAAAGAAAAAAAAATCTGTCTCTGCCATGCACACCGTAGCCCAAGACAGCTCCAGAAGCCCTGTGGGGTGGCAGCTCCAAGGTCCTGTGATACTGTGGCAGTCAGAGTGTGCATATAAAACAGGAGGGAGAAGAGCAGGCAGCAGCCCACCGGAGGCCAGGACACCCGCCCGCTGTACACAGGACACACAAGGTGCCCACAGGCTGGGTGAAGTGCCTGCTACCACGGCACACTGGGGGCTGGGGCTCTGTCCTCTCACAAGGGCAGGGCTTTGCTGAGAGCCCCGGCAGATGTCACGGTCACAGTTACACCAAGGAGACTGAGGCAACAGAGGTTACAGAACTTGCTATGAGTTGCCATAAACATCTCTCATCAAAATCCTCCCACTGGGTCTTAAACAAGCCCATCTCCCTAAAACACCATCACGTGCCTCGTAGGGAAAAGACATCTCTGTCCTAGAAAGCCACTGCCCCTCCTCTCCTCCCTGCTGTGAGCCCTCCTCTGGGCGCTTTGCTGCTCTGCAAAAATGCTGTGTGGGGAGCCCAGCTCGGTGCCTGAGCAGCTTTAAAGGAGTGGCACGCCCATTTCAGATGAGGACAACTTGGGTAAGGAGCTTATGAGGTTATACAAGTGATGCCTGGCCTCCAAATCTCTGTTCCATCACCACAGCTCCCCCTAGATATGACCCCCAAAAGCTGCCTGAGGTGGGGACTGAAGAAGCTGTCACCCGCTCTGTGTTCTATGCCTGCAGGTCTTTTCCCGCAGCAGGTGCTTCTCAAGGCTTCTGTCAGCATCTTGGCAGCAGTGGTTCTGAACTTTTCGCGTGCAACAGGTTCATCGGGTAGACCTTTCGGCCCCTTCTGCAGAGAAAAGCCAGATGATCTGGTGGGCCTGGAAGCATTGGCTGTTACAGACACCTGAGGATCTGGTGGGCCTGGAAGCATTGGCTGTTACAGACACGTGAGGATCTGGTGGGCCTGGAAGCGCTGGCTGTTACAGACACCTGAGCAGGCCATTTGCTGTCCACTCTGGATTGACAGGAGTCAAAATATGAGAGCAGCTTAGCTTCAGTTTCATCATGGATTAACCACCTCCAAGGTGTCAACTCCAAAATGTCAAGAACTGGTCACATTCTCACTCGCAGATTCCTGCTCTGCAGCTGAGCAGCTTGGACTGCTCCCACAGTCCAAAAAAGGAAAGACTTTCTCATCATTGAGATTCTCCTCATTCCAGTAGATTGTTTAATAACTGGTATGTCAGAAGCACAAACATGGTTCTCCAAAAGGGCTGGCCGAGACTGACTTCAACATGACGGCTTGAGGAGCTTCACTGACCTTCTACTCAGAGAAAGTGATGAGCAGTCCCCAAACAGCCATTTAGAGAGTCTTTGGAAATGGTCCTATGGGCACCCAGCAAATGAAGAAACACTTGCTCCAGAACACCTACATACATTTGATAAGGACATGGAGAGCCTGTGGCATTTGAGCTGCGTCCTGCTGCAACTAAGAACACAGGGCCACCTCCCCAGCTCCCAGGCAGCGGGGTTTCTTCCCAGGAGAGGCAGGACAGCAATGCTTCCCTTTCTGCTCTCATCCCACCTGTGGCTGAGACTAGGTCCTGAGTGAGTAGGATTGAGAAGAGGGGCCCTCCTTTCTGCTCAGACACTATTTGTAGAATGAAGGCTTCACCCTGGCTCCATTCTACAAGTAGGGTTTGAGCCTCTACAAGAGGCTCCACCCAGTGAACCAAGAAGACTGGGGCCTCATCAACCCTGTCCTAGATATGAGGTGGTTCCAGGCTGGGGAAGGCAAATTTGGAGGATCTCAGGCTGCTGCTAGCTCCCCCAGCCCCCATTCAGAGAGGAGCCTATTACTGTCCTCAGCTGCAGGGTCCTGGCTCAGAGGCTCTGCCTGGGGTGAGAGGCAGGCAACTAAACAGACAGCTCTTAAGTCTGCCCAAAGGCACCAAATTCACTGCAATGGAATGTGGAGAAGTTCAAGCCTAAGTGAACTGTTCAAGAACAGTGGAGGCTGTGATGAAGGGGGTGGTGGCAGTGGAGAATCAAGCAGTAAGTCAAATTGTAGGCCAACTAGTTAGCAGGAGAGAACCAGAGACTAACATGGCTGGGAGGAGGCCTCTTGGGCATAGAACAAACTAATCAAACACTGACCTTAGAAAGTATCCCTTTGAAGAAGCCACAATTTGATTGGATTAGTTTGTAGAGCAACTTATGCCCAGGCTGTTGCTGAGAACAGCACAATAACCTGGCATTAGGGAAGTTTAACAGCTGGATGTGGTCAGGCAAAGAGGAAAAGGACCTCACTAAAACCACTGTCATCCAGAGTGGCTGTGGGCACACCCAAAGCTGGGTGCCACCCCCCACCAGCAACATCAGAGGCTGAACACTGTGGCAGGGGAAATATACTTTATGAAAACAATCTACCCAGTTGCTAAACAAATAAGCATATTAACAATGACAAGCCCCAGGGTTGGGGACAGTACCCAGAATTGCTAAAATGTATTATCTAAAATGTCAAAAAAAAATTATGAAGGCATAATTCCAACAAAAAATTATGAAGCACTCAAAGAAAAAGAAAAGTAGACTCATACACTGGAATAAAAGGAGGCCACAGAAGCTGTCTGTGAGAGTGACCAGATGTTGGATTTATACATATATAAAGGACCAAGGTAACCATGATAAACAATATCAAGATCATGAATAAAGAAGAAAGATAAGATAACATTGCATCAAAGAGACTATCAATAAAGGGAATTACTTAAAAACCAAATGGAAATTCTGGAGTAGAAAAGTACAAAACCTGAAATAACAAAATTCACTAGAAGGGCTCATAGTAGAACTGAACTGGCAGGATAAGCAAACTTGAAGACAGATCGATAGATTATGCATGCTGAAGAACACAGAGAAAAATAAAGCAAGCCGCAGAGAAATGATGGACATCATTAAGTGCACTAACATACACGTAATAAGAACCACCAGGAATGCAGAGAGCAAGGAGCAGAAAAAATATTTGAAGAAATAATGGCTGAGAACTTCTCAAATTTATAGAAAAACATTAACCTACATATCCAGGAATCTTTTTTTTTTTTTTTTGAGACGGAGTCTCACTCTGTCACCCAGGCTGGAGTAGAGTGGCGCAGTCTTGGCTCACTGCAAGCTCCGCCTCCCGGGTTCATGCCATTCTCCTGCCTCAGCCTCCCAAGTAGCTGGGACTACAGGCGCCTGCCACCATACCCCGCTAATTTTTTTTGTATTTTTAGTAGAGATGGGGTTTCACCGTGTTAGCCAGGATGGTATCAATCTCCTGACCTCGTGATCCGCCCGCCTCAGCCTCCCAAAGTGCTGGGATTACAGGTGTGAGCCACTGCACCTGGCCCCATATCCAGGAATCTTAATGAACAGAACTCCAAATAGGATACATGCAAAGAGATCCACAGACACATCACTGTAAAATATACAAAGATCAAAGGCAAAATCGTGAAAGAGAACAAAATCTTGAAAGCCTCAAGAAGAAAGCCACTTAGAAGGGAACCTCAATAAATGAACTGACTGAAACAATGGAGAATATTCAAACATATTCAACGAGCTCAAACAAACCTGTCAACCAAGAATCCTATATCCAGCAAAGCTATACTTCAAAAATGGGCTGGGCATGGTGGCTTATGCCTGTAATCCCACCACTTTGGGAGGCCGAGGTGGTGATCATCTGAGGTCAGGAGTTTTAGACCAGCCTGGCCAACATGGTGAAACCCTGACTCCAGTAAAAATACAAAAATTAGCCGGGCGTAGTGACAGGCTCCTGTAATCCCAGCCGTTCCAGAGACTGAGGTGAGAATCACTCGAACCCGGGAGGCAGAGGTTTCAGTGGGCCGAGATCACACCTCTGCACTCCAGCCTGGGCAACAGAGTGAGACTCTGGTCTCAAAGCAAAAAAAAAAAAAAAAAAAAAAAAAAAACAAGAAAAAAAACTCACTTTACAAGAAATACTAAAAGATGTTCATCAGGGTAAAAGCAAGTGACCCCAGACAGTAATTCAAAACCACACACACACAAAAACAGCATCAGTAAAGGTAATTATGTTCTTATAAAGATAGTTTAAATGCCTATTCCTCTACCTCCTTCTCTTAATTTAAAAAGCAATTGTATACAATATGTATATAATATATACAGACATGTACTATATTTGCCAATAACAAAACAAAGAAAGTGGGTGAAAGCAAAGCCTTACTGGCTAAGGAAATGACCACAGACAAAAAGTAATAATGATAACACTGTATTGTTGAGTTTGTAACATTATCAGATGTAATACATATAACAAAATACCACAAAAATAACCATATAAGAGTAACACGTCCGTATCACCTGGAATTAACCTAGTACAAATCTGAAGCTTAAGATGTATATGGAGACTATGAAGATTAAGATGTGTATGGTAAAACATAGAGCAAGCACTGGAAAAAACCCAAAAAACATCGTGAAAAACAATCATTAAATTAAAATGGTACATTAGGAAATATTCATTTTAATCCACTTAAAGAAGGAACAGGGGAAGAAAAAGACAGACTTGTATAAAGAAAAGAAAAAGGAAAATGGCATATGTAAACCTAACTACAGTATATCAATAATATTAAATGTGCACAGGCTAAACAATTCAATCAAAAGGCAGAAACTACCAGACTGGATTTTAAAAAAGATCCAAGTATATGCGCCTACAGGGGACACGTTTTGGTTCAAAGATAAAAATAGTAAAAGGAGTTGGAATTCACAAGTGACCACTCCATTTGAACAAACCAGGAGAGCCTCCATGCAACTCAGAGCCTCCCAAGTGGACCTGGACCCGCGCCAGGTCCACTGTGAAAAGGGTCCCTCGCCTTAACTGTTACACCCACGCAGTGAGCACTTGCTCCTTGCCAGACACTGGCACCCCCTTCAATCCTCACCACCCTCTTGGTGGATCCCTCATCACCCCACTTTTAGTACATTAAGTAGATTGGGCCAAGTTGAGGTCACTTGCTGTGTGACCTCCATTGGAGTGGCAGCAGTTGAGGGGCACAAACTCAGCTCTGCAGCATCCAGCACTATCAGGAGTTGAAACCAGTTCTGGAGAGGGTGCCCCACCTTCCTAGGAAAGTGGCCTGAAACCTCCCTTCAAGGGAGCGTGACCTGGGAGCCCCCTTCTCCCCAGGACGTGAACTGTGAGCTCCACTTCTCCCGAGGGCGTGGACCGGAGCCCCCCTTCTCCCGGGGGCATGGCCTGGGAGCTCCCCTTCTCCCGGGTATGTGGCCCAGAGCCCCCCTTCTGCTGGAGGGGTAGCCTGGGAGCCCCCTTCTCCCGGAGACGTGAACACCTATGAGCTCCACTTCTCCCGAGGGCGTGCTCCGGAGTCCCCCATTCTCCCGGGGGCGTGGCCTGGGAACTCCCCTTCTCCTGGGGGCGTGGCCTGGGAGCTCCCCTTCTCCCGGGGGCGTGGCCCGGAGCCCCCCTTTTCACAGGGGCGTGACCTGGGAGCCCTCCTTCTCCTGGGAGCGTGGCCTGGAGCCCCTCCACTCCTCCGGGGGGCGAGGCCCAAGCGGAGGCCGCTCCCAGGCCACAGGCACCCCGTGACCCTGCCCCGGCTCTCCAGACAGCAGGTGGCCCCTGCTGCCGTGACCTAGCCCTCACCTTCCGGCTCCTCATGAGTGTCAGCACCGCAGCCAAGCACCGCGCGCCCCGGCCCAACGCGTCCCGGCGGAGCGGCGACCCGGAGTCTGCAGAGCGCGCCGCGGCGGCGTCCGACGTCAGCGCAGCTAATCACAGTGCAGCGCCCTCGTCATGTGACCCCACAGTGTTGGCTCTTACGTAAGCGGCGGGCGAAGCTCACAGGCCTCGGGCCTGTGGTGGGACACTGGGGCAGGAAGTTGGCCTGTGGCCGCCCATGTTCGGGAGGGCGCGTCCCTTGGCACCCCTGTAGCCGCTATGTTTCCCACGCCCGTGGCAGGCCTGAGAGGTTATGTTTGCGGGGGTTGCTTTTTTTGTAGCTTCTGTGTTCGCCATATTTGAAAGGGGCGGACGGCCATGTTCGTGAACGGCCCTTCCCTTGGTGCACTTGTGGCCGCCATGTTTGAGCGGGGTGGGTAACTATGTTTTTGAGGGGCGAGCAACCATGTTCTTGAGGGGCGCTTCCCTTGAAGCCTCTTTGGCCACCATGTTTGAGAGGGGCAGACGGCCATGTTTGTAAGGGGCGCTTCTCTTGGTGCGCCTGTGGCCGCTATGTTTGAGAGGGGCAGGCAACCATGTTCGTGAGGGGTGCTTCCCTTGAAGCCTCTTTGGCGCCATGTATGAGAGGGGCGGATGGCCATGTTTGTGAGGGGCTCGTCCCTTGGTGCGCCTGTGTCCGCCATGTTTGAGAGCGGCGGGCGGGGCGTCTGTGAGGGGCGCCTCCCCTTGCATCCCCTGGCTAAGAGCTTGCAAGAGGGCGGGAAGTGCTTTCTCCAGTGCCGCAGAGCGCTGGTTTCTGAGCGCCGGTTAGCGGCCTTGAGCAGCGCGAGGGACTCCCAGGCCTGCCCTTGCTGCGGCCCCGCTGGGGAGCTTTGCGCGCTTGTCGCAGGCTGTGCTGCCCCGCGACGTGCCGCTTTGGGTTGGGGTGGCTCGCCCGGGAAGTGGCCTCGGCTGTCACCCACGTCGCGGGCGGGAGCGGGCCTTAGTGGAGGCCGTCGGTGGGCCCAGGAGGCAAGGGTCAGGCGTCGGGCTGGGGGCCCGGTTTTCGCCCCCTGTTACGTGCAAGGCGGGAACTGACCCCTCCGCTGTCCCGTTACTCTCCGGGGCCAAAGTGGACTCGCAGCGGCCACGCCTCTTCCAATGGCCATGCCCCTAGCAGGCCTGGGTGGACCCGCAGCGGCCACGCCTCTTCCAATGGCCACGCCCTATCAGGTCTGGATGGACACACGGTGGCCACGCCTCCTCCAGCCTAGACACCCTTAGCAGGCCTGGGCTGCTGTGATGCGTTCTCTTTGGCCACCGCTTGACATCCTGGCCTTCCTGTCAGCTAAGGGAGGTTGTTTGTAAAGCTGAGGACCATTGTTCAGTTGTGGTTTTTTTATTTGAGACGGAGTCTTGCTCTGTCACCCAGGCTGGAGTGCGGTGGCGCGATATCAGCTCACTGCAACCTCCGCTTCCTGGGTTCAAGCGAGTCTCCTGCCTCAGCCTCCTGAGTAGCTGGGATTACAGGAAGGCGCCACCACACCTGGCTAATTTTTGTATTTTTAGTAGAGATGGGGTTTCACCATGTTGGTCAGGCTGGTCTCGAACTCCTGACCTCAAATAATCCGCCCACCTTGGCCTCCCAAAGTGCTGGGATTACAGGCGTGAGCCACCGCACCAGGCCCACTGTTCTGTTCTGTTTTTTTTTTTTTTTTTTTTGACGGGAGTCTCACTCTGTCGCCCAGGCTGGAGTGAAGTGACGCAATCTCGGTTCACTGCAAGCTCCGCCTCCTGGGTTCATGCCATTCTCCTGCCTCAGCCTCCTGAGTAGTTGGGACTACAGGCGCCCGCCGCCACACCCGGCTAATTTTTTTGTATTTCTAGTAGAGACGGGGTTTCACCGTGTTAGCCAGGATGGTCTCGATCTCCTGACCTCGTGATCCGCCTGCCTCGGCCTCCCAAAGTGCTGGGATTACAGGCGTGAGCCACCGCGCCCGGCACACTGTTCTGTTCTTAAGAATTTCAACATAGAAATGAAATCCAGCCTTGCCTTAAACCCTCCAGCCCTCGAGTTCTCTGGGCTGTAGGATGTGTGTCTTCAGAAAAGGGCGCAGGGTGGAAACCACATCAGAGGCTGAGGACACCTGGCGCCTCCCCTCTCTGCCCGCAGGTGGCTGCCCAGTCCAGGGCTGGCTCCCAGGTGCTCGGGCACAGGGCTCACCCAGCAGCCCGTACTGTGGTTTGCAAATAAATGGGAGTCTTATTTCCTTTTTAAATCATTATTTTTTTTTCAAGTGAGAACATTTAAATCAGGCACTTTTGTGAGAAGCGTTAGGTTTTCCACTTAAACTACAAAGGTTGAAAAGTGAACTGCATTGCATTGTGGCTTCATGGCCTGCTCAGGGTCCCTCTGTGCACTGTTCCAAGGCAGGGTGTGATTCATAATCACTTCCAAAAGCATCAGTGTGCCTGCACTTACGGTATGACTCTCTCAAAGCCCAGACATGCAGCTGATGCCTCCTTTTAGTGCCTGAGAAAGGAGAGTATTTAAGGATCCTGCCAGCTTGAGCTCTATGCAGCCTCCACTCTCTTTAGAAGTGTGACGTTTGGTAATTAGGTGGAGCCCTGAAATTAGACTGCACGTGGGGTTTTGCTTTCGGCAGTGAGTGAAGATGCTTGCAGCCCTGGTGTACGCACACTCACACATGTCCTACCTGGCTGTTGTACACTCTCTCTTCCTAGCCCTGCGCTTCTCCCGTGTTATTTCCCATGTTGTACAGAAGGGGAGGAGACAAATGTGTAACTGGCAGGAAATCCATTTGAAATGGAAACTTAATATAATCGCTGCCAGCTGTTCAGAAAAAAATGAGAGCGAGCGATACTTTGTTAAACACCTAGCCTGTCCCATTTTCGCAGAGATTGATTTCATAATAAGCTTGGTTCAGTGGTTTTATTTCCCAGTCCTTGGGAGCTCAAAGTTCTCATCCACTGGGGCTTGGCTGGTGTTTGCCTGTCTTGTTTGTGGTTGGTGCCAGTTGATGTAAACGCCTCACTGCCTGGCCTCGCCCGCCAGATGGGGGCTCTGGGCTCTGAGCCATGTGGACGTTAACATCCCAAAGGGCGCTCTCCTTCCCTTCACCACTGTGGTCTGTCCCCTCCCCGGGTCTGGGATGAGGATGGTTTCCGGCCTCCCAGCTGTAAGGCCTGACACCCAGGCCATTCGTGAACGTCTCTCTCTCTCTGCCCACATCCTATCAGATGCCGGTTGCTCTTAATTCTAGACTTTGAAGCCTCGTGGCTGGTCTCTCCTTTTCCTCTGGCCTGGGCAGCCTACAGCTGTTGGGGTGATCCCCTGCTTCTGGGATCCAGAGCCACAGTCTTAGAGTGGCCTGTAAGCCCTGGCACGGTGCCTGGCACACTGTGGGTGCCCAGCAGTGTTTGTCGAATGAATGTGTGGAAGGGCTTCTGAGCTTGCCCACCGTTGCTGCTCCCTGCTCTAGATGCACAGGGTCCCAGCACCTGTTCCCCTGCCCGTCTGCTGTCCACAGTGCCTCCCTGAGCTCCTGACCACTGCAAAGCCTCTTTCCTAGATGCTCCCCCGGCCCCCACATTCCATCTGCCGGTTACTGCTTTTGTAGCGTTCTGCACTCTTCTACCAGGACCCCGTGGCAGGCCGGGACCGTTTCTCCTGCGCTATCCCAGAGCATGGCGCATCCACTAATTCACTCAACGTATCAAGCTCCACTATGTTCTGGGGACTGGGCCAGGCGCGAGCCCAGGTGTGGAATCATCACAGAGAATTGTACATTTGCAGTGTGATGGGAACCACAGGGGAGAGGCCACATGGGCAACAGCACAGAGCTGGGAGTGTAGGGCGAGGATCCTGGGAGGAAGTGGCTGGGGCCCCCTCTACCTCCCTCATCCTGTAGGATGCAGGCCCCTTTCAGGCCCACCCGGGGGAAACAGAGCCTCCTAGTCAGGGCTGGATGTGCAGTGGAGCCCTGTCTGGACAGGCTACCCCTCCTGACGAGGTGGGAGGTGTTGGCGTGGGCAGAGGAGCCAATCTTGAATTCTCTCCCCTGCTCCACCTCAAGCTGCCATGTGGAATTGCAGGAGACCCTGGAGGGAGCAGAAAACCAGGCTCAGCCAAAGCCACCTCCGCGCCACGGCTTCCCGGGTTCCCCAAAACCAGGCTCGGCCAAAGCCACCTCCGTGCCACGGCTTCCTGGGTTCCCCGTGTCCGCTTCAGTTCTTATTCCTGATTAGCTATGCCCCCGCCTGGCCATGTCAGGGCACAGTGAGACTCCTCATGGTGGCAGGCGTGTGAAGTCTGTGCAGGCTTGTACGTGGCTGGCCCCCCACCTGAACTGTAAGCCCCCGGAAGGCAGGGTCTGTGTTTTGTTCACGGAGGCTAGTGATACCCAGGGGACATTGGCTGGCTGGCTGGCTGGCTGTCTGGGGGTGAGACACACACAGAGAACTTGAGGATTGTGGATTGGAGGAAACTTTGCATTCTTGCCCATACCACAAATTTCCGACTTAAAACACTGCTGTGCCCCAGCTCAGTATTTGCCTTTGACAAACACTGTAGGGCCAGTGAGAAAGCTGAAAAGATCTTTCAACTGACTAGCAGTCGGTAGACTCATTAACTGAGGCCACCCCGGCCAGAACACATCGCATTCCTGACAACAGATGTTGGCCTGTATGATGACGGGTCCTCTCTTGCATACTGGCCTTTTATAATTAAAAGAAAGACGTAATAGGTAGAAGAGAGGGAGGGAGAAGGCAGGGGAAAAAAGCTTGCAGCATGCTTTTAAAATGTCATCGCGCCACTTCACTCCAGCCTGGGCGACAGAGTGAGACTTCGTCCAAAAAAAAAAAAAAAGTTATCTTTGAATTGACCTAAACTAATGTTTTCTTAATAGCCTACCCTCTCCTATCCTCTCGGTCCACCCGACTTAGCTGGGCAAAAATAACCCTGCGGTAGGACAGCAGTCTGCTGCCGGAAAGTATCGCAGCTCCTCCCATGTCTGCCCCATGCACATGTGCCAAGGTCCTGCCTTGAATGAAGGACACAGCGGAGAAGGATGTAGGCTCTGAACCTGCTAGGGTGCCTGAGAGACTCACAGGGCTCCCCCTGGGGCAGTTGGAAGATGCCCAGAAACTTCAGGGAGCCACCAGCATGGGGCAGAGGTTCTCTTCTGGAGTTGGTGGCATCAGAATCAGGTGTAAAGTACATAGGAACTGTCGGCGCCGTGCAGAGATGGGGAAGGAGGTGCGGGTGGAGGGGCCCGATGCCTGTGCCCCTGGGGCCCTCACTGGAGGCTGAACATCCACTGGGCTCTTGTAGCCCGCTTTGTAGACTGATCAGTAGTCGGTGACATGACGCGTTTGAGTAGACCAGGCCATTTTCTGCTTCATATATCCTACAACGTGCTGGGATCAGGAGGCAGTGGGGGGTCCGTGGCACCTGCCCCAGCCCGACGCCCTTCTGGTCTCCAGGAGGTCATGACCCATGGCCTGACCCGGCTCGGTCATCCCGGCCTGGCCGTCTCTTCCTAGGCTCACGCCCAGCCCTGGCCCCTCTCTGCCCCCTTGCCAGGAAATTTGAGCCTTCCTTAAAGTTTCTCAATATTGTGGTTTTGTTTTGTTCTTTCTCATTCACTTGTCTTTTAATTTTTGGCTTCTGTTTTTTATGGGCACCTAATTGTGTGTGTTCTAAAAATTGAATTGTGCTTCTGTTCTTATTGATGGCAACTCACAATCACTATGTAAGTAGGCAGGATGTGGAGGCCTACTTAGGAGAACTCGCTTGCCTCCGCTTTTCACCGACGCAGGCCCCGTGGAGATGCTCCAGCAGAAGCCAGGACTTGTCTCCTGGTGGAGTCCACTGGTTTCATTTATCAAAAGTTTGTTGGGCTCTCTGCACACACGTTGTAAAGAGCACTGCAGGCAGCGCACAGGCAGGGCCGTGGGAGCTGTGGGCGCGGCTCCCGCCAGGGTGGAGCTGCACCCTCCATGGGGAGTCACGGTGCACGTGTATAGCTGCAGAGAGAGGCTGCAGGGCAGGAGAACCTCGGGAACCCCATAGTCTCCACTTGCCCTGAGTATATGAAGAACACACTCCATTTGGGTGTCAGTGAAACCGCACACCAGGGGGGAAACATTCAAATCGTGAACTCCAACATCATCTAGCATAAAAGCTCTGAGCGATGGGCCACTTTGCATCTCGCTGCCAGTCCTCTGCTGGGATCACGCTGCAGTGTCTTTTGAAGAAAAGGCCTGGGATTTGCGGAGCCTGGAAAAGGCTGAATTTCCAGCTAGATGAAAAGTTGCCATTTTATGAGAATCTTTGGGCAGTCAGGAAGAAAAATACCAAGATGAAAAGCCCTATTTTGAGAGCTCCCTTGCCTTCAAGCAGGGACCGCTGACAGTGGAAACCTGCCGGGGATCGTGCTGATGGCAGAGTGAGGTCTGTGGCCGTGTAGCCATGCTCAGGCCATGTGCAGGATGAGGAATTCCTGAAGAACTGCACCCAGGGCAGAGACTATGGGGTTCCGAGGTTCCCCCGCCCCACAGCCTCTCTTGGCGGCTGTGCGTGTTCAGTTGCCTTCATTGAAACCCAAGCATCTGTCCTCGGCTGCCACCGACACAGGTCAAGACCACCCAGGAGGAGACACTGTGGGGCCCTGCCCAGTTCTCATGGGTATCGCATTTTGGCAGGACATGGACCGAGGCAGGACTGGGAACGATGGCCCTCAAGTCCAGGTCGGTTTCCATATATGGTCTTCGGGAGCTAATATCATCAGCTTTCAAATCAAACAGGTTTCATCTGAGCTACTGAGACGTCACGGGCTGTCAGTAAAGGCCATGAGGGCCCCCTAAGGGCAGCAAAGGCCGTGGGAAGATGCAGGAAAGAGTGAGTGGGAAGGCAGGGGTGCGGTGGGAAGGCAGGGGTGCGGCCGGAGGGCGGGGTGGGGCTTGCAGGCCCTCCCGCCTAGTGTCTCAGCCACTTGAAGGAGAGCTGAGGGATCTGCTTTTAGGGATGCAGGACAGTAGAGACTGTGTGTCGGTGACATGTTTCAGAAACGAGACTTCTCCATGTCGGTCGGGAGGGGTCTGCCCTGCTGGTGGGCCCTGGGAGCAGAATGGCCGACGGCCGGTCTCTGCTCACCCAGGCTTGCTCCGCTGCACGGAGGATTCCCCAGTTTCCTCGAAGGGCACTTGCCTACTGAGGTCCGTGTGGCTGTGACTTCTCTGTCATGCTGCTTCCTAAGAATCCAGAACAGATTCAGGTCAGTGCGTTTCGAGGCAGCTAAGTGCTGCATGAACGGCAGCGTCCGTCCTTAAACTTGAGTGCGGAGCCAGGGTCACTGCCGCCCGCTCACAGCAGCTGACTGGTGTGAACTGATGGGGTGGACATAACCTGGCCTCTCAGGTGGGGCTTT
Source organism: Symphalangus syndactylus (assembly GCF_028878055.3). Taxonomy (NCBI): domain Eukaryota; kingdom Metazoa; phylum Chordata; class Mammalia; order Primates; family Hylobatidae; genus Symphalangus; species Symphalangus syndactylus. The sequence continues at coordinate 33,005,834 of NC_072444.2, read as the reverse complement.
GCAGGGCTGTCTTGCTCCAGGCTCCCTCCAGGCCACCTCGTACAGTGGTTTCACCTCATCTTATTCTAGTGCAGGTTCGCCCCCTGCCTGGCTCCATCCTTCTTTTCGAAGTCTGGGCACAGAATGGAGGCCAGCCCACGTGGTTATCTGGTCTCCACACGTGTCTCTGGGTTTGTGGGGGTGTTGGCTTGTGGACCAGGAGCAGCTAACAAGGTCTGTGCCTTGTCTCGAATTTCGGACTGAACTGTCTGGAATTCTTGGACGTTCTCAAGCTAACTCAGTTGCATGAATTTAGAGGCCAAAGGGTGGGGATAATTTTTCCCTTGGATTTGTCAGTTCCAAGATGTATAACTTTAGTATTCCAGAAAATAGATTTATACCAGATCGGGAATTGCTCTCTTTCTCTCTCTCTCTTTCCTCTCTCTCTCTCTCCTCTCTCTCTTTCTCTCTCTCTCTGTCTCTCTCTCACACACACACACACACACACACACACACACACTCAGTAAGAGTTCAGGCCAGTTACAAAGGTCAAGGGCACCGTCCATACAAGGCCTCACCCTGGTACCAATCACAAGGTCAGGCGCCCAAGGCCACCCTCAGTTTGATGATTCTGGAAGGACTCCCAGAGCTGCCTGAAAGCTGTTACACTCACAGTTGTGGTTTCTGTATTAGTCCATTCTCAAATTGCTATGAAGAAATACCTGAGACTGGGTAATTTATGAAGAAAAGAGGCGTAATTGGCTCCCAGGTCCACAGGCTGTATAGGGAGCATGGTGGCACTTGCTCGGCTGCTGGGGAGGCCTCAGGAAGCCTCCAGTCGTGGCAGAAGCCAGAGGGCGAGCCAGCCTGTCTGGGTGGGAACAACATCTACATATATCAGTTCCTTACCAGGAAAGGATACAGATTAAGATTGGCCAAAGGACGGGAGGCAGGGGGCAGAGTCCAGGAAAAGTGCCCCAAGCGGAGCTCTTGCTATCCCTTTCCTGCAGGACTGGGACTTGTGACTCTCCTGCGTCAATGTGGTAGCACGAGCAAGGGCCAGCCTCAAGCCACAGTGTCCAGGTTCTCACTGGGGCTCCATTACATGGGCATGGCTGATTGAGTGACCACTCAAGTGGTCAGTCCCAGTCCTTGGGCCGATTGACACCACATGGCCCCCATCTCCCACCCTCCATGACACCGTTGGTCTTTCTGGCATGGCCATCCCCACCCTGAGACCATCATGGTGGCTGTCCTTCACTCTAAGTCACATCACTGGACTCTCCCGTGTGACCCAAGGCCCTGGGCAAACAATGACTCCTATCAGGCAGGACATCGTGAAGGTCACCTCCCAGTGGCTGAGGACAAAGGTCAGGCCTCTTTGGGGCAGGATTAAATTCTTACCGCAGACCTTCCTCCCCCCACACACAAGTGAACTAAGGAGAAAAGGAAATAGAATATCTCTCTGATGGGTCTGGAATGCCCCTTTTCCGAGGCTGGTTGGAACTTTCTTATCTCCTTTTATTTCTGATTTCTGTTGAAATTCCCTGGAACTAATGCCTATTGTATGAACCTGATTACAAAGAGTGAGATTTTACAGAGCATTTTTCCTCTCAGGAAAAAGGAGGCACCCTGCTTTTTTCTCAGTGAGAGAGAAATGTTCCTTTGAATAATTTTTTAATTTACTAAAAAATTTTTGATCCTACTGCTAAGGGGATGCAACCTTCCTGCAGAGAGGCGTGCAGATAATGTTGTCTTAATATTTGCATTTCTGCAGATCATGGGCTGCTGCAGCCCAGGGGGTGTGTACTGTGGTGGTTTGTAAAGTGACTTCCACCCTGTCACTAGGGTGAGGAAAATGGGTCCCCAGGCTGTGAAGGCCTTGTCCCTCCCCAAGGCCATGGGAACCAGACTGAGGCTCCTCACTTGGCTGGACACAGTTTGACCCGGACTCTTCTCCAAACCAGAGGCCAGCCTTCCCACTTAGTGAAAAATTCGTTATCCTTCCCCTAGATGTTGTTATTAATTTCTTCCTGGGGTTTTAAAGAAGTCAGTGCATTTTAAGGCCAGTGGTGTGTTGATGGTTTGGTGCACATAGCACCTGCGTCTGTGGTGATCAGCACCCTCGGGGCAGAGCGCTGCATCCAAACAGGGATTTTCGGCCTGACGTTCCCAGTGGGGCTTTTCCTAGCAATGGCTTTTTAAACTCTGCTGCGAGGATGCCCAGCATCAGGGACATCTGACTCCCTGAAATGGCAGGGCTGCCACTGAGCTCCTGTGGTCCAGGCCTGGAGTTTCCACTTCTCTCTCAAGCTGGGCACTGGGTCCCCAAGAGTCTCCCAAGGACGATGGAGAAGCAGGATGCGTGGGCTCAGAAGCAATGCGGCGCCCCAGCCCTGCATGCCCAGCCACCCCAACTTCTAGGCAGCTGCAGGCTCCCACCTGTGCAGAGAATAGGCTGTTCACCTGCAACGGTGGCTGGCGCCGGGGGAGGCGGGCGTTCTGGGAGAGGAGGAGCCCCTGGCTGCATGGCTACGCCGTGGATGGTGCCGTGGACCTGCTGGTGGCCGAGCCTGTCTGAGGGCTGCATGTTTTGAGGGGACCCTGGCTTGGGTCTGGCACGGACCCTCTTGTGCAGATCTCGTGATTCTCTCGGCAACCCTGTGAAACAGACGGGTTCTTTCATCGCCCACTGTTGACACCTGGGGAGATGGAGGCGCACAGAGGGGACACACCTTGCTCAGGATCACACAGCAAGGAGGTGCCGAGGTCCAGTTGGACTTGGACTCCCCGCCTTCATGGCCATGTGGGTCTCTGCAGGGCACCCTTCCTGGAGGAGGACCGGTGCAGACCCCTGTTGAGTAGGGGACGGCTGCCTGGAGAGCCACCCTTGGCCGCCTTAGTTAGGTGCCAGCTCAGGTGTCTGCAGTCCCGACGCCAGGGGGCAGGATGAGACAGGGGAACGAAGTCGGTGCCGCAGGCATGGTGGCCTCGCCGGTCTTTTCCTGGGACGCTCTCAGGATGGCTCTCGTAGGGTGCCCGGGCGGCAGGCAGGGCTCAGAATGCGGCTCCGTTGCTCACTAACGGCCTTCAGAGTCTTCTGAGCAGTCCAGGATGGGGGCAGCAGCTGCCTCTGTAGAGAATGTGAATCTTTGGCTTCTCAGGTATCCAACACCTCGGCAAGCACCAGGGAGTGAAATCACTGAATTAAGAATGTGTTTGTGAGAAGTGGCAGCTGCTTCCTGCGGGGACTCAGGGAGGGAGTTGCGGGCTGGGCCAGGGCTGCTGAGCTCCGTGTCCGCTGCTGTCTGGTCTGGAAACAGCGTGAATCCCGGTGACCGCCGCTCCCTCCCAGGCTCTCCCAGCAGGTTCTGAGCTGGTGAGGGGATTTCAGGGTGGTGGGTGCTGTGCTGAGGCTTTGCTCCCCGCTGGGTTGAGTGTCCGCGGCCGCCCCTTGCACCCCCCCGCTTTGCTAGTCTTTTCCTTCACGCAGCCTTTGCTGCCCAGGGGGACCCGCCCCCAGCCGTTCTCGGGAGCCCAGCCCCTCTGCAGAGTTCTTTAGGCTGCTCCTACTCAGAGGGACCTTCCTAGCAGGTGGGCCTAGCTTCAGATCTCCAAGTCTGTGGTGGCCTCCACCCACTGAGACCCAGGAGGCCCAGCAGGACTTGGGGTTCAGGCCAAGGTTCATCTGGCTCCCTCCTTCCTCCTCCCAGGCACGTTGTCTAGAAATCACCTCATCTCTTACGGGTCACCAGTTAATCGTGTTGGAGGAAGCTCTGGTTTGTACGGGCCCGAATCCCTCATTCACAGATGGGGAAACTGAGGCCCACAACAGTTCAGGCCCTGCACTGAGCCTGGAACCCGCCCCCAGGGCTGGGTCCTGGCCTTGCCCATCTGTCTCCCTTGAGGGGAGGGCCAAGTTCTTCTCTTGGCCTCAGTTCCCTCCCGTTTGCCATTCCAAGTACTTTTTATTCCTTCCCCCTTCCCCCAGCATCTCCTTTCTCTTCCTTTGTCTCCAGCCTTGTCTGTCACTTTGCTTCTGGGCCTTGGCATCTGGACATGAACCCACCGCCTCCAGCCAGTGGGAAGAGTGGGCGCCACTGGCCGGGTTCATCTTGCTGTGGCGGCGTGTTTGGGGGACCTGGGGAGGGACTGATGGGTCCCCAGGGTTTCTGAGGATGTGTGCCTTGGAGCTCTCCCAAGAAGCCAGTCTTCATTTAACATGGGCAGTCCCAACAAACGCTGGGGCTGGGGGGTTTCCAGCCGCCCTCTGGGCATGAACTTTGGGCCTTTATCCCAAGTCTTCGGGGCAAGGAAGGGGAGTGGGAATTAAACCGGTACCAGCTGGCAGGTCCACCCAGCAGATCTACCCGGCAAGCACAGCACCGTGGTCTGGAGAGCGCCAGTGCCTGTCACTAGGAGCAGAGTGAACCCTGCATGGGTGCCAGCTCCTCCTGCCCCTCCTGAGCCTGACGGGGCTACGGTTTTCAGCGGCTGCGACGCCACAGGACCTGTGAGGAGAGACTGCACCCTGAAGGTCTGGCGGCGAGCGGATCCTAAACAAAGTGAGGCCTGGGAGTGCTGTCATGAAGGCCCTGCTCTCCCCAGGGCCAGCTGCTGGCCATGGAGTCAGACAGGTCGCTGAGCCCCCATAGCCAGCGCAAACACAGATCCAGGTGTGGTCGTCCCGTGTCCAGGGAGCTGCTACCTTGTGCTGCTGGGGCCTGGCATTGAGTGGGTACAGATAAGCCCATGGGAATGAAGCCGTGGCTTCCAGGGGCGTGCAACCCTGGCCTGACCTGGGCTGGCTGAGGGGCCCATCACCCTGGGCTGGCATTTGGGCTCCCCTCAAGCAGACCGCCTGTCTGCAGCCTCATCTGAGAGCAGAGCCTCAGCCAGCCTAGGTGCAGGTCATCCTCACACGTGGCCACACCAAGGCTACCTCACAATCATAGCCATGCCACCCACTGAGCCCCCGAGATGTGCGGGCCACATGCCAGCCGGCTGCTTCTGTTGTGTTTCTGTCGCAACTATCCACAGCTCTGTAGGCTGGAGCTGCATGAGGCTGAAGGAGAGGCCCGGGCAGAGAGAGGCTGAGCCTCTTGCTCTTGGAGCAAGACGTGGGTTTCGGTGGCCCCCCCGCCCCGACACCCTGGTTGACATTTCTGTTCCTGCCTCAGGCCTCCTCCTTGAACCTGCCTCTGACCTCACCAGGAGTGGGTTTGTCTGGCGACCAGACCCTGGTGGCCTTCTGCTCAAGCCTCTGCAATTGTACCGCACTGGGGGCTCGGTGACCGCAGGTGGACCCTGCTCTGTGGGAAGCAGCCTGGGGGCTACAGGAGGCAGTGAGAGGGTCACCCCATCTCTCTGGAGTTTGACACAATCTCCCATCTGGCCTCAACTGTACTGACCCCTGACCTCTGACCTTCAAGCCCCCAGGCCCAGTCGAACTGGTACTTTGAAAGGACACAGCCTCTTGGTGTCTGGGTGAGGCCACTGGGTCGGTGTGGATGGAGGGCGGCTGGATGTGCTTTCTGGGGGTCCTCTGGACACGGGGTGCTATAATCCCCTCCCCTTCCTGGAGACCTGGTGGGAACGCCAGGCCAAGCCCAGGTCCACAGGTCGCCCTCTCTCTTCCAAGCATTTGAAAGACACTGACAAATGATAATCCTTTTTTTTTTTCCGTTTAGGGAAAGGCCTGAAAGTAAAATTGTATCAACATTAGGTTTGCCTAGCAAACCTAATGTTAATGAAGCCAGGAGGTTCTAGTTTTGGGCCTTGACTGGACAGGTTTGGGCTAGAAACCACATGAAGTATTGATCATCCATCTGATCATCAAGTTTTTTTTTTTTTTTTTTTTTTTTTTTTTTTTTTTTTGGAGATGGAATCTCACTCTGTTTCTCATGCTGGAGTGCAGTGGCACGATCTCAGCTCCCTGCAGCCTCCACCTCCTGGGTTCTCCTGCCTCAGCCTTCCAAGTAGCTGGGATTATAAGCGCATGCCACCATGCCTGGCTAATTTTTCATATTTTTGGTTGAGATGGGGTTTCACCATGTGGCCAGGCTGGTCTCAAACTCCTGACTTCAAGTGATCCACCTGCCTCGGCCTCCCAAAGTGCTGGGATTACAGGCGTGAGCTGCCGCTCCCAGCTTGTTCATCAATTTTTTATTGAATGTCTATTATGTGCTGATATTGAGGTAGACTCTGGGAGTCATAGCAGTGAATGTGGCTGCCCGAATGCCTCATGAGGGCTGGGGTCTCACTGGGGAGATGGAAATGAACAGCAAACGCACAGCGAGGTTGGTCCCAGCACCTGAGACTACACTGAGGTTGAAGGAGGGGCTGGCAGTGCTGGGGCAGGGCTGCGGCTCTCAGCATCCCGATGTAAAACTATCCCCGGCAGGAAAGCCAGGGGTCTGTGCGGCGATGCCACAGGACACGAGAACCAGCCAAGACCTATGGCCCCTGCAGCCACCGAGGGCTCGAGAGCGCCCCCGTGGACTTGGCTGGGCCATTCGTGGTGACATCCAGGAATGCGGCTGAGTGCGGGTGTTGACCTCGCTGTTTGCTGTAATGTTTGGGTTCTTGGACCACATCAGTGACGGCTGTGTCACCATGGCCTCGCCGTCCCCAGGAAAACCTAACGTGCACCCCGCGCCTTTCCTCTGGGACTCCCGTCCTCCTTCTTTGTCTGACCCCCGAGAGGCTTACCGGTTCCCCAGGGCAGCCCCGGCTGTGGCCCTCAGCCCTGCTCCAGGCGGCCATGGCAGTATCCTCCCTCGGCGCTCCCAACACCCTACCTGGCTCTGTGATGGCCACCCTTGACCCCTAAACACCCCAGAAAGGGAAGAGATTTAAGAGGAACCTTGACTCCTGCCATTCTGCGCAGTCGTGGGTCCCTCCTCCACCTGGGGCCCTCAACGGGATTTCTGTCCACACCCCCAGCCAGCGACCCCTCCCAGTTCCTGCAGCTGGAGCGCCCCTCTCTCCTGAACATTCAGGCATCTGCGTCTCTCACCGCAGCCGGAGGGCTGGAGCGTCTTCGGTCAACTCGCCATCCCTGCCACGGCTGGAGGTTTCGTGTCCCAGAACCTACCTTGCTGGGATGGGGGTTCGGGTGGCAGATGCTGAATGCATGTGAGGTTTGGGGGAGGACAAGCAGAGCTGGGATGTGTAGGAGGTCCTGGTGGCCACCATGAGGACGGTCACACCCCATAGCTTTGTTGATGTTGTGGCTGCAGCAGGCCCAGTGGCTCTGCCGAGCCTCCCTAGCATCAGTGCCCAGTGAAGTGTGGGGGGCTGGACGTAGGTGGCCTCAGTTCCTGGGACTCCCCCAAAGCTCTGGTTTCCCTTCTGCTCCCAGGCTTCAGGTGGACGAGTTAGTGACCACCCCCACTCCAGACCTCCCTCCCCCAGCCACCCCCACAGTTGTAAAAACCCTCATTCTCATATGGAACCCACTTTCCTGAAATCCGTAGTGACTGACTGCTTTCTTGAGTGAATCTGGACTGGGCCATGTGACGATCGCTGCACAGAGCAGCTCAGCTCCTCTGTCTCAGCCTCCCTGACTTCACAGCAGGCTCTGGGCATCATCTCCGTGTCATCCTAAGGCCCCAGGCGGGGTTTCCACCAAACAGGAGAGCAGCTCTCCCGAGGTGAAGCCTTCTGATAGCCCTAGAACCAAGAGGAGCCGTGTGGGGTTGGGTGGGGTGTTTACTGTGCACTCCTGATGTTCCCTCCCAGTGAAGGACACCCACGTGGGACATTGTGGCCCCTGGCCCTCCCTCCTCCCCTCGGTGGCAGAGGGAACTTCCTGGTGGGTGACAGCCCATGGTCCACCCTTGCCAGGTGGATTTAGGCAAAATATGCCAGGCTGTGTGCTGAAGGCATCCCATCTCTTCCTCGTCCCCTTTCGGCTGGATCGGGGTGGGGTAGGGGGTGGTGAGTGTGTCTGTCCCGCCAGCTCAGCCTTCAATTGGTCTGCTCCGGGGCAGGAGCCCACCTGGCTCTCCTGCAGAGCTGCATGGCCTGCCTTTCCTCACCCGTGACAACAGAGACTTTGGTTCTGCATCTGCACACGCGTTTGTCTTGTTTCTTATTCGGTCCAGAACTTGGGTGGGAAGAAGGGTGATGTTATTTGGGTCCCCTCAGGACCTTGGCAACAGATAGTTGTTAAAATAGCGTTTTAAAGCCGCCAGCTTCCTCTCCCCCACCTTGGTATTTCCCTGATTTTTAAGCAGAATGTCGGCTCTGGAGGCAGAAAGCTTGGGCTTGGATCTGGGCCCTGCCACGCAGTAGCTATGTGGCCAGGGAACGCATAGCTTCCGGATCTCCGATCCCTACAGTAAAACACAGATAAAAATACTTTTCACTGATGTGTTTGAAATCGAATGAGATAGTTAATGAATGAGTAAGTGCTCTGCAAACTCCAGAGCGGGGTGCGCGTTCTGATCTGTTTCATAGAATCTGACACGCACCCTTTCCCACCCCAGCGTCTCTGAATTGGGATGCATCTGACAGCAAGTGTGGCATCCGGGCTGCAGTTGCCGTTGTCTGCTCACATGTGAATTAAAAAAATAGTCTCAGCATATGAAATCTCTAATTGCACGTGAACTTGGTGGTTATTCCTGGTGCCATGTGGACAACTGCAGCCTCGACACCCCAGTCCACAAACCATGTACGGACCAACTGAGGAAGGAGTAGGGGTTCTTGTTGTTGCAGAAAACCCTCCGCCAACTTGTTCTAGAAGATACCAGCATTCACACTTGGAGTGGGCATCAGCAGCTTGGAAGACACAGCAGTGCGCCCCTCTTAGCAGGATTGCCCTGTCTCATGGCTCCCGACGACGACCTAGAGGGTGACGCTGCGTGGGGGCTCACGGACATCGGCACTGTGAGTCAGGGGGTTCTCAGGTGAAGGGGGCTCTGATGGTGAGGACATTCAGAAATAACAGAGATTGGCTAGGTGCGGTGGCTCACACCTGTAATCCCAGCACTTTGGGAGGGAAGCCGAGTCGGGTGGATCACTGGAGACCAGCCTGGCCAACACGGTGAAACCCCGTCTCTACTAAAAATACAAAAATTAGCTGGGCGTGGTGGCACGTGTCTGTAATCCCAGTTACTCGGGAGGCTGAGGCAGGAGAATTGCTTGAACACAGGAGGCGGAGGTTGCAGTGAGCTGAGGGTGCGCCACTGCACTACAGCCTGGGCAACAGAGCGAGACTGTTTGTCTCAAAAAAGAAAAAAAAAAGAAATAACGGAGACTGATTTTACTTATGTTTTCCTCTTTTCTGTGTGTATAATGAGAGAAATTAGGATGCCAAAAAAAAAAAAAAAAAAAAAGAAAAAAGAGAAGAAAAACCAAGCCCTTCTAAGTCTATAAGAATTTAAGTAATTTTTTTTTTAAGAGACAGGGTCTTGCTCTGTAGCCCAGGCTGGGGTGCAGTGGTGCAATCCAGCTCACTGCAGCCTTGAACTCCTGGGCTCAAATGATCCTCCCACATTGGCCTCCCAAAGCATAACAAATTTTAAAATAAAATTATAGATAATAAGAAAACATTGTGTTAAAGTTTAATTGGCAGCATTTTAAATTCTTTCTTACTGGTCCATTAGATAATGGTCTCTGCCTTTGATTTGATGAACTGAATGTTTTATTCTAGGCAGATGCAGTCAGATCTGAGTTCCAGTTTTAAGCTCAGCTCTGCAGGTAAACAGCGGCACAAACCTGATTGCATTGCCTGGTCCCTCTGAGCCTTGGTTCCCTTATCTGACAGCAGGGCTGTATCTATTCTAGCTCTCTGGGTTGCAGGTGATGAGGAGAAGCAACCCTAATCGGCTGAAGCCAAAGAACTTCAGATCTGGTAACTGCAAATCCCGGGGTCTATCCTCATAACTGCAAATCCTGGGGTCTAGCCTCCCTCTCTAGTTCTTGTCACCTCCTTGTGGGCTTCAGTCTCGAGTTCCAGATCGGGGCAAGCCACGGCCGAAGCCCAGGGCCTGCATCCTCCCAGATTCCAGCCACCTGGGAGTGTGTCTGTGATCCCTGCTTTCTGACAAGGTCCCTTGCCCTGCCATTGGTGCCAGAGGACTGCCGGAGCTGATGGGTCAGGCCTGCACTGGAGCTGAGTGGAATTGGCTCCATCCTGAGGTTACCCCTCTGCCAGAGGGGCATGGGTGGTCCCCAGGGTAGGGAAGGTATGTGCTGGGTGCCCAGACATCGAAGCCTACCATGCCTCCTTCTGTGACAAGGCATGCATCATGTGTGGCACCAGGGCGGGCATATACTCATAGAAGGGGCTCAACAGGTTGAATTCTCCTTTCCATCCTTTCTTCTGGCTTATGGTCATCCACTCTTTGGAGCTAGCCAGGCCAAGTTGGAGGGTGCAAAGGTGAATGGGGACACTGGCATTCCAAATGGGACCTGATATGGTTTGGCCGTGTCCCCATCTAAATCTCACTTTGAATTCCCACGTGTTGTGGGAGGGACTTGGTGGGAGGTGGTTGAATCATGGGGGCAGGTCTTTCCCATGCTGTTCTCATGATAGTGAATAAGTCTCACGAGATCTGATGGTTTTATAAGGGGAGTTTCCCCACATAAACTCTCTTTTTGCCTGCCGCCATCTGTGTAAGATGTGACTTGCTCCTCCACCGTGATTGTGAGGCCTCCCCAGCCACGTGGAACTGTAAGTCCGTTAGATCTCTTTCTTTAGTAAATTGCCCAGTTTCAGGTATGTCTTTATCAGCAGCGTGAAAATGGACTAATACAGGGCCGCTTTGCAAATACAATAGAGCCTCATGCCCCACAGTGCCAGGCTCGGGCAGATCTCTGAGGCAGGCTTTCTTTGTGAAGAGCTGCCTTGCAAGGGAGCCACAGAAAACACCTGGATTACGTAGAAGTCTTTGCCTGGGGGTGGGGAGTCAGCATGTAACCTCCTTATTTTTGGAATAAGCTCATGTGTTTCTGCTCATGGGGGATGAAAAACAACCTGCAGAGGCACTTCGCTGTGTTCACGCAGCAGAGTTTCCAGAAAACTCTTGAGCTAATTCCAGGTCAAATTCTCATCCAAAACACTGGCTGCAAATGGCCCTGAATGCTGGAGTGATGGCAGGTTGTGACCAGACAGAGAAGACCAAGAGCCCTCCCGGGTTAGTAGCGTAGGGGATTTATTTCCAGGATCACCACCCCCGGACTTGCCAGGCAGAGGGCTGTTCTGAGCAGCGCTGGAGGACAGGGTGCCTGAGGGCATCTCATTCTCCCAGCAGGACACCCCGGTTGCCTCCTTCCCACCTCTGGACCTCTATTGGCAATTCACCAGCTACAAAGGGCTCACCCTCCCCAGTGCTATTTGTGGCTTTGCTGCTCACGTGGGTCCCCTGCTTGGTTCAGAGGAAACCTTTGTGTGCCAGGAAGGCCACCAGTGGAGGCCAGCAAATGCTGCCATTTCACCCCAGCCCACAGTGCCAGCTGCTGTTGCGGGGACAGTCTTTTGCCTTTTCCAGATAGGGGCTGAAAGTCATCTGCATCTGGACCCCTCCCTTTCTCAAGGACAGTGGCGGTGGAAGGGGATGCTCTGCCCTGCTCCAGGAAACGATCCTTCATGAGTGGGCACACAGGCCGTCTCCTGAGACATCCACATTCTCTCTCTGGCCACTTTGCCTGGTGATGAAGGCCCAGGTTGGCAAGGTGTCTGGGACATCAGGGAGCCTAGGGTAAGTGAGCATCGGCAACAGTGGCTACTCACATCCCAGAGATCAGGAGGCCTATGGGGAAAGACCCAACACAAGCCACCTCCCATGCACGACAAGGGGCTGCCCCCAGTTCCATGGAGTGATAAAAATGCCCAGTTGTGCAGTCCCTGAGGCACTTTAACCATGCAGGGCCAGCTCCGTTTCCAGGACTTGCTCTAGGTATCCTCCCCCTGCAGCCCTGGGCTGTCTTGGTCTCTGGGCCCTCACCCTATGAATGCCACGGGGCTGGGTGCACTCTGCATATCTACATGTCATGGCCACCCATGCCGCCGTCCCCAGGTATTCACTGGCTGGCACTTTCCCCTGCTCTGTTCTGCAGGTTTCAGGCTGACAATGGGCACTGAAGTTCCAAGGGCATTGGAAATAGCAACCAGCTCACTCGCCCTGCCTCCCTCACTCCTTCCCTCCCTTCCTTCCTTCCTTCCCTTCCTTCCTTCTTTCCTCCCTCCCTCCCTCCCTTCCTCCCTTCTTTTCTTTGTCTTTCCCTCTCTCCCTCCCCCTTCCCGTCTTTTTCTCCCCTTCCTTCCTCCCTTCCTTCCTTCCTCCCTCCTTCCCTCCCTTCCTTCCTTCCTTCTTCCCTCTTTCCCTCTCTCCCTTTCCTCCCTCCCTCCTCCCCCTCTCCCTTCCCTCCCTCCCTCCCTCCTCCCTCCCTCCCTGTCTTTTTCTCTTCCTCTCCCTCCCTCCTTCTGTCCCTCCCTCCCTTCCTTCTTTTCTTTGTCTTTCCCTCCCTCCCTCCCCTTCCCCTCTTTTTCTCTCCTTCCTTCCTTCCTTCCTTCCTTCCTTCCTTCCTTCCTTCCTTCCTCCTTCCCTCCCTCCTCCCTCCATCCCTTCCTTCCCTCCCTCATCCCACCCTCCCTCTCTTTTTCTTTCCCTCTCTCTCCCTCCCTCCATCCCTCCCTTCCTTCCTTCCTTCTTTTCTTTGTCTTCCCCCCTCCCTCCCTCCGCCTTCCCCTCTTTTTCCCTCCTTCCTTCCTTCCTTCTTCCCTCCTTCCCCTCCCTCCTTCCCTCCTTCCCCTCCCTCCTTCCTCCCTCCCTCTCTTTTTCTCTCCCTCTCCCTCTCTTCTTCTCACTCTGTCACCCTGGCTAGAGTGCAGTGGCACAATAATATCTCACTGCAGCCTCGATGTCCTGGGATCAAATGATCCCTGCCCCTCAGCCCCTACGTAGCTGGAGATACAGGTGCATGCCACCACCACACATGGCTAATTTTTGTATTTTTTGTAGAGATGGGGTTTCATCATGTTGCCCAGGCTGGTCTCGAACTCCTGGGCTCAAGTGATCACCCGCCTCAGCCTCCCAAAATGCTGGGATTACAGGCATGAGCCACTATGCCCAGCCCCGGCCCCTGCTTTAGCAAAAGGTACAGCCAGATTATGACAGAAAGGCCTCTTAAAGCTGCCTCAGTCATTTCTCAACATGCAAGCCCTGGCCTCTGACAGGGAGGTGATGGACTGGAATGGGGACTCAGAAACCTTTCTAGGGCCGAAAAAATCCAGCTCTACCTCTTCTTTTGGGTGGTGATTACATGGGTGTATACAGTTGTCAAAACTCATTAAAATGCAGGTCTTGCTGTTTTTTTTTTTTTTTTTTCTTGTGTGGAACTGGGATTGTTATGAGAATTAAATGAGATATCCATCTCAGGCCCTTAGTAGAGGGCCTGCACCACAACTGTGGATCAGCAGAGGCTGGCTGGCGGCACTGTTACTACTTTTAATTCTTCCTAGTGTTTAGCCCCATCCTTCAGACAGATGCAAGAGCCATTCTCTCATCAGGGGAAATGGAGACTCTTCTGGTTCAATATCCAGACTCAGGGTCCCCTTTTCACCCTTGTGCTGCTTGCGCTGGAGTAATGTGGTCACTTGTGTGGTTCTCGTGTGGACAGATTGTTCCCTGCTCACCGCCCACCTGCACCAGGTGGTAAGTTTCATGAGGGCACCTGTTTTTTTCATCATTGAATTCTTGGCATACAGCACAGTGCTGGGCACTTGGAGCTCTTTGAAAATATTTGTGAAAGGATAGAAGGATGATGGTGGAGACGATGATAATTTTGAATAATAATTACAATAGTTAGCTTAAAAATTTTTTTTAAATGTTTTTATTATTTGTCTTCCCTTTTCCCTCCTTGAGAAAACCAGTTCCCTAGTTAACTTTTGAAATCTTTTCATTGTAAGTAAAACACACACACAGAAAACTACACTAACAAATATTTGGCTTAATGGATTATGATAAGGCAGACATCCCTGAAACCACCACCCACATCAAGAAAGGGAATTTGGTTTCCTGCCCATGCCTTTCTTTTCCTCAAGCTTTATCTGATGATGAGCCCCACATCTGGCTGTAGAGATGCCATCCTTGAGGCTTTGCTGAGGCCTCTGCGAGGTGCTACCATGTTCCTCTGTCCTCCGCACTTCCTGGCAAGGGGCAGCTGGAACCGGAGGCTGCATGGGACTCTGCTTTCATTACCAGTAGAGAGTATTGACTACGAGTCGTCCAGGTTCTTGGCATTTTGAACAAAGGATTAGACAAAATGCACAAACAAAGCAATGAAAGAATGAAGCAATGAAAACACAGATTTACTAAAATGAAAGTGCACTTCACAGAGTGGGAGCAGCTTCCAGGAAGCCACTCAAGAGTGCTGGTTACAGAATTTTCTGGGGTTTAAATAGCCTTGAGGGGTTTCCCATTGGTTACCTGGTTTACACCCTGTGTAAATGAAGTAGTGACCTGCAACCAGTCTGATTGGTTGCACAAGGCGACCAACTAGAGGCTGAACTGAAGTTACAAGTTACACCTTATGCAAACACCTGGTTGGTCGTAGGAGGGGACCAATCAGAGGCTGAAGTGAAGTTACAAAGTTATACCCGTATGCAAATGAAGACTAGACCCATGACCAGTCTGATTGGTTGCAGGAGGGGACCAATCAGAGCTACTTTCCATTTCTCATCTGTGATGCAGAAAAGGGGGTGGTGGCAAAGGGAGGAGCTTTTGTTCTCTTGTTACTTGGGTGTGGAAAGTTGGGGTTTTCCTTTTGATTTAGTTCTAGAAAGTCAGTGCAAATCAGCCTTAGGTTCCCTGCCTCTAGACCCTATTCTCCTGCCTCACTTTGGTCCTTTTGACAAGATTGCAGATGGTGCTGGTTTCTGTCATCAGGAGGCATGTAATAATGTCTGGTTTCACTCTTTTTTGATGGTAGCAGCTGTAGTGGGTGTAACGGTGTCCCCTAAAAAGAGATGTCAAGTCCAAACCCCTGGTACCTCTGAACAGGCTCTTGTTTGGAAATCAGGTCTTTGCAGATACAATCAAGATGAGATCATACTTGCTTAGTCTGGGCCCTAAGCCAGTCGCTGGTGTCCTTATAAGAGAGGCAAATTTGGACACATGGAAGATGCAGCAATGCACTCACAGGGAGAATGCCACATGAAGGCGGAGGTCAGGGCAGAGGTCAAGGCGGAGGTCAGGGTGGTGCCTTCCTGAGCCCAGGAATGCCAAGGATGGGTGACTGATGACACTGGAGGCTGGGAGACAGATTCTCCCTTAGAGCCTCTGGAAGGAGCCAGCCCTGCCAACAACTGGATTTGACTCTGGCCTCCAGGACTTCGAAAGAATACCTTTCTGTGGTTCTGAGTTGCCCCATCTGTGGGGCTTGGTCACAGAAACCAACAGGGCTGCCATGATCCATTCACCTGCTGGGCATTGCAAAATGGTGGTGTGCTAGTTCTCAATTCATTTCCATCCATTACCAGATTCACCGTATCTGGTGATGCCTCCTCCCATCCTTTATCCTTCCCATGGTAGCTGTACTTGAGTTTTATCCAGAACTTGACCTTTTAAGCCATAATTCCAGGCCTTCTGCATCCTTTAATCTCCTCGAGTCTTTTCAGGGACGCAGTGGAGTCGCCACTGCTGTTATGGGAGGCAGTGCAGCCAGATGTCACCACTCAAGTCCCATGTCTGCCACTGGCTCCCTGGGGACCTGGGATGAACCATGGCCCGGCTCCCTAATCAACTAAATCAGGGTAATGCTGGCTCTGCCTCTATAAGGCCCTTCCAGGGGAAAGGAGCAGAGGCCGTGAAGTGCCCGGAACTGTATCTGGCATGCACCAGGGCTCACACATGGCCAGCCCTTGTTGTGAGGAAAGTGAGGCATGAAGGGGTTAAGCAGCTTACCCCAGGCCCTGGCCCTCAGCACCAGCACCCTCCGGGACACCTCGTCCTGCACCTTCTCTGGATCACAGCCCTGGGGCCCGTCGGGGTCAGTGTCCTGCCAGGTGGGCCTTCTGCTCCCCGACTCCGCACGCTTCCCAGTGACACACCAGGGTCCGGGCCCACTTCCTCGACATCACACAATGTGAGTCAGTGGATGGACCTCGTGGGAGGAACGAGAGACACAGGCCTGGGGTCAAGCCATGGACAGGGGTGTGCCGGGCGGGCCTGTGTCCCAGAGGGGAGATGGCACCACTGCTGCCATTCCAACTTTCCACGGGGGCATGGGAGAAATCAGCCTGGTCATTTTTTTGGCACTAGGCGGTGTCTGGAAATGAGTTGCCCCGCACTTGAGGCCCCGGGCCTGTGGAGTTTGTGGCCCCCTAGCCTGGGAGGAGTCTGTTTGCTGGGAGAAGGGGAGCCGCTGTCTCAGCTGGCACGGGGTCCAGGGTCATTTGGGGACAGTCCTTCTCATTGCACTCCATGCTTCCCTGGTGATAGACGATGGATTATGTAAGGAACTTGCAGAGTCTGAGGGATTAAGAAAGAGTTTGAAGTCATTACAGACACTCAGCGCCGGCTGAGCCATGGATGGGCTTCCTGATGGGGCCCCTTTGAAGCTGGCCCTCCTGAGGGCTTTTTGCCTCGGACCTCCGGGCCGAGGTGGGGAGACCACCCAGGTGGATTCGTGCGAGGACCTAACCCCGTGGCCTCCTCCTTTCTTCCCGGGGTCCCTGCCTCCCTGCCCAGCGATGGTCTTAACTCACCTGCACCCACCCCCGCCAGGGAGGTGCCCCTGCAAATCCTCCCGATGCTTTGCTGAGCAGCGCCCCCGTGCCTGGCCTTGCCTGCCAGTGTGGGCGGGAGAATGACAGGTAACTCCTCCAGCTGTCAGCACCCAGGAGAAGAACAAGGGATGGGGAGGATTCAGTTCTGAGCCGGCGGGAGGAATGTGGTCTGCTCTTTAGGGGGGTTTCAGCCACTTGGCAGCCTCTGTCTGGTTTGTTCTTAATGAAAACTGTCTTCTCAGCGAGCTGCCTGCCTCCAAAGTCCACAGCTTCAAGCCAGGTTCATGGCTGCACTCCCTAGCCCTGACCCTGGTCCTGGCCCTGGCCGCACCCCTCCCCTGACTGAGGGTGCTCTGTTCTCCCAGATACCCTGGCCAGGGCCGGAGGAGTCCCTTGGCAGTCCCTCCGTTCCTGGCCCATCAGCAATTCAGCTGCTGCATAAATCATGTCTGCGTGCTTCCTAAAGGGCCTCTGAATCTGCTGCATCCCTCCCTCCAGCCCTGCCACCTTGGGTGGCCCTGAGCACCTGCTCACTCATCTCCTGACTCATAGTGGTTTGTGCAACATCTCCCTCCAACCAGATGACAAATGCCTTTCTTAGCTGGGACCATCTGGAGTCCTTTCCTAAGTCCCAACAGGTTGTAACCAGGTGCCACGTACCCCAAAGGTGCTTAATGCTCACTAAACCCAGCTCCATCACTGTCTCTTTTGGTAAACCTGTCCCAGCCCTCTGGGGAGGTGGGATCTGCCCTGCCACCCTACCTGGGCCTGCTTTGGGAGGGAGTGACTGCCGCACAGGTGACCTCAGTGCCTTGCTCCTGCTTTGGGAGGGAGTGCCTGCCGCACAGGTGACCTTGGGACCTTGGTACCTTGCTCCTGCTTTGGGAGGGAGTGTCTGCCACACAGGTGACCTTGGTACCTTGCTCGAGGCTTTTCCTGCATCCAGGCTTTGGTCTTCTGGAGGGCAGGGGTTGATTTTCATTCCTGGTGTCCCCGCCAGGGCTCAGCCAGGGCCGTGTCTCTGTTGGTGCTCAAAATGCTGGATGCAGGAATTGGAATTTCCTGGGGACCTTGGCTGTCTTCTCTGAGGTGGGTGCTGTGATCGGGAGGTGGAGGCATCTCCGCCTTCTTTCTGTCCCCGCCAAGGCTGTTATGTCACATGAGTCCCATATATGGCTTTGCCAGCCCAAAGCCTCCCTTCACTCGGCACCAGGTCCACACCCTGCAGCCTTAAGTTTTCCTACCTGGGATGTGGGAGCTGCTGTTGGTCTAGCTCGTCTTTCCTCTGACACAGGGTCATGCGACTGTGGAGCGGCTCTCCTGTGGCCTGAGTGTCCTCTGTGCAGGCACCGTGGCCAGTGCCTTCCGTGTCTAACGTATCAATGCATGCCATCCTCATGCAGCCCTGACTGGAGGGCTGTTGCAGCTCCAGGGCGCCCTTCACAGAGAACGCTGTGTTGTCCTAATTTTGGAGGTGAATTCGGGCACCAAGAGGACAAGCTACCTGCCCACAGAGCTAAGAAGTGGTGGGGGAGAGTTTGAAGCCAGGCTTTGTAGA
Source organism: Symphalangus syndactylus (assembly GCF_028878055.3). Lineage (NCBI taxonomy): Eukaryota > Metazoa > Chordata > Mammalia > Primates > Hylobatidae > Symphalangus > Symphalangus syndactylus. Next base: position 32,987,559 of record NC_072444.2, on the reverse strand, counting down.
GATCACGTGTGGCCAGTGTTGACCAATGGTTGGGGGAAAAGCTGGAAAAGAAGTCACTGCATTCATTTCCCCTCATTCCTGCCAAAAGAAATCACCGGCAGCTCAGTGGCTGCAAGCCAACACATCTTTCCTCCTGTGGTCTGCATGTCAGAGGTCTAAAATGGGTCCTCAGGGGCCTGTGCCTTCTGGAGACCGAGGGACGATTAATTTCCTTCCTTTTTGCAGCTTCTCCAGGCTGCCTGCACGCCCATGGCTCCTTCCTCCATCTGTAAAACCAGCGTGCAGCATCTCTCACACTCTGCCCCCTGCCTCATTCTCAGAAGGACGCTTTGGGACCACATTGGGCCCACCCAGACAATCCAGGAAAATCTTCCTGTATTAGTCAAAGTTCTCCAAAGAAATAGAACCAACAGAATATATATGTTTATATCTCTATACATCTCTATTATCTATCATCTATCTATCCATCCATCCATCCACCCATCTATCTGTAATTATCTATATCTATGTAATCTATCTTATCTATGTATCTATCTATCTGCCTATCTGTCCATCCATCCAACCATCTTTCCATCCATCCATCTATTCATCCATCCATTCATCCATCCATCAATCATTATCTATGTAATTTATCTTTATCTAGCTGTCTAATATATCATCTATCATGTATCTAATCAATCTACTTAATATATCAATCGATCAATTAGTCAATCTAGTCTATCTTATCTATGTATGTATGTAATCTGTCTAATCGATCATCTAGTCAATCGGTCAATCTATCTCTCATCTTTTATCTAATCAATCTATCTTATCTATCTACTATCTATCTATCCAGTCTATCTATCATCTATCTAATCAGTCTATCATCTATCTTATCTATCTATCTATCTATCTATCTATCTATCTATCTCTATCATCTATCTACCTGGATCTATCTATCTATCTATCTATCTACTGTCTAATCAATCAGTATTATCTATCTACTATCTAATCAGTCAATCAGTATTATCTATCTATCTATCTACTATTTAATCAGTCAATCAGTATTATCTATCTATCTATCTATCTGGATCTATCTATCATGTATCTAATCAGTCAATCAGTCTTATCTATCTGAATTCATCTATCATCTCTCTATCACCTATGTAATCAGTCTATCTATCTAATCGGTCAATCAGTCTTGTCTGTCTCTCTCTCTCTCTCTCTCTATGTATCTATCCATCTAGACATATAAGAGGAGATTTGGTATGGGAACTGGCCCACATGATGATGGAGGCTGAGAAGTCCCATGATCTGCTGTTTGCAAGCTGGAGACCCAGGGAAGCTGGGGTAGTGAGTCCAAGACTCAAAGCCTGAGATCTGTGGGGGCCACTGGCATAAGTCCCCAAGTCTGAAGGCCTGAGACCAGGAGCTGTGATGTCCGGGGCCAGCGGAAGATGGATGTTTCAGTTCAAGGAGAGAACGGATTCCCCCTTCCTCTGCCTTTGCGTTCTGCTCAGGGCCTCAGTAGATTGGATGCTGCCCACATGGGTGAGGGCAGGTCTTCCACACTCAGTCCACTGATTCAAAAGCTAATCTCTTCCAGAAACACCCTCCTACACATACCCAGAAATGAGGCCTTATCAGCTATCTGGGCATCCTTGGCCCAGTTAAGTTGACACACAGAAGTAACATCTTTGGGGTCATGATTCAGCTGGCCACAGCCCTGTGAGCTCTGCTTAATAGACATCCAGCATTCTTCCGTGTTCAGAGAGAATAGGGGACCAGGGAGGAGGCACCAGACTCTGAACCTCTGTGGCAAATGCCGGGCTTGTCTGGGCTAAAGCGCCCCACCTTCCCCTCAGCCTCAGGCAAAGCCCTGGCAAACCTGGTGCATTATTCAGCATTGTTTGTGGAGGGAGATTAAAATTGCATCTGGCTGTGGAAGCTCCTGCCCCCAACACCTGCCAGTGACAGAAGAGGCTGCTTCACAGAAAGCTCATTAAATATGAAAACATGATGTTGATTTCTAGCAAACTTAAAATTACTTAAGCTGGTGTAAGTGGATAAATATTTCATGCTTCAGTTTATTAAGTTCCCACCAACAGTACGTCTGGCTGTACAGGCAGGGACCTCTCCGAATGCCTGTCTGTGGTCTTGGCCAGCAGACCTGAGGGGCAGCCCACTCCTGGCTCCCCCAGTGGGTCTGCTGCGTTTTTGGGGTCATGCTTGGGCCCAGCTGCGAGTCACTGGGGTACTAAGGGCTGCCCTCTGGTGCAGTTCCTGGCACAGTGGGTAATACCAAGAACCAGAGAAAAATACAGTGAGCAGAGAGAGAATAACGAGGGAGCAATTGCCTGGTGGTTTTGTTTTTCTTGGTGAGGGAAATTAGAACCACGACAATTTGGGAACTTAGCCTCTGCCGTGCTCCTCCTCAGCAGATGTGTGGAAGCTGTAGTGCCTGTGGCTGCCAGGCCGTGTGCTGGCAGGGGGCGAGCCCACCTGGGCTTCACTTGTGATGTGCCTGGATCTGCTGGCTTCAGAGGTGCCTGGACAGGGACGCCCATCGCCGGCCCTCCCCAGCCCGTGCTCTGCTAGACCTCCAGATGCAGCCAGGAAGAGCCATCTGTGTCCTAAAAACTGTGCAAAAGACAAAGCACTGGTACAGCAGGGAGCAAGAAATGGACACACGAGCATGAGTTGTGCCCCCCAAATCTATGTGTGGAAGGTCCTAACCCCCAGGACCCATGGGCGTGACCTCATTTGGAAACGGCCTTTCAGAGGCAAGCAAGTTAAGATGAAGCCATTAGAGTGGGCCCCAAGCAGGTGGGGTGGGGTCTTTATGTGAGGAGATTTGGAGATACACACAGAACACGAAGACACAACACACACACAACATACACATAACACAACACACACCACACACAATACACACAGCATATACACCACACACACAACACACAACATACAAATACAATACACAGCTACAACACAACACAACTCACCACATACACATCACACACCACACACACCACACAATACACAAACACAATACATACATCACACATGCAACACACAACACACTACACACAATACACAAAACACACCCCACACACCCCACACACACCACACATGCAACACATAACTACACACGCACAACACACACAACAAATGCAACACGTACACATACCACACATGCAACACATAACTACACACAATACACAACTCACATCATACAACTCACCACATACATCATACACATCACACAATACACAAACAACATACACATACCACACACACAACACACAACAAACACAATACACACAAAACACCATACCACACACAACAAACACACCACACACGCACCACACATCACATACAACACACCACACACATACACACACACAATGAACACACCACACACAATACACACAACAAACAACACATACACCACATGCAACACACGCAACACAACACACACGTACACACGATATACAACTCACACCACACAACACAACACACCACATCACACACACCACACACACACCACAAACACCACACACAATACACACCACACACACTACACACCACATTCACCACACACACCAACCCAACACACACCACACACATATACATAACACACATCACATGAACACATCATACACACCACACACATCACACACCACGCACACCATACACACAACACACCACACACACCACACATGCAACACACACAACACACACGTACACACAATACACAACTCACAACATACAACTCACCACACACCACCCCCACCACACACATACACACACCACATGAACACATCACACACAATACACACAACAAACCACATACGCCACACATGCAACACACATGCAACACACAACACACAACTGCACACAATACACAACTCACAACATACACAACTCACCACACACACCACACCACACACAATACACACAAGAAACATAACACACCACACATATGCAACACACACAATACACTACACACAATGCACACAATAAATTCACAACACACATCACACACAACAACACATACACACCACACACAACACACAACACAACAAACACAGTACACACAAAACACACCACACCACACACACAACACACCACACGAACACACCACACACAATACACAACAAACACAACACATACACCACACATGCAACACGCAACACACATGTACACACAATACACAACTCACAATACAATACAACAAACACACCACACACACCACACACAACAAACACCACACACACTACACACAAACACACCACACACAACACACACCACACACACGCACACACACACCTCACACACAGGGAGGGTGCCGGGTGAAGATGGAGGTAGAAACTGTGGCGAAGCGTCTATGAGCCAGGTAGTGCTGCTGTTGCCAGCAGCCCCGGGAGCTGGAGAGGGGCCCAGGACAGCCTCTCCCTCCTGCCTTAGGAGGTAGCAGCCCTGCACATGCCTGGACCTTGGGCTTCTGGCCTCTGGCCTGGGAGAGGACAGACTCCTGTTGTTTGAGACCCCCAGTGTGTGGTGCGTTATTGCAGCAACCCCGGCAGATGGAAACGGCTGATTTTGTTCCTTCTGGGAGGAACGGAGGGGCGGAGGGGATGTGGTGTTTACTGCGTCGAGAGCTGGCTGGGATTTGAGCAGCACCTTTGGCTTTGAGAAGCTGAGGCAGGTCCATTGTTGTTCACAGCCACTGGGCTGTTGGGTTCTGGGTACCAAACAGTGTCCAAGGTGCTTCAGGGACTCAGACAGCCTGAGTGGCCCTGCCATTCCCCACTTGACTGGCGCAGAGAGAGGCGGAGATTCGCCCAAGGTCACAAAGCCGGCAAAACACAGCTGGGATTTGAACACAGGCTGCCCAACTCTGGGAGCCCTGCTCTTGTAGGGCACAGTGGAGAATGTCCCCAAGGGCATTTTCTGTCCCAGGAGGCAGAGGTAACTTGTTAGCCACATGATCCTGATGACCACCAGGCTCTGCAGCCTCAGCTCACCTGGAGAGTGGTTCAGTGTCCTGTGGCTCTGTGGGCTACACTGGGTGCAGGGGCCACTCCCTCCTGCCCCAAGGATGAGGCCACATGGGGACCTCTACCCACGCAGGCTGCAATTCCTTCCCCGCAAGAAAGAGGACTAGCAATCACCTTGGTCTCAGAGTCCAGCCCATTTCCAGCCGGGGCCATTCCATTCTCCTGAGGTTCTTCTAGCAGCTTCCATCTGTCCATGGAGCTGTCACTGGGTGACTCCCTACGCTCAGCTTCTGTAGAAGCTCCTCCCAGGAATAAGTGGCCTGCCTCTGCTCCTTCTGCTCCATCTGAAAGCTAGAAACACATTCCTCCTAAAAGAAGCATTTAGATCAGTCAGTTGTCGGGAGACAATTCTCCATGACTATTTCACAGTTCCGCATGGTCAGTCCGGGCCCTCTGAGCAAAGGGCATTGGCAAACTAATAGAGCAGCAAGACACTCACTTACATTCTCTATGAATCAACCTGGAAGGCTTCCCCTCTTGTGCCCGGAGAAGATTTGTTTTCTTCCAGAGTCGAGATAAGGTCTCTGTATCAGGAGGGGACAGTGGGCAGATAAGCCAGCCACCCTATATAAGCCCCAGGTCTCATAATTTTGGGGCTCCTTTCTGGGGTGAACCCTCTGCACGTGCGGGCAGCAGCCTGGTCTGGCCACATCACTCTGCGGGCATCAGGGCTGGGGAACTGGTGTTTTAAATGCTGCTTTTGTTATGGGTAATAAAAGTCTTGTTTCCCTAGCCCAAGGATCTTGTGCCTTTCTGCCCAACATGCATGTAAAACTGGCAAGTTAACAGATTAGCTTGCAAACAGGGTAGCCACTGAAAGAGAAAGACAGGGGTCTTCTGGGCTGGTAAGAACTTGAGAGAGCTCCATGGAAATTAGTAGCAGATGTATTGGCCAAACCGTATAGTCAGCAGGGGGGTATGAGGGTACGTGGCCCCCCACTTTGTTGTCTCAATTAGCAAGGGTTTGGGAAGTAGATGAACGCTGGATGTTGGGACGTGGGGTAACAACAAGAAGCCTAAATGACGTATTTGGGGCTTGTTTTCTTCTCCAGTTGGGGGAGAAAAGGTCTTTGAGTCCCCACAGCTGATACTGGGCTTGGGATGAGGCTGAAAAGATTAGAAGTTCGTTTGTTGGTTGCTTTCTCCTCTAGGTGGGAGGAGAAAGGGTTAAGTGTTTCCTAAAGCTGTGTCAGGCCAAAGGCTGGGCCACAGACATCCATGGTTGAGCTGCAGGCATCTGCCATGCTGCTCAAACCTGAAAGTAAGTCAGTCTTGCACAATGGCATGGAGATGTTTCCTCTGCATCTCCCTGATTCACTGATGCCCCTCCAGCCTGACCTCAGCTACTGTGAGGGTTAGGGAGGAGATCAAGTTCTCTGTTCCCAAGGGGGAACCAAAGGCCCTACACACTCATCCAAATATCCTGGGGAACTTCAGGGAGGAGAGGGATGCAGATGTTTATAGTTCTGTTGGATGTGGGCACACAAGTCCTCCTCCTGCATGGTCCCATGGAGGAACGGGATACTGCCTGCAGGGGTGGCTAAAGGTGCCACGGAATGTCAGCTGAAGCTCTGGTGGCATGCGAGGGGCAGGAAGAGCTCTGGGCCAGGACACTCCCTGGATTCTGCGAGGAGCACTGGAGAGGAGGTGGACCCTGGGACGAGGTGCCAAAGAGGAAAGTATCTCTTGACTGTTCCGTTCCCCTCTCCATCTCCTCTGCCCAGCCTGGAGGTAACATGGTCTCCTGGAAGCTACAAGTATAACTGTTTTGTTTTGTTTGTTTTGTTTTGAGATGGAGTCCTGCTCTGTCGCCCAGGCTGAAGTGCAGTGGTGTGATCTTGGCTCACTGCAACTTCCGCCTCCCAGGTTCAAGTGATTCTCTCACCTCAACCTCCCGAGCAGCTGGGATTACAGGCACATACCACCATGCCTGACTAATTTTTTTTGTATTTTTGGTAGAGATGGGGTTTCACCATGTTGGCCAGGCTGGTCTTGAACCCCGACCTCAAGCCATTCTCCCACCTCAGCTTCCCAAAGTGCTGTGATTACAGGTGTGAGCCACCGTGCCCGGCCAACTATAGCTCTTGAAGTGCTGAATTTAATTGATAGGGTTTGAGAGAGAGTGCAGTAAAGAAAAAAAAAAGAGGCCAGGCATTGTGGCTCACACCTGTAATATCCCAGCGCTTTGGGAGGCCAAGGTGGGAGGATTGCTTGAGGCTTGGAGTTGGAGACCAGCCTGGGCAACACACCCAGAGGAAAACCCTGTCTCTATTTAAAAAAAAGAAAAAAAAAAAAGAAAATAAAGGTCTAAGGGACATTGCACATGCTGCCTTTTGGGCCCATTTACTGTTTCTGCTGCTTCTGCTACATCAGGAACTGTTGTGGGAGCTGATGTGTTGCTTTGCATTATGTGGTTGTCATTTTCCATCTCATAAGTGCCAGAGGGGATTATCTGGATCAGTGGAGAGCTGCATTTCTTTCTTTCTTTTTCTTTTTCTTTTTTTGAGATGGAGTCTTGCTCTGTCACCCAGGCTGGAGTGCAGTGGCATGATCTCGGCTCACTGCAGCCTCCACCTCTCAGGTTCGAGTGATTCTCTGCCTCAGCCTCCCAAGTAGCTGCATGCGCCACCATGCCCGGCTATTTTTTTTTGTATTTTTAGTAGAGACGGGGTTTCACCATGTTGGCCAGGCTGGTCTTGAACTCCTGACCTCAGGTGATTCACCCGCCTTGGCCTCCTAGAGTGCTGGGATTACCAATGTGAACCACCGTGCCCAGCTGGAGAGCTGCATTTCTTTGTGTTTGTCCTGGAGTGCAGTGGCACAATCTCGGCTCACTGCAAGCTCCGCCTCCCGGGTTCACGCCATTCTTCTGCCTCAGCCTCCTGAGTAGCTGGGACTGCAGGCACCCGCCACCACACCCGGCTAATTTTTTGTATTTTTAGTAGAGTCGGGGTTTCACCGTGTTAGCCAGGATGGTCTTGATCTCCTGACCTCATGATCCACCTGCCTCGGCCTCCCAAAGCGCTGGGATTACAGGCATGAGCCACCGTGCCGGGCCCTTTGGAGCACTTTTTAGGTCCATCCCACGTGTGCACCATTGAGTAGTGGGCCTTTGAGCCAAAAAGTGGTTCAGTTCTTGAACTGTCTAGGATCAGATTCATGCCACGTGCAGCTTTCAGGGTGGCGATAGGACCAGGAATTTATATGTAATGTTAGGTGGTTGCTTTCCAAAGCTTCTCCATCTCTGCAATCGTCCTGATACACTGTGGCCCACTTTGGTCCTTTGACCAAAAACCTAGGGCTCTAGTGACCCTGCTCTGACATGCACCTCTGTGAGTGTGCCCTTGTCTGGTGTCAAACGGTGGAGAAAAGAAAGAGGGAAAAGAGCAATGGGGTTTACTGTGCTGTCTTGGGATCGCAGATCCACTAATCAGGGAGAAAGCTCTCCTCCCTCAGTGTTTCAGCTCTTGTGGGTTCCTATTGGGGTCTCTGCCAACACTGTCACAGGGTTTATTGGGGGCTGGAGTGTGAGAATAGAAAAAATGTGGAATTTCCATATTTTTCCTGAGCATTGGGAGGCCTCTTTCATGTTTCTTGAACCAGAATTAGAGGGCTTGCCCTGGAGGTTTCTCTGTGCCAGGACCTACCTTTGTTTTTCAAACTGCATTGTGTTCAGGCCAGATGATCCTGGAGAAGAACATGGTAAATCACCACCGGTTTGGTGGTACTTTGACATCTGGTTTTCTTTCTCAATCTGCCTGCTGCAGTTTACTTTTCAGAGTCCTCCAATAACTGGTCCATGCATATGTTCAGGTGTCACAGTTGTGTCCAGAGGGAGAGACTGGGTGGAATGCGCTTACTTCATCACACCTGAAGTTGGAATCCTTCCCTTGATTGTTTTAAAGATAACTTCACTGGGCCGGGTGCAGTGGCTCACGCCTGTAATCCCAGCATTCTCAGAGGCCAAGGTGGGTGGATCACTTGAGTCCAGGAGTTCAAGACCAGCCTGGCCAACATGGTGAAACCTCATCTCTACCAAAAATACAACAAATTAGCCAGGCATGGTGGTGCACTCTTGTAATCCCAGCTACTCCAGGGACTGAAGTGGGAGAATCGTTTGAACCTGGGAGGCAAAGGTTGCAGTGAGCCGAGATTGTGCCACTGCACTCCAGCCTGGGTGACAGAGTGAGACCCTTTCTCAAAAAAAAAAAAAAAAAGATAATTTCACTGTATGAAATTGTAGGTTGACTTATTTATTTATTTATTTATTTATTTATTTATTTATTTATTTTTTGAGACAGAGTCTCACTTCTCACTCTGTCACCCAGTCTGGAGTGCAGTGGCACAATCTTGGCTCACTGCATAGGTTGGCAGTTTTTTGTTCCTTCAGTACTTTAAAGATGTTGATCCACTGTCTTCTTGCTTGAATCATTTCCCCTAAAAAATCAACTGTCATTTTAATCTTTGTTTCTCTATATGCAACATATCTTTTTTCTCAGGCTGTTTTCAGGATATTCTCCTTCTCACTGGGGTTAAGCAGTTTGATTGGGATGTGTCTGTATGTTTCTTGTGTTTGAGGTTCATTGAGCTTCTTGAATTGGTGGGTTTCTGGTTTCTGTCAAATTTGAAACATTTTCAGCCATTATTTCTTCAAATAGTATTTCTGTTCTCCCTCTCCTCCTTTGGAGATTCCAATTACATGTATATTAGGCTGCTTGACATTATTCCCAAACTAATTCTTTGTTAGGTTTTTAAAATTATTTTTTTCTCTTTGTGTTTTGTTTTGGATACTTTGTATTGCTGTGTCCTTATGTTCACTGATCTTTTCTTCTGCAATGTTTAACCTGCTATTAATTCTATCCAGTGCATTTTTCTTTTTTTTCTTTCTTTTTATTTATTTATTTTTTTGAGACAGAATCTTACTCTGTTGCCCAGGCTAGAGTGCAGTGGTGCAATCTTAGCTCAGTGCAACCTCCACCTCCCTGGTTCAAGCGATTCTCCTGCCTCAGCCTCCCAAGTAGCTGGGATTACAGGCATGTGCCACCATGCCTGGCTAATTTTGTATTTTTAGTAGAGACAGGGTTTCTTCATGTTGGTCAGGCTGGTCTTGAACTCCTGATCTCAGGTGATCTGCCTGCCTTGGCCTCCCAAAGTGCTGGGATTACAGGTGTGAGCCACCCCGCCTGGCCAAAGTTGTAATAACGTTTTAAACATTCTTGTCTGCCAATTCTAGCATCTATGTCAGTTCTGAGTCAGTTTTGATTGATCTTTCTTCTTACCACGGGTCATGTTTTCATGCTTCCTTGCATGCGTAGACTGTTTTGATTGGATGTCAGACATTGACATTTTATTTATCGATTCATTTTTTGAGATGGAGTCTTGCTCTGTGGCCCAGGCTGGAGTGTAGTGGCGCAATCTCAGCTCACTGCAGCCTCCATCTCCCAGGTTCAAGTGATTCTCTGCCTCAGCCTCCTGAATAGCTGGGATTACAGGTGTGTGCCACCAGGCCTGGCTAACTTTTGTATTTTTAGTAGAGATGGGGTTTCACCACATTGGCCAGGCTGGTCTCGAACTCCTGGCCTCAAGTGATCCGCCCACCTTGGCCTCCCAAAATGCTGGGATTACAGGCGTGAGCCACCGCGCCTGGCCGACATTGACATTTTATGTTGTTGGTTGCTAGATTTTTGCTGTTGTTGTGATCATTTCTAACGTATTCTTGAGCTTTGTTCGGGGATGCAGTTAAGTTCCTTGGGAACATTTTGATCTATTCAGAGCTTGCTTTTAAAAATTTCAAATCAGTGTTTGGTCTAGGGTTAATTATTTCCATGACGGAGGCAAGACCCTTCTGAGTAGTTTACCCAATGCCATGTGAATTCTAAGATTTTCCCGTCTGGCTGGTAGGAGCAGTAACAACCCCCACCCTGTGTGAACATGGGGAGCTGCTTCCTCCAATCTTTTTGGGTGCTTCTTTGCCCAGCCTTGAGTCATTTCCTTGCCTACATGCACTAATTGTTGCTTTGCTGAGTGCCTGGAGGGGGCACGTCTCCAGAGCTCTCTGTGCAGCTCTCTCCTGTTATGTCCTGTGAACCTTCCTGCCTTGGCTTCCCTGGACTCGGCTCTGTCTCCTCCACTCGGGGAATCCATTGGTCTCAACCTGGGTTCCCCATCCCTGCACTGCAGCCTGGAAACTCACCCGATGGGAGAAGCTGGGGGAATCTTAGGGCTCACCTTGCTAGTTTTCCTCCTCTCAGGAATATCTGTCCTTTGCTGCCTGGTGTCTCATGGCCTGAAAACCATTGCTTCATACTTTTTTTTTGTTGTTGTTATTTTGATTGTTTGGTTGGGAGGGTACATCCAATCTCTGTTACTCCACTTGGCCAGAATGATTAGTCTCTACCTAATCATTTAATCAGGGTGAAAATGTCAAGAAAATGACACTAACATTTACTGAGCACTCCCAACATGCCAGATGCAGTGCTAAGAACTTCATTTTTCTTATCTGTAGAATCCTCACATTGATTTGCATAAGCTGGTGATATTATGACACCATTTTCTACGTGAGGTCCCTGAGTTTTGCAGAGGCCATGGAGCTAGTTAGTGGTATAATCGCCACTCAAGCCCTGGTCAGTGGGGCTCTTAGCCACACTGCCCTAATGGTGGGCAGGTGTCATGCTGCAACAGAAGCTCCAGGATGCTCTTTTCAGGGGCCGTTCCAGGACACCGAGGGCTGTCTTTGAATGGAATTTGACAGTATTTTCTGTGGGTCTTCAAAAACAGAGGTGGCCCTTCTCGAGACGCTTACAGTAAACGTCTGGTGATAACCTTAATTTAATCATTAACTTTTTACTTCCTTATCCCATCGTGTGGTCTTCCATTGACTTGAATTTCTCCCAGGGTTGGACATACGAAGGGGCCATAGAGGTCTGGCCACAGTGAACACCCTCTAACTTTACATGTGGGAGCACTTCTCCGGAGTTAGTAGCAGAAGGTCCAATGTGAAATAGCTTAACCACAGAGATCTATTATGTGAGCACAGGTTCTGAGGCAAGGTGGGCTGCAGGCACCATGTGATCAGGGCTGCATCTCCCTTCCCTTGACTCTACCTCCCCTTGTCCTGAGGCAGCCTCCCTCACGGCTTTAGGATTGGCCGCCTGCCTGCTGCAATGAGGGGAGCTTGCTCATTCACACCTGGTGGGAGGACAGGTGGAGTGAAAGTCCTTCTCACCTCTCTGATTGGCCAGCCTAGGGCATGTGCCTGCTCCTGGACCTATTAGAGTCACCAGAGGGAGTCTGTGTGCTGATTGGCTGAAACAATCCCTGGCAAGGAGGATGACATAATGTGATTGGCTAATTGGGATCCGTCCAGAATGAGAGATGCGCTCAGCCTCCCAAGTCCATGGGCAGTGCAGAGAAGGGGCCAATCCTTTCGGTTTGGGTGCCAAACCCAAAACTGGTTCCTATAGGGAAGGAGGCAGTGGAGAAGGCAAACGGAATGGCTGGCAAAGCTGTCAACCAGGTAGAGGTGGATGGTGCAGCAGGTGGAGAGCCAGGCCTTGTCCCGGGTCGTCCAGCACCTCACTGTGGGCAATGGGCAGCTCCCAGCCCAGGTTCCCTTCCTGCTCCTGCAGACTGGGAGGACTGCAGGACTAGCTGCACAAGACAACTGGCATTTCTCGGGTTCACGCTTGGTGCTGGCTCAGCATGATGTGAAGGCTGCGTGTGCACCGTCCCATCCCGGAGCCTCCCGACTTCCCTTGGAGAGGGGATCATGATCACTTCAGTTTAGGGATAAGGAAACAGGTGTAGAGAGGTTAAGAAACTTGCTCCAAGTCAAACGGCTGGTCAGCAACAGAGCTGGTGCTTATGCCTGTGTCCCTGGGACAGGCCGTGTCCCTGGCAGCCCTAAACCAGGACACCCACCTGGCTGGGATAGGAAGGGCAGCACCACTGTCTGGGGTCTCCTCCATCCCCTCCCTTAGGACCTGCCTAGAGTGGCTGACTGAGAAATCCTCAGGAGGATGCGACGATGACTGATGCCTTCAAGCTCCCACTGGGCACACACAGGCAATTCCTCCGTGAAAAGAGATGAATTCACAAAGGAGAAAGTGTATAAAATATTAAGAAGACATTAAGCTGAGAACACGTGAACCCCTGGGCAGCGAATGCAGGAGGTGGTGGCTGTGCCTCTGGATGCTGCAGCTGGGCTGGAGCCCTCTCCCTGCCACCATGGAAACATCAATATCAGAAACAACAGTCCTGGTTAGCAGCATGCTCATGCCATGTGCCTGTCAGTTCTGCAAGCATTTGTTGGATGTGAAGGTTGATGTGATGACCACGCTGCCCACAACAGGTCAGCACATTCCCAGGACAGTCCTGAAAGGTGGGTTCTCTTTTTTCCATTATCCAAATAAGGTCAAGGACTCAGAGAAGCCACATAACCTGGCTAGGAGGAGGGTTCAAGCTGGGTCTCCCTGTCCCCAAGCCACACTCTGGAACCCCCTCCTGATGCTGAATAACGGGTCCCCTCCCCACCTCATTCTGCCCGGGACACGTGGCTGCTTAGGGCTTCTATGCCCCAGAAACCAGGTGGCTCTTTTCCTCCTAGTCCCTCTCCTAATTGTTGTGTGGCAGGGAAAAGGGTGCAGACAGCTGAGGCTCCTCACTTCCCGCTCCAAAGCTCAGAACCTCCCTTCCCTCCTGGATCCAACAGAAGCAGCGGCCGCTGCTGCCTGTGCTCTCAAACTTGTCACCCATGGATGTCGGGAAAAATGCACATAAAAGTAAGATTATGATTTTTTTGTAAATAAGTGGTGCAGCAACTCAGATCTGATTTGGGCCGTCAGCCCAATCCAGCAGAGAGAGAGATGGCTGCTGAAGTATTTGCGTGTGTTCTCAGGGAACGTTTATTGTGGAAAGCTGGGCTCCAATAAAACTTTCATATAAATTATTCATTATGGAATTCAGATGAAATGCCAAAAACCCTCCCACTAAGGGACTGCCTTTTTTATTTTATTTTTTTTTTTTAATTACTTCTGAAGAGAGAGTCTTAGCATCTAACGCCATCAGATGCTACTTAGTGGGGAGAAATGGATTGGTCTGCTGAGAGAGTACTGACCTTATGTGCGGGTCTCTGAGGACACTTGGCTTTTCTTAAAGGAGCTGGTGGACCACATGCCAACCTGCCTGGGAGCTCTGATTTTCTGAGGGGCACTGGGAAGTGGGAGTCCCTGTCTCTCTTGCTGCCTGTACTTGAGAGGAAAGTGGGTGGCGCCTACAGCACAGCCCTCTGAAGTTCACAGGGCACCCTTTGGGCCCAATCCAGTGGGTCTGCTCTGGGAGAGAGTTGGGGCAGGTGCTATCTCTCTCTCTCTCTTTTTTTTTTTTTTTTGAGACAGGATATCGCTATTGCCCAGCCTGGAGTGCAGTGGCACTATCAGCTCACTGCAGCCTCCACCTCTGGGGCTCGAGTGATTCTCTCACCTCAGCTTCCCGAGCAGCTAGGACTACAGGCATGAGCCACCACGCCTGGCTAAGTTATGTATTTTTTTTTGGAGAGACAGGGTTTCACCATGTTGCCCAGGTTGGTCTCAAACTCCTGGGTTCAAGTGATCTGCCTGCCTCAGCCTCCTAAAGTGCTGGGATTACAGGCGTAAGCCAACACGCCTGGCCTCTCTCTCTCTCTCTCTTTTTGAAATAGAGTCTTGCTCTGTCCCCCAGGCTGGAGTGCAGTGGCTCGATCTCAGCTCACTGCAACCTCCTGGGTTCAAACAATTCTCCTGCCTCAGCCTCCCAGGTAGCTGGGACTATAGAGTCATATGCCGCCATGCCTTGCTATTTTTTTTTTTTTTTTTTGTATTTTTAGTAGAGACAGGGTTTCACGATGTTGGCCAGGCTAGTCTTGAACTCCTGACCTCAAATGATCCACCAGCCACAGCCTTCCAAAGTGCTGGGATTATGGGCGTGAGCCACTGTGCCCGGCCTTTTTTTTTTTTTTTTTTTTTTTTTGTGAGAAGATGAAGGCTCAGAGATTGTTATGGGCTGAATTGTGTACCCCCTTACCAAATCCACATGCTGAAGTCCTTATCCCCGGAACCTGTCAATGTGGCCTTATTTGGGGATAGGGTCTTGACAGAATTAAGTTAACATGAAGTCATTCAGATGGGCCCTAATCTCATAGGACTGGTGTCCTTCTAAGAAGGGGAGGTTTGGACACAGACATGCACAAGCACACAGAGAGGCCATGTGACAGTGAAAAAAGCCATCTGGGAGTCAAGGAGAGAGGCCTCAGAAAGAACTAGCCCTGTCCACACCTTGATCTTGGACTTCTGGCCTCCAGGACGGGGAAAGAATAAGTTTCTGTTGTTGAAGCTGCCCAGTTTGTGGCTTCAGGAAACCAACAGAGATGAAGGGACTTTTCAAGATTTGCCTTAGTGGAGCGGGACTCACCGCCTTGGCCGTGCGATCCCGCCTGCTGGTGTTTTTCGGCAGGAGGAAGTGGGACCTCACTTTGCCAAGTCACCCTGAGGCCCCACTTGATGCCAGGACGCAATGAGAGAGAAGCTTAAACAGGAATTCTGCTAACGTCTTTATTTCTTCCCTTTGAAGAACCCTGGAAAGCTCTCTGTAAATATTTGCGAAGTTAATTTCACAACCCACAAATGAATACATGAATGAATGAGTGAGTGAGTGTCAAACAGCGCTGTCCCGACACCTGCCCTGTGTGTTCAATGACTAGATGTGACTTCCTCTAGGGCCCTGAGGCAGCCATGGCCTCAAGTCACTCCTGTGCCCTGAGGGCAGGGATGCCAAGGGGTGAGGTCCAGTGGGCTGCTCCGCCCTCAGCGCTGGGGCCTCTCGGGCTCAGCGTTCGGGAAGAGTTGAGGTCTGCCCTCCGAAGCAGTCACTGGTGGGAGAGGAGGGTGAGGGACATGACGCCCAGAGATGTAGCCGCCGGGCAGCCTGGGCTTCGCTTTTCCCTTCCAAGGCCTTCCCTGCATGGCGAAGTGGCTGGCTCTGTTCACATTCAAGCGTTGCCCAGAACAGCTTCGCGTGCACCTCAGATGATCTTTTAGGGGTTTTTAAATTTTCATTTTTTAGCAGTAGTTATTATTTTCTTTTCCCATAGGGAGAAACAGGTGGTGCCTAAAAAAAAAAAAAAAAAAAAACCTCTGACATTTATTGGGTTTATGCTGAAAATATTGAACAGTTCACAAAGGGGCCTTTGATCCTGAGAACCTTTCAGATCTTTGGTGCTTTTGTGCTCACCGATTCCAGGCCAGTACACCAATGCTCCCACAGCCTTGAAGCCCAGCGGGAATGGGCTGGTCCAGGCTCAGGAGCCCCGTGCCTCTCCCTCTCCTTTCTTCATTTTCCACCAGCTAAACGTCCCTTGCTCCGCCCCACTGCATCCATACACGTGTTTTGGTTTCGATTGTTTGCTGACACTTTTTGTTAGCAGCTCATTGAAGATTTCCAGTCTGCAGTAAGGACTCAGCCATAGAACCTTCTGGAGTCCCTGTAGCCTGGCTGAACCACCAGCTGTCCCGTGGCCACAGCCAGTCTTGCCCATCCTACATTCAGTCTGCAGGGAACATTCTTTCCCTCCACACCCGCACTTCCCCGAGGCCAGCCCAGTCCAGGCTTTGGGGTCTGCCTGGCTGTCTCCTTGTCCTCCACTGCCCCGCCACCCCTGTCCCCAGCCTGGACCCAGAGCACAGTGTCCTGGCCTTTGTCAGCCTCCGTCTATCCCCGCACCTCAGGGCCTGGTCCCTGAACCAGTGCCTGACTCAGTGACAGTCACTCACTCACTCTGTCCTCAGTGAGTGACAGGCTCTCAGATCACCACGTAAATGAATGAACTTCTGGAAGAAAGAATGACAACATGGGTGTTTAAACACATTTGTTCATTCAGCGTCTACTCTATCTTTGGAATGATGCCTTCTTTCCCCTCTGAAAAGAGCAGCATTTGGGGAGAGAGGGAGGCCTCGCTGGCGGGATTGGCAGAACCCAGGATGGAAGCCTGCCACGCCAGACGCCAGACACGCCAGGGTTCCCGCACACCTGTTCCCAATCGCAGGAAGCGGAGAGGCCGCCTCCTCCCTCTTTGTTTGTGTTTTCCCTCTCCCTCTGTCCCTTCCACATGCCCCCACCCTGAGTCGGGATCTGTGCCTCGGTATAGACTGCAGTGAGTTTTGACCTCCTCCTCGCCATCCTCCTTGTCTTTTATTTAAAAGGCAGCAGAGATGGGGACTCTGGTCTCTCTCCCTGCCCCTCCCGCCAACAGCTGCACAGCATGGAGTTCACTGTTCTGTGGCTCTGGGCCTTTGTGTCTGGGCGCCCGTAGTCCTGAGCCCTGAACAGTCGGGAGAGGTGAGGGCAAAGACAAGAGCGAGGTGACGGGACAGCCGCCTTGTCCTCAGCGTCCCTCCAGGAGCCCCTCAAGGTTGGAATGGCAGGAACCAGGTCCTTCCTGGAGCCTCTCGTCTCTGCTAGGCAGT
Source organism: Symphalangus syndactylus (assembly GCF_028878055.3). Classification (NCBI taxonomy): domain Eukaryota; kingdom Metazoa; phylum Chordata; class Mammalia; order Primates; family Hylobatidae; genus Symphalangus; species Symphalangus syndactylus. Next base: position 32,970,020 of record NC_072444.2, on the reverse strand, counting down.
GATGTGTTGTAACACGTTCCTGGAGCCCTTCCTCGCCATCTGTCTCCCGAGCTGGATTATCACTCCACTCCGAGAGAGGGGTTCCAATTTGCAATTGTAAATTGTCTTTTTCCCCCCTTTTCACTCCACATGCAGGGACTCTGACAGCTTGAAGGGGCTGTCGTGGTTTGCAGTGAGCATGGCTTGTTTTCCATACGGCACAAAACACATTCCCTCTGGAGTCCCTGGAGGGACGGGGACAGTCCCCAGGGGTGCTGGGTGGGCGGTGGAGGCCAGGTGAGTAGGAGGCTGCGAGGGAGAGAGGCAGATGCTGGACACATGGTCTTTCTCCAAGTTGACCTCGGGCTGATTCCAGGACTCGACCCTGGGCTCCCCCTGATGAGCCCATCCTGACGAGCTCATGTGTGCAATGAGGTAAGAGCGGATGGCACCGGTGGCACCTGAACTCTCGCCTCTCTTCCTCTCCTATGAGAGCCTTTACACCACGGGGCAGGGCCAGAGGGCTTCCTTGCTACGCAGCTGGGCCCTATCACTTCCCCCGCGTGGCACCCTTCACGCTCCTCACCCTGCTGGGCCCTGCATAAGGCCTGCTGCCCGCAGCCTGCTGCCCTTCTCTGTCCCGGGGGACACTGACCTCCTCATCATTGTGCCTCGAACACACCAGGGCACCTTTCACAGGCATCTGCCCCGCAGACAGCTTCACTGCTGAATTCTACTAAACATCTGAAGAGGAGTTAAGATCAGATCTTCACAAATACCTCCAAAAGACGGGAGGAGAAAATGCTTCTCAGCGCCTTTGAGTCCAGTGATCCCTAGGTGCCATAGCTGGACAAAGATACCACAGGACAAGGAGCTGGCAGGCACAGCCTCTTCCAGGTCTCACTCTCCCCGGAGGCTCCCTCCCGCCGCTGGCCAGGGCCTCTGCTTGAATGCCTGCCTGGGAGGTTTCCTGATTGTTCTAGCACCGGCTGCTCAGTGCCCCATCCCTCACCCAGCATTGTTCCCCTCCCTGTGGGGTCCTGCTGGGAACATGTGCCTGGCCCATCTGTCCGACGCTGCCTCCCTGTCTCTGTCCCTGGACCGATGCTCCCGTCTGGTTGACTCTTTCTCTCATGTTTGCATCGGCTGTACCCAGAGCGGCACCTGGTTGCCAGAGGGCACCTCTGCTTGCGTGGCATGTAGCAGAGATAATGGCTCCCAAGATCCTTGGCCGTGGACTTGTCCCCTCATAGTCAGGGTGGGGTGGGCCTTGCCTCTGTTCCTGGAGCTGTCCCTCCCATGGCCTTCGATGGCACCCCTGCATGGGTCCTCACCTCCCGCACCCCTGCGTGGGTCTTTACCTCCCGCATCCCTGTGCGGGTCCTCACCTCCTGCACCCCTGCGTGGGTCCTCACCTCCTGCACCCCTGCAGAGTCGGCTGCATCAACAAGGTGCATCGATCTGGCATGTTGCTGGCTACAAAGCCCCTTTGCTGCCTCTTCTGCACCTTGTTACAGGGTCGATCTGCACTGAGGTCAGCAAAATGCTTTTGGCTCCTACTGAACAGAGAAGGAAACTGAGGCTGGCACGTCCCCAGATGGAGACGGCGTTCACGACAGCCAGGGGCCAGGGGATGATGAGCTGGTTTGTCCCAAGAGAAGGTGAAGCTTGTGACATGTATGAAGCATGGGTGGGCAAGGTGGCACGAGGGCACCCAGGGCCAGTCCAGTTAATCCTCAGGTTTGAGCTCAGGACCACCAGAGCCAGGGCCAGGCCTGGTGCATGGACCTGCAGGCCTATAGGGCATCCAGTGAGGGGGTCCCTTTCAGGCGATATAGGGACCGCTCTCCAGGGGCCACTAGGAAATCTCAAACCCACAGTTGGGCCCAGGGCAGCAGCAAGGTCGAGATCAAGAATAATGTCCAGAGGGAGGCTGAGCTTTGTCTAAGGCCTGCAGAGGATCCCTGGGGATGCTGTGGGGTTTTCATAGGCCCTGGAAGGAGTGTGGGATCTGGGAACCCGAAGCCCAAGGTACCATAGGTGTGGCCCAATTTCTAGGGTAAAGACGACAGTTTGGCCTGGGAAACACACCCCCGTTTGCTCAATTTTGAGGTCCGGGGTGTTTTTTCACTGGCTCGGCTTCCCAGAAGGGCCCTGTTCTCCTTGGGGTTTCCTAAAGGCATCAGGGCCTGTTCCTTAGACTTGAGATCCAAGGCAAAGGAGCCTTTGCTCACTTTTAAAAAAATTTCTTTTTTATTGGTGCATAATAGGTGCACATAGTTTCTGCATACATGTAAGAATTTAATACATTAATATAATTTGTAAAGATCCAATCAGCATAATTAAGGCATCCATCACCTTCAATACTGGTCTTTTCTTGATGCTGGAGACATTCAGATTATTCTCTTCTGGCTGTTTTGAAATGTACAATAGATTATTGTGAACTATAGTCACCCTGCTGCTCTAACACTAGGACTTATTTCTTCTATCAAACCATGTATTTGTACCCATCAATCACCCTGTCTTCATCCCCCCACTCCCTTCCCCTTCCCGGTCTCTGGTACCCACAATCTACTCTCTACCTCCATGAGATCCACCTTTTAGCTACCCTGTGGGAGTGAGAACATGCCGTATTAACTCTGCTTAGTTCATTTCACTTAACATGGTGGCCTCCAGCTCCTCCATGTTGCTGACTTTCAGGATCTCGTTCTATGGTAGCTCCACCCACTCCCCCCCAAAAAAAACCCTCCGCCGTCCTGATGTGCCCTGAGAAGGCTGTTTCACAAATAATGCTACGGTCCCCCTTCTCCCCTTGTTCCCTGCCCCAGGGTCTGGGTCCACTCCCCCACACCAGCTTCCAGCCTCCCCCTCCCATCTGCGCCGGCTGGGTTTTGGCTTTAATTTCAACAAACACAGGCAATTCTTCCCACTGGGGATAAGAACTGGCAGAAATATCACAGCGAAGGCAGCCTCCTCGGCTCCTAACAGCCAAGGAAAAGCAAAAATCCATAGGCGCTGTGCAGGGTGTGATTTACCTCCTGAAAAGCGCACATTCCCTCCACTAGGCATCATCATCATCGTGTTGATGTCGGCCCGGAGCGTCCACAGCGCTCCTGACAATGCGAGTCTTCCCCAAATGGCATCTCTTTCATAAAGAGAGACACAGGTCCTGCAATCCAGGGAGGAGGCAGAGAGGAGTGCTCGGCCCCACACCTGGGCCGTGGGACCGGTGGAGTTCAGGTAAAGCCACACGGATGGAGAAACCACTTCATACACTCAGTGAAAGCAGTGTTCCTGATGAGTTTGAGTCAGCGCTGGGAAATTACAGTCAGAATCAACTGCAGCAAATCAACATCCTCTCTGCCCCTCAGTCTTCTCCTCCGCAGAGTGGGCTAGAAGATCAGTGCTTGCTGGAACTGTCATCTCTGTGCTCAGCAGTGATTGCAGTGACTGGCGTGAACAGCCTTCAAACTGGTCCTTGGCGGGGGTGGGAAAGTGGAGGCGGGCACGCCGTCACACAGGTTCCTTATTAGGATTTCTTTCCCTTTCTGATGTTAGAAGGATGCCGGAGATCTCGAGCTTTGGAGGTGGATGGACCTGAGTGTGAGTCATGGCTCAGCCATTTGCCAGCTGTGCAAACTCAGACAAGCTGCTTAAGCCGCGTCGCGCTTTCTGTAAAGCGAAGGTAGATGGGGGATCAGGTATTGTACAGGGTGCATGACCCTTAGGAGTGTCTGGTCCATAGTGAGGGCCCCGTGCATGGAAGACATAGCAACCAGGATGTGTGCTTTCTCTGAGCAGTGGCTTTGCTCCGTGGTGTCCACTGCATGTATACTAATTTTGAGGACCTGGAGCTGGTTTTGAGGACCCTCCCTAGCAAGTACTTAGGAGTCTGCCGCACACAGGTTGAGCATGGATTCATCTCTGGCTTCAACTCACAGCTCTCCTGTTGCTTTCCTTAGGCCGGTGGTTGACGTAGTCTCCATGAGCTGTGTGCATCCTCTGGTGACAGGACAAGAATTGTGTCCCCCCCAGGAAGGTCCCCAGCCTTCCCCCACCTGCCCTCTGTGGAGTATTCTGCCTTGATCTTCTCTCATCCGTCTGTCAGGGGTCCTGTCTTTGTGATGTCAGCATGAAGTGGAATCTGCAGAATGGCTAAAGTGGAGGGAAGACTGAAAATTCATTGGATGATGATAGCAGCATCATTTACAATCACCACGACTTGGAAGCAGCCGAGATGTCCTCTGGCAGGTGATTGGAGAAATGAACTGTGGCACGTCCACACAGACCATGGAGTACTATTCAGTGCTAAAAATGAGTGAGCTTTCCATCCATGAAAAGTCATAGAGAAACCTGAAATGCAGATCACAAAGTGAAAGGCCAATCTGGAAAGGCTACATACCCTATGACTCCAAACCTGTGACATTCCCAAAGAGGAAAAATTATGGGGACAGTAAAAAGAGGAGCTGCCATCATTAGGGAAGCAGGAGCTGAGGAGAGTCAGAGTGACACCATTGAAAAATCTTCTCTGTCTTGAGACTAACAAGGCACCTTCCTTGCCAGTCACAACCCATGGTCCTAAGAGGGTCACAGCTAAGGAGGCAGCTTGGTACTGCCTGCAAGGACAAACTCCTAAAACAACAGAAAGCCCAGATGTCCCAATACCCGTAACAATATGTGCTTTCAAGATAATTATAGATATGCTTTGATGTACTCATGTAGTAGACTGTTAAGGATAGTTTTCTTTAAATCAATAGCATAATCAATTTTGTCATGCTGTCTGCTCCCCCTCACAGAGTCACAGCTTGGTTTAGTCGTTACGTAGACAAGATTCCTATATAAGAAAAACTTAAAACAAAGATGGTGCATTCTCTCGGAAGGTCCCCTGCTCTGTAATGGAGTAGGTTTTAATAAACGTGCTTCCTTCGCTGCACCTTGTGACTCACCTTGAATTCCTTCGTGCGTGAGATCCAGAAACCCTCTCTTGGGGTCTGGATCAAGACCCCTTTTCTGGTAACACCATGGGTTGGGGAGAGGGAAGGATGAATAGGTGGAGCACAGGAATTTTTTGGGGCAGTGAAACTCCTCTGTATCATACTGTCACAGTGGGTCCATGTCATTAAACATTTGTCTAAACTCATAGACTGTACAACACCAACAGTGAGCCCTAATGTGGACTATGAACTTAGGGTGATTGATAGTGTTTGACCATGTCCCCACCCAAATCTCATCTTGAATTTCCATATGTTGGGGGAGGGACCCAGTGGAAGGTAATTGAATCATGGGGTGGGTCTTTCCTATGCTATTCTCCTGATAGTGAATAAGTCTCATGAGGTCTGATGGTTTCATAAACAGGAGTTTCCCTGCACACACTCTCTTCTCTTGTCTGCCACCATGATTGTGAAGCCTCCCCAGCCATGTGGAACTGTAAGTCCAATAAACCTCTTCTGTAAATTGCCCAGTCTCAGAAATGTCTTTATCAGCATGTGAAAATGGACTAATACAGTGATAATGACGTGTCAATGTAGGTTCGTCAGTTGTAATAAACGTACTATTTGGTGGGGGATATTAATAGTTGGGGAGGCTGTGTGTGTGGGGGTGGGACAGATAGTACATGGGAATTCTCTGTACCTTCTGTTGGATTTTGCTGTGAGCCTAAAACTTCTCTAAAACCATATAAAGTCCATTTACAAAAGTATCTGGGAGGCTAAATCTACCTCTATAAGAAATATAAGAAAAGAAGTAGCAGGGGGAGATGCAAAAGGTGAATGGGGTGGGGGTATTAGAGAGGGGATTTCTGGAATTTGCCCTGTGAGAGGCTCTGAGACAGATATAGGAGGGAGAGAATTAGGGCAGGGAGAAAAGTATGGCTGTGGGCTATAAATTAGATCCATGCTGAGGCAGGAGGATTGCTTCAGGCCAGGAATTTGAGACTAGCCTGGGCAACATAGCAAGACCTTATCTCTACCAAAAAAAAAAATAATAAAAAACAGGGCGTGGTGGCACATGCCTGTAGTCTCAGCTACAAGAGGCTGAGCAGGGAGGATTGCTTGAGCCCAGGAGGTCAAGGCTGCAGTGAGCCGAGATCGTGCCACTGTACTCCAGCCTGGGCCACAGAGTGAGACTCTGTCTCAAAAAAAAAAAAAAAAAGTTAGATCCATGATCATTTTCCTGAAGAGATTCGAGGACAGCTTAGTGCTACCTTTGATGCTGTATTCTACTTTTTTTTTTTTTTTTGAGACGGAGTCTTGCTCTGTCGCTCAGGCTGGAGTGCAGTGGCACGATCTCGGCTTGCTGCAAGCTCCCGGGTTCACGCCATTCTCCTGCCTTGGCCTCTCAAGTAGCTGGGGCTACAGGCGCCTGCCACCACGCCTGGCTAATTTTTTGTATTTTTAGTAGAGACGGGGTTTCACCGTGTTAGCCAGGATGGCCTCGATCTCCTGACTTCGTGATCTGCCTGCCTCGGCCTCCCAAAGTGCTGGGATTACAGGCGTGAGCCACTGCGCTCGGCCTATTCCACTTCTTTGAATTTAGTTTCTCATTAAGACTGGACCACATGGGATCCTAGCTTATATCTGGGTTACATTTATAAATTAAATTTAACCCATTTATGCCTAGTGTTCCATTATTGGAACGCTAAGCTTGTAGGAGTAATTTATATCCGACTGCTCAAGGTCATCGGCAAGGTCTGGTTTTTCACAAAAAGTATTTGCTTCTGGACAAGACAGAAGTAGGATTAAATGAAGAGATTATGTGAACTGGAGAACCCCTTTTAGCTTGAAAATACCTGTAGTGACCACAGTCTGATTTCTCCCTCCTCACATGAACCTTTTGGGGCATTTGATGAAGGAGCAGTCACTCCCTTCCTTCCCCAGAGGGGAATAGCAACAGATTCCGGCAGGTGAGTCTGCTGCAGAAGAGACAAGTTCTTATTTCAGCTGCGTGGAGCTGTGTCTGGGGCAGGTCATTGCCTTTGTCTCCTTAGGGTGAACAGCAGAGCATGGATGGTGTTTGATGCCCGCACGAGTGAACCCACTCTCATTTTTCCAAAGCTATTTTTGACCATAAATTCCTGGATCTGCTGTAGAGCTCTCTGCAGTCATGACACACAGCTATTGACCCACCAAAGACCTTGCTCTCCATCCGAGCTGTAGGGATGTAATTGGGAATTGGCTTTTCAGGCAGGGATCACATTTCCAGCCTCTATTATGTCTAGTAGGGCCATGTGACTGAGTTATGGATGAGAAATGTGGGCGAAAGTGATGTGTGCCCCTTCCAGGCCTCACGTCTAAGGTATTTCCTTCTCTCCCTTCCCCAACTAGTGACTGGATGGAGATGACCCAGGAAGGGGCCCTGTAGCCCAGGAAATGGGCTTGTCCTGAACCACAGCTTGAAGGAGAGCCACCGACTGATCAGGAACACTCGATTGGACTTTATTCCAGCAAAATACAAAGCACTGCTGTGCTGGGCCATGGTATATTCTTGGGTTTCTTTTATTAGAACACCTGGCATTACCTTCACTAATACACACTCATATCATAGTAGACATTTTCACTAGTTATAGATGATATGCACTATTTTCCCTTCTGAAACAGAAATTTTCAGCAGCACTACCAAAGGACAGTAGATTTTTAAAAATCATAGAATGACTGGAGTTCATGTCTCTGCAAAGAACGTCTAAGCCCTAAGCCATCCAGAGTGGATGAGGCATCACTGCATGAGTTAAATTACACACTCCAGCTGCTGTAACCAAGAAGGAGTTTCATAGTGGTCAAAACGACATAGAAGTTTAGTTCTCATGCATGTAACAGTCCGAACACAGCTCCACAGTGGCAAGGAGCCAGCGTCCTTTCTCTTGCTGCCCTGCTGTGCTCAACAGGTGGCTTCTGTCTTTGAGTCCAACGTGGCTGCTCTGGCTCCAGCCATCATTTCTATACTCCAGAAGGTGGCAAGTGGGAAGAAGAAAGGGAGAGCTTATGCCTTTCACTTTAGGGACACATGGCCTAGTGCTGCTCACATCACCCTGCTCATCTTGTGTTGGGACCAGAATCTAGTCACATGGCAGCGAATAGCTGTGAGGAATATTGGGAAAGGTCATCTTTGGCTACTTGGCCTCATGACCATCGGAAACTGCTGTACTAAAAAAGGTGGGTTCTGATCACCTTAGTTGGGGATGCTGTGACAAATGACCATAGCCTGGGGGCTTAAACAACAAATATTTATTTTGCACAGTCCTGGAGGGTGGAGATCCAAGATCAAGGTGCTGGCAGGCTTGGTGTCTGGTGAGGGCTTGCAGACAGCCACTCGTTGTATCCTCAAATTGTAGAGAGAGAGAGAGAGAGAGGCAGAGAGAGAGACAGAGAGAGGCAGAGGGAGAGGGTGCAAGTTCTCTTGAGTCTCTTATCAGGGCACTAATCCCATCTTGAGGGGTCCCTGCTCATGGCCTAATCAATCATCTCCCAAACGCCTCACCTCCTAACACCATCACTTTGTGGGTGAGGGTTTCAGCACATGAATTTGGAGGGGACACAGACATTCAGTGTGCAGAGGCTGCCACCGTGCCTCTCTGTCCCCATCCCTTTCCTGATACCTTAGGGTGTGTGTCCCCACAGGCAAGCAATGTCCTTCAGCATCTCTCCCCAGGAGCCCCTGAGCACCCCCTTCCCTCTCACTTTATTACTGCTCCTATCCATACAGGTTTGGGCAGGAGAACAGGAGCCACACTAAGTATTTAGAGGAAAGAGAGACAGAGAGCACAAGCGAGAGAGATTGACTTAATCCAGGAAATTAGAGGCTCACACAGACATTGAAAGGGAGTGGTGAAGGTCAGTTTTAGGAAACTCAGAAGGGCAGAGATGATGAGGAAGCCCCAGAGATGCCCCTGGCAGCTGGCAGCACCCAGTGAGCCATTCCCAGGGAACGCCTGGGAACTGCCAGAGGCTGACAAGCCTGGAACCACTGGGGGAGGGGACCTGGGAAACTGGGGAGAACGTGGCGGTGATGGGATGACGCTGAGTTGAAACAGACAACCCAGTCCAGGCTTCCTCTCCTCGCTTCTCGGCCCAGCAGAGCGGCTGGCTCGTTTGTGGGATTTATTACCAACCAAGGGTTTTCAGGGGGTTGAAAATGGTTCATTATCCCTCCTAGATAATGTTGCCTCTTAGTAGAGGATTTGATGCTTTGACCCAGATATGACTGCTCCTGTGGGCATGACAATATATATTTTTTTCTTTTCAACTTTTATTTTAAGTTCCAGGGTACATGTGCAGAATATACAGTTTGTTACATAGGTAGATATGTGCCATGGTGGTTTGCTTTGAAGCAGAGACTGATGGGTGCGTAGCAAGGCCAGATCCACCCTGCTGTAGCCTCTCCTGAGTCTGCCCCCAGCCCCCAGCCCCCCACTCAGCACTTGGTTTCTGCAATCACCTCCCCTGTCCTGTCTCTCCGGGTATGGCCCCTCTCTGGGTCACTCCCATCAGCATTCATCCTCCTCTCCAGGCATGGGAGGCCTCCGTGGCCCCATGCCCCTGAGCACCGCTGCCCTATTTCTCTGGTCCCTTTTGCAGCCAGAGTCCTCAGAAGAGCTGGCTGCCCCCCGCCTCTCCTCCCGCCCCTCTGCTAAGGCTGTATGTTGGCCACCCCACCCCCCTGCCACATCAGGGGGCCGGCCCTCTGTCCTCCTCTTCTGTTTCCTCTTCGTCGCTTTTCTCATGCTTGGCCCTTCGTCCCTTCTCTCCTGGGCTCCCGGGACCTCCCTACTCATGGGTTTCTTTCTGCCCCTGTCTCTTTCCCTGCATTCTTGTCCTCTTCTTGGCATTCTGTTTTTAGTCTGTCCCTCTGCCATGTGACTGTCCAGTACACGTGAGTACATGGGATATGTTCCCCAAACCGTTGAGGCTGGGCTTAGCCATGTGACCTGCTTTGGCCAAGGACGTTTTGGCAGCACTGCACAAGCAGAGGTCTCAGCTGTGCTCCTGCGGCGGGGCTCCCCCGCTGGGGCTCCTGTCACCTGCCTGGGGAGAACGTGCCCCAGGCACTGCCCTTCCAGAGAGTGTGGAATCCCCGGGGAGGCCCAGATGATCCACAGCCAGACGCTGGCTGAGGTTGAAAAACTGGCACTTGTTGATGTCAGCCACCGAGTTTGGAGTTTCGGAGTGGCTTGTCAGACAGCAGCATTGTAGCACTGGCCGAATCATCCATGAAGACGCTGAATTTCATTTTTATTTTTTGTTACGGCAGCATAACTTTGCTGATCTGGTCTGTGACAAAATAACTTTTTCCTCTGCCAGTCTTTCTCTTTTCATTAAAAAAAAAAAATGTAGAGTCATTATTTACTCCTCCTCCACTCCCTCTCCACTCCCATTTCTACATCACAGTAAGTCCTGAGTTTGTGTCTCCACTGCCACCACCGCCCTGGCCTACGCCTGCACCTGCTCCTGCCTGGACGGTGTTATAGCCCCCGGCGGTGGTGTCCCCGCTGCTGCCCAGGGCGATGCTGACGCTGGGTGAAATTCTTCTGCACACTCCCTGCCTGCGTCCCCCAGGCCTTCTGGTTTCCTGTCGCTCTCCCCTCACACCCACCCCACTCCTCTTCCCTGTTTCCATTTGCACACAGCGCCCACCTCACTGTGCCTGGAATGCTCTCTCTGCCTCGGCACTGCCCACGGCCGGCTCCTCCTTATTGGCTCCTTTCCCACAGGCCACACCCTGGAGAGAACTGCGGTTCCACCAATAAAACTGGAATCTGGACCTAGGAAGGACAGGCTTCATTTGAAAGGATGACTGCAAAGAAGAGAGGTTGACTGCAGTGGGGATGGGGCTATTGCAATGGGACTATTGCTTGGGGGAGGGGACTATTTCAGTGGGGGAGGTGACTTGCAGTGGGGGAGGGGACTATTGCAGCAGGGGAGGGGACTACTATTTTAGGGGAGGGGACAGCTGCTGTAGGGGAAGGGAATATTGCAGTGGGGGAGGGGACTGTTGCTGTGGAGGAAGGGACTATTGCAGTGGCGGAGGGGACTATTGCAGTGAGGGAGAGGCTATTGCAGTGAGGGAGGGACTATTGCAGTGAGGGAGGGACTATTGCAGTGAGGGAGAGGCTATTGCAGTGAGGGAGAGGCTATTGCAGTGAGGGAGAGGCTATTGCAGTGAGGGAGGGGCTATTGCAGTGGAGGAGGGGCTATTGCAGTGGGGGAGGAGACTTGCAGTGGGGGAGGGGTCTATTGTTTTAGGAGAGGGGACTATTGCAATGGGGGACGGGACTATTGACGTGGAGATAGGAGACTCTTGCAGTGGGGATAGGGGCTACTGAATGGGGAGGGGACCATTGCAATAAGGAGAATGATGTGTGTCGAAAGTAAAAGTTCCTCTTCAAAGTTTCCCTTCTTTTTAAAGAATAAATCATAAGTGTTAGAAATAATAGTTTCTTTTAAAGACTAACTTCCTTTAACCCTCCTTACTTTATGCTAATAACTCTTTGTTGGGCCCTATCCTATGTAGCTGTTAACCATGCTCACAGGCATGTAGTACATCCTATGTGCTTGTACCTTAACCAAAATATTTGTGCTGGACCTGCTCACAGGCACACTCCAGCTTGCAGCCTATGCCCCTTCCCTATTTGGCATAAGCAACTTACTCTTTTCCTTTGTCTTTCCATTACTTTTATCTATTTAAAAAAGTTTTAAACTGTTGCCAATCAGGTTTTAGTTTAGATTGTGCAGTCTGGATCCAGCCAATAGAGAAAGGACACATAGCAGGGACAAACTGCGTAAGGGATAAAAATTGCTTCCCTCCTTTGTTCAGGTGTGCTCTTGCCATTGTTCCATCTGTGATGAGCACCCTTTCTGCAGAAAGTAAAAAATGGCCTTGCTGAGAGAATTAAATTGATGTTCAAGTGCTATTTCTTTGTGGCACCGGGGAACAAGCATTCTATTTCTAAATCAACATTTTTACATATAACAATGTGACTATAAGCTCTGCGAGCTCTCAAGAGTTTGGCAGAAGAGGTTTTCTTTCAGCATGGAGTAAACAAGGCTGGGCCATTCTTCTGTCTCCAGTTCCCAGCCCAAAGGCTGACCCAGCATAGGCACTCACTAAATGTTTGTTGAGTGAGTGAATGTGCAGATGTTCATGGTCTTGGGCTGCACGGCTGAAAGGACAGGCCTGGCTGGGGATGAAGTGTGGTTGCGGCAGTGCCCATGGGCTCTTGGGACTGCTCTACCGGCCTGAGTGCCAGGGTCCTGCTACCTGGAGCCCAGTCAGGCCCTGGCTCTCAGAAAAGCTCTCAGGGAAATCCCAGCTGGAGGGGCTTAGAGGGGCTGAGAAAGAACTTCTTGTTAAGCAAGATATGAGCTGAGGGTAAGGAAATGGGGAATTCCCTTCTCCAAGGATAACTTCAGGAACTCAAAGGGGACTGGGAGAGAGGTTTAGGGCACATGACCTTGAGATCCTCACCTCTCCTGGCCTCAGTTTGCCCATGTGGAAATCAGTGGTATGGCATTTAAGGAGGATCTTTCTCCCGGCTGACTGCTGCTGGGCCCAGCGTGGCTGGGAAGGGTGTCCCTGGCCACCTCGCTGTTTGTCCTAGTCAGAGTCTGCAGGGTTCCTCATTTCATTTTCTCCCAATATAACAAAGTAGGGGGCCTGAGACCTTGGACTGGCATCATATAGACTCATTGGATTCTGGAATCCTTGCTCCCTCCATCCTGGAATCTCTGCCCTATATCCCATGCTGTAGGCATCCATGCCCTGTCCTGCAACATGGTTTATATTCAACTTTCCCTGTCTCTTCTCCCCTGAGCTTGTCACTTCTGGAGGGCAGGGGCTGTGTGTGAGCTAGGCTTCCTCCCAAAGGCTCAAGACAGAGCCTTGTATTCAGTAGGTGTTCAGTATGTGCACGTAGATTCTGTTTGATCAAAACTGCATGTTCAGTCTGTAAGCCAGAATGGTGAGAAGTGGGTTGTGTGCAGGGAGGATGCACTTATACTGTCAGTAGTGGTTGACTGGGCAGGAGTCTGTGGGGGTCTTCATTGCATCTGAGCTCCTTCTTTCTCCTTGGTCCTTTAGGGGTATAATTTGAAACCCAGACTCTTAGTAGATGCCTCCTGTGGTCACCCTCACAGTGTGGGGTGTGGGAGGGGGTCCTGCCTGTCAGCTGGGCTGGGCTTGAAAGGATTCAGCCACGAGAATCCATATTCTGTTATGCCCCAGCCTCGAGGGGCAGGTGTATTACCCACACTTTACAGATGAGGAATTGGAGGCTCAGAAAAGCTTTAGAAACTTGCCCAAAGCCACATGGTTAGTGTGTGTTTGGAGCAAGATTTGAACTCTCTCATCAAGTCCCTGTGCCTGCTTGTGTGTGTGTGCGTTCATGGGTGTGCACCCACACAGACGTGTGTACACACATGCATGAGCATGAACATGTATGCCAGTGAGTGTGTACATGGATGTGTCTCTAAACCACACTGCTTGCCACGGTATGTCCCTCACTGAGTGGCTGGCCTGGCTGCATGGGCAACGGCGTGGATTAGGATATCCCAGGAAGCTCCTGGTCCAGGGCCATGAGGAGACTCTGGAGGGAATTCTTTCAGGCAGGAAGCCCTTGGTGCAGGAGGAGCTTGGCAGGAAGAGGCTGTGCCCTCCTTGTACTTTGAGCCTCCTTTTCCCCCACTGCCCCAGGCCCTGGTATGGGTAAAGTCCACCTCCCCAGCCCCTAAGTGGCCTGTGGCTACTGCCGAGCCTCTGACCTGGTGTCCCAGTTCACTTCTCAGGAGGCCTGGGTCCCCCCAGTGCCACTTCAGGCCCAGAGGTGGTGCAGCCTGGGGTCCACAGTGACTCTGTAGGGGTCTCCTCTACCAGGACACCAATCTAACCAAGCCCCTCCTCCCACCCTGTGCTATTCGTTATTTTGTGTCCTTCAACAAGGGACTAAGCTGGCTGAAGGGGACAGAGGTTTGGGGTCACCAACTCCAAGTTCTGAGAAGCCGGTTGGGTGGAAGTAGGTGGCCCCTGGTGTGTATCTCATAACACCTCCCTCCCCAGCCCCAGGGTGACCTGATTACCCCATTGTATTATTTAGATCCAGAACATTCATCCACCCAACTCCTGGGGGCTGAATCCCAACCGGGAGCCTCCGCTTCCCCAAACTTGGGGGAAAAGCCTGGTCTTCTCTATGTCCTTTCCCCACCAACCAAACATCTTAAATCACCCTCGTTTATTTGGCTAATTGAGGAGGAACGGTATCAACGAGTCGTGCAGGTTGGTGAGTTTCTCTGAGACATTAATATTCTGATTCTGAGAGGGATCTGTCTGAATTTCTCAGCTACAGATAATACAATTATATTTCTAAATTCTTCCCCTAAATTAGTACAGATGGTTAAAAATACTCCCGCCTTTTAATTAATCGTTGGAACAACAGTCTTATGAATACAAATGAATCATTATCCCCTTCTACACATGGCGGGGGAGGGGCGGCTGTGGATTTGTCCGTGGCCCTGTCCCTGGAGGTGGAAGGTTGTGGGGCCTCAGCGAGATGGCAGGGCTGGGCCTCAGTGAGATTCGGGAGTTGTAGCCCCCGGGGGTAGAAACAGGGGTCCCCCCCAGCCCATTCTTTTTAGTCCTGCCTCTTTGTTTTTTGAGACAGGGTCTCACTCTGTCACCCAGGCTGGAGTGCAGTGGTGCTGTCTCGGCTCACTGCCACCTCTGCCTCCTGGGTTCAAGCAATTCTAGTCCCTCAGCTTCCCAAGTAGCTGGGGCCACAGGCACACCCCACCCCACCCAGCTAATTTTTGTATTTTTAGTAGAGACGGGGTTTCACCATGTTGGCCAGGCTGGTCATGAGCTCCTGACCTCAGGTGAACTGCTGAACTCCTGAACTCTGCCTCGGCGTCTCAAAGTGCTGGGATTATAGGCAGAAGCCACCATGTCCTGCCAGTCCTACCTCTTAAATCCTGTTAGCCTTTGGTTGTGACTTTTGTTTCCCAGGTGGGACTGAGAGAGCTGCCCTTTGCCTGAGGAGCCCTGGGCTGCCCCAGGAGCCCTTTTGGTTGAGGAGAGGAGTTTGGAAAGGAAAGATCTTAGTCTTCCAAGCAGGATGCCATATGTCTGTCCTCTCCTTCCGGATCTGGTTAGGAACTCCCTTGTCCTCCTTCCAGGCTCAGCCCCAATGTTCCCTCTGTTGTGAGGCTGGCGTGACCTCTCAGGCAGTTTTCCTCGCATCTTCCTCTGTGTGTGTGCGTGGGTGCGTGCTTTCTAGAGGGTGTGTTAGGTGCCATCACTGAGATGTGACTGTTGTTGTTGTGAGTCTGTCCATCCCACAGGCAGCTCCGAGTCTTTTTTTGTGTCCCTAGATTCCAGCACAGGGCTGGCCTTGGACGAGGCCAAGCACCATGGAAATCACTGTGCTTTAAAATCCAAAGCCAAATTCAATCCTGGACTTCATAAAAATTAAAAACTTTTGTGCATCAATGAACATTACCAACAGAATGAAAAGGCAACCCATGGACTAGGAGAAAACACCGGCAAATCATATATCTAATAAGGAGTTAATATGCAGAATATTTAAAGACCTATAGTTCAACAACAAAAACAAACAGGCCAATTCAAAAATGAACAAAGGACTTCAATAGACATTTATTCAAAGAATATACACAAATGGCCAACAAGCACATGAAGAATGCTCAACATTGCTAGTCATTAGCAAAATGCAAATCAAAACCACAATGTGATACCACTTCACACCCATTAGGATGACTATTTAAAAACAACAAACAGGCTTGTGGTGCAGGCCTGTTCCCAGAATTTTGGGAGACGAAGCTAGGTGGATCACCTGAGGTCAGGAGTTTGAGACCAGCCTGGTCAACATGGTGAAACCCTGTCTCTACTAAAAATACAAAAATTAGCTGGGTGTGGTGGCAGCACCTGTAGTCCCAGCTACTCAGGAGGCTGAGGGAGGAGAATCGCTTGAACCTGGGAGGTGGAGGTTGCAGTGAGCTGAGATCGTGCCATTGCACTCCAGCCTGGGCAACAGGGTGAGACTCGGTCTCAAAAATAAATAAATAAATAAATAAATAAAATAATAAAAACAACAAACAGAAAATAACAAGTGTTGGCAAGGATGTGAAGAGATCGGTACCCTTGTGCGTTGCTGGTGGGAAAGAAAAATGGTTCAGCCGCTGTGGAAAGCAGTATGGCAGCTCCTCAAACATTAGAAACAGAATTACCATATTATCCAGCAGTGCCACTTCTGGGTTTATGCCTCGAAAGAGCTGAAAGCAGGGGCTGAAACGGGTATCTGTACACCCATGTTCATAGCAGCCTTGTTCACAAGAGCCAAAAGGAAGGCCGAAGCAACCCATGTGTCCATGGATGCGTGAATGGGTAAACAAAACGTGGTCTACCCACACAATGGAATGTTATTCAGTCTTTAAAAGGAAGGAGATCCTGACACAGGGGTCAACACAGATGAACCTTGAGGACAACATATCTGCTGTAGGCTAAGTGATGTAAGCCAGCCACAACAAGACAAATACTGTACAATCCCACTTATACGAGGTCCCTAGAGTCATCCAATTCAGACAGACAGAAAGCCTAATGGTGGATGCCAGGGGCTGGGGGAGGGGGAATGAGGAGTGAGTGTTGGATGGGGCAGAGGTTCATTTTGAGAAGAGGAAGGAAGTTCTGCAGATGGATGGTGGTGATGGTTGCATGACACTGTGAAAGTGATTAATGCCACTGAAGTGGACACTTAAAAAATAGTGCAGATGGTGTAGGGGAGCAAAAATTCCTCCTCTGCTCTTTTAGGGTCTCTATTTGGGCCTAAGAATTAAACCAACTTAAGACAGACTAACAGCAGAAGAGGAAACAAATTTTATATGTACATGGAAATCCTCAAAAGAAAATGAAGAGGCCGGGCACGGTGACTCATGCCTGAATCCCAGCACTTTGGGAGGCCGAGGCCGTCGGATCACTTGAGGTCAGTTTTTAGAGACAAGCCTGGCCAACGTGGCGAAACCCCATATCTACTAAAAATACAACAGTTAGCCGGGTGTGGTGGTGGGCGCCTGTAATCCGAGCTACTCAGGAGGCTGAGGCAGGAGAATTGCTTGAACCTGGGAGGAGGAGGTTGCAGTGAGCCAAGATCATGCCACTGCACTCCAGCCTTGGGGACAGAGCAAGACTCCATCTCAAAAAAAAAAAAAAAAAAGAAAGAAGAAAAAGAAAATGAAGACCTGAAGTGACCAGAACAGACAGCCTATTTACCTTTTAGACAAAGAAGTTTGTGAGAAAATGGTGAGACAAAGAGGTTTGGGCTAGGGGCAATAAAGTGTGGGGAAGTGAGAGGAGCTGGGGTGCAGGAGGCTCTGGAAGATAGGGGTTATTTGGTAGGCTGGTTTATAAGTTCATTTCAGCACCGAGTCTCAGTCTCTCTGGTGATGGGGATGCTCTTCTCTTCCTGGTAACAAGGAGTTAACCTTTCTTAGGGAGATGTTATGATCTGCTTTTAGGTAGAAAAGAGGAGGCCAGAGAGGCCTTCTTGCACCTGCTGTTTCCCAAGTGTCTTCAGCTCAAAATAACCCATGTGCCAAAGCGGTATATTTTGGGGTGGCATGTCCTGACCTCTTTCAATGATAAGTTTTGTGTTTTGCATATTTTATCATAATTTTTTTAAAAGCCAAGTTCCCTTGGCCAGACAGCCTAACACTGGACATCGGTCAGGTTGGCATCCCCCAGCCTGGAACTCGCTCAGTGGAGGGCGAGAGTAGAGGCTGTTAAAGAAAATGGGAGTCATTAAAGTGCTAAAATAAGATTTTTTTTTTTGAGACAGAGTCTCGCTCTGTTGGCTAGGCTGGAGTACAGTGGCGCAACCTCGGCTCACTGCAACCTCCGCCTCCCGGGTTCAAGCGATTCTCCTGCCTCAGCCTCTGGAGTAGCTGGGACTACAGACGCACAGCACTATGCCCGGCTAATTTTTGTATTTTTAGTAGTGATGGGGTTTCACCATATTGGTAGGCCAGTCTTGAACTCCTGACCTCGTGATCCACCCACTTCGGCCTTCCAAAATGCTGGGATTACAGGCGTGAGCCGCTGCACCCAGCCTAAAATCAGATTTTATTTGGGATCATTACAATGGGAGAAAGGGGACTTTAGTATAGAACTGAGCTTGATTTTTTTTTTGAGACAGTCTCACCCTGTCGCCCAGGCTGGAGTGCAGTGATGCAATCTTAGCTCATTGTAACCTCTGTCTCATGTGTTCAAGCGATTCTCTAGTCTCAGCTTAATAAGTAGCTGGGATTACAGGTGCACACCACCGCTTGGCTAATTTTCTTTTTTTTTTTTTTTTTTTTGTATTTTTAGTAGAGATGGGGTTTCTCCATATTGGCCAGGCTGGTCTCAAACTCCTGACCTCCGGTGATCTGCCCACGTCAGCCTCCCAAAGTGCCGGGATTGCATGTGTGAGTCACTGCGTCTGGCCCTGAGCTTAATATTGAACACAGCACCAGCAAGTGAGGATTTACAGCTAAGGAGCTGTGGATGGAAAACGACTAAGAGGAAACCTCGGGGGTCGGGGGGATTCTGGCTCAACCCACCTAACAGGATTCTTGTTGAAGCCAGGCCAGGTGATCAGATATCACCTGCGGGATGTGGAGGATGAAGAACCCAACCAGATGTAGAGGGTGGGGGGAGTCTCGCTCACCTGGATTAACAGGGTTTTTGCTAAAACTGGGTGAGCCAGGCCTGTGAAGGACCGATGTAAAGGTCAGGCCTAGAGAGCTGAGAGGAGCCAGAGCAGAGTCAGATCCAGGAGAGGACTTGTCAAGGACCAGGAGCTGGAAAAGAGGCTTCCCTGCTGCAGCCCAGGTCAACCTAAATGCACCTACCCGGGGGAGGTCCCACTGATGCATTCAGGCTCAGGGCTGACACCGCCGTTACTGACACTTCCTCTTGGTAATTGGTCCCATAGACAAATTCCTCTGTCTGATAAGGCCTGAGTCTTTAGCTGGGGCTCTCAGAGCCTCACGCCCAGCAGTGCCTAGTCCTGCTGTTGTCTGCTCTTCAGGGCCTGTGTGGCCAAAGCCAGCCATGGCTGCATTTTGTAGGCCCAGGGCTGAGCTTTGGCCACATGCAGTGAAAGTGTGGGAAAGGCTGAGGATTCAGAAGGTCAAGGTTGGCCTTAGCTGGGAGACAGTGTTGTGCTGGTGATGCTCAACAACCGGCTGTCTGATAAAATGTGCAGATGTTACTACTGATATAAAGGATATAGATCACACAATTGATATTAACGTCTACAATACTGTGTATTTTAAATTCCATATGATGAATTGATTCTCAAAGGTCGCTTTTGTTGATTTTTTGTCAAACTCTTGTATCTGTTGTAGTCAAAGCTTGCAATTGATGAACAAGTATAGTTCTGACGTGAATGTGTTTGTATTTTTGTTTATATTAATGAATAAGACAGAAATGAAACAACAGAGACATATGTCTAAACATCATCATTTTGTCAATTATGTGAGTGGTTCCTTTGCTGAATTGGATGATAGTTTCCAAATACTCAAAGAATCTTTCCTCATTTTTTTGTGCTCATCACAGTGCAATGAATGGCCAGAAACACAGCAATGTACTTTAAAGTTTAGTCCTCATTATTAGCAATTGCTCTCTTTTCTAAGACTAGTCAATCTATGGAACAGTAAATCTAACCTTGATTGACAGTGTTTGCCTACTTCTGTGGTGTAAACACTGCAGCTATGGCTGATTTGAAGCCCATGACTGCCATCACCGAATGAGGGCTGAGAAGGGACTGGTGGTGCCACCACACACCCCCCACCATGCGGCTGCTGCAGACATGAGCCACCTAGTGTACACAGTATGCACTCAGATGCAGTCAAATGACAGGGAAGAGATGAATTGTGAGTACTTAATATGTTCATTTTTATAATTTACTTAATTGAAAGTTTATATAGTTTAATTTTTAATAATGGCTGTGTTTAACTACTGGCTCCTAAAATTCCTGAAAATTTAACATGAGCGCTTGCCAGGTGGAGGGCCATGCACACCGCAGAAGGCTGGTGGCTTCTGTAGTGCCCAGGAGATGCATGTACAGCTGGGCCCTGAGATGTGCACAGGCGCAGCCCTCCTGCTGTTGGGTCCTGAGCTCACCAGGAAGAGCGGCCTGACCCTGGGCTCCTCAGGCTAAGGGGTTCGGTTTCCAGGTCTGCTCAAAACTGCACATGGTTTCAGGGCCCCGGGTGGTGGAATACTTTTGCCCAATCCTGCTGCCATCTTTAAACAAGGAATGGGGGAAAGAATACTTTCCTATAGATCACATTCTGAATATTTGGGAAACTTGGGTTGGATGCAGCAGCTCAGGCCTGTAATCCCAGCACTTTGGGAAGGCCAAGTGGGTGAATCACTTGAGGCCAAGAGTTCAAGACTAGCCTGGCCAACATGGTGAAATGCTGGCCCTACCAAAAAACATAAAAATTAGCCAGGTGTGGTGGTACAGGCCTATAATCCCAGCTACTGAGGAGGCTGAGGCAGAAGAACTGCTTGAACCCAGGAGACAGATGTTGCAGTGAGCCAAGATCATGCCATTGCACCCCAACCTGGGTGACAGAGTGAGATCCTGTCTCAAAAAAAAAAAAATTGAGAAAGTTAACACACTGTTAATCTTCCTGGGTGGTCTCAACATGCAACAACCAGCCCTGAGGTTCACAGGGTCCCCCATGAACATGTCCTAGGCAGTACCCCTCACTGTCCCTCAGAGCAGGGTGATTTGGGGGAAGTTACTGAAGCTTCCTGGGCCTCAAGCATCAGTGATATTGAGGTAGGAGGTGGGACTCAACTCAGGAGGTAGGGCTTGGACACTGGACCAAATTGAGGACTAGATAAAACAGGGCCAGGGCAGAAGCAGGTTTCCATAAGACATGCCCACCAGTGTGCCATGTCAGTTTACCATTGCCATGGCAACACCTGGAAGTTACTACCTCTTTCCACAGCAATGACCGTGACAACCAGGAAGTTGCCAGACTTTTCCTAGAAATTTCTGCATAAACTGCCCCTTAATTGGCATGTCATTAAAAGCAGGTATAAATGTGAATACAGAGGTGGTTCTGGGCGGCCACCCTGGCCACACTGCCTATGGGGTAGCCCTGGTTCTCAAGGAGCTGTACCTCTGCTGCTGCTGTGCACTGCCACTTCAATAAAAGTTGCTGTCTAATGCCACTGGCTCACCCTTGAATTCTCTCGTGGGTGAAGCCAAGAACCCTCCTCGGCTAAGCCCCGATTTTGGGGCTTGCCTGTCCTGCATCAATATGGTGTGATAATAATAGGGAGGGATGAAGATTGCACTGTGAGCCTATTGTGTCCCCAGCGTTCAGCAGGAGGCCCAGCCCATGATGCTCCAAAGCTGCAGCAAATGAATAGATGATTGAGGCCATGGCTGTAGGCAGTTGGTGCAGGGAAAGGTTCTGGGCAGTCAGCTGGTGCCAGTGTGGCTCCTGCAGAGGGGCTGAGTTGCCAGTGCTATGGCCTTGGGCTTGGGGTAGTGTCCTGGGGCTGTGGTAGCAAAGTACCACAGACTGCTGTGGAGGTTCATCACAGCAGGAGCTGGCCCCTGCACCACTCCGCAGGCTGGGAGCCTGGGACCAGGGTGTCTGCATGGCTGCACTCTCTCTGAAGTCTGTAGGGAGGATCCTTCCTGCTTCCTCTGGCTTCTGGTTGCTGCCAGCAGTCCTTGGTATTCCTTGGCTTGCAGGTGCATCTTCCCTTGGCCATCTTTTCCCTGTGCCTCTGTCTTCCCATGGCTGTCTTCTCAGATGGACCCCAGCCATATTGGATTAGGGCCCACCCTACTCCAGCATGAGCTCTTCTGAATGAATAACATCTGCAATGGCCTTATTTCCAAATAGGGTCACATTCCAAAGTATTCGGGGTCAGGTCTTCAACATATCTTTTTTAGGAGGATGCAATTCATCCCATACCAGAGTGAGAGTAGAGATCCATCATTCATTCGTTCATTTGGTGCATTGACTGAGCACCTTTCTTCTCCCTTGTCTTTGGTGCTGATGTCTGGTGATGCTTGAGACAGGTGCAGTTCCTGCCTGCATGGAGCTCTGGGTCTAACAGACAGGATGGCAGGAAACACACCTCATCAGGTGGCCTGTTGGTTGTGCCCTGTCATCAGAGGTATGAGAGGGAAAGCACAAGTGGAGGCCTCTCCCATGTGGCCCCTTGCCCTGTGGGCCCTGCCTAGGTGTGGCCACAAGGCTCCTGGATACCCACAGTCATCTGTATGTGTGCCACCACCCTTTTCCTGTCCCACTTGGAATGTGGGTGGGACCGGAATGTCATCTCTGGATGTCCTGGAACCTCCCCAGGGCCAAGCTCCACACAAGTGATCCCAGATTGATCCTTGAGATGATGGTGGGAGGCACTGTCCCAGGCAAATATGGAAGGAGAGCTACCTGGTGACTCGAAAATTCCATTTAAAATAGAAGCATCAGGGGACTGGGAACCAGCGTTGTTGGGAGCTGACCACACTGAGACTTTGCAGGCAAGTCTTGGATCTCATGCCATTTTCTCAAAGGTTGGGTAGTCACTCACATACCTATGTTCAGCCCAACCTCTACTTTCACTAGCAGATTGATCCTGGGTCAAGTTTTTAACTTCTCAGCCTCCTTCCTCAACTGAAAAATGGGTGACAACAGTTTCTACCTTGAAGGTGTTCAGTGAAGTTTGAATGCAGAGCAGCTGAGTCTTCCCTGTAAGGAGACATGTGGGTGTTTTCTCACCCCCAGATGAGAACCGTGCAGTTGTAGTATCCAGTGATGTGTCAGTTAGGCTAAGGGAAGGCTGGCTGCTACAATAAATAAATCCTGATCTTATTGGTGACTTTGCACAAATTTACACACAGAGAGAATGCCTTGAGATAATAAAGGCAGAGAGATCAGAGTGGTGCAGCTGCCAGCCGAGGAATGCCAAGGGTTAATGACCACACCAGAAATTGGAGGAGGCAAGGAAGGATTCTACCCAGAGTATCTGAGTGACTGTGACCCTGCTCAGATGTTGATCTTAAACTTGTAGCTTCCAGAGCCACAAGAGAATAAATTTCTGTTGTTCTACTAAACTGCTCTATTTGTGGTACATTGTTGCAGCAGCCCCATTAAAATAATATGTGCATGAATGGACTATTATGATATCTTGTAGATATGACTTTTGTACCAACCTAACTTTTTAAAAACAAACATTACTAAACACCTGATACATGCCCTAAAAGATGCTAGGTTTTGGGGTTACAAGAATGGGTGAGACATAGTTCTTGTTCTCATAAAGCTCATAGTACCATGGTTTATATGCACAAGTCAACAGAGAAAGTCAAAAGATTGTTATAGTTACAACAGACAGGCTAGGCATGAGGACTCCCTGGAGCACCTAGGAGGGATGCCCAGCACATGCTGGCAAAGAGAGTGACAGGGCACTGGAAAGATAGTTAGGTTAGAATAGGTCTAGGATGGGCTCAGGGCTCAGGTGGGGAGAGACAGAGTTCCTCCAGGTAGCTAAGTCCTGGGGCTTGGACCAGAAGAAAAGGTGTGTGAGGCACGACAGTAATGGAGTCACTCTACATGACTGGATGTGGAGTGTCTCGGTGGGACTGGGAAGGAGACATGAGGTCATAGAGGTCACAAGGAACCACTTTAGGAGGGGTCTTATGAGCCAAAGTAAACTGAGGCAACCTAAGAACTTTATACCCCCAGAAAGTGGGGATGATCAATAATTATTATGATTTAAATCATGGACAATTAAAGCCAATGCAATGGATGCAAATTGGATATCTCTGGAATCATTCACATATCCATGTCTGGCCTAACTATAGAGTGGGCTACCCAAGGGCTCCTGCCTTTCCTCTACCCTAGGCAGAATTTTACACATTGTAAGTGGCCCCTGGCTAATGGACAAAGCAAACACATTACCCGATGTCTCTGGATGTCCCACTTGCAGTGCCTGAGGCAAGGGCTGCAGCACAGGGAGCTTAATGGAGAGTAGATTCTCAGGAAGCTGGAGAGTAGATTGACGGTATTGGGACAGGAGGGGAGGGAAGAATAAATCAAGGATTCATTGTTGAGCTGGTTACTGCTGTGGACAGCTAGATCTTAATTCTGCTGGAGATTCTGTGAGGAATTTTGTAGAAGGCATTTTAGAATTGCTCTCCGAAGGTTGCAAGGTGGGAGTATTTATCCACCAACTCCCAATTTCATCTGAAGGTTGTCTCTGTGTGTGGGACATTCTGCAGCTTTGGAGAAAGCCCTGGTGCAGAAAAGCAGGGAGTCAAGGCAGCACAGGTTTGAACGAAGACCCCATCAACATGCATGGAACTGTCCACGATAGCAGTGCTGAAATGGGGGGGCCAAGGGGAGCCTGCCACAGTCCGCCCCTTAACTGTTAATCTGCACATACCTCACCTTATGTTCCCTCTGTCACTGAATCTTTAACATGGTGGCCAGTTGAACTCCCTAATGAAAGGCTTAAGCCAGAGGGATCTGTCAAACATAGCTAGTATTGCTGCTGTAGCAGGCCGTGAGAGGTCATAACTGAAATTCAGCAGCTCTTTCCTTCACCACTCATCCTAGATTTCTCACAGCCTGCTTGGAATATGCTGATCACTGATGCTAGTTATTGGTCTGGAGGTAATGAGGAGCGGAAGAGGGAACCCGAGGATAAGAAGCATCACCTTATGGAGCATTATCAGATGAAGGCTTGCCTTTTCATAGTCACCAATTAAGAGGGTTTTCCTCTCTAGAAAGGGGGAGGAAGTTCCCTGTTTCAGTTTGCAGGGGTCAATGGATAAGGTCCTAAATTCTCAGGTGCATTCTTCCACATGTCTCCATCCCTGGACTCAGGGTCCCACTCTTTCTTTATTGATCCCTGACATTAGCCTTGGAGACCTGTCAAAGCTATGCATTCAGTCTCTTTTATGGTTTTTCCACCTTTAGATTTAATTACAATCCTGATTTTCAGCACCATCTGCCCTCTGGCTGCAAGAGATGAGGGTCACTGTAAATGCTGCTATGGAGGCGTTCTGGCTTTGACAGCATAGCCTGAGCTGATAATTGGCTGACCTGAGCTTGTCATTCTCTTTCATCGAATCTAAGGCAGTTAACAAAACCCAGCAAACTCTCCCATCATTATAACTACTACTGCTTTCATACACTTGAAGTGCTAGTTAGTGTATAAGCCAATGCTTTCGTTTTGCCTGGACCTCATCCCAACACACTGCAGGCAAAATATTTTACAGTTTAGAGGGATTATTGTCACACTTAACATCACCTAGTGACTTATCCATCAACTCCCAATCTTCAACATTTGAGGGTTGTCCCTGTGTGGGGGATATTCTGCAGTTTTGGAGAAAGTCTTGGGGCAGAAAAGCGGAGAGTCAAGCCAGCACAGACTTGAAGCAAGATCCCATCAATGTGCATTGAACCGCCTATGAGGCAGTGCTTAACATGTTAACTTAAGTGATTAACATCCCTGAAGACCCCGTCATGAAGTCTTTGTTGCTGCCTTTCCAGGGAGCAGTCCAGTTCCACGATTCCATCCTGAGAATTGCTTTCTTTGTTAAGTTTGGATTCCCTAGAAACAAAGTCTGAGACAAGGTCTTGGATGCAGCTACTTTCATGGGGCGGTGATCCCAGGGGATAGAAGCAGGGATAGTGGGGGTGGAATAGGGCAGGAGGAAAGTTCAATGAAAGCATTTTCTATTGAGATTATTACAGCTGTGTTCAACTGAGCTCTAGTTCTACCGGGGACTCTGGGCACCGTGTAGAATGCCTCTCATTATTGTGCTTCTGAAGGAAGCGAGACTGGGCCATTTGTCCATCAACTCCCATCCCCTATTCTTTCGGGTTACCTCTGGGAGTGTCCCCTCCCCATGCCTCTGGGTTGTGCCAGTGAAAGGCACAGCAACCTCTATTGCATCAGAGAAAGCTCTGACTCCAAACAGCAGAGAGATGCAGGATTCCTGAGGTGGGGGACTTGTCCATGCTAATAGTGCTGAGGTCAAGTGGGCTGAGGCACTAAGGTGTGAAATATCACCAGCATCTGCTACTCCCAGCAGGCAGATTTGGATCCAGAAAGCTTCCACAATGTTCGAACATGTCAGCTGCTGAAACCTTGCCTGCCATAGACCATGCATTTGTTCCACAAACCTCATTTCCATTCCCTGTGGTCCTGGCACTTCAACCCAACCTCCAAAGTCCCTATGGGTTTGCATGAATGGGGGCACACAGCATCTGTATCGAGGGAGCAGAGGGCAGTACACCAGCTGGGCACCTGCTTATAACTTGTTTGTCAACTCCTGTTTATGCAGGAAAAAAGAGACAGCCAGCTGTCGCACCGTGTATGGATAAAACATCACATCAACTCCTGTTTTTGTATTTCGGTTGAGTAGTCTGCTGGGGCCCTAGGGGGTGTCAGGACAAAACACTGTAATCCCTGGCTGGGATAAGTAGTGCCTACTCCATTTTTCTCAGTTTGGACTCCTGGAGGCAAATGTCAGCTGTTTCATCAAAAACAAAATGCTCCCCTGTGGGACTGTTTCAGCAGCTCACCTATGAAGGGTATTACTTTTTCCTCCACTTCTGAAAAGGCTGTCCTAGTTTTCTCTTCTGCCTGCACCAACCGTCATGTTCCCCCTTCATGAATGAGGGACCTGGGAGTGCTTGCTGAGGGTGGCATGTGGCTCTCTGAAAAATATACTATGGCCTTGACCTTGCTAACTGCAGAAGCCCATCAGAGTGGGACTGGACAGCCCAGGTGTGGAAAGATCTGAAGACCAGGTGGGCAAAGGGGACGTTAGAAAGCAGATGGCTCCTGGATGGAACTTCCTGAGCACTTTGGCAAATGTAGGGGCAACCCATGGTGGCTTCTCTACTTTGGGGCCCCCCAGAACACCAGTAAGAAAAAATGGAGGACAGAAGATTTGAGGATGTAAAACAATTCCCAAATTGTCTTTGAATTTTCTGAGAGCCCAGGACCAAAGGCCATTTCCCAGGGGGCAGTGGGAAGAGCCTGGGTGAGGAGTGGACCTTGAGGTGACTCTCACTTCCCATTTGTCTTGTATAACCTTAAACAAGTGACAGAGTCTGAGGCCTGGCTCCTTCGTTTCCAACAATGGCATAACATTTTTCACCCCATAGGGTTGTCATGGGATTAATGAGGTGACACAGGCAACTTGCTGGCCCTGCATGAGGCTTAACAAAAGCTACCTTCTTTTCCTTTTCCTTGTGTGTAGGGAAAAAAGGTCAAGCTCTGTGGTTCATTGCCTGGAAAGCACATGGGCTTGGGGATGGTGAGCCACACCGTCGTCCCACCAACCTCCAGGCAGTTTGAAGCGTGATTAAAAGAATGGCTTCAGATGTTGGGAGCACCAGGAGCTACCTCCCTCTTTGATCTGCTCGCTTAAAAAAATTCTGTCCTTACCATAGCCTCACTTTAGGCTTTTCAGTTCTGCAGGATTTCCTAATCCTTCTTTAAATAAAGATCAAAAAGGAACTAGCACTTAGCAGCTGCTTCTTTTTCCTGCTGGTCATTACTCTGTAGAGGTTTGGGTTGAAAGTCCTAGTGAATGACTCTTGAGGATGGAGAATACTAGACCTGAGGCTCCAAACTAGTTGGAAAACGTGATCACCCGGTACCTGATCCAACACCTGATCTGTTTCTTTCTAGGTTTCTAAAAGAATAGGTGCAAGTCTGTCATTGTGCTAAGCACAGAGAAGCTTTATAGGTGTTAACTCATTGGCTCCTAACAATACCCTAGAAGGTAGATGTGTTAGTCTGTTTGTGTTGCTATAAAGGAATCCCTGAGGCATGGTCACTTATAAAGAGGTTTATTTTGGCTCATGGTTCTGCAGGCTGCACATGGAGAGGCCTCAGAGAGGTTACAGTCATGGTAGAAGGTGAAGAGGGGGCTGGCATATCACATGCTGGGAGAAGGATCAAGAGAGACAGAAGGGAGGTGCCAGGCTGTTTTTAAACAATCAGGTCTCACATGAACTCATAGAGAGAGGACTCACTTGTTATTGTGAGGACAGCAGCAAGCCATTCATGAGGGATCTGTCCCCATGACCCATACACCTCCCACCAGGCCCATCTCCAACACTGGATGTCACATGTCAACATGGGATTTGTAGGGGACACACATCCAAACTATATCAGTTGGTGCTCATTATTGTCACCCATTTTACAGATTGGGAAGGTGAGGAACAGAGGGGTGGAGAAACTTACCTAAGGTCACACAGAGTAAGTGGGAGAGCTGGGATTTTGGCTGCAGTATTTTGGATCCAGAGTTTGTGTAGATGACCACTCCACTCTGCTGCACTACCAAGAATTCAACCAAAGGTAAATTCTCTATTTTTTTAAAAATTATTGATTGATTGATTGATTGAGACAGGGTCTCACTATGTTGCCCTAGCTGGCCTCAAACTCCTGGGCTCAAGCAATCCTCCCTCATTGGCCTCCCAAAGTCCTGAGATCACAGGCATGCACCACTGTGCCCTGTCAAGTTCTCTACTCTTACTAGATGTCCAGAACAATTCCTTGTGCAAAGAATGTGTCTTCCACTGCAGCTCAGGGGCTCCTGTGCACAGGGCTGACTGGACATTTGAGACTCCAGCACGGTTGGGGACCATATTCCCCACAGTGTCTATGGGGACTCCAGCATGGTCGGGGACCCTGTTCCCCACAGTGTCTAGGGTGGCTCCAGCATGGTCGGGGACCCTATTCCCCACAGTGTCTAGGGTGGCTCCAGCACGGTCGGGGACCCTATTCCCCACAGTGTCTAGGGTGGCTCCAGCATGGTCGGGGACCCTATTCCCCACAGTGTCTAGGGTGGCTCCAGCACGGTCGGGGACCCTATTCCCCACAGTGTCTAGGGTGGCTCCAGCATGGTCAGGGACCCTATTCCCCACAGTGTCTATGGGGACTCCAGCACGGTCGGGGACCCTATTCCCCACAGTGTCTAGAGGGACTTGGAGAGTGAATATGGAGCAGCCTATAACGTTTGACATCCTGGGAGATCGGTGGCTGTGGGCCTGATTACCCAGCTTGACTGTACCCAAATAAAGCAGAAAATACCTACTAATTTAGTTCCAGGGTTAGTTACAGGTGAAACAGAATTGAAGAGCGATTTTTCTCCTTTTGACCTTAAAACAAGGGTGAAAAGCAGAGTGAGCTGAGCTTTGCTGCCCAGAAGCTGCCAGTCCCAGTTGTTTCTGTCTGAAGGGAGTTTGGGAATTGGGGCTCTGGCCCCTGTGTGCAGTGAGCAGATGGGGCAATTGGGTGGCATGGGTGGGGGAGGGGCACCATCAGTTGTGAGGTCAGCAGACATTTATCTTCAGAAAGAGAACGTCTCAAAGCTGGGCGCAGTGGCTCACGCCTGTAATCCCAGCACTTTGGGAGGCTGAGACAGGTGGATCATCACTTGAGGTCAGGAGTTTGACGCCAGCCTGGCCAACATGGTAAAACCCCATCTCTACTAAAAATACAAAAATTAGCTGGGCATGGTGGCACATACCTGTGATCCCAGAGAATTGCTTGAACCCAGGAGACAGAGGCTGCAGTGAGCCAAGATCATGCCACTGCACTCCAGCCTGGGTGATGGAGCAAGGCCCTGCCTCAAAAAAAAAAAAAAAAAGAGAGAGAGAATGCCTCAAGCAAAGGGAATTGTCCCCTGGATGAGAACTGTGTGCTGAGCAGGCAGTGGGTCCTGACTCAGGGGTGTGGCCAGAGCAGGGTGGGTACTGCCCTTCACTCTCATCGCCCCAGTGGAAGGTGACTTCCAGATCTGTTTCAGGACAGGGACACCCAGGTCCCCCTTCTCCCCTTAGGGGTGTGAGATGGCCTGAGGACAGTATGAGTTTGGGAGTAAGCTGCCTCCCAGCAGCCTCCCACACTCTCACATGTGCACACATCACACACACCCAGGGCACACATGCACAATCACACACAAGCATGCGCACACTCACCCAAGGCATACACGTACACACACATGCGCCACCACACATATGCTCATACATGCATGTGCACACATGCATAAGCAGGCACACACTGATGCAGGGCACACATGTACACACATGCACAACCACATGCACATACATACATGCACACACATAAGCACACATGCACTTATATAGTGTATGTGTGCACATATATGCATGTGCACACACAATAAGCATACACACACACAGCACACATGTACACACATGCACAACCATACACGCACATACATGCGTGCTCACACACACACATAAGCATGCACATACTTATATAGAGCACACACGTATGCACATATGCACAGATGTACATGCACACACTCACACAGGGCACACACATACACATACATGCACAACCACATACATGAGCTACATGAATGGGCACACACACAGAGGCATGCCCACACACACACACTCCCCCAGGCCCAGACTCCCAGGGCAGGAATAGTTCTAGGGCTCTCCTTTAGGGCTTGGCATCCTTGCTGGGGCACTGACAGACACTCCAGGGTTTACCTTGGCGACTCAGTGCCAGATGCCTTTGGTAGCCGGGGCTGCTCCCAGGAATTTGCGGGGAAGCCCGCCAGAAGAGAAGAGCCAGTTAAGGCAGACGACCTGCAGCACCTGGAGAGATGGCTGCCCTGGGGATGGGAGGGGCGCTGCCACTGTGCCTTTAGCACGAGTCTTCATTTAGATGTTAATTATTCACTCAAAAAGATGTACTGAGCGCTTACTGGGTGCCAGGCATGGCTGTCTAGGGTGCCATGGTCAGCAAAGCAGACAAAGCCCTGCCCTCGTGGAGCTGGCATGCCAGTGGAGGCAGCAACAGTATTTTAAAAAGTAAAATATGTTTCTGTTTGAGGCTGAGTACCGTGGGGAAGGCATAACGGACGAGGCAAACGGAGAGGAGAGCCGCGATTGGAAGCAGGTGACCATGGAAGGCCTCCCGACAGGGCGAGGAACAGGTGCAGACATGGAGGAGGGGAGGGAGGAGCCCTGCAGACAGCGGGGAAAGAGCACTTCAGCCAGATGCACAGCAAGTGCAAGTGCCCTGAGGCACTGAGAGGGTGTGGCTGTGTCCCCATCTAAATCTCATCTCCAGTTGTAATCCCCATCATCCCTGCGTGTGGAGGGAGTGACCTGGTGGAAGGTGATTGGACCACAGGGGCGGTTTCCACAATGCTGTTCTCGTGATAGTGAGTGAGTTCTCACGAGATCTCATGGTTTTATAAATGGCGGTTTCCCCGGGGCTTTTCGCTCTTTCCTGTTGCTTTGTGAAGAAGGTGCTTGCTTCTTGTTTGCCTTCTGCCATGATTGTAAATTTCCTGAGGCCTCGTCAGCCATGCAGAACTGTCAGTTAAACATCTTTCTTTTATAAATTACCAGTCTCGGGTGGTATCTTTATCTCAGTGTGAGAATAAATGAATATGGGCAGAAACATATGGCCAGTCTCCAGGAGCAGACAGGAGGCCAGAAGGCCGGAGCGGAGCCAGGGAGAGGAAAGCGAGGGACGCTGAAGCCGCGTCCCGAGGGCCTGGAGGGCGGCTCTGGTGACCTTGGCTCTTGCTCTGTGTGAGCCAGGAAGCATGTGAGGGTTTCGAGCAGAGGAGTAACATGGTCTGATTTCATTGTTTTGGGCTGGAGGAACTGGAAGATCGAGTTGCCACTGAGCTGAGAGATGGCTGGGGGCAGCTCTGGGGAATGTAGATTTGGACGCGGTAATATGCAATGCTTATTAGACATCCCAGTGGCGCTACTGGGGAATCTCTAGGAAAAGTAGACCTGACATTTGGAGGAAAGGTCACAGATGGAGAACGTGCATTCGGGAGATTTGAGTGTAGGGCCGAGGCTGGACGCGTTCACCAGGGGGTGAGTGGGCAGAGAGAGGGAGAGATTCCAGAATGAAAACCTGGGCCCTACTGTTAGGAGGCAGGGGAGGAGTGGGATCCACAAGGGCAAAGCAGCCACGTCCCCTGACTACAGGGTCACCATTCACCTCGCAGGCCATGTGAATCGCACCCCTGGAACTGTGCAGGGTCCACCTGTGTGGCCACACGCAGTGACCCTGAGCAAAGGAGTGACCAGAGAAATGCATGGCAATGCAGAAAGGTGTGACGTACTGGAGGATGGGGGAGGAAAGCACGCCCAGCGGGCAGGAGCCATCACGCGGCTGCGGGCTGCTGCTGAGAACCTGGCGTGGGCCACCGTTGTCAGCAGCGTGGAGGTAACTGACGACCTTGGCCAAGAAGTTGGGTGGCAGCGTGGAGGTCATGCTCAGAGTGAGTGGGCTCAAGAGACGGTGGCGGGAGAGGGAGTGGAGATCATAGGCGTGGATGGCTCTTACGAGCCGTTTCTCTAGAGGGGAGTGGGGGAACAGGGGAAGCTAGGAGGGAGCTGTGCCTTGTGCATTGTGTGCTGTGTGCTTATCAGTTAAGGGGAAAAACAGTGGCAGGTGAGTTTCGTGTATTGCTGGAGATGGTGTGGCAGAGGGACTATCCCACGAGGGAGCAGATGGAAGCAGGCTTGCTGGGGTGATGGCCTGGGCAGGGGTGAGGGAGTGAACTTAGTGCATAGCGGGAGGGCTGGCGCTGGAGAGGGGCCTGGACTGGCCCCTGGGGTGACAAGGGAGAAGGTGGAAGGCATAGGCACTGAGGTGGGTTGTGGAACCTCCTGGAAACTCCCATTTGAGGCAGTGACATGAGGCCACCACTCAGGAGACCAGTGTGTGGAGGGGCTGGGGGCCGGGCCAGCAGGGAGGATGAGGGGCCCCCTTGAGATGCATGGGCTGAGTGTGAAGTGAGGCCGATGGCGTGAGCTGTTCCTCATCCTTGTTGAGCTGAAGGATGCGGGTGCTGCGAGTTGGGGGACGGGCGACTGTCCCTGGGATTGGGGCTTTGCCGGATGCCAAAGCGACAGGGCATGAGGGTCTTGCAAGGAAACCTCTAAATATGAAGCAAAGGCGAGGGGGGCTGAGGAGCTGTTGGAGGGGTGGGAGTCGGCGGCAGGAGTGCAGGGAGGGCCACAGGGGTTGGGAGGAAGGGCTGTGGCAGTCAACGTGGCCCAGGGAGGGGCTAGGAGGATGGCAGCGGTGGTTGTGAGGGTGTCTGACATCGCATGGCCATGAGGGAGGAGTTCAGCCAATGCTCGGTGAGGGCCGAAGTGGAGGAGGGGCTGAGAGGAGTCAGACTCCCCATGACTGGGTGGGAGTGGGGCGGGGGCAGGGCGTGAGTGACAGAAGCTGAGCCTTCCAGGAACCAGGGCTGGAGGGGGACTCGGCAAAGGGGATGGGGGCCACCACGCCCACTGACATGGGACTCAGAAAGGAGGCTTTGACTGTGGAGGGAGGGAACGGGGTCTGTGCATAGACTGTTGGCAAAAATGACCCCACTCCCGCTCTGTGTCTCTGCTCTTGGTGGGGCAGGGTTCCACACAGACTCTGGGCTTGGCCGCGTACCTCTCTTTGACAGGTGGGACATTAGAGTCGAAGGCTGGAAAGCCCATGTCCACTGGGGCTTGTCCTTTTGCTGAGCCTGGAGTCCCAAGGCTCCCGGGGGCACAGGCTCAAGCCAGCCTGCTAGAAGGTGAGATGCTGCCCTGGGGAGAACTGGGGAGCCCTGGCCAATGGTCTGCTGCGTGCAGAACGGGTGAGGAAGCCCAGCGAGATTATCTAGCCGCTAACCTACCAGCCTGGGGAGCACGACACGTGAGAGAGCCCAGCCGGGACTAGCAGGGACCAGAAAATTCACCCAGACAACCCGCAGATTCGTGGGAAGGAACCGCTGTGGCTGTGGTGTGTAGATTTAGTGCTGCTGTTTTTTGGTCATTTGTTAGACAGTGAGCGGAAGCTCACCAGTGTAGCCTGAAAGCCACCATAAAAAGCAGAAGGCCACCCACCCAGCTTCAGCTCTGTGGGCTGAGGCCGTGGGAGGGAAAGCGGCCCCCAGCTAAGACACAGCAGGGGAGGCATGCACCATGGGGGAGAGAGCCAGGGCCCTGCTGGAGCCAGTGGGTGAAGGGACCCTCTAGAGGAGTGCTTGGAGGTACAGGGGATTTTGCTGATGACTGGCTATGGGATTTGAAGGTCAAAGTGGAGGGGGTTCTGAGAGCCGGAGTGGATGGGTAATGGGGTCGGAAGGGTAAGCACTGTAAACAAGCTCGAAGGGCTTGCTAAGACATCTGCTCCAATCCAGTTCAATAAACATGTCGTGAGGTCCCGCCAGGGCATGGCCCAGGGCCAGCTGCTGCAGAACACGTGTCTGCTGTCCACTGAGTGTGTAGAGCCGCCCCCAGCCCTGGCAGCACACGTGGCACTACTCACTCACCATGCCGAAGAAAGAGTCAGTCCTTAGCCCTTCCCACTAACAGTTAGTGGGGTTTTTTCTTCTCGATGGGAACATGTCTTTGTTTTTAATTATGAATGTCATAGGAAAATCAGATTTACCTAGTAGAAATATCATTTGTTATCCATGTATCTGTTTTGTGGGGTGAAAGCTACCTAGTGGGGTAAGTGACAAAGCAAGAGACAAGAGCTCCCCTGCCATGAGCCCTAGGCCCTCTCAGTGCTCTGCTTGGTCATGGAGAGACTTTGAACTTGCTGCTTTGAGGGCTCGTTAGCATGTAAACCAGCTATTATTAGATTTCCAAGCGCATGTTTATGTTTTATTAATCTGTGTAATGAAGTTCCCTTTCTCCTGACACCATCAGGGAGGCATTTGCCCGGGAAGGCTGTGCCTGTGGCAGAGACTCATGGCTCCGGCCTGTAACAAGGGCCATGTGCATCTTGCAGCCTGGTGGAGGCCGTGGCCAGGAGCGCCATCCTGCAGTTCTGGGTCCCCTGACAACTGAGTGTAGCCCCCACCAGCTCTCCTGGAAGGGCCCTCTCACTCAGAACTAACCTTCAGCTCAATTGCTTCCCACTCTGGAGGGATGCTGGGGAGCCCCGTCCAGAACCCCAGCCCACCCTGAGTCCAGCAGCTATTTCTTTCTTGTGTTTCAAGGATTTGCAGCCAGAAGCTCCCATTCCTTGGAGTCTCAGAGTGATCAGCTTTTCTGAGCTGTTGGCTTTGGAAAATATGGCTTTCTTTAACTTGACCACAAAACCATTTGATTTCATAGGCCAAGGAGCCGCATTGGAACATCCTGTGAAGCCCCCTTGAGAAGCAGGCACAGACAGGACCAGTGATTTGCCAAAGTCTGGTCTGACCTGCGTGAGTATTTGCTGGTGCCTTCCTCTCTGTGACAGTCTTCATGGTTTAGATAGATTTTTCTGCCTTGTTGCTCCAAATTAATCGCTACATTTTATTTAAACAAGTTTGTGTTTGAAGGGCACTGTGGTACACGAGGAAGATCCCTGGGCATTTATTAATTCATCTGTGTTAGTCTGTTCTCACGCTGCTAATAAAGACACACCCGAGACTGGGTACTTTATAAAGGAAAGAGGTTTAATTGACTCACAGTTCAGCATGGCTGTGGAGCCCTCAGGAAACTTACAATCATGGTGGAAGGGGAAGCAAACGTATCTTTTCTTCACATGGCGACATGGCAGCAGCAAGAAAAAGTGCTGAAAGGGGGAAAAGCCTCTTATAAAACCATCAGATCTCGTGAGAGCTCACATCATGAGAACAGCATGAAGGTAACTTCCCCCATGATTCAATTACCTCCCACTGGGTCCCTCTCACGACATGTGGGGATTATGGGAACTACTATTCAAGATGAGATTTGGGTGGGGACACAGCCAAACCATCCATATCATCCATCCATCATCTATCCATCCTTCTCTCATCCATCCATCCATCCATCCAGCCAGCCAGCCAGCCATCCATCCATCCATCCATCCATCCATCCATCCATCCATCATCTGTCCATCCTTCTCTCATCCATCCTAATCCATCCATCATCTGTCCATCCTTCTCTCATCCACCCTACATCCATCCATCCATCCATCCATCCATCCATCCATCCATCCATCCATTTGGAGTGGTGAGACAGATGAAGAGTTGCTCACCTCACAGAGTGTGCAGGGTCATGGGGAGGGTGACAGTGGGTATTTTAGCTGGGGTTATCAGGGTGGGTTTCTCCAATCAAGTGTTTTGATCTGAGACCTGAAGAATGATAAGGCATCAGCCACTCAGAAAACAGGACAAACTCTGTGGCTTCTTCTTGCCCATACTCCAGAAGACCATTTTGAAGTGTCAGACTCTTTTCCCTCCTTGCTGTTGGTGTCACCTTTATGTCCCGGCTGTCCTCTCCAGGTACTGCATACACATCCCAGGCAGGAAAAAGGCAGAGGGGACGGAGAAGCCACCTCACTTAGATTCCCTTCCCAAGGCCTGCAGGGTGGATCTACAGGGAAGGCTCTGAGCTGAAGGGAGTTCTCAGCAGGGCTGTAGGTGGCAGGAGTTTGGGAATTACACAGCCTGGACATCCAGTCCCTTCAAATCAGACCTGTGATTCACCAATGTCCCAAGCTGCCTCTAACAAGACTCACTGCTCAGCAGACAAGCTGAAGAGCCCCCTGGAAATGACACATTCCCAGCAAAAGCAGCTCAAAAGGATTAGGAAGGAGAGACAGTGTGCATTCCAACCCTGTTGGGCTTCTGGCCCAAGGCCTGCATATGTTTACAAGCCCGGCTCACACCTTTGTGATCTGATGCTCATTGGGGCCGATGTGTCTTGGGAGCCACTGAATCTGTTAGGGACCATGTTTCCCTAGCATGGTTCCTGAGCTGCTGGCTTTGAGCTGTTGGCTTTGGAAGGGTTGGCTGGGCCCAAGCATTCACAGCCTGGTAACTGCACATGAAAAGAAATGGAGCTTTGATCACAAGATGTGAAATTTGTCATCTCTTTCCCCACCTGGACATTCACCCAAGCCTCTCCCTCCCTGTTCCTTTAATAACACTTATTTTAACCAGTCACTTGTGTCATTTTTCTTGATTCACTTCACCTTGGGCACTTTCATTATTTTCCTCACAAAATCAAGGCTCAGATTTAATTTCCCTCTCCCGTTCGATGGCCTGGCAGAGTGGCCAGGAGGGGGAGGAGGACATGTGGAAGCATGAGGTGAGGGGCCCTGGGGGCCTCCGGCAGGAGGGGCTGTACCTTCCAAGGGGTGTGCAGGCAGGAGGAAAACGCTGCATCCGGGAGAGCGGGGACCCTCACAGGCAGTGGGTGGGGGTGCTCACTCCTTGTGGGTGGGTGGGGGGAATTTTCAAGCCCTTCTCCTGGGGTCCCTCCTGGGAAATCTTTCCCCGGAGTCCAGGCAGGCCCCTTCTGGCTCTCTGTCTGGCCAGGGTGCCTGCTGGGAATTTTGCTGAGACCCCAGAGGGGAGGTGTCCATGCCAGGGTCTGCCTGGGTGCCCAGAGCCTGTGGCCATTTGGAGAGCACTGGGCCGAGCGCCGGGAGACCAGGCTGCAGTCCTGTCAGGTGGAACTCTGTGTGACCTTGGGCAAGTGGTTCCCTGTCCAGAGACAGGGGACTTTCACTTTCAGGAAGTGAGGGAGCTGGGCTTGGTGGCCGCAGCTCTGTGCAGCTTTGCAAGTCAGCGTCGCTGATGCATCCAGGTGCTCCATCTCTGTGATGAGATCACAGATTCAGCAGGTGTGCAGGGACCTGGGGACCTGGCAGTGTTCCCTTGCACTGTCGAAGCCACATGCCTGGATTTCCCCACAGGGTGGTGAATGAGGCCAGCCCGGTGTGAGCCAGCGGCCAAGTTCCTCCTTTGTCTAGAGTCTTGTGGGGCTTGGGGAGGCCAAGCATCCCCTGTAGGTCTTCCTTTCCTTTCAGGTCTAGGCAATGGCTCTCAGGGAGGGGGTAGTGTTGTAACCCCTCCTCCCAGGAGACATTTGGCAATGTTTGGAGCTATTTTCAGTTGTGGCAATAAGAGGTGTGTGTGTGTGTGTGTGTGTGTGTGTGTGTCCAAAATGTCAATAGAGTCCCCTACCCAATTTGTATGTTGAAATTCTAATAATCAGGACATCAGAGTATGACTGTATTTATAGTTTTTTCAGAATTAAGTTAAAATGGGATCATTAGGGTGGGCCCTAACCCATTATGATTGTGTCCTTATAAGAAGAGGGGATGGAGACACAGACACACACAGAGGGACGACCCTGTGGGTACAGAGAGAAGATGGCGTCCACAAGCCAAGGAGAGAGGCCTCAGGAGAAACCAACCTGCCCGTGCCTTGATCTCACTTCCAGCCTGCAGGACTGTGGGGCAGTAAGTGTCCTTGTTTAAGCCGCCGGGCTGTGGTGCTTTGCCATGGCGGCCCTTGTAAAGCCAAGCCAGTGATGGCATTCCAGGAGTAAAGCCAGGATGGCTGGCAGAGCAGGCTTCGGACAGAGAGTGACTCCTGTTAAGGGGTGTGGATCTTTCCCACTGCTTGGCTTCTCTTCCCCTTCTTGTTTTCCTTATTTTAAAAATTTCTGTTTTAAGATTGTTTGTCAGCTCCATGGGTTGAAGCACTGGTGTGGGGAAGAGACGGGCTTATGGGGTTTTGATTCCAACTTCCTCTCTGCCTCCGCTCTGGGTGGCTCTCGGACCCCAAGGCTTGGGGTCTCTGAGCTGGGGGAGCTGTCTGGGTGAGGCAGTTCCTGCCAATGTGGTTGAGTCTCCGGGAACTTGAACTCCTAGCATCCCTTCCCATGGCAACCACAGGCAGTGGCTCACTGAATGGCAGCAGCTTCTGAGGTCCCAGCAGGAGGGGACATGGCAAAGAAAACAATCTGCAGTTTCCCAACAATGAGAGGGCAGCCAGCAGCAAGAGGGAGGAGGAAGAAGAGACCCTGGGGGGTAAAACCACCTGGATCACAGGAAAAAGAAGACCAAGAACAAAAAGAATGTATACAGTGTTCAGTCCCATTTTTATAAAAAAAAATCTATAGAAAATATTGAAAGAATCGACTCTCAGACATCATCATGATTATTACTGGGGTATTATGGCTGGACGGTGGCAAGGTGTATGAGCCGAAGGAGTTTTTACATCTCTTTTATTTATTTATTTTGAGACGGAGTCTTGCTTTATTGCCCAGGCTGGAGTGCAATAGCGAGATCTCGGCTCACTGCAACCTCCGCCTCTGGGTTCAAATGATCCTCCTGCCTCAGCCTCCTGAGTAGCTGGGATTACTGGTGCGTACCACCACTTCTGGCTAATTTTTGTATTTTTAGTAGAGACGGGGTTTCACCACATTGCCCAGGCTGATCTCGAACTCCTGACCTGAAGTGATCCACCCCCGCCCCCCTTGGCCTCCCAAAGTGCTACTATTACAGGCATGAGCCACTGTGCCTGGCTACACCTCTTTTAAAAATGATCTAAAACATATTATTTTTGTAATAAGGATAATATAATAGTAAAAAACCTTGCTTCTTTCCAGGGAAGAAAGGGATAAGGGCTGCCCCTTTGGCATCAGCCGCCTGCACTCCTGTCCCCTTGTAAAGCCATGGGGACTTGAAGAGGTCACACCAGCTACCTAAGCCTGTTTCTTTGGCCGTGCAATGAAGAAAGAAAGAGCACTTTATCCTGAGGTTTAAAGTAAGAATTCCAATTAAGTCATATCCGTGAAGTACTGGGCACACCATCTGCCCTCAATAAATGTTAGCTATTTTTGTTGTTATGACATTTTCCGGCCAGAACCATCCCTCAAGAAGAGGAAGTCTTGCTGAACAACCTCTCAATGAAACCAGAGTGGTCAATTCTGCTCTTCTTTTATTAGAAAGTGATTCTTCCCTTCTTGTTTGGAAATGGGTTTCAGGGGAGCTGCCTGCGAGACAGAGACACCCCATCCCCTCTTCTGGCTTGTCTGAATGAAGCTGTTTGACTACAGCTCCGAGAGCTGGCCCTGCAATGGACTCCTGGCCAAGTGTCACAGAGAAAGAACACCTTGGTCCCTCCCATCTAAACTGCCGGAGGGACCGCATTTGTGTTTCTCTGGGGGGCTACCCATCAGGACAAAGTCATGAGCTTGAGGCTGGGGAAGCACCCGTGAGCCAGCACATTGCCGCGGTCAGGGGATCTGAGGCCCCTGTATGATCAGGGAACACCAGTTCTAGAGACTTCCAGAAGGATGGGGGAGAGAGGAAGTTTCCACATTGCTGACCTTTAACTTCTGTTCCCACTTCTGCCATGGAGGCTAATTGTTACATTTTCCTTGCTGAGCAGCGTTCAGCTTCCTACACCCCGGTGGCTTCGCCTGTGCCTACTCCCAGTGCTCGCACGTTTGGCCTAAAGCAGTTAAACCTCTGAGCTGCACAAAGACCTTGTAAGAATGAGAAACTGCTCCATCGTTTATTAAAAAGCAAACAAAAAAACCTTCCACAAAACAACAGCAATAAAAAAAACATTTAAAATGACACCCCTTCCTTCACAGGATGCAAGCTCATATTTAAACCATATATTGCTCCAGCAGGGTCACAGGTGGAGGTCAGGGCCCTGCCCCAGCCTCTTCCCATCCCTGGCCGGCACCTAGCGGCCCCACTTTCACCTTAACTGTGTCTTCTGGGGCTTTGCAGAATGGTCCTGTAAAACAGGACAGACAAAGCTCCCAGTGGGACCACAACTGTAAGAGCAGTGAACACTCTAGCTGGGTGTGGTGGTGCCTGTAGTCCCAGCACTTTGGGAGGCTGAGGTAGGAGGATCGCTTGAGCCCAGGAGTTTGAGGCTGTAGTGAGCTGTGATGGCACCATGGCACTCCAGCCTGGGTGACAAAGTGAAACCCTATCTGTATAAAAAATATATATATGTGTGTGTGTGTGTGTGTGTGTGTGTATATATATATATATATACATACATACACATATGCCAGGCGAGGTGGCTCACGCCTATAATCCCAACCTGGGCAACATGGTGAGTCCCCGTCTCTATCAAAAATACAAAAAAAAAAAAAAAAGCCGTATGTGGTGGTGCACGCCTGTGGTCCCAGCTACTTGGGAGGCTGAGGTGGGAGGATCATTTGAGTCTGAGAGGTGGAGGTTGCAGTGAGCCGAGATGGTGCCACTGCACTCCAGCCTGGGCAACAGAGTGAGACCCTGTATCGCTCTCTCTCTGTCTCTCTCTCTCTCTCCATATATGTATATATGGTTTACAGATAGGGTTTCTCTCTGTCATCCAGGCTGGAGTACAGTGGCTCCATCACAGCTCACTGCAGCCTCAAACTTCTGGGCTCAAGTGACCCTCCTACCTCAGCCTCCCAAAGTGCTGGGACTACAGGCACCACCACACCCAGCTAGAGTGTTCACTGTTCTTACAGTTGTGGTCCCACTGGGAGCTTTGTCTGTCTCATATGTATACTTAAAAACATAGCGAACCCTCCAGCTCTTTCACAGGGGCTGCTCAGATGCATTCATCACTGTACGAGTTGAACTTCAGGGCCTGAAATCACTGCAGCTCTGAGTTTTAAAGCAGTTTGGGTGGAAGAACTCTTGTCAATTACCCATGCTGTGTCGGAGGGGCCAGTGCAGTCTTCTGATGTGTCTTTGGATTGAATGTTGGTTCAGATCACCTTCCAGAAACTTCTGGTGCCACTCCAGGCAGAGAAACGCAATGGCAGAAAGCGTCCCCAACCTGGATCCCTGGAGTCTTTGTGACTTTCCCCGCCATGATGGGTAGATGCAAAGTGTCCCTGTGACGCAAGGTGCACTCACCCACCGCAAGATTGTTTTTCATTCAGACCCTAAAGCTGATTTCTTGTTTGAGGTTTGGAAGTGATGAACACATTTTACGAAGGCAAAAGTTGACATCCTGGGTGAAAGCACAGGTCACCTTTTTAAAGGATGCCTTTGCAGTATTGTGCTGTATCTTGATAAAAATTCACTCTCCTTGGCTCCTGGGATGGGGTCCAGGCTCAGGCACCCCTGAACCTGTCTATGCCTGGGGCAAATCACCACCCATTTGTGGCCTACGTCACTGTCACCCCCGTGGATGCCCCCAGGGCATGGTGGGTTAGGAGTCTGGTTGGGGGGTCCTCTGGCGGCCATCTGGGTGCTGGCTGGGCCTGTGCTCCTCTCTGGAGTTCAGGGTTTTCTTCCAGCCTTGTTCAGGTTGTTGGGAGAATTCAGTTCCTCCGGGCTGTAGTGCTAAGGTCCCACTTTCTTGCTGGCTGTTGGCGGGGGCTGCCGTCCACCCTGGAGACTGCCTGCGCATCCTTGCCATGAGGCCACCAGGACAGCTCGCAGTGGGGTTTTTGCTTTCTTCTAGGCCAGCAGGGCACGTCTCTCTGACTTCTGTCTCAAACCTCTAGACTCTCCTTTAAGAGTTCCCCTGATTAGCGCAGGCCCAAGCAGGACACCCTCCCTTTGAAGCACTCCATTGATTAGGGACCTGATGACATCCTCATGCATCCCTGTGGCCGTGTGACGTGACATAATCCTGGGGGTGATGCCCCCTCACCTCCTGGGTCTCCCTGCACTTGAGGGGGGCACCATAGGAGGGTGTGGGGCTTGGGGGCTGGCCTTAGAATTCTGCCCACCACAATCCCTGGGGTGCCTCGTGTGGGGGTAAGGGAGGGGTTCCCCTGTACATGGAGGTGAGGGAAGGAGGGGCTGTGCCTTGTGTGGGGAGCATGTTCAAGTCCCCATGTCGGCCTCTCTCATGCAACCTGAACTGCGGGTTGCCATGGCCTCTGGACCCATGTGTCCTGGTCCTTCTTCATGAGGGATCAGTGCACACATCTGGACTCTGCTATGCATCTGCCTCCCAGTAGAGGAGGTGGCTGGGGTTTGGGTTTGGACCCTTAAGTGGGCTGGAAGTTACTGGGGAGGCTCAGAGGAAGGTTTCCTGCAATGTGTGGCTTGATCCAGTCTGCAGGGATGGGTGGTGTCTGTCAGAGGAGGGGACAGGTGCCCCAGGCTCAGAAACAGGTGGCCCAGGCTTGGGGATAGGTGATCCAGGCTTGGGGACAGGAGCACCAGGCATGGGGACAGGCGACCCAGGCTCAGAAACAGGTGTCCCAGCCTTAGGGACAAGTGACCCAGGCTCAGAAACAGGTGGCCCAGGCTTGGAGACCGATGCCCCAGG
This sequence comes from Symphalangus syndactylus, assembly GCF_028878055.3. NCBI lineage: Eukaryota > Metazoa > Chordata > Mammalia > Primates > Hylobatidae > Symphalangus > Symphalangus syndactylus. The sequence continues at coordinate 32,926,990 of NC_072444.2, read as the reverse complement.
AAGGGGGAACAGGTGCCCAAGGCTCAGAAACAGGTGGCCCAGGCTTGGGGACAGGTGGCCCAGGCTGCGGGATAGGTGCTCCATGCTCCGGGACAGGTGGCCCAGGCTTGGGGATGGGCCGAGCAAAGGTGCTGTGAGGGGTCAGGGATGGGAGAGCTCCCCTGGGGTGGATGGGAGGGCCCCTGGCTCAGTTGGTCTCTCCTCTGGTCATGGTGCATCAGTATCAGTGTCACCCTGGGGAGGGGTCTCTGTTGGATGGCACACCGTGTGGCGTTCCAGAGACTGGCCACAGGTGCCCTCTGCCAGGCTCCAGCACTTTCCCTAAATACTTTTAATAACTCATTTTTAAAAGTAATGGGGAGGCTACTCTACTTGTGGAATGAGTTAAAGCAGCCCCAGTCTTGGGTTCTGCGGTGGTGAAAGGGCCGTGGGCATGTAAGGAGGGAGCCTGTGCTTGGGTTCCTGGTGAGTTGCCCAGAGGCAATTAGGAATGAGCCAGAAATACCTTTTTTTTAAAAAAATAGAATTCATCAGGATCATGCTGACTGTCCAGCCTTCAACACCACCCATCAGCCATCAAGTACTTGCAGAGGGTCCCTGTGGTACCAACCTCAGCCTGCTTTTTGCCCTGAGCTCTCCTGGGAGAAGGAGCCAGGGATGAGGCGAGAGAAGGTACCACCCTGGAGCACGTAGAGTCTTGGCACCTTCACCTACTTGCCCGGAACCTTGGCCCAATGATGCCCTTCCTGTGAGGTGCGGTTTCCCACTCATAAGATGAGGATGGCATGGACCTCAGAAGGATGTTGGATACAAATGTAAAAAATGACACATTGTCAAAAACAAGCATTTTTTTTTTTTTTTTTTTGAGACGGAGTTTCATTCTTGTTGCCCAGGCTGGAGTGCAGTGGTGCGATCTCAGATCACTGCAACTTCCCCCTCCCGGGTTCAAGCGATTCTCCTGCCTCAGTCTCCCAAGTAGCTAGGATTACAGGCGTGCACCATCACACCTGGCTAATTTTTGTATTTTTAGTAGAGATAGGGTTTCACCATGTTGGCTAGGCTGGTCTCGAACTCCTGACCTTGTGATCTGCCCGCCTCAGCCTCCCAAAGTGCTGGGATTACAGGTGTGAGCCACCCTCCCTGGCCAAAAACAAGCATGTTTTTTGTGTGTGTCAAAGAGTTTAATTCATGAGAAGAAAACAGCTTACAATAAATCATTTAAAAAACATGCTTACATTTACCTTTATACCTGCTTATGTGCACCTGTGTGTTGTGAGTCCATAAAGGAAGAAGCATGCTCCAATGATACATTCTCAGTGTTTCTTATATAGGGGTGTCTCTATCATATGCTGCCATTCACTAGAAAAACCTGATTATGATGCATCTTATAGAAAGCTTGTTTACATTTGCCTTTAAAATAAAAACCTGTACTTTAAGTTCAGGGTGCATGTGCAGGTTTGTTACTTAGGTAAACTGATGTCACGGGGGTTTGTTGTACAGATTATGTAGTCACCCAGTGATTAAGTCTAGTACCCATCCATTATTTTTTCCTGATCCTCTCCCTCCTCCCCACCTCCACCCTCTGAAAGGCCCCAGCATGTATTGTTCCCCTCTGTGTGTCCATGTGCTCTCATCATTTAGCTCCTACTTACAAGTGAGAACAAGTGGTTTTTTGTTTCTGTGTTAGTTTGCTAAGGATAATGGCCTCCAGCTCCACCCATGTTCCTCCAAAGGACAATTTCATTCTTTTTTATGGCTGCATAGTATTCCATGGTGTATATTTACCACATTTTCTTTATCCAGTCCATCAGTGATGGGCACTTGGGTCAATTCCATGTCTTTGCTATTCTGAATACTGCTACAATGAACATATGCATGCATGTGTCTTTATAATAGAGTGATTTATATTCCTTTGGGTATATACCCAGTGATAGGGTTGGGCTGTGTCCCCATCCAAATCTCATCTTGAATTGTAGTTCCCATAATCCCCACGTGTCATAGGAGGGATCAGGTGGAGATAATTGAATCATGAGGGCGGTTTCTCCCATCCTGTTCTCACGATAGTGAGTGAGTTCTCATGAGATCTGATGGTCTTATAAGGAACTTTTCCCCTTTTGGCTCAGCACCATTTTCTTTCTGCCACCATGTGAATGATGTGTCTGCTTCCCCTTCTGCCATGACTGTAGTTTCCTGAGGCTTCCCCAGCCATGCTGAACTGTGAGTCATTTAAACCTCTTTCCGTGATAAATTACCCAGCCTTGGGTGTGTCTTTATTAGCAGTGTGAAAACGGACTAGTACAACCAGTAATGGGATTGCTGGGTCAAATGGTAGTTCTGTTTTTAGCTCTTTGAGGAATCACCACACTGCGTTCCACAATGGTTGAACTGATTTACACTCCCACCAACAACGTATAAGCATTCCTTTTTCTTTGCAACCTCACCAGCATCTGTTATGTTTTGACTTTTTCATAACAGCCATTCTGACTGGTGTGAGATAGTATATCATTTTGGTTTTGATTTGCATTTCCCTAATGGTCAGTGCGGTTGAGGTATTTTTCATGTTTATTGGCCACATGTATGTCTTCTTTTGAAAAGTGTCTATTCATGTTCTTTGCCAACTTTTCAATAGGGTTGTTTTTTTCTTGTAAATCTGTTTAAGTTCCTTTTAAATGCTGGATATTAAACCTTTATAGAAATGTTAAACCAGTTTATAGAAATGTTCTCCTATTCTGTAGGTTGTCTGCTTACTCTGTTGATAGTTTCTTTTGCTGTCCTGAAGCCCTTTAGTTTAATTAGACTCCATTTGTCAATTTTTGCTTTTGCTGCAATTGCTTTTGTCATCTTTGTCCCAAAATCTTTGCACATTCCTATGTCCAGAATGGTATTGCCTAGGTTGTCTTGCATCGTTTTTATAGTTTTAGGTCTTATATTCAAGTCCTTAATCCATCTCGAGTTGATTTTTTGTGTATGGTATAAGAAAGGGGTCTAGTTTCAGTCTTCTGCATATGGCTAGGCAGTTATCCAAGCATCATTTATTGAATGGGAAGTCCTTTCCCCATTGCTTGTTTTTGACAGCTTTGTCAAAGATCAGATGGTTATAGGTGTGTGGCCTTACTTCTGGGCTCTCTATTCCATTCCATTGATCTATGTGTCTGTTTTTGTACCAGTGTCATGCTGTTTTGGTTACTGTAGTCCTGTAGTATAGTTTTAAGTCAGGTAGTGTGATGCTTTTAGCTTTGTTCTTTTTGCTTAGGATTGCCATGGCTATTTGGGCTCCTTTTTGGTTCCATATGAATTTTAAAATAGTTTTTTCTTAGTTTTGTGAAGAATGTCATTGGTAGTTTGACAGGAATACTGTTGAATGTATAAATTGCTTTAATGATATTGATCCTTCCTATCCATGAGCATGGAGAATTTTTACATTTGTTTGTGTCATCTCTGATTTCTCTAAGCAGTGGTTTGTAGTTCTCCTTATAGAGGTCTTCCACCTCCTTAGTTAGCTGTATTCCTAGATATCTTATTTTTTTGTGGCAGTTGTGAATAAGATTGCATTCCTGATTTGGCTCTTGGCTTAACTGTTGAAAAATAAGGATTCTTTTTTTTTTTCGTTTTTTTTGAGAGAGAGAGTCTTGCTTTCTCAAAAACCCAGGCTGGAGTGCAGTGGTGTGATCTTGGCTCACTGCAACCTCTGCCTCCAAGGTTCAAGTGATTCTCTAGCCTCAGCCTCCCGAGTAGCTGGGGTTATAGGCATGTGCCACCATACCCAGCTTTTATGTTTTGTAGTTTTACTAGAGATGGGATTTTGGCATGTTGGCCTGGCTGGTCTTGAACTCCTGGCCTCAAGTGATCTGCCGGCTTTGGCCTCCCAAAGTGCTAGGAGTACAGGTGTGAGCTACTGTGCCCAGCCGAAAAGCAAGGATTCTTAACAAAGTTTACCTTCATATTATTTCCTGGAGAGGCTGGTGTCTTGCAGTGATGCCTTGGGGGGAGGTGATGTCATGGGGGAGATGATATCATGGGAGAGGTGATGCCATGGGGAGGTGATGCCAGGGGGAGGGGATGTATTGGGGAAGTGATATCATGGGGAGGTGATGTCATGGGGAGGGGACATGATGGGGAATGATGTCATAGAGAGGTGATGTCATGGGGAGGTGATGCCATTGGGAGGGGATGTGATGGGGAAGTGATGTCGTAGATAGGCAATGTCATGGAGAGGTGATGTCATGGGGAGGGGATGTCATGGGGAAGGAGTGTCATGGAGGTGTGATGTCACAGAGAGGTGATGTCATGGGGAGGTGATGCCATAGAGAGGTGATGTCATGGGGAGTGATGTCATAGGGGTGATGTCAAGGGGGAGGTGATGTCGTGGGAGAGGTGATGTCATGGGGAGGTGATGTCATGGAGAGGTGATGTCATGGGGAGGTGATGTCATGGAGGGGTGATGTCATGGAGAGGTGATGTCATGGGGAGGTGATGTCATGGAGAGGTGATGTCATGGGGAGGTGATGCATGAGGAGGTGGTGTCATGGGGAGGGGATGTCATTGGGAGGTGATTTCCTGGGAGAGGTGATGTCATGGGAGAGGTGATGCCATTGGGAGGTGATGTCATGCGGAGGTGATGTGATGGGGAAGTGATGCCATGGGGGAGACCATGTTGTAGCAGTGGTGATACCATAAGGAAGTAATGTTATTAGGGAGTTGATGTCATAGGGGTAAGCCACTGGGGAGGTGAAGTTGTTGGGGAGGTGATGTTGTTGGTGAAGGATATGTCATTGGTGGAGGCGGGATAGTGGTGACACCTGTATGCAGCCACTGAACACCTCATGACTGTGGGATACTGAGCTGTGGCAGGAGACTCCAGGAGGGGAAGGTGGGCTCTTGCCTCAGCAGGGCTTGCCAGCAGGCTGTGCCCAGTCCCAGCTACAGCAACTCCATAAGGACTGAGGGTAGGGCCGGGCAGGTGCTTGGGCCTCCCCAGGCAGGTGGGACCTGGGGTGGTGGTAGGGGATGCTGCACTGAGTCCTGCCGCAGCCCCAGAGCCAGGCCCTTTCTGTGCTCCCTTTCCTTGCAATGAAACAGAGTAGAGAGCTGGAAAGCCGTAAGTTTCGGGGCCCAGACCTGGACCCAGGCCTATCTGCCTTCAGCCTCAGCTTTGAGCAGGCAGGGGCTGGGATGAGCGTGCTGGGGTGCATTTAGGCTGGAGGTTGGCTGCAGACACTTGGGAGGTGCGTAGCTGGTGGGACGCCAGGTGGCTGTCAGGACTCCTGGAGGCCTTGAGTGTGGGACAAAGGAGTTTCTGGGCAAGGTACTCTCTCTGGGTCTTAAAGAAAACCTCCTTTGTGCTACCAAATGGAGTGCTTTTTCTTTTTGGTTGGCACCTAGTGTATTTGTCGGTACCATATTCTAACTGGAGTTATGTGACTCCCTGGTGCTGTGGTCCAGAAGGCTTCATTGTTACCTGTACTGACTCTTCCTAAACATCAGGCATTGCAGCAACAGACAATTCCTCTGCTGCTCCTGTTTCCTTGTTCTCAACTTGGAAAGTAGCCCTTCGGAAAACAGCAATTTTGCTTTCCACTCTATACATGGGAAAACTGAGGCTGAGAGGCTTAGGAGCGCGGCCAGCTGTCAGCCGGCAGAGGCGACCTGGGAGGCCCTCCCTGTCTGGGAGGCTTCTCACCATCGCTGCCAAATGGACAACTGCTTAATGTATTTTCCCCCAAAGCTGAATAAATGGACCTTTACAGAAATTTAGTAGGTGAATAAACCACAGATGAAAAATCAAACACTTAGAAAAACCATTTAACGTTTTTATTTACACCATAGTGAAAATACCAGCTTGGTTTGGGATCGGAGCTGTTACATAATTTATGCCCACAAAGCCAATTCCTAACATAATGTACTCTCAAGTTTTGCAGGTCCCCGAGGCGCCCAATTTATATTCTGTTCTAACTTGGAGAGGATGAATGGCGGGCGGTGGCAGGGAGGGAAGGGTGCCTTCCTGGGAGCCGGGGAAGGGACGGCAGCTTTGGCATGTATGTAGGGCAGGAGAGTGGCTTATAATGGAAGGATTGTAATTTATTTTGACACTGATCATCTATTATTCAGCTAGAGTAGAAATAAACCTTATTAGCCAGGAAAATAGATCCCTTTCGTTGCGCCCACGCAACGCCAACTGCAACATCACAGTGATGATCAGGACAATAGCGGAGTTTGCTCAAACATCTTATCAGGCGCTCGAAGAATCAAATCCCTCATCGGGAAGAGATTTGCAAACATGCAAGTGCATCTACATAATACGCTTAATCTCTCCCTGAGCCCTCTGAGCTCCCAGAGAGGGAACCTGCGCCCAGGAGGCAGCCCCGCCTTTTCCTCCCAGGTGGGGCCTCGCTGTTAAGGACACTTCATCTCCTCACTGACGCCTCTGTTCCACACCAGGCCTGTGCCAAACCCTTTCACACATAACCCCCCTTATCTTCCTCATGACTCCCCAAAACAAGTATTGTTGGCCTTAATTTTGCAGACGATGGAAGCAGATGCACTGAGGCTGGGGATGTGGCCGCAGGCACGCTAGCTATGGGCACAACAGGAAGCCCTCTAGCCCCAAGCCCGGCTTTAGTCCCCACCTTGCTGACCCCTGCCCACAGTAGGTTGAGAGTGTTCCCCCAAATTCATGTCCACCGGGAACATCAGAACAGGACCTTTCTTGCAAATAGGGTCTTTGCAGATGTCATTAGTTAAGACGAGGTCATATCAGACTAGGATGGGCCCTAAATCCAATGACGGATATCTTTTTTTCTTTTAATTTTTAAAAATAGGTAGGATCTTGCTATGTTGTCCAGGCTGGACTCCTGGGCTCAAGCACCCACCTCAGCCTCCTGAGTAGCTGGGATCGCAGGCACATGCCACCAGGCCTGGCTATGGGGTCGTTATAAGAAGAGAAAAGAGACACAGGTACCCAGAGGAGGCCACACAAGGGCGGCGGCAGAGACCAGGTGATGCATCTATCAGTCACAGAACACCAGGGATGGCTGGGGCCCCAGAAGCTGGGGAGAGATAGGTTTTCCCTCAGAGCCTCCAGAAGGAACCAGCCCTGCCCAACTTGAGTTCGAATTTGTGGCCACTTGAGCTGCGAGATAGTAAATGTCCACTGTTGCAAGCCTGGTGGCTTTGTGGTCTTTAGTTAGGGCAGCCCCGGCCATGTAGACGTTCTCTGCTCCCCCAGCCAAGGATGAGGCCTCCCAGGCTGCCTTCGTTCCTGGCTTCTCTCTCCTGAAAAGACAAGAAGGGATGAGGGGGAGGGCCAGGTATGACGCCACCAAGCCGAAAGTGGTTCTCCTGGGGGCTTTTCGAGTAGGGCCGCATGGCCCTGGCTCTGAGTATACATCCGGTCCTGGCGAGGCCAGCACTTTGCTGTGGGCTGTCAGTCATGTGCCTGATTCTCAAGGGGCTCTCAGGTCGGCTTTGACCTCTTGAAGGTACAGGCATGGCTCAGGTGGCGGCCATAGCAGCGAGTGAGACAGGACAGTCATGTCCTGAACTCTGGGTAGCTGCTGCAGAGGCCAGACTCTTCAGGGTCTTTCTGGTCCTTGGACCTCATATGTGTGTCTGCGGGAGCCTACAGGGCCACTGTGAGGTCACTGCCGCCCCGTGGGGTGATCGGGGTAAGTCAGCGATTCCTGTCTCCATGAGGCTGGCTCGGAGGAGGCCAATGGACCCCCGGTCTCCACTGGCTCTCAACCTCTGCAGAGGCCGGACTACTCGGGGTCCTTCTGACCCTCGGACTTCATGTGTGTGTCCTCAGGAGCCTGCAGGACCACTGTGGGGCCACTGCCAGCCCATGGGGTGGTCTGGGTAAGTTGGGCGGTCCCTGTACCCCTGAGACTGGCTCAGAGGAGGCTGATGAACTCCCAACCTCCACCGGCTCTCACCTCCTTCCAGGGAGCCGAGGGGCATGGACACCGTCTTCTCCTTCCAGCAGGCACAGGTATGGAAGGAGACTGAGGCTGGTCTTGGATGGTGAGTGTGGAGCTCACAAAGCTCAGGGGGATGCTCAGGGACAGGGCAGGAACCCAGAAGCGTCATTTTCTCCTGCCCAGCTATTGGGGGAAGCAGCCTGTGGAGGGCCAGATACATCCTTGAGAGGCCCCATGTGGAAAAGAGGATGGTGGGCAATTCAAAACAAAACCATCTTTTTAAAAATGATGTAAGACTTAGACAACAATGATAGACTGGATTAAGAAAATGTGGCACATATACACCATGGAATACTATGCAGCCATAAAAAATGATGAGTTCATGTCCTTTGTAGGGACATGGATGAAACTGGGAACCATCATTCTCAGCAAACTATCGCAAGGACAAAAAACCAAACACCGCATGTTCTCACTCACAGGTGGGAATTGAACAATGAGAACACATGGACACAGGAAGGGGAACATCACACACTGGGGACTGTTGTGGGGTGGGGGGAGGGGGGAGGGATAGCATTAGGAGATATACCTAATGCTAAATGACGAGTTAATGGGTGCAGCACACCAACATGGCACATGTATACATATGTAACAAACCTGCACGTTGTGCACATGTACCCTAAAACTTAAAGTATAATAATAATAAAATTAAAAAAAGATATAAGACTTAGAGACACCAGACAATAAAAGCAGGTTCTTTCTAGAACTTTCTGACTACCAAGTTGTTCAGGCGCACCTCCTTGGCCTGTGCTGAAGTTTGTGCCTGGCCCGTCTCTCTGGTCACCTGGCACCAGCTTGCCACTAGGGAGTGACTCGAAGGCCCTGTAACTCCTGCTTCCACCCGAGGGAGCTGGGGTCCCTGCCTGCATCTCCCCCTCATCCTCTAACTCAGTTTTATGAAGAGACACAGAGTTATCATCCATTCCCCATCCTTACATCCCAAAGCTTTCTCCTCCAAAGCAGGACTTCCGGGGAGAGACAATAGCAGCCGTGGAGATGGATGAAGTGGTCAGAGTCAAGGTCTGCGGTGGAGCTGGAACCGGGGTCTTAATGTCAAGGATGCCTCCTTAGGGACAGCTGGTGATGGAGCTGGCATTTGGGAGCAGGCATCTCTCTGTGCCTGCTCTCAGTGGCCCTGGGTGACTGCCTCCTTGGCAGGCCAGTATCTGCGTTTCCTGCTGTTGTAACAAATGACTGCAAACTGCATGCCCTAAAACAATAGAAATTCATTCTCCCTCTGTTCTGGGGGCCAGGAGTCTGAAATCAAGGTGTCTGCAGGGCTGTACTCCCTCTGAGGCTTGTGGGGTGGAGGCATCCTTGTCTTTCAGCTCCTAGTGGCTCTGGGCTTTCTTGCTTTATGGTTGCGTAGCCCCAGTCTCTGCCTCCACCTCTGTCCTCTTCTCTTTTGTCTCTTAAGGACACTTGTCATTGCAGTCAGAGCCCATCTGGATAATCCCAGATAAATCTCATCTGGAGATCCTTCACCAGATCACATCGGCAATGACCTGTTCCCCAAATAAGGCCCCATGCACAGGTTCTGGGGGTGAGCATGTGGATATATCTTTTTTGGGGATCGCCATTCAGCCCACTACAGTCTTGAGGTCATGTGGGGTCCAGATCCTGATGGAACCCCCTAGTTCCCTTGACTGTCAAGCACGTTCCTGGGCCCCACTCTGGATTTGGGACACAGTGATGGTGTAGGATGGAGTGATGGCGCTGGGCAGAGCAATGGTGTGGGATAAAGCAATGGAGCAGGACTGAGCGATGGTTTGGGATGGAGCAATGGTGTGGGACGGAGCGATGTTGTGGGATGGAGCGATATTGTGGCATGTAGTGCCACAGACTAGGGGAGGAGCAGGATGGAGCGATAGCATGGAATGGAGCAATGGTGCCGGATGGAGTGATGGTGCAGGATGGATCAATGGTGCAAGATCGAGAGGTGGTGCAGGATGGAGTGATGGTGTAGGATGGAGTGATGGTGTGGGATGGCGCCGTGGTGTGAGATGGAGCAATGGTGGGGGATGAATTGATGCTGCGGGATGGAGTGATCATGAGGGATGTAGTGATGGTGCTGCATGGAGTGATGGTGGGGGATTGAAGGATGGTGTGGGATGGAGTGATGGTGCGAAATTTAAGGATGGTGTGGGATGGAGTGAGGATCCTATGGGATTATGCTATGGGATGGAGTGATGGTGCAGGATAAAGTGATGGTGTGGGATGGAGTGATGGTACAGAATTGAAGGATGGTGTGGGAGGGAGTGATGGTGCGGGCTGGAGTCATGGTGCGGGACAGAAGGATTATGTGGGATAGAGTGATGGTGAACGATGGAGCGATGGTGCAGGATGGAGAGATTGTGTGGGATGAGTGATGCTGCATGATGGAGTGATGGTGCGGGATGGAGTGATGGTGCAGGATGGCGTGATGGTGTGGGATGGAGTGATGGTGCGGGATGGAGTGACGTTGCAGGAGGGAGTGATGGTGTGAGACTGAAGGATGGTGTGGGATGGAGGGATGGTGTGTCAGGGAGGGATGGTGTGGGATGGAGGGATGGTGTGTCAGGGAGGGATGGTGTGGGATGGAGGGATGGTGTGTCAGGGAGTGATGGTGTGGGATTGAGTGATGATCCTATGGAATGATGCTATGGGATGGAGTGATAGTGCAGGATGGAGTAATGGTGTGGGATGGAGTGATGGTGTGGGATTGAGTGATGGTGCGGGATGGAGTGATGGTGCTGGATTGAAGGATGGTGTGAGATGGAGTGATGGTGCGGGTTGGAGTAATGGTGTGGGATGGAGTGATGGTGTGGGATGGAGTGATGGTGTGGGATGGAGTGATGTTGCCAGATTGAAGGATGGTGTGGGATGGAGTGATGGTGTGGGATTGAAGGATGGTGTGGGATGGAGTGACTGTGTGGGATATAAGGATGGTGTGGGATGGAGTTATGGTGCGGGATGGAGTGATGGTGCAGGAAGGAAGGATGGTGCAGGATAGAGTGATGATGCCAGATGGAGTGATGGTGCAGGATGGAGCGATGGTACGGGACAGAGTGATGGCGTGGAACTGAGCAGTGGTGTGGATTGAAGTGATGGTGTGGGACACAGCGATGGTGCAGGAAAAAGGGATGGTGTGGGATGCAGCGATTGTATGGGATGCAGCAATGGAGCAAAACGCAGCGATGGAGCGGGACAGAGAAATGGTCCGGGATGGAGCCATGGTGCGCGACAGAGTGATATTGTGGGATGAAGCGATGTTATGGCATGGAGCAATGGTGCAGGATGGAGCAATGGTGCAGAATGGAGTGATGGTGTGGAATGGAGCGATGGTTCAGGATGGAGCGATGGTGCGAGATGGAGTGATACTGCGGGATAGAGTGATGGTGCAAGATTGAAGGATGGTGTGGGATGGAGCGATGGTGCTGGATTGAAGGGTGGTGTGGGATGGAGTGATGGTGTGGGATGGAGTGATGGTGTGGGATGGAGTGATGGTGCGGGATGGAGTGATGGTGCGGGCTGGAGTGATGGTGCAGGCTGGAGTGATGGTGCAGGCTGGAGTGATGGTGCAGAATGGAAGGATGGTGTGAGACAAAGCGGCAGTGCAGGATGGAGCAATGTTGCAGGACGGAGCAATACTGTCGGATAGAGTGATGGTGTGGGATTGAGTGATTGTGTGTGATGGAGTGATGGTGCAGGATGGAGTGATGGTGCGGGGGCTGGAGTGATGGTGCAGAACGGAAGGATGGTGTGGGACGAAGCAATGGTGCAGGACGGAGCGATGTTGTGGGATAGAGTGATAGTGTCAGATGGAGTGATGGTGCGGGATTGATTGCGCATGATGAAATGTTTGTGCGGGATGGTGATGGTGTGGGATGGAGTGATGGTGCGGGATTGAAGGATGGTGTAGGATGGAGTGGTGGTGCAAGATTGAAGGATAATGTGGGATGGATTGTTGGTGTAGGATTGAGTGATGGTGTGGGATGAAGTGATGATCCTTTGGGAAGATGCTATGGGATGGAGTTATAGTGCAGGCTAAAGTGATGATGTGTGATGGACTGATGGTGTGAAATGGAGTGATGGTGTGGAATGCAGTGATGGTGCAGAATGGATTGATGGTGTGGGATTGAAGGATGGTGTGGGATGGAGTGATGGTGCAAGATGGAGTGATGGTGTGGGAGGGATGACGGTGTGAGACGGAGCAATGGTGCGGGATGCAATGACGGTGTGGGACACAGCAACGGTGGGGGAGGGAGTGACGGTCGGGGACTGAGTGATGGAGCAGGATGGAGCGATGGTGCGGGACTGAGTGATGGAGTGGGACTGAGCAATTATTCGGGACGGAACGATGGAGCTGGACTGAGCAATGGTGTGGGATGGAGTGATGGTGTGGGATGGAGTGTTGGTGTGGGGTGGAGTGATGGTGTGGGATGGAGTGATGGAGCGGAATGGAGTGATGGTGTGGGATGGGATGATGGTGTGAGATGGAGTAATGGTGCGGGATGGAGTGATGGTGCGGGATGGGATGATGGTGTGGGATGGAGTGATGGAGCGGAATGGAGTGATGGTGTGGGATGGAGTGATGGTGCGGAATGGAGTGATGGTGTGGGATGGAGTGATGGTGTGGGATGGAGTGATGGTGTGGGATGGAGTGTTGGTGTGGGATGGAGTGATGGTGTGGGATGGAGTGATGGTGTGGGATGGAGTGATGGTGTGGGATGGAGTGATGGTGTGGGATGGAGTGTTGGTGTGGGGTGGAGTGATGGTGTGGGATGGAGTGATGGTGCGGAATGGAGTGATGGTGTGGGATTGATGGATGGTGTGGGATGGAGTGATGGTGTGGGATGGAGTGATGGAGCAGAATGGAGTGATGGTGCGGAATGGAGTGATGGTGTGGGGTGGAGTCGTGATCCTATGGAAAGATGCTATGGGATAGAGTGTATGTGTGGCCAGCACTCACGTCTGTGTGCCCCAGGCTTCAATGGGCTTTAAGAATGTCACTTCCTTTGTTCTTATCACAGCCGGGAGGGGGAGGCTGTGCTATGTTCACAGCCCCAGTTCACAGATGAGGCACCCAGGAGGCAATTGGAAGTGCCAGGGCCACTGAGTCATAGCAGAGCTGGGACTGCATTGGCTCTGGAGTCAACGCAGGATTGAGAAGGAAGCAGGGCGTGAGTTGAGTCACTTTGTCGTGACCACCAGGGAGTGGGATGCTTTGAGGCTGGCTGGGGGCTTTGTGTGTAAAAACACAATAGCCTATTATCTGTTTAATTTTTGTTTTATTTAAACAATTAGAGAGGGTCTCGCTGGGTCACCCAGGCTGACCTCAAACTCCTAGGTCTGTGGTTTCCTCCAGCTTCAGCCTGTTGAGGATGCAATTTTGTTTCTTTTTTTTTTTTTGAGACGGAGTCTTGCTCTGTCGCCCAGGCTGGAGTGCAGTGGCGCAATCTCGGCTCACTGCAAGCTCCGCCTCCTGGGTTCACGCCATTCTCCTGCCTCAGCCTCTCTGAGTAGCTGGGACTACAGGCGCCCGCCACCACGCCCGGCTAATTTTTTGTATTTTTAGTAGAGACGGGGTTTCACCGTGGTCTCGATCTCCTGACCTCGTGATCCGCCCGCCTCGGCCTCCCAAAGAGGATGCAATTTTTATTTATTTATTTTATTTTATGTTTGTGAGACAGGGTCTCTCTCTGTTTCGCAGGCTGCGGTGCAGTGGTGTGATCATGGCTCACTGCAGCCTCGACTCCCTGGTGTCAAGCAATCCTCCCACTTCAACCTCCCTAGTAGCTGGGACTACAGGCATTTGCTACCACATGGTTAATTTTTTTATTTTTTGTAGAGTTGGGGTCTTGCTATGCTGCCCAGGCTGATGTCACACTCCTGGGCTTAAGCAATCCTCTTGTCTCCACCCCCCACAGTGCTAGGAGTGAGCCACCATGCCTGGCCCAGTTTTTAATGCTTGGACATCTCCAAAATCAGGACATATCTTGTAATTGAAGACGTTTCACCATAGCGTCCAGCCATGCAGCCACTGGGCCTGTCTGTGCCTGAACAAGACACTGGCCTGCCTTTGCCTGGACAAGACAGCCTCAGTCTGAAAGCTTGCAGACGGGTGTGGGCCTGGAAGAAAATTCTCAAGACAAAGGTGGAGCACGCTTGCCCCTAGGAGACCAAGTGACCAGGGATGTTGAGAATCAGCCTTTTGCAGAAATCCCCTAAGCGGGAGTCAGCAGACTGACTCCATCAGCCCCAGGCAGGCTTCTGGGCCTGGCAGCTGTGGCTCTTCATCCTTTTACATGTTCTTCGAGGATCAGCTGCAACCTGGATGCTTCTGACAGCTCAGAGGACGTGAGTGTGAGGACAAGCACAGGGCTCGATGGCTCAGAGGGAAATGGAGTTGGAAGATTTGGACTTCATAATGTGCACAAATTTTAGAAATATCTTAACACATTTTATTTTGCTGATATCTTTCTTTTATGTGTGTGCCAAAGTGATGGCCAGTACAAATCCATGTCTAATTAAGGCCAGAAGAGCTCCTTCAATAAGCATACAATGAAAGTTATGAGTGATAAGAAAGCATCATGTCAGTTTAATTGGCAGCATTTTCTCTTTCTTAGTGGTTCATAAAATAACGCAGTGCTTTGCTATCAACAGTGTCTTAAATTCTGTGAATATTCGAAGTTAAATCTAATGCTGAACAGCCACTGTGTGCAAGGCGGGTGATGTGTGTGCTGTGTGTGTTCGCTCATCTAATGCTCATGACACCTTGTCAGCTGTGAGGGAGGAGAGGGAACTGGGGAGCCCCGGGGATGGGAGTGCAGGGTGTAGTTTAGAAAGTGGGGGGTGGTCAGGGGTAGCCCCTGGGAGAGGTTTGAGCCAAGACCGCAGGTGGCAAGGGGGTCATGCCTGAGCCTTGGGGGGGGGGTCCCAGGTCCCAGCAGTTTTTTTTTTTTTTTTGTAATTTTTGAGACAGAGACTCACTCTGTCACTCAGGCTGGAGTGCAGTGGCACCATTGGCTCACTGTAGCCTCTGCCTCCCAGGTTCAAGTGATTCTCCTGCCTCAGCCTCCCAGTAGCTGGGATCACAGGCATGCACCACCATGCCCAGCTAATTTTTGTATTTTTAGTAGAGACGGAGTTTCGCCATGTTGGCCAGGCTTGTCTTGAACTCCTGACCTCAGGTGGTCTGCCTGCCTTGGCCTCCCAAAGTGCTGGGATTATAGACGTGAGCCACTGTGCCCGACCCCCAGCAGTTCTTGGGAGGCACCTGGGCACAGGGCCCTGGGTTCCTGGGGCACAGCAGTGGCTGTGACGCCCATGAATCAACCAATTGCTCTTGAATCTGCATTGCCTTGTGGTCCTGGGTGAAGCCAGAGCTGCTCAGAAGGACACGTCACAGAGAGAGAAGTGGGGCCACACTGCCGACGGGGCGGGCATGGAGTTGCAGGACGTGTCACAGAAAGAGGAGTGGGGCCACACTGCTGACAGGGTAGGCATGGAGTTGCAGGACGCGTCACAGAGAGAGGAAGGGGCCACACTGCCGACGGGGCGGGCATGGAGTTGCCCACAGACAGGGGCTTTAATCTTCAGGCCTGAAGATGTTTGCGGTTTTGAGATGAAAGGAAAGGAAGGGCACAGATCCACGTTTTCTTTGTGATCCCTTCTTTCACCCATGGCCCTCCGGTCTCCCGTGGGGAGCGGCGTGCACGGGCTCTGCCTCTGCTGGCTCCGGCTGCTCTGAGACCAGGGCGCCTGCGGCCAGGTTCTGGTGAGGACCCTTTCTGGTGCAGCCTTCTTGCTGCATTCTCACTTGGTGGAAAGAGGGAGAGGCTGCTCTCTGGGGGCCCCCTTTATAAGGACCCTAATCCCATTCGTGAGGCTCCACCCTCATGACCTATGACTTCCCAAAGTCCCCACTTCCTATTACCATTGCTTTAGGGTTAGGATTTCAACATATGAATTTGGGGGGCCACAAACAGTACAAAACAGCTTCTCCCCTGCTCTGCCTGACACCCGGGGGGCGGGGGGCACCAGCCCACAGTGCCCTCCCTGCCTGCCACAGCCTTCCCTGTCAAATGCACAGGTCTCCCCAGTCGGGTCCCAACCTCCCTCTTCCCATGTCTTGGCATGCTGGGGTAGGTTGAGGGCTGGCCTCGGGGCTGCCTCTGTGGGGCAGAGTCCTGAAACAGCCAGAGCCCCGCTTAGATGTTTCCTATGTGGAGGGGCCAGACCCTCTGCAGGCTGCTCTGGGGGTGAAGTGACCAAGGCGACCTCCAGGACCATCGAGTGCCAGGCACTGACTCGGGTGCTCTAGGGCCCCTGATTCCAATCCCTTTCACTCAGTCACTAACTGCTTTCCAAGAGCAGGTGGCAGAGGGGCAGGAGACTCACACCCTTGGGCCACGTGGTTCTCTGGCTCTGCTGGGACTTGAACACATCGGGGGTAAGGGCTCAGTCGCATAGAGCTCAGGGTTTGTTGTGCATTTTCACATCTTGCCCTCTCCAAGGACAGTCACATGGGGACCACTAAGCACTCGCTGGACACACAGGAGATGCCTCATGGCCTTCAGTGACGAGAGGCCGTGTGAAGGGCTGTTCACTGGGGCTGTTTCTTCGTTGGTGTAGTTGGTGGGTTCCATGGGTCCTGAAGGTAACTGGGGGATTTGACCAAATCAGCACAAGCCCCAGCTGCCCCAGGCAGCAGTGACTGCAGACTCCACACGCCCTCGTGGCTGGCTTGAAGGCCTCCAGCTGCTGGCCGGGGAGGCAGCGCCTTCCGAGGGTCACGTGTGCAGGAGCGACAGGGCATTACTGTGTGGCTCAAGGCGGCAGTGAACAGAGAAAGCATTCGATATCCATGAGCTGAGTGTAGAGGAAAGAGACACAGGACAGGGGTGGGAATGCAGGGGGTTCGTCGCGACTGTCACAGGCGGAACACCTCCCCTGGGCCTCCGCTGGCATCGGTCCCAGTCTCCATGGCCAGGATAACAAAATGTTACTATGTGGAGCATCAAATAGATAAAATCCATCTGTTCCCTGGTACTGTCCTCCCACCTGGGCCCTAAAGTTTTCCAGGATGATGTGCAAAGCTCAACCTTTGAGCACGGATTCTGGAAGGGCTGGCGCAGAGGCTGCTTCACCTGGAGTGTGGGCAAAGCATCGTTTCAAAAGTGTCTACAGGTTTTTGTGTAACACTTTGGTGAATGTGGGCTTTTGTGTTCAAGCACTTTTGCAATGTAGCTGCCCTGGAGGTGCCAGCCCGCGTGCTTCTCAGGGTGTTCATGTTGGAAGGAGAGGGAGGCTGCAGCAGCACAACCCGGGGTCTGGGGTGGTGGCAGGGAGGCTGTTTGGACAGGTGGCGGGGGGCAGGCAGGCTGAGTGAGAAGAGGCTGTGAGGGACCAGGAGGGGCTGGAAAAGGGAGAGGGGACACGTGGTGTCCTGGGACAATTTGCTTTCTGTATCACAAGCAACAGTAACACCCCATGTCCGACTCCCCACATCCAGCAGTGAGCTCGAGGCCACAGAGCAGTTGCCTCTCAGGTGTCACCTTTCCTCATCCTGCCCCCAAGGGCACCCCTTCCTCACGCAGCACAACCTGGAACTATCTACTGCACAAGGAGGCCCCAACATCCCCTGGGCACACGTCCTGGGGGCTGCATACGTGACATGGCTGAGGACCAGCTTTCTGCAGAGCGAGTCACGTCCTGTGTAACTCCAGGGAGTGCTGCTTTCAGTGTCATCTACGTGGACGGTGCCCCCAAAGTTGTTCAGTGCTCCACCTGGGCAACTACCCATGGCAGCCCTGAAGATTAGAGTGAGGAGCGGAAGGGAGTGGGACATTCTCCACCATGGAATTCAGGATGAAATAATGAAGACTACTCCCTGTATTTTCTTGACAGTGGCACACCCATTATCTAACTTGTCTTATCCTCAAGAAAATTCAACTACTTCTGGGTCAGCACCTGAATGTTCCTTGAGTGCCAAAGTTAGAAAATCCAATCATGCTCAGACCAGCTGAGACGGGAAACTCCCATGCCCACCTCACAGCTGAGTTGAGCTGTAGGGGCGGGGGATGGCAAATAGTTTACCCAGGGCCATGTGGCTAATAAGCAGACTCAGGCTGTCAGGAGAACAAGCTGCTCTGCCCCCAGTGTGCTGTGTGGCCCTGGCGGAGGCACTGTACCCATCAGAGCGCCCACTGGCTCTAGGTTTCTCAATGCCCACAGGTCAGGGCCAGCCACTGGCAAAGCCACACCGGGGAGGTTTGGTTTTCCCAGCAGCCGGAGGGCAGCAGCCAGGTGTGGAGGAGTGGCAGATCTGAAAGCAGCCAGGACCCTAGGGGACAGGTCCTAGAAGAGCTGCCATACACCACAATGGAGGAGAAAGGGGAGCATGTTTCCCTCTGCAATGTATTTGTAGAATTAAATATTTGAATAGGCGTGGATGATTCACATTACAGAGAGACCTGCTGCACATGAACAGGTAGGGTGACTGCTGAGTGGCAGTCCTTTTCAATAGGGTTTGGGTTACAGCAACAGGAGGAGACCATTTCAGAGGAAGAGCAAGAGGAGTCCAGGCTGGGCATGAGGGAGGGGGATGCAGAAGGCAGGGAGAAGGCCTCACCTGTCCAGCCCAGCTGGGGCTGTTTGCATCCCCCGGAGGTCCTGGTAATGCAGGGGTGAGGGCCATACCCCTAGCCGGGAGCTGTCTCCTGTGCTGTGGCCAAGTGGACCATGTGGAAATGCAACAGGAAGTCCCAGGCATCCCGTCATTTTTCTCCATCTTGTTGGGGCAGCTCCTCTGAAGGCAGAGCCCCAGAGCCCTGTGCTGATGGGTCCACTTGCTGCCTTCTGCAATTTCTTTCTTTTCTTTTTTTTTTTTTTTGAGACAGAGTCTCGCTCTGTCGCCCAGGCTGGAGTGCAGTGGCGCCATCTCGGCTCACTGCAAGCTCCGTCTCCCAGGTTCACGCCATTCTCCTGCCTCAGCCTCCCGAGTAGCTGGGACTACAGGTGCCCGCCACCACGCCCGGCTAATTTTTTGTATTTTTAGTAGAGACGGGGTTTCACTGTGTTAGCCAGGATGGTCTTGATCTCCTGACCTTGTGATCCACCTGCCTTAGCCTCCCAAAGTGCTGGGATTACAGGTGTGAGCCACTGCGCCCAGCCTGTCATCTGCTGTTTCTCCTGTTTTCTGCAATGACGGGAGGCTGGAGGCAGTGCCCCCCTAGAGCCCACAACACTACAGCCCCTGGGCCGGGAGCTCACAGGAAAGTCTATACTTCCTCCAACTCCTGCTGGGGCCAAAGAGAGGGTCTTGGGCTACAGGGCTGCCCCATCTGTGCTGACTCTGGGGCCACCTCTGGTCCCTGGGTAGGGTGTGGGTCCTGAGCAGAGCTTCACAGACCCAGTGATTCAGCCAGTGCTTGCCCACTCGCAAGACACCCGCTTCGAAATGGAATTGGAAAGGAGGATGTAATTAATTAGTGCCCTGGGAGTTCCTGAAGGGCTCTGGGGGTGGCCCTCCAGGCAGGGCTGGACTCACGGGTCCAGGCAATGGCCTCAGGACTCTCTCTCCTGGACAGTCCCTCTCCTGGCTCTGTGGGCCTTCGCCTGGCCTCTCTTGCTGTGGCCTGATGCTTCCCTGCAGCTTCCAGTTCCTGTTCCTCATCATCCTCAAGAAGGGCCCTGCCTGGCTCCGTCTGGGTCCCTGATGCACTCATTATCTACAGCTGCTCACAAGTTACCCAGTTTAGAGCAACAGACATTGATGGTCTCTCATGGTTTCTGAGCTCTAGAATCTAGGAGGGTCTTAGTTGGGGGTTCTGCCTCAGGATTTCTCACGAGGTTGCCATCAAGCTGTCAGCCAAGGCTGCCTCGTCTGAAGGTTTGACTGGGGCCAGAGGGGCTGCTTCCAGGCCCACTCACTTGCTGTTGGCTTGGCCTAGGATGCGTCTCCTTGCCTGATGGCCTCTCTGTAAGGCTGCTTTACAGCATGACTGCTTGCTGTCGCCATAATTTGAGAGTGAGGAGAGAAAGGGGTGGGGAATGAGAGCCAGAAAAATGAGACAGGTAGAGAGAGACAGAGACAGAGAGATGGAGAGACAGAAAGAGACAGAGAGGCAGAGACAGACAGAAAAAGGGAAGTGTGAGAGACAGACAGAGAGAGACAGAGACACAGAAAGACAGAAAAAGGGAAGTGAGAGAGACAGAGAGACAGAGACAGAGAGACAGAGAAAAAAGGGAAGTGAGAGAGACAGAGAGAGACAAAGAGAAAAAGGGAAGTAGAGAGAGACAGAGACAGAAGAAAAAAGGGAAGTGAGAGGCCGGGTGTGGTGGCTAACGCCTATAATCCCAGCACTTTGGGAGGCTGAGGTGGGTGGATCACAAGGTCAGGAGATCGAGACCATCCTGGCTAACACGGTGAGACCCCGTCTCTACTAAAAATACAAAAAATTAGCTGGGCGTTGTGGCGGGCACCTGTAGTCCCAGCTACTCGGGAGGCTGAGGCAGGAGAATGGCGTGAACCCAGGAGGTGGAGCTTGCAGTGAGCCGAGATGGCGCCACTGCACTCCAGCCTGGGCGACAGAGCTAGACTCTGTCTCAAATAAAAAAAAAAAAAAAAAAGGGAAGTGAGAGACAGAGAGAGACCAAGAGAAAAAGGGAAGTAGAGACAGACAGAGACAGAGAAAAAAACGGAAGTGAGAGACAGAGAGACAAAGAGAGAAAAAGATACAGAGACAGAGAGAAAAAGGGAAGTGAGAGAGACAGAGACAAAAAGAGAGAGAAAAAGGAAGAGAAAGACAGAGAGAGAAGAGGGAGAGACAGAAATAGGGAGGTGAAAGGGAGACAGAGACATAAAAATAGGATGAGACAGAGAGAGACAGAGAGAAAAGGAGGAAGAGGAGAGTGACAGAGATAGATACAAAGAAGGAAACCACAGTCTTTTTATAACCTAATCTCAGAGGTGATGTCACCCTTTTGTCAGATGGTCACACAGACCAGTCCTGATGCCATGGGGAAGGAACTGGGCAGGAGGTGTGAATACCAGGAGGTGGGGTCACTGGGCATCACCTTGGAGGCTGGCCACCCACATGCCCAAACTGGACCTGTCCCTGTTTCCAGCCCCAGTGACTCCCCTGTGCCTGCAAAGTGGAGGTCACGTGACTAGTACCCCTCACCCTGGATCACATGAAGAGAGGCCTGGTAGTTCTCCCCAGCGTCTGACTGAGGGTGATGGCGTGACAGACTCTTATCCGACTGCTGTCATTGAGTGTGACTGGAGGGAACGTTCTCTGATCCCATTTCTGTTTGCTAAGATACTGTTGCCCGTGTGTTCTCTGTTGTTAGTGTTGAGTTTCTCAGGCTTAGCTTGGAAACTGTAGCCCCGTCTAACTTCTGGTGAAGGATACCGACGCGCCTCCCCTAACGCTGCAATAAAGAAAGCTGTGCTTGGAAACGTCACCGCTAATGAAGGCATCTTCCAAGATCCTGGACTCTAGAGAGTGTCTTGTGCCTGGAAAAGGTCACTTTTGTCTTAAAAGTGAGCTGTAATTCTGATAAGGTGTCTTACTTCATAATGTGTTGAAGTGGCAATAATATTTGAACCAATATCTTTATTTTCTTAAAGGTATAGTATTTGTTATTTTTTTTTTATTAAGCCAGAAGAAAATCATTAGCATGTTTTACTTCTTCCCCAAGAATAGAGGAGTAAAAAAGACAGAAAATAATCCTTCTATGATCCTGCTGGATTTTTAAAATTTAAGCAAAGTGACAATCTAATGATTTTTAAATGAACAACAATAATTCTATAAGGAAAGTTGATTTATTCAATTGTAGCAATCTCATTCCTAAGCTGTTATATCTGAAGGGTGCGTGGAGACTCCCCGTGGCTAAAATCAGATGGTCCAGGTGGCGCCAGGTGTTTCTCCATGGCTGCAGTTGGCAAATGGCGCTTCCATGCCAGGCAATTCTGGCCAAGCTCTACTGTGTAGAATTTGAGGGATGTGATTAGACAATTGTTTATCTTTTGAAGTGGAGCCCAAACTACCCCTGTTCGTAAACAGCTGGTTTCCTGTAGAGTCTCTCTGGAGATATGGAGACATTTAATCCCAGCAGGAATTTTGATTAAATTTCTTGCCCGTACACTGGGTTGTCAACCTCACCAACAGCTCCCATGCATCACCAGCCACAACGGTGTCTCTGCTCCCTGGCATCTACCAAAAGCCCAATAATTGCTTTTGAAAGACAGATGATTATTTGCAGGATACACAGTCCGTCCATGTCTCTGGGTACCCTGAAGTCTACCTCTGGAGGAAGAAGTCCACGTGTCTAGACCATAGGACTGTGCATGTGCAAAGACGGCTCCTCACTGAGCAGTTTCCTGCTGTGCCGCTGACTTCTGCTGAGGGCTTTGTAAAAAACAGCTGCATGCGGGGTGTCCTCCTGCCGTATTTCTCCATGAAAACGGTATTGAGAATTATATTCCTATTTTATCACACAGCATTCCCAGGTCAACTGCTACAGAATTTTCTTTTCAGGAACGCATATGCTGCCTCCTTTCTGATAGGGAGACCCACCCACCTGTTCACCTGTCTCCATGTGGTCTGCAAGCAGGCTTGGAGCCATATCTGAAGCCTCACCTCTAGGAGCCAGTGTTTTCTCCTCCTCGTCCCTGCTTCTTATCAGTCATGGTACTTTTCTCTTGGGTCCTGACCCTCCATTTCAGTTGATGTTTTTCATCTTTGGGAAGCACCCAGGCATGGGGGCAGAAGCTTGGGTTTTAGATTCAGCTGGGCTGGGTTCAAATCTCAACTGTGTGGCCTTGAACAGGTGACTTGACTTCTCTGAGCCTAACCATTGCCGGTTTCCATATTTTATATGAAGTGAGCCCTATTTTGCAGGTCAGGGAGCTGGGGCCTAGCTAGGACCCAAAGGATTATTCCAGTTTCTCATAAAACAAGTGCATAGCAGTTAATATTTGCCACAGGGTGCACAAAAAGATTCATTGCTTGCCTTCCTATTTGTAATCTTCAGAGAAAGACGGATGGGATTTCAGTAGCTCAGGGATGAGAATGTTGCCTCTGTGTATTTTTGGAGATGAGCCTTCCAAAGCAATGGGGGCTCATGCTGCCTGAGAACTGGGGCGTCAACCAGCGTTCACTCCCAGACTTACCAGACAGTAGAACCTCTCCCACAAAAGGCACATCGGAACCCACTTTGGACAATGCTGCTGTGGATTATGGGTCAGAACTTTAAACAAGAGGTAGGGGTGGCCTCGTCCCTTGGGGCTGCTGTGTGTGGATGACCTGGAGGAGGCTGTGGTGGGGCCAGGCAGGGCCAGTGGGCTGAGCCACGCATCAGAGTAACCGGCCACATTTTAGAATGGAGATTCCTGGGCCTCTCCCTGGCTGCTGTGGTTCAGCAGGGACGGCAGGGACCCAGGAGCTCCCAGGTGATCTGATTCTTGGGGAGCAGGGTTTGTGTAAGCCCTGGGCCTGTTGAGGTCAGGGCCTGGTGACCCTAATTCCTTCCAGCCCTGGATAGGGGTCTAGTCCAGAACCTGCCAGGGACGGTTTGTCAAATCTGTTACTCTTCTCCCAAGTAAACCACCAGGAACAAGACACTGTTTTAAAAATTGTTACTTATTATCCCCTTTGGCTTATTTTTTTTTCTTTCAAAAGCGGCTGGATGGCAGAGGTGATAAAGCTGGGAAGAGAGGCATCCTAGAAGGGCCCGTGTTATGAAAACCCAGAGTTTCACTCAGATGGACAGCCGCGTGGGGGCTGGCGCTCCCAGCAGTGATTGAGTTACCCTCAGCAGCGGGGTCCCGAGGTCGCAATCCCTGCTGGGGGAGTGATTGATGCCAGACTCCAGGGCCCACCTTGGGTGACCCTGGGATGTCAATGAGTGACCGCTTGTTCTGGGCCACTTGGTTCTGGGCTACCCGCATGTCCAGAGACCTCAAGGTGGGCCGATGTCCAACCAGCAAAGCAGAGCAATCCTTCTGGAAGCTTCTCTCCATGGGGGGCTGGCTGCTCCTTCATCACTCCCATCTGAGGGCTTCTGGCTGCAGCCATCTGTCACGCTGAGCAGCTCTGTGGTGGATTCTGTGCTGCTTGCTGTGTGTCTATTTTGTCAAGATCTCCACTCTCTCTGGATTCTCTCCTCTGGGTTGGCCCACGCTCACTCATCTGGCTTTGGAAGGACATTTGTCCTCTAGCTTCCTCCAGGAGGGGGATTTGTCTTAGAGAGCGGCACTTTCTCTTCCCTCCCCAGCCCCTTGTGCACCTTCTGCAGGGAGGGGAATCCCTTGGTGCTGAGAGGAGAGGTAGGAGAGCCAGGTAGGGCCTGTGGGAGCCCAGCAGAGGTGCCCTGGCCACCTCGAGTGTCTGAGACTCACGGTCTATTAAAAATGGAAAAACAAACTGGGCACCATGGCTCATACTTGTAATTCCAGCACTTTGGGAGGCTGAGGCAGGTGGATCACTTTAGGTCAGGAGTTCAAGACCAGCCTGGCCAACATGGTGAAACCTTGTCTCTACTAAAAATGCAAAAGTTAGCTGGGCGTGGTGGTGCACACCTGTAATCCCAGCTACTTGGGAGGCGGAGGCAGGATAATCGCTTGGACCTGGAAGGCGGAAGTTGCAGTGGGCAGAGATTGTGCCACTGCACTCCAGCCTGGGTGACAGAGTGAGACTCTGTCTCAAAAAAACCCAAAAAAACAAAAAAAAACAAAACAAAAAAAAACACAAAAAACAGAAAAAGAAAAAAGAAAAAAAGGAAAAACAACAAAGTTAGCGCTGAGCAGGGTTTCAGGATTCTAGACCTGGTTTAAAATGCATTACATGGAATAACATGTTTAATCTGCAAGTTAACTTGCAGTGGTATTATCACAATTTTGACAAGACAAAGGCACGAAACAGGATTTAAGATTTTTTTTTTAAAAGGACAGAAACCCATTAATTCTAAATAATTAAAGATCAATTCATTATATACACATACCATTGACCCCCGAACAACATGGGTTTGTACAGGCTGGGTCCATTTATATGTGGATTTTCCTCTGCCTCTGCCACCCCTGAGACAGCAAGACCAACCCCTCCTCTTCCTCTTCCTCCTCCTCAGGTTCCTCAATGTGAAGACGACAACGATGATCTTTATGGCTGGGTTCAGTTTTGGTGTCTCACACCCGTAATCTTAGCACTTTGGGAGGCCAGGGTGGGTGGATTGCTTGAGCCCAAGAGTTTGAGACCAGCTTGGGCAATGGAGTGAAACCCCATCTCTACAAAAAATTAGCAGGGCGTGTTCCTGTAGTCCCAGTTACTCAGGAGGCTGAGGTGGGAGGACCTGAGCCCAGGGAAGTTGAGGCTGCAGTGAGCTCTGATTGCGCCACTGCACTCCCACCTGGGAGTCAGTCTCAAAGAAAACCCAGTCTCAAGAAACGAAACAAAACAACCCAAAAACATCTTCAGATGATCCACTTCTGCTTAATGATCAGTGAATATTTTTCCTTATGATTTTCTTAATAACATTTTCTTTTCTCTAGCTTACTTTATTGTAAGAATATAGTATATACTTATATAGCAGATAAAATATGTGTTAACTGACTGTTTATGGTATCGGTAAGGCTTCTGGTCAACAGTAGGCTGTTAGTAATGAAGTTTTGGGGGAGTCAAAAGTGTAAAGCAATACACTTTATGGGGGCAGAGCTCCTAACCCCAGTGCTGTTCAAGGGTCAATCTAATTGAACAGCTTCAAAAAATATCAAGCAATACTTATAAATCCAGAGAGAAAAACATACATCAACAATTGTAGTTGGAGCTTTTAATGATCGAACAGAGAAAACAGATACTGAAGTCTTGATCAATACAGTGAGTAAGCTGAAGATCTGAGATATATAGAGAACTTACCATTCATCGCACAGAGGCTGTGCCTTTCCTCCATGCATGCACATACCATTTACCAAAATAGGCCAGACACTGAGCCATGAAGGAAGTCTCAATCAGGTTCTAATAATTAATACAAAATAAACTGCATTCTCTAATCACAAATCAATGACATTAAAATTAACAAAAGAATTTTTTTAACAACTCCAATATTTTGGAAAGTAATTAATGTATTTATGGATAGCCCTTGGAAATGATCAAGGAAATTAAGAAGTACATAGAGTGTAACTCGGTGAAACCCCATCTCTACTAAAAATACAAAAAAATTAGCCAGGCGTGGTGGCGGGCGCCTGTAGTCCCAGCTACTCAGGAGGCTGAGGCAGGAGAATGGTGTGAACCCAGGAGGCGGAGGTTGCAGTGAGCCGAGATCGCGCCACTGCATTCCAGCCTGGGCGACAGAGCGAGACTCTGTCTCAAAAAAAAAAAAAAAAAAAAAAGGGAAAAGAAGTGCATAGAGTGAGTACTCTACTTATGTGAGCACTTCCTCTATGTATACGCAATGTGACATGCCTAAATCAGTGACATGCCTTCGGGCAAAGCCAAGGTAGCTCTTAAAGGGAGATTGAAGTTTAAAATGCGTTCATCAGGAAACAACAAATGGGAAAAACAAATGAGCCAGCTATTTAACACAAGCAACTGGAAAAAGAGCAAGAGAGCAACACCTATCCAACTGCACTCCCAGAAAACATAAGACAGGAGATGAAAAATGTAAGAGTAGAAACAAATAGAATGAATAAAACCTACAGAGGGTGAACAAAATCAAAGTCTGGTTTAAAAAGTTTAATATGCTAGACAGACTTCTGGAAAGACCAATAAAAATGAGATCTGGTGAGGGCCTTCTTGCTGCATTGTCCCATGGCAGAAGGCAGGAGGGTAAGAGGGGGAATAAATAAGATAATAAATTGGTATTATGCATAGGCATATTTAACAAATTTGATACTTAGATGACATGGATGAATTCCTTTTTTTTTTTTTTTTGAGGCAGAGTTTCACTCTTGTTACCCAGGCTGAAGTGCAAAATGGCACGATCTCTGCTCACCACAACCTCCGCCTTCCGGGTTCAAGTGATTCTCCTGCCTCAGCCTCCTGAGTAGCTAGGATTACAGGCATGCACCACCATGCCCAGCTAATTTTGTATTTTTAGTAGAGACAGGGTTTCTCCACGTTGATCAGGCTGGTCTCTAACTCCCAGCCTCAGGTGATCCGCCCACCTTGGCCTCCCAAAGTGCTGGGATTACAGGTGTGAGCTACCGTGTCTGGCTGGATGAATTCTTATAAAAAGCATAAAATGCCAGACTTGTAAAAGACAAGACAGGTAACTTGAATAGATGAATGCATGTGAAAGAGGTTAAATGGTAGTCAAAGGCACCAAAAAAATCCAAGTCTGGATAATTGTTTTTGGAGATTTCTATAATATGTTCTAGGAATGGTTAATTTCTATTTTATACAAGATATTTGGAAAATTAGAAAATGAATGGAAACTGTCTGGCTCATTTTTTGAGGTTCATGTAATCTGGATTTCAAAATCAAATAGGGACAACAGGAATTAAAAAATATATAGACCCATTTATTTATAAATGGAGTTTTAAAAATCCTAAGTAAAATATTAGTTAATAGAATCTAAAAGTATATTAAGAAAAATAAGTGATGAAGTAGAGTTCATCCAGGAATATCTAACAATCTCTCAATATAATTCACTATTGTAATAGATTAAAGAAATATATTTTATCTCAATCAATGCAGAAAAAGCATTTGATAAAGCTCAGTATCAATCTTCATCTGTTTTGTGCTTTACAACAGAATACTTGAGATTAGGTAATTTATGACAAACAGAAATGTATTTTCTCACAGTTCTGGATGCTGGGAAGTCTAAGGTCAAGGTGCTGGCATCTGGTGAGGGCCTTCTTGCTGCATTGTCCCATGGCAGAAGGCAGGAGGGCAAGAGGGGAATGAACTTGTCCTTTTATAAAAGCACGAATCCCACTCAAGAGGGAGGAGCCCTCATTGCCTAATCACCTCCAAAGGTCCCAGACTTTTTTTTTTTTTTTTTTTTAAAGATAGGGTCTCTGTCACCCAGGCTGGAGTGCAGTGACACAATCTCAGATCACTGCAACCTCTGCCTCTTGGGTCCAAGTGATCCTCCCATCTCAGCTTCTGGAGTAGCCGGGACCACAGGTGTGCTCTACCACACCTAGCTAATTTTTTATTGTTTTGGTGGAGATGGGGTTTCACTGTGTTGCCCAGGCTGGTCTCAAACTCCTGAGCTCAGGTGATCTGTCGAACTTGGTTTTCCCAAAGTGCTAAGATTACAGGTGTGAGCCGCCATGCCTAACCTGGTCCTAGGTCTTAATACTGTGTCCATGACAATTAAATTTCTTACTTCCTTCCTTTTTTTTCTTCTTTTTTTTGACAGAATCTTGCTCTGTTGCCCAGGCTGGAGTGCAGTGGCATGGTCTTGGCTCACTGCAACCTCCGCCTCCCAGGTTCAAGTGATTTTCCTGCCTCAGCCTCCTGAGTAGCTGGGGCTACAGGCATATGCCACCATGCCCAGCTCATTTTTGTATTTTTAGTAGAGACAGGGTTTCTCCATGTTGACCAGGTTGGTCTCAAACTCCTGACCTCAGGTGATCTGCCCACCTTGGCCTCCCAAAGTGCTGGGATTACAGGTGTGAGCCACCGCCCCGGCCTGAATTTCAATATGAGTTTTGAAGTGGATAATCATTCAAACCATAGCAGTACTAATCTGTGATAAAACATTTTTTTAAAAACCGTGAATTCTACCTAACACCATATACATAGCTGGATTCTGGTTAAATTAAAGCCCTAGTAGCAAAAGCAAAAATTAAAAGAATATACATGAGAAAAATCTTTGTTACTTATAAGCAGGAATGTCTTAAATAAAAATCCGAAAGCACAAACCATAGGGTAACACACTGACACATTTCATTATGTCAGAATTAGAGATTTTTGTTAAATGAAAGACAAGATGGACAAAGTTAATGCACAGCTGAACAAATGAGAAAAGATATTTGCAATGTTAATAGTTGATGAGGGATTAACAAGGGACTCCTGCCAATCAAAAAGACAAGGAGAGCAACCGCAGCAGCAGAATGGGCAAGGGATATGGACAGATGACAGAAAGAAAAACCCCAAAGCTATTATGCATATAAAGAGAAGCTCAAGGTCGTTAGTAATCACACACATGAGAACTAGAACACAACGCCACTTTCCAGCTGTTGGACTGGCAAACAGTTGAAAAGGTGATTAAGCCAAATGTTGGCCTGGATGGGTTCTGCAGGCAAGTTCATGGTGGCTGATGGAGTGTGGATGCTTCAGCCTTTCCGGAAGGATCTGGGGCTCCTGATGCTATGACCCAGTGGTTACGCTGCTGAGTATACAACCCAGAGGCATTCCATGGGATCCACCTCGGTCCACGGGTTTGAGGCTGTTCAGTGTGGAGGAGGTACGTGGGAGAGCATTGGAGACAGCCGGGTGCCAGCCATCAGAGAAAGAATGTGCAGGTGAAACGTGGCTGATTGTGCTGGAGCCACATGCAGCCATGGGAACCTGGATCAAATGTGCCCCTGCCACACGGGTGAGACTTCAGAACCTAGTGGATTTTTAGAGAGGAAAAAAGTCAGAAGAAGAATGAGATATACAATGCAATACCATTTATGCAAATAAAACATACACCCAAATAAGACTGCAATGCCTATTTTGTAAGAACATGAAATGCAGAAGCAACTACTTGGAAATCAGAGCAAAACTGTTGCCTCCAGGGGGAGGGGAGGAGGTGAGAGATTGGGGAGAGGAGGAGGTGAGAGACGGGGTAGGGGAGGAGGTGAGAGTCAGGGGAGGGGAGGAGGTGAGAGTCAGGGGAGGGGAGGAGGTGAGAGTCGGGGGAGGGGAGGGGTGAGAGTCGGGGGAGGGGAGGGGTGAGAGTCGGGGGAGAGGAGGGGTGAGAATTGGGAGAGGGGAGGAGGTGAGAGACGGGGTAGGGGAGGAGGTGAGAGTTGGGGGAGGGGAGGAGGCGAGAGTCGGGGGAGGGGAGGGGTGAGAGTCAGGGGAGGGGAGGGGTGAGAGTTGGTGGAGGGGAGGAGGTGAGAGACGGGGGAGGGGAGGGGTGAGAGTTGGCAGAGGGGAGGAGGTGAGAGACGGGGGAGGGGAGGAGTGAGAGACGGGGGAGGGGAGGAGGTGAGAGTTGGGGGAGGGGAGGGGTGAGAGTTGGGGGAGGGAAGGAGGTGAGAGACGGGGGAGGGGAGGGATGAGAGTCGGGGGAGGGGAGGAGGTGAAAGTCAGGGTGGGGAGAAACGGAAAGGAATGTGTAGACAACAAAATGACCTGGGAACCTTGCAAAGATCCATGGTGAAAATACGCTACAATAGGATAAATATGTGATTAATTCCACCCTCTTCATCTGGGGTCTCAAAAACAAGCAAGCAAACAAGCAGATAGAAAACGAAAGCAAAAAGAAAAGCTCTGAAACAGAGATATCAAAATGGTGGTAGGTTTAATATATTTACATTGAGCAAATACAAGTTTTTAACAAAAAAGATAATTTGATGTAATTTCCACATCTCATGTTCCATATTTCTGTAGCAATTTATAAGCTAATTATAGGATTTATTTAAAAATAGTAATTCTGAGAGCACTATCGGGGTATGGCCTGAGAGAGGGACACAGATTTTGAATCTCCTCTAAATTCCGACAAAATGTCTCTGTGACTATAAATATTTGGAGGCAACATCAACTCTTTAACTTTGGAGACGTTTGTAAATGTGAGGCCGGGACCCAGTGGCGCCCTCTACCCCTGCCCCATTCCCCTCCCAAATCCTGTGTCCCCACATAGGCTGAGACTATGATGTGGTAACCTGGTCTGGGTGGCTTTGAGTCCGTCTGTGTGGCAGCGTGGGAGGTTTGGACCAGGAGGAAGCTCTTTCATTGAAGAGCTTCTTCTCATGGCAGTCACCACCCCATAGATGTCACAGGTCCTGAAACTCTGCTCTTTGTGGCATCTGGATGGGGCATGGGGACCTGGGAAGACCAGTGGCAACGACACAGGACTAGGTGAATTCTGGGATGGACAGAATACTCTGTCAAGCCTTGAGCCTTAACACAGTCCCATGAGGTCAGTACTATGATGGTTATCATCTTTACTGCACAACTAAGGAAAGGGAAGAAAGGTTAGAAATTTGTCCAGGGACATAGGGCAAAGATATGGACTCAGCAGCATGGTGGCAGTGGCCACACCGGTAGCTGTGGCGGACGCAATGGTGCCTCTCAGAGGGGAGAGCCATGGCCGAGTTTTAGTTTCCAAACTGGAAGATGGAGGCGTTTAGCAACTTCCTTTGAGGCTTGCACATTGAAGCTTTGTGCTTCCCTTTGCAACAGATCTTGGCCAAAATTCATGTATCCCTGCATGCACCACCACTTGGGCACATAACTGCACACACACACAACCACACACACACACGCACGCACACATACACACACATGCACACACACACGCACATCACTCAGCTTGGGGATAGTGTTGAGCGCAATTCCAGGATCTTGCTTTATTTTTTTGTACTAAGATGCCATAACCTTGACAAATTATTTTATTAAGTTTAGTATATTTGATCAAGCACAACCAAACCCAAGAAGATGAATTATTAAAATGGAGGTTTACCTTCTATCGTTTAGGGCTATTGTTCTACAGTCAGAGTGCATCCAAGTCAGGGCTCTGCCAGAAATGAAGCACGGAGGAGCCACCAGTTAGTATTTTTCTTGCAAAGGATACCAGTTCTTCACCATCCCCGCAGCAATCTCTCTCATCTCAGCTTCCTGCCAAGGTTTCAGATCTCAGGGAGACACAGGCTCCTTGGCACGCACTGATAATCACACAGCCAACTTTGGAAGTCATGGATTTCTGAGCTGGTCTTGCGTAGGGCAGGCATTTGCCTTTGGCTGAGTGGCGTGAAAGATGTTCGTGGGCGAGCAGTGGGCTGAGCGCCGTGTGTGTGAACATCCCGTGTCCACGTTCTTCCTCACTGCATGCTTCACCTCTGGCTAGGATCAGGTTTGCCCTGAGTCGGCAGGAGCCGGAGCGTGACACCTGCATGTTTCAGGGATGGCCAACAGCATCTGTTCCAGTGGGTTCAGGTTCATGGCGTCTCCTTGAGCTGAGAAAACAAGGGGCAGATCCACGTCCACATTCCCCATTCCCCATTGGATGTCAGGCCAAGGGCAGGATTGGGCAGACGGCACCATGCCCTTGTGTGCGAGTCACGGGTGCGGCCAGCACATGGCCGCCATCCTGCTGTGTCCTGGAGTGCTCCTATTCCTCCCTGCTACAGTACATCCATGCTTCTCACGAACCTTTGCCCGCCACTGTCCACCTGGCAAGCCTCTCTGGGAGGGTTTCTGGAAGGATTCTCTCCCCTCCTCACAGTGCAGTTTCTCCCACAAACCAGCCTCATCACCCCCGCTGCCCATCGCCCATGCCCCTCCCAGCTGCCTCCTTGAGCTCCTGGCGCCCATCGTGAGCCTTCTGTTCACACGCCCTCCTTCCCGTTCCTCTCCTGCCCCATCTCACACTCCCACTCCTCCCCTTGCTCCCTCAGCCTAGATCTACTCAGCCCTCGTGCATCGCAGTCCATCCGTGACTGAGTCTATGTTTTCTAAATGACTTGCTTGTGAAAGTCCTGGTTTCCTGGTTTTCCAGCCCTGATCGCTTCGTCTCAGGGCTTTACACAGGTCTTGGTGCTGAGGATTCCCACCGGATTCCTTGTCCTTGATGCGACACCTCTCCTTGGAGAGCCTGATTCCTGGGCAGAGGTGCCGGCCTGGCCTCTCCACTGTGCGTCTCATAGGAACCCCAGACTCCACAAGACTCAACCTGCTTTTGATCCCTTCAATCTGTCCCGCCCCCAGCCTTCCAGTCTCTGTAAACGGCACCACGTCCTACTCCTCTGCTAGCGCCCACGTGCTAGGACACGCCCTCAGCTCCTCTCTGTCTCTCCCCAACACATCAAGCCCCCTCTCTGTGACCTTCACACTATGTCTGTGGTCTACAGGTTAGGTCTAGAGGGTGGGGTCTGCTTGTTCCCTGTCCTGTCCCTGTGGCCCCGATGTTGCCTCAACCGGGTAGACCATGCACCTGTGTTGGCTGAATGAGCGAGTCCAGCCTCTTCTCTCCAGCACCAGCCTCCCCTCCTTGCAGGAATCTCCTATGTGGTCACTGACAGTGGATCCAGAAGCCCCGTCTCTGCCTAGTGTCCTTCCCTGGCTTCTTGTTGCTTGGCAGGTGAAATCCCAGCTGGTCACCTCACCTGGTGTGAGGCCCAGCTGCGCCTTCTTCCCCATACCCTGTGCCTGGTGTCTGTCCTTTAGTATGCCCTGTGATCCCCCACCTCAGAACTTTCCTGGGCTCTCTACGCTGTTCATGGCTCTGTCTGTGGCTCTCTCCGTGGCTCTGTCTGTGTCTCCTTCCTCCCCAGGCTGAGCTCATCGTCACCTGCTCAGGAGGCTCCTTGAGCTCTCTCTGGAAGCGGTACCTCCCTCCTCCCCGTCCACGGTCATTCTCCATCACCTCCCCGCCAGTTCCCTTCATGAGCACTTAGGGCCTGACCTATCTGTGTAGTGGACAAGTGCCATCTCCCTCACTTGACTGTAAGCCCCATCAAGTCAGGGACTGGACCGGGGCAGCTTGCACGCTCAGTGCACGGGGCCAGCAGACATCAGCTGGACGGACGAGGTTGGGACTCGGCCTCCAGTTCTCTGTAAGGCACGTGGTGGACAGGCAGAGGATGATGGCCCCATGACTAATGGGGATCTGACTGAGATAGAAGCTGCTGCCCCTGCCCTGCCCTTGTGGACAGTGCAAGGGCAGAGAGCAAATTGTGGGTTGAGGAATTATGCACTGAACCTGTGCGCGTTCTAGTACAGAAGGATCTCGCTCCTGGGGCTGAGCTCTCCGAGGCTAGCTCTCTGACTCTGTTATCTTGGCCATGGCCTCCCTGCCTGCCACTGAGGATATCCAGCTGATGTCTGCTGGGGGCGAGGGAGGCAGAGGATGGTGGACTCAGGTGTCAGATGGAGCCTGTGAGCAGAGCCCCCCAAGATGTCAGACACTCTCTTTCCTGGCCTTGGCTGGACTCCAGCTTTAGAAGGCTGTGGAGGGCCGCTGTAGACATGGCCGGGGTCCTCCCAGCAACCCTTGCAGCCTGGGAGTAGGGGGTTGAGGGAGGCAGGGGATGGAGTGAGAGTGAGGGTGGCAATATTTCACCCTGACCTGGAGTCAGGAAGACTGATGAGAGAAAATGCGTGGACAAGGGTCATGCCTAGCCCAGGGCAGCCCGGAAGCCCTCAGGAGAGTTCTGGCACAGACAGAGACTGGGAGAAGTAAGCTGCATGGGCAGACAGGGGCACGGGGGTCCTGTGCAGGGCAGGGACCACGCTTGGCACCCATCTGCTCCTGCCTCTCCCCACTCAGCCTGGAGCTGTCCCGAGATGCTTGCAGCTTTGATCTGAGCAGAGACAGATGCTGCCCATCGGGGACACAGACCCATCCCCGTTGTCCGTTAGTGCCAGTCCCTGGGCTCTGGGTGGGCAACGCCATGCGAAGTTGAAGCTGGCTTGCCCCCTTTCATTTCTCTCTTTCTTAACTCACGAAAATGTACTTCAAGGGCTGCATCCCTGCAAGGAAACTGGAAATGTGGGAGACGAGCAGTCTGTGTGTGTTTGCCAGAGAGTCCCTGGAGACCCAGCTGACCTCCCCCCTCGACCCCACCAGGGCAGAGCCAGAGAGCCTGTGGGGACCTTGCCTGGCCCCCATCACAGAGTGGACCTAGCTCCCCAGTGAGGAAATGGGTGGCAGGGGCTCAGGGTCGGCCTGCCTGTGTGCTAGCTCTCCCCCAGGCCCCGGAGGAGGAGTCTCCTTCTTGTTGTCTTGCCTGAGATGGAAGCTGTATGAGTCAGGCTTCTCTGGAGATGAACCAATTGGATATAGATATGGAGAAAGAGAGGGAGAGTGCTAGAGAGATTACAAGGAATTGGCTCATGTAATTGTGGGGCTGGCAAGTCCAAAAAGTGGTACTCAGCAGGCTGGAGACCCAGGGATGAGTTGATGAGACTGCAGGGAGAACCCCTCCTCTTTGGGGGAACCTCCATCTTTACCATCACCTGATTGGACAAGGCCCACTCACACTCCAGAGTCTGCTGGTTTAAATGTTAATCACATCTTGGCCAGGTGCAGTGGCACACAATTCCAGCGCTTTGGGAAGCTGAGGCAGGCAGATTGCCTGAGTCCAGGAGTTCAAGACCAGCCTGGGCAATGTGGCAAAACTCTATCTCCAGAAACAAAAAAAGTTAATCACATCTGAAAAGTCCTTTCATAGCAACATTGAGACTAGTGTTTAACCAAATGTCTGGGTACCATGGCTTAGCCAAGCTGATACATAAATTAACCATCACAGGATCACACCCCACCGAGACCAAGAATGTGGGAGAATCCTGGGGCTCCCCTAGGGTGGTGGGAGATGCACTATCCTGTGCCCTGAGAGGAAGGCACCCTCCTCCCTTCTGGGGTCTCAGCCACACTCGGGGCTGGTTTGCTTTCACCATCACAGTGTCTGCTTCGAGGGTGGATCTTCAAGGACAGGGATGAGGGTGGGTGCAGGGTGGTGAAGGCACTGGGCTGCAGAGGCAGGGGGTGAGAAGACAGTGCGGAGTGTGAACCCCCATAGATCTGGCCCTTTCCTGGGCCTCAGTTTCCTTTCTTGAACAAAAGCATCATGGCATGACCTTCTTTTGCATCTCATAAGTAGGGCCAGGGGAGCTGCTGAACAGCCTGCGATGCCCAGGACAATGAAGTCGTTTTTGGCCCCAAACGTCAGTAGCGCTGAGCAGAGCAACCCTGATTTAGCGACTCCTTGTTCGTCCTGGCTCCCAGTGTGTTGGGGATGTGACGCGGGCAACTCTGCTGTGGGCTCGCAGGCTCTGCTGGTTCCATGGACAGAAAAAAGAGGAACTTCGTGCTGCTGGAACTCGGGCAGTTGTGCTGCAATGCACCCTCCTTCTTTGTGAGTGGCGACCTTGAAGGCTGGCTTGGGGCCATCGTGAAGGCAATGGGAGCCAGGGTGCTGAGGTGGAGCACCGGGGAGCCTGCCAGAAGGAGGCAGAGGAGAATTTGGCCCTTAGGTTGCGGAGAGACTGAGGAGGAAATTGGGAGAAATGGAAAGGCACCCGCAGGACTCATCAGGGAAGTGGAGGAGAAGGAAAGTCACTTTGGAGAGGGCACATGGCAGGCGTTTGAACAGGAACTCATGTTGTTGGAAACTTTCTCCAACAGCTCAGCCTGCACTGGTCTGGGGTCTCCATGAACCTCCTCTCCGCAGCTCCTGGTCTCCGCGGTCCTGTGTGGGCCCCTGAGCCCACCTGCCATTGTGCTCTGCAGCTCCCGTGACCCAGGGGCTGGCACCGAGGAGCACGTGGGCCCTCCTAGAACCTGCCACACACTGGCTCCCGCAGCTTGAAATATTAATACTCTATTGACCTGAGTTTCTTTTGGCATCTCAAATTAATTTCATTTTATTTGGACCATGATGGAGTTTAACATAACAACAAACCTTTGCCAACCTCAGACGGTTTAATAACCAAAACATTTGATTAAAAATGTTAATAGTTTGGAAGGATGGAACGTGTAGGGTCAGGACAAATTAAGCCTCTGCCATTCACATTGATGTACATTTTTCTGCCTGGAATGGGAAAATCTATTTTCTTACTACTTTTCCAAGGGAACTGGAAAAAAAATTAAACTCTTTAAAACAAGGTTTTCTTACAAAATGAATCTCCATTCTGACAGCGTGGATATTCTTTATTTACCAGGAGTCACAGGTGTGTAGGGAGGTGAGTCCTCAGCCTCCACCGCCCTATGTGGGATCTGTGTGTCGGTCTCCTGGGGCTGCTGTAACAGATGCCACAAACCGAGGGGCTTAAAGCAACAGGAATGTATTCTCTCACTGTTTCAGAAGGCAGGGATCCAAAGTCCAGGCGTCCTCAGGGCCACGTTCCCTTGGAGGCTCCGGGGAGAGTCCTTCCTTGTCCCCTGGAGTTTCTGGTGGCTGTGGCCACATTGCCCCAACCTCTGCCTCTGTCTTCATGGCCTTCTGCCCCTTGTCTGTCTCATCTGTGTTTCCTGGAAGAACAGTCATCCATGGACTTAGGGCCCACCTGGGCAATCCAGGATAACCTCATCTTGAGACCCTTCACTTAATGACATCCACAAAATAAGTCCACATTTTCCAAATAAGGTCATAGCCACAAGTACTAGGGATTAGGACTTGGACGTATCTTTTGGGGGCCATTATATTTCAACCCATTAAAAGCCTCATATCAACCTGGGAGGAGGGTGATCACTGAAGAAGCTGAGGGTCTCTGGCCCAATGAGAAGGAAGCATGACCAGATTTAGGTTCCTGTGCTGGCACTGTGGTGGAAAGAGCACTCCGATCCTGGCTGGTGGGGAGGGCAGGGGGTGGTATGGACCGGATGTTTATGTTCCCCCAAAATTCATATTTGGGAGCCATAACCCCCAATGTGATGCTATTAGAAGGTGGAGCCGGTGGTTAGGAGGTGATCAAGGTTAGATGAGATCATGAGGATGGGCACCCATGATGGGATCAGTGCCCTTATAAGAAAAGACACAAGAGAACTTGTTTACTGCTCCCCTACCCCTGCCCCATGCCATGTGAGGACACAGTGAGAAGGTGGCCGTCAGCAAGCCAAGAGAGAGCCCTCACCAGGAACTGACTGTGAGGAAGAAATGTTTAAGCAGCTAGTTTCTGGTATTGTGTTATGACAGTCCAAACTAAGATAGTGAGGTCAGCTTTCAGGAAGTCAGCACAGATGTCTTGATCACTCTCCAATTCTCCTTCTGTTTATCTATGTATCTATCTATCTATCTATCTATCTATCTATCTATCTATCTATCATCTATCATCATCTGTCATCTCTATCATCTATCCTCTTTCAGTCAATCTGTCATATATTTATCTTCTATCTATTATCTGTCATCTGTCTATCTTCTATCATCTATCTTCTATCTGTTATCTATCATCTATCAACTTCTATCTATCTATATATTATTTATCTATCTATCTACTATCATCTATCTATCATCTACCTATCTTTCTATCTTTTATCTACCATCTATCTACCTATTATCTGTCATCTATCTATTATCTATCATCTATCTATCTATCTATCATCTATCTATCTATCTATCTATCTATCATCTATCTATCATCTATCTATCTATCTATCTCTCTGTCATGTGTTTATCTATTATCTATCTAGCTATCATCTATCTATCTATCTATCTATCTATCTATCTATCTATCCATCCATATGTCCATCTGTCTCAAGAGCTTGGAATGTATGCGTCTTTGAGCCAGAAGTGTTCCTCTTCTAGGAATTTATTGATCCTAAGGAGCACTTCAAACAGGCATTGAGCTGTACACTCTGGATGCCAGCTGCAGTAGAGTCTTTAATACTGAAAAACAGGAAATTATCATGTCTGAAATAGGGGACTGGTTACATAAATGAATTGGCATCATAGGATATTTACTAACATGAACTGATACTTGCTGACTGAAACCATAGGATGTTTGTTGACATGCCACATTGCTCCATGAAAAAAAGTTGGAAAGGAGAATAGAATATAGGGCACCAATTTTACAGACAGGACTAGGCAGAGGAAGGGACCTGACAGAAGGGTCAGATGTTAACAGCCTCTAGTTCTCAGGATCACAGGAGATATTTGTAAAATGTATGTTTTCTCTGTTTTCTGTTTTTCTGCATCTTTCAGGAGGTGCTGATGAAGTCCTGGGATCCAGAGAAGTGGTTTTGGCCCCCAGAGAGCTCCTAGTGTAGCTGGCAAAAAAAAAAAAAAAACAGACACAAAAGACACATAGGCACCTATGTATAATGCCATGTGGTTGTCAGGAAACAGACCACGGACAAAGTCATCATGGCAGGGAAGGCTGGGCAGGATGTGGGAGGTCCTTCCCAGCAGAGGAACAGCCGGGGCAAAAGCCTGGCCGTGGGTGCAGTTGTGCTGCGTTGGGCTGCAAATGTCTGGCAGGCTGGGGTGCAGAGCATGTGTAGAGAGGAGAGCAGAGGGAGGCTGGGAGCTGGGTGAGGACAGAGACCACCATGGGGAACTGCTGAGTTCTTAAAAAATATATAGTAGACTATAAAAATACTATAAGTATAAATTTAGATGTACAACATGATATTTTGATACACATATAGATAGTAAAATGGTTATGATAGGCAAGGAAATTAACATATTATCTCACATAGTTACCCTTTTTTTTTTTTTTTTGGTGGCAAGAGCACCTAAAATCTACTCTTTTAGCAAAAATCCTGAGTGCAATGCAATGTTATGAAGTATCATCCTCAGGCACTGGACCTCCAGAGCTGTTCAGCCTCTGTATCTGCTTTGTATCCCTTGGCTCACATTTCTCCAGTTCCTACCCCAACCCCACCATGACCACTGTTTTATTTTCTATCTCCTTTTAAAAAAAGGAGTAAAAAGGAGTAGCCTCCTTTTTTTTTTTTTTTTTTTTTTTTTTTTTTTTGAGACAGTGTCTCACTCTGTCACCCAGGCTGGAGTGCAGTGGCATGATCTCGGCTCACTGCAACCTCTGCCTCCTGGGTTCAAGTGATTCTCCTGCCTCAGCCTCCCAAGTAGCTGGGACTACAGGCGCCCACCACCACGCCTGGCCACTTTGGGTTTCACCGTGTTAGGCAGGATAGTCCCGATCTCCTGACCTCGTGATCTGTCCGCCTCGGTCTCCCAAAGTGCTGGGATTACAGGCATGAACCACCGTGCCCGGCTGCCTCCTTTTTAAAAAAAGATTCCACGCGGATACTGAGGACGGCTTGTCCATGTCACAGTGGGGCTTGGTCTTCTCCCAGGGGTCCTTGGGAGCTACTGTTTTAAGTGGAGACATGACAAGACCACAGCTGGGCTTTGGGAGCTCATGGGGTGCTGTGCAGGACGGAGTGGTAGGAGATGATTCTGGAAGCTGGGGCACCAGATCAGGGGCCAGAGCAGTGAGTGTTCCAGAATCTTCCATCCCTGGCACCGGAACCACACATTGCTTGTCTATGATGCCATGCTCCCACCTTGGGGACAGGGGGCACTGTCATCTGAAATAAATTAAAACTCTCCAGGCTACTATTCCTGATGGAGACCCCTATTTCCGTGGCAGCCCCTGATGCCGGTTGTCCTTCAGGAATAATCTGGGGTCCGCTGGTGCCACCGTGGCTGCCGTTGCATTTATTTATGTCTTCAGCGCTGTGGGGAGAGGTGGCACGGGCCTGGATTCCCCAGGGAGACAGTAAACTGTCAAGCTTGTGTTTATTATTATAACACACATATTTGAAACTCCACAAATCTCTGATCCAGGGAGAGATGGAAATACGTTAGCCTCAAAACATACTTCAAAATACTTCGGTCTCAAAAAAACCTCTCAAGTCCAGCAAATGGGTTCAGGGACCCGGGGAACCCAAATCGCCCTCAGCCCTTATTGAGAAAATCACTTTCTGGTGAGCGATCGAAGCCATATACTGCACTTTATTATGTTGCCTCAGCAAGATGGGTTTGGGCAGAGAAGAAAAGTACAAGAATGGAGTTTAATCAAACTCGAGCCTGGCCTTGGGAATAGCTGAAAAGTTAGCATTAAAACAACAGCTACAGGTGAAGCTATTTCGCGGGCTGCATCACCGCACCCATCCCCTCTTCTGGAGGGCACCGTGGGAGGGTGGGGGCGGGGAGAGCATCGGAGTGGTGAAAAGAGGCGCGATCAAAGCACAGCGGGGTTTCTGTTCCTGTTTTCTGGTCCCTTCCCTGTTAAGTTTCCAGGGGCCACACCAAAAGGTGTGGGGTTGCTCTGCTCTGCCTGAGAATCACCCTCCATATACAGACCTGGAGGAGTGCCCAGGGTTGTTCAGCTTTGCTGGAGGAAACTGGTAGCTTAGGATATTCATGGAGCTGAGTTGGGGTTCCAACGACACGATCCCACTGCAGGGTCCTCCTCAGCGTGCTGACAATGTCTGCTTAGTGGGAGGGCCAGCCCCAGGCTCTGATGCAGTGGAGGCTGCTGTGCCTGCTGAGTTTTTTTTTTTTTTCTTTTTCCTGGTGCCTCCAGCCCCAACAGTCTGTCCTGGTGCAGTCCTTCCCTCTGACCTGGCTTGAAATTTCTCCCAGGCCAAGGCAGTGAGCCATGACTCCAATTCCATGTCAGGGGCAAGAGTGAATTCTGGGTTCCCAGGCCTAACTATCTCGTTTTTCCAGTAGCCCAGGAAAGTGAACTGCAAAACTTCTTTAAAAGGGTCCAACTAAGCAAGCCCCTCCTATCTTCAGAGGCGGCCTGTGAATGTGAATGTACGAAAGGAGATTTGCTTCTGCGGCATCCCAGGAGGCCATAGGGGCCATATGGGTTCTCCTCTGGACAGGCCAATGGTTCCCTTATAGACATTGAAGGAGAAGCTAATGAGGGGAGAAGAAAAGGTGAGCTTCCAACAGCTAGGGGTGGGAGTTTTCTTGAGGGAGAGAAAAAATTGTTTGAAAAAAACCTAAGTCATTCCTCCTTTTATATAATTAAAAAATTGTTACAGTAAAATAGGCTTCTTTTTAGTTTACAGTTCCATGAAATTTAATACATGTATAGACGCATAAAACTCCACCTTGGTTAGGGCACAGAACAGCCCCAGCATCCCACAAAGCCTCCTCCTGCTACCCTCTGTGTCAGCACCTCCCCGTCATCTCACCCTTGGCCATCACTGATCTGTCCTTCATCACCATGGTTTTCTATTTTGGAGAATACCATACACAAGGAATCATGTTGTGTGTCTGTTGCTCTTTGAGATGGGCTTCTTTCGCTTCGCAAAATGCCTCTGAGATTCATCCAAGTTGTGGCTCAAGAGTTCCCTCCTTTTTGTTGCTGAGTAGAATTCCATTGTACGGACACATCAGTTTGTTTATGCATTCACCCGAAGGACCTTTGGCTTGTTTCCAATTTCTGATGATTATAAGTAGAGCTGCTCTAAATATCTGCATACAGGTCTTTGTGCAAACCTAAGTTTTTATTTCTCCAGGGACAATGCCTAGGAGAAAGATGACTGAGTCCTATGGTAAATGTATGTTTAAGTTTATAAAAAAACTGCCAAACTGTCTTACTGAATGACTATACTGTTTTGTATTCCCGTGAATAATGAGAGCTCCAGTTGCTGCATGTCCTTGCCGCTATTTGATATTATCATATTTTGACTTTAGCCATTCTAAAGGTATGTGGTTGCTATGTTTCAAATGTCTCCTTCAAAACTCGTGGAAATTTAACTGTTACGGTGGAACTATTAAGAGGTGATTGGGTCATGAGAGCTCTTCTTTCATGAATGGATTGATGCCATTATTGTGGGAGTGGGTTCCTGATGGCAAGCTCATTCATCCCACTCTGCCTGCTCTCCTATGCATGCTCTTTTGTCCTTCCTTCACCTCTGGGATGGGGGATGACACAGCATGAAGGCCCTCATCAGATGTTGGCCCCTTGATGTTAGACATTCCAGGTTCAGAACTGTAAGAAAGAAATCTCTGTTCTTTTTTTTTTTTTTTTTTTGAAATCTCTGTTCTTTATAAAGCACCCAGTCTGTGGTTTTCTGTTATAGCAGCCAAAAAGGGCTAAGGCAATGGTGATGTCTCATTGTGATTTCAGTTTGCATTTTCCTAATAACTAATGGTGTTGAACTTCATTTCATGTGCTTATTTGCCATCTACACAACCTCTTTGGTGAAACACCTGTTTAAGCCTTTTGACCATTTAAAATTGAGTTGTTGAGTATTGAGAGTTCTTTATATATTCTAAATATAAGGCTTTTGTTGCATATGTGATTTATGCATATTTTCTCTCTTCATTCTTCTAACTATGTCTTTGGAAGAGAAAATGTTTTTAATTTTGCCAAAATTTAATTTGTCTTTTTTTGTTTGTTTGTTTTATGAATCATGCTTTAGGTGTCATGGCTAAGAACTCTTTGCCTGAACCTAAGTGGTAAAAATTTTCTTCTGTGTTTTCTTCTAAAAGTTACATTTCCCGTTTTCCATTTAGATTTTTGATCCATTTGAGTTAATTTTTGTATAAAAGTGAGGTGTAGGTTAAGGTGTGTGTGTGTGTGTGTGTTTTGCCTATGGATGACCAATACCATTTGTTGAAAAGACCACCTTTCATTATTGAATTGCATGTGTACCCTTGTGAAAAGTCAGTGAGTTGTACGTGTGTGGTCCTGTTACATTGATCTACGTGTTGGCCCACTGCTAATACCACCCAGTCTTGACTACTGTAGCTGAAGCCCACTAAGCCTAAATATCTGTAGGGTGATTCTTCCTGTTTCCATTTTCCTTTTCAGATTTGTCTTAGCTACTCTAGTTCCTTTTTTAAGCAGTTTGTCTATGTCTTCAAAAATCCTACTGGATTTTTGTAGGAATTGAATTAAATTTATAGATCCATTTGGGGAAGATTGATATCTTTACTACATGAATCTTCCAAGCCATGAGCATGTTATGTCTCCATGTTTCGTTAAGTTTTTAGTTTCTTTCTTTCTTTTTTTTTTTTTGAGATTTTTGAGATGAAGTCTCGCTCTTATCACCCAGGCTGGAGTGCAATGGCGCGATCTCAGCTCACTGCAACCTCCGCCTCCCAGGTTCAAGCAATTCTCCTGCCTCAGCCTCCCGAGTAGCTGGGATTACAGGTGCCTGCCAACACGCCTGGCTAATTTTTGTATTTTTAGTAGAGATGGGGTTTCACCATGTTGGCCACACTGGTCTTGAGCTCCTGACCTCAGGTGATCCACCCACCTCGGCCTCCCAAAGTGCTGGGATTACAGGCATGAGTTACCGCGTCTGGCAGTTTTTAGTTTCTTTTATTAGCATCATTAGTTTTCATTATACAGATATTGTACATGTTTTGTTAGATTATTTTCAATTATCCTATATTTTAAGAGATTTGTAAGTGATATTAACTTTTAAATTCTGGTTTCCACATGTTCATTGCTGTTATGTAGAAGTATTATTGACTTCTTGTGTGTTGACCTTGCATCTTGCAACTTTGAAAAGCTATTCTTTTGTTAGTTTTTTGGGGGTATAGTCACAGTTCATTCTACAGAGACAATCATATCATCTGCAGATAGGTACTGTTTTATTTCTTCCTTTCCAATCTGTATGCATTTTATTTCTTTTTCTTGCCTTATTGCCCTACCTAGTATTTCCATAGAATGAAGAATAAGAGTTATAAAAGTGGGCATCCTTGCCTTGTTCCTGATATTAGGGAGAAAGCATTCAGTCATTTTTAATATGATGCTAGCTGTAAGTATTTTGCAAAATGTTCCTTATCAGGTCGAGGAAGTTCCCTTATGTTCCTACTTTGCCAAAAGTTTTTACTGTAAGTGGATATTTTCTATCTAATGATTTTTCTGCGTCAATTAATATATGAATTATTTTATTTAGCATGTTAATGTGATAGATTAAAAATCCATTGATGGAATTTTGAAGATTGAACTAGCCTTGCATTTCCAGGATATTCTTTTAACACATTGCTGGACTCAGTTTGCTAATGTTGTCTCAAAGAGTTTTGTATCTATATTAATGAGGAATATTGGTCTGTGGGTTTTTTTTTAAATATTGTTGAGAAACAGTCTTTTATTGAGTAAAACACCTTGAAGGCCTCTTTGGATATGAAAGTTGAATCTCTGCATCTATTTTTCAGGGCATGGTGGGGATGATAGGATCATGGGCTGCCTAATTATAGGAGCAGAAATGGGGTACAGGTTCATGGAGGTGATAGTAGTAGTGAAGATGCAGGTTGAAGTTGGGGCTGGAAGAGAAAAGGGAGTTAATGAATGAGAGGAGGGAGG
Source organism: Symphalangus syndactylus (assembly GCF_028878055.3). NCBI lineage: Eukaryota > Metazoa > Chordata > Mammalia > Primates > Hylobatidae > Symphalangus > Symphalangus syndactylus. Next base: position 32,882,130 of record NC_072444.2, on the reverse strand, counting down.
GGGTTGTGAGGGAGAGAGGAACCCAGCTATGGGCTGGAAGCTGGAGTATCCCAGGAAGTGGTGCTAGGGAGAGCTGGGTGTTTAGGTGAAGGTGCTCTTCATAACAGGAATGTATGGAATCAGGCTTCAGCCTGGTGCTGGGTAGGGGTGAGGGTCACTACCTCTGCACCCTCAGCACCAGTAGCAACACCACAGCACCCATAACCTTGGGTAGGGGTGGGGGGGCCTTTGGACGCCAGAAACCAAGCAAAGAACCGAGCAAGAGTGGGGGGCCCTGGAGTGCAACACGGATATTGCATGCCTGCTGGGAAATGCAAACAGGGGTGGAGAATGCAGTGGGGCCAGGAAAACCTGCAGCCCCTACCAAGATAAAATAAACTCTTTCAAGAGGGGAAATGTGGAGTTTTCACATGTTGAACCCGGATTTGGGTCTATGTTTATTTAATGAGTGAAAGACAGGGTGACTCCATAAAACTGGAGGACTTTGGAGGAGATTTGGCAGCTCAGTGTGGGTTGTGGTGGTGGTGGTGGGGTGTCTTTTTTCAAATAAAGCATCCCAGGAGAGACTCTTCTTAACAATCCCCTGACTATGGTGGCTCCATCCCTTGCCATCCCTTTCCTGCTTCCCTGTTCTTATTTTGTGGCACTTGCCACTTCTTGTACTTCATTATGTCTTTAGTTGTTTACTGCCTCTATCTCCCAGAATGTCAGCTTCATGAGGGCAGGACTCAGTCCCTGCTCTATCCGCAGAGCTTGGGGTAAGTTCTTGGCACATAGCTGATTGCCCATTAATATTTTTTGAGTAAATGCAGAAGTGAGTGTCTCCTTTGGGCTGTCCACCTCTGGCATATCCTGGGCCAGGCAGGCGCCATGGGCTGGTGGACTTGGGCAGGGTGTGGCTCCATGCCCACCCATGCAAGCCCTGCTGTTTGTTAGTGGCAGCTGAGCACATGGCCTGCTCCAGCCCCAGGTACCTCTCTCCCCTGACCTCTCCCAGCCCTCGATCTGACCTGGACCAAGCCGACTACACTGTTCACCACAGGGCAGGGCCAAATCTCCTACATATGGGTTGAATCATGCCTACCAAAAAGACATGGTGAAGTCCTAACCTCAGTACCTGTGAATGTGACCTAATTTGGAAAGAGAATCATTGCAGATGTCATCAAGTGAGGGGGGGCAAATCCAATGATTGATGTCCATATAAGAAGAGGGAGATCTGGAGAGGTGAGGAGGCCGTGTGAAGATGGAGGAGAGATGCGAGTGAGGCAATCACAAGCCAGGGAACTCCAAGGATGACCACACTCGCCAGAAACCAGAAGAGGCCAAGTAGGATTCTTCTACAGACCTTCAGTGGGAGGGCAGTCAACACCTTGAACTAGGACTTCCAGCCCCCAGAACGGTGACAGAATAAATCTTCTATGCAGGTGGGAGCAGGGCTCAGTGACCAGCTGGGTCTGTTTGCAGTCAGAGAAGAAAGGGCAGAGTGGGCAGGGGTCAGTCTTGGTGTCCTCTGTCCAGGCCAGGGAGGAGGATAGACAGGGGCCAAGGAAGCCCGTAACAGCCACCGAGTGCCTGAGTCATCTCAGCGCTGGCACAGAGCGCCTGGCCGCCGTCCCTCCAGCTTCCGCCCTCTGTCCCTCCAGCTTCCACCCTCTATGATAGGGTCGGGACTGCCGTAGGGACAGCCTGTGCTCTTCTGAGTCAGACCAGCTGCTTCTCAGCAGGGACCACAGCATTTCCCGTGGCTCAGCTCAGGACAGTTGCCGGGGAGCTTCTCCGGGAGTGTTCCTGGGAGGGCTTGGCTGGCACATAGCAGGAACATAAACCAAACACTCTTTTCTCTGCTATTCTCTCATCACTTGATGCAGAACACTTCTGACACCAAGAGTGTGGGTTCCCCGACCCCCAGCCATCAATTCAGTTCTCCAGCAGACACCAGCCTGGCGTCCTCTAATTCAATTCTCACACGATCTACCTGGTGTTAGTGTCAGACCCCACAGGTGAAGGGCTCAGCCCCACAAGACTGCCCCATTCAGATGCTAATCATGAGTCTGAGCCTGCAGACCTCCTGACCGATGGCTGTAAATCAAGTTTCCACCATCTGCTAGGACGGCTCACAGAACTCAGGGAAACTTGTTACTTACATTTATGGTTTATTATAAATGGTACAGAGGGACAGCCGGACAGAGATGCTCAGGTCCAGGCATGGGGCACAGGGCACGGGGCTTCCATGCCCTCTCTGCAGCGCTCCACCCTCTAGGCACCTCCATATGTTTAGTAATTTGGAAGCTCTCCAAACCCCATAGTGGAGGGATTTTCATGGAGGCTTTATCATGTAGGCCAGATAGATGATTAACTCAGTCTCTAACCACTGTCCCCTTCCTGGAGGATGGTGAGGGTGGGCAGCCATAACCCCCCTGTGAATATAACTCCATTGGCCTGGGATCCACGTCCCCATCCCCACAGCAGCTGCAGCGAGCCCCACCCAAGGAGAGGCTGAGCTCAGACACGCTTATCCCTGCCCCCACCCGGTGGTCTTTCTCTATCTGCCCTGGTAGCCAAAGACAAAGGTCATAAGCTCTTGGGAGCCCTATGGCCCTTCCCACTGTCTCAGAATCCTGAATACTTAACAGGTGTCTCTAGGGCAAGTTTGCATCCTCGTTATGGGACAGTAGCTAACGCAGTCTTGAAAGCACCACCTCCTGGCTGGAGGCCATTCAACATAAAGCCAGCACACTAAACAAAAACAACCAAGGACCCTTACAGAGTTCACCTCACTCCTCTGCTGCCTCCACTGGAGCAGCTGCTGGTATCCACAGCTGCAAGACCTGAAGACAGATCATATCACATCATAGGATTCTTTGCAGGCAGACACTCTCACGTACCAGCCTGGAGCCCAGTATCTCCACTGGGTGACTAGACCCAGAAAAGCAAAAACAATTACTACAGTTTGGCTCCCGGGAAGCCCCATCCCTAGGGGAAGGGGGAGAACAGCACCTCAAGGGAGCACCCTGTGGAACAAAAGAATCTGAACAGCAGCGCTTGAATCCGAGATCTTCCCTCTGACATAGTCTACCCAAATGAGAAGAAACCTGAAAAACAGTTCTGGCAATATGATAAAACAAGGTTCTTTAACACCCCCAAAAGATCACACTAGCTCACCAGCAATGAATCCAAACCAAGAAGAAATCTCTGAATTGCCAGAAAAAGAATTTAGAAGGTCGATTATTAAGCTAATCAAGGAGGCACCAGTGAAAGGTGAAGTCTAACTTAAAGAAATAAAAAACATGATACAGGACATGAAAGGAAAATTCTTCAGTGAGATAGAGAGCATAAATTAAAAAAAAATCACAACTTCCTTCCAGAAATCAAGGACACACTTAGAGAAATGCAAAATGCACTGGAAAGTCTCAGCAATAGAATCAAACAAGCAGAAGAAAGAACCTCAGAGCTCAAAGACGAGACTTTCAAATTAACCCAATCCACCAAATACAAAGAAAAAAGAATAAAAAAAAACACAAAGTCTCCAAGAAGTTTGGGACTACGTTAAACATCCAAACCTAAGAATAATTGGTGTTCCTGGGGAAAAGAGAAATCTAAAAGTTTGGAAAACATATTTGAGGGAATAATTGAGGAAAACTTCCCTGGCTTTGCTAGAGATCTAGACAAGAAGCTCAAAGAACAAAAAGCTCAAAGAACACCTGGGAAATTCATTGCAAAATGATCATTGCCTAGGTACATTGTCCTCAGGTTATCAAAGTCAAGACGAAGAAAAGAATTTTAAGAGCTGTGAGGCAAAAGCATCAGGTAATCTATAAAGGAAAAACCAGAGTAACAGCAGATTTCTCAGAGGAAAAGCTAGAAGGGATTGGGGTCCTATTTTTAGCCTGCTTAAACAAAACAATTATCAGCCAGTAATTTTGTGTCCAGTGAAACTAAGCTTCATAAATGAAGGATAGATACAGTCTTTTCCAGACAAACAGATGCTGAGGGAATTCGCCACTACTGAGCCAGCACTACAAGAACTGCTAAAAGAAGCTCTAAATCTTGAAACAAATGCTTGAAATACAACAAAATAGAACTTCCTTAAAGCATAAATCTCACGGGACTTATATAACAATAACACAATGAAAAAAAAAGTATTCAGGCAACAAATAGCACAATGAATAAAATAGTACCTCACATCTCAATACTAACATTGAATGTAAATGGCCTAAATGCTCCACTTAAAATATACAGAATAGCAGGATGAATAAGAATTCGCCAACCAATTTTCTGCTGTCTTCAGGGGACTCACCTAACACATAAGGACTCACATAAACTTAAGGTAAAGGGGAGGAAAAATATATTCCATGCAAATGGACACCAAAAGTGAGCAGGAGTAGCTATTCTTATATCAGAAAAAACAAACTTTAAAGCAACAGCAGTGAAAAAAACAAAGAGGGATATTACATAATGATGAAAGGATTAAACAGGAAAATATCACAATTCTAAATTTATATGCACCTTATACTGGAGCTCCCAAATTTATAAAACAATTACTACTAGACCTAAGACATGAGATAGATGGCAACACAGTAATAGTGGGGAATTTCAGTACTCCACTGACAGCACTAGACAGGTCATCAAGACAGATAGTCAATGAAGAAACAATAGACTTAAACTCTACCCTACAACTAATGGACTTAACAGATATTTATAGAACATTCTACCCAACAACTGCAGAATATACATTCTATTCATCAGCTCATGGAACATTCTCCAAGGTAGACTATATGATAGGCCATAAAACAAGTCACAGTAAATTTAAGAAAATCAAAATTATATCAAGTACTCTCTCAGACCTTAGTGGAGTAAAATTGGAAATCAACTCCAAAAGGAACCCTCAAAACCCTGCAAATACATAGAAATTAAATAACCTGCTCCTGAATGATCATTGGGCCAATGATGAAATCAAGATGGAAATAAAAAATTCTTTGAATTGAATGCTGACACAACCTATCAAAACCTCTGGGATACAGCAAAAGCACTGCTAAGAAGAAAGTTCATAGCATTAAAGACCTACATAAAAAAGTCTGAAAGAGCACAAATAGACAATCTAAGGTCACACCTCATGAAACTGGAGAAACAGGAACAATCCAAACCCAAACCCAGCAGAAGAAAAGAAGTAATGAAGATCAGAGCAGAACTAAATGAAATGGAAGCAATAAAAACAAATGAAAATACAAAAGATACATGAAATAAAAACCTGGTTCTTTGAAAAGATAAATTGCTAGAACATTAGCGAGATTAACCAATAAAAGAAGAGAGAAGATCCAAATAAGCTCAATTAGAAACAAAATGGGAGATATTACAACTGATACAACAGAAACACAAAAGATCATTCAAGGCTACTATGAACACCATTATGCACATAAACTATAAAACCTAGAGGAGATAGATAAATTCCTGGAAATATACAACCTTCCTAGGTTAATCCAGGAAGATATAGAATCTCTGAACAGACCAGTAACAAGCAATGAGATTGAAATGGTAATAAAAATACTGCCAAAAAATGTCCAGAACCAGATGGATTTACAGCTGAATTCTATTAGACATTCAAAGAAAAATTGATACCAATCCTATTGATACTATTCCAAAAGATCAAGAAAGAGGGAATCTTCCCTAAATCATTCTATGAAGCCAGTATCACCCTAACACCAAAATCAGGCAAGGACATAAAAAAATAGAAAACTACAGGCCAATATCCCTCATGAACATGGATGCAACGATCCTCAACAAAATACTAGCTAACCAAATCCAACAGCACATCCAAAAGATAATCCACCATGATCAAGTAGGTTTCATACCAGGGATGCAGGGATGGTTTGACATACGTAAGTCAATAAATGTGATACACAACATAAAGAGAATTAAAGACAAAAATTATGTGATTATCTCAATAGATGCAGAAAAACATTTGACAAAATCCAGCATCGCTTTATGATTAAAACCCTCAGCAAAATCTACATAGAAGGGACAAACCATAGGTATAAAAGCCATCTATGACAAACCCATAGCCCCTGGTCCTCTTGAGAATGGAACAGGAGAAGGATGCCCACTTTCGCCACTTGTATTCAACATAGTACTAGAAGTCCTAGCAAGAGCAATCAGACAAGAGGAAGAAATAAAGGGCATCCAAATCGGTAAAAAGGAAGTCAAACTGTTGCTGTTTGCTGATGATAGGATCATATACCTAGAAAACCCTAAAGACTCATCCAAATAGCTCCTAGAACTGGTAAATGAATTTAGCAAAGTTTCAGGATACAAAATTAATGTACACAAATCAGTAGCCCTGCTGTACACCAACAGCGACCAAGCTGAGAATCAAATCAAGAACTTAACCCCTTTCACAATAGTCACAAAAATATTGAAATACTTAGGAATATACCTAACTAAGGATGTGAAAGACCTCTACAAGGAAAACTACAAAACACTGCTGAAAGAAATCATAGATGACACAAACAAATGGAAACACATCCCACGCTCATGGATGGGTAGAATCAATATTGTGAAAATGACCATACTGTGAAAAGCAATCTACAAATTCAATGCAATCCCCATCAAAATACCATCATCGCTCTTCACAGAACTAGAAAAAACAATCCTAAAAATCATATAGAACCAAATAGAGCCTGCATAGTCAAAGTAAGACTAAGCAAAAAGAACAAATCTGAAGGCATCACATTACTTCAAACTATGCTATAAGACCATACTCACCAAGACAGCATGGTACTGGTACAAAAATAAGCACATAGACCAATGGAACAGAATAGAGAACCCAGAAAAAAGCTAAATGCTTACAGCCAAGCGATCTTTGACAAAGCAAACAAAAACAGAAAGTGGGGAAAGGACACCCTATTCAACAAATGGTGCTGGGATAATAGGCAAGCTACATGTAGAAGAATGAAACTGGATCTTCATCTCTCATCTTTTACAAAAATTGACAAGATGGATCAAAGACTTAAATCAAAGACCTGAAACCATAAAGATTCTAGAAGATAACATTGGAAAAACCCTTCTAGACATTGGCTTAGGCAAAGACTTTATGACCAAGAACCCAAATGCAAATGCAACAAAAACAAAGATAAATAGATGGAACTTAATTAAACTAAAAAGCTTCTGCACAGCAAAAGAAATGATGAGCGGAGTAAACAGACAACCCACAGAGTGGGAGAAAATCTTCACCATCTATACATCTGACAGAGGACTAATATCCAGAATCTCTACAAAGAACTCAAATCACAAGAAAAATAAACAATCCCATCAAAAAGTGGGCTAGGGACATGAATAGACAATTCTCAAAAGAAGATATACAAATGGGCAACAGGCATATAGAAGAATGTTCAGTATCACTAATTATCAGGGAAATGCAAATCAAAACCACAGTGTGATACCCTCTCCCTCCTGCAAGACTGGCCATAATAAAAAAATAATAGACATTGGTGTGGATGTGGTGAAAAGGGAACACTTTTACACTGTTGATGGGAATGTAAACTAGTATGAACACTATGGAAAACAGTGTGAGGAGATTCCTTAAAGAACAAAAAGTAGAACTGCCATTTGATCCAGAAATCCCACTACTGGCTATCTACCCAGAGGAAAAGAAGTGATTATATGAAAAAAATTCTTGCACATGCATGTTTATAGCAGCACAAGTCACAATTGCAAAAATATGAAAACTGCCCAAATGCCCATCAGTGGATAAGTGGATAAAGAAAATGTGGTGTGTATATATATATATATAGCTACTCTGAGATAATACTACTCAGCCAAAAAAAAAAAAAAAAAAAAAAAAAAAACCAAAATAATGGCATTCACAGCAACCTGGATGAAATTAGAGACTATTATTCTAAGTGAAGTAACTTAGGAATGGAAAACCAAATATCGTATGTTCTCATTCACATGTGGGAGCTAAGCTATGAAGATGCAAAGGCATAAGAATGATACATTGGTCTTCTTTAGGAGGTTCCAAGATGGCTGAACAGGAACAGCTCCAGTCTGCAGCTCCCAGCGTGAGCGACGTAGAAGACGGGTGATTTCTGCATTTCCAACTGAGGTACCGGGTTCATCTTACTGGGGCTTGTCAGACAGTGGGTGCAGCCCACAGAGCAGGGCAGGGCATTGCCTCACATGGGAAATGCAAGGGGTCAGGGAATTCACTTTCCTAGCCAAGGGAAGGGGTGACAGATGGCACCTGGAAAATCAGGTCACTCCCACCCTAATACTGTGCTTTTCCAACGGTCTTCGCAAACGGCACACCAGGAGATTATCTCCCATGCCTGGCTCGGAGGGTCCCACGCCCATGGAGCCTCACTCATTGCTAGCACAGCAGTCTGAGATCGAACTGCAAGGTGGCAGCAAGGCTGGGGGAGGGACGCCCTCCATTGCTGAGGCTTCAGTAGGTAAACAAAGTGGCTGGGAAGCTCGAACTGAGTGGAGCCCACCGCAGCTCAAGGAGGCCTGCCTGCCTCTGTAGACTCCATCTCTGGGGGCAGGGCATAGCCAAACAAAAGGCAGCAGAAACCTCTGCAGACTTAAATGTCCCTGTCGGACAGCTTTGAAGAGAGTAGTGGTTCTCCCAGCATAGAGTTTGAGGTCTGAGAACGGACAGATTGCCTCCTCAAGTGGGTCCCTGACCCCCAAGTAGCCTAACTGGGAGGCACCCCCCAGTAGGGGCAGACTGACACCTTACATGGCCAGGTACCCTTCTGAGACAAAGCTTGCAGAGGAATGATCAGGCAGCAACATGTGCTGTTCAGCAATATTCGCTGATCTGCAGCTTCTGCTGCTGATACCGAGGTAAACAGAGTCTGGAGTGGACCTCCAGCAAACTCCAACAGAGCTGCAGCTGAGGGTCCTGACTGTTAGAAGGAAAACTAACAAACAAAAAGGACATCCACACCAAAAACTCATCTGTATGTCACCATCATCAAAGACCAAAGGTAGATAAAACCACAAAGATGGGGAGAAACCAGAGCAGAAAAGCTGAACGTTCTAAAAATCAGAGCACCTCTTCTCCTCCAAAGGAACACAGCTCCTCGCCAGCAACGGAACAAAGCTGGACAGAAAATGACTTTGATGAGTTGAGAGAAGAAGGCTTCAGATGATCAGTAATAACAAAATTCTCCGAGCTAAAGGAGGACGTTCGAACCCATCGCAAAGAAGCTAAAAACCTTGAAAAAAGATTAGATGAATGGCTAACTAGAATAAACAGTGTAGAGAAGTCCTTAAATGACCTGATGGAGCTGAAAACCATGGCAAGAGAACTACGTGACACATGCACAAGCTTCAGTAGCCGATTTGATCAAGTGGAAGAAAGGGTATCAGTGATTGAAGATCAAATGAATGAAATGAAGTGAGAAGAGAAGTTTAGAGAAAAAAGAGTAAAAAGAAATGAACAAAGCCTCCAAGAAATATGGGACTATGTGAAAAGACCAAATCTATGTCTGACTGGTATACCTGAAAGTGACGGGGAGAATGGAACCAAGTTGGAAAACACTCTTCAGGATATTATCCAGGAGAACTTCCCCAACCTAGCGAGGCAGGCCAACATTCAAATTCAGGAAATACAGAGAACGCCATAAAGATACTCCTCGAGAAGAGCAACTCCAAGACACATAATTATCAGATTCACCAAAGTTGAAATGAAGGAAAAAATGTTAAGGACAGCTAGAGAGAAAGGTCGGGTTACCCACAAAGGGAAGCCCATCAGACTAACAGCGGATCTCTCGGCAGAAACTACAAGCAGAAGAGAGTGGGGGCCAATATTCAACATTCTTAAAGAAAAGAATTTTCAACCCAGAATTTCATATCCAGCCAAACTAAGCTTCATAAGTGAAGGAGAAATAAATCCTTTACAGACAAACAAATGGTGAGAGATTTTGTCACCACCAGGAGTGCCTTACAAGAGCTCCTGAAGGAAGCACTAAACATGGAAAGGAACAACCAGTACCAGCCACTGCAAAAACATGCCAAATTGTAAAGACCATCAAGGCTAGGAAGAAACTGCATCAACTAATGAGCAAAATAACTAGCTAACATCATACTGACAGGACCAAATTCATACATAACAATATTAACCTTAAATGTAAATGGGCTAAATGCTCCAATTAAAAGACACAGACTGGCAAATTGGATAAAGAGTCAAGACCCATCAGTGTGCTGTATTCAGGAGACCCATCTCACGTGCAGAGACACATGTAGCCTCAAAATAAAGGGATGGAGGAAGATCTGCCAAGCAAAAGGAAAGCAAAAAAAAAGCAAGGGTTGCAATCCTAGTCTCTGATAAAACAGACTTTAAACCAACAGAGATCAAAAGAGACAAAGACGGTCATTACATAATGGTAAAGGGATCAATTCAACAAGAAGAGCTAACTATCCTAAATATATATGCACCTAATATAGGAGCACCCAGATTCATAAAGCAAGTCCTTAGAGATCTACAAAGAGTCTTAGACTTCCACACAATAATAATGGGAGACCTTAACACCCCACTATCAACGTTAGACAGATCAATGAGACAGAAAGTTAACGAGAATATCCAGGAATTGAACTCAGCTCTGCACCAAGCAGACCTAATAGAATCTACAGAACTCTCCACTCCAAATCAACAGAATATACATTCTTCTCAGCACCACATCGCACTCATTCCAAAATTGACCACATAATTGGAAGTAAAACACTCCTCAGCAAATGTAAAAGAACAGAAATTATAACAAACTGTCTCTCAGACCACAGTGCAATCAAACTAGAACTCAGGATTAAGAAACTCACTCAAAACCGCTCAACTACATGGAAACTGAACAACCTGCTCCTGAATGACTACTGGGTACATAATGAAATGAAGGCAGAAATAAAGATGTTCTTTGAAACTCGTGAGAACAAAGACAGACACAACATACCAGAATCTCTGGGATATATTTAAAGCAGTGTGTAGAGGGAAATTTATAGCACTAAATGCTCACAAGAGAAAGCAGGAAAGATCTAAAACTGACACCCTAACATCACAATTAAAAGAACTAGAGAAGCAAGAGCAAACACATTCAAAAGCTAGCAGAAGGCAAGAGATAACTAAGATTAGAGCAGAACTGAAGGAGACAGAGACACAAAAAACCCTTCAAAAAAATCAATGAATCCAGGAGCTGGTTTTTTGAAAAGATTAACAAAATTGATAGACCGCTAGCAAGCCTAATACTAGAGTTCTTTTTAAAGGTCTTTGTATATACATGAGAGATTGCCAGTTGTTTTCCCATTATCTATTCTCCCCTTCCTCTGTATTAATAGGACTTTAGCTGACATCATTTCCCAGGCTCCTTTTAAATTAGTTGTGGCCAATGGAATGTGAACAACAAAAAAATGATATTTAGAACAATAAATTCCTATACTTTAAAATAAGAGTGTAGATTCCTATATCTCCCCTTTCCTCTTCCTCTCTCCATCATCTGGAATTTCAATATGATGCCTGAGCTGGATAAGTCCTCTTAGATAAGAAGGTAAGAGCCCTGTGTGAAGGATCGTAGAACCAGAATGAAGGAACCCGGGTCCCAGCTCCATGGAGTGAACTGTCAGTGAGACCTAGACTGTTAACATACAGACTGCTAAGTGAAAGAAATAAAATTTACTTAGTTTAAATCAGTCATTTTGGCCACATTAGAGCAGCCTAATTCATAGCCAGTCCCAGATGTATACATTATAATTCTTTTAAAATTGTTTGTTAAAGTAGAGACAAACCATGCTGCTGCTGCTTCTCCTCTTCCTCCTCGTCTTTTTTCCTCCTTCTCCTTCTCCTTCTTCTTCTTCTGCTTCTTCTTTTCTTATTTCTTCTTCCTCTTCCTCTTCCCCTTCTCCTTCTTGTTCTTTTCGTTCTTCTTTCTTTCTTTTTTTTTTGAGAAGGAGTCTCTGTCCCCCACGCTGGAGTGCAGTGGCGCAATCTTGGCTCACTGCAAGCTCTGCCTCCTGGCTTCACGCCATTCTCTCGCCTCAGCCTCCCAAGTAGCTGGGACTACAGGCACCCGCCACCACGCCCGGATAATTTTGTTTTTGTATTTTTAGTAGAGACGGGGTTTCACCTTGTTAGTCAGGCTGGTCTCAATCTCCTGACCTTGTGATCCGCCTGCCTCGGCCTCCCAAAGTGCTGGGATTACAGGCGTGAGCTACCAATGCCCGGCCTCTTTCTTCTTTCTTCATCCTCTTCCTTCTCCTCCTCCTTTTCCTCCTCCTACTTTTCCTCCTTCTCCTCCTCCTCCTTCTTCTTCTTTATAATTCTAACCCATGGAGCTGAATATAAGCATTCAGAAGATGGTGAAGCAAAATTCTGTCGCAGACAACATTTCCAAGAAACTTGTTCAAAGCTCTTGCTCAAAGGAATGTCAGCAGCCACCAGAAACTGGAAGAGATAAGGAAAAAATTCTCCCCCAATGTCTTCAGAGGGAGCGTGGCCCTGTGGACACTTTGATTTCTTCCCGGTAATACTGATTTTAGGCTTCTGGCCTCCACAGTTACGTAACAGTAAACCTCTGTTGTCTTTAAAGCAATAAAAAAAAAGTTCTCACTCAAGAAATATTTCTAAGCCAGTTCATATGCTGCAGAGAAAAGGCTGAGTGAGCTGACTGGCGATAGCACATGGACCAGCTTTTATGAGATCCTTCTGATTGTAATTCAGTGTGGCTTAATAATTAAGGCTATAAGCTGTGAAGATGAAGTGGTGTTTTCATTGTGGAGGAAAGCATGGTCATGGTTTCCATAGTATGGGTACAACTGAAAGGATAGGAAGAACCAATCAAGGAAAAGGAAAATCTCATCCACTAGGGTGAAGCAATTTGCTCATGACCTACATATGGAGCATGCAGGATTTGTAGGGAGTAATCAGAAAAGCATCTTTCATTTTCTCTATCAGTAACCCTTTAAATGTCCTCGGTGCGGGTTGTCCTCCCAAAATAGAAACTTGAGCAATCTTGTAAGTTTTCCAGTAATATCCAGATGATAAAAAGCCCTATTGTCTGAGAACACATGGACACAGGAAGGGAAACAACACACACTGGGGTATGTCTGTGGTTGGGGGTTGGGGGTTGGGGGAAGGAAGAGCATCAGTATAAGATAATGCATGCACGGCTTAATACCTAGGTGATGGGTTGATAGGTGCAGCAAAACACCATGGCACACATTTACGTATGTAAGAAGCCTGCACGTACTGCACATGTATCTTAGAACTTAAAATAAAATAAAATAAAAAGCTTTTTTAAAAAAGAAAAAAGAATGATACATTGGACTTCGGGGACTTGGGGGGAAGGGTGGGGGTGGAGAGGGATAAAAGACTACACACTGGGGACAGTGTACACTGCTCAGGTGATGGGTGTACCAAAATCTCAGAAATCACCACTAAATAACTTATTCATGAAAGCAAACACACCTGCTCCCCAAAGGCCTATTGAAATAAAACAATAATAAAAAAAATCTGGCCTGTCTTGGAAAGCTGCCTGGAGCAGGGAAAGGCTGCAGAGGGGACAAGCCCAGGGTGGGAGATGAAGGAAGTGGGAAGTGGATTCTGTTAGTCTTGGGTGGGGCGTGTTCTTGGCAAGCAGCAGAAGGCACTCAGGCTAGTGGAGGCAGAACCTTTCGAGGTCGGGATGAAGCTGACTTAGGGCCCCTGAGGCAGGTCTCTCTCTCTCTCTCTTCTTTCAGCTTCTCCAAGCCCCAAGTCTATGTGGCCCAACTTACCAGTGCCACTACCCTGCATTCAAAGTTCTGATTGTTGGGAGAGAGACACTGATAGGACCAGCTTGGGGCGGGTGTTCACCCCTGCTGCAGCGGTGGTGGGTCACGTGGCAGGGTCACATGGTATATGAGCCTGCCCTGCAGATTTTGGCCGTGCCAGCCTTGATAATTGCATGAGCCAATTTCTTATGATAAAATCTATCTTTCTGTATACAGATGGTCTCCAACTTATGATGGTTCAAATTATGACCTTTTGACTTTATGATGATGGTGCCTTCAGCTGTGTACATTAGCAGTGAGGACCCACACAACCATTCTGTTTTTTACCTCCAGTACGGTATTCAGTAAGTTACATGAGATAGTCAATACCTTATTACAAAATAACTTCGTCTTAGAGGATTTTGCCCAACTGTAGGCTAATGCAAGTGTCTGAATACATTTAAGGTAGGCTAGGCTAAGCTACGATGAGAGGGAGGTTAGCTGTAATTAATGCATTTTCAACTTAATAATATTGTCAACTTACAATGGGTTTATCTGGATGCAGCCCCATCATAAACCAGGGAGCATTTGTAGTTGGCAACAGAATTCCTCTCCAGGAGGAAACTGTCTTTATTTGGGAAAATACCTGTATGAATTGCTGAAGGTGGAAGAAGTGGATGTCTGAAGGCCCAGCAAGAGAAGGTTCTTTAGAAAGGATCAGGAATTTAGGGCAGAGTGACAGCAAGGAAGAGACAAGGAGAGGTTGGATTAGGAAGTCATGGAGGTGAATGTTTGGCTCCAAGTTATCCATGTTTGGCAACGTGAAGCCCTTTGTGGGTACTCATCTCCCATAAACCTAAGCGTTCTGCTCATGCAGCTGTCGTGTGCCTACTTCCTGTGGGGACCCTGGCGGGGGATGCCGCTCTTCTGTGCACACTGATGAGGGGTAGACAGGAAAGAGCACCCACAGATACATGTTGGAGACCAGGAGCTGCACAGAGGCAGGCAGCTCTCCTCCACAGAGTGACTCAGGGATCAAGCCTTTCCTTTTGTGGCTCCCAGGTCCAAGAGGATGCAGCCTCTTGGGATGTGAAAAGCATGGAGAGGTGTTGCGCTTCCTTGTGAGCACAGCTAGGGCTTCAGGTTCATTTTGTCTACACCAAAAGGGCAAGGAGCCCCCAGCTCACCTTGGTGTTGCAGGCTGTGGCCAACTCCAGCAGAAAGCAGCAAATCAAAGAGTGGAGTCGCCTGTGGGGGCCCCCTCCCTGCACCTACTCAGGGGACCAGGTGTTTGGGACCATGCCGGCAGCCACGTCCTGCCCCCACCAGGGCTGAGTGGTTCTGATTCTCACGGTGACTCCTGCATAGCAGTGAGAAGCTGTTCTCTGCCAGCCTCGCATCCTTGTTACATTCCTCTCACAGCTGGACCTCCCTAACTGCCTCCCACAGCCCCGTCAGGTTCATCATTTTTCATGAGATCAAGACTTGACAGTGTTTTAGGGCACACCGGTTCATGCTGGGTGGGCACTAGCTCCTCTCGGCTGGTTTTGGCCCCAACTCTTTTCCTGCTGGGGGCTGGGAGCTGCTGGGCTGAGGGTGCTGGGAGCTGGGCTTGAGATGGAGGCTCAGGGTCAGAGCCTGGCTTCTCTTTCCTTGCATGGGGCCTGGGTTCAGGGTTCTTCTTGTTCGGAGCAAGCGGGCTGGGACCGGAGCACAAAGGCTTCAGGATGAGGGACTGGTGTGTTTCCTGAACCAGGATCTGTGAGCAGGCAGGGATTGGGAAAGGGTGGCAGGGAGAGGAAGGGGAGGAAGGAGAAGGAAGGAGGGAAGAGGAGGAGGAAGAGGAGAACACAGTGATGGAGAAGGGAGGAGGGGGAGGAGGAGGAGGAAGGAGAGGTAGTGAGAGATGGGCAGCTCTGCAGCAGGAAGTCGAGGTGATTGGGAGATGGGGTCTCATTCTAGGGTCTGAGCTGTCTACTTGGAGGGAGGAATGCTGTAGCTTGGATGATCCCAAACAGTGGGGAATCCGAAAGTCAATTATATCTGGATTTGAAGGAATCACATGATTCTATTTGCTGCAGGTCAGCCTTCCAATTGCGATTAATTAAGCTAATGCTGGGCTTAGTTTGCCCTCCGAGGGCTACCAGGTGAGGCCAGATGTGGGAATTGCTCCCCAGCTGACAGAGCCCAGTCGTGGTGGGTTTTCCAAGCAGCCTAGGGCCCACACTGCATGCATGGGGGTGGGGGGTGGGGGGGGCAGCTCCCTCTGTTGCTGGGGGAAAGGGGTCTGGCTGGCTCTTCTCTCCTCTGCCATGAAATAGCTGCTCTAGCTGCCTCTGGGCGACCAGGCCATCAGCCCAGTGCCCAAGGTGCCCAGTCTTGCAAAGTGCCAAGTCACATGTTTAGTTCTGGAGCTCAGGCCTCCGAACCAGGAAATTGCACTTGCTAGCTGCAAATGAACTGCTGTCCCACGGGGCCCTTCCTGAGCCCTGCAAGGATAACAGCAGCACAGTTACCCACTTAGAAGCTCCCTTCGGAGGCAGGCACTCTGTGTACCTTAGCGGGTGCCCGCCCACGTGCGGCCTCTGCCGGGGAAGTGACATCTAATTTCCTCGTGTCAGCTGCACACCCAGCATCTGGGGAGAGGAGGCAGCTGAGCATGGGAAACTTCCTATGCTGTTCTCCTTGGCGGGCAGGGAATAGAACTGGTCTGTCCGTAGACATCACGGAGAGGTTGTCTGTTGGTGGGGGCTGGAGAGATGCCTGAGGGCCCCCAAGGTGATGTCTGGGCCATCGGGGGTGGGAGGTGACCTGGCATCACCTCCTGTCTGGTGGGAGCGCTGGTTTCAGGCTGGATTCTGGTTTACACCTTTCCTTTTGGCGAATGCCAGGGCGTGTTCCAGAACAGCTGTTTGCAGAGTGTTCCACAGAAAGGGAAGGAAACTGTACCCCCACGTACTCCCCCACTCCCCTCCCCATAGCAGGGATCTGAGCGGCCTCTGAGTGGCTGCCAGCTCCTCCAGGCCTGCAGTCAAGGCAGAGAACAGTGTCTCCAATGACTGCCAGAAGTTGGTGGCCAAATGGTGATGGTTCTGAGCAGTAATGAATTAACATGTTGCTCCAATTTCTCGGTCAGTTTCTTATGTTCTGGGCCATGTCTCCGTGGACAGAGGTAAGATGCCCCACCACACCTTCCTGTCTCTCTCAGCCAAATTGTCCCTTTGATGCTGGGTCAGGACTTAATATACAGCCAAGGGACTGGGACAGAAATTTCTGCTCAAAGATTTGTGCTGTGATCACACAGAGGTGGCCCCTGTGTGCAGATGGCTTCCCGAGGGTCTCGGGTATCCGCTCAAGCAGCTCAGAGCCTCGGGCTCAGCCTGGCATGGGTCTGGCCCTGGGAGCCCCTGGCTGTGCTGGGAACAGGGGATCCTCCTTCCCTTGGTATATTCATCTCACATCAAGGAATTTCCATCTCCCTTTCTTGAAAATCAATTACTGAACTAAATTGCTTGTGGATGCACTAGCATATCATAATTGTGCCACGCTGGGCCCGTGGTTATCCTATGGAGTTTGGGCCAAATTATGAATTACATCAGCTCCTCAGATAGGCTTCGCTTGTAATCAGGCCTTGGCCAGACAAACTTCTTCCAGAAAGGGTGCGTGGGAGTAGCTCTTGGGCAACTGACCAGGACGGATGCTGGACGGTGGCCTCTACTGAGTGGGGGTGTCTGTGGGGACCCCAGAGGCCGGGGGGCAGGCAGAGCATGTGAGTGTCCCAGCTGGGCCACTGCAGCTGTGGCTGGCTCACGGGTGCCCTGACAGACACCCTGGTCACACGTCAGGATCTTGGCAGAGCCTCAAGGCAGGAGTTAGTTCTCCAGGAGGAGGAAAGGGAGGAATGGAGGAAATCAGAGAAAAAGAAGAGGGATGAGGAGAGAGAGGGAAATAGGGTGGGGGAGAGAGAAGAAGAGAGAGGAAGATGGAGAGAGGGGGAGAAGGAGAGAGAGGGAAAGAGAGGGAGAAGGAAGGGGGAGAAAGAGGGAGGAAGGGGAGAGGGAAAAGAGAGGGAGAGAAATAGGGGAAAGAGGGAGGAGAGAGAGGGAGGTGGAGGAGAAGGAAGGGGGAGAAAGAGGGAGGAAGGGGAGGGGAAAAGAGAGGGAGAGAAATAGGGGAAAGAGGGAGGAGAGAGAGGGAGGTGGAGGAGAAGGAGAGCAGGAGAGAGGGGGAGAAGGGGAAAGAAACAGAGAGAGAGGGAGAAGGAGAGAGAGGGAAAGAGGGAGAAGGAAGGGGGAGAAAGAGGGAGAAGGGGGGAGGGAAAGAAGAGAGGGAGAGAAATAGGGGAGAGAGGGAGATAGGGGAGAAGGAGAGAGCAGAAGAGATGGGGGAAAGAGGGAAACAGAGAGAGAGGGAGGAGAGGGAGAGAGCGACAGGGAGAGAGCAAGAGAGAGAGGAAGCAAGTGAGGGAGAGAGAGAGACAGAAACAGAGTCAGAAAGAGAGACAGAGGACGCGAGAGCAGGAGAGACGTGGGCGCATGGGTGGGGGTGGGTGGGGCTCTCTCAGGTCGGCCACCCGCCTCTGCAGAGAGGCTGATTGAAAAATTACCCAGGAAAGTAGGCCAATGAGAAGGCTTTTAAAATTTTACTTATTTATTTATTTATTTTTGAGACAGGGTCTCACTCTGTTGCTCAGGCTGGAGTGCAGTGGTGTGTGCAGAGGCTCACTGCAGCCTTGACCTTTCTGGACTCAAGCAATTCTCCCACCTCAGCCTCCCAAGTAGCTGGGATTACAGCTGTGCACCACCACACCCAGCTAATGTTTGTATTTTTTGCAGAGACAGGGTTCACCATGTTGCCCAGGAGGCTCTCAAACTCCTGGGCTTAAGCGATCCACCTGCCTCAGCCCCCAAAGTGCTGGGATTACAGGTGTAAACCACTGTGCCTGGCTCCTCCCCTTATTTTTAAAGTCAGGAAGTCAATATAGAGGGCTCTTTAAAATCACAAAGAAAAAAGAAAAATACATTTTATTGATTCCCTGACTGAATCATTTTCCTCTGGAATCTTTTTTTTTTCCTTTTAGACAGTGTCTCACTCTTGTCCCCCAGGCTGGAGTGCAGTGGCACAATCTCGGCTCACTGCAACCTCTGCCTCCCGGGTTCAAGCAATTCCCCTGCCTCAGCCTCCTGAGTAGCTGGGACTACAGGTGTGCACCACCACACCCGCCTAATTTTTTGCATTTTAGTAGAGATGGGGTTTCACCATGTTGGCCAGGATGGTCATGATCTCCTGACCTTGTGATCTGCCTGCCTTGGCCTCCCAAAATGTTGGGATTATAGGCGTGAGCCGCTGTGCCTGGCCTCCTCTGGAATCTTTACTGAGTACCTGCCATGGTGGGGACTGTTGTCAGCACTGGGTATGAGACCTCCTGGGAGCCCTCAGCTGGGCAGGAGCCTGGGGCTGGTGCCTGGGTGGGAAGCACACCTCACTGGACAGGTCGGGACAGTGTCTCCCAAACTGCAGATGAGAGGGAGCCAGCCCTGTAATGGGGTGGGGAAAAGTGTTCCAGACAGGGCGACAGCACGTGCGGGGACACTGAGAGCTTAGACACGCAGGGATGGTGCCCAAACCTAGACTCTGAAATGGCCAGCGAGGCTGCAGAGAAGGGTCAAGCTCAAGTCAAGAGAAACTCACAGTGAGACGTTAAGACCAGAGGCTGCTTTTCGTTAAATTGGCAGTGAACAAACAATGTCACAGATATTACCAGGGTGCTGGGGAGCAGGGAGTTCCGCAGATGGCAGGTGGGGTGAACATGGTGCAATCTCCTCTGCAGCTGGTGAGCAGCAGGCATCAAAAGCTACCCGGCGTCCTCACTCTGGACCCAGCACCTCTACCGCCAGGAATGTTTGTTCTGAGAAATCCTCAGTGATGTGCACTGCAACTCAAGGGTGCTCCCTGCAGCATTGGAAACTGTGGCCAATCACCTTGTCACCTTATTTCGGTGAATGGCAGTATTTTTATCAGTAGACATTGTGAAATGTTTGTCCTATTTTCAGAATATATTAAGTGAACCAGTAGGTTATGGTATAACCGAGTTCGATAGGATCCCAGCTTTTTATTTTATTTTATTTTATTTTATTTTATTTTATTTTATGTTATGTTATGTTATTTTATTTTATTTTTAAAAACGTGCATTTTCTCCTAGGACCACAAGCTGGGAGGATAAACAGCAACACCCCAACAGTGGGTATTGCTTGGTGGTAAAATTATGGGAAATTTGGATTTTCCTCTGGTTTCTTTCAGTGTTACTTTGGTAATTAAAAAAAAAAAAAAATCAGCTGGGCATGGTGGCTCATGCCTGTAATCCCAGCACTCTGGGAGGCTGAGGCGGGCAGATCATGAGGTCAGGAGATCGAGACCATCCTGGCTAACACGGTGAAACCCCGTCTCTACTAAAAATAGAAAAAATTAGCTGGGAGTGGTGGTGAGTGCCTGTAGTCCCAGCTACTTGGAGGCTGAGGCAGGAGAATGGCGTGAACCCAGAAGGCGGAGCTTGCAGTGAGCGGAGATCCTGCCACTGCACTCCAGCCTGGGCGACAGTGCAAGACTCCATATCAAAAAAAAAAAAAAAAAATCACTGGGCATGGTAGCTCACTTCTGTAATCCCAGCACTTTAGGAGGCTGAGGTGGGCGGATCACTGGAGGTCAGGAGTTTGAAACCAGCCTGGGCAACATGGTGAAACCCTGTCTTTACTAAAAATACAAAAATTAGCTGGGCATGGTGGCTCGCACTGTAATCCCAGCTACTTGGGAGGTTAAGGCAGGAGGATCCCTTGAGCCAGGGAGGTGGGGGCTGTGGTGAGCTGAGATGGCACCACTGCACTCCAGCCTGGGTGACAGAGTGAGACCCTGTCTCAAAAAAAAAAAAAAAAAAAAGAAAAAGAAAAAATCAATAAATATACACATTTAAAAGTATGTTTGTTCTCAGGCCTGCTTTATCTCTTCCCAATGACTATTTAATCCCTGCCCTCCAACCCCAACTCAAGACCTCTCAAGTTCATTTCCCTTGTGGTTGCTGGCCTCATCTTTTTAACACACAGTGTGAAAATGGCCCACGCCACAAACACTGCCGCTCACTTCCCACTGCCCTCAGGGGCACCCCCACTCTGCAGAACCTGGTATTCAGTGCCTGTCACTACCCTACCTCCTTTTCAGCTGTTTTCTGGCAGGTTCTCTAGGTTCTCTATCATCCAGTCCCCAGCCTCAGCCCCCCTAAAGACCTCTTGCTCTTTTATGTACCTTCATTTTTGTCCATTCTGCCTCCTCTTCCTGGAATGTTAAGCTTCATATCTTTCTTCTTGGGAACACCTACTCATCCTTCAAAACCCTTTTCAAATGCCCCCACTATAAGAATATCCTTTCTGGTTTAAGCCCTAGGGCTCTCAGGATGTAGTCCCAAATTCTTTGCATGATTCCCCCATCCTCATCTCTCACCGTCCTGCCCCTTCCTTGTCAGCCTCCACCCAGCTCTGTTCCACACGCTGAACTTCTCTGGCAGGTGCCCAGCGCACCATGCCTCATGTACAGGCTGTTCCTCTCTACCTAGAGTCCTCCTCTCTCGCCACCCCATGGACTCCCCAGGCACCTCCGTACCTGCCTAACTCCTACCCTTAAGTTTTAGCCTAAGGATCCTGCCCCTGGGAAGCCTCCCCTGAATCCCTGCTTGGCTTAAGGGTCTCTCGCCTGGTTCCTGCAACCACCCCCATCCTGCTGTGTTCACCATGTGGGACCACAGCTTTCTGTTGACTTGTCTGTTCCTCCACCAGAGTCCAGGTGAGCTCTGAGGGCTGCAGCTGTCCTTGGATGGGGACGGAGAGGATGAGGATGATGAAGACTTGCTTCAGGCTCCCTCTGAACCCCTGAAGGCATCTGTACTGGTCCCCCGTCTCTCTTCCTGCAGCCCACTGAGGCACTGATGTTTCTCTCTCCCACTGGACAGTGCTTGCCCACAGTCAGGGACCCACCTGATTTGACTTCACCCAGGAAATGAGATGGAAAGTCCACACCCAGCTTGAAACCAGTTCAGACACCCAGGTGCCTGCCACCAGAAGCTCCCAGTTCATGAAAGGCTGCAGGGATGGTGCCCGCAGCAAGGCTGCACAGCCCTGGCTTCCTAGCCAGGCACAGGAGGGGACAAGGTGCAGAGGGAAGGAGTGGCACTGAGTCTCCAGGCTGCGGTGTGGATGGGGCCTGTTGGGAGGGCACAGCAGCCACAGCCCTGGGGGCAGGGGTTTCAGTGAGTGCAGCCTGCCCTCGCCCATGCCTGTCCAGCCTGAAAGTGCACCCAGAGCTGGGGTTGATCCAGAGCTCCTCATTTGCAAAAGGACTTTTTTTTTCCAGCAGGACCTGGAGACTCAGGGATGGGATGATGCCCTTGGAAGCCATGAATATGCACCTTGAAATATCTGGAAGATCCGGGAAGATCCCAGCTGAGCCCTCTGCCAGTGTTTGCTGGGGAAGGAGCGTGGGTTTGCAGTCTCATGGCCCCAGCTGCTGCCGGTCTTGCTCTGTGGCCTTGGGCAAAATGACCATCATCTCCAACCTCAGCATCCTCTTCCGTGGAGGGGCCAGTGACCACACCCAAAGGTGATTCTCTCTGCCTTGCTCTCTCTCGACTTTCATTTTTCTTTTTCTTTTTTTTTTTGAGATGGAGTCTTGCTCTGTCACCCAGGCTGGAGTGCAGTGGCACAGTCTCGGCTCACTGCAGCCTGTACCTCCCGGGTTCAAGCGATTCTCCTGCTTCAGCCTCCCAAGTAGCTGGGACTACAGGTACACACCACCACACCCAGTTAATTTTTTTGTGTGTGTTTTTAGTAGAGATGGGGTTTCACCGTGTTAGCTAGGATGGTCTTGATCTACTGACCTCATGATCCACCCACCTTGGCCTCCCAAAGTGCTGGGATTACAGGCATGAGCCACCGCGTCCGGCCTTCTCTCTCAACTTTCAACACCACTCCAATCCCAGCCCGAGGAAAGGCAGGACTGACAAGCCCGGCAGGGCCATGTGTTCAGCAGGCTTTCAGCTCACCCCGGGAGTGCACGATGGTGCCTTGCTCACTCAAATAATTCAAAGATGAAGCCAGTTGGAAGTAATTGTTTAGATTAAACTCCATTACCCTTAATAAATAATTGACCTGTCAGATGTATGGCACTTACCAAGGAGCCCGCTCTTCTGCTCAGAATGAATGTGCTTGGAACCAAGGTTTACCATGCAGTTCCAGGCAGCTTCCCCACACCACTAATTACATCCAGACAGACGAGGCTTTCTGGAGGTGGGATGTGTGCTTGCAGGTGGAGCTGCTCTCATCTGGCTGTTGTTTCTGAGCAGGTTCAAGTGGCAGAAGGGAGAGGCTTCCCTGGGGGTCGTGGCCAAAAGACCTTCCCCAGGAGCAGGGAGTCCCTTCCCTCTCCTCACACAGGCTGCAGGAGCTCTTCGTCCAGCTGCCAGTTGTCTGTGGCTCAGAGGGCAGAGGGTAGAGGTGAAGGGCTCAACACCCCCCAGCTCACCCTCTCCATGCCCGATGAGCTCTCTGTGCTCTTATAACTCAGTGACGCTGGACAGCTGCCCAGACACACTCAGATACTGAAGCTGTCCCGTGGGCTTCCTTAGTGGAGATGGGATTTGGCTTGTAGGTGACCCATGCCAGGAGCCTGTCCTGAGAGTGAGATGTGCTGTCCAGAGTCACAGTACCCACCATGGCCTTGATGGCAGGTGGCCTCCCACCCAGTGCCACTACTGGCCTGCTGCCTGCCTCACCAAGCCCAGGTCATCACCAGTGACTCAGCCTGGTGGCTGGGATGGTTCAGGGAGGGAAGTAGCACCGTGTGTATGAGGCACAGAGCAAAGGTTTGGTGAGAAAGCAGAGGCTGACCCGAGCCTCCTCCCAACCCATGGAGGTAGCGGCTCAGGAATGGCTGCTGGCAACTGCCGTGCCCTCGGCCATGCCAGAGAAGCCGGATGGCTGGACCCCAGCTTCTGTGGGTAACCCCCTTGGAGCCATGGGGGAAATCATTCCAGGTCCCTACACAGATTTCGGTGGAGCTGGTGGTCAGCCCTGCCTCCTCTCTCTCCCTGTGCCCCACTGTGTATAAACAGCACCCATGGCAGGTGTGGTCTGCACGTCTGTGTCTCCCCAAAACTGATAGGTTGAAATCCTAACCCTTAGGGTGATGGGATTAGGAGGCAGGGCCTTTGGGGAGTGATGAGGCTGTAGGGATTGAGCCTCATGAATGGAATGAGTGCCCTTATAAGAAGAGGCGCTAGAGTGCTGCCTGGCCCCTTCCACCAGTGAGGACACAGTGAGAAGGTGCCGTCTGCAAGTCAGGATGGGAGTGACATGGTTTGGCTCTGTGTCTCCACCCAAATCTTGTCTCAAATTGTCATCCCCATGTGTCGAGGAAGGGGCATGGTGGAAGGTGATTGGATCATGGGGGTGGTTCCCCCATGCTGTTCTCATGACAGTGAGTGAGATCTCAGGAGATCTGATTGTTTAAAAGTGTGGCACTTCCCCCTTTGCCCTCTCTCTCCTGCCGCCATGTGAGACGTGCCTTGCTTCCCCTTCCCCTTCCACCGTGATTGTAAGTTTCCTGAGGCCTCCCTAGCCATGCAGAACTGTGAGTCAATTAAACTTCTTTCCTTTATAAATTACCCTATCTTTAGAGCAGTGTGAGAATGGATGAATACAGGGGCCCCTCACTAGGAGCTGAATCTGCTGGCACCTTGATCTTGAACTTCCAGCCTCCAGACTGTGGAAATAAACGTCCGTTGTTTGCGAGCCTCCCCGTCTGTGGTGTTCCGCCATAGCAGCTCGAATGTACTGAAAGGGCAGAGGTGGTGAGGGCTCATTTTGCCTCTGAGGATCAGGACAGGCCAAGATTGTCCCATGGCCCTGCCAGACAGGAAGTCGCTCTCTTCCCTGATTCCGGACCTGCAGGCGTGTCAGCCTTGGTGTGTATGTTGGGAGCACAGAGATCTCTTCAGGAGGGGACACTCCATGTTCCCAGGAAAGCAGAAGGAGGCACCTGCATCTTGCTGGGCAAATACTGTGCTCAGAGATTTGCTTGTCAGAAACACTTTAGGTTAGTACCTGTCAGTGCTTTAGGGGCTGATGGTGATTTGCATATGTAGATGAGACAGTACCATACCAAGTAATTTCACATACATCACTTCATTTGAATTTCATGACTCCTTGGCGTGAGAACAACAATGATTATTTAGAAATTAGAGTATTTAAAAACAGCAGCAATGAGATGACAATGACAATGACAGTGATGATGTGTGTCATGATGAACTGCATGGAAGCCCTGTGCCGGGGTACTATCGTCCACACCTTGGAGGCAAAGTGACCAAGGGCGGGAGAGAAGAAGGCCTGCCCAGGGTCTCAGGGCCCAGGGCTGCCTTCCCACTCTCTTCATGGTGCAGGGGCAGCCCTCGTCCATCCTCACCATGACTGCCATGCTGTAAAGTTAGGGCACGCCTGGACCCTGACAGCCCAGCCCTGCAGGGGCTGCCCTCGCTGGCTCCCCTCCTACCAGGACAGGTGCACTGGGCATGGAGGCACTCATTCCTACCTTCCACCAGCAGAAACAAACAAAGCAGCGGGTGAACGATCTGTGGCCCGCTCTGCATAAATCAGGTGCATAATGTAGCTGCCCGGTCTACACTGCGACATTCGTAAGGCAATTAGCTTGAAAATTGAATTGATGTGCATTGATTTTTTTAATAAAGTTATTGTAATATATTCGCTCGTTAGAATCTGGAGCTGAAAATAGACATTTTGTTTCTGATGACAGGCCTGTCCCTATAAATCACTGGGGATGGTAGAAACAACTCCTCATTCCACATCATCATTTCCTATTAGAACTGACATGCCCATCTCGGGCGATTTTTTATCTCCTGTGTGAGGGCTGGACACATTCCAGGCCTCATGAGGCTTTTCTGAAGAAGACAAGGCTGTGGGTGATCAGCCTGGGAGGTAGGGCCTGGAGATGGGGAAGCTGCTGGTGGTCACAGCCAGTCCCTCCTGGCTCTTGGGGCCAAGCTGTTGGGTTCCACACCCTGGGTGCGGTCGGAGCACAGTCAAGATGTGAGGAGGGAAAGGTGATGTTCTGAGGCCCCCCTGGAGTGGGGACACTCAGACATGTGTCTCGATCCCAGAACCACAGATGCTGGAAAGGTCAGAGAGCTCCCAAACTGGCTAGACGCTGCAGCCTGGAGGGCCCCGGAAGCCTCCCAGGAGAGCATCGTTGGGCCAGCTGTTGCGGCGTCCGCTCTGCTCTGCCTTCAGGCAACCCTGCTGGGTGGAAATGCCTTCCACACATCGAGCCACAGTTGGGTGTCCCTTTCTGCTTTTCAGTGGCGACCAGGGGAGGCCAAAGATTCTTCTAGAATCACCCACTTGGTGCCAAGCCCACATGGGTGTCCTCCTGCTCCAGCCTGTTTTGTAGAGTCCTTGGGGTTTCTGTGGAAGCTCGGGCTTCTCCAGCAAGTCCGAGGCTCCAGACAGGTGACTGTTCTGTCCTGGGGTGGAACTGCCACCACCTTCCTGGACAGTGGAGGGACTCGCCGAGAAGGTGTGGCTCTGAATTTGGGGGCACCCAGCAAGTTCCTGTGTGTCACGCCCACGTGGCAGTTGGGCATGACTGACCTTTCTGAGGGAACATGGGGGCTGGTGGGGAGGAAAGTTCTGGACTAAGGAACCCAACACCCACCAGGGTCCTCCCGCCGAAGCTTCAGAGATTCGGTGCTGCAGAATGGAGCACAAAGCTAGCCCGTGACCGCTCATCTGTGGAGAGACACTCCGAGGTCATCAGACATCCCCAAGGGGTTGTTGTCCCCAACTAAGAACCCATTTGATAGGTGTGTGGCCTGGCTCAGTTTCCCCAGATGCAGCGCTAGTGGCGAAGTTTTGCCAAACAAAATTTGTTAAACTTCACTTTCAGGGTGTACTGGGGGTGGGCGTGGAGGGAGGAGAGGGAAGGCAGGTTGTGGTACCCTGTGTCTGTGCACTTTGGCTCATTGCTCCCCAACACTGACAGCTCCTCACCCCATTGTCGGATCTGCCCAGGGCCTCTAAGCCGGGGAGCACCCCTCATCTTCACGTGAAGACTCACGCCGCCCACCTGCGGGCCCCTTCTTGGCCTCCAGGCCCCTCCCATGTGTGGTCGTGGGTGGTGAGAAGGGGCCTCTGGCCGCAGTCGTGGTTCAGGGCCTCTCTTCCCCGGATGGCTCTGTTCCGGGGCAGTCACCACCTTGCTCTGGTTAGAGGCTGGATGGGAAGAAGGGCTGGTGGGGCTGAAGGGAGGCTGGCCCTGTCTTTTTGCCTCAGAGCTGGGCAGCAACTCCCACATGAGTATTTAGGGGAAATGCTGGTCCCTTGCAGAGAAGCACTCAACACTCAGCGCTGGTTTCTGGACTCATGGGCCCTGGGGAGGGGCCAGGGGCCTGGTGACAGAGCCAAGCAGCTCTTGGAGACCTTGAAATGTCCCTGGGGAAGTGTCAAGTGGGCTGGGAGCTCAGGTGGTCTTGTGTCTAGGATGGGGACCTGCCTTGCAGCTGTGTGGATGTGGGGTTCATGGTGACCCACCCTTCTAAACCTCTCAGGTTCAAGTGCATCATCAGGCATGTGGTAACAGCTCCGATGCTGAGCAGCTGCCCTCGCCAAATCTCCCTCCCTGCACTTTGAGATGACAGCAATGCCCCCAGGAGAGACCCCATCCTCAGCACCAGGGCTGTCCGTGTCCAGGGAGCCTGGGGGCGCTGGCCAGGGTCTGCTAACAGGGCCACCAAATCCCCACCCTTGTGAAGACCCTGACCCTGGCGGAACATGGCACGCGCTAACACCCAGGCAGCCCATGCTACCTCCCGCTCAGCTCTGGAGCCTCTCACGTCACGGACTTGGCAACTGAGAACAAGATGAAAATAAAAGCCAGCCGCCTGCCTGGTAGAGAAGGGAAGGGTGAAATCAGAGATGGGGATGGGCGCTCCAGCACCCTCGGACCACGGCTGGGCCCTGCAAGACATCCCTTCCTCTTTCCTGTTTCCCTTTCAGATCAAAGCCCTTCCTGGGAGAGAGAATCAGCCGAAGAGGAAGGTTGAAAAAGGAAAGGGGGAGGCGGGAGAGGGGTGGAGGCTTAGCACCTTCTGAGCACAGAGGCTGCTGGCGAAGGGGGAGAGGGTGTCCTTAAGAAGTGGCCAGAGGTGGGGCGGCCATGGGGCAGGATTCGCTCTCTCTCCTTCCAGATCGCCATGCCCCTCTCGCAGGCCTGCGGGTCACAGTGATGTTAAGAGCAAAAAAAACCTTTTGAGCCTCCCGGCCGGTACGGACAAGGGTTTGAAGGAAGAGGGAACTCTTGAACCTGACACTGCTGCTGATTGACCCGAGAGGGAGCCAAGTTTTCCAGGAAAAAGGAGGCGAGATGGGCAGGGTCGGAGTGAGTCCAGTTAAGGAACCCAAAGGGCACTCTGGGCTTGGCCTGCAGAAGGATTGGCCGTAAGTGCAAGCAGGAGTTGGGGGGCATTGGGGCAGACCCCAAGGTTGCCAGTGGTCACGACACTCCCATCTGTTTCCACAAAGACCCTTGGACTTGCTGAGAGAGTCAAACTGTCAGTGCTCTGGGACACAGGCCCTCCTGAAACCACACCTAAACCTAAACTCTGGCTTTAGACCGAGGTCAGGGGAGCAACTGGGCCCAGCAGGTGACATTTTCCAGCCTTTTGGACATGCAGGCTTTTGCCAACATGTTGGACTTTGTGTGCCTCCCCACGGTGGTGAGTGGAATCACGTATGCCAAAGATGTCCCCATCCAAGTCCCAGGACCTGGGCATATGTGGCCTTCCATGGCAAAGGGGCTGAGCAGATGTGTGGAAGGACCTTGAGATGGGAGAGCATGCTATATCACCCAGTGGGCCTCATGCAATCCCACGAGCCCTTAAAGGCAGAGAACCCTTCCCAGCATGGTCAGCAGAGGAGGCATGGTCAGGGGCAGAGGCTGGGCGTGAACGTTGCAGGTGGAGGAGGGGCCACCAGCTCAGGAACACAGGCGGCCTCTAGAAGCTGGAAGAGGCAGGGACGTGGATTCTCCCCTGGAGCCTCCGGAAGGAACACAGTCCTGCAGACCCTTTGACTTCAACCTTTAAGACTCTTCTCAAACTTCTGCCCTCCCTGACTGTAGGATAGTACGTGTGTTGTTTAAAACCACTACATTTGTGATAATTTCCTACAGCAGCTACTGGGAACAGCCACTGGAATCACCTTCGCTGATTCATTCTCTCACGCAGTCATCCACTCATGCACCCGGACCCGCGGCCTGTGCCCCGCCCTGTGCTGTGAGCACCCCACGCCGCAGGACCCAGCCAGCACCGAGACAGGAGGACGGGACGTGAAAGGAGTGAGCGAGGCATCTCCAGGGCTGGGCCTGGAGGCTCGTCCTGGGTAAGATGAGGGACTTGCGGGCTCTTCCTGTGCCAGCCCTGCCCCCAGGAGCTGCCTCTGTGTCTCCGCTGTGTGGCCCGGCCTCTTGCCACCTGCCGCTGTCTCAGAGAATAGGCTGGGTGCTTCCTGGAGGCCATAATGACAGCTCGTGGTGCAGGAGCAGCTTCCCAGTGTTGGTACATCACACCAGGTGTGCACACACGCGCTGAGGAACCCCTGACAACCACAAGAACAAGGTGGATGGGGCACTGCGCAGTCATCCTCCTCTTACCCCTCACGGGGCCCCACAAATTATAGGTTGCACTGCCCCCACCGCCAGGGTGACATG
The DNA here is from genome assembly GCF_028878055.3 of Symphalangus syndactylus. NCBI lineage: Eukaryota > Metazoa > Chordata > Mammalia > Primates > Hylobatidae > Symphalangus > Symphalangus syndactylus. The sequence continues at coordinate 32,852,577 of NC_072444.2, read as the reverse complement.
GAGGAGCAAACCCTGCATTGGCTCTGGGAACGTTGAGGCGGAGGCTCAGGCTGGAGGTGAGCACCTGCGTTTTCATTACAGCAAAATCAGTATCCAGAGGTGGGAACCAGGGTTGGAGGGATGGGTCAGGGGCACAGCGGACCATCCTGAGCTCCTTGACCCAGCACAGAAGGTGACTAGGAAGAGAACCTGGGGCCAGCGGCACCAGCACCAGCTCAATGTCAGACGCTGTGACTGTGGTTTCCACAGTCAGCCACTGCTGCTGAGGGCAGGCCTGAATGACCGGTGGCGGCAGAGACAGCGGGATCTGGGGAAACGCCTGACAGAGAGGGCCCTGAGACCCTGGTTCTGGGGGGCGGTGCCTCTGAGGTGCCTTCCTGGAGTGGCTCAGGCTGAAAGAGGCCGAGTTCTCTCTGACTCTGTCCATCTCTTTTGCCCCATCTGTCCCTCGCTCTCTCTGTTTCTTTCTCTGCCCATCTCTTTCTCCCCACCTGTCCCTCTTTCTGTTTCTCTCTGTCTCTGTCCCTCTGTCTCCTTCCATCTCTTTCTCCTCATCTGTCCTCACCACTGCCCCCTACCCACTGTCTCTCCTCCTCCCTCTTCCCATCCCTCCCTCCACTGTGTGGACCAGCATGGGTGGAGCAGCAGGCTTCTCCGCTCAGCGTACACTCTGCCCACAGTGGCCGCTGAACACAGCCTTTGGGGCTCTGGCTGGCGGAAGTCCACGGCCTTGCTTTTTTTTCTGACTTTTTGCCCCCGCAGTTGTTCCTGTGGAGGTTGGAGGCCGACCCACCGTGGACTTCAACTGGGCAGAGGCCCCAGCACACAGCGCCTTCCGGGAAGCCCGAGGAAGTGGCAGCTTGGGATGTTTCCCGGTGTCCTGGGGGACGTGGGCGGTGAGGGCCATCCTCCTCTCTCCTGGCCTCACACCTGGGCGGGGCTTGGTCCCAACGCTCATTCTGTGACCTTTGTGAATCTCGCCGTGGCTTGGTGCCTGGTGGGGAAAGCTGGGACCACCCCAGAGGTTTCTGTGAAGACTGAACAAGACTTGAACGCAGGTAGGGGCTCAGTGAGGGCCTGGCCCACAGTGGTCGTGCCTCCAACTGTGGCGCTGGCTCTGGTCACTCGCTGTGGCTGCTCTGGCAGCAGCTCAGCTGATCCTTCATTCCTCCAGGCAGAGCTGGGCTCAGGCTGGGCTTGCCTCCCTGGGCAGCCTCGGCCTCTGGCCTTCCTGTGGCCCTTCCATGGTCAGCTGTGGCAGGGCCCACGTTCAGCCCGTGGAGGAGGAAAGAGCTTGGCCGTGGCTGTGCTTCAGGACCTGCTCCTGCAGCCCCGTGCCCTGCTGAGCCCCTCCTTTGTCCTGAGAGGGCTCGGCCCACCCTGCACACACCCAGGACTGGCCACTGGGCCAGCTGCTGCCACCAGAGTCTTCCCTGGTTGTTGAGGATGAACAGTCACAAGAACCCCTTGCGTTTGGCAGCACTTTCATATTCTCAAAGCCACACCAGAATGGCCCTCCAAGACGCTGAGCAGGCATCATTATTGTGCCCATTCATCAGATGGAAAAACAGAGGTCTACGGCAGTCTGGAGTCACACAGATAGTGACTGCAGGAGGGGCCAGCCCAGGTCTCCCCATGCCTAAACCAGGGAGCCCTAAGGAGGAGTGAAGAAGGCATGAGAGGAAGGGGTCAGTGGTGGTCCCTGACCTGGGAAGGTGCCCCTAGGTTGGACTGGGCTGGACCTCCTGCCCATAGCCCCAGAAAGGCTCTGGGTCCCTCGGGCTCCTCAGGTGCCAACATTTTCACCTCAGAAAGAGATGTCCCCAAGTGACCGTCCCTTACTCATTCAATTGTTCATTCATTTGTTCACCAGACTCCTGCTGGTGGCCAGGAGCAGAGGGGAATGGAGGGGCGCACTGAAGCAAAGAAACCAACCTTAGCTGAGAAAATAAAGACAGGGGAGGGGGCAGAACTTCCGCTGGGACAACATCAGGAGCCTTTGGGTAGAAGAGGCCACCGGAAGACCAGGCCCCAGAAAGAAAGGGGCCCAGAATTCTGTGGGTTCAGGCAGCAGCCTCCCCAGGGGCTCCAGCTTGAGGCGTCCTCTGCAGGAACCCAAAATCCTGGGCAGGAGTCAGGCTGGCCGGGTCTCCACTCCTCCACAACCTGGGTACAGGTGTGCAGTTGGCAGAAATGGAGGGGTCAGTTCCTCAAGAGGAGGATGGGGGGATCACTGCCTGAGGGGGGACTCGGGTGATGCTCAGAGAAAACAGGCACAGACCCTCCCAGTAATTCTGGGCACACTCACACTCCGTTAGTCACTCAGTCACTCACACTCACGTAGTCACTCACACTCACACACTCAGTCACTCACAGTCACACACTCAGTCACTCACTCACACACGCACTCTCTCATTCACTTATTCACTCACTCTCACGCTCGCTCAGTCATTCACTCACACACACACTTGCTCAGTCACTTACACTCATTCACTCGCTCACTCACACTCACTTATTCACTCATTCACTCACTCAAACACTCGCTCATTCACTCACTCACACACACACTTGCTCAGTCACTTACACTCATTCACTCGCTCACTCTCACTTATTCACTCATTCACTCACTCAAACACTCAAACACTCGCTCAGTCACTCATTCACTCACACTCACAAACACAGTCACTCATTCACTCACACTCCCACTCACCCACTCACTCACACACTCACTCACTCACACTCGCTCAGTCACTCACACACACACTTGCTCAGTCACTCATTCACTCACACTCACTCAGTCACTCACACACGCACTTGCTCAGTCACTTACATTCACTCGCTCACTCACACTCACTTATTCACTCATTCACTCACTCAAACACTCGCTCAGTCACTCATTCACACACACTCACAAACACTCACAGTCACTCATTCACTCACACTCACAAACACTCACAGTCACTCATTCACTCACACACTCCCACTCACCCACTCACTCACACACTCATTCACTCACTCACTCACACTCGCTCAGTCACTCATTCACTCAGTCACACACTCACTCATTCACTCACACACTTGCTCGGTCACTCATTCACTCACTCTTATTCACTCATTCACACTCACACACTCGCTTACTCATTCACACACTCGCTCAGTCACTCACTTATTCACTCAGTCACACTTGCTCAGTCACTCACACTCATTCACTCACTCACTTATTCACTCTCATTCACACTCACTCACATTCACTTATTCACTCACTCACACTCACATTCACTTATTCACTCTCATTCACACTCACACTCACATTCACTTATTCACTCACTCACACTCACATTCACTTATTCACTCTCATTCACACTCACACTCACATTCACTTATTCACTCACTCACACTCACATTCACTTATTCACTCTCATTCACACTCACACTCACATTCACTTATTCACTCACTCACACTCACATTCACTTATTCACTCACTCATTCACACTCACACATTCACTTATTCACTCATTCACACTCACACTCACATTCACTTATTCACTCACTCACACTCACATTCACTTATTCACTCTCATTCACACTCACACTCACATTCACTTATTCACTCATTCACACTCACACTCACATTCACTTATTCACACTCATTCACACTCACACTCACATTCACTTATTCACTCACTCATTCACACTCACATTCACTTATTCACTCACTCATTCACACTCACACTCACATTCACTTATTCACTCATTCACACTCACACTCACATTCACTTATTCACTCATTCACACTCACACTCACATTCACTTATTCACTCATTCACACTCACACTCACATTCACTTATTCACTCACTCATTCACACTCACACATTCACTTATTCACTCATTCACACTCACACTCACATTCACTTATTCACTCATTCACATTCATACTCACATTCACTTATTCACACTCATTCACACTCACACTCACATTCACTTATTCACTCACTCATTCACACTCACATTCACTTATTCACTCTCATTCACACTCACACTCACATTCACTTATTCACTCATTCACACTCACACTCACATTCACTTATTCACTCATTCACACACTCACATTCACTTATTCACTCATTCACACTCACACTCACATTCACTTATTCACTCATTCACACTCACACTCACATTCACTTATTCACTCATTCACACTCACACTCACATTCACTTATTCACTCATTCACACTCACACTCACATTCACTTATTCACTCACTCATTCACACTCACACATTCACTTATTCACTCATTCACACTCACACTCACATTCACTTATTCACTCATTCACACTCACACATTCACTTATTCACTCACCCATTCACACTCACACATTCACTTATTCACTCATTCACACTCACACTCACATTCACTTATTCACTCATTCACACTCACACATTCACTTATTCACTCACTCATTCACACTCACACATTCACTTATTCACTCACTCATTCACAGTCACACATTCACTTATTCACTCACTCATTCACACTCACACATTCACTTATTCACTCATTCACAGTCACACACTTGCTCACTCATTCACTCACATGCTCACTCACTCATTCACTCACTCACTCTCATTCACTCACACACACTTGCTCACACACAGTCACACTCATTCACTCACTCACTTATTCATGCACTCACACTCACTCATTCCCCCACATACTTGCTCACTCATTCACTCACAGTCACTCACTCATTCACTCACACTGGCTTACTCACTCACTCACACTGACAGTCACTCATTCACTCACTCACTCATACACTCAGTCACTGATTCACACACTCGCTCACTCACTTGTTCATGCACTAACACTCACACAGTTGCCCAGTCACACACACACACTCAGACTCACTCACTTACTCGCTCACTCACATTCACTCACACAGTCAGTCACTTACTCACATAGTCATTCACTTACTCACACTCAGTTACTCACACACTTGCTCACTCACTTGTTCACGCACTAACACACAGTTGCTCAGTCACACACACACTCAGACTTACTTGCTCACTCACATTCACTCACACAGTCACTTGGTCACTTATTCACTTACTCACATAGCCATTCACTTACTCACACTCAGTTACTCACACACTCGCTCGCTCACTCATTCCACTCACACACTCACACAGTCACTCATTCACTCATACTCAGTCACTCACACAGTCACTCACTCATTCACTCACATATTCATTCACTCACTCACACCCACTCATTCACTCACTCGCTCACTCACTCATTCACTCATTCAATTGTTCATTCATTTGTTCACCAGACTCCTGCTGGTGGCCAGGAGCAGAGGGGAATGGAGGGGCACACTGTCCAGGTGATATCAAACTGGCATGGGTGGGGGTGCTGGGAGCCCAGGGAAGGGAGTAAGGGACGGTCACTTGGGGACATCTCTTTCTGAGGTGAAAATGTTGGCACCTGAGGAGCCCGAGGGACCCAGAGCCTCGTGTTCAGCGCCTCCCCTTGTGTGAGTTTGTGTGACAACAGGTGGTGGGGGCAGGTCTGGGGTCCTCATGGTGGCAAGGACCCAGGGATTCAGGGAGGGAACTCATTTTGCCCTGGATGATACCTATGCATAAGTCACAGGAGCCTGGGGCACTGCCCGCCCAGCCCATGGCATCCCAGTACCCCATCCCAGCACAGGGGCTACCAGTCCAGGAAACACTAGAATCCCATAGATAGCAAGGAAAATGTAGGAAGACCCCAAGCAAGCTTCCTGGCCATGAGAATTTTCAGTTGCAAGCTGTGTTATGCGCACAGGGAGAAGAAGGAGGCAAATGCCCTTTCTGAACCCTGAAAGAAATCGAGGGTCTGGAACAGGGCTGGAAGCCCAGAGTGGGCCTGGATGTGCTGCCTCCTACCTTGAACGTCGAGCGTCTACCAGTGCTTCTGGCTGAGGGCTTGGCTAGGTCATCAGGACCTCCGGGTCTCCCTGGCAGGGGAGAGGCTGAGACAAGGCACTTCTTGGCTGGGCCAAGGAGGATGCTTGCTCTTCACTTGCTGAAAAGGGGAACCTCTGTTTACACTCTGGTGTGTAATCCAAGCTCGGTGTGCCCTTCCCATGTGCCAGGGGCTGAGAACATTACAAACTCATTATAGAAAAGAATGTGCCCAGATTCCATTCATCCTACGAAGTGTCCCTGTTCTTGACACGCTGTGTAAGGATGCGCTTTTAAATGAAAACAAGGCTTTCAGCAAAAAACCAATTCGTTTAAAACAACCTGTGGAGTTATAAGAGATGTGCTTTTGACTAATGAGCGCAAACTTTATGCAAGCAGAGTGCTCAATTATGGATGAGCTAATTACATGGGCACGTCGTGTTTGGATTGCGGAGATGTCTCTACTTCTCTCCCTCAGATGAGGCTCTGGTCCGCTAGTGGTGATGATTAGTGAAACCTTGGTCTCATGTTATTCTGCTAGGCATAAATAATCACTTAATTTTGTGACTCAATCTCCATCAATCACATGGGTGTGCCTTAGGGGTTTTCTATCAGTGCAGGATGTAGGAACCCGGGAAGGATCCCTAGGCCCGTGCAACACCTGGTTGTGATGGGGCTCAGCCTGGAAGTGTGGTCTCCGGGTGTAGTGAGAGCTCCTCTTGGGAGCAGGCTGTGCTGGCAGAAGCTGCCTCCTTCCCGTCTGCAGGGTGGCTCTCCGTGAGCTCTGCAGCAGCACCCTGCGGACACCAGCTGAGAAGAGCAAGCCAGTAGATGCATTTTTAGGATCTAGAAGGTTGAGTTCTTAGAGTCCTTGAGCTTTTGTGCAGAGGCAGGGCTTCCTCAGACCCTGTCTCTTGAAGGTGATAAAAGCTCAGAGTGTTGGTTTTTAAAAAATTTTATTTCAGGGCTTGGTCATTGAGTTGCACTTCCAGGAGTATCTTTTCTTTCCTTTATTCCCAAGAAAAAGCAAAACTAATTGTCTTCCTTTCTTTGCTTACAGGGTAACAATAGCAACTAATTATGCAGTGTTTTGATGATGTCTGGGCATTGTGCTACTTTACATATATAGTCCACTTTAATCCTTAGTACATTCATGTTGGTTGATAAGAAAATGAGCAAATTCAGGCAGAGAGGAGCTAAGTTGTTTGTTCGGTCTTCCAAAACTACCGAGTATCAGAGCCCACAGTGGGATCTGACTGTCGAACTTCAAAGCTCACACTTATACCCACTTCATCGTGCCACCTGTAGAGTAACTGAGCACCTACTGGCTGACCAAGTGCAAAAATAAGGTCCTCCTTTTCCGCTCAAGCAACCTATACGCTGGGGAAGAGGCTTCATGAATCCCAGCCATTGTAACACATCCTGTGTTGAAACTGTAATTAAATCTTCAAGGTGTTACCTGTAGCTTGATTCTACAAGTTAAAAAATATTAGCAGATTGTGTTTGCGCTTTTGTAATTTGTAAATATTGTTCACTGCATAGCCACATAGTGAACTATGATTTCTTTTTTCTTGTATGTATTTTTCCCTCAGAAGATTCTAGTTTCCTTTGTTTTTTCTTGCATGGTCTATCATTAGCTTACCCTTAAATTCCTCTAGCCTCTCTTTAATAGTAACAAGTCTCTGAAATTTCATTAAAAAAAAACAAGCAACTCCCTCCGAGAATTCTTTTGCAAGCTCCAAATGAAGCAATTGCATCCTAGGATGGCTCGTCCATTAACATCTTGGGATAGCCTTCATCTCTCTCCTGAGTTGGATCCACCAATTTCTTACTTCTTTTTTTTTTTTATGGTGGGTGGCGAGGAACTACATCCTTAAGTAATTTTTCTTTTTTATTAATACATGTTTAATTTTTAATAGTTTTAGATTTACAGAAAAGTTATGAAGACAGTATGGTGTCAACTTGAAATAATCAAAAGGATCAGAATCCAGTTGTAAAGAGTTTATTTAAGCAAGAAGCTGAGAATAGCCATCCTGGAGACACAGACTCTGGAGAAATGGGTGGTCAGTGTTCTGAAATTAAAAGTTAAGGTATTGCTTTTATAGGTAGAAGGCAAAGAAATTTAACAGGATTACAATATTTCCTATGCAAATCTGGTTTATGAGCTACAATAATTTAATTAGTTACAGTTTGTTCTCTTCTAACAGTTTCTTTTCTTGTTTTCTTTTCTTTACATCTGATTTTCATTAACTTTCCAATTTCAAAGAGTGTGTTTAACATTTCTTCTTAAGACAATGTGGTAGCCATGAATTCTCTGTGTGAGAAAGGTAAGAAAAGTTAATCTGTCATGACGATCAGCAGTGAGAAAAGGAAGCCTTTAGTTATTTGCAACATTTTGCAAAACAATGTAGAGAGGAAGAAGTCTAATCTAGAATCAGAGAGAGGAAGGTTACAGCTGCCTCAGTTACAGCTGCCTGTCACATGACTCGGGCCCCATAATTACATTCCTTTGAGGCTCAAAATAATTTTGAGTTCCAACAGCTTAGATTTTGAATTACTTATTTTCACAATAGGGGGTTCATATCTACGCTATACCCAGTTCCTTTTATTAGTAACATTAATATGGTACATTTGTCACACTTGATAAACCAATATCAGTATGTCATTTTTAACCGAAGTGTGTACTTTTTTTCCCCAGATTTCCTTAGTTTTTACCTAATGCCCCAGGATTGATTTCTATTCCAGGATCCCTTCCAGAATCCTGCATTACATTTAGTCATCACATCTCCTTGGGCTTCTCTTGGCTGTGACAGTTTCTCAGACTTTTCTGGATTTTGATGACCTTGATAGTTGTCTGGCATACTGGCCAGATATTTTGTAGAATTTCCGTCAACGAGGGTTTGTCTGATGTTTTTCTTATGATTAAACTGGCGCTATGTATTTTTGGAAGGAAGACTGCAGGGGTGAAGTGCCCTTCTCATTGCATTGCATCCAGGGTACCTGTTCTCAACATGCCTCATTACTACTGAAGTTGACCTTGATCACCTGGCAGAGGAATGTGTGCCAGGTGTCACCACTGGGAAGGAAGGGGCTCTGTGGTGCTAATAGTCTGGCATTATTCATTCGTTTATTCATGATTTCATCTGTATAGTTGTCTACATTATGCTTTCAGTTGGCTTTTCTGGAAATTGCTCCATTTGGCAGTGTTCAGTGGACCAGGGACAACCTGAAGGCAGTACGACATTAATTTGACTTTTTCTGGCCCTTTGGTGACCTTTGAATTACCAAGACTGGTTAACTCAGTCTTATCTTCTGTGATTGACATTTGATTTCTTCTCTACCATTTCTTCTGGTTGCCGTTAAAAAAATATTGGACTCTCAGCATGACTAGTGTTAGGATGCAGTTGTATCAAGGCAGCAACTCTGCACAGGAAGTGTTGCTCTTGCATATTGCAGGGTATTAAGTGATTTTATTCCACCTGGCATTAATCTCACACTGAACGCTGATGTTCCAACCATCTGGCCGCCATGAGGACAATCAGCTGAGCCAGCAAACACCGTCATTGCAGGGAGGCCAGGAACAGTGGCAGGGCCTGTCCCCAGCTGCTCCTGCTGCTGAGCCACTTGCAGGGCTCTCCTCACCAGCCCCCTCTCTTGGGCCCTCCACCTGGGCATTGCAGCGAGGCCCCTTTGCTTCCTGTGTGTGCTTTCCAGGCTGGACAAATGAACCTGTTCCCTGCAAAGACCCTGGGGGCTGGGTGTCCCCTTGGGAGAGGGAGACTATATGGGGAAGCCAGTGTGTTTCCAGAAATATGATCTTGTTGGCATTTTCCCCACTTTAGAACACAGATGGGTTTCTTCTTGGTGCTGATCTAATTGATACTATTAGTAGCTAATGCTGCCTGAGCCCTTGAGGGGCCTGGCACTTCCCACGGCTAGCTCACCGTATCCTCCTCACAGTTTTATAGGGTAGGAACTACTTCTTGGCTCCATTTCTAGGGGAAAGACTGAGGCTCAGAGAGGAAGGAGCAGCTGCTGTCTGGGGAGTCTGTGTGAGTGAAGAACTGCTGCTCTGCTCCAGGAGAGCCAGGGAGCACCTGCTGTGTGGTAGCTCTGGCATCTTTCCTCCTGGCTATCTGTGGGGCTGTGCTGGCCCTTGACTTTGAGAAACATGGGATCTGGGATTTAGGTGGGACTGGCGCATCCTATCGGTGTGTTTTCAGGAGTGCATTTGGTTGGAGGTAGGCATCTATTTTTATGGTAAGATGCAGCCAGGTGAGTAGGAAGGCAGGATCGGGCCATGGGGCTGCCTGACATTGGCACGAGGCTCCCTTCAGAGCAGGCCATTTCCAGTGAGCCTGACTCTCTGTCATGGAAAACAGCTGCTCTGGAGAAACGTGACAATGTCAGTGCATTCACCTCGTGGGGCTTCCATGTGATTTAAACAGTCCTGCTGACTCCAATTAGTCAATGAAAGCCCCACCTCTTCATCGAAGGAGAGAGAAATCCTTACGGATTTGCTCTCAAAGTGAGTAATATTGTTGAACATAGGGAAGTGTCAAAGTAATAAACACTTGAATAAATGTTGTGCTCTAGCCTGTCCCTTCTGAGGCTGAAAACTAATTAGGACCCTCGGGGCAGCAGAGGCATGCAGTGTGGTGATTTCCCACCAAGCCTGGGTCCAGATGCACCTGACGTTGTGCTGACCTAGGCAAGGGCAGCAGACCACAGTCAGTGATGGCCCCACAAAGTGGAAGGAACTAGGAGGTGCAGAAGAAACTTTTCCAAGACTTATCAAACCCAGAGCACGGCAGGACGGAGGAGGGTCCCTGCCACTCTTCCTGGTGAGAGAGCAGGTCTCCCTGCCCTGCTCTGGAAGGAACAGTCCCACAGTTCGTGAGGCTCAAACCATGGGATGACTTTTCAGTGTCTCACACCAGATTCTTATATCAGCTGCTTCATAGGTCACTCTCAGGACAGGGGAGACCGTGGGAAGACGAGGAGAAAGGAGCAAAAGAAGGAGAGCGGGAGAGAGAAGAGAAGCAGGAAGAGAAGCAGAAGACAAAGATAAGATGAAGAGGAGAAAGGAGGGAAGAAAGAAAAGGAAGGAGAAGGAGGAAAAAGAAAAGGGTAGAAAGAGGCAGGTTCAGCAGAAGGAGGAGGATGAGATAGTAGGAGGGGACAGATAGGGAGAAACAGGGAGGGAGAGAGAGGGGGACTCTGTTATACACTGCTTTCTTGTAGACTCGCAGGCTTGGAGCAGCGTGGCTTTCAGGTGCTGAGTTACAAGACTTAGAAAGCCTTCCTGCCTTTTGAGTGGCCTGATTTGCAGCTCTGATTTTTTTTTTTTTTTTTTTGAGACGGAGTCTCGCCCTGTAGCCCAGGCTGGAGTGCAGTGGTGCAATCTCAGCTCACTGAAAGCTCCGCCTCCCAGGTTCACCCCATTCTCCTGCCTCAGCCTCCCGAGTAGCTGGGACTGCAGGCGCCTGCCACTGTGCCTGGCTAATTTTTTCGTATTTTAAGTAGAGATGGGGTTTCACTGTGTTAGCCAGGATGGTCTCGATCTCCTGACCTCGCGATCTGCCTGCCTCGGCCTCCCAAAGTGCTGGGATTACAGGCGTGAGCCACCGTGCCTGGCCCTGCAGCTCTGATTGTATGGTCACCCCTCACTGAAACCAGTGGGGGAAGGCGGGTCATGCCAGTCCTCCTGTGAGCCCTGAGGAAAGGGGGATTCCCTTTCTCCGGCTGTGGCAAGTCCTAGGAATACTCTGACCCCTCTCACTCTTCTCAGCCCCACCCAGCACCTGTCTGCACCCGCCTGGTAGGTACCAGCTCACTTGTGTCCAAAGCCCATGAGACTGCATTTTCCCTACACCAATGTTTTCATGGCCACTGCTCCCAGCAATAGGAGGCTGGCAATAAAAATAATTTATTAGGGGACTGTTGATAAAGCCCTGCTTATTGCAAACAGTAAATTAAAAGTGAGCACTTCCACCTTTATTTCCCACCTAGGGAACAATAACCACTCACAGTGAACTCGAAGGAGAGGGAGAACGAGATATGGAACAATCGTTCAACTTCTCCCGTCTTACCAGCAACCTCATAAAAATTAAGGAATAATTTTTCAAAGAGATAAGGGCTTTAGGGACATGAAAATCAAAACAACCAAATTGTTCCTGCCCGGAGGAGGTACATGCAGGATGGGAAGGGATTTCTTTTCCCATTTTTAATTTACAAGAACCTTGTAAACTACAAATTAAAGGAGCAATAGCAATTCAAAAGGCTTGATTCATTAAGCCTTTATTTACCCTTAATGCCTCCAAAGAAAAATAATTTGCTTTCTGAACATGAGTTATGGGCTCAGAGCTGACATTTTCCCACACAAATCCCCAGGCCCCTTTCAGGGTGAAGCTACTGTGTGCTGAGCAAAGGTGGTGCCTTATAGACTCTCAGGGCCCTGCTGGGTCCTTGCTCTCAAGTGAGTGGAGGTACCTGGGAGCCCTGTGTGAGCTGCCTTGAGTCGGGGGATCACAGCTCCTGGACCAGGTCAGCTCCCAGGCCTGCAGACAGGAATGGCTGAGAGGGCCACTTGGATTTCCTGCTGGTAAATTCTAGGATGGTTTCAAATTCACATCCCTTCTCCAACCAGCCTGATGCGATTCACCATCAGCACTCATAAAAGCACATAGTAGGGTCCTGACAAATAGGTTTCTAAATGAATGAAAGAAGAAACAAATGAATGAAGGGACTTGGCACTCCGTCACCCATTTGTACTGGGCTTTTGGGAAGGGTGAGGTGTTTCCATCAATACCTGGAATCATCCAGTCTGTTAACTCTTATTTTCTTTATTATTAATTTTGGTGGGTACATAACAGGTGTATTTATTTATTTATGGGGCACATGAGATGTTTTGATACAGGTGTGCCGTGTGAAATAAGCACACTGAACCTGTGAACTCTTAATGGTGAGGTCTTGGTGTGCAGGCCTTGGTGTGGCTGAGCCTGTGAACTCTTGATGGTGAGGTCCTGGTGTGCAGGCCTTGGTGTGGCTGTGTTCATGCGCACCCATTCAGATCATCTGCTGAGCACTTTCTATGGGCCAGGCATGGTGCCGGGGAAGAATCTTAACTGATAACTTCTGCAAACACCCTATTTCCAAATAAGGGCACTGTGGGTTAGGACTTCCACTTGTATTGAGGAGGGCAAAAGTCAACCCACCATAGCCCAGAGCTGGCCAAGGCTTTGGTCTGGCCATGCCCCATACTTTACATGAGGGAAACTGAGGCATAGAAGAGGGAATGAAAGCGTTTGTCAGGGTGAGGGGTGGCTTTTTGAGATTCTCTCTCTCCATGAGCAGGAACCAGCTTCAGAGGTGCCAGAGGATGAGCCGACAAGGACTCTGTGTTTAATTCTCAGAGCACAAGCCAGCCTCATAGGCAGCGGCCAGGGCCCCAGAGACCCAGCCTCTTTCCACGCTGTGCTCCTTTCAGACACCTTGTGATGCTGCTTGGGGATAATTCAGAACTTCCTCAGCTCCCAGCTGGTGATAAAGCTGCCCTGGGTGAGAGGAAATTTAGCTTGAGGCAGAGGCAGAAGGTGAGCTTTGGGGGATCAGATAAGAACTTGGTGCCTTAGTTAAGTAAGGCAAAGGGAATGAGGTGGTGCAACCTCTCTGGGTCTTGGCCTGTCCCTAACTCTTATCTGGGCCTCTTACCCATGCCTTTCCTGGAGGGGCTGCACATGCCTGGGCTGCCTCTCCTGGTCTTGCCCCACCCGTGCCCAGCCTTTGAGTCTGAGCACGCTCTCTCTCCAGCCAGCCCATGAGTGCTGAGGGCAGAACCCGGGCAGAGGCACCTGTGTCCACCATGGAGCCCAGCAGCAGGGACAGCAGAGCAGCAAATGAGACCCACCCAGATTCGGGCCATGCCAGCTTCTTTGCTGGGTCTCTGTTTCTCCATCTCTGAAATGGGCATGGCAGTCACTTTCCCCGGAAGAGCAAATTAGGAGTTAGAGAGAAGGGTGTGTTTTAAGCCATAAAATGCTGTGATCATCTAAGGAAACAGACCTTACCCCTGTGGGCATGGAGAGGTGAGGTGGGTGGCTGGGACTGTGGGGATGGGAGGGTGGGGTGTCAGGAGGGTGTTCTATCTTAGGAGGGGAGTGTCTGGGGGGGTGGGATTTCTGAGCCCAAGAGCTGGAACCGCAGGGGTACAGCCACAGCCTTCACCCCTTAGGTAGGGCCCAAAGTCCCCACCCTAAAACACATTGTGAGATGATCCAGCATGGCCCAAGGCCCCCAGGTACACAAGGACCCTCTTCTCGGGCAGGACATTCCAGGGCCCAGAGATGCCGCCTTGAGTCAAGGAAGAGGCCAGCCCTGTCTCTGAGAAGAGCTGAATTCTTGGTGGCTGGCAGTGGCTTCTCCATGGACCTCACGGTGCTGTCATTGCATCCCAGGATGCTGGGATTGTCTTTGGGAGCATGGTGGCCAGGTGGAAGAGATGACCTGCCCTGGATTCAGACAGAATCAGCTGCAGCTCCCCGGCAGGGTGTTTATTCCCCGGAGCTTTGGTTGCCTCATTCGGAACTCGGTTCCCTTTCAGGGTTCATGTGAGGGTCTGGTGAGGTGATGTATGTAAGTTCCCAGGCTGGGTGCACCCCCTTTCTTTCTTGGGGGTGCAGAAACCTCCAAGTGATGCATTCAGGGATCTCAGATGCTGAGGAGCAGTCTTGTCTCAGCAGCTCTGTCCTCCTGCCTCTGCCTTACATGTGATTAAGTTATTACCCCATTTGTTTTAAAGACTTGTCTTATCACCTATTTACAAGACTTATGGATTTCTCATTACTTCCTTTGATGGAACTCAGGCTAAAGTGCTTTCTGCTCACTCCATCCAAGCTCTGCCTATAAAACACGACAGAATCACGGGCCAGGGAGGATTGGGGCCACGGGTGGATGGAGGCTGTTGGGCAGCGTCTGCCCACAGGTCTTGGGGATTTATTGCAGATGCTGCACAGATGCCAACGCACCTCCCAACAGTCATCTGCAGACAGAGCCTATGCACCACACATGCAGACCCAGTGAGACCTCCCAACAGTCATCTGCAGACGCAGCTGATGCACCCCGCACCCAGACCCAGTGAGACCTCCAAACAGTCACCTGCAGACACAGCCGATGCACCCTGCACCCAGACCCAGTGAGACATGGATGGGAATCTGTTCCTACGGTTAGGGAAGTGTTCATAAGACCACCCTCATTTCTGACAGCAACTGCAGAATTTGGGGGTCTCTGGGACCACACCCAGGTTTGGAAATTCACTAGAAGGACTCACAGAACTCACTGAAAGCTGTTACACCCTTGATTAATGTTTATCACGGTGAAAGGATGCAGTTTAAAATAGCTGAGGGCACAGATGTGGTGACTCACGCCTGTAATTCCAGCACTTTGGAGGCTGAAGCAGGTAGATCACTTGAGCCCAGGAGTTCGAGACCAGCCTGGGCAACATAGCGAAAGCCTGTTTCTACAAAAAGCACAAAAATTAGCCAGGCATGATGGTGCATGCCTGTGGTCCCAGCTACTCAGGAGGCTGAGTTGGGAGGATCACTTCAGCCCAGGAGGTAGAGGCTGCAGTGAGCCATGATCATGCTACTGCACTCCAGTCTCAGTGACAGAGTGAAACCCTGTCTCAAAAAAAAAAAAACCCCAAAACATCAGCTGAGGGAAGAGATGTGTGAGGCAGCATCCAGAAGGTTCCAAGTACTGACCTTCTAATTGTCCTTGCCCTGTGGACTCAAGATGGTAGCACCTTGTATTAGTCTGTTTTCATGCTGCTAATAAAGACCTGAGACTGGGTAATTTATACAGGAAAAAGGCTTAATGGACTCACAGTTCCATGTGGCTGGGGAGGCCTCACAATCATGGCAGAAGACAAGGAGAAGCAAGTCACATCTTACATGGATGACAGCGGGTGAAGAGAGAGCATGTGCACGGAAGCTCCCCCTTATAAAAGCATCAGATCTCGTGAGACTTATTCACTATCATGAGAACAGCATGGAAAAGATTTTCCCCTATGATTCAATTACTTCCCACTGGGTACCTTCCATAATACACGGGAATTCAAGATGAGATTTGTGTGGGGACACAGCCAAACCATATCACACCTCCCAGCAGTGATTTGTGACAAGGTGCATGGAGCACATCAACTGTGAGCTTCCTGGGCCTGGATGCCCAGCATCTTCAGGGGGACTTTTCATACAGACATGGACTACTGACCTCAGTCTCCAGCCCCCAGAGGTTGAGCTGATGCCTCAAGGCCCAAAGCCCCCACCCTAAATCACACTGTGAGATGACCCAGCATGGCCCAGTGCCCTCAGGTACACAAGGATCCTCTTATCACGCAGAACATTCCAGGGCCCAGAGACACCCACTGGGGTCAAGAACAAGGCCAGCCTTCTCTCTGGGAAGAGTTGAATTCTTGGTGCATGCTGTCTCTTTCTCTCAGCTGTGACCTCCTGGCTGAGGATGAATACATTCAAACGTGCTCCTTATATTTTCAGAGATGTGTATTTACAGGAACTGTGTGAGCCCCGAGTCAGGATGAAATTTCCACCTGAAAGTGCCTTCCAGAACAACTGTCTTCCTCCTGACCATTGAGAAACTCCCCACCCTGGCCCAAGGCATGTTGGCCTCTCTTGCCCTAAATACAGTCAAGGGTTGACCTCCTCATAACAAAAACCTAATTTGTGTGAACTGTTTAGAGTGCCCTGGTGGTGGATGTGGATATTTCCACCTCTAGGCTCAAATGACCAAAGAAAAGGCTAGAGATGCCCAGTGGCTTGGAGTGATGGGCTACTGACTAGAACATGATGGAGACTATGGGTTAGCCCAATCTTTGTGATCTAATGTGATGTGAAGCTCACTTTCTAGGGAGATAAAGACAGAGGCAGGGTCTTGTTGGCAGATTATTTGTGAATAATGTTCAGTGAGTGGAAAATGAATGGGAGATGGTTCATTGGATAGAAGAATAGATGGATAGATTGAAAGAAGGAAGGAAGGATGAGTGGAAGAAGGGATAGCAAACACCACATGTTCTCATTCATAAGTGGGAGTTGAACAATGAGAACACATGGACACAGGGAGGGGAACATCACACACCAGGGCCTGTCAGGGTGTGGGGGTCTGGGAGGGGGATAACATTAGGAGAAATACCTAATGTAAATGATGAGTTGATAGGTGAAGCAAACCAACATGGCACATGTATACCTATGTAACAAACCTGCACGTTGTACACATGTACCCCAGAACTTAAAGTATAATAAAAAAAGAAGGAAGGATGGATGGTTGAATGGATAAATGGAGGGTTGGATGGATGGATAGGTGAGTGGAAGCTGGATGTACAGAAGGAAGGACAGATGGCTGAATGGATAAATGGAGGGGTGGATGGATGGATAGAAGGATAGATGGGTGGATGGTGGATAGATAGATGAAGGGATGATGTATTAGTCTTTTTTTTGTTGTTGTTATAAAGAAATACCTGAGGCTGCTGGGTCATTTATAAAGAAAAGAGGCTTAATTGGCTCATGATTCTGCAGGCTTTAGAGAAAGTGTGGTGCTGGCATTTGCTCAGGACCTGGTGAGGCCTCAGGAAGCTTCCAATCACGGCGGAAGGCAATGGGGAGCCAGCAGGTCACATGGCGATAGCAGGATCAAGAGAGTGAGGGGGAAGGTGCCACACTTTTTTAAACAACCAGATTTCATGTGAACTCAGAGAGAGGCAACTCACTTATCACCAAGGGGATGACACGAAGCCATTCATGTTCCAATCACGTCCCCATGATCCAATCATGTCCCACCAGGCTCCACCTCCAAAGCTGGGGATTACATTTCAACATGAGACAAACGTCCAGGTGTATCAGATGGATAGATGGATGCATGTATGGAAGGATGGACAAGTGTTGTGGGTGTTTGAGCAATGTGATACATGGAATGAAATTACCATAGGTAAGAAGCCCAGTGCTCTGGGGCCTTGCGGAGTGGCCCAACAGCTCTGGCTGGCCAAGATTGGTATAAGAATCAAATGAAATAGTGCAGCTGATGCACCTAGTGCAGTATCAAGTACAAGCTCGGCTCTCAGTAACAAGCAGCTCCTGTCGCCCATTTCCCCTGTGGGTTCACTGTGCCCACGTGTCCATGGATCTGTGCTCCTGTCTCCAAAGGTCCCACTGTGAGCTCTTCTCCACCCCACGGTTCAGCCTGCATCCAACAGATGTGCCTGTTAGGGGCAGAGTAAGGGGAGGGCGTCCCCTCCAGGAATGCCACGCCTGGTCATGGGGTGTCTGACCCCTCCACAGGGATGCTGCATCTGCCTTTAACTCAGCACTTGTTGTTTTGACTCCACCCCCTCCCACAAGCATCTGGAACTCCTCTCTGTGGCTGTGTACCAGACGCTGCCATCCTCAGGAGGCTGCCCAGCCTGTTGGGCTGGGTGCGGACGGCTTTTCTTCCCAGGTCTTCATTGCTCAGGAAATGGTGGACGCAGTCCTGCCCCGACAGGCTGGACGCAGGGTTGGCCGGGGGCATGGTCCCTGTCCCTCCCTGAGGGAGTCTGTTCTTCCTGGAGGGAAAAACTGCTCCTGCTTATCGCCTTGGCCCCATCAGAACTTGCTTCCAAATATTCCCTTTGTAAGGCTGGGGATGCCCGCTGGGCTGGGGTTGCTACACTGGCCTTGAAGTCCTGGCCGCCTGCCAGGGTCAACATCAGAGTCCCTGGAGGAGGGGGCATAGGCTTGAAGGCTGCTGCTCCAGGACTGTCCTCCCGGCTGGCTTCCTCCGTAGTCAGAGCACCGTCCTTTACTGGGGGAGGGAGGCTGGAGGGTGGCGACCCACAGAAAATGTCTAATTGCCCTGTCCATCAGGCTCCTGCCATTGCCCTGGGACTGCTCCTGGAGTGAGAGGAATCTTGGCTTCTCCGGGGAAGCCCTGGTGGAGCGTGAGGAGCCTGTGATCACTCATCAATTATTCTTTATGAAGTGTATTTCCTGCATTAGTCATTTCTTTGCTGCTTCATTAGCTCCTTCTCAGGTTTCAGTGGATTGTGGGCACCACAGAGTACAAGATAATTCATTTTATTAGGCAATTTATTTTCCCGGTTCATTTTTAAAGGGCAATTAATCAATTTAAATGGAGAGGTGAAGAAAAGGCACCCAAATACTCCTGGGACAAAAGTGACATCATCAACACCTTTGGGGGAGAAAGCTTTGCTTTTTATTCTGACTTAGGAACAAATCAGGCGGGAGCAGGTAGAGCACCTTAGCACTGAGGATGGGGAGGGTCCACTGTCTCTGGACTCCAAGCGCT
This sequence comes from Symphalangus syndactylus, assembly GCF_028878055.3. Taxonomy (NCBI): domain Eukaryota; kingdom Metazoa; phylum Chordata; class Mammalia; order Primates; family Hylobatidae; genus Symphalangus; species Symphalangus syndactylus. The sequence continues at coordinate 32,833,279 of NC_072444.2, read as the reverse complement.
GCTTCCTTGCTGCCTTGGAAGGTGGCAGCTGCAGCAGGAAGCAGAAGAAAGGGGCCTCATGGGGAAGTGGGCGGGAGGGAGACTGAGGACCGGGGTCTGGCTGTTTTGTCATTAGAGTCTGTGCCCAGGAGCCGGCCTCCTGGAGAATAAGGAAAATTCATGCAGCTGATCCCATCTGTGAAACTGAAATCAGACTCAGACTCTCCCCTGTGCCTCGTAAATAATAAATAAAAACACATAATGAATATTTAACCAGAGAGAAACATGCTCTAAGCCAAAAGTAAACTGTCAATGAATGGTTTCATCTGCTGCACCCAGCGGGTTGCCTTTGCGTCCAAATTTCTATGTGGACCAGGGAGACGAGGGCTGGTTGGAAGCTTGTGCATTTCTCCCTGGGGTGGATGTGATCCAGCTCCACTTTCTAACTTCCAGCTTGCTAATTTCTGGGCAGCAGGGAACGATCTGGTTCACGACAGCAAAACAATGGTGCTCTTCAGGAAAGCAGGATTGTGCTAGGCAGATATTTTCTTTGTAAGATGAGTTTCTGAGTGATTAATATTATTAACAATTGGCTATTGTATAATAATAAGTGCTAACAGCAGCCAGGAGTGAATGCTCACCCTGTGTGGGGAATTGTGAACATGTGATCTCATTACATCCCTTCAAGCACAAAGCAGGTCTCATTCCTGTTTTGCAGCATAGAAGACGGAAGCCAAGAGAGGCCCTTTTGCTGGCCTGCCCTCAGGGCATTGGACTCGAACTCAGGTCTCTGCCTGCCCAGCTTGGCTGGTCTTAGGATGCTGTTCCCTTACGTCCACCACACATATGCTTCTGATGAAACAATGCATGGCCCCAGCCATAAGCGGCCGGCAGCCTTGGGCAAGATGGACATTTCTCTGTGGGTGCCTGCTGACGCCCTGGTGGACCCTGGCAACCACTCTGTCTGCTAGGTCGTTGGTTGTTTCAGGATAAAAGCCATGCAACAACTTTGCTTACATGTTTCACAGAAATCACATGATGTCTTTAATAATCATTAAAGGCTGGGCATGAACCACACGTCTGGGCTGACGGGCTCCCTGGAGCGAAGTCCAACAGGGCGCCTACTCGTGGGTTATCACATCCAGAAAGAATTGGCATGTTATTCTATGTTTATAAACATTCGTGCTTTTTCTTACTTTTGCTGGGTGATGTAATCTGTTCCTAGTTCACAAAGATAGACCCATGGTTCAAATGCAGTTAGGTAAAGCATAAAATTAGTGATACAAATGGAAACATAAACAGCACAGCTTAGAATAACTGAAACAATGTAAATAGTGTGTGCCTGATTCCAGTACAAATATAGAAAGCCATCCTGCAATCTGCGCCCCTGCTGGGCCAAGTCTAGGAAGATTTCGCATTTGCAGCAGAAAGGAAAAACTTAGAAGATTACAGCAGAGAATACCTGAAAGCCGAAACTTGCTGGGATAGTGACTCCATTGCTCTTTGTCATCCAGCTGTGATCTCTTACAAGACTTTCAAAGAGTGACATGACACCGCAGAAGTTTCAGAGCATTTTCCGAAGAGCAGAGTGAAGGCTCTCGTCAGCCAAGTGAGCTGTTCTTGACAAATGCTAAATTAGGTTTCCCAGCACAAAATTGATGAGTGATACATTTTGTCAACTGTGAACAGAGAAGAGATCAGAACGAAAGTTCATAACTGCACAGCACATGGCAATGAGAGGTGCATGTCAGGCTGCTGCTGAGAAGTTTGAAAAAACCAACTGCAAAGTTAAGTTGTCTATCATGCTGGGAGGGGATGGGATGATGATGGCAGCATTCCCTCATCCCAGGATGCTGTTGAACACAGCGTGTGTAAATGTCATTCCCAGTGTGTGTGCACATCAGCCCGCCTCTCACTGCATGGCTGGATGAAGTCCCCCTTGTGAGAGAAGAGCTGAGGACACCCAGGTCCATGTTATAGGTGAAGAGTTTTTGCATGGCCAGTGATGCTTCTGTGAGCTTCATTGAAGACTTGAAAAGCCACATGTGGTCAGCCCCAATGGCGTGCCCACCCAGCATGTGCATCCTGATGGGGCTCTGGTGCACAGGTCCAGCAGGGACCTGAGTGCTGACAGGCTCTGTTCTCAGGAGCAGGGAGTAGTTCTCACCACAGATAGTGAGGTTGAGACCAGGACCTTCATCTTTCCAGGGTTCCGAGCAGTACAAGGAAGAGGGCAGAGGAAGCCATGTTCCACTTTCCAATGGAAGCCGGGAGGACTGTGCTTAGACAAGCATTTGAAATGCAAGATGGACTGAAAATAGCTCTTCACCTTCTTCACAGACCACGAAAGGCCATGGATGGCCAAGAGCATGGTTTGAAAGCCAAGAATAAAACATTGGAATTGTTTAAGAAGATGGTTCCATGGGAAATGGCTCCATGTTCCAGATTTCATTCTTTCTCTACTTGACACGGCTTTTTTTCTTTGCTGATTGGAGCAGGAAATCAATAATGCATATTGGAAATATTTAGAAGCTCCATCCAAAGTTGCATCAGCATGTAAAGGATCTCTCGAGTCCGGTGCGGCAGACAGCTCCCTCTATCTTTCCCCACATGTTGAGACACTTAAGTTCCCAGCCTTGAACGACCTGCCGTCCCACAGAGCTCTGAAAGTGGCTTCAGTGAGAAACTCTTCAATGCTGGTCTTCGCTGCCTGCGACTCTTGCAGCCCCAGATGGTGGGCCGGGATGGTGGGAGGGAAGAGCAAGCTGAGAACAGCTGTGGGGTTGTCTAGGGTTCAAGTCATCTTCATTAAGCCCACTCTAGGGGCCCTGTGAGGGTTCACAGACACCATCTATCTCTCAGCATTTTCACCGTTGTCTTTAATCTTTAAATGCTATGTGTTACTCTTCTTTAAGGAGTTACCTGAGAGCTGTTGGTTGGTATGCAGGCCCAATGCCTGTTAAGTCATCTATATACCGTGGCCCAAAGTTTCAGCTCTGATGGCTTGTGATCAGCATTTGATGTCATGATGGACAGAGAGAGCATTTGTTTGGTGCCTACTGGGTGCCAGAAGCCAGTCCTGGGCTCCTGTCCCCAGGGAGGAGCCCCAGCCCTCTGCTCAGATGCCCCCTTGCTTTAGCTGGAAGGATATGGGGAAAAAGGGCCTCCCCCAGTGTCTCTCTGCACTGAGCATTCTCCCTGGAGTCACATCTCACCTCAAACCTGATCTGATAACTATGTGACCATCGAAGTTTGCAGAGAGGGAGGCTCTGAAGAGGAAAGTGGGTTCTGACCAGCTGCAGCTGCAGAGGGCTGGTGGGCAGGGGGCTTGGGCGGGGGGCTCCGGTGCTCGGTGCTCCTGTCCTGTGGCCATTCTGCCCCAGAGAAGCAAAAAATCTGTATTAAACTCTGTATCGAAGATGAGGAAGAGAGACCTGTATCAAACTCTGTATCAAACACGAGGAAAAGAGACCCGTGTCAAACTTTGCTGCCCTGTGCAGCAAGAGGGACAGAAGCCTTCAGAGCCCCTTTTTCCAGAGACTCCCCATGGGCTGCAGGAGCTGGGCACTGCTGAGCTTTCTGCAGGAAGCCTTGGCCCCTTCTGGTGGAGGCGTCCTTCTGTTTTCCAGAAGGCCTCTGTCGCCAGAGCTCGGCTAGGGATTGCCGAAGGGAACTAAGTAATTAGCCCCAATTTATATTAATGACATTTTAGATTAGCTGCAGCTGAGCCTGGCCTCCGTCCTGCACACTGGGGACCTAGATGTGAAGGGGAAATGTGAAAATGTAAATAAAAAAGCAAAAAAGACAAAATAATGGTGCCAGTTGTGTAAAAGGGAAAATGTGGGAGGAGGCGGGAGGGTAAGGGGAGGAAGTGGGAGGGTAAGGAGAGGAAGCTGGGAGCACTTGGAGTGGGCGCTCTGGGCTGCCCTCACACCCACAAGGGCCCCTCCCTCCTGGTCATCTGTGATGCCCCCACCCACATCACCCATGAGGGGCCCTGCAGCCACATTCACTGACCTCCGCCCCATCCCCTAGTCGAAGGCGATTGGTGCAGGGGCCAGTCAGAGCTGCTCCCCATCCTGAAGTCCACATGAGAGGATGGAAAGGTCACTCCTGGCAGGTGGCCACCCCCAGATGGTGGCAATGGGTGCAGGCTCTGAGCCCTCTGCTTATATCTAAACCCTAACTCCACGGGGCAGGATCCTAGACCATCGTGTACTTTGGGTCCCTCTGCTTGTAAAATGGGGTTGAAGACACCCAGCTGGGTGGGGCCTGTGGGAGGTTAATCTGGCAGGTGCTCAGCTCTGTGCCGGGCCCCAGGGCTCACTCGGCTGCACTGATGAAGCATCTCTCTCGTCTAGCACCCTGTGTTAGTTCACTGTCGCCTATAACAGAATACCTGAAACTGGGACATTTATAAAGAAAAGAAATGTATTTCTTACAGTTCTGGAGGCTGGGAAGTCCAAGGCTGAGGGGCTGACATCTGATGAGGACCTTCATGCTAGTAGGGACCCCACAGAGCCCTGAGATTGTGCAGGGCATGGCCTGGCAAGGGGCCGAGTGCGCCGGCAGGGTCTCTCTTCCTCGTCTTTGTAAGACCACCAGACCCACTCTCCTGATAACCCATGAATCCACGAATCCGTGAATGGATGAATCAGCTCATGAGGGCAGAACCCTCATGACTCAATCCCCTATTGAAGGCCCCACCTCCCAGTACTGCCGCACTGGGGATTAAGTTTGAGCACAGGTTCTGGAGAGGACGGATATTCAGATTGTAGCACAACTGCTCAGATGGGCTTGTGGTTTCCTTCCCAGGCTTATCTGTGAAGTGAATGAATGCAAGATGAGTAAATTAAATGAATGAGTAATTGAATGAATTAATCTGGGCGGTTTGCCTAAGGTCGACATCTAAGAAAGAAAGGCCAGTGTGGTAGCTCACACTTGTAATCCCAGCACTGTGGGAGGCAGAGGTGGGAGGATCTCCTGAGCCTGGGAGTTCAAGACTGCAATAAGCCTCGATCCCACCACTGTGCTCCAGCCTGGGGGACAGAGTGAGACCCCAGCTCTAAATACATACAAAATAGAAGGGAAAAATTTTCCTTCCTCCCTCCCAGGTTTCCTGAGTCAGCTCAGAACATTTGTCTTTCCAGTTTGTCCGTATCTGCAGCATGGGGGCAGATGCAGAGACTGTCATGAAATGGGGGTGGGGGCGGTGTCTGGGACCTGCCTTGCTTCTCTCTGGAAGGCCTTTGGCATGGGTTCTCTCTGGATTTGCCATTGGCATGGGTTGCCATTGGCATGGATTTGCTGTCTGTTCCAACAGAGATGAGGTGGACTCTGGGGAGACGATGTGCTGGCCTAGAGCAGGGCAGGGCCAGGCCTCAGGCCAGGTCTCGTGCCCAGGGTGACACCTGAAACCACCATCCATGGCTGTTTGCGCCGTGCTGTGTCTGTCCCGCGCTGCAGTGGGTGCTGCTATCAGATGCCAAGAGACAAAGGACTACATTTTAGGAGGTGAGCAGACAGCAAGCAAGTGACCCAAACAATGCCTGTGTGACGTTCACCTGCGGTGAGGGCTGAAGACCCCTGGACTGGGGTGGGGGCATCTGACTGTCCTGGAAGGGAAAGGAGAGCAGCTTGGGAGAAGAGAGGGTCAGGGGGTGGGAGATGGGGAGACACCTTAGGGAGAGGCCCCAAACTGGGGGCCTTCAGAGAATGGAAGCCAACATAACTGTGAATGATATGGAGATGGGGAGTCAGGGCCACCCGCCAGCTCCTCAGGCCCGGAGGGAGTTTGCACTCAGTTTGAAGAACGGTGGGAGGCAGGGTCTTTGGGAGCCACATCAGAAGCTGGTGGCCTCCACAGAACAGACATTGAGCCTCCCCTCTCCTCCGTGGGTCCTGGGGCAGGAAAGTATGGGGCTGATGGGGCCCCCAAGGGACCCTGTACCCGCTGATGCTCAGAGGAGGCCTGTGGTGGTGGCAGCCCCAGCCCTTCCCGCATCCAGTCCAGTCTTGATCCTGGGGAGCCAGAGGCTGTTTTTATTTTTATTCAGTTCTTGTATTAGTTTTCTGTGGTTGCCACAATGACTCCCCACAAACAGGGTGACTTAACACAACAAAAACGTATTCTCTCTCAGTCCTAGAGGCCACCTGTCTGAAATCAAGGTGTGGGCAGGCCTATGCTCCTTCCAACGACGCTGGGGAGGGTCCCTGCTGCCTTTTCAGCCTCTGGTGGACCCAGGCATTCCTTGGCTTCTGGCCGCATTGCCCGATTTCCACCTCCTTCTCCACGTGGTGCTTTCTCCTCCTTTCACTTCCCTTCTGTCTGCTTTCTCCTACAAGGACACCTGCCATTGGACTAAGACCTACGGGAATAATCCAAAATGATCGCATCTCAAGATCCTTAGCCTAAGGACATCTGTAAACACCTGTGTTCCAAATAAGGTCACACCCACAAGCTCCAGGACGTGGATCTGGCTTCAGAGGGGCCGCCCTGCAGCTCCTGTCTGTGGTACTCAGAGTCCCAGGGCAGCAGGCTGCGCTGGCCTCTGATGAACGTTGCTTCTCTCAGTGGGATCCAGCAGCCCCCGCTTCCCCTGCTTTTCCCAGGATGGGGACTCTCAGGGCCTGGTGGGCAGCGTGGAGCTGGGAGCTACCCCTGGTCGCTCTGGATCCAGAATGTTTGTGCCTCCTGAACTTCCCTCATGGGGACAGCATCCCTCTAACTCCCTCAGAGCCTGGGCAGGCAATTTGGACCCTGACCCATTGTCCCACTTGAGCCCGGGAAATGGAAGAGGCGGATCTGGCTTGTATTCGAGGGCTCAGGGCAGGGGCCAGAAAGGATGATAAGGGGGGAACCCAAGAAAACCCCCAGAAAGGATCCCCACCTCCTCCTGAGGAGCCGTGAGTCCCTCCCTCTGCACAGAGGACTCTCATGCTCCGGTAACAGCCTCGGCCCAGTGCAGTCACCCCGGCCCTGCCGACTCCTTGTAAGCCCCTTCCTTAGGCCGTGCGCCCCATTAGAACAGACATGCGCCCTTGCTTGGGGCCAGAAATGGCTGCAGCCCTGCACTGGGTTTTGCTCCCAAACATGAAAACGGTTGTTACCATGCTGCTCCCTGGTCCTCCATGACACGCAGAAGCCACCATCTGTGACATTCAGGATAGTTTGTTTCTCGAGCCTGTCCTATGCTTCAGGAGCATAACATGGTGTCTGTTGTCCTCACCCCCACCCAGAACGGCGGGTGTGACTGTCCCCATTTCACAGGTGGGCAGACTGAGTCCCAGAGGGTCCAGCAGCATGCACAGTTTACACAGCCGGTGAGTGACAAGGTGTGTTCCTTCTCAAGTTTACCTGCTTCCACCCTGATGGGTGGTGGCACCGCTTCTTCAAGTACAAGATGGCAGGTACATTATTTGGGGAAATGCCTCCACAGGGGGAAATCAGGATGGACACCAGAGGCAGCTGGGGGCCTCCACCTGTGGGTTCGCAGCAGCCGAGGCCAGCAAGGCACAGCCCAATGGATGAAGGGGATGGCCTTCCTGGTGCCCTGGAAGCTGTGCTCCTGGTGAGTTGCCTGCCAGCTGCTGCTGCCCTGAGCCTGCCTCCTGGGTAGCCTTTCTGGGACTCACTCAGCAGGTGGCTGCAGGGCACCCACAGGCTCGGTAATCAAGGCCAAGTGGCTTTAGGGAGAAGGCAGTGTCAGGAGGCTGGCAAGGACGATGGCCATGATGGGTCCCATGAGGCTCATGGTGTCTCCCAGGCAAGGCTGACGGGGTTTGACTTGTCTGACAAAGGACCCTTGTCCCCAGCTGTGCTGCGAGGGGCTCTCGAGGGAGCTCTTTGTGGCAGCAGCTGCTTGCACCCCCTGCAAGTGGTGGGGGATTTGCACACAGCAGCTGGGGGGATTTGGGAGCCTCTGGAGTTGGTGGGTAAGAGGTGGAGGGGGCTGCAGATCTTGGGGTACAGCTGCAGCCTCACCTGTGCCCATGGCTTGCCTCACCTGGTCCTGTCCTTCTCTTTCTTCCTCTAGGGCCTGTCTCTGACTTAGAGGTGATTGACAGATGGGGCAGGATACCCGTCAATCATGGCCCACCCCACTGTGTTACTCCTCCTGCAGTCAGTTGGGAGCCTGGCTGTGACTCTGGCCTGGAACCAGGCAAAAGGAAAGCCCTTCCCACTCCCTGGCTGCAGAGAGGCCACCCAGCAGAGCCAGCAAGGGTCTGTGATGCAATGAGGCCTGGGTGACCCTGCTGTTCCACCCCCTCATTGCAGGGGCTCGGTGAGCTCCTCAGTTACTTGGATCCTGCTTTCCCTTTTGTAAAGTGGAAGGTGACAGCAGCATACACTTCTGAAGGTAGCACAAGAAGCCAATGAGCCAGGAGGGCAGGGCCAACACCCAGGATATTTCACAACTGGCAGCATCCACAGGCCTGGTGTCCATAGTCACCACTCTTCATTTGCAGAGGCAGGGAGCCTGCAGAGTGTTCATGGGGCCTTGGGACAGTGCTATATACCCACCCATGTGCAAGAGTATGTCAATCTTTTAGCAGTCTTGACAGCAGCACCAGGTCTGTACATTGTGTGTGTGGGAACACCTAGCACAGTGCCAGAACACAGTGCTGCTAAGAGCTCAGTGCTGGTAAGAGCTCAGCAAATGAGAGCTGCTGTCTGCCTGGGTTCCTGAGTGACTGTGTGGAGCAGAGCTGTCTGCTGATCGGGAACACTCACTGTGTGCTGTTGCTTAAGAGCTTTTGTTTCAGCAGTTTTACCTTTCATCTGAACTTGCACAAGCATCTGAGACCCTTATCCTCTCACCTGAGAGTCACAGCCACCTTGTAGCCACCGAGGGGGTGCATATCATTGCTCCAGTGTCATGGGGGAAAACAAGACTGGAATCTTGATTTGTGCAGCGGGAGGGTAGAGAATGGGCTTCACTGTCAGAAACACCAAGGAAATACGCAGTTCATCCCCTCACTGGCTTTGAGTCCAGTCCCAGAGCCTCTCAGAGCCTCATGTTCCTCATCTGTAGAATGGGATGATGATGTCTCTCTGGCTGTGGGGAGGGCAATGTGAGAAGGCCATGCAGGTGGCCCCAGCAAACAACAGCTGTTCCTCCCAGCAGGGCAGTTGCATGATGATTGGCCCAGCCCTGCACACCCCACCAGGGCTGTGGGTCGGCCCCTCAGGCAAAGGCAAGCACTTGAGAACCAAGTCAAAAGCCAAGTGCAGAGCAGGCTCCTCCTGTCCCTTGTATTGCACGCAGGTGACAGCCTGGGTTGATTCACTCGCCTTCACTTCCTTAGATATAGACTCTTCCGCATTCTTTAAAAACCCCCTTGGCTGGGTGCAGTAGCTCATATCTGTAATCCTAGCACTTTGGGAGGATCACCTGAAGTCAGGAGTTCAAGACCAGCCTGGCCAACATGGTAAAACCCTGTCTCTACTAAAAATACAAAAATTAGCTGGGCATGGTGCACCTGTAATTCCAGCTACTTGGGAGGCTGAGGCAGGAGAATTGCTTGAACCCAGGAGGCAGAGGCTGCAGTGAGCCGAGAACGTGCCACTGCACTCCAGTCTGGATGACAGAGTGAGACTCCATCTTAAAAAAAAAAAAATCCAAACGTGAAAGATTCTTTTCTTAGCATTGAAAACATATCCATGGATCTATATTAAGAAACAGAACACAATAGACTCTTCTAGTTGAGACAAGTCAACCAGATATTCCAAACCTCAGAAGCAGGTAATGTGAGCTCAGGAGTTATAATTTGCCACTAATTGTCACTCTGTTGCCTGCAGGGCCATTCTGCTGGTTCACTCCTGGAGAGAGGTCCAGAGGAACCTTCTAATGACCAAGGAGACAGATTTTCCCAAGATGTGCTGCTGTCTACCATCACGGAATTAACAAACAAAAGAAGACAAGACTCCATTTCTGCCTCTCCCTCCTTCCCCTCTCTCTCCTGCCTCCCTCCCTCCTCTCTCTTTCCCTCTCCTTCCTTCCATCTTTCTCTCTCTCCATTTCTCTCTTTCCTCTCTCCTTTGCTGTTTCTGTGAACTCACTCAGTTCACCAACTAGTTTATATTAGTCCGTTTTCATGCTGCCAATAAAAACATACACAAGGCTGGGTAATTTGTAAGGAAAAAGCGCCACAGTTCCACATGGCTGGGGAGGCCTCACAATCATGGCTGAAGGTAAAAGACACATTTTACACGGCGGCAGGCAAGAGAGAATGAGAACCAAGTGAAAGGGGTTTCCCCTTATAAAACCATCAGATTTCCTGAGACTTACTCACTACCATGAGAACAGTATGGGGGAAACCGCCCTCATGATTCAATCATCTCCCACCGGGCCCCTCCCACAACATGGGAGAATCATGGGAGCTACAATTCAAGATGAGATTTGGGTGAGGATGCAGCCAAACCACCTCACAGTTATGGCAGGTCTGTTGGGCCAGGCCCAGTATTCTAACTTGGAGATCTGGGCTGAGAAGTCACAAAAGTTCAGTCAGGCTGCAGAGAAAGGATGAAAACATGGGAAGATGGTCCTTCCCACAAGTCAACCCTGTTCATTTTCCACAGCCAGTTCTGCTGCTGGGCTCTGCCCTGACTCCCTGTAGAAGGGCCTCCTTCCCATGCATTCCATGCCCCTCTCTTTCAGCAGTGTCTTAGGGGCTGGACGTGGGGATGCAGATCCTGATGCAGCTACTCAACAGCTGCTGGCCTTAGGAGACAACTGAGCCTCAGTTTCCTCATCTGTGAAACGAGAGTGATTGGGCCCCAGCTTCCTGGAGTTGTGGTGAGAAATAAATAAGACACTGAGGAGTTCTCCAGGCGTGGGATTTGATCGGGACAGAGGTTCCATCCACCCAGCCTCTCTTGTACCTTCCCCGAGTTTGCCAGGGTGCAAACCAGGGACTTCATACTCCTGTGTCCATCACGAAATGTCTCTCCTCCCCACCTTCCTGTTTCCAGCACCCGCCTTCCTTCTCTGCTTGATCGGTGGTCCTGAGGGAGAGACGGCAGGTCTTGGGCGTGGGGAGGCAGGGAGCTGCAGGGGACTGGAAGGGTTTGGGAGGGGTAAGCGGGTGGGAACCCTAGGATCTGGGGTGGGCTAAAGGTGGAGCATGGGCAGGTGGGGCCAAGGAGGGTCTGGCCTCTCACTGGGAAGGAGGTTATCCATTTACTTATTCATATTTATTCAGCAAATATTTCTTGAGAAACTTCCAGGCACTGGGCACTGGAAGTCAAGGGAAGATGGGGTGCAGGCAGCCCTAGAAATGAAGACAGGGCATCCTCATGGATTTCTCCACCGAGGTGGGGGCAGAGACTGCAGAGAAGCTGGCCCAGTGGACCAAGGCACCTGAACACACGTCTAGTGGGCTGTTAGGGGAAGAGACCCCTGGCAAGTGTGGACACTGGTGTCTCTCAGCCACCTCAGGCTGTGGGGGGTGGGAGGTGAGGCCAGGGAACACTCGGGGCACAGACACGGAGCCCAGCCCAGCTTCACCTGTTCCTTCGTCAGCTCCTCTGGCCTTCACTGTATCCACCCATTTGTTGTCAGGGTGACAATGACTTTAGTGGGTCAAATAATGACCCCACAACATTCTCATCTGCCTGGAACCATAGAATATGAGCTTATTTGGGGATTGGGTCTTTGCAGATGTAACTGGTTAAGATGCAGTCATACTGATTCGGGTGGGCCCTAATCCAATGACTGGAGTCCTTATAAGAAGAAAAGATCTAGAAACACACAGGGAGAAGGCCACATGACTATGGGGCACAGACCAGGTGCTGTTGCCTCAAGCCAAGGAACATGGGAGATTTCAGCAAACCACCAGCAGCTGGATGAGGCTGGGGCAGATTCTCCCTCCCAGCCTCAGAAGGAACCAGCCCTGCACACAATTGGATTATGGACTTCTGGCCTCCAGAACTGTAAGAGAGGAAATTCTTGTTGTTTTGAGACACTCAGTGTGTGATACTTTGTAGAGAGGCACTGGCCCCCTGACATCCTGCCTCTATGAGCTGAGCATGTGCAGAGGCTGTCAGAGGAGCAGTCCGGGGCGCTGAGCAGAGGACCCTCCCAGAATTCTGACCTATGGAAACTGAGATAGTAAATGCACGATGCTTTCAGCTGCTAAATTTCTGGTAATTTATTAGGCTACATAGAACAATAAATACGACGAGGCACATAAACATTTACTTAAGAATATTTTTCTGTCTCTGTAGCTGAAAAATTAATGCTACCATGCCGGAAGCTTTCTCCCTGCCAGCCCCCTCCCTGCCCTGACTTGGAACATGAGTTCAGTGATGCTGAGAGTGGGTGAAATGTGTGTGTCATACTTTGCTTCTTGAGAGGCTGATTGGTGAGACAACCGGGGATTGGTGGGGATGACATCATATTTTATTTATCAGAATTTCACACTTAGATGTCTGCAAATAAAACATTACAGAAATAGTGTGGGTCTAATCACAGGCTAGAGGGGTCACTGTTCCTGGAGGAACCAGAGCTCAGTGTGAGGCAAAGCTGCTGCTTCCCCAGGAAAGGACATTTCCCAGAGGTGGACGCTCCCTCGGGTCCCAAGCCAGCAACCCTCCTTTCCACACCTGCCTCCTCAGAGGAATGGGACTGTGCCATCTTGGTACCAACTCCTGACACTCTCTGGTGGTAACCATGAGCAACACTTTCACCCACTTAGATTTATTAGGAGAACCCTGAGGAACCCAAGAGCAAATGCAAAATTAAGTCACCAGGCAAACAGAACCAAATCAAGGTTGTACTGGGGCAGAATCCCCTGGGAGAAGAAAGGGAGCTCAGGGTGGCCAACAGGTCAGCACCAAGAATGTGAGGCAGCAGTTCCATCACCCTGGAATCCTGGGACCAGCTGCAGCCATTCACACATTCCTCCAGCAGGTTGAGCCTTGCTGCCCACAGGTTGATGGGCCAGGTACAGGGTGGGTGGCAATGGGGGTGCATTGGACACTGTCCCTGATAACTGGACTCTGAGGTCCCTGAGAGAAGATCCCACAGGGTAGTAGTAGCTGACATTTATGTAACCCTCTGTAGGTTCTGTCTTGGTGTCACCTCTTTTATTGCTAATATTGGTAATTTGTGTCTTATCTATATTTTATGTGACCAGTCTGACTAGAAGTTTCAAAATTTTGTTTACCTGCTCAAAGACCCTAGCTTCTAATCTCATCAATTTCCATTGTTTTTCTGCTTCTCATTTCATTGATTTCTACTCTGATCATTATTATTTTCTTTTAGTTACTTAGGGTCTAATTTGCCGTTCTTTTGCTGATCTCTTAAGGGGGAAGCTGATGTCAAAGATTAAAGGTCTTTCTTCTTTCTAAAGTAGGTATTTCAGTGCTATCAATTTTCCTCCAGTTACTGCTTTGGTTGCATCCCACAATTTAGATAAGTTATGTTTAATTTTTATTGCCAATTTCCAGTTTTTCTTTTGATTTTTCTCTTCAACCCATGGGCACTTTTGAAGTATGTTATTTGATGTCCAAGTATTTGTGAGTTTTCTTGATATTTTTCTCTTATTGATTTCTAGCTGAATTCCACTGTAGTCAGAGAATGAATGTATTTTATATGACTTGCGTGTAGGGAAAAACTCTTTCAAATCGTGTTTTTCCTCTACTCTCACACCACAACAACTGTCAACACAAAAGAGATTTCTGTGACCAAATGTGTGTGGGTTTTCTCCATGCATCAAGCAGCAGACACCAGCTGGGTGTCCTCCAATTCAGTTCTGACACTGTCTACCTGGAGATAGCAACAGATCCCACGGGGTGAGGGCTCAGTCCCACAGGACAGTCCCCTCCCTCCCCACAGTCGCAAGTCTGGGCCTCTGGAACTTCTGACCACCTGGCTTCAGGCTGGGGTTCTCACAACCCCCTCTTTGGATTTGATTGATTTGCTAGAGCTGCTCACAGAATGCAGACAAACACTTGCACTTACTGGTTTATTAATATGGATATTTTAAAGGATGTAAATTAACAGCCAGATGAAGAGATACATAGGGCAAGGTCTGGAGGGGTCCTGAGCATGGGAGCATCTGCCCCTGGAGTTGGGGTGCATCACCCTCCAGACACGTGAATGAGTTCTTCACCTTCCTGTCGGCCTCCAAGTATTCAACTCTCCGGAAGCTCCCGCACCCTAATCCTCTTGGGTTTTTATGGAAGCTTCATGCAGTTAGCATTTCTTCCCCCAAGGATAAGGTGGGACCCTCTTTGGGGAGAGTCTTAATACCCACAATCAGAAAGGTGGGGGAATATTAGAGTCATGCCTTGCAGCAGGTGAAATGAGGGCAGGAGAAGGTCACAGACTTTCTCTTTCCTGAGGCCTGCCCCAGAGGCCCTGACACACCCAGCTTTATGATAAAAGACAAGAGTTATGGGGCCAGGTGCGGTGGCTCACTCCTGTAATGCCAGCACTTTGGGAGGCCTAGGCGGGCAGATCACCTGAGGTCAGGAGTTCAAGACCAGTATGGCCAACCTTGATGAAACCATGTCTGTACTAAAAATACAAAAATTAGGCAGGCATGGTGGTGCACAACTGTAATCCCAGCTACTTGGGAGGCTGAGGCAGGAGAATGGCTTGAACTCAGAAAGCAGAGGTTGCAGTGAGCCAAGATCGTGCCACTGTACTCCAGCCTGGGCAACAGAGTGAGACTCTGTCTCTAAAAAATAAAAAAAAGAGCTATGGGAGTTATGAGCCAAGAACCATGGACAATAACCAATACGTAACACCATGTATTAGGCTATTCTTGTATTGCTATAAAGAAATACATGAGACTGAATCATTCATAAAGAAAGAAGGTTTGATTGGCTAACAGCTTTGTACGCTATACAGGGAGAATGGTGCCAGCAACTGCTCAGCTGCTAGTGAGGCCTTGGGCTGCTTACAATAATAGTGGAAGGCAAAGGGGAGCTGACATTGCACATGGGGAAAGTGGGAGTAAGAGAGACGGGGGAGGTGCCACACACTTAACCAGATCTCAGGTGAACTCACTAAGGGAGAACTCACTCATCACCAAAGAGATGGCACCAAGCCATTCATGAGGGATCTGCCCCATGATCCAATCACCTCCCATTGGGCCCCATCTCCAACACTGGGGATGACATTTCAGCATGAGATTTAGAGGGGGCCACATCCAAACTCTATCACACCACAACTCATATCTTTTGAAATTCATGGAAACTTGTTTTATAAATGAGAATATGGTCTATGTTGGCAAATTTTCCATGCACACTTGAAAAGAGCATGCATGGTGCTGTTGTTGGTTGGAGTGCCTTTTAAATGCTAAGTAGATCAACACAGGTGATAGTGTTACTCTATATCCTCATTGATTTTCTGTCTATTTGTTCCACCAATTATTGAGAAAGGGGTGTTGACTATAATTGCCATTTGTCTCTCTCCTTGCAGCTCCTAAGTTTTTGCTTCAGGGATTCTGAAGCTTGTTAATTAGGTATATGGATGTTTAGGGTTGTTATGTCACCTCGAGGAACTGACCTCTTGATTGTGGTGAAATTACTTTCTTTATCCTTATTTTAGTATTCTTTGCTCTAAAATCTACTTGTCCGATATTTGTATAGCCACCCCAGCTTTCTCATGGTTAGTATATCTTTTTGCATCCATTTAATTTTAACTTATTTGTGTCTTTATACTTGAAATGAGTTTATTGTAGGTTTCATATTGTTAGTGAACTCTTGCTTTTAAATTTTTAATTTGTACATAACATGTACATAATCTGTACAGAAGATTTGTACACAATTTGTATAAAAATTATACAAATAATTTTTTATGATTTCTATACACAGTTTGTCATTTTCTCTGGCTGCAGTTTGGTTATGATATCCCTTGGTGTCATTTTTATCATGTTGCTTGTTGATATGGTTTGACTGTGTCCCTACCCAAATCTCAGCTTGGATTGTAATTCCCATAATTCCCATGTGTCCTGGGAGGGACCTGGTGGGAGGTAATTGAATTACGGAGGTGGTTTCCCCCATGCTGTTCTCGTGATAGTGAGTGAGTTCTCATGAAATCTGATGGTTTTATAAGCATCTGGCATTTCCCCTGCTGGCACTCATTCTTTCTCCTGCCACCCTGTGAAGAGGTCACTTCCATCATGATTGTAAGTTTCCTGAGGCCTCTCTAGCCATGCAGAACTGTGAGTCAGTTAAATCTCTTTTCTTTATAAATTACCTAGTCTCGGGTATTTCTTCATAGCAGTGTGAGAATGGACTAATACACTTGTACCTCAGGGTCATTGAGCTTCTTGGCAGTTTTCATCAAATTTGAATAATATTAGACCAGTATTCGTTTACACGTTTTCTATCCACCCTCCCTTTTATAAAAATAAGATCCACAATTGCATCCATATTAGGCTATTGAAATTGTCTCATGGTCCATTGATACTTTGTATATTATTTTCAGCCCCCTTCCCATGACATTATGGGTGGCTTACATTTCTATGCCCTCAAATTTATATATATATATAAAAATATAATATATTATATGTAATATATATAATATTTATATATTATATATTACATATAATATATAATAAAATATTTATATATTATATATTACATATAATATATATAATATTATATATTATATATAACATATAATATATATAATATTATATATTATATATAACATATAATATATATAATATTATATATTACATATAATATATATAATATTATATATTATATATAACATATAATATATATAATATTATATATTATATATTACATATAATATATAATATAATATTTATATATTATATATTACATATATATTATATACATGTAATGTATTAATATATTATATATTATATATTACATGTAATATATAATATTACATGTAATATATAATATAATATTTATATAATATATTACATTATATATTACATGTAACATATAATATAATATTTATATATTATATGTTACATGTAATATATAATATAATATTTATATATTATATATTACATTATATATTACATGTAATATATAATATTTATATATTATATATTACATGTAATAAATAATTAATATTATATATTACATATTACATATAAATATAATATATATTATATATATATAACATATAAATATAATATATATTATATATAATATATATTATATATATAATATATATTATATATATAATATATAATATATATAATATATAAATATAGTAGGATATTATATTTATATATATAATATATATTATATATATATTATGCTATTGATCTCATCCAGTGCAGTGTTTCAGAACTGATATTGTAGTTTTCATCTCTATAAGTCTGATTTGGTATGTTTCCTCCTGTGTCTGTATATACTGAGACTGTGTTCAGTCTCTTTCCTCTAGCTTCTTGAACACATGAGATAATGTTATAACAACTGTTTTAATGTTTTCATCTACTAATTCTATAATCTGTGCTATCTCTGGGTAATATTTTCCTGCTTCTTTGCATGTCTGATAAGTTTTGATTGGATGCCACACATTTGATTTTTGCCTTATTGCATGCTGTATATTTTTGTGTTCCTATAAATACTCTTGTGCTTTTTTCCAGGATATGGTTGTGTTACTTGGAAACAGTTTGATCTATTTGGTCTTGCCTTCAAGCTTTCGTACGCAGGCTAAGTGTAGTGCTTCATCGAGGACTATTTTGCCCCAGTACCAAGGCATAACCAAGGCATAGGACCTCTGAGTGTTCTCCCCTATGGCTCATCAATTATGAGGTTTCCCAGGCTGGCTTGTGGGGGCAGGCACTATTGTTGATCTGGTTGGAGCTCTAGAATTGTTCCCCTTTAATTCTTTCAGGGTTTTTTTTTCCCTGGCCTCAAGTCATTGTCTCACTGGCATCCACTGGCAAGTACTCAATATGAGATGTTAGGGAGACCTCAGCCAATCTGCAGGTCTCTGCTTTCTCTCTTGTCTCTGGCACTCTGATGCGGCCGCCTCTGCCTTCCTAGACTTTTTAGCAGAGTCTCCTCAACTCAGAGGCTGTGGGATCTGCCTGCATACCCCTCCCGTGCTGCTGCCTGGAAACTCGGCTCAGGTGGTGAGCTTGGGCTTACACTCCTGTGTTTCTCATTTCTCAGGGACCACTGTCCTTCACTGCCTGATGTCCAATGTCCTGAAAACTGTTGCTTCATATACTTTGTCAGGTTGTTTCAGCCGGGGTGTAACCTGACCCCTGTCACTCTATCTTGGCTGCCCCTTATACGGTACAGCATCTAAATCTCTGCTAGAAAATATCCTCCACCGGGAACTACATCCCGTGGGTCTGTACCTCCCCCAGTCCCCCACGCACCTTACTGAGCTGATTCCTCATGGATTTTTCCTGAAAGGCTCAAGGCGTCTCAGAAGCGTGGGGGCTGATGCCAGTCTTTTCTAAGTGTGAGATTCATCTTCCCATTTGCCTGACAACCTCCAAGGGCCTCCTGCATTTTCCCCATGGCATGGAGCTCTGACTCGAGTCTGACAGCTGCACAGTGGCTGGAGCATCTCGTCTCACTGCCAGGTTTGCAAATGATGGGAGGCCGTAGCCAGGAGGGTTTCCTATATGTTGAGTGCCCTGAACCCCCATCAGCCTGTCTGTGCTTTTGATGTACAGAAGAGAGGCAGGTTTCTGAAGATCTGATTGAAGTTCAGGCAGTGTCAAAGGTCAGAAACAGGAACACGCTGATGAAAGGAAACAAAACTGTACTAGAATTACTGTCTTCACAAACCCAGTGCTGGGGCTGCTGAGGGCAGGAATGAATCATTCTCTCCCTTCAGACAGGCAGAGGGGCTGTGCTCACAGTGGTGATGCTAATATGCTAACCTTTCCTTCACTGCCAGTTCATGGGAGAGGAAAGGGGGAAGCTGCCAGCAATACCGGAGCCCCAGTTCCCACTGGGGTGTATCTATTCCAAAGATACATGCCGAAAGCAGATCTTGCCCTTGAGGTGCAGGCAGCACTGCAGCACTCCTGGATCTTGGAGGAGACTCAGAATGGAGTTTCAAAAGCCCCAGAGCCAGTGAACCCGGCAACAGACACATACACAATTGCATCCACAAAAGTGATGGTTTTCAAGCCCTCGCCTTCTAGGTTTTGTGGAAGCTCAAAAGTTGCTCAGCAATGACACAGAGCACTGGGCAGGGCCGGCAGCTATGGGGTCCTTTCTGTGCACCAGACACTGGCCCGGGGCTTTTCTTTCCAGGGTAGGAAGAGTGTGGTACCTTGAAACTTTAAAAGGGATGTCATTCATCTCCATACTCTCTCGCTGTCATTCACCTCCATACTCTCTCACTGTCATTCATCTCCATACTCTCTCGCTGTCATTCACCTCCATACTCTCTCACTGTCATTCATCTCCATACTCTCTCGCTGTCATTCATCTCCATTCTCTCTCACCATCTTTCCTTGCCCAAACTCCCCTGAGAAAGAGCCGGCCTGGCTAGGGTAGTTCCTTCAAATGCATCATGGCCCTCCCATGGCCTTTCCATCAGACGGTTTTCCTGCAAGACTCTCAAGGGGCTGACTGTGAGAGACAGAGGATGGAGTGACAGGATCCACACCTCCAGCCCTTCCTCGGGCAACCTGACTCCCACGAGCAGCTTCAAGAGTGCGGGGTGGGCAGGGAGTTCACTGGGTGAACAAGGCACCCCCACCTCCATGTGCAGGGTGCAGGGAGTCCTCCCCACCCCAGACTCTGACTGTGATTAGAGAAACCTGCCAGGGCCTGGGAGAAGTGGAGTGAAAATAAGCCCGGATGCCGAGTCTGTGGATGTTGGGTGCAGTCGAGGATTTTCTATAGCTGCAGACCCAAGGGGAGTGATGGTTGCTTCCTGGGAGAGTGGATGCTGGCACCCAGACAGTCCTGCTCTCCCCTCCCAGCCCAAGACCACGTCATCCTCAGGGCTGTTCTGAGCCACTCTTGTCCTTCCTGCCCTGTTGGCCTGGATGGTTCCCTGCTTCTCTGTTGCTCCGTGGCCTTGACTCTGTTTGCACGCATCGAGTGTTTGCTGTTTGCAATACTCCCTGAGGTCAGGATCCCATGGAAGGGGCTATAGCAGTGCTGCACTGAAGGCCTGGGGATGGAGTCAGAGCACCAAGACCCACACTTGCCATGGACGGGCTTTTCTGGGACTGGGTGGCCTTGGATCAGCAGATTGACCTCTCTGGGCCTCCGTTTCCTCAGGTGGCAAGTGGGGCTGCAACCTTCTGAGATCTGCATGGTTGTTAGTTTAGAATCAAATGACAGTTTGTAAACTGTGAAAGGAGGTTTATTGCAGATGTTAGCATGTGGCTAGACACACAACACAAGGAAAACACTGCATATTAATTGAGCAGCAGCTAATGTTGAGAAACTGATGGGAATGTGTGCAGGGCACATGGGGATGGCTCTAAATTTCTAAACCAGAGGCAGGATGGAGTCATGGGTCCAATCAACTAATAATCACTTTCACTTAATCAGTGCATACTATGTGCTGGGCACTGTGCACATGGCTTTATAGACCACAAAAGTTAGGATAAATTTGGTTGCATATATCAGAAATCCTAAAATAGCACTAGCTTAAGTACATAGGAGCTGCAGAGGTAGGTGACAGAGGGCTGCCTCAGGGCTTTTGGTGTCGTCAGGGACCCAATATCTTTCTGTACTTCTGCCATGTCATGCAATACTTCCATTCTTAGTGTTACCTCACAGGCCAAGAGAGATGCTGGAGCTCCAGCCATCACATTCTTCTTCTAGCCAAAGAGAAAAAGGAAGGGGTGGAGGGAGGAGGACAAAACAAGTGCATCTTCCACCTGATTTAGTTCCCTTTAAGGGGCATTCCTGAAAGTCCCACTAATACTTCCAGCATTACAGATGAAAAAGGGCCAGGAGGGGGGCACACCCAGATCCTGCACCCAGAAGTGACTCACATCACTCCTGCTCACGTTCCAACAGTCAGAATTCAGTCAGCTGGGAAATACAAGGTGTGCATTAGGGGGTTCATAGATGCCCCATATACAGCTGGGATGATGTTTCTAAGGAAGGAAGTGAGAACAAACATTGAGCTGTGTCCTGGGAGCAGCTGCCACCTATAGGAGCTCATTCAACTCTCATGCAATTCACACAGAAGCACGTGCATTGGAGCTTTTTTACAGCGAGGAAGCCAGTGCTCAGAGAGGTGAAGTGCTTCGTCCTAGACCACAAAGCTTGGCTGAACCCAATACTGATCCACCCTCTGCTGTTGCTGCAGGCTGGGCACACTGGGCAGGGCCCATCGGAGGACCACGGGCATGCCGCTCACTTCCCTTTCTCCTTGGAATGCTGGAAAAGAAGCTGTGCCCTCCCTCTCCGGAGCTGTGGTCAGGAACAAAGGCCCAGGTATCCCCTGAGTTGGGCCCGTTCTGGATCAAAGCCGGGAGGCCAGGCCTGCATGGTTGGAGGAACATTATTCTCAGAAAGGACATGAGGGAAGAGGGCTCTAAGTAGGCATCGAAGGCCTCCATTGGGCAGCTGTGAGGGGTGATTTCAGTTTTGCCAGCAGAGCCTGACCCCTCCAACTGTATCAGGATCTGGGAGGGAGCTCAGCCTTCTCCCTGATGTATCCTCTGCAGTGGCCAGTGCCCGGCCCCACTTGTTTCTCTGCATAGCAGCATAGGTTCAAGTCTTGGGCAATGGCTCCCCTCCTTGGGAGGCAGCTGCTGGTCTCTGCTTCTGAGCCACATAAACATGGATCACGTCTCCTGTGGCCAGGGGAAGGACACCTTTGCAAAACCACCCGAAGGAGTGAGCACTGGGAAATGAGAAGGCACCCACGGCCAGGAAAGTGGTCTCCAGTGAATCAGCCCCATCTACTCAGGCTCAGGAGCCGGGCACCACCTGCTGAAATGAACATTGCAGCTCGGCTCTGGAAACTGGTGCAGAGTTGTCACTGTCACTGACACCTTATTAAGTCTTCCCTGGAAGCCAGTGGGATCACGAGGTATAAACGACCAGGAAAGGAAGGGAACAGGGGCTCATGGCCATTAGGGTATTTGGGGCCTATGAAGACAGAGAGGCTGCAGTGGGCAAGATCACGGAAGGGCAGGTGGAGAGGGAGGGGGCATTTACAAGTGGAGAGGGTCTGGCATCAGTGGTCCAGCCAGGAGGACAGCTGGGTCACCAGCCTCACCTATAGCAGGTAGGGCTGTTCAGGTCTGACCTTCCCAGCCTCTTCCCCTCCTCCTGGGCTTAGGAGCCTTCTATGTGGCCAGGAGGGCAGCTCTCAGGCAACAAGGTGCTCCTTGGCACCACTTCTGTGCACCTGCCCTCAGTCCGGCACCCAGGCAGTGAGTTCGCTCTTTTAGGGAGCTCCCATTTGCTTCTGTGTTAGTGTCCTGGGGCAGGTGGAACAAAGCCCCACCCCCCCCAAAAAAACACACACACACGCACGGTGGCTTAAACAACTGGAATTTATTGTCTTGAGGTTCTGGAGGCTGGGAATCCAAGATCAAGGTATGAGTGAGGTTGGTTCCTTCTGAGGCTGGAGGGAGAATCTGCCCCACGTTTCTCCCCTTGGCTTGTAGGCACTGTCTTCTCCCTGCATCTTCTCGTGATCTTCCCTCTATGCATGTCTGTATCCAAATTTCCCCTTTTTATACAGGCACTGGTCATATGAGTTAAAGTCCATTCTAATGACGGCATTTTCACTTCACTAATCACATCTGCAATGACTGTATTTCCAAAGAAGGTCCCCTCCTGAGGAACTGGGGTTTAGAATTTCGGCATATGAATTTGGCAGGGACACAGTTCAGCCTGGGGCAGTCCCCGAGTGGATTCCACGTACCCTGGGGTGGGGGCGGAGTCTTACACATCATCTGTTGCAGGCACCTTACGGGTGCTCAGGAATTTGGAGCACAAGTCCCTCTGGGGGTAAAGGTCATGGGAAGATCTGGCCTGGTCTGTCCCCCTCTGTTTGGATCCATGCACGTGCAGTGCCAGGACACGCACCTGCGTTGTGAGTGGATCGGTTCCTGCACTTCGGCTTCCTCTCTCTGGTAAGTGGGGCCCCAGCAGACGGTGGTGACTCCTACTTCCTTGAGGCCATTTCCCTTCTGCCCTCATTTTTCTTCCCAGCTCCTTGTGAAGCAGCCATTACCGAGCTCCCTCTAAGTGCAGGCCGCATGGCTCAGGAGGCTGGAGTGGGCCTGGCTTGCCTCACCTCACGGGCCTGCTGGATTCCAGCGCCCACATCTGCCAGGCTGGGCATCTGCTCCTGCAGCATCAATGAGCAGAGCCAGGGTGCAGACGGCGGCCCCCCTGAGGGCCTCAGCTCACACTAGCTGCCAGCCAGCCCTGCCTGGACTTCTAAAACAAGGAGCGCATGTGGGCAGCTGGCGAGAGGCCGCAGAGGCTGGGCCTGGGGATTGGACATCTCCCATCATCTGAGGCTTCCCGGCCAACCCCTCAAATATTCCCCAGGTTTCGGCCTCTCTCAGCAAGTGGGCGGGAAGACAGGGCAGGAGGAGGGAGAGGATGCATGCCCGATGTCAGTGACAAGAAAGCACAGCGCCAGCAGCTTTGGGGCCCCACGAGTTTTCAGATCTCCTTGTGCCCCAGTTAAATGGCTTTGCGGCTCATTACCCAGCAGCAGCAGGCTCAGCCTCGGCCTCCGATTGCCTGGGGCGGCTTCCTTGGGACCAGAAGAGGCTGTTCAGGGAATTAAATTCTGTAGAGAGGAGCAGTGAGTCTCAAAGAGTAGGAGTGCACTTTAAACAGACTAAATAAACATTAATAAGTCGTAAAGAGCCTGGACTTCATGAGAAAATAGGGACCGGCTGATGAGCGGAGTTAAACATAAGGTGGCTTTGGCCAAGGACTGGGTGATGCAGCCGGTGCTGAGCGGGGAGGGTTGAGCTTCCAGGTGACCAGCCAGGCCTCAGGTGCAGGGACCTGCTGGACCCTAGCCCGCCACTGGCCTGGGGCTCCTGGCAGTGGGAAGCTGGAAGTCCATTCAGACTCCAAGGTGAGCACAGCTCTGTGGGGTTGGTGGGCAGAGTGGGCGAGTGTCCTGTGGAGTGACCAGCTGGGAGACTGGGGGGCGCTGGGACTCCTTGCAGGAAAGTGGCACTTGGTGATGCCTGCAGGGAACTTGACTTTGCCCCCTGCCATCCACTGGCCCTGGTGACAGGACGCTCACGTCCCTCTGGGCAGTCACCCCTCTCCCCTTCTCAGTGCCAATGCTTGCGGGGAGTTGCTGCTACTTCTGGCTCCAGGACTGGACACGGGACTGTGTTCTGGCCCACCAGGGTATCACACTCATGGCCACAGTGAAGGCTTTGGAGTGGGCGTATGCTCCAGTCACAGTCAGCCAGTTGCAGTGAGGCTGAGCCTCGTCCTCTTGGGAAAGGGTATGCATTTTTTTTTTTTTTTGTCCTGGTACTTGGAAAGTTAAGGTGACATGAGCCTGAAGAATCAGTGCCACCAAGTGGAGCGGGGCAATGAGACCAACACAATGGGAAGGAAAAACCAAGTGCTGGAGAGAAACAGTTCTGCAGAGCCTTGAGGTCAGGCCACACCTGAAGCAATGAAGCAAGACCACCTCGGATTCCTCCTTTAAGCAAACACATAGGTTCCGTTTTTCCCTAATGCCAGTTGAGTTGGGTTTCCTACCACTTGACTTTGGAAAGGTGCTGATTAATACAAGGCAGGGCTGGTACCCGTGTCTGTAAATGTGAGCTCATGTACACATGTCTGTGTTAAAAAGGAATCAGACCCAGGCCTTGTCACAAAACATATAATCTGGCTAGGGAGGCTAAATGTAGCTACGGCAAACAAATAGTTACAACTCCCAGTAGGAAGTTCTGAAACATCAGTGGGGACCCTCAGGGTTTCAAGAAGGGAACGACTGTGGGAATTTAGAGAATTTAAGAAAGACCGTCTGGAAGAGATGGATTCTTGTTCCTGGATGGCAGCAAAACCCTCTATTTTTGTTTGACACTCCTAAGAAACTTCACAAGGAGGAGTAGATCCGAGTCTTTGGATATTCTCAGCATGCTTATGTAATCCTGTTTAATTCCTGGCTCCAGCATTTTTCCAATGAAGACTCACCAAGGTTGAGCACTAGGAGAAAAGTCCTCTTGGATCATCTTAAAACAAACAATCTTTTCTCTCTCTTTTCAGGCTTTTGCATCAGACCAATTTAAAAACGAATGCCCCATTGAAGCCTTCTCTGACCTCTTAGGTGAAGGGCAAGGTCTTTCTCTTCTGAGTTCCTGCCAAGCAAGAGGTTGAACCACGTGAAATATCTGTATGTTTTATCTGTACCTCCTGGCGTGGGAGCCTGTGGAGGGCCAGGCCCTGCCATGTATCGACTTCAATGCAAAGCAGCAGAGACTCACTGATGGCTTCACAGGCAAAGGCCTGCCCTGTGGGAAATATGTGTCTCAAAGCAGGTGACCAGGAGGGTGGGGCCTTCCATGGGCTGATGGTGTCTACACATTTGATACGTCTGCATTACTCAGAGACCAGACTGCCCCCCAGACATCTAGCAACGCAGGTTAAATCCTCAGATACGGAGCAGATGCCCCTTTAGCAGGCTTTTCAGCATATCTTTGGGCTGGAGGGGCTGTTTGAGAAATACCCTGGCGGCACATCACGTTTCTGTCCCAGAGACTTTTTGGAAACAATTCATCTTCCTCCAAGACTAATTGAGCTGCAGATGAGTCACATAGCTAACATGACTTGATGTTTAGAAAAGAAAAAACCTGTCATTAACATGTGGAAACTTCTAGGGCCATGAAGAGGATGTGGGCAGAAACTCACATGAATACAAGATCCTCTATTTTCCCAATGACTCCCTCCTGCAAACCGGGAACTCCTCTGGTGCGTGGGCACGTTTGTGTTCTTCAGGGATGTGGCAGACGGAATGGGCAGACTGAGGACCTCACAGCAGAAATATCAGGACATATTCAGGTAAAGATCCAGCAGAAGAGAAGATAAAGCTTGTTTGAAAGTAAGCCCAAGGGAAAATGGAATTCAATACAAATGAAAAAGAAGTTGATGAAAGTATGTGTCAGTCAGGGCAGCTGTTCCTTAAACCGAGATCCAAATGCATCAGACAAAGGCTCTTGGGGGAACCTTGATAAATCCCTCATGGGGGAAGGGATTCCTAAAAAAAACTCCCTGGCACGGGAAGGTAAGGGGCGAGGAGAGCATCTCATGAGGATGATTAGCTGGCGAGGGGGGTGAAAAATGAGTTCTGGCTCAGCCTGGAGCTCTGTGCCTGGGTCCAGAGCCGGAGGATGAAGAGACGGCAGGAATGTGCTGACTGAGTGGGGAAAGGAGAGTTGAGAGCATCTCCAGCCTGCTGTGTGAGTGGAATCCAACCTGCTTCAGGTTGTGGGTGATTCTGGGTGTGAAAGAGGCACAAGGAAGCTGTGGAGGGCAGAGAGTAGGACTCTTGGGTCAGGAGGAGCTGATCAGCTTCAGGAATTTCTGAAGCAGATTGCTAATCACCAATGCCCACCTTAGGGGCCATTCTCACTGTCAGGAACAAGGAAGGGTGTGTGGCGCATTGCTGAGAAGTGCCTGTGTGTACCAGCTCTTGAGTCTCTGCCCCTCTTGTTCCTATCTCAACCCTGCCCTGCCCTTCAGTGGCACACAGAGGACTCCAAGAACAACACTACCCCCTTGGCAATAGTTGATTGGTCCAGCAGTGAGAGCCTCACCCAAGCTAAGCCATCACATCCCTTCCATGGCAGCTTTAGATTTGGGAAAGACAGGGAAATTTGAAACAGTCTTTCTTTGGGTGGCTGAAACACATCAAACACCAAAGCTGTTGGAGTCCAGAGCTTCTTCCATGAGGTCTGGGAAGCAAAAAAAAGGACCAATCTGCAGCAGGAGAGGAGACTGAAACAGATGTGTGCAGAGAAGCATGAGGTATTTAAAGAAGTGATCCAAGCACTCTGACTCCTGGATCAAGCCACTCCTGAAGCCCATTATAATCCCTGCTCTTCCCATTAACTCTTCCTTGAATTTGGTGAGATCCCTCAAGATCCTTCAGGAAATACTCTTTTAGCTTTAGTAGGCTGGAGTTGGGTTTATTTCAGGTATCACTTCAGAAGGGAAGGAATAAGTGGGGAGATGAAAACCTCTAGGTAATGTGGCTCCCCAGCTGACTCACAATACCCATCTCCCACTCTCCTGACTAAGACGATGCTTTCTTCATTCCATGTCTAATTCCTCTTTGGTTCTCAAACTTAGTCCAGTCACCTGGCTTGGAGATCTCAGAATGCCTGTGCTTTGAGAAGCCAGGTGCTGTCCACTTGAATTTAAAGCTTGATCTATAGTGTCCCTGACCTTTTTCCCTGATCCAGGGCCCAGAAAACCTTTCAAAGAAAGATGCCAGAGCATGGGAGATTCCTTCTGTCACAGACAAACCTAAGGGTCCCTCAGACTGGCAGACTTGGCAGACGATAGCCCCATAGGTAAATGTTCAAGGGATGTATGACCTGTGGAGGAAGGACTTAGAGAACTGCAGCTGGGCAAAGGCAGGGAAGAATGTGGTTGAAAGCACAAACAGCCTGGGAGGCAGCATTTCAAGGCTGGGCAGAGAAGTCTTAAGCACACTTGCAAGAGGCAGGAGTTTGAGAGAGAAAATGGATTAACCTGAACAACCCCCTCCAGCATGAAATGTGCTGATAAACAGAGTCAGCTTTCAGTGGAGCTCATGCGGAAAGGTTGGAGGAAGCCCCAGGGAAAAGCATTGCTCAGAAAACTTGCCGGCTCCCAAGGCTTGCAGAAGTCTCTCCTTCAGCACTCAGGACAGCACCATCCCCTTCGTGACTGGCGCATGAACCTATGCTACACTCAGGAAACAGTTGCAAGTCCCTGGAGGAAGATGATTGAAATCCTTAACTGCCAGAGTTGGCAATGACCTTCAGGATAATAGAATCCAGTGCTTCAATTTTCTAGATGGGAAGCTTAGCTGAGATGGGGGAGGTAACTTTCTCTGAGTCATGCTCTTGGTTTGTGTCAAAGCAAGGACTAGAATTCAGGCACCTAAGGTTTCCACACATCTCCTGTCTCAATATGCCAAATGGATGCCCACTCATCATCCATCACCCCACATGCAGCAGCATGGATATTTACTGAAGGAAGGAGGATGGCCATTAAGAGTAGCAATGTGGGTTCTGCGTCTGGTGTGTCAGTGACACTGAGTTGGGTAAAGATTTTTAACCACTTTCGATCTCAGTTTCCTCATTTGTAAAATGAAGGAACTATTAGCTATACCTATGTAAGTTGGCTGTTATGAGGATTTAATGAGAACATGTCCGTTGAAAAGTTACCCCCCACTTTAGAGGGGAGGAAACTGAGGTTCAGAGAAGTTTGGAAACATTTCCAATGACACTAGGGCAGCAAAGGGTCAGAGGTCGGTTTGCTGTTGCTCCAAAGGTCCCTGAGTCATTGTTGATTTTTTTCCACTTCTTTTCTCTTTGTTGTCCAGGTTAGATAATTCCCTATTGAGATGTTTTCATGTTCCCTGACTCTTTTCTCTGTTGTCTCTCTTCTGCTATTGAGCCTGCCCAATGAAGTTTTTTTTTATTACTGTGATTATATATTTTTTGGTTTTTATCTTCTATTTCTTTACTGAGATTTCCTTTCTTTCTATTAGTTTCAAGAGTGTTTCCTCTTACTTGTGGGATAATTTTTATAGTAGATGCTTTAAAGTCTGTATGAAAATTCCAACGCCTGTGTCACCTTGGCATCTGTGTCTATTACATTGTCTTTTCTCGTGGGTATTGAGTTGTTTCTGGGTCTTTAGATGCTGAGTGATTTTGGATGCATCCTGGATATTCTGAATATGCATTATGGGTCTCTGTGTCATAATTAAATCTTATTGAGAATATTGAGAATCTTTGTTAATTTGGCTGGCTCTCATCTAGTTATGCTGAAGCCATTAGTTATGCCCAGCTTGCTGAGGGTCATGGTTTCAGCACCAGTTTGGTTTTCAGTCTTTGTATTTGGATCTGTCCTGCCTGTGTGCCACTCAGTGGCCAGCCTGGGACCCAGGAGCTAGTTTGTCTTAGTTCAGATCTCAAAGTCCTTTTCCACAATGTATAGGATCAGATTCACACATGTGCAGCTTAGAAATAAGCCTAGAAGTTTCCCAGGCTCGCCTTCCTGCAATCTCACTGGAATTTGCTGATTCCTTAGAACTCCCCTTTCAGCTTTATTTCAACCCTGCTCTGCCATGTACTTCCTGCAACTAATCCTTCCTGGGGCCAAATTATGGGAGGACAAAGAGAGAATAAAAGCAATGGGGGTTTATCCCACTCTCTGAGGACCACAGCGCCCACCTCCAATCAGAGAGGAAGCTTCTCCTGTCTTGCGGTTTTAGGCTCTTGTGGGCTCTTGTCCTTGCTCTTAATGTTGCTTCCACAGTGGGACTGCCTGGGGATTGGGGCATGAAAGAACAAAGGAAAGAAAAGAGAGGGAGATTTCCCCTGCTTTCCCTGAATGTTAGGGACTCCCTCTGCAAACCAGAACTAGAGGGCTTTTCTGTAGCACCCTCTTTCCACATTATGTTGATTGTGGGTTATGGGGCTGTGTTGAGTCTAGACTGGGGGATACCTGAGGAAAATAAAATGGTAGCCTCACTTTTGGCTCAATAGGGTGTTGAATCCTGGCCCTCATCCTCAGTCTGCCTCAGTCTGTGGCGGGGCTGCTGCCTGCATTCTGCTCAGACCTCACAGCTGCATTCCGTGGAAGAGATGGGGGAAGGGTATTTTCTCCGTTTACCCCCAGAGCTTGGTCTGGATGCAGATTTGCGTGACTTCAACATCCACTTGTTCTCTGGAACCCTTGCCTCTTGTGTGTCCCCAGTGAGTCCCTGAGCTTCTCCATAGAAGAGGTAGGGGCAACAACAATGGAACTGTCTTAGAGTGCCAAGGGCAGCCGTCAGAACACCTGCAACATTAAAAGGCTGCAGCCACTACCGGCCAGTCATAACCTGAGATTGAAACTGCAGCTCCTGCCTCCAAAGCTCCCCGTTAGGAGATCAGAAGCTGTCGGGTAGAGCCACACATTACGCTCGCAAGAAGCAGAAGTGAGAGGAAAGTTAAGCCCCAAGGCACACATGGCATTGAGCAACCCCAGCGCCGGCGATGTAGATGCCCTTAGCCTGTCTGAGACTCTCCTGGCTACTCCTCAGTGGCCTCCAGTATTATTTTCTCCCAATTACTTATTTCCCCCACTATTAGTTTCCTGGGGCTGCCATAACTAAATGCCACAAACTGGGTGGCTTAGACCAGCGGTCCACAACCTTTTTAGCACCAGGGACCAGTTTCATGGAACACAATTTCTCAATGAATTGGGGGTGGGGAGATGGTTTCTGGATGATTCAAGTGCGTTACATTTATTGTGCACTTTATTTCTATTATCATTACATTGTAATATATAACAGAATATTATACAACTCACCATAGTGTAGGATCCATGGGAGCCCTAAGCTTGTTTTCCTGCAACTAGGCGGTCCCATCTAAGGGTGATGGGAGACAGTGACAGATCATCTGGTATTAGAGTCTCATAAGGAGCGCGTAACCTAGATCCCTCGCATGCACAGTTCACAATAGAGTTCACGCTCCTATGAGGATCTAATGCTGCCGTGGATCTGACAGGAGGCAGAGCTCAGGCAGGAATGCAAGCAACAAGGAGTGGCCGTAAATATAGATGAAGCTTTGCTTGATCACCTGCTGCTCACGTCCTGCTGTGCTGCCTGGTTCCTAATGGGCCACAGACAGGTACCAGTCTGTGACCAAGGGGCTGGGGACCTCTGGCTTAGGCAATAGACATTGATTCTCTCCCAGTCCTGGAGGCCAGACATCCAGGATCAAGGCGTCCAGGATCAAGGGAGGGTTGGTTCTCTCGAGGCCTTGAGGGAGCTTCTGTTCCAGGCCTCTCCCCAGCTGTTGGAGGCTGCAGGCATTCCTTGGTGCTCCTTGGCTCCTGGAAGCATCATCCCCATGTCTGCCTTTATCTTCTCATGGCATTCTCCCTGTGTGCACATTTGGGTCTACATCTCCCCATTTTTTTGGGGGGAGCTGAGTCTCGCTCAGTTGCTAGGCTGGAGTGCAGTGGCGCGATCTCTGCTCACTGCAACCTCCACCTCCCCGGTTCAAGTGATTCTCCTGCCTCAGCTTCCTGAGTAGCTGGGACTACAGGCGCCCACCACCACACTCAGCTAATTTTTGTATTTTTAGTAAAGACAGGGTTTCACCATGTTGGTCACGGTGAAAGATCTCTTGACCTTGTGATCCACCTGCCTCGACCTCCCAAAGTGCTGGGATTACAGGCGTGAGCCACCTTGCCTGGCCTACATTTCCCCTTTATATAAGGACACCAGTCACGTTGGATTAGGGGCCATTCGCAATGGTCCTGTTTCCAACTCAGATAACATTCTGAAGTCCTGGGCGTTAGGTTTTCATTGTATCTTTTAGGGGGACATAATGAACCCGTAACACCTCCCTTCACGCCCTGCTCATCTGAAGGCAGAGTGGGTTTTTGTGCCACACTTCGCTTTGGGCTCAGCCATGGGACTTGCTTTGGCTAAGGAATATGAATGGCTGTGATGAGCCTGCTCCCAGCAGAAACTTTAAGTGTGCACAGGTGGCTTGGCCCTACCTGTCTTGCTCCTGAGAACAGTGAGCCCCAGGTCTGGGCACTCCTTCAGCCTGAGTTTTAGGAAAAGAAAGTCACGCAGATCCCAATAGAGCCCAGTGGACAAGAGCAGGGCTGCAGCCAGTCTCAGCAATGGTGTGCATGAGGAAGAAACAACCAACTGCTCATAGTCAGCTCCTGAGATATTGGGATTGTTTGTCCGTGCAGCTGAAGCTGACTAATACTCTAATTATCTGCATAACTAATGGCCAGAGGGAACTACAGATGCTAGCTGAAAGCTGACATGACAAAAGTACTTAAAAACTCCATCACACACCTCAAAAATATTCTATTATTTTAAAATACCATTACTGCTAATAAGAGCTTAACGGCATCCACTTTGCCATAATTTGATTAGAGATCCACATGGATTTACATATGTGAGGCCTGACTTAATAATGCCTGTGAATTATTCAGAGATGGTTCCGCTGCAAAATGCAGGGATAGCATGTCCTGCAGTGTGCTTCGCCAAGGGCTGGAGACTGCCTGGGATTCCTAAAGAGTAGGGGGTTCTGGCTGGGAACTTGAAAGGCACCTGGACATATGGCAGACCAAGGCCCTTTGTCTTGCCCTGGTCCTGAGCCATGACACTGTTCTAGGAACCCTCTCATTACTTCCACCTCTTTGGAACTCATTTTTCCCAGTTGCCAGGGCGGCTTTGCTCTGGGGCGATTCAGATCTGAAGAAGATTCATCTTCTAGCTCTTTGCCTCCAGGATTGCACTGGGAAGCCAGGACTTTGATCCCACTGCAGACATCCATCCAGAGGGCCTTTATATGGACAGGGTGATGAGGCTGTGAAGAGCAGAACTTCTGTGCCAGGGAAGGAGACGAGCTAGGTTCAAGATCGGCTGGAAACCCCAGAGCCGTGCTGTAGGTGTCAGGATGCTCTGCTTCTAAGGAAGGTGGTTGAGGGAGCTGGACAGCCCCGGGTGGGCCTGAGCACTGACCCCCTCCTCACGGGTCCTGGCTGCTTCCCAGCCTGGCTCTGAGGGCCCCACTGCCTCATCCCATGCCCCCACCGCCTCATCCCATGCCCCCACTGGGTGTCCTGACCCAAAACTGCAGGGCAGCTGTGCTTGCTTGTGAATGAAGCCAGGCTGAGTTATTTCAAGAGCTGGCAAGAGTTTCCAGCACCCTGGCATCCAGATGGTCTTGAAATCACTGATCAAAACCATCAGATGATGCACCAGTCTTAGAGGTGGTGGTGGTGGAGGGGGCGGCTTGTCAAGTGGAAGGACCTGGCCTTTGGAGTTTCAGCTGACCAGGAATGAAGGGGTTAAGAGAAATCACACCTCCCACTAGGAGGGCCAACGGCGGTGGCGGGGGGCGGGGGGCGGGGGGGACTTGCAAATTAGGGCCAGTTCTCTTCTGTGTCTGCCCTTGATCTCAGGGTGACTTGTAGGAAGTGTTTTCTTGGCTTTGATTCCAGAGAGGTGTCAGTCGCTGACTCCTGTGCATGGTGTCTGCGTCTCCTGGGCCCAGCCTCACGCCCTGTCCTGGGCAGCTCTCCATCCACCGGAAGGACGGACAAGGGAATAGGAATGACAGTGTATACAGGGAGACAGGCAGGAGGAGGGGCTCACTGAGGGCCCTGCCCAGGAACCTGTTGCCTCCAAAGACTCATTATAAGGAGCAGTCATGCAAGATTCCCCCTGCTCCCTGGAGAAAAGCAGGTGATGGAGGTGTATAGGTCACGCTTAGCCGCTGCAAAGAGGAAAAAATAGTGAACTTGGCATCGTGACTTCCACAGAAGCCATTTGCCTCCTGGGTTTCAGCTCCCCAAGGAGGTTCCACGGGAATGAAGGCTCGGTGGAGACAGATGACTGGTCCTGTTTATAGTTGCCTCCTTGGCATGGTACACACAGGAAATGCAGAGTGAACATTGCCGGGGTGTCGTCACGGGGCTGTAAAATGCTATGTCTCCCAGGTTACAGGACTGATGAGATGTGAACCTTGGGGCAGGACCCTAGAGCCCAGGCTGTGGCCCTGGGAGGAAGCCCTGTTGGAGGGCCGTGGAAGATGGCTTGTTCTGCTCTGCCTGGTGGGTCCGTGACCATGCTGGAAGTCTGGGGGCTGTGTTAGATTCCTGAAGCTGCTAGAAGCTAGAACAAAGTACCATGACCTGGAGGGATTAGAACCATGGGAATTGATTCTCTTACAGTCTTGGAGGCCAGAAGCCTGAAATCAAGGTGCAGGCAGGGCTGGTTCCTGGCCTCACCCAGCTCCTGGTCTCTGCCTCTGTCTCCACATGGCTTCCCCCATGTGTACCCCTATGTGTCTGTTTTCTCTTCCTATAAGGACACTGGTCACCTTGGGTTAGGGTCCACCTTCATTCAGTTTGACTTCGTCTTAACTGATTACATCTGTGAAGACCTCATCCCCAAATACACTCACATTATGGAGTTCCAGGTAGATGTGAATCTTTGGCGGACACTGTTTTTTTTTTAAATTATACTTTAAGATCTGGGTGCTGGTTTGTGGGGGACACTGTTAAACCTAGTAAAGGGAGCAGGAAACGTGGGTTCAGACAAGCAGCCATGGATGCAGTTTCTTGTGACTTGACTTGTTCCTGGGCTTGTGTTTGGGTACTGAAATCAGAAAGTCCATTTTGGGGCTTCTTCCCCATCTCTCTCCGATGGGGGCCCATCCCTTGAGCCCACACCTGCAGGCCTCAGGGTGACTCAGGCAGGAGGAGCCTGGGATTCTCCTCTGTGCACGGAGCTGGCACTGGCCGCTGGGCTGAGCTTTCGGCCACTTCAGAATGTGTTTGGATCATGTCATTGAAGGCTTCCTCTTTGAAACGTCTCAGGGAAGATCAATGACTAATTCTCACATGAGAGAGGCCCTCGCTCAAAAACCACCCTTTGAGCTTGATAATTCTCCACTCTGGCTTTTATGATCCAGATTAGTTTTCTTGAACTGTGGAATACAATCGATACACTTCAGAGAAGCGTGGCACTAGCGGGACCCT
This sequence comes from Symphalangus syndactylus, assembly GCF_028878055.3. Classification (NCBI taxonomy): domain Eukaryota; kingdom Metazoa; phylum Chordata; class Mammalia; order Primates; family Hylobatidae; genus Symphalangus; species Symphalangus syndactylus. The sequence goes on along the minus strand of NC_072444.2, from coordinate 32,798,628 downwards.
CGGCCAAGCAGTCTTTTAAGCAAAAGCAATACTCACCATTTTAGACACTTGGCAAGGCATCTGTGGCAGGAGGGCCCCTGGCGAGGGATACAGACTGACAGGGCCCGATGGCAGACTTGATGGGAGAAGAGCTGTCCTCAACTTTTAATTGAGAAAGTGTCCAGGCCTGCTGGCAGGTGGCTGTCTTTCCATTTAGCAGGAGAAGCTGGAAGCTCAGCCCTGCGTTCCTGGGAGGCTAATTTGTTCGGACAGAGTAAAGGATCTGAATTCAAATGTAAGATATTTGAGATTAAACCTCATGATGCCCCTTTGCAAACTCCAAGGCAGCCCCTGAGCTTGCTCTGAGCATTGGAGAGGGCAGGGAGGCCAACTAGAGCCATCGGCTTGGGGAAGTGCTTGCAAGTTGTCTGTCTGGCTCACAGCAGGTGAGCTGAACCCCAGTGCTATGTTTTGTCTCAGGAGTGTGGAGTGAGCTGGAAAAGTAGGAGTAAGTGGCCATGAGCCGGGCACAGCAGCTGCCCTTACTTCCTGATTTGCAGAAACACAGTTTCGAGCATCCGAGGCCTCTCTTGGGAGATGTGTACTTCGTCTTTACACACCGTTTCGAGTCTGATGTGGTGAGTTATTATTTTCTCAGAGCAGGTGACTCCCCTGGGAGTGTTTTAGGAAATACTCTGCTTCTCATACTGAGAATGACTCTGAGAACTTGGAGCCAATCTCCTGGAGGGAGTGTGGTGGGGGAAGAGGCTCTTTGGAGCTGAGTGGATGGATGGAAAGAAACCCAGCGAAGGGACCCAGCGAAGGGACCCAGCTCCAGGAGCCCGCTCTGCTCTCCCAAATTAGCTGGTTGGCCTTGGGCAAGCCACTCGACCTTTTCATGGCTCAGCTCTGTCATCTGTACCAGGACACCGGCCCTCCCTTCCCAGGATTGCATGGTCCCCATGATCAGCAGTGGGGGCAATGCAGCTACACAGTCACCAGGTACCCAGCGCATACCCTGTGGTTTCTGCATCTCCTTTGTGACAAATGGCCCACATGCTGGAAGAAACATCGATTCTTCTGTGATGAGATGGGGAGATGCCAAGTTTCTGCTGCAAATGACAACTGCAGGCCGGGCCAGAGAAGACCGGGACCACCAGAGGAAGGTGAAGGCGGCCACGGCTGGGGCGGGACCACCAGAAGAAGGCAAAGGCGGCCACGGCTGGGGCTGTGGTTTGTTTAAAATGTCCAGAGGAATGGATCCTGGCATCTCACTTTGCAGACATTTATTTGCAGACAGCCATCTCTGTGCCGGGCTTGGGGCATCAGCAATGGACAGGATGGATGTGCAGTGTGACCTCTCGGGGGTTGACAACAGGCAGAGGTAAGGGGCCTCTACTATGTGCCCAGTATAGCGACCTCCTCCAGGCCTCGGAGCTGCTGAAGAATCAGATGTGCACTTCCTGAAGGGCCCGGGAGGAAGCTGCCCTCTGAGATAAAGGAGGAGGGCGGCGCATGTGTGTGCCTGGAGCAGCCCTGGCCTGCAGCTCCCTATGAGCCGAGAAGCTTCCAGGCTGGAGGAGAGTGTGATGTTCCTTCAGATTCTCTGTTTGGGAATAGGGAAGCCAGAGACTTCCGGGGTACCCTCTCAGTCATGGGCACGATACGGGCTGCGTGTGGGTTGGAGCAGCAGCTCCAGCAGCTGCCAGAGCCCCGGGTCAGCTGGGGAGGTGGGAGAAGGAGGGTAGCCTCCATTGAGATCCTTTGTCCCCACCCTTGAAGCAGGCTCTGAGGCATCTCTGTCCAGCTAGTTCCCAAGACATCACCTGTTAGGGACTTAGCTGGGTCCAGAAGGGCTGAAACCTGCTCATGAGAGCAGGTCCTTAAGGTTCTGGCTGGGTGGCTGTTGCCTGTGGTGTGAAGAACCTTACAAAGATGACTTTGGAGGAAGACGCAGAGACTGCTGTCTGCCTGTCCTATTTTGCCTCTGTGTAGTGACTGTGACCGCAGTGGCAGGTGCAGACTTTGTGTGAGGCTGAGATGCACACTCCATGGGCAGGGAATTGTGGGGTGGCAAGGATGGGCCACACGACCCTCTCCAAGCCTCCCTAAAATGGAAGGACTCTGCCCCCTTCCAGGAGATGACAGAATTCCTAGTTCAGAGCATGCTCCCCAGCCTGGACCTCCATACAGGCAGGGCTGGGCTGTTGTGCTCAGTAATTTCATACCTGGGATTCTGAATCCCATTATAAAGGGAGCTCAGGTGCATGAATCACCCTTAGCAAGGGCCACCAGAATCATGACCCATTCTCTGTGATACTTTGGCTATCAGGAAATACCTTTCCTTGTGCCGAGTGTCAGATATTTTGGTGCTGTTTGTTCCAGCAGCTAGTGAGTGTTTCTCTGACTAATACATCTCCCCATACTCTGCCTTTCAGAGATGGCAAGAGGAAGTCAAGGAAGATGAAGCATCCAGTCTCCATAGCCCTGAAAGACCAGGAACAAGACCTGGTCTCACGACCTTCACTGGTCTGGAGGGAACTTGGGGTCGGCTTTGGCTCATCCATATTTTAAACAAGTTGTAGCTTCTCTGAGCCTCAGTTTCATCAATTAATGGAAGGATATATATCTATCTTATTTACTTTGAGTTTTGTCTAAAAGAAGTTAATAGAAAAATGCAAAGAGGAAAGTGAATAGGGCCCCCAGGTTGTCCTTGGAAAATAGCAGGTTAGGGATAGAGGGCTGGCAGTGCCACAGTCGGAATCCTCCTCCCACTGGAGCTCCGGGTACAGGTGGGAGATGCCCCAAACTGCCAAGCCCCAGGGGGCAGCTCAGGCAAAGGCATCTTTAATCTGCTACTCACTGTTCTGTCAGTCACAAGTAACTATGATTATTCCAGACCAGTTAAACACCACTTGTACTTTAATGTAGCCATTGTGTCCAACACTCTTAATTATTTTTCCAAAATTTAAAAGGTGTAGGCCAGACGCAGTGGCTCATGCTTATAATCCCAGCAATTTGGGAGGCCAAGGCAGGTGGATTACAAGGTCAAGAGATCAAAACCATCTGGCCAACATAGTGAAACCCCATCTCTACTAAAAATACAAAAATTAGCTGGGTGTGGTGGTGCACACCTGTAGTCCCAGCAACTTGGGAGGCTGAGGTAGGAGAATCACTTGAACCCGGGAGGTGGAGGTTGCAGTGAGCCCAGATCGCACCACTGCACTCCAGCCTGGTGACAGAGGGAGATTCCATCTAAAAAAAAATAGAAAAGAAAAAAAAGAAAAAAAAAGGCACACTGATGATTTCTGATTTCTGATTGGTTTGTATGACATCTCAAGGAGCTGCTTGGGTTTTGAGAGGCCGATGGCCACACTGGATCATCCGGGGAGCCCCTGGGGTATCCCGAAGAATAACGGTGTCAGGAATGGGGTGGGCTCCTTCTCCCAGCTTGGTGCAGAAGGAAACCCAGGGAGCTCCCATTAAGCTTTTCTTTTTTTTTTCTTTTCTTTCCGTTTACTTTTCTTTTTCTTTCTTCTCTTTTTTCTTTTATTTTTTTTTGAGACAGGGTCTCTCTTGTTGCCCAGGCTGGAGTGCAGTGGCGCGATCTTGACTCACTGCAACCTCTGTGTCTCCCAGGTTCAAGTGATTCTCATGCCTTAGCTTCCCGAGCAGCTGGGATTACAGGTGCCTGCCATGACATGAGGCTAATTTTTGTATTTTTAGTAGAGACAGGGTTTCACCATGTTGGCCAGGCTGGGCTCGAACTCCTGACCTCAAGTGATCCACCCTCCTTGGCCTCCCAAAGTGCTGAGATGACAGGTGTGAGCCACTGTGCCCGGCCCCATTGAGCTCTTGAAAGCTGTGACTTGAGGTTCTGGGACTGTCTACTCAGAGGAGGACCTGTGGGAGAGGAAGACCTCCATTTTCTTGTTCATTTGTTTACTCATGTGGCATCCACCAGGGTCTTGGCCCTAGACTGCACCCCGTGCAGACCCTAGGCTGTCCCCTCTCTTGTGGTGATGTCAGGCTGGTCGGAGCAGATGCAGCACCTTTGGTGTGGGGTGAATCCCAACACCTTGCCCTGTGCCTCCTGCTGTCATTTATGTCTTAGGACAAAGCAAAGGCTCAGGTGGCTGCAGGTGTTATGGGGACAAAGAACACTGTAGTCTGGAGAGCTTGGGAGCTTTGCTAGGGGCAGGAGCCTGAGCTGGGCTTTTGGAATGGTTAGAAGCTTACATGGAGGTGGGGAAGGGTTTCCACCTGGCTGCACCATGAGGAAGGTGAAGCAGGTGTGGTGTTCTGGAAGGAGGGTGTGGGAACACATGAGCCAGCATGGACAGGGCTGTGCAGGGAGGTCAGTTGGGTGACACTGTGGATGGCCTGAACTCCAGGCTCAGGAATTTGGACCCCTACATTCTAGTCTCAGAAACCCTTTGTACTTTTAAAAGTTACTGAGGTTCCCACAGAGCTTTGGTGGACGTGGATTATCTCTATTGATAATTTCTTCTTTGCTGACAAAAAATGAGAAACTTACAACTCATGTACTTATTAATTCATTAAAAATAACAGTGATAGGCCGGGCACAGTGGCTCACGCCTGTAATCCCAGCACTTTGGGAGGCCAGGTGGGCAGATCATGAGGTCAGGAGTTCAAGACCTCCTGGCCAACATGGTAAAAACCCGTCTCTACTAAAAATACAAAAATTAGCTGGGCGTGGCAGCACGTGCCTGTAATCCCAGCTACTCAGGAGGCTGAGGCAGGAGAATTGCTTGAAGCCGGGAGATGGAGGTTGCAGTGAGCCAAGATCGCGCCACAGCGCTCCAGCCTACAGACAGAGTGAGACTCTGTCTCAAAACCAAAACAAAACAAAAAGATGATAATAGTAAGCCTAATTACAGGTTTACATAAATAACAGATTTCAATAAAAATAATTATAGACCCCACCCACCACCATCACCAAATAGTGAGAAGTGAGGCTTTGTTTTACCTTTCATCAAATCTCTGTAATGTTTGGTTGGAGAGAAGGCAGCTGGATTTGCAGAACTCCTTCTGTATTCAATCTGTTGCAATATGTTGTTTTGTTTAAAATACATGAAGAAAATATGGCCTCACGCAGGTATGTAGTTGGAAAACAGAGGGGTATTTTAAAAGCATTGTTAGATAATTGCAGATACTGTTCTTGATGCTAAACTGGAAGTCAAAAAGCAGTAGTTTTCTAAAGGTTAGTTGCAATGGGAAATTGGAAAGCCCTGTCAGTAATTTTTCCTTTTCCATTCAAAGAATAGATTTTTAACCCATGTGTAATTTTGAAACATCACACCACGGTCATTTGGAAAATAACGTTTCACTGCGTTTTGCAGATCTTCCAAATGCTAACACATTTCTTCATTCAATATCAAGAATCACATTCAATAATATCACCACGTTCTTCATCACAAAAGCCTTTAAGTGCTGGGAAGCTGTCAAGCTCCTGGCGGTGGATACGAGTCTTCCAAAATTCTAATTTTTGCTTGAAAGTCAGAACTCTATTATTGGCAACAAATATTGTCAGTTGTTTTCCTTGAAGTGACAGGCTCACTTTATATATTTTGAGAAAATGTCTGCCAAATACCCATGTCTGAATAACCATAGTTTGTCTCTTAGTTATTCTCTCAAGGAAAAACGGTATTTCATAAAAAGCAGCTAGTTCAGCTTACAGTTGTTTCACAGGGCTCAAGGGTTTTCTCCAAGACAAACATTCTACTTTGGTTTGCACCAGGAGTGTTTTATACATAGTTCTCATTTAATCACACAGAAGATTAAAAAGATTTACATTAAAAAGATGTAAGCTCAGGGTTGAGATTTAATAAAAATAATAACTTTTAGCGCTCCCTTGAGGCCAGTGCTGTTGTGGGCTAAGCCTGCCTCACACATGGCATAGCACGTTTATTGCTCACAGTACACACATGTGACAGGCTGGCAGGGTCTCTGCTCCACAGGCCACTCAGGGATCCAGGCCAGTGGCAGCTCTTCCAGCTATGGCTTCACTACCTGGGACTAGTGGGCTTCTTGGCTGTTGATATGGTTTGGATATCTGTCCCTGTCCAGATCTCATGTGGAAATGTCATCCCGAGAATTGAAGGTGGCGCCTGGTGGGAGGTGACTGGATCATGGGGGTGGGGCTTTCTCACAAAGGGTTTAGCACCATCCCCTTGGTGTTGTCCTCATGATAGTGAGTGAGTTCTGGTGACATCTGGTCATTTGAAAGTGTGTGGTGCCTCCCCCAACTCTCTCTCTCTCTTGCTTCTGCTTTCACCACGTGACGTGCTCCCCCTTTGCCTTCCACCATGACTGGAAGCTTCCAGAGGCCTCCACAGAAGCTGATGCCAGGGCTATGCTTCCCATACAGCTTGCAGAACCATGAGCCAATTAAACCTCCTTTCTTATAAATTACCCAGTCGAAGACATTTCTCCATAGCAATGCAAGAACAGCCTAATGCAGTTGTTCCCTGGGGAAGAAGTGCTGAAGGGCTTTGCACACAGGAATGAGACATCCCTGCCAGAAGTGGTATGCTTCACGCCAGCTCACAGCCCGTTGGCCAGAACACGCCACTTGGCCCACCTAATTGTGAGGGCGGCTGGGGCTCCCGGAGGGAGAAGTGCTGGGTGTGAGAGAGCACACTTGTCTCCCCATCCATACCCCTGAGATGCTGGCTTCCCGTCCACCAACCTCCTAGTCCTCTCCTCGGGGAAGCCTGCTCCACGCCATCCCTCCCCGTGCTGGCTCGTCTCTCTCTGAGTCATGCTGACTCTAACCGGCCTTTCACCGTTTGTCTCTACTGTTCCTCTTTGGGTGGAGTGCGGCTCACTGTGAAGCTTCCCTGCACTCGCTGGATGAACGAGGGAATGAACAGGGAGATTTAGGTTCTTGGTAGCTGGAACCTCCTGTTTTTAGATCCTGCCTTGTTTCTCCCATGCAGCCCTTCAGTGTGGGTTTTCGTAGAGGCCTGGACGTCTTCTCTATGGAATGCCCACCGACTGCCGTGGCTCGAGGCCCCTGGAGACCAAAGACCAGGCGTGGAGTGAGAAAAACAGACGATGGAAACCTACACCTTGGCCCCAGCCCTGCCACTGACAGAGTGTGGCTGTGGAGGCCTCCGTTTGCCCTCTCTGTGAAGGAGGAGCCTGCAGGAAGGCCTCCTGAGCCCCTCCGGTCCCTGCCATGCCATGGGTCTGCCTGGTGAGCCTGCAATGGGGATTTTGTTTTCACTGTGTGGGGTGACTTTCCATCAAAATAGCCACATTCTCTCACCAAGACTCCCTCGTGGCCCTCGGCTCTGGGAGCCACAGTTGTCTGTGCACTGCCTCCCTCTCTCTTTGCCTCTGTTTATCTCTCTCTCTCTCTCCTTTGTCTGGCTCTGTCTCTTTCTTGCCCCATCTCTGCTTCTGTCTGACTCTTTCTCTGCCTCCCTGTCTGTCTGTGTGTCTCCCTCTCTGTGGGTCTCTCTCTGACTCTCTGTCTGTCTCTGTCTCTCTTTGTCTATCCCTGTGTCTCTGTTTCTGTCTGTGTGTGTGTATAGACATATTTGTCCATTTATGATGACATTCCATGGATGCTCCTTCCCCCAGACGGTTCGAGGTGTGGGGCACCTGGGCTGCAAGGCCTGTATTAGAACAAGGTCCCTGTGCTGCTCAAGTGAAAACCTCTGGAAGAGCGGATGCTTCTGGGAAGGCCCTGTAAGAAGCCGAGGAGTGCGCGGGTTCTCCATGGCTGCCACGGAGACTCCCATGGAAGCGTCTGTGTGATGCCGTAAACAGGAGCCTGTCCCTTCCCTCCTGTGCCCCTGAGGGCAGTGCCCCAGGGATCATGCTTACAGGCTCCCCACTGACCATTCCCACACCAAGGCCAGAAGCCCCTTGCTCCGCACCCTCCTGGGGAACCCACCCGAAGTGCCTGCTGCACGCTGTCCTTTGGGGTCGCTAGTGTGCCCTTGCCCTGCCCCGGAGGCCTGGGTCTTGTGAGAGGGTGGTGGGGCCAGTCGGGACTGGTGTGGGTCTCTGTGAGCTGCAGGAGCCCCTCCTGTGTCCTTTCCTGCTCCTGCCCATAGGCTGTGATGGGATTTCTTTGTCGCTCAGCTCAGAGTGGGGGGCTTGGGGGACTGGAGGGCCTGGGGGATTGAGCCCCACACCTGGAGAGGGGCACATCCTTCTGGTGTCCTGAAGACGGTTCCTGTGGGGTTTCCACAGGAGACATGCTGTGTTCTGCTGAGGACAGGTGTCTGCCACCAAGCTGTCTCCCTCGAGCTCTCTGTTTTTTGTTTTTTCTTTTTGTTTTTTATTTTTTGAGATGAACTCTCATTTTGTTGCCCAGGCTACAGTGCAGTGGCGCGATCTTGGCTCCCTGCAAACTCTGCCTCCTGGATTCAAGTGATTCTCCTGCCTCAGCCTCCTGAGTGGTTGGATTACAGGCGTGTGCCATCACGCCCAGCTAATTTTTGTATTTTTAGTAGAGACGGGGTTTCACTATGTTGGCCTCGAGCTCTTGGGCCTGCTCCAGCCAGCTGAGCACCGGCAGCCACTCCTTCCACAGTGCTTTCTCCTTAAGCCATGTTCCCTGTGTTGGAGGCAGGTCCAATTTGGGTGGGGAAAGGCATTGGCTGGCTCAGGGGAGCCATGGCCAGGAAGCTCAGACCCCGGGTCATGAAGACCCTTGGCCTGCGAGACCCCCTTCAGAGCTAAACCCTCAAATTAGAAACGTCTCACAGAGACCAGCAGTGGGAGTCTCAGTCCTCATGGCATTGGGGTCACCAGCAGGAGACGCAGCCTGGGAGCCTGGTGATCCCTCTGCCCCACATGGCGCTGGGGTCCCAGCAGGAGATGTGGACCAGGAGCCTGGTGATCCCTCTGGCAGCCCAGGAGCAGGTGCACAGTGAGATCTCCTGAGTTCTCAGGGGCTGTCGCTGCAGCTGCTGCAATGTCACAGGGATGAGTTCACCAGAGAACGTCGTCACCCGTGAAGTCTGTTACAGATGTGGGACACACGTATCTTCATGAACAGAAGGCTGGGGCAGAGAGTGGTGAACCATGGGTGAACAAGGCTGCTGTCTTCTGTTCTTTCAAATTATTCCCTTCTTGGATGCCAGCCACCCTCAGGTGCTGGCCTTACAGCTGTGAATGAGCCAGGCCTGGCCCCTGCCCGCATAGAGCTCTCCATCAGACAGGGTGACAGCCTGACATGGGTCATGACCTGGTGATGGATGCCAGGAGAGGGGAGGCTGGAGGGCTGGGGTGGAGGCATCTCCTGGGAGGCACCAATACCAAGAGCTGCAGGGAGGCCTAGAGCCAAAGCCCATCTCCTTCCTCCTGTCCCTTGATCTGGGTTTCTAGGCTGCTAGGAGACATGGCACGGGAGAGAGGTCCCGAAGGTGTGGAGTCTGCTGTGCTGGGGCGTGAGTCTCCACTGCAGACGTGGACTCTCTAAGGAGGCCACAGGAAGGAGAGACTGGGTTTCTCAAACTTGAGCTTGCAGAAGATTCATTTGGGAACCTCAAATGGCAGGTTCCTAGGACTCAGCCCCAGCGACCCTGATTCTGAAGGGCTGGGTTGGGTCTATGGAAGTTTGACTTTCAGCAGGTGTTCCAGGAGGCCTGGATGCAGGTGAGGTCATTTGAGGACAAGGCTGGTCTGGGGGCAATGGTGCTTCCTACCACTGTCCTGGTGCAGGTGTCGTGGGTGAAAATCTGACCATCCATGTCCACCGGAGGGACTCTCCTGGCTTCTGGCATCCTCTGTTTTCATGTGGCCAGTTTTGCAGGAGGGCAGCTGAGACCTGCAGAACCTGCATGTGGCTTTTGCCTACACGGCAGCCTCTTTTTGAGGTTTTGGGTTAAAACTTTTTTTGTGTGCAGAGCTGGTGCCAGGCAGAACTGGGATGGAGATGCTACCTCAAATGTGGGTCTGTTTATTTATCTCAAGTTTCTACCATCCTGCCAAGGGGTGCCCCTCAAAACAGACACACACACACAGCCGCTGGATTCTCCAGGGGCCTCTGAAGTCCAGCTCTCCACTGACTTGTTGCTCTTCTTTTTCTCTGTTACGTACATGAGGAGCACATTGTAACTGTGCAATAAGTGTCTACTGGTGATGGAGAAAGAACCCAGAAGCTTCACGCATGCCCATTGCCACATGAGGTATGATGTCAGCAAGGTCGGTGTTGGTGGCTGAGCCAGAGGCTCAGTTCCCATCGAGAACGGGGTGTATGTTGGGTCCTCATTCTCAACTTCTGCTTAATCTCAGCATTGCCCACATTTATCACAGTTGTTGCTTTAGTTCAGTTCCAAGCAGCGTCAAGCTGAGTATAAGGTTTTTTGGGCATCTGAGGAAGAGAGGCTCAGACCAGGAACGAGTTTCAAGGAATGACCTCCAAGCTCTGAGTTCATTTCCAAAAAGATGGATTTGTTTTTGTTCCTGAGCCTCAGAGATGATCTGTTGCTGCTGGCACCCCCATTTATTGTACCTGTTTCTGAAATATACTGTGGCTTATCAGCGGCTAAACCAGGTGCTGGAAAACCTATGTGTGAGGTATCCTCGGATTGCCCAGCCTGGGGAAGGCCCCTGCCCCCCAGAGCTGAGCACTGGGCCTCACCAATTCCTCCTGGTAGTTACCTATCAGCTCTCCTTACCGCAGAGCCCACAGTGGGCCTCGTTCCCTGATGCCCAGGGCCTAGATGGATGTGAAATGTTATCAGCAAAGATGAGCATTTCAGTGAAATAGCCGAATGTTCTTGAGGATTGCACAACCAAAGAGATATTTTTTCCAGATATGTTTGGGGAGAAAGGTGAGGATGAAGAAGAGTGAGAGAAGATGTCTGACTTCATTTACTGTTCTAGAAGCTACATGACAGTAAAAGATGGATCCTGCCCAGGTGCTTGGGACCGGGTGGGAACTGTATTTTTATGCAGTGGGGAGAGTCATGGGATAAGGAAACATTTTCTCTTTTCTCCGTTTCAGCAATGTAACCCTTTTCCCACCTTCTCCATCCTTAATGTCTCATCCACTCAAAAGACTTAACTTTCATTGAGTTTTTGGAAATCTTTTAAAAAAGTGTTCTCCTCCCTCACTCCCCATGTTAAGTTTATCTTCTGGCCGGGATAGGGGGAGGATTCATGCTTTCTCAGGGCTGAAATGGAATGACGCTTCAGGATTCAGGAAAGGAGAGAAGCTGAGGTGCCTGTCAGTTTTCGGGGTGTCTCTAAAACGAGGCTTCCTCTTGGTTTGAGAAGGGCTGACTTCCAAGCCAGGGACTCCTTAGCCTCCCCTCCCCTCCCCTCCCCTCCCCTCCCCTCCCCTCCCCGCCCTCTCCTCTCTTTCCAGGAAAACAGTCCTTTGTAAAGCCCGGTCTCCCGCTGCTGCCCCCACCCCGACCTGCCCTGACTTTGAGATGTCCTGTGGTCTAACAATGGGATCTTCTGAAAAGCCGTGTCCATAATTGAGCCTGAGCGCAAGGGACAATCTGGTCCACAGAGCTCGCGGTGAGATTCTCCCCACTCTCTGAGTCCTCTCGGGGGTTCCATGGCTTCCAGGCACCATTTTCCTCTTTTGTTGTCAGGGTTCTGCTAATGAGCAGCCTACTTAGCCCATCTCTGCCCAGATGTGGCCTTAAGGGCTCCCTGAGATGGGGCCCGGCCTCATGAATAACTCACAGCGACCCGGGGCGCCAAGTCCGTTCCTGCGGCTGAGCAAGGCCTCGGAGCTGCTGAAGGGGCATTAATCCTCATTTTATGTGGGGAAAACAGCGAGGAGAAAAGGCATGCTTGCAATTTAATGTAACTAAATGTCATTCTGCACCCCCTGTATCGCCGCTCAATTGAAAGCAACGGGGATTGGGGCTGAGGGGTAAGACGGCGGTTGCATAACCTGATTCATAACCCTCAGCGCCTATTTATCATAAAATCATTTACGGCTCCATAAAACGTGTTAATTTGGGTGGCGGTGATGTATGTCTTTGATTTAGGAGCTGACATTTCTGCCCAGTGGCTGCTCGGCATGGGCTCTGTAGCCCTGAGAAGGGACAAGGAGAAGTAATCACACAGGGGCAGCGGGGCGGCAGGCTTGTTTATGGTGACGTGTTTGGGCTGGCTGGTCTCTCCTCAGGGAAGCCTCCGGCTAGGAGGGAGGGAAGAGGAGGTCTGGGGCAGGTCTGGGGCACGTGGAACCTGGTGGGGGGTGAATTAGAGGGAACCCTATCTGAAGGCTGGGGGCTGTCCCAGAATTCTGCCGTTTATTTAATAAATTCTTAGTGTGATTTCCCTCAGAGGAAATTGGCCGCTTCATGAGGGTCTGTTACTCTGGGTGCATTATTTATTGAGCACCTACTGTGTCCAGGATTGTGTGATGTACTGGTGTAGGAAGTCGTGTGCAAGACAGATGAGGGTCCCGCCTGCAGAGTCCTCCCCCAGCCTTGGGCTTCGGCCTTATGATTCCTGGACGTCTCAACGGCAGATTCGAGGAGAAGGGCACAGGAGGAGTCTGCAGCCCCCGATCCCACCCTCTTGCCAATGCCCTCGGGTAATCAGCCTCCTCACTCTTAAGCAGGGAAGGCACCTGGCCGACAGCCACAGGACACGCTTATGCACGGACGAGTTGCCAGGAAGAATGGACTGGAAGTGGAAGTTTGGGCATCCCAGGGTGGGCGGTGGTGCCACAGCATCACAGCAGGGCCTTCCATCTCCCACCAGCAGGAAATCTGTCTCCAAAAATGAGCTCTGCTCCCCATCCCCAGAGCATCCTCCTGGCCCACTCCTTCCCTGGCTCTCCCTCCTGATTACGGGCTTGTTTTTATGAATTTGAAAGGTAAAAAGCCAATGCTCCATGGAACTTCATGTTTTCTCCACCCCCATAGTTTATTAAAAAAAGAAACACCCAGCAAATCATTTTTATGAGCAATTAAGTACCCTCTAGTGCATATATGGTGGGCTCAGCTGACAAATGGATTGACGACCCAGGCTGGAGGCTGAGCTGGTCTCCGCCGGTTCTGCCCCCACCCCCACCTGATCCCTTACTGCTCCCCTTGGCGGCCGAGGTAAGTGTTTCCATTCGTCAGTCTCAGGAGGAATGATGGTTTATGTTCTGGGCATGAGCGCTTTTATTTGCCATTATTTTCTCTTCTCCATGAGAACTGTTGGTTCATAACTTCTGTTATTGCAGAATATTATTTACAGATCTCAACGTAAGGGAAGCCAGCTGGGGGAATATTTGTTTGCACAGCTCTCCTTCCCCCAGACTCCCTCTCAAATCTCTAAATAAACTTTTCTATTGATTCTGGAGGGAAACATCCATCAGGCGTTGTCATGAGAGCGAGATGGAGAAGCCGATTTCATTCCTGTTTTTGGAACATTTACTCTTCATTTCGTTGCCCTGAGGATGAAGCATTCTCATAGATGGCCCTGAACACTTCCAGGAAAGACCCACTTGAGAGGACCAAGGAGCTTTCTCTCCAGACAGGTGACTCTAGAGCCTAATTCTTTGCCACCCCAGTGGGTTTCCAGATCTGTCCAGAGATTGCGACATTATCCAAATGATGTTTATTTGATGGGTTCCTTTGCAAAGTGCTGTCTGCCAAGGTAACGCAGAAATCATCCTTTTAAACCCAATATCAAAGCTGGTGTTCTGACAGCATTTTCCCTGATATTTAAACGCATTTATACAAAGAGTCTTACAAGGGCCCAAATTTAAGTCATCCATGTGATAAATCACCTTTGCTTAAAAGAATAGAGATAGGCGATTGGGACTTATCCCTGAATATCCGAGATCTGTGGCTGCGGTAGTCCTATAACACTCTGGTTGTATGAAATCAATCACCAATAGGGAATTGTAGCTCCAAAGCCTGCTGACAAATGTTTCCTTTTTAATCTAAAATACTCCTTTGTAGCAACCACAATTAGTAACTGGAACCACCAATTGTGTCCTCAATGTGGAAAAGAGGGACTGGCACAGCGTGGAAGCTCGCAGTTTGTGAGCTCTGGCCCCAGGGTTTGTCTGTCCCTCCTCTGCCTTCTCATCTTCACCAAGATGGGATGCTGTGGGTAGATGGCCACAGTGGACATTGTCCAGTTGGTCCTAACCAGTCAGTTCCTATCTTGAATTCTGTTTTGGGAAGTGAGATGAGGACATAGAAGGGGTCACATCATGTTGTGACCAACTGAACTGCTGCTGAGGATTGCAGCGTGTCCTGGTCCACACCAAGAGATACTCACGGAGAGTCTTCTCTGAGTCTCAGCATCCCCCAGGCATCAAGGATGGCCCCTGCCTTGCAATCCCCAAGGACGCACTGGTCATTCCTCAAATGCTCATTGAAAGGACGGAAAATGAATAAATGGCTTCTTCATCCCCAAAGTATTAAGGTGGCTGCTCCCTTCCTGCGTTTCCTTCCTAAAGACAGAGGTGGACAAAGACTCAGTGTCCTCCGTGGGGGCTTTTATGTGGGTCCATGGACATTATTTGCAACCAGTACTTACAAACATCAAAGTGGGTGGATGCTGTAGTTTCAAGGTGTCCCTCCAAGTTCATGTGTTTGAAACTCGATTCCCAATGCAACAGCATTGAGAGGTGGGACCTTTAAGAGATGATTAGGCCATGAGGGCTCTAGCTTCATGAATGTATGAATACCCTTGAGAGTGGGTTAGTGATCATGGAAGTGGGTTAGATAGCATGGGAGTGGGTTAGTTATCATAAGAGTGGGTTAGTTATGATGAGAGTGGGTTAGATATCATGGGAGTGGATCACTGATCATGAGAGTGGGTTAGTGATCATGAGAGTGGGTTAGTTATCATGAGAGTGGGTTAAATATCATGAGAGTGGGTTAGATATCATGGGAGTGGATTAGTGATCATGAGAGTGGGTTAGATATCATGAGAGTGGGTTAGTTATCATGAGAGTGGGTTAAATATCATGAGAGTGGGTCAGTCATCATGGGAGTGGGTTAGATATCATGAAAGTGGGTTAGTGATCATGAGAGTGGGTTAGTTATCATGAGAGTGGGTTAGATATCATGAGAGTGGGTTAGTTATCATGGGAGTGGGTTAGATATCATGAGAGTGGGTTAGATATGAGAGTAGGTTAGTTATCATGAGAGTGGGTTAGTTATCATGAGAGTGGGTTAGGTATCATGGGAGTGGGTTAGTTATCATGAGAATGGGTTAGATATCATGAGAGTGGGTTAGATATCATGAGAGTGGGTTAGTCATCATGAGAGTGGGCTAGTCATCATGGGAGTGGGTTAGTTATCATGGGAGTGGGTTAGTTATCTTGGGAGTGGGTTAGTTATCATGGGAGTGGGTTAGTTATCTTGGGAGTGGGTTAGTTATCATGGGAATGAACTCCCAGTGAAAGGATGACTTTGATCTCCTTCCCTCCTCTCCCTCTCTTGCCCTCCTGCCTTTCTACATGGGATGACACAGCAAGAAGGCCCTCATCAGATGGGGGCACCTTGGCCTTGGATTTCCCAGCCTCAAGAGTTGTAAGAAATAAATCTCTGTTCTTTATAAATTACCCAGTCTCAGGTATTCTTTATGGTAGTACAGCATGGACTAAGCTGTGGGAGATAACTTATTCCAGTTTAAGAGTTCCCTGGAGCATGCACTGTGCAGTGGGTGTGTGGCCGTCATGGCACATGCGATGTTTGTTCAATGTAAGCAGCATGTTTTGGTTAGGGAGCTGCTGTGTGCTGTCTTCTTGGCTTGGGGCTAATTGTAGTTTGAATTTGAGGCTTTGTTTCTGCCTGCTCACCTTTAACTTTTACTTCACTGCTTGGTTTTTTGGTCCCAGGAAGCAGTCTAAATAATTGGACTCCAAGAAGTCCCTTACAATTCTTGTTGGTGTTATTGCTATTGTTAGAAGCAGAGCCCAGCTACTGAGTGAACAACAATGGCCTAAAGCAAGCCCTAGCTTGAGTCTCAAAGTTCAGGGCACGTGTCCAGCAAAGCAGGCTGCAGTTGAGGGTTACTGTGATGCCCCCGAGGGTTTGGTGATAGCTGAGGAGAGGTCGTGGAGCAGACAGTGTTCTATCTTGCAGAAGCCCAAAGAACCAGACGGGCCCCAGCTCCCATAGACCCCTCCTTCTCCTCCGCCTGACTTCCTTGCCTCCTTGCCTGGGCCTGAGCTTCCTTCACCAGCCCCTCCCTTACCTGGGGTCTGCTCCCACTTCTCCAGAAGCCCTCCCCGCATCTGCCAGGCCTGGGTGGGGTCTGCCCTCTGACCTCTCCAGTATTACTGCTGTCCCCGGCTCCTCTGCCCAGGCCCTGTGACCTGCCATAACCTGCTTCCTCCTGTTCCTCTCATTATTACCTGCCTGCTGGCCCTTCCACACCCCTTCTCTGCCCCACTGTTCCCGCTGGCTGCACACTCGGCTGCCCCCTTCCACCAGCACCTCCCGGAGCCCCTGGGCCCTGCCCGACCCTGAGTCAGCCTCTGGGGCCGGCCCAGAACTGGCTGCCTTGACCCAGCTCATTCCCCACCGCTGTTCCCTGAGTCCCAGGGTGCTGTTTCTGGTTCTGACCTCCAAGCCACACCCCCACCTTTGTGCTGAACTAGAAACAGTGAAGATTCCCAGAATGTCGGACAGCCCCGCCCCCCTTGCCCTGAAGAACTGAAGGCGGAGGAGTGGGACCACCTTGTTTTCCTTGCTAAGCCTTCCCCCGCATCACTGAGCTCTCAGAATTTTCTGGACTCCGAGAGTCCCACAAGGACTGACTGGACAGCAATGTCAGGGTGTGGGAGTTCTGCCTGCAAGAAGCTCTGCAGAGAGATAACGAACCAAACTGTGGTTTGAATAATAAAATAACACTTAGCGAGAGTAAACCAACTGCCGCCGAAATACCAGTGAATATGTACACACGCAAGTTTAGAACAAATGCTGAAAAATACCCTCTTCTCCCCATTCGAGATGGCATGTGCCCTGAATGAGACACTGAACCCAGTTCTTCTTTTCAGCCCCTTGCCACCCTGCTGGAGCCTCTGGGGAAGGAAAGCGTTTTCTTCCCAATTTCCTACCCTGGGAAGGAGTGGTTTCCTGGGCTGGGTCTGCAGGGAAGGGGTGGTTTCCAGGGCTGGGTCTGCAGGGAAGGGGTGGTTTCCTGGGCTGGGTCTGTAGGGAAGGGGTGGTTTCCTGGGCTGGGTCTATAGGGAAGGGGTTTCCTGGGCTGGGTCTATAGGGAAAGGATTTCCTGGGCTGGGTCTATAGGGAAGAGGTGGTTTCCTGGGCTGAGTCTATAGGGAAGGGGTGGTTTCCTGGGCTGGGTCTGTAGGGAAGGGGTTTCTTGGGCTGGGTCTGTAGGGAAGGGGTGGTTTCCTGGGCTGGGTCTGTAGGGAAGGGGTGGTTTCCTGGGCTGGGTCTGTAGGGAAGGGGTTTCCTGGGCTGGGTCTATAGGGAAGGGGTTTCCTGGGCTGGGTCTATAGGGAAGGGGTGGTTTCCTGAGCTGGGTCTATAGGGAAAGGGTGGTTTCCTGGGCTGGGTCTGTAGGGAAGGGGTGGTTTCTTGGGCTGGTGCTGCAGGTCGTGGGTCAGAGCTGTCTTTCCATGTATGGTTTGCCCACTGTCTGTATATTCAGCCTCTGGTTTCTGAATCCCTGAGCCTGAGTTTTACCCACTAGTGGAGAGGGCAGAGGATGTGAGTGCTCTTCAGACCCCAACACCTGCACATCTGACTCACTAGGCTGTCCCTGACTGACAGCCGAGCCCAAGACTTACACACTCAGACGTGAGCGCTGTGCACAGAGTGGACGCCTCGACCTCACCCTCTCTCCTGCAAAGCCTGGCAAACCCCACACTGTGGTGCCCCAAGAACGCAGCAGACGCATCCTTCTCTCATTCACGAGGCTCCACTGAGACACTGGGCTCAGAGTCACGGGAAGGAAACAAACTTTGTGAAAATCAGAATGTTGAAGCCACTGCCTGGAACCGGGAGGGCAGGAACTGTCATTGCCACGTGCACACACAGGAGCACAGGTTTCATGCCACATCCTCGCTCTGATAGAACCTAAGGGGTATATCTGGGGCCTAGGATATTAGCAAAGAAAATATATTCTGAGCAGCATTTCTGCCAATAATGGGGGGACAGGATGAGTCACCCCAGTATTGAATCTGTGGTTCATACAGGAGGGGCAGCTGGCACTTTCCTCCCTATTTTCCCTCTCCCTGCTTCCCTTTCACTCAATTTCTCGGTGTTCCTCGGCCAGGGGGTAGCTTTAGCCCTAAGTGTCCACTTCATTTCCTTTCTACTCCCCACTCCTCCAAGCCTGGCTGCTATCCTCTTGGCTCCAGTCTGGTTTGGGGGCCAGTTTAAAGCAGAGAAAAATACAGTTCAGAGGTGGACAGTGTATCAGGTTGCCCTGGACCCAGGTAGTGACTCGTCTAGCACCCTTTAAACCCACCTCTGGGGCTGACTATGCAGCCCCCTGCAGGCTTTTCAGGAGCTCATTCTATTGTTCAAGGAAATGGATGAATAGATGGAAGACCAAGGCCAAAGACCAAAAGGGAGACAGGGGGACAAGGGGGCCGTGGACAGGGAGGCGGGGAAGGGGCCAGGGCCACTTGATTCTCCTGGCTCTCCCCACTGGCAGGCAGCCCGAATCCGACACCCCTGCAGGTGGGCAGGTGAGGCTGGGTGGGAGCCTCTTTTTCCCTTTGTGTGTGTGGGGGGTCCCTTTCAACCCACAACTCCTTGGTTTGGCGTATGATTTCTATGGCCTCCACCAAACTCCACGCCATGCTCCTCTCCGCCACTCCCATTTGAGAGATTCAGAAAATTCCATTCTTTGAAGCAGATGGAGGTTATATTTGGGAGGAACTTTCCTTCGGTGCCTTGACAGCACTGACACTCATATTTGTCGTGAAATGTAACTTTCTCCTAGGATTCCCCCTCGAGGGCTCCCATGGGCTCCTTTCATCCCAGAGGACAGGAATTAGACTGGTCAACAATAAATGCAGTCAGAGAAGAGAAATGTAAAGGAACCCAGGCCTTAGGGCAGGTGAGAATGGGAACGGAGCCTGCAGGCCCAGCCCACGTGGGCTGATGGAGAAGGCTCAGCGTCACACCACGGTGCACCAAGAACAAAGCGGGCCCAGCCTTCACTCACCGAATGCACGATGGCAGGTAACCTCGGGTCACACGCGGGACTAGGTTTCCAGCATTAACCTCATGGCCACTTCCTTCTACTTCCCCTGAGACCCTGCAGAAACGAAGATCGTTGCTTGCTTTACCTTCTGGCTCTATACCTGGGCCCCTGAGCTGCAAGGAGCCTCGGGAGCCAGCCCCTCCTGCCAACCCAGGTTTGGGAGAGCCCCTGGATCTGAGCCCCCTGATCCAAGCCCACAGCAAGGCCAGTCTCCCCAGTGGAGGCAAAAGTCCATCCACATCATGGAATGTGTTGGAGGGATTCCGTTTGTGGGCAACCCGTGGTTTGGGGTGGGAGATGCAGGGAAGACATAAAACAGGGAGAGAGTCCCATAGGAGGCCACAGCACATCTCAGGATAGCACAGTTCCCTGTCATAGATAGGGCCCCTCGGAGTGCAGCGCAGCTCCCTCAGCTGAGGAGCCTTCGAGGTCTCTGCTCCTCCTCTCCCTAGCTTCCGAGATGCTAGAGCTGGGGGATGGGGCAGGGGCCCTCCTGTTCTTTCTGTGCCAGGGACAGGAGGGTGCAGGCACCGTGCGATGGCCCATGACATTCCAAGGCTGCCTTTCCTGCCACACTTCCCACCCAGCCTTGCACACTGTAGGGCCTGGGGTCAGGATGTGTGAGAAGCTGGGGCGGGATGTCCTCCCTGCCATGGCCTCCAGCCACCCCAGTGGGGTTTGATCCTGGGCTGAGTCCTCCCCTGTGACCTTAAGAGTCGTGGGCCACCCAGTTCCTGGTCTGTGCTTTCTGAACTCGGTTCCACCTGTGCTGGGCTCACAACTGCCAGTAAGTGGGTTCCCCAAGGCCCCCAGCTCCCTCTTTTCTAGGTTTCTCTTTAGGGGAAGGAATCTCCCATTCCAGGGAGACGGGACCCCAAAGCCTGGGCAGAGGATAGGACCCCAGAATCTCAATGGGCAGCTCAATGTCTCCTTTGGAGAAAGCTGTCTCGGTGAAGAGGGCTGCTGGTAGTCTGGGAGTTGGGAGGTTGGGAGAGGGAGGCCCACATCTGCTCTGGGCTCCACCCCCACCCAGCCTGATCTCCGTCTGCGAGGCTGGGCCTCACCCTCCTCACCTGAGAAACCTTCATCCATCAGCTGGTCCACTCCACTCCCAGTTCCCTCCTGACCTCAGGCCTGCCCCAAGGACACTCTTCAAGTGAGGGTAGTCGAAAGAATAAAGGACCTCAAAGATGTCTACGCCCTAGTCCCTGAACCCTATAAAGATGTCACTTACATGGCAAAAGGGATTGTGCAGATGAGATTAAATTAAGGGTTGGAGACAGTGGATCATCCTGTTCTACTTGGTGGGCCCAGTGGAATGAGAAGAGCTTCTAAGAGGGAGGCAGGAGGGATGCAGTCAGGAAAAGGAGGAGGGACGGTGGAGTGGAGGGTGGACGGATGCACCCTGGAGATGGAGGAGGGGCTACCAGCAGCAGAACGTGTACAGCGTCGAGGAAATGGTGAAGGTGAGACGCGGACACCCTGGAGCTCCAGAAAGGAAGGCAGCCCTGCGGACTCCTTGGTTTTATCCTCGCATAACACATTTCAGACTTCCAGAGTTGTAAGAGAATACATTTGTGCTGTTTTAAGCCACTAATTTTGCAGCAATTTGTGACAGCAACCACAGGAAGTGAATATGGCCAGGATCAGAAATTCCAGAGGAAGCTGGGCTTTCTGATGCTGCCCAACTCTATCCTCTGTCTGAGCTCTGACTCTGGGCCCTGGCTGAGGTGTGCGATGGGGGTGCTGCTGCTGTGTCCTTGCTGCACCCAGTGACCTGCAAGAGAATCTTCCTCCAGAGGGAACCGACTTTAGCAGCATCTGGTTTACCCTGGAGCCTCCAGGTCCCCTCTCGGGGTACAACGAGCACTTTGCCAGCCTCCTGGTAGCCCTGCAGCCCTGCCAGCAGAACCTTCCCATTTCCATTTTTTTTTTTTTTTTTGAGATGGAGTCTAGCTCTGTTGCCCAGGTTGGAGTGCAGTGGCGCCATCTCGGCTCACTGCGTCTTCCACCTCCTGGATTCACGCCATTCTCCTGCCTCGGCGTCTCGAGTAGTTGGGACTACAGGCGCCTGCCCCATGCCCGGCTAATTTTTTGTATTTTTAGTAGAGATGGGGTTTCACTGTGTTAGCCAGGATGGTCTTAATCTCCTGACCTCGTGATCCGCCCGCCTCGGCCTCCCAAAGTGCTGGGATTACAGGCGTGAGCCACCGCGCCTGGCCCAGCCCTTCCCATTTCCATCCTGGCTGCCAGGAGAGATGGGATTTTGTGACCCACTGCTCTGCTGATTTTCCCAACACACTATTGAGATGCTCCAGTGCTCCAAACCAAAGTCACAACAAATATCCTTTCCCCTCCCCCGATCATTTTTCCAACTCACTCTGGCTCCCGAGGACTTGGTGCCATTGGGCCCAGGGAGAATGAAGCGGCTGAGGAACCCTTTAAATGAGCGTAGGGAAAGGCAACCACAGCCTCCTTAGCTGAAGGCGGGTGCAGACAGAACACAGCATGAGAGCCTGCATGTGTGTTTGCGTGTGTGTGTGTGTACACACAGACACGTGAATGCTGACGTAAGTGTACATACATGTGCATGTGAGAGTGTGTGTGCATGCCTGTGTGCATGTGTATGTGTGTGTCTGGTGTTTTCACGGGGAAAGGATGGGAAAACTTCTCTCATCGGTTTCTGACCTCTTCTAGTCACAGCAAAGACCTAGTTCTCAGGTGGAATTTTGCCCCTGGATGTGATGACCTCCTGGGCATATCATCTGGCCTGGCTTCTATTGGCTGTGGCATGGGGTGAAAGCTGTCATTGTTGCTCTATTTCACAGAGTCCTTATCCCCAGCTAAAGAGTCTTCAGGGTCAGATACTTAATGTGATTATTCTGAAACACCAAGTCAACGACTTATCTTATGAAAACCTCTGCTACCCACAGGTTACTGGAAAAACAAGCAAAATCCTTCTCTCACTCTCTATTAGACCTAAGATACATTGATGCTGTTTTCACAGTTCATGGTTCAGGGAAATTTACATTTGATTCCTTTTAGAGAATATAAAGGTAGCTCTTACATAAGAAGGAGTAGGGCTAAAAGAGATGTTGGCATAATTTAAACATTTAAAATTGCAATTTAAAGACTTTAAATACTTTGGGCCTATGACATCTAACTGCTGACTCTCAGGTGAGTGAATGGGGTTGGGCAGAAATTTTGGGAGCGAGATAGCAGAATGTACCAACAGAAGGGGCCACTAGCGAGCTGGCATGTCATACTTCACACATAAATAGGCTGTATGAGCCATTTATCTTCTCAAGTGTCTGCGGTTACAAAAGAAGATGCATCATCCACTCAGGATTTGGTATCAACAATATAATAAACCTCATCTTTTATGTAGGCATTTCCTACATAAAATAAACCTCTTTCTACTGAACATAGTTTAGGCAGTTCATGGTCATTGGCTTTGTTATCCTTTTTGTGTAACTCACTGTGTCAAGAGAGAAGCACTGGCAGCCAGGCTGTCCTTGGAATTGAGTTTACTTAGTGTGAGCCACCTGGTCTCCTCTCCTTGTGATGCCAAGAGGAGACTTCATCTTAGCACTCTGGCCTCTGCCGTTGGGCACCCAGGAGAAGAGGAGGCCTGTTGGTCTGCACAACACGGAGAAGGTGTGCAGAGCTGATTGATGGAGCAGCTTCCTAGGTTTGAATCCCAGTCAGACCGTTGCCAGGTAGGCAGCCTTGAGCAAACATAAGCTCCAATGTTCTCATTTGCAATAATTGTCCCTATGTCATAGGACTGCTGTTGGGGTAAAATGAATGAATATGTACAAAGCATTGAAAACAGTGTGAACACTTAGTAAATGCCCCATGAATGTTGGTTGGGTGTTGTCATAACATGATCACCATGATCATCATTACCACTACCACCACCATCACCATTATCATAGACACCATCCTTACTTTCATCACTGTGATTACTATCATGATTACCACCATCATCATCACCATCATCATTACATCATCATCACCATCACCACCACCATCACCATTATCATCACCACCATCCTATCATCACTGTGATCACCATCATCATTACCACCATCACCATCACCATTACATCATTATCATCACCATCACCATCACCATCACCACCACCACACCACCATCATCACACCATTATCATTATCATCACCACCATCCTTACTATCATCACTGTGATCATCATCATCATTACCACCATCACCATCACCATCATCATTACATCATCATCATCACCGTCACCACCACCACCACACCACCACCACCATCACCATTATCATCACCACCATCCTTACTATCATCACTGTGATCACCATCATCATTACCACCATCACCACCATCATCATCACCATCATTATCATTACATCATTATCATTACCATCACCACCACCACCACCACCACCACACCATTATCATTATCACCACCGTCCTTACTATCATCACTGTGATCACCATCACCATCACCAGCACCATCACCATCACCATCGTCATCATTACTATCGTCACCACCATCCTTACCATCACACTGTGATCACCATCATCACCAAGATCATCATTACCATTATCATCATCACCATCATTACTATCTCTATCATCACCATCATCACCATCACCACCACCATCATCATCATAATCATCATCATTATCACCGTCACTATCTTCACCATGACTCTCATGGTGGATCCCTTGGCTCAGTAGTAGGCACAGAGAGGTTTAAGGAGCTATGACTAACAGAAATGAAAGACAGAGTGGTTGTGCTGGAAATAATAAAGGAAGTATTAGTACTCTTATTGGGTGCTATTACCATCGTTATTTTATAGACAGTAAAGAAGCTGAGGCAGAGAGAGGCTGTGAAACCTGCCCAGCATCACACAGAGGAGTCAG
This sequence comes from Symphalangus syndactylus, assembly GCF_028878055.3. NCBI lineage: Eukaryota > Metazoa > Chordata > Mammalia > Primates > Hylobatidae > Symphalangus > Symphalangus syndactylus. The sequence goes on along the minus strand of NC_072444.2, from coordinate 32,774,580 downwards.
TATTTAAACTGGGAAGTCTTGATTAAACTCTTAACCCTGGAAATGTTTAAATCCTGGAAGGAGGATGGCTTTGTAGGGTGACTACAGAGTCCTCAGACACTAGTGAGATGCTTCGAGTAAGTGACTTACCGTCTTTGAGCACTGAAAGCCTATGATTTTATGAACACTATGGAATTGTAAGTCTATGATTTTATTCAGGGAAGTGAAATAGAGTGAGTTGAATCAAATATTTTGAAACAAAGGCTGGGATGCTCCAGGGGAGAGATTGGACTATTAAAAAATAGTAAATGGGATTTAATTTTCAACACTGACATGCTGTCTGTGGTTGGGCCAGGCCCCGCCCACCTGAGCTGCCCATAGAGCTGTTCCCAGAGTGCACAGATGACTGACTGCCTGAATCACATTTCTAATGCTTGTCTAACTGTTTCTCATTTGATTCTTCTCTTATTGGAGTGTTGAGAGCTACAACGAGCCAAAGCTCCCTTTAGGGCAGCAAACCCCAGGAAAAACATAAAGCAATTCTCAGCCTGAATTCAGGATAAATCCTCTGTCCCCCTCATTATAAAATACGTATTAAGTCCCTTTATCTCCAAGTGAGCAGCATTATTTCAATTTAACAGTGTGTGAGAAATGTCCCACGATATAATAAAAGGACCAAGGATGCACTATTTAATGTCAGAATGACAGATGCTTCAATTAGACAGACAGGACTATTTCTCCCCAAAATAGATAAAGATGAAATTTTTATAAGATTGTGCTGTTTGTGTTTATGGTACAGTACTGTTACAAGCTTTCATTACAGTATAAATTAAAACAAAAACTCTTATTTCAGTGGAAACCGACCATCTTGCTAATAATTTTGCAACTCAGAACCGCCGTTTATCAAAGCCCTCGGTCCTCTCACCTGGGAGGAGAAGTCTTCACAGACCTGAGGCATCGTCAGGTAACAAATCTCACTCCAACATTCAGAAATCCTTTTCCAAGAGAGACAGAAAGGCATGTTTCAAAGTTATCGTTTGGTTGAAGCTTGTGGATATATTTTTGACATGTGAACTTTTCTTTTCTCCTTGGTCTTGATCTGAAGTCACTGGACACGGGATACTCAATGGGTGATTGCAAAGACTGGGTGGGGGCCAAGGCACTAGTTTAGGTTCTGCCACTTGTCTGTCCCTCACCCTCGGCAGGTGCAATCCCTGCAGCTCCACTCACCACCAGTCCTGCCACTCTGGAGCCTCTTGGCCATCTGAGTCTGTAGCTCAAAGATTTCAATGTTTCTTTAGCATCCTCTAACCTACCATGGAGGATTTTCTCAATCAATCCTATCACTACGAAAGAGACGTTGTTACCATTGACAGCCATGTATTCCGTTTCTAAAGCTTTATTTCCAGTCACTCCTCTGCTTTCCATTTTAGGGTTTTATATTCTCCAATCACCATGAGAACACATCTTTTTTTTATAAATGGAAAAATGCATCAGCTCTGTAAAAACATTTGGAATTACATAACCAAATGTCTGGTTCCAGGAAAATGATGGGCCAAGGTAGCATGGTGTGTCCCCTACAAAAAATGCACAGAAATAACAGGTGAACTATAACCCTTCAACAGATACACAGTGTGGAGTATATGAATGCTGCACACACACACACACACACACACACACACACACATTCGGAATGGCCCTGGGCTAGAAATTAACAAGGAACAGGAAACGCTTGAGCTGTAGGTGCCTTAAATGGAGTGGTGAGACTGGGAGGGCCTGGAAGCTGGATTTCTGAGTTGTGATGTTCATTAAGGGACTGGTATGAGGCCTTGGGCCCTGCTGAGGTGGGTGGTGCAGGGTGATTGAAAAATGGAAACTCCTGTTTCCCCTATAAATCTGAAGATCAAATTTATACTGCCAACATGATTCTTCTTTTAAAAAAATTACAAATGAATCTACCACAGAAATGGTATATTCCATGGGAATCTTACAAGCTCCAAGTTCCGAAAGTTTTCCTCTAGAATTTGTCTTTGTTTTCATTATAATGCATCTTCTTCTGTCATGACCAGAGGGGTATCAGCCACTTAGGACCTGTTTCTTAGCTTGGGATTTATTGGCTTCCCCCAAGAGTTCTCCCTTGAACGCCAGCATAAACTCAGCTTCCAGTGAGTGCAGAGGCTGTCTCTGATTTCTACCCTGGGTCTCTGCACCCAGCACGGGGCCTAATACCTGGCCGGTCCCTGGTGTTTGGTGGTGGCTGCTGAGTGAGAATGTGGAGGAATCACCGTGGTTCCCTGTGTGTGCCCCTCAGTTTCCCTTCTGGGACGCTATCCCCCGGTTTAAACAGAAACTTATGTGGAATGAATTAAAACAACTCGAGGAAGGAAATGTAATGGAGAACACCTTTCATCCAGCTAAAAATTTTAAAAACGTGAATAGCTGTTCGAAGACATTTTTCCCTCCGTGCCGTGAGCCTGGCTCTTTCTCCTCTGCGAGCAGGCTGTGTCCTGACATGGAAGGCGGGGCTGATGCTTTTAAACAAAGGACTTTTAATAAAGCAGATTCATCATTCCAAGGGCTTCTGTTCCAACTGTCAGGCCTCCCGTCGAGAGAGGGAGCGGTGGCACGGGGCTTCTGAAGCGCTGGTTTCACAGGAGATACAAAGAGATAATTAGAACCATGGGTAAGAAGATCATAGAGCGAGACACCCAGACGAGGTTGGGGAGAGAGGAGCGGTGAGAGATGGGTGGATTTAGCCCTCAAAGTCACCGGGCCATGAAGGGGGAACAGGAGCTGTGGGTCTCCACCTGCCCCTGCCTCGCTGGCTGCACCTCCCTTCACTGAATCTGCAGCCAGGGAAGACGAGGTGGGCAGGAGCCATTGTGGAATCTTTACCCCTACCCCATTTTTGTCCCTAAAAAGTGGTTTATTTGGCTGGGCACAGTGGCTTATGCCTGTAATCCCAGCACTTTGGGAGGCTGAGGTGGGCAGATCGCCTGAGGTCAGGAGTTTGAGACCAGCCTGGTCAACATGGTGAAACCTCGTCTCTACTAAAATTACAAAAATTAGCCGGGTGTGGTGGTGGGTGCCTGTAGTCCCAGCTACTTGGGAGGCTGAGGCAGGAGAATCACTTGAACCCGGGAGGCAGAGGTTGCAGTGAGCAGAGATGACATCACTGTACTCCAGCCTGGGTGACAGAGCGAGATTCCATCTCAAAAAACAAACAAACAAACAAACAAACAAACAAAAAACTGGTTGATTGTGCTGGGTAGCTTCTCCCTTCTCTCTGCAATGTTCCTCATTCAACACAAACCTGTCCCATGTATGGAAGAAGAAAACACAGATGCCCACAGAGGCCCAGCAACTTGTGCCAGGCCTCACAGCTACCAAATGGCAGGGTGGGACTGGGAGCTGGCTCCAGCCTACTGAGAGGACAGTCACTGCTCAGGGCCTTTAAACGTACGTAAAGGTCCCCTCTCTTGCTCTTCTTCTTATTTTCTATGTCCAAGGAGTTGCTTGGCTGGGCACCAACTCCAAATGGAGGCCAGGGCATTCCAGAGAGAGAGATAAGTGGAAGCCCATTGGCCAGGTGGAGAGTGCACCGCAGGAGACAGGGTCTGTGCTCAGCTATGATCTGCCGGCAGGGTGGATGCTTCACGGCAGAACCTGCTCTGAGACCCAGCTGTGCATCTTGGGGTCAGCTCTGCCCTCTGCACTGGAACCGCCCTGTCACCCATGAAAGAATCCCAGCCTTGATGAGGGACAGTTCTGCAGCCTCCATCAAGGTGGCAAATAGAGCCCCAAACCATCTCGCTTTATTTGGGACTGAGGGGGTTCCTGGGATGCAGGACTTTTTGTGTTAAAACTGGGAAAATGGGGCTGGGCCCGCCCTTCCCCTGTTTCCCTGTTGCCAGAGCTCACGGTCCTTATGAACTGCAATGGTCAGATGCTGACAGAGCCTGGGCCACAGCTAAGCAGGTCCCGAGTTAAACACCCGCTCCTGGAATTGACCTCTCCCATATGGACTTCCGCCAACCATAGATGTGGTTTGACATTTTCTCCTTGAACCCCATCAGGCCCCAATTTTCACATGATGCTGGAGCACAGAGCTGAGAGGGAGGGATGCCACACACACTCAAGGACTCAGTCAGGGACTTGGTCCTGGGTGGCAGAGGCTGCAGGACGGTGGGAGTGGTTGGTGTGGAGTCCTCGCCACATCCTCACAGCTCCCCCAGGGGTGCTCCAGAGCCTGGTGCCCGGACACCTGTGGCAGAGGGGTGGAGGGCTCTGAAGGTTACACATGTCACACTCAGCACTGTGGGCAAGCCACAGTCCTGAACCACTCTCCCACTGAGCTGAGCCTGCAGCCTGGCAAGGAGCGGCAGTCACAGAGCTGACTTTCAGAACCTAAAACCTTTGTTAGTGCCCCCCAACCCCAGGCACGAGGTGGGCCTCCTGAGCCATCTGAGACCTCACAGGACTGTCCAGAGGGTCCGAAAGTTCTCTGGGACCTGGAATCCCCATTACCATCCTACCACCCAGACACCGTGGAATAGCGTTTTGTTGCAGCAGTTACTGAAACTGCAATTTGCCCTGTAAAGATGGTTGTTCAGGCTTGTTTTATTTAGCTATGTTTGCCTATGAATCAGCTCTAACGGTATTCTATTTAATTTCCCTCTCCCAACTAGCATGATGCTTAATGTAAACCAATTACTACAATTTTGCTTTCTAAGAAATCAGGAAATGTAATCAAGGAGATGCAATTTGTTTGCTTTTCATGAAATACTAGGGTGCAGTAGCAACAGGAGTGGCAGGAGGTGGCCTTTGGAGGGATCAGAACATGCGTGTGTGAGCGTGTGCATGCGAGATGTGAGTGCAGCCGTGTGTGTGCATTGTGTCTGCATGTATCTCTCCATGTGTGCCTCTCTGGGTCTGTGTGTGCGATGTGTGCATTTATCCTGAAATCTGCGCACAGGCCTGAGCCATGAGAAAGCCCAGTCTGCTTACACAAACCCTGAAGTATTAAGAGTTTCACAAAAGGCTGATGGGACAGACCTTCATTCACAGACAGGCAGGGCTGACCCAGGAAAGGAAAGATTTGCTTATTATACCTGTAAAGGTTGATTGGGCATAATAGGAGGCATTTTATTTTGAATCTCTTTTTCATTGTAAATGATAATCAGGCTCCTGGGGAGAGAGGTGAGTGATCTAACACAGAACAGTGTCCAGGGGGCAGCAAGAGCACCGAGAAAAGCCTAGAGAATGGAGGAGGAGGCTCCCTCTCTGAGGGCCACCAGGTCAGAGCTGCCCGAACAGCCTCTGGTCCCAGCATCAGGGCGGGGCAACATCAGGCTAAGTGAGACAGGCTCTTTCCAGCAGACAGTTCCCTCTGCGCCACCAGACTCCTGGCTCCGACTGCTGGTTCGCTGGTCTCTCTCCAAGATGGGCGGGGATAAGACCTGTGAGGGGTCTGGGAAGTGTGTCCTCCTGCTGGACACAGTCCTCCAGCCCTTAGGCCCGAGGGTTGTGGCTGGCCAGTAGTTCTCACCTTCGTCCTTCAGCCTTGGACTCTGACCAGGGAGTGAATTCTCTGATTTCTTTCCTTTCCTTGGAAATCTCCTATAACCTACATAGCAAAGAGGTCTCCTCCTTCCAGGTTGCAAAAATGGGAGCTCGGAGACTGGCCCAGAGGAAGTGGCAAGAGGCGACAGGCCCTCAGCTGGGGGCTCTCTTGGGTCTGCACAACACCAGGTGTCTTGTGCTCTCGAAGCACAGGGTCCCCTCTGTGAAAGTCACTCTTGTCAATCCCCAGGAGGCTGGGGCAGGTCTTCAACGTTTTTCTCTTTAACTCTTTTTTTAGAAGTAAAAAAGTTGACTTTAAAAAGTAAAATTTATGTAGCTTACAATTCACCATTGTATTATGATTTTAAAATTTATTTTTTATGGACAAATACAAATTGTTCATACAATGTACAACATGATGTTTTGATCTATGTATATATTGTGGAATGGCTAAATCAAGCAGCTTAACACATGTGTTACCAACCGACCACATTAGAGTGGACAACTCGGTGGCATTTGGTGCATTCTTGAGGTTGTGCCACCATCAGCTCTCTTTAGTTTCCAACCTTCTCATCGCCTCAGAAGAGACCCTGGATCTGTTCACTCCTTAACTCTTTAAGGCCTGGATTCTTTCCTTTCAAAGCTGATGTGAGGCCGGGCGCGGCAGCTCATGCTTGTAATCCCAGGACTTTGGGAGACCAAAGTGGGCAGATCATGAGGTCAGGAGATCGAGACCATCCTGGCTAACATGGTGAAACTCTATCTGTACTAAAAATACAAAAAATTAGCCGGGCGTGGTGGCACGTGCCTGTAGTCCCAGCTACTCGGGAGGCTGAGGCAGGAGGATGGCTTGAACCTGGGAGGCGGAGCTTGCACTCCAGCCTGGGCGACAGAGCAAGACTCCATCTCAAAAAAAAAAAAAAAAAAGAAAGAAAAGAGAAAAAGCTGAGGGGAACGAGTGCTGCCTGCAATTTCCTTTATTATTTTCATCATAAATGCTTTTGCACATGGCCCAGTGGGTCTCACTCCACTTTCCAGTGGTGCCGTCTTCGGACCTCACACCCAGCCTCTGAGTTTCTTTTTGAGACGGAGTCTTGCTTTGTTGCCCAGGCTGGAGTGCAGTGGTGAGATCTCGGCTCACTGAAAGCTCTGCCTCCCGGGTTTACACCCTTCTCCTGCCTCAGCCTCCTGAGTAGCTGGGACTACAGGCACCCGCCACCATGCCCGGCTAATTTTTTGTATTTTTAGTAGAGATGGGGTTTCACCGTGTTAGCCAAGATGGTCTCAATGTCCTGACCTCGTGATCCTCCCGCCTTGGCCTCCTAAAGTCCTGGGATTACAGGCATGAGCCACCGTGCCCAGCCCCCCAGCCTCCGATTTTCTTCTGAGTCTGGCTCTAAGGTAGTGACTCCTCGGGAAACACTATCCAGCCTGCAGCTTCAGGGGACTGTGGGGGACTTGTGGGGTGGGGGCAGAGCCTGCAGGTGCACCCACCTGGGTCCGCGTATTCCTTCAGGGAAGGCTGTTGAGTTCTGTGCGTTCAGCAGAAAATAGGGCACAGCAGTGGGTTCTTCACAGTGATTTTCATGAAGATTGAAAAATGGGACTCACCCCACTGAGTGCCAGGAATGTACGAGACCATGGATAAGGTGCAGTCACTGTGGTGAGAAAGCCTATGTGTGCTTAGCACACTGTGGGGGATCTGAAACGTCAGCCTCCCTTTCCCCGTGGGGGCGTGGGGCTTCCCTTACTTGGTCCTGGTTACCCCCCACAGGATGCAGGGCCTTTGCATGCTCCCAGCAACCTCCCTGGACACGATTCTCCACCTTTCTACAGAGGCAGTGATGTCCCTGTGGGGCTCACGCCCAGGGATGCCTCGGAAAGTCCCAGCCGGTCACAGCTCCCTGTAACCCACAGGCCCTGGCACCTGCGCACTGCCTCTCATGTTACTCACAGCGTGTTTCAGAATGGACGCAGAACCAGAGACAGAAAATCTCTCCTCTGAGCTGCTTGGTGTCATTCCCCCAGGATGCCGGGAAAGCCTGAGCCCAGTGCTCCAGTGACAGGCCCCCTCCCCAATCCAGGAGCGAGAGTAGACACGAGGGGCCATGGGGGTGGGACAGCCCGTGGCAGCGGGGCTCTGAGTCACTGTCCATTAGAGCAGTGTCTTGTTGGGAAAGGAGGGCTGGGATTTGCCTGAGGGGGATGGGGAACAAGGTGCCTGTGAAAGAGGAGTGGGGACCCAATGCCAGCCCCCACCGTGCAGTCCCCATGTTACAGAGCAGGGTAAGTGTTCATTCTGGCCTTCACTTCTCACCCCTCCTAAACAGCTGCCCCAGAACCTGCACTCTGGGGGTCAGAGAGAACTGTCCACATTCCCAAGACCCCCTGGAAAGGGGAGGCAGGGTTTCTTCCGCACTTGGCTCCCAGGGAGACATGAGGACGAAGGTAAGGTGAGGACCAGGGTCCCTGCCCCGGGGCTGGGCATCAGGCTTGGGGACCAGGAGGCAGAGGAATCATCGGGAATGGTCTAGGGAAAGGGAAGCCACGTCGCAGTGCCAACACCCCCTCTTGATGCAGTTTTGCTATTCTGGGCTGTTTCTGCTGCTCCCCCCACGTCGGCAGTGGTGCAACCTGGACATCCTGCCCTACCCCGACATTCCTGCGTCTTGCCCCGGCCCACTTCTCACGGTGGTTCCGGTCCTCCCAGTGTGTTATCGCATAGCTACTCATGGGGTCCTCAAGCGAGGTGGGAGAGCCTGACCCAGCAGCCCAGTGCATGGAACAGAAAAGGCACTTTCATCCCCACGAAGCAGGATGCTGTTCACAGAGCCCTGGGCCAGAAGCTGCTCTCGGAGACCAACGAGGCAGGACCAGATGCTGGTGGTCGGCCATGGCTTCAGCCTCAGGCTGCTGTGACACAGTGGTACAATGGGGACTCAAACAACAGACATGAATGTCTCACAGTTCTGGAGGCTGGAAGTCCAAGGTCGGGGTACCGGCATGGCGGGTTCTGGTGAGGGCAGAGGGCTGTCTAATTGCTGTGTCCTCACGTGGCCGAGAGCAGAGAGAGAGGGGCAGCAAGTGCTCTCATGCCTGTTCTTATAAGGGCACCGATCACCATTTGTGTTAGTCAGGGATCTCCAGAGGAGCAGAACCAATAGGAGAAATGCAGATAAACAGGAGAGGGGATTTATGAGGGGAAATGGGACACACAACTATGGAGGCTTACAAGTCCCATAGAAGGCCGTCTACAAGCTGGAGATGCAAGAAAGCCAGCAGTGTGATTCGGTGTGAGTCTGAAGGCCTGAGAATGAGGGGAGCTGATGGTGTGACCCCCAACGTGAGGCCAAGGGCTGGGGGCATCATCTCAGGGGATGTGGGGCTTCAGGAGCTCCAATGTCTGAGAGCAGAAGATGCGTGTCCCAGCTGCAGAGGAAAGAGAGAATGAAATCACCCTTTCTCCACCTGTTGTGCTCCCGTGATCCTCCATGGACTGGGTAACGCTCATCCACATTGGTAGGAATGGATCTTCTTAATGCAGTCTGCTGACTCAAATGCTTTTGGAAACACAGTCACAGACACACCCTGAAATCATGCCCTACCAGCAACCTGGACAGATACCTGTTAGCCCAGTCAAGTTGACACAGAAAATTCTCCATCACGCCATTCATGCGGGCTCCACCTTCATGACCTATAACACTAACGTCACAAAGGCTTCAGCGCCTCACACGGTCACCATGGGGATTAGCGTTTCAACATATGGGTTTTGGAGGGACACAAACGTTCAGTTCCTAGGAGTCAACCAGGCACCATGGCCAGTGGCTAACATTTCCTTTCCCGTATAAAAGATGCTAGGATTCCACTTTTCCAGCCTTGGCACAATAGGAAAAAAGGAAAAACAAACACCACCTCCTTTTTAAAGAAGAAAGTGCTAAATTCAATGATTCTATCTCAGCAAGAAGGAAAAGTTCACTTAGAAGATTTTCTCTTGTTATTGAGTCACATCTCCAGGTGGCTGCTGCCTGGACTCAGTCAACCACAGTCATTTGGGAAAAAATCAGTCCTGTGCACTCAGGACTGACACTATTGTCTTGTCACCTAATTTTTCTTTCTTTTTTTTTTTTAAAAAAGATTTATTTATTTCGTTTTTAACAGGCTCCATTGCCCAGGCTGGAGTGCAGTGGCACTGTCACACCTCACTGCAGCCTTGACCACACGGGCTTAAGCCATCCTCCCACCTTGGTCTCCTGAGTAGCTGGGATCACAGGCACCCACCACCATGCTGGGTTAATTATTATTGTTATTATTATTCCTATTTTGAGACGGAGTCTGGCTCTGTAGTCCAGGCTGGAGTGCAGTGGTGCCATCCTGACTCACTGCAACCTCTGCCTCCCAGGTTCAAGTGATTCTCCTGCCTCAGCCTCCTGAGTAGCTGGGATGACAGGTGTGCAACACCACGCCCGGCTAATTTTTTTGTATTTTTAGTAGAGATGGGGTTTCACTGTGGCCTCGGACTCCTGACCTCAAGTGACCCGCTTGCCTTGGCCTCCCAAAGTGCCGAGATTACAGGTGTGAGCCACTGAGCCTGCCCACATTTTTTAAAAAATTATTTGTAGAGTTGGGGTTTTGCCATGTTACCCCAGCCTGGTCTCAAACTCCTGGCCTCAAGTGATCCTCCTGCCTTGGCCTCCCAAAGTGCTGGGATTACAGTCATGAGCCACTGCACCCAGCCTGATTTTTCATTTGATGCAATTGTCTCACTTGTGAGTCACAGGTTGGACTTTACAGAAGCCCTCAAGGAGAGTCAGACTCCATAGTTAAAAAAACTAGATTAGGTAAAAAAGACTTGGATTCTACAAAATCACTTCGGTTATCTGTGATTGTCGTACAGCAACTATTTTCCATGATCAAAGTATTTATTTATTATTTATTTATTTAGAAAAGGTCTCACTTTATCACCCAGGCTGAGGTGCAGTCACATAATCACAGCTCACTGCAGCCTCGACCTCCCGGGCTCTGGCGATTCTCCCACCTCAGCCTCCCAGGTAGCTGGGACTACAGGCACCCACCACCACACCCAGTTAATTTTTGTAATTTTGTAGAGACAAGGTTTCGCCGCCGTGTTGCCCAGGCCAGTCTCTAACTCCTGAGTTGAAGCGATCTGCTCCCCTCAGCCTCCCAAAGTGCTGGGATTAGAGGCCTGAGCCGCTGTGCCTGCCCCAAAGTATTTATATTTAGAATATTTACATTCCATGACCCTGGGTCTTAATCTATTCCTTAGATATTAAATAGCTTCTCAGGCATTTGCTGGAACAAACTGCATGCAAACCACTTTGGACCGTGGACCCTGGAAGCTGCCTCTTGAGTGTGTTGGGAGAGTAGGAAGATTCTGAAAGGGCTTTTTGTGAGCAGGCACCAGCCCAGTGGGGAAGAGGGTTTGGGGAGAGCTTCCCGTGGGCCACATCCAGTGTGATGCAACCAGATGAGACCCCAGGGGTTTCGACCCCCAGGGCCATAGGTCCACTTGAGGTGGCCACCTGCGTCCTGGCCTCTGGAGCCAGGGAAGAGCTCGGAGACCGTTTCCTGACTCTGACCAGGCCTAATGTCCGCTGTGGTCCCAGTGCAGGAGGCCGGGTGAGACGGCTGTGCTCACGGGTCCCTCCCTCATGCTGAGCCTGTTCTTGCGGATTCTAGCTGGGAGGTAGGAGGGGGCAGAGGGGAGTGCTGGGAGCTGTTCAGGTCCTTGCACGGAGCCCAGAGACCAGGCAGTGTCTTTGGAACCAGGACAAGTGTGGGAGTGTCTAATGAAAGCAGAGACCCCCGGCTTCACCCATTCCACAGCGGCACCCCCACAGTGCTCTCTAAGGAGGTGCCTGGACCTGCCACTCTTCCTATTTCATCTTCTACCTGCTCCCTCCTGCTGCCTTCCCACCCTCCACTAAGACTGCTCCCGAAGCGCTGTCACCAGGCTGCCATGTCCCCTGGTCAGTCTGCATCTCAGCTAATGATGTCACTCTTCCCTCATGGCCTCCAAGGCCCATCATTCTTGAGGCTTCCCCCACCCAAGGGCTCTGTCTGGGGCTGGCTCCTGCCCTAAGCTTACCTGTGCTGTCCAGGCCTCCAGCCCTCTCTCTCCTCTGCCAGCTCTTTCTCCCCAGTGACCTTATTTGATCCTGTGATTGGCAGAATAATGATCCCCAAAGATGTCCCCATCCTAATCCCTGGCACCTGTGAATACGTGACCTTACATGGCCAAAGGGACTTTGCAGATGTGATGACGCAAAGGATGCTGAGACGGGGAGAGGATTCCGGATGATCTGGGTGGGGCTGATGTCATCACAGAGTCCTGGGAAGGCACAGAAGAGGGGCAGGCGGGTCAGAGGAGGAACTGTGACAATGGCAGCTGGTTGTGGGTGCTTGTTTTTCCTGCAGGAGAGAAGGGTGCCCCTTGAGGCAGGTCTTCTGCAGAGTGGACCTAAGATCCAGGGCTGTTGCTCTCAGCAAAGACTCCATAAAGAGACTTCAGGTCTGGGCATGGTGGCACATGCCTGTAATCCCAGCACTTTGGGAGGCTGAGGCGGGTGGATCACTGGAGGTCAGGAGTTCGAGACCAGCCTGACCAACATGGTAAAACCCTGTCTCTACTAAAAGTACAAAAATTACCCGGGCATGGTGGTGGGCGCCTGTAATCCCAGCTGCTCGGGAGGCTGAGGCAGGAGAATCACTTGAACCTGGGAGGGGGAGGTTGCAGTGAGCTGAGATTGTGCCATTGCACTCCAGCCTGGCTGACAGAGTGAGACTTCATCTTAAAAAAAAAAAAAAGGGACTTCAGGGGCAGCGCCATCAGGACCCAGTGGCTGAGGACAGGTGAGGGCTACTGCCTAGGGGGCCTTGGCACAGCCAGCACCCAGTGGAGTTCGCAGCATTAAAAACAGCATGGGCAACAATGCTGGAAGGCGGGATGGGCAACTGTGGTCCCATTCTGAGGTACCGGGGGTTAGGACTCTTCACTTATCTTTTTTTTGATGGGGAGACACAGTTCAGCCTATAACATGGCCTGTTTCTTGCGGGTTTGCTAGTGCAGGTGATGTCCCTTCTCATTTTCCTCCAGAGCTGGGACCCCTGGATAAGGAAGGACACCCGGGAGGGAGGCGAGAGCCAGGAGGGCAGGGATGGCCTGGGACCCTCATCCCATAAGGGTGTACCCAGTGGAAATGCCCTTCCCTTCTCCTCTCCAAGTAGTGGGGGACAGATCCTTGGGATGTGAAGTTGTCTGAGGTCCATTCTGACTGGATTATTCCCCGTCCATCGCATCAATAGCACCATGAACCGGTGCAGGAATTGTAAGTTTCATTGTGATGTCTTGGTGATGCAGCTCACACCAGAAGACAGCAGCTGAGGACCCGCTGTGGCCTCTGCTTCTTTTCTCTCCTGATTGAGGCTCGGACTTTTATCCACCTGTTTCCCAGCAGGGATTTGATCCGAGGCTCTTTTTATCTCATCCTCCTTCCCCCACCAATGCCGCAATGTGGGAGGGGCTGCCTCTTCCTGTTGCATTTAGGGTTTGCTGTCAGCACAGCTAAGGGGAACTCTGGAAGGTCCCACAGTTTGTTTGAAAACTCTCTTGGAGCCGGGGGCTGTGGCTCACACCTGTAATCCCAGCACTTAAGGAGAAGGCGCGGGTGGATCACTTGAGGCCAGCAGTTTGAGACCTGCCTGGGCAATGTGGTAAAACCCCATCTGTACTAAAAATACAAAAATTATCCAGGTGTGGTGGTGAATGCCTGTAGTCTCAGCTACTCGGGAGGCTGAGGCAGGAGAATTGCTTAAACCCGGGAGGTTGCAGTGAGCTGAGATCTTGCCACTGTACTCCAGCCTGGGCTATAAAGGGAGACTGTGTCTCAAAAAATGAAAACTCTCTTGGCTTCGCATTGCTTATCAGGAATCTAACTGGAAGTAGTCGAGCTTTCTTTTTAGGAAGTGGGGGTCAGACAGGCTGTACCTGGGAAGTAACTAACTAAGAAGTGGGCCGCTGGTCTGTCAGCAAGAGTGGGGCCAGAGGGAGGGCCCCTCTTCTTCAGGCTGTAGAAGATGCTCTGTACCGCTTCCTGGCTGGAAGATCCCAGGTAGGAAAACCCCTGGATATTTACACCTGGAGATACGGAACACAGATGTTTCCCTCCATGTGTTGCTGAGCATAGCTGCTCTGCAAGGTGGACACTGGGGCCTGGATCACACTTCAGCGAAGATGAGAACAGTGAGAGGCAAACCATCCCTTGCTCTAGTCTGCAGCCTTGGCTTTGAGCTTAGGGCAATCAGATTCCAAGATCTCCCCAACCTGTGCCCCACAACCAAGAAGCCATCAGAAAGGCTCCAGTTTCTGACTCTTTCTGTGCCCTCCCTCTCATTCTTACCCTGCCTTTGTTGAAGCTGCTGGACTCACAGGTGAGTCTAAGGGACAAAAAGGGACTCTCCTCCAACAGCAAACAAACTGCCCTCCCCTGCACTGATCTTAGGAGGACCCACACTTCCGGCGGTGGTTCCCCAGCCAGCTCCCAGCTCCGGCTGCAGAGTGGCTCTGCCTCTCTGGGAAGCTCCCTGAAAATCAGCCAGGGCTGTTCATTCTGTTCACACTCTTATCTTCCTGTCTTTAGCCCTAGAGAATCATCTTCATCTTATTCAGCCAGTAGATGCACCTTTTGGATACCTCCTTTCTAACCATTTAAAGTATTTCCAAATTGTTGGTGTAACTCAGGGAGAGGGTTGGGAGGGGTTTGCCATTGAGAACTGGGGATTAGAGAAAGAAAATACCCAAGGAAAAGATGGGTTATTTTATTTTTCCCCACAGGGCTTTGAAACCCTTTGCTTGTCATGAGAGGAAACTGCTTGCTGTTCTTACACTCATTCCATGTCTTTTCAAAGCCGCCCACACTGGGACCCTCAATGTCTGGCTCCAGGAGCAAGAGTATCCCCCAAGGAATGGGAAGAGAGTGGAGGGCAGTGATCAAGGGTTGGGTCCGATCATGAGAATTTAAATTTTGGTTGCAGGAGCAATGCCTGCAATAATAATGACGGAGAAGGACCAGGGTGTGAGCCCTGGAGAGCCCTGCCGGGACTCAGCAGGCTGGGTGTGGTGGCTCACGCCTGTAATCCAGCACTTTGGGAGGCGGAGGTGGGTGGATCATGAGGTCAGGAGTTCAAGACCAGCCTGGCTAAGATGGTGAAACCCCATCTCTACTAAAAATACACCCAGGCTGGACTGCTGTGGTGCAATCTTGTTTCACTGCAGCCTTGACCTCCAGACTCAAGCCTCCTGAGTAGCTGGGACTATAGGTGCATACCACCACATCCAGCTGGGTTTAAAAAATTTTTTTGTAGAGAAGGAGGCTCATTGTGTTGCCCAGGCTGGTCTCAAACTCCTGGGCTCAAGCAATCCTCCTGCCTCAGCCTCCCGAAGTGCTGGGATTACAGGCATGAGTCACCGTACCTGGCAATGAATAGCTTTAATGATCTATTCAGTGCAACATGAGGATGAACTTTCTATCCCTCAGGACGATTAAACATGAACTAGTATCTCAGGGCGAGCTGAGGTCTCTGTGGCTGAATGTCCAGGTTGACCAGTGGTTGGAAACATGGAGGCACTGAGGCAGTCCACCTTTCACGTTCCTTCAGGGGCACCGTTTTCGGGCAGACAGGGCTGGAGGAAAGTCACAGAGCAGGTGAGTGCTCAATGCTGCCCCTTTAGGCTGTCCCTAGGTGCTGCCCTCCGCCCAGGCTCCCTAGGCAGTGCCCCCACTCCCAACTCGATTTTCCTATTTTCTGATCCATCCTGGAATCCTGATCTTCCGCTGCTGATGGGATAAACCAACTCAGATTTGGGCTTTTCATTTTCAACCACATTTTGATGCTCACATGATGATGTCTAAGGCTGAAAATGTCGCTCCTCCCGAAGGCCTCGGGGGACCCTGGAGACGTGGGCACCTTAACCTATGGAGTGAGATGACTTCTTGGCAGGCTGTGAGGATGACTTGCTCTCAAGGGTGTCCTGTGAGTTTCCCTCAAGAGCAGTGAGACCTGTTCTCTGGTCCTCCTTGTTGGGTGGAGAGAGGTTAAACTACAAAGAAAAGGCATTGCACTGAAAAAAAGCAAAGCAAAACAAAACAAAACACAATAGCATCTCATTTGGGGCTGGTGTCTGGAGGTGCTGCAGGTGGAAATGGGAGCTGCTGTGTGACTGAACAGGGCTCCTTCTGTCACTTGTCTTGAAGTAGGAGAAACAGAGGACTGTGGCTTCTGTTTCCATTTTCACTCTTTTTCCCTCAGCATCTTCTGACAGGCAGAGTGCATGCATGGGGTGTGTGGACACACTCCTGAATTTCTGCAGAGAATGCTAGAACGTGAAAAACTGTCACTAGTTTCTAAAGGAAAATAAATGGATTTCAGCCTCCTGGCGGTCCCCGGCTTTTCCTGCCCTCCCCAGGAGCGCTTTTGCACTTCTCTGCATGCCTTCTTTTCCGGCTGTTCCCTGCATTTCTAAGAGGGTTGACCCCAGGGTGGAGCAGCCATCATCAGTCGGTTGTTGTTCTCAGAAGCGTCACAAAACCAACAGGCTCCTGCCACAAACATTTCAACTTAAACCATCTTCCTCCTCACACCGGTGTCTTCTCTTGCTTGCTTTCTTTGTCCATGGCTAACACGTGGAAGCCACATGCCTACCTGTCTGCCACCTCTACCTGGCATTCCCTAGGAACCTCAGGGGTGACCTGGCTCAGTGAATCTGATTTTTTTTCCTCCTGCATCTGTGCCTCCCTTGGGGCTCCCCAGCTCAGGGACCAGGCCATGGCATCCATCTGCTTGATGAAGCTTCACCCTGGGGCATCCTGGATTCCAACCTTTCTCTGCCATGGTGGAGTCTGTGTCTTCAATACGTTCCAAATGCATTCACCTTTTGTCACCCCTGTCCCCATGGCACTGGCTCACTTAGCCCCCCTCCACCTTGTCTGCACTTTTGAAACAATCTTCTAGCCCAGCCACCTCTGTCCGTCTCCTGCTGCAAACCGTCCTTTACCCTGAAGCTATAGTGACCTTTCAGAAGTACACATTTTATTACGTCCTGCCTGCTTTATTCCCTTTCAGCAACTCCATTGACTGCAGGCCGCAGTCCAAACATTTAGCATGACCCACAGTATCCAGCACCTCTCACCCTTGCAGGATCCCTGCACAGCTCCACCCCTGCACAGCCCCTCTGCAGGGCCCCACCCAGGCCCTGCCCTCATGGCCTCTCAGCTCTGCCTCTTTGGTCTCAGCTCTGGAGCTCTGGCTTCTGCAGCTTCAGTCACACCAAGCTCAATTCTGCAAATATCCTTGTTCCCTCTCACATCAGGGTCTGCACCTGGGATGCGCTTTGCACCCTTCTCCTCCCTGCACCTGTTTGTAACTCCACTGGACCGTGTCCCTGAGCCCCAAGTCCTGGGAGATGCCGCGTCCTGCCAGCTCTGTAGGACAGAGATGCCTTCCTGCCCCTGACTGCTCCTTTGGGCTCCCGTTCCTCCCAGACGGCTTCTGAGGTCCTCCAGCCATGCCTGTTCTTCCGTGAGGGTCTGACCCCAGCAGGCCTCCCAGAGTCACTCGCCTTCAGAGGGAGCACTGAGCCCTGCAAATGCAGCCCACCCTGCTGGAAAATGTACCTAACACCTGCGGTCAAGCCCAAGACTGCCCCTCCTTGTACTTCCCTTGAGTAGCTGTTAATTTACACAAACCTCCCAAGCCTAGAAACTTTCTTTGAAAGTTTGTGCATCAGATGAAATCTTGTCATCTGGACTGATTATTCTGTCAATCCATCTCCTTGAAACAAACAAACAAAAAAATAAACAAATGCTTCCAGACCCAGCCCCCTTCCTGCTTCTCAGGCCTTGAGTATGAAGCCTTCCTGGGAGATGATCTGTAATTTAGTCCTGTGTTCTTGGCAAACCGACTTTTTAGTGCCGTTAACTGTCTTCTCTCTTCTCTATCACGCCGCTCCAGATGTGAAGTCGTTTGATGGCGGAGGCGCTGCCTTGAGCGGACACATGCCTCGCCAGCACATCCTTGTTTAGAACGTCAAGTACCCGCCACGTTTCTGCAGGTGTCAACATTTTATCTTTAATGTTTCCAGACAGATTAACACTAGTCAGGGAAGAGTCAAAAAAGCCTGTCTTTACCCTAGAATTTTCGGTTGAATTATTCATGGCAAAGAACCCTTTCTGAAAACATATCACTTACATCAACACTGGAGGTTAGCAAAGGCTTCACATCTGGAGCTGTGCACTGGGAGGCCCAGCTAGTGCTCTTTGCCCTTTCTGAGGCTTTCCTCAAGTTCTTGGCTAATGTTCCTCCTCTCTCGGGCCAATCCTTCAAAGACCCTGCCTGTGCCTGGTGAGGGGTCCCAGCCTAGGGCAGTTGCTCAGGTTGTGCACTGCACCAGGTTGCCTGGCTGATTCTACGCGTTACCCACCTCGCTCAGCTTTAGGCCCTGGAAGGGGCTATCTGCCCAGAGAGGGACACTGTTTTCTAAGTGGTAAAAAAGCACTCGATGGACCAGCAGTGTCGCAACTCACCCCCAATCTGCTCCTAGTGCCTAGCTTGGTGGGGAAAGGTGTGGAGTCAGCACCTCCACTCTGCTCCCTCCCCAGGTGTCTGTCTGTCTTTGCTGCTGTCTTGGTGACCGTCCTCTGCCCTCATGGCCTGGGCCTGACCACATTTTTTGCCTCCCACTTGGGTTCCCCATCCTCTCTCAGACTTTGCCTCCCTGCCCTAGCCTGGCGTTTCCTCCAGGCACCTTCCCCTTTCCTGAGGGTCCAGCCTCCCTGGACTCTTCCTTTCGTTCCATTCCAGATCCCCCAATGGAAGGCTGTTTGTTGGCTTCTGCCCTATCCTCCTCCTCCCCCAACTCCTCCAAGCCTTCTGAAACCACTGCTTTTGCACATAAATAACAGCCTTAAAATTAAGCCAAGCCGTGCTAGGCTGACAGCCTGTGAGCTGATGCAACCGCACTGAGTATGCTAAGCCTGGTGGCATTCAAGGAGCTGCTGGTGTTAAGATGCTCTCTGTGGGGCTTGTGGTCATGATTCATGAGGAGGGGTGGACAAGAGGGTGGAGACTGGAGATGACAGTGTTTCCTACCCTGAGATGCAGGAGCCATCCTTGGCAGGGCTCAGGGGCTGGAGTTTTCTGCTGGATGGTGGTCTGTGTGTCCTATACTCATTTGGAAGAAGCACTTTGCTGCATCCTCAGTCTCCTGCCAGCTGCTTTGTGATTGCTCTTCTGAAGATCTCCTTGTCCATCATTTTCTCAGTGCTCAATGCCTCAGTTGTGCAAACCAGAGACCTGCTAGGATTGTTGAGTGCACCGGCCACCCCGGCTCTGCCCTTGAGGTCAGAAAAGTTTGAGACCTCTAGGTTTGGGATCCAGCCCTGCTGCCTGCTGGCTGTGTGGATGTGAGCACATAGCGTTCTGGAACCTCATTGTCTCACCCTTGTCAAACCATGGGCAATCCCATTTACTGTGCAGGTTTCAGAGGATTAACCGAGGCAGTAACTGTCACATGAATGTTAGCTGTTGTTATTCTTCTTATTATGATGTTTTTATAAATATACAATTACCCAAAAGCTCTGTGAGCTGATTTTCGGTCCCAAGAAAACCTGACATCAAAGAGCCTGCTAGTGGCAGATGCCAGGAGACATGGCAGACGACAGCCTGCCACTGCAGAAGAAAACAAAACGGCTTCACGGCAGCTCCCAACTGTGCTCTTTGTAACCACAGAAGTGCATGTGCACAAAGTTCTTTACTCATCTAAAAAGAGGTCCATTACTTTCCAGGATTAGGGAGGCATGGAAGTGGACCATCTATATGAGAATGGTTTCCATCCACATGGGTGAGATACAGTCTGGGGACTGGAGGGCATGGTGGGTGATTCTCTCACATGGCAGGTGCAAGCCCTGTGCCTTTGCAATGGGCTTCTGCACGTGTACTTTAACCTACTAGCTCTGTGACCCTGGGCAACATGCTTAACCTCTTTGAGCCTGTATTAGTCAGGGTTCTCTAGAAGGACAGGACTAATAAGATAGGCGTATATGTGAAGGAGAGTTTATTAGGAGAATTGACTCACACGATCACGAGGTGAAGTCCCACAATAGGCCATCTGCAAGCTGAGGAGCCGGGAAGCCAGTCCGAGTCCCAAAACCTTGAAAGTAGAGAATCCCAGGAGTACCTGACAAACCGCTGGTTTAAGTCCAAGAGTCCAAAAGCTGAAGAACTTGGAGTTCAGTATTCGAGGACAGGAAGCATCCAGCACAGGAGAAAGAGGCAGGCCGGAAGACTCAGCCAGTCTATTCCTTCCACGTTCTTCTGCCTGCTTTTATTCTAGCTGTGCTGGCAGGTGATTAGATGGTGCCAACCCAGATTGAGGGTGGCTCTGCCTCTCCCAGTCCACTGACTCAAATGTTAATCTCCTTTTGCGACATCCTCACAGACACACCTAGGAACAATACTTTGCATCCTTCAAATCAATCAAGTAGACACTCAATATTAGTCATCACAGAGTCTGTTTCTTCAACAGCAAAATTGAGATGATAATAGCCCTCTATGACTTTCTTAGGTTGTCATAGTCAAGTACCACAAGCTGGGTGGCTTAAAAATCACAGGAATTTATTATCTCACCCACCCAGGAGGCCAGAACTCAGAAATCAAGGTGTGAGCAGGGCCATGCTCACTAAGAAGCCTCCGGGAGAGGGTCCTTCCTTGCTTCTTCCAGGTTCTGGTGGCTCCTGGAATCCCTTGGCTTGTGGTAGCATCACTCCAATTACTAGCTCTGTGGTCACATGGCCAACTCCCCCTTGTGTGTCTGTCTCCTCTTCTTAGAAGGACACTAGTCATATTGGATTAGAACCTACCGGAAGACCTTCTCCTAACTCAGTTGCATCTGCAAAGACCCTAGCTCCAAATCAGGTCACATTGAAAGGTACGGAGGGTTAGGGCTTTAACATACCTTTCTGGAGGGACACAATTCAACCTGTACCAGGTCTCCACCTCCTGGGGCTGCTGGGATGATTGGTAAGGTGGCGTGTGCTAAGCGTATGTGGCCCCTGTTAGGTTCCTAGGTGGTCATAGTTAAGTACCTTGAGCTGGGCGGCTTAAAAATCACAGGAATGTATTCTCTCATGGCTCTCATACATATTCTCTCATACACTGTTCATATGTGGCCATAGGAACTGCTCAACACATTTCAGCCATTGCAGCAATTATTCATTCTTCTTTTTTTTTTTTTTGAGACGGAGTCTTGCTCTGTCCCCCAGGCTGGAGTGCAGTGGCACGATCTTGGCTCACTGCAAGCTCCACCTCCTGGGTTCACGCCATTCTCCTGCCTCAGCCTCCCGAGTAGCTGGGACTACAGGCGCCTGCCAACACGCCTGGCTAATTTTTTGTATTTTTAGTAGAGACGGGGTTTCACCGTGTTAGCCAGGATGGTCTCGATCTCCTGACCTCGTGATCTGCCCGCCTCGGCCTCCCAAAGTGCTGGGATTACAGGCTTGAGCCACCGCGCCCGGCCAATTATTCATTCTTCTTACCTGTCTACATTGTCAAGGAAGTTCTGCAGATACAGAAAATGAAGAAGACTTTGCCAAGAGGAAGAATGGGGGAATGCTGCTGAACAGTGGGTCATCCAAGCTCTTTGCAGAGTCCAACACCAATCATTCCATGCTGCTTCTGCACAGAGAGCCAGATCCGTGCCTTCTTTATGATTCCTGCTAGTGTCACACGAACTCCACCCAAAATCAGAGAAGCAAGACCCCTATGTCGCTGGAACCCTGCTCACTTAACACAATGATTGAATCACCAGCTATATGAATGCAGTGTTATGCAGAGAAAAATACACGATTACTTAGACATGGTCTTTGTGTTCAAGGAGCACAGGTCTGTTTACCTCCCTCAAGACACATGGCTGTGTGAGGAGAGCCTGCTAGAGAGAGAAGCAGGTTCTGCAGAGCTCAGAGGGGTCACGTCTGCCCAGCTGGAGGCTGGGTCCCACGAAGAAAGCAAAAGAAATACACACCATCCTTAAGGAGCTTTGACTCATTTGTTCCACATTTATCTATTTTGATTTATTTCTTTTTTGAGATAGAGTCTTACTTTGTCACCCAGGCTGGAGTGCAGTGGCATAATTTTGACTCACTGCCACCTCTGCCTCCCGGGTTCAAGTGATTCTCCTGCCTCAGCCTCCTGAGTAGCTGGAATTACAGGCATGTACCACCATGCCTGGCTAATTTTTGTATTTTTTAGTAGAGATGGGGTTTCACCATGTTGGCTAGGTGGGTGTTGAACTCCTGACCTCAAGTGATCCACCCACCTTGGCTTCCCGAAGTGCTGGGAATACAGGCGTGAGCCACTGCACCAGGCCCCTTCCATATTTATGAAGCCACCACTTAGGCCACTCCTAGGGCATGCAGTGACAAAGCTTGAACTAACAGGAGCGATGAGGACTGGGGGAGATGAAACAGCAGAGGGCTCGATGCAGGCACTGGAAGAGACTGGTGCTCCCGGCTGAGCTGGGCCAGATCAGGGCCAGGGGAGGCCATGCTCTCTGTCTTGGTCTGGAAGCCCATGCCCTGGCCCTTCTCCCCAACAGTGGCCCCTCTCTTGGCCAACAGGTGCCAGGAGGCGGTGTGACCCTGTTTTTGTCTCACCTTCAGGTTTGCCCAGAAACCTCCCCAGGCTTCCAAGCTTGCTTCACTAAGTTAAACATGTTTAATCTGCCTCCTTTTGCAGCCATTCATTTTAATCATGCAAAGGTCAGCTGTCACCGCACAAATGTTAGACTTAACTTGTTTTCTTGATGCACATGATATCGGTGATAATGTGGCCCAATTTTTCGTCATTTGCCAACAGGGAGCTGCAGTGGGTAGGGGTGACTCACAGACAGCCGAGGGTGGGACCGAGGAAGTCTGCCTGGAAACCTGTACAGGAGAAGAGTTCGATTTGGGGCAGGACGTGCTAATGGCATCGAGTCCCAAGAACATGTCTTTAGTCCTAAGAGTCCGTGGCTTGAGAGCTGGAGCGCCTGAGAATTGCTCGGTTATTCCACGCATCGGTTGTCCCTCAGGTAAGTGGTGAACGATGCCTCAGCAGCCTTCGCTTCTACTCCTAGAACAGAGCTTTGTATTTTGACGGCAGTTCTTTCACCATTTCAGAGGCGAGAGCTGCTCAAGGAGGCCAATCCTGCCTCCTTGTCCCTTCCCGGCCCCCTCTTCTTCTCATCCTTCTGTCTCTTGTGTCTCCTTGTCTGCTGGAAGTTTCCAAGTTGCAGACTGAAGTGGAGGCCTTGAGGCCTCTCAGCAAGCTTTTCTCCTTACCACAGGTTTTTCTGCTGTGGAAAGATCCCCAGAGAGAGATGTTGGAAGCACAGCCCGGCATTGCTGTGGAAACAGAGCTCGCCCGTCTGCGCCCCAGCAGAATTGCATCATCTACTCTCTGTACGGCAGCCCGCACGGAGAAATAGACCCAGAACGACAATCCGACACTCCCACGGGCTGCGTGCCACTTTGCCGTACATCACGCACCTGCATGGAGAGGGGTTTTGTGCAGGGGGGGACAGGGTGGCGTGGAGAGGGCTTTTCCTCATTAGCAGATGCCGCTATGTCTTTCTATGCAGCCCCCACTGGACGTCCTGCAGCTTCTTAAACTCAACCTGTGTGGAATGTAGCTCATCCTCTTGTTGAACCCGCCTCCTGGGCTGACCCGTCCCCTTTGCCCGTGTCAGCCCTCAGCCACACGCTCATCTGCGTCCTCTTCTCTGTGTCCCCATCAGCTCCATCTCCAGGCCCTTCCCAATGCCTTCTGGTCCACGTGCTTTTCTCTGACTCTACTCTCTCCATCATGGCAGAAGCCTGCATTTGTTGCCTAGATGGTGTTGATCATTTCCCGGCTGTGGGTGTGACGGCTAGGTTAGTGTCTCTCACCCAGCCTGGATGGCGTTCTGTGCTGGGAGAAGTCAGGATTGCTGGCGTTTGTCACCATTGCCCCTGCACAGCTCTCATGCCTGGCACATGGCCCACACTCTAAGCTAAACAGTTGGCTGTGAATAAATGAATGGTGAAGCCATGTGTCCCCCTCCGCTTGCTGCCTTCCCTTTCTGACACATCAGTAGCCACGACTGCCTCTGGGGCTGGTAGGTCTCTGCTGTCTGAGCCCTACCTGGGCCGGGAGCCACACGAGGCATTTCACCCACATTATCTTTTTAAATCCCAGCAACAACTCTAATGTGCTAAAGCCAATTGTGTTGCCCATTTTACAGAGAGGAAGCTTGAGCTCTCGAGGGGTGAAGGGACTTGCTTCAGGTCACACAGCTCGTCAGGGTCTATCCCCACCCCAAAGCCCAGGCTCCCAGATGCTGGGTCTTCCCAGGTTGAGAAATCCCAAGGAATCTTTCTCCCCCGGGGCTCCTGAGTTCCAAAGCACTGTCAATTGGAAGGTCAAAGTCTTGAGCAGGAAATTCGGCCTGGGTGGGACCTGCCTCACCAACCTCCTTTCTTCCTCCCACCCACTACCCTCAACCAGGGTAGCTCCCTCCTCAGGAGTCCCCCTGAGCTTCCCTGGCAAACCTGGTTCTCAGGTCGTTGGGCTCCTCTCCTGATGGCCTGTTTGCCTGCAGCTCCCACACCTCCTCCACCCTTATGCGACTGACTCATCTGTGGCCCCCCGAGGAGGCTTCACTGACTGCCCTGCAGAGCCCCTCCCCCGGTGCCTCGGTCACCCACCACCCTCTAAGTCCTGCCCCTTCTCTCTTCCATCAGACCCTCAGGAAAGCGCTCAGCACGAGATCCCTCTGAAACAGGGGCCTCCGTGGTATTGAAGAGTTGCTCAGCCACGCAGGAGAGACCCAAGGAGAGAGTTGTTAAGCTCTCCTTGTGTCTCTGCCTCTCCCCCAGCATCCAGTGCTGTGCTCGGCAGGTGCAGGTGTCCACAGAATCTCAGAGAATAAGGGAGTGAATATCTCACACTTCAGCGGGAGCACTAAGGGGTGCAGAGTAGACTGTGACACCTGCAGTCCAAGAGTGATTGCTTAGCGGCAAACGTCCCAGTGTACCCAGAATAGCATCTTCTACACTGCACCGGATGATGGAGTCACCTGCTAGTCATTGGGGAATGAAGCCAAGAAAAATGGGATCGGGTAGGAGGCCCTCTCTGTCTCCCTTTGTACACCTCTCCCCCGCCCAACTCATGGAGCAATGGAATCCATCCCAAATTAGCACCGCGCCAGGCCAGGCACCGGCATCCTAGCGGCAGCAAAGTGTAAGGTCTCCGGCTCCCCACCCCAGTGAGACTGGCTAGCTGTGTGACTTGGGCAAGTCACTTAACCTCTCTGTGACTCTTCTTCTTGAAGAATCCCAATAGGCATTAGCACATCAAAGAGTCAGGTACAGCCTGCACTAAAGAAAATTGTATTTGAAGACTTCAGATTTGAGTACGTGTCTTCCCTGCAGGACTTCTCAGAGCCTTTAATGTGCAAATATGTGCTATGGACTTCCAAAGGGGTTGCTGCAAATATTTGATCACAGATCACTTTTAACTTGGCGTCTCTCTGTTTGGGAAATTGTGATCATCCCAGGGGCAACGGCAAGTCCTATGTACGGGGCACTTGCTGTGCGTGAGTCTGCATGCTCAGCATGGACACAGATGAAGTCTTTGATCCTCATAGTCGCCCTGCAGGGGGTGCTGGCATCTCATTCGATTCACTGCTGAGGTTACTGAGGCTTCCACTCAATGCCACATTCCCAGCCCCAGTGGAGGCGAGAGTCCCATGCAGGCAGCCTCTGTGCTTGGTCCCATGTTGCACGTGGCTCTCGGCTGAGGAGCTCAGCCACTTCACCCTAAGCTGATCTCCAGACCTGTCTCTCCCACCAGCGTTTAGCCTGAGCCCTGATCTGTGTGGTCGGCAGCATTCCCAGTGCCCTTGCAGGGTGTCTCCTGCTCCCCAAACAGTCTAAGCTGCATCCTCTCTCTTCCCCTCCTCCTACCCCTACAAATCATCTTTGTCCCCCTCCTTTCTGATCTCAGTGAAGGGTGGACCTGGACTAGTTTCCTGTGGTTGCAGAAATAAAATATCACAAACCTCGTGGCTTGAACAACAGAAATGTATTCTCTGGCAGTTCTAGAGGTCAGATGTCCAAAATCCAGGTGTCACCAAGTGCTGGCTCTCCCTGAGGCTCTGCAGGATGGGGCTTGCCAGCGTCCCTGGCACTCTTTGGCGTGTAGATGCATCACTTCAAGCCTCTGCCTCTGTTGTCACTGGTGTTCTGCCTGCCTCTGTGTCTATTTCCACTTCTTAGAAGGATGCCAGTTCTGTTGGATCAGGGCCCACGCTAATTGGGTATGAACTCATCTTAATTTAATAAATCTGCAAAGAGCCTATTTCCAATAAAGTCCCATTCCCAGGTATGGGGAATTCAACATGTCTTTGTGAAGGACACAAACTTCATCCAAGTCATCATCACCATCTTACACCCAAATTATCACCACTGTCCCCTGCTGGGTGCTGTTTCTCTCGGAAACCATTTAGAGGCTCTCTGTGCTCCCAGCGCTGTGGCCACTCAAATCTGGGGGTGGGACAGAGAACAAGACTGACAGAGTCTGCGCTCCCGATGTCACCCACGTTGAGGGATGAACACACTGATTAGGAAGTGACGGGAAATTCAGGACCAAGGGGTGGCAAGAGCCGGGGTGAAATGCAGTGGGGCACAGGGATGGAGAATCACAGTCGGCGCAGGTTTGGGTGTCAGGAAAGTTCTTCCTGGGAGTGAAGAAGAATGTCCCCAGCAGTGAAACTGTCTTGACTTGGGAATGGACTCCATGAACTTGGGGCACAGTGGGCACTTGGGAGAGGCGGGAGGCGGACAGAGGAGGTGTGTTCTGGTCCCGAGCCCAGGGGCCTGGGAAGATTGTGGAGTTTATCCCAGGCTGGATGGGGGGTGCTGCAGCTGGGGTAGGATTCTCTCACTTGCTTATGTTGAAGGAGAGCCCGAGGCTGTGGTGGGGAGAACTGGGTTGAGGGAGGCAATAGCGAGAATATGGAGGCCTGGGGGAGGCTCTCCCCAACATCCAGAGTGTCATGGTGGTGGCTGGCATGCAGGGTGCTGTGTGGGTGTGTGGAGAGGCTGGATTCAGGGGCACCTCTGGGGGTGGAGTTCCCCAGACTTGTCCACACTCAGAGCTGCCCCGTAGGTCTGATGACCTTCCAGGCTCTGATCTAAGAGCTGGGTACTGTTATCATCCTCATTCTACAGATGAGCAAACTCAGGCACAGAGGCTAGGACATTTGTCTGTGTGAACCGTGAGGCCAGAATTCAGGCCCAGGCAGGCTGGCTCCAGAGGCCCTGCCCTTTACAGAGGCCATGGTGATGGTGAAGGGCCAGGGGAGACTTCTAGGTTCTTGGCCTGCTGCTGAGTGATGGTGGGTACTACAGATGGAATGTTGTGTCCCTCCAAAATTCATATGTGGAAATCCTAACACCAGCATGATGGTCATGAAGGTGGAGCCCCAACAAATAGGATGAGCCCCAGTGAATGAGATGAGCACCTTATAAAAGGAACCCCAGAGAGCTTCCTCGCCCCTTCCACCATGTGAGGACACAATGAACTCGGAAGCTGACGGCACCAGACACCAAATCTGCCAGTGCCTCGATTTTGGACTTCCTGGCCTCCTGAACTGTGAGAAATACAAGTTTGTTGTTAAATCCACCCAGCCTGTGGTATTTGTGTTATGGCTGCCCAAGTGAACTGAGATATGGTGCCGTCAGCAGAGCCAGGGAGTTTTTTTTGTTTTTTTTTTTGCCCGTCTTAGTTTTTAATCAAGGCAGGGCCTCACGCACATGCGCCCACATACTAAGGCTTCTGATCTTGTTGAAAACTGTGATGTCGACAGTCTGCACATGCTCCTCAAACTTGGTGATCTCCTCTTCCAGCAAGTCTGTCCCCAACTTGTCGTCCTCCACCACACACTGAATCTGCAGCTTCTGGATACCGTAACCCATGGGCACCACCTTGGAGGCCCCCCAGACCAGCCTGTCCAGCTGGATGGAGCGTACACAGACCTCCAACTGGGCCATGTCTGTCTCATCGTCCCAAGGCTTGACATCCAGCAGGATGGAGGTCTTGACCAGCAGCGCTGCCTCCTTGTCCTCTTCACCGTCACTGCCAAACAGGTCCACGTTATTGTCCTCATGATCCTCTGCTGGTGTGGCTGGCTTCTTGGCTGGGGGCTCCACATGACTCAAATCTAGTCATGCCACTCTCCCCCAAATCAAAGAACCTTCGAGCTGAGAACCTGCCGTTCCTCCAGCATGTGTGCCCTCTGACCTCCGACCCCTCTGAACCCTGACATGGTGCCCTCTGACCTCCAACCCCTCCGAGCCCTGTCTACTCTCCTGTCCCCAACTCTACCCCAGGCAGCCTGACCTCTTGCCATTCCTCAGTGGCTGCCAATGCCCTCTCTCACTTCTTGGCCACTCCCCACCCTGACCCTCTGCCAGGAATACTCCACCTTCCTCTTGCTCTGTTCTTCTCTTGACCAACTTGTAAGCCAGAAATAAAATTTTAAGGCCCCTCAACCATCTGAATGGAATTCCTCCTCGGCAAGGGCACCCTAAAATTTAACCTGAAAGATTGGTTCAGGCCATGATGGGAAGTGTGGGTCGGACATGCCTCATTCTACCCCTCCAGCATTAACATCATCAACACAGATCTTAAGTCTGATAAGAAGCATTTACAGTCTATTGTCCCTGAAGCCTGCTGCCTGGAGGCCTGCATAATAAAACACTGGTCTCCACAAGCCCTTATCACAATCCAGACATTCCTTTCTATCGATACCTCTTTCAACTAATTGCCAATTAGACCAATTTTAAATCTATTTATAACCTGGAACCACCCACCCTCCCCCACCCTTCGAGTTGTCCCACCCTTCGGGACTGAAATGATGTATTTCTTAAATGTATTTGACTGAAGTCTCATGTCTCCTTAAAATGTATACAACCAAGCTGCACCCGGACCACCTTGGGCACCTGTTCTCAGGATCTCCTGAGGGCTGTGTCAGGGGCCATGGTCATTCATATTTGGCTCAGAACAAATCTCTTCAAATATTTTATGGAATTTGACACTCCATCAACAAACTCCTGGACATCCTCCTATCTCAGCAGAAATGCCACTTCCTCCAAGCAGCCTTCCTTGATCCTGAGCTGGGATCAGGTGCTCGGGGTTCATTTTCTCCTGGTCCTCATTATCTCTAATTGCATTGTCTCTTGTCTTTCCTCTGTGAGGACAGGGTGGGGACTTGCTCTGTCACCCCAGAGTACCCCATAGCCTGAGGGGAGGATATTTGCCCAGGTGTGGCTCTCAGACCCCAGGGTTGTGGTGGGCAAACCTGCTGACTCTCCAGGGGCTGGCCCCGCTGCACCCGCAGGAAGCACTCAAGGGAAGGTTGGGCTAGAATCCCACCAGGGTTGTTTCCATGGTGTCAGCTCTCTGCTGTGTGAGCTTGTGGCTGTGACTTTGCCTTCCTGAATTTCAGCTGCCTCACTTCCAAAATTGGGTACCCCAAGCACCCTGATTTGATTACTATGCATGGTACACATGCATCCAAAAACCACACACAATGATTTTGTATCAATTAAAAAAAGATAGAATAGGTCACGCTACCCCTTTCTCAGGGCTGCTGGGAAAATGAAATCAGTTATGTAGATGATTGAACCTGCAGCTCCACCCAGCTGATTGCCCTTTTCCTAAAGCTGGAAACTGGAGCCACCAGGATGGACCTGAACATCTCCTGCATCCACCTCTGTAAGATTCTCCCTGGGCCTGAAAGCTTAAGGGGATGAGTAGCCCCTCCCTTCTGAGGCCCAACTCCAAGGCCACTTGTGTCAGCAGCGTGTGCCAGCAAGATAGAAGAAGCAAGAAAAGAGTTGGCCAGAGGCTGCGTACCCCTGGAGATCGAGAAAGAGGCCATCCGGGTACAATGCAGCAGTTACCTCAGACTAGGACACTTCCTGTTTACAGGAAACTATAAAACCTTTGCCCCATCCTCACCTGGTGCAGACGCCATGTTAGGCCTCAGCCTGCCTGCACCCCGGCGCTCATTAAAACAGCATGTGGCTCCACACCGCTTCGTGTTGTCTGTTGTCTCGCTTGCTCTTGGGGTTCGAACTGATACAAGAACCTTTCAGTCTTCTCCTCTGTTGAGCACTCTTTGCTGAGCCAGGTGGCTCCGCTGTCTGCAGCTTCCAGATTTGAGGGGGAGGTTTCTCTTTTGCCTGGGATGAGGTGGTGCTCCTCCCGTGTGGACAGTTACACTAGACTTTTGTCAAGCCGAGGCCCTCACCCTGGGGTGTGATGAGCAAACTTTCACGCACGTCCATGTGAAGAGACCACCAAACAGGCTTTTGTGTGAGCAACAAGGCTGTTTATTTCACCTGGGTGCAGGTGGGCTGAGTCCGAAAAGAGAGTCAGCAAAGGGTGGTGGGATTATCATTAGTTCTTATAGGTTTTGGGATAGGCGGTGGAGTCAGGAGCAATGTTTTGCGGGCAGGGGGTGGATCTCACAAAGTACATTCTCAAGGGTGGGGAGAATTACAAAGAACCTTCTTAAGGGCGGGGGAGATTACAAAGAACCTTCTTAAGGGTGGGGGAGATTGCAAAGTACATTGATCAGTTAGGGTGGGGCAGGACCAAATCACAACGGTGGAATGTCATCAGTTAAGGCTATTTTCACTTCTTTTGTGGATCTTCAGTTGCTTCAGGCCATCTGGATGTATACGTGCAGGTCACAGGGGATATGATGGCTTAGCTTGGGCTCAGAGGCCTGACACAAACCTCTTCACAACCAACGCTTTCCTGTGTCCATTCCCAAAGAAACAATTTCCATCACTCTGAGTCCTTTTCAGAGCTGAGCAGGTATGGCATATCTCTCTGCAGGTAGCAGGGCCCGCACACTGATGGCTGCAGAGGAGGAGAGTGGCCAGCAGTCCTCTTAAAGGGTCATCTACTGACAGATTCAGGAGTCACTGACGTCCATAAGAAACTGGTTTTCCTTTCCAGTTGGCCATGATTCTCACCTCCTGGGGAGCCTCGGGCCCTTCTGGAGTTTGTGGTCCCTTGCAGGAGGAGCTGCAAGCTGACGGTACCCTCTGGTGGAAGAGTGGAGCAGAAGAAGGCGAGATGGATAGAAGGTGCTGCTATGACACAGAGCGTGGTCTCACTGGAGGCAGCAAGCAATCCCAAAGGCAGAATCCATCTCGCTGACAGGCTGAGAGCAAGGTCAACCCTGCACTGCTCCGAAGTGACTCACCTGACCTGTGTAATTCTTCCACTGGTGACACCTGCAGAATATAAATTCACCCAAACAGGCAGATATGGCTGAGAGTCCCTTTTCCAAGGACCAGAATGACATGAAAATGGTTTTGATTTTCTCATTCTTGACAGTCGAAACCTTGATAGGGAGCATCTGTCAGGCAGGTGGGCAGTTGGGCGTGCCCTGCCTCAGTCTCCCTGCCCCTCCTCCACAGTGCTCTTATGTCTCACAGCTCTCGCAGTGGCCAATCTAGTCAATAGCAAGTGTGGCTGTACTGGGAAGGGTTCTTGACTTGGGGTGTGGTGGATGTGCAGATGAGTCTCCTCGTGTGAAATGTCTGATGATGATTGTATTATTTGGGGTTCTCTAGAAAGACAGAACTAATAGGATAGATGTATAAATAAAGCAGAGTTTATTAAGGAGTATTGACTCACACGATCACAATCTGAGGTCCCACAATAGGCCGTCTGCAAGCTGAGGGGCAAGGAAGCCAGTCCGATTCCCAAAGCTGAAGAACTTGGAATCTGATGTTAGAGGGCACGAAGCATCCAGCATGGGAGAAAGATGGAGGCCAGAGGATTCAGCCAGTCTAGTCTTTCCATGTTCTTCTGCCTGCTTTTCTTCTGGACACACTGGCAGCTGATTAGATGGTGCCCACCCAGATTGAGGGTGGGCCTGCCTCTCCCAGTCCACTGACTCAAATGTTAATCTCCTTCATCAACACCCTCACAGACATGCCCAAGATCATTATTTTGCATTCTTCAATCTAATCAAGTTGACACTCAATATTAACTATCACAGTGATGATGGCTTGATTCCCTGGGCTGGGCTGCTGCCTCTGTCTCCACCTTGTCTGAAAGCTTGCTGGCTCCAGACAGAGCATAGTCCTGGGATGTGGCTGGGAGGGTGGCTTGGGCCAAGCAGGGAGACTTGGTCAGGGTGTGTGGTTGTGACATCCTTGCAGGGAGCTTTCTTGAGTCATGGATGGAGTCTTTTAGAAATAACCTGTGCATGTGTGTGTGTGGCTCTGGTTTGCAAAATGTATTGACATCGCCAGGCTTTAATTAGCTGTGCTTTGCCATTGGGGACTTTGTCACTGCCACTTTGCAGGCTGCAAATGACATCTTTGAGTCACTAAAAGCAGGAGCAAAAAGTAGTTACTGGCGTTAGAGCTGGAAGGGGCCCTGGGTTTCCTCGTCCAGTAATCATCAGCCCCAGCCCAGGGAGGAACAGGACTGGCCAAGTCACAGATAGCTAACAGCAGAAACAAAACAGGCTCCTGAATCTGTCCCGAGTTGCATCCATTATGTTGGGTTCTGTGTCCTGGAACATCAGTTCCCCGTCCTCAGGAACACAGGGGCCCATGCACGGATCATTCCACGAATTCTCTAGGGCCCAGGGAGGATGGGCACCAGCAGCACTGACCGCAGAGGCCAACATTGCCTTCATCCCTGCCCCCTGCACCCCACTCTCTCTCGCTGGACCAGCCAAGGAATTGGAATTTGGAGACTGTGTCACCTGAGCCCACACACCTTTGTGAGGCTCCTGAGTGTGGGTGTGAAGTGTGGTTTTGATTTGCATTTCCCTGATGACTAATGGTGTGCAGTATCTTGTCATGAGCTTATTGGCCATTTGTGTATCTTTGGAGAAATGCCTGTTCAATCCTTTGCCCATTAGAAAGAATATACTTTATTTTTTAGAGCAGTTTGTGGTTCACAGCAAAATTGAGTGGAAGGGACAGATAGTTCCCACCCACCCCCTGCCCCCACATGGCACAGCCTCCTCCACTGTGAACATCCCCCACCAGGGGTGCACCTGTTACAATCAGTGAACCCGCAGTAGAGTCCATTCTTCTTTTTTTAAACATTTATCTTTTTAAAAATTTATTGTCATTGTATGTATTTAAGGTATAAAACACATTATTTTGCTATACATAGTGAAATGAACAAACAAGTGAATTTATCCATCACCTTCCATAGTTACTGCCTCCTTATATTAATAAGAAAAGTAAAACAAAATAGTGTTGAAGTGTTGGGGTGGTGAAAATTTTTGGGGGGGGTGGTATGGAGAGAGAGAATGGGTGATGTTTCTCAGGGCTGCTTCAAGCGGGCTTAGGGGCGGCGCGGGAACCTAGAGTGGGAGAGATTAAGCTGAAGGAAGATCTTGTGGTAAGTGGTGATATTGTGGGGTTGTTAGAAGAAACATTTGTCATATAGAATGATTGATGACGGCCTGGATACGGTTTCGGATGAATTGAGAAACTAAACGGAAGATACAAGGTCTGAATAAAAGAAGGAGAAAATGGGTATTAAAGGACTAAGAATTGGGAGGACCTAGGACATCTAATTAGAGAGTGCCTAGGGGGTTCAGCATAATTACTTGCTTGGTTGGCAAGTTTTGGGGCTCTATCTTTGAGTTTTTTTATGTTGTCATACACCAGGCCAGATTGATTTAGGTAAAAACAACACTCTTCATTTAAGAATATACAGAGTCCTCCTTTTTCAGCAGTGAGTAAGTCAAGGCCTCAGTGGTTTTAGAGGACAACTGCAGCTAAAGAGTCAACTTGGGCCTGGAGGACTGATAAAGTTTATGATATGTCTGTGATGCTAGCAGAGAAGTCATTAGACAGGCTATGGAAGGTCATGACACAGGTTGAAATGCCTGCTATTCCAGTACGGAGAGCAATAGTGGAGGCAGAAAGTCCTAAACCGACCAGCAAGGGAATTAGTGAAATAACTTGTTTTTGTCGTATCGGTGTTATGAGGGGAACAGGGAGTTCTTCGGTCCTATTTGCAAATTGAATTTTGGGGGTAAGGAAAACTAGTGTGCATGTGCCTGCCCAATTAGCAGGTAGACCTAGGTAGGTAGAGGATCCACAGAGGAAGAAGAGAACTTGTGCGAGGCACAACTGGAGATGCAAAGTAAAAAGGTGAGAAGGAGTGCTGAAAGGGATGTCTTGTACCCAGACTCCTAGGGATCCAGCTAGGGCGGCAGCTGTCAGAGGTTGTAATGGGGACTGATGCGGTAACTGTGTAGAGGGGGAGGTTCAATTTTCATGGTGTATGAGAAAACGTTGAGTATTTACGAGCAACTTTTCACTGTTATTTTCAGGGCTGGGTATAAGTAAACAAGAAGAGGGCCTGGGAGGAGAGTCTGATGAGCAAGGGGAAGGTAGCCAAGGATGGAGTGAAATACAGGGTGTCTTCCTGAGCAATAATTACTGCTAACGTGTTTGAGTTTGTCAGTATTGATAGAGGGCTTCTCTGTAATATGGAGCTGGAAGGCTCCAATTGTTTCAGTGATGTGTGTAGTTCGGCTTTGGAGATGAAGAGTAAAGGAACATCGAGAAGGTGAAAGATTACCTAGGGGAATTCTAGTGGGTCTTTGCTGAGAGAAACATAAAGGAGCGGCCACAGGAATAGTAGTTTGTGTTGTGAGAGGTCTAAATACGGGGGGAGTAGAGTTAATATAAGGAGAAAGGTTTTTTAAATAAGTGCAAAGGAGGGCGGCTCCTTGCTGATGTGAAATGTCTGGGGAAGTCTTGCTGCACCTGTTTAGAAAGTAAATGAGTTCTTCAGGAGGGTAAAGGTGAGGGCTATTAAAGGAAGTTCAGAGGTGTAAGGAGACAGGAGATGTTGCCTAGTCTGCATGTAAGGCGGGGACAGCTGTGTAGGCACTGGAAGAAAGGGAAATGCAAAGCCAGCAGTTGTTCGCTAAGGAGGGATTAGAAGCAGCTAGGAGAGAATGGGTAAAGTTGATAGTGTGGTGGAGATAGCTGGGGAGAGGTAGAGGGTGGCATAAGAGTGGGAATGAGAATAAGAGTGAGTATAAAAGTAAAGAATAGAACTTCATCAGGGCGGAAGTACTGGAGGGTGCCCTGCCAGCAAAGATCATCTATCCACTCTAAGAGGGAGTTAAGAGTGGCAGTTTGGGGATAGCACTGAGAGATATCAGCTGTGATGGCTTGAAGAAACAGTATAAACTGGCAGTGTAAACAAGAGTAGGGCATTTATAAGTAGTTGAGAACAGAGAATAGGAGTATACGAGACAGAAGAGAGTAGGGATGACTAGTTTTTTGGGGCTCAGCCTAAGTGGTGGAGGTGACTTTGTAAAGCCCTGTTGCAAAAAGTAGGGTAAGGACGAACAGACCTAATAGGATGAAGGGATGTATTAGGCTCGTAAGGGTTATTACTGTTCCTCAGAAACACGAGTGAGTTTAAGGGAAGTAGGGGAGAGTACCTTCGACTTCCAGGAGGAAGAGGAGGGATTAGGCTGGCTGTCTGATGGACACAACTTTATTCTGGAATGGTGAACCTAGTGGGGAGGATCCTGCAGGTGGACAGCAGTCGGGGTACTATAGATGAGTAAG
The DNA here is from genome assembly GCF_028878055.3 of Symphalangus syndactylus. Classification (NCBI taxonomy): domain Eukaryota; kingdom Metazoa; phylum Chordata; class Mammalia; order Primates; family Hylobatidae; genus Symphalangus; species Symphalangus syndactylus. The sequence continues at coordinate 32,739,295 of NC_072444.2, read as the reverse complement.
TAGGGTCTGGTCCATTGAGGTTATAGAGTTTGAGGGGTCAGATTCTTAACAAGAACTGATCGTCCAGCTAGGGTGTCTTCATATGGCTGGGGATCTGGAGTAGGCAAGAGAAGATTAGCAGCCTGGCGAATTTCCTGTCTAGCCTGTTGGAGGACTGGAAGATAGTCACCTAGAGGGCTGGTGTCTGGGATGCGGTTGGGGCCAAGCAAGAAAGTGCGTCCATATAAAAGTTTAAATGGACTGTAACTTGTAGCATCTCGAGGACAGGCTCTAATTCTGAGAAGGGCAAGAGGTAAAACTACTGTCCAATCCTTTTTAAGTTGGGGGCTGAGCTTGGTGAGGTGTGTCTTTAAAAGACTATTAGTTCGTTCTACCTTTCCTGAAGATTGAGGATGGTAAGGGATATGAAGGTTCCACTGAATACCAAGAGCCTGAGAAACTGGGTGATTTGACTAGTAAAGGCTGGTCCGTTATCAGATTGTATAGAGATGGGAGGACCAAACCGAGGAATTATGTCTGACAGAAGGGAAGAAATGACAGCAGTGGCCTTCTCAGACCCTGTGAAAGTGTCTACCTAGACTAAGAGATATTTTAGTTTTCTGACTCGGGGCATGTGAGTAAAGTCAATTTGCCAGTCCTGGGCAGGGACAAATCCTCGAGCTTGATGTGTAGGAAAGGGAGGGGTAGTAGAATAGCAGATGGAACACTGAGAAGTGATTTCTTTGAGGATAGATTTTTAGGATGGAAAGGAAATTAGAGATTCTAAGAGATAGGCTAGTGGTTTGTAACCTACATGGAAGAGGTTATGAAATGACGACAGAACAGAATGGGCCTGTGAGGCTGGAAGGAGATATTTTCCTTGGTCTAAGAACTATTTGCCTTGTGTAGGGAGAGATTGATAAGTGGAAGTTTCAGTGGGGGAGTAGGTGGGAGTGACCGATGTGAAGGAGAAAAACTGGCCATGAAGGACAGAAGTTGGAAAGCTAGCTGCTTGTCTAGCCACCTTATCGGCATAAGCGTTGCTTAGAGCAATGGGATCTGATGCGTTTTGATGGCCTTTTTAGTGAATGACTCCAGCTTCCTTTGGAAGTAAAGCGGCCTTGAGCAGAGTCTTTATTAAAGAGGCATTAATGATGGAGGACCTTTGCATAGAGAGGAAACCTCTTTCAGCCCATATAACAGCATGGTGGTGCAAAATATGAAAGGCATATTTAGAGTCAGTATAAATGTTGATGCGTAGTCTTTTTGCAAGAGTGAGGCTTGAGTTAAAGCAACTAGTTCGGCTTGCTGAGAGGTAGTGGAGGGGGGCAGAGCGGTAGCCTCAATGATAGATGTGGAAGATACTATAGCATAGCCTGCCTTTGCTGGTGAGTGGTGATTAGGCCTGGTGGAACTGCCATCAATAAACTAAATGTGATCAGGGTGAGGAACAGGAAAGAAGGAAATATGGGGAAATCGGATGAATGTCAGGTGGATCAGAGAGATACAGTCATGAGGGTCAGGTGTGGTATCCGGAATAATGTGGGAGGCCGGATTGAAGTCCATGCCAGGAACAATGGTAATTGTGGGAGACTCAACAAAGAGTGAGTACAGCTGAAGGAGCTGGGAAGCAGCAAGTATATGCATCAGGTGTGAGGAAGAAAATAGATTTTGGAAATTATGAGAGCTGTAGAGAGTGAGTTGAGCATAGTTTGAGATTTTGAGGGCCTCTAAAAGTATTAGGGTGGCAGCAGCCACTGCATGGAGACATGATGGCCAGCCTAAAACAGTAAGGTCAAGTTGTTTGGACAAAAAGGCTACTGGACGCGATCCTGGTCCTCGTGTAAGAATTCTGACTGCACAGCCCTGCACTTCAGCTGTGTGTAATGAAAAGGGCTGGGATGAGTCAGGGAGAGCTAGGGTGGGAGGAGTCTCTAAAGCTGTCTTCAAGGAATGGAAAGAAAAGAGGGGAAAAGATTTAGGATCTATGGGGTCAGCTAGGTTTCCTTTTGTGAGTTTATATAATGGTTTTGTTAGGACGGCAAAACCAGGTATCTAAAGTCAAAAGTATCTAACCATGCCTAGGAAGGAAAGGAGTTGTTTTTTAGAAGGTGTTGGGGTTTGAGAGATCAGCTGGACATGACTGGCAGGGAGAGCACATGTATTTTTATGAGAATTACGCTGAGATAGGTAACAGATGAGGAAGAAATTTGGGTGACTGAAGTAATGGGGGCTGTCCGTGAAGCCTTGCGGCAGTACAGCCCAGGTAATTTGCTGAGGCTGATGGGTGTCAGGGTCAGTCCAAGTGAAAGCGAAGGGAGGCTGGGATGAAGGGTGCAAAGGAATAGTAAAGAAAGCATGTTTGAGATCCAGAACAGAATAATGGGTTGTGGAGGGAGGTATTGAGGATAGGAAAGTATATGTGTTTGGCACCACAGGGTGGGTAGGCAAAACAATTTGGTTGATAAGGCGCAGATCTTGAACTAACCTGTAAGCCTTGTCTGGTTTTAGGACCCGTGAAATGGGGGAAATGTAAGGGGAGTTTATAGGCTTTAAAAGGCCATGCTGTAGCAGGCAAGTGATAACAGGCTTTGATCTTTTTAAAGGGTGCTGCAGGATGGGATATTGGCGTTGAGTTGGGTAAGGGTGGTTAGGTTTTAATGAGATGGTAAGGGGTGTATTATCGGTCGCTAAGGAGGGAGTAGAGGTATCTTATGCTTGTGGGTTAAGGTGGGAGATATAAGGGGAGGATGTGAAGGAGGCTTGAACTGGGGGAAAAGGTGGCAATGAGGCTATAGCCCAGGAATAGTCAGGTAAGCAGATAATTTAGTTAAAATATCTCAGCCCAATAAGGGAACTGGGCAGGTGGGGATAACTAAAAGGAGTGCTTAAAAGAGTATTGTCTAAGTTGGCACCAGAGTTGGGGAGTTTTAAGAGGTTTAGAAGCCTGGCTGTCAATACCTACAACAGTTATGGAGGCAAGGGAAACAGGCCCTTGAAAAGAAGGTAATGTGGAGTGGGTAGCCTCCGTATTGATTAAGAAGGGGAAGGACTTACTTTCCACTGTGAGAGTTACCCAGAGCGTCTGTGATGGTCTTGTAGGCTTCTGAGATGATTGGGCAGTGTCAGTCTTCAGCTGCTCAGCCGAGAAGATCTGGGAAGGAATCAGACAGCCTTGGGCCAGAGTTCCAGGGGCTCTGGAAGTGGCTGCCAGGTGAGTTGAACAGTCTGATTTTCAGTGGGGTCCTGCACAGATGGGACACGGTTAAGGAGGAATCCTGGGCTGTGGGCATTCCTTGGCCCAGTGGCTAGATTTCTGGCACTTGTAGCAAGCTCCTGGGGGAGGCAAGCCTGGAGGAATGCCTGGCCACTGTGGTTTAGGTGTTTGGAAGTTCTTGTGTGCTGGAGATGTGGCTGGGGTTTGTCTTACAGTGGAGGCAAGGAATTGCAACTCAGAAATATGTTGCTACTTGGCTGCCTCTACTGTATTATTGTACATCTTGAAGGCAAGGTTAATTAAGTCCTGTTGTGGGGTTTGAGGGCTGGAATTTAATTTTTGGAGTTTTATTTAATGTCAGGAGCAGATTGGGTAATAAACTGTATATTGAGAATAAGACGGCCTTTTGACCTTTTAGGGTCTAGGGCTGTAAAGCATCTCAGGGTTGCTGCCCAACGAGCCATGAACTGGGCTGGGTTTTTCATATTTGATGAAAGAGCCTAAATGCTAACTGATTTGGGAGAGGTCAGATAAAGAAAAAAGAGCATTAACTTTGACTATGCCTTTAGCTCCAGCCACCTTTTTAAGAGGAAATTGCTGGACACGTGGGGGAGGGCTAGTCGCGGAACGAAACTGTAAGCAGGACAGGGTGTGAGGAGAGGAGGTGATAAAAAGATCATGGGGTGGAGGACCGGAGGCCGAGGAAGAATTGGGACGTAGCTCAGCCTGGCGAGGAGCAGCCTGGGGAGGAGGGGAGATGTCAGATGGGTCTGTAGAAAAGGAAGATTAGAAAGACTCAGTGATGCTTGGGGTTGGGACTGAAGGGACAGGCGGGAGGGAAAGAAGGAAGAGTTGGGATGAGTTGCATTGGGCACAGAGACTAGGGAGGAACCGATGAGTAAAAGAATGCCTGGATGTGATGGCTTGGCTTGGGCTCAGAGGTCTGACTGTTACCTCTTTTTTGGTATGGTGAGGGCACCTAAAATCTACTCTCTTAGCAAGTTTTCAGTATATTATTACTAACTATATGTATTAGTTGTTCTCGCACTGCTAATAAAGTCATACCTGAGACTGGGTAATTTATAAAAAAAAAAAGAGGTTTAATGGACTCCCAGTTCCACATGGCAGGGGAGGCCTCACAATCATGGCAGAAGACAAAGGAAGAGCAAAGGGACTTCTTACATGGTGGCAGGCAAGAGAGTGTGTGCAGGGGAACTCCTCTTTAGAAAACCATCAGATCTCATGAGACTTATTCACTACCATGAGAACAGGGTGGAGAAACCACGCCCATGATTCAATTATCTCCCACTGAGCCCCTTCCTCAACACATGGGAATTATGGGAGCTACAATTCAAGAGGAGATTTGGTGGGGACACAGCCAAACCACATCACTATAGCCCTCCCACTGTACATCTCCTACACTTATTTATTCTAACTGCAAATTTGTACCCTTGGATCTCCTTCTTCCTTTCCCTGTCCCCCATAACCACCATTCTACATGGTTTCTATTTTTTTTTGATGTTCTTAAAGATTCTATATATAAGTGAGATAAAAGAGTGTGTTTCTTTCTGTGTTTGCTGTGTCTGGCTTATTTCACTTAGCATAATGTCTTCCATGTTGTTGCAAACGGTAGTATCTTCTTTTTAAAATAATATTTCCTTGTATACATATACCGTCATTTATTTTTTATAATTAAAATTTATTTTAGATTCAGGGGGTACATGTGCATGTTTATTTCATGAATATATTTCATGCTGGGGTGTGGGTGGGGGGCTTGGATTTCTATTGTACCCATTACCCAAATCGTGAACATGGTACCTGATAGGTAATATTTCAACCCTCATGTTCCCCCCAACCTTTGGAGTTCCCAGTTTCAATTATTTCCATCTTTATGTCCATGTTACCCATGTTTATCTCCCACTTATTGGTGAGAATCTGCTGTATCACAATTTCTTTCTTTCTTTCTTTTTTTTTTGAGACAGAGTTTCACTCTTATTACCCAGCTGGAGTGCAATGGCACGATCTCAGCTCACTGCAACCTCCGCCTCCCAGACTCAAGTGATTCTCCTGCCTCAGCCTCCTGAGTAGCTGGGATTACAGGCACCCACCACCATGCCAGGCTAATTTTTGTATTTTTAGTAGAGACAGGGTTTTGCCATGTTGGCCAGGCTGGTCTCGAACTGCTGACCTCAGGTGATCCACACGCCTGGGCCTCCCCAAAGTGCTGGGATTACAGGCGTGAGCCACTGCGCCTGGCCACTACAATTTCTTTATCAATTCCTGAATAGACATTTCTCCAAAGAAGACATAGGGTTCACTCTTGATATTATATATTCTATGGTTTTGAACAAATATACAGTGATGTGTGCCACTATTATAGTATCACATGGAAAAGATTCACTGCCCTGAAAATTCTCTGTGTTCTGCCTATTTATCTCTTCCTTTCCCCTAACCCAGCAACCCCCAACCTTTTTGGCACCAGGGACAAGTTTCTTAGAAGACGATTTTTCCAAGGACTGGGGTGGGTGGGGGTGGGGGATGGTTTTGGGATAATTCCAGTGTGTTACATTTATTATGCATTTTATTATTTTTAGATTGTAATATATAATGAAATCATGATACAAGTCACCATAATGTAGAATCAGTGAGAGCCCTGAGCTTGTTTTCCTGCAACCAGATGGTCCAATCTGGGGGTGATGGGAGACAGTAACAGATCATCAGGCATTAGATTCTCATAAGGAATGCAAAACCTAGATCCCTTGCATGTAGCAGTTCACAATAGGGTTCACGTTCTTATGAGAATCTAATGCCACTGCTTATTTGACAGGTGTAGGAGCTCAGGAGGTGATGTGAGTGATGAGGAGCATCTGTAAATGTGGAAGAAGCATCGCTCACTTGCCCACAGCTCACCTCTTGCTGTGCGGTCTGGTTCCAAAGAGGCTGTGGACTGGTACTGGTCCATGGCCCCGGGGGGTGGGAGACCCCTGCCCTAATGCTGAAGGACATTTTGGTTGTTTCCACGTTTTGGCAATCATGAAGAAAGCTGCTATAAGCATATGTGTGTAAGTTTTTGTGTGGACATAGGTTTTCAATGGCTTTGGATAAATATCAAAAAGAACAATTGCTGAGTCATATGGTAGGAATATGTTTCATTTTGAAAGAAAGTACCAAACTGTCTTCCAAAGAGGCTGTACCATTTTGCATTGCCACCAGCGACAAACAAAATTTCCTGTTGCCTCACATCTTTGCCAGCGTTTTGTATTGCCAGTCTTCTGGATTTTGGTCATTCTAGTAGGCATGTGGTGGTATCTTATTGTTTTAATTTGCAATTCCCAAACGACATATGATGCTGAACATCTCTTCATATACTTATTTGTTATCTGCATATCTTCTTTGATGAGGTGTCCATTCAGATATTTTGTTCATTTTTAAAATCAGGTTGGTTTTTTTTATTGTTGTTGAGTTTTAAGAGCTCTTTGTATATTTTGAATAATACTCCTTTATCAGACAGGTCTTCTGCAAATATTTTCTCCCAGTCTATGGCTTGTCTTCTCATTGACTTGGCAGTCTCTTTTGCAGAGAAGTTTTAAATTTTAATCAAGTCCAGCTTGTCAATTATTTCTTACATGAATCTTGCTTTTAATGTTTTGTCAAAATAGTAATCATTGTAGGCAAAGTCATCTAGATTCTTTCCTATGTTACCTTCTAGAAGTTTAATAGATTTGAATTTCACATTTACATCTATGATCCATTTTGAGTTAATTTTTTGTGAAGGGTATAAGGCCAGTGTCTAGATTCATTTTTTTCTTTGCATGTGGATGTCCAGTTGCAATGTTTGATGAAAAGACTATCTTTGCTCTGTTGTATTGCTTTTGCTCATTTGTCAAAGATCAATTGACTATATGGATTCATTTCTGGGCTTTCCACTCTGTTCCATTGATCTGTTTGCTTGATTTGTTTGCTTGTTCTTTCAATACCGTGCTGTCTTAATGACTGTAGCAATGACTGTAGCTTTGTATTAATAGTATGTGTTGAAGTTGGATACTGTCAGTCCTCTGACTTTGTTCTTTTCCTTCAATATTGTGTTGGCCAGTCTGGATCTCTCACCTCTCTGTATAAACTTAAGAATTAATTTTTTGATAACCACAAAATAACTTGCTGCCATTTTGATTGGGATTGCATTGATCTAGAGATAAAGTTGGGATCTATAGATAAAGTTTTTATCTATAGGGTATTGGGTATTTCCTTTCCCTCAGGTCGATTAGGTTCTGATAGAACCTATATAGATTAGGCTATGATGGAACATAGTCATTGGTATGGACACCTTGACAATATAGAGTCTTCCTGTTCATGAACATGGAATAACTTTCCATTTATTTAGTTCTTTGATTTCTTTCATCAGAGTTTTGTAGGTTTCCCCATGTAGATATGACACATATTTTGTTAGATTTATATTTCAGTATTTTATTTGTGTGTGTGTATTGCTAATGTAAATAGTATTGTTTTTAATTTCAAATTCTACTTGTTTATTGCTGGCATATAGGAAAGTGATTGACTCTTGTATACTAGCCTTGTGTCCTACAACGTTGTTATAATTGCCTATTTGTTGATTTTTGAAAAGATTTTCTAGGTAGATAATCATTCTGCCTGCAAACAATGACAGTTTTATTTCTTCCTTCCCAATCAGTATACCTTTTATTTCCTTTTCTTGTCTTATTGCATTAGGTAGAAATTGCAGTATAATGTTGAAAAGGAGTGGTGAGTGGGCACATCCTACCTTCTTTTTTTTTTTTTTTTTTTTTTTTGAGACAGAGTCTCGCTCTGTCACCCAGGCTGGAGTGCAGTGGCACAGTCTCGGCTCACTGCAAGCTCCGCCTCCCGGGTTCACGCCATTCTCCTGCCTCAGCCTCTCCGAGTAGCTGGGACTACAGGCGCCCGCCACCACGCCCAGCTAATTTTTTGTATTTTTAGTAGAGACGGGGTTTCACTGTGGTCTCGATCTCCTGACCTCGTGATCCACCCGCCTCGGCCTCCCAAAGTGCTGGGATTACAAGCGTGAGCCACCGCGCCCGGCCACATCCTACCTTCTTGATCTTAGCAGGAAGCCTTCTATTTTCTCACCATTAAGTACCATGTTAGCTTCAGGTTTTTGTAGATATTCTTTATCAAGTTGAGTAATTTCCCCTCTATTCCTAGTTTGCTGAGAATTTATCATAAAATGATGGTGGAGTTTGACAAATCCTTTTTCTGCATCTATTGATATGGTTATGTGATTTTTCTTTAGCCTGCTTATTTGATGGATTACATTAATCATTTTTCAAATGTTAAACCAGCTTTGTACACATGGGATAAGTCCCACTGGGTCATGTGTATAATTATTTTTATACATTGTTGGATTTGATTTGTTAATATTTTGTTAAGGATTTTTGTATATGTGTTCATGAGATATATTGATCTTTAGTTTTCTTCTTTTCCTGCAATAACTTTCTCTGGTTTGGGTACTAGGGTTATGCTGATAATGACTTAGGAAGTTTTCCATGTGAGCTTGAGAAGAAAGTGTATTCTGTTGCTGTTGAATGAAGCAGTCTGTAGATGTCAGTTACAACAGTTGATTGATGGTGCTGTTGAGATCAGTTGTGTCCTTACTGATTTTCTGCCTGCTAGATTTGTACACTTCTGATGTCAGAGTGTTGCAGTCTCCAACTCTAACAATAGATTAATCTATTTCTTGTAGTTCTGTCAGTTTTTTGCCTTGCATATTTTAACTTTCGGTTTTTAGGCACATACATGTTTAAGATTGTTATATCTTCTTGGAGAATTGACTCTCTTATCATCATGCAATGCTCCTCTTTATTTTTGATAATTTTTCTTACTCTGAAATCTACTCTGTCTGAAATTAATATAGCTCCTTCAGCTTTCTTTTGATTATTGTTTGCATGGTATATTTTTTCCATCCCTTTACTTTTAATATATATGTGTCTTCATATTTAAAGTGGGTTTCATGTAGATGATATATAGTTGTTTTTAAAAACTCTACTTTGACAATCTGTCTTTTAATTGCTGTATTTAGATCATTGACATTTAAAGTGATTATTGATACAATTGGATTAATATCTACCATATTTGTTACCGTTTTCTATGTATCACTCATGTTCTTTGTTTTATTTTTGTCTTTCACTTTTTTCCTGCCTTTCATGATTTTAATTGAGCATTTTACATAATATCATTTTAATCTCCAGCATATTAATTATACTTTTTAAAACTTTTTTTAATAGTTGCCCTAGAATTTGCAATTTATATTTAAAAGCAATCCCAGTCCACTTTCAAATAACACTATACCACTTCATGGGTAGTGCAAGTACAAAATATTCCCAATTCCTTCCTCTCATTTCTTATATTATTACTGTTGTTTATTTCACTTATACATAAGCTATAATCATTGAATACATTGTTGCTATTATTATTTTGAACAAACTGCTATCTGTGAGATCAATTAAAAATAAGAAAAATAAAAGATTTTATTTTGCTTTCACTTACTTCCTCTATAATACTCTTCCTTTCTTTAAGTAGATCTAAGTTTTTGATCTATATTATTTTCTTTCTCTCTAAAGAACTTCTTTTTGCCCTGTCTTATAAGGCAGGTCTAGCAGCAACAAACTCCCTCAATTTTTGTTTGTCTGAGGATGTCTTTATTTGTCTTTCATTTTTGAAGGATAATTTGGCAGAATACAGAATTCTAGCCTGGTCATTTTTTCTCTCAATACTTTAAAATATTTCAGTCTAGTCTTTTCTTGCTTGCATGGTTTCTGAGAAGTCAGATGTAATTCTTGTGTTTGCTCTTCTACAGTTAAGGTTTTTTATTTCCCCTTCTGGCTTTTTTCAAGATTCGTTCTTCATCTCTGGTTTTCTGAAGTTTGAATTTGATATGTTTTTGTGTCTTTTTTGGGGCATTTATCTTGTTTGGTGTTCTCTAAGCTTCTAGGATTTGTGGTTTTGTGTCTGACATTAATTTTGGGGAAATACTCAGTCATCGTTGCTTCAAATCTTTATTTCTCTTTTTATTTTCCTCTGGGATTCCCATTACATATATGTTATACCTTTTGTAGTTGTCCCACAGGTCTTGGTTTTCTGTTGTTATTGGTTTTTTTTTTTTCAGTCTTTTATCTTTGGTTTTCAGGTTTGGAACTTTCTATTGATGTATTCTCAACCTGAGGATTCTTTCCTCAGCCATGTCCAGGATATGAATGAGCTTATCAAAGACTTCTTAATTTACGTTACAGTGTCTTTGATTGTTAGCATTTCTTCTTGCTTTTTACTCATAGAATGTTACCTCCCTGCTTACATTATCCATCTGTTTTTGCGTTAATATGGTTTGGCTGTGTCCCCACCCAAATCTCATCTTGTAGTTCCCATAGTCCCAACGTGTGTGGGAGGGACCCAGTGGGAGGTAATTAAATTATGGGGGCAGCTACCCCCATGCTACTGTTTCCGTGATAAAAGAGAACAGCAGTGAATGTGTTCTCATGAGATCTGGTGGTTTCATAAGGGGCTTTTCTCTCTTTTACTTGGCACTTTTCTTTGCTGCCACCATGTGAAGAAGAACGTGTTGCTTTCCCTTCCACCATGATTGTAGTTTCCTGAGGCCTCCCCAGTCATGCTGAACTTTGAGTCAATTAAACCTCTATCCTTGATAAACTACCCGGTCTTGGGTATGTCTTTATTAGCAGCATGAGAACAGACTAATACATGCGTGTTTTCTACTTTTTCCAGTGGAGACTTTAGCATGTTTCTCATAGTTGTTTTATACTTTCAGTCTCTTAATTTCAATATTCCTGCTATATTGAGTCTAGTTCTGATGCCTGCTGTCTGTCTTTAAACTGTTTTTTCTGTCTTTCAATAAGCCTTGCAATTTTTTTTTGCTGAAAGGCAGACATGATATGCTGAGGAAAAGGCACTGAGGTAAGTGGGTTTTAGTGATGAGATGGTGAGGTCAGGGGAGGGGAAGGATTCTATAATCCTGTGAGCCAGTCTCAGCCTTTTGGTGGGCCTGTGACCCTGGGCTGTGAACTTCATCAGTGCTTCTAATTGAGCATTTTATATAATATCATTCTTCCCTTAGGTGGAAGAGGATGGGGGGGTGGGGTGGGGAGTGCTGGAGTTGGGTATTTCCTTTTCCCCAGGCTGATTAGGTTTTGATGAAACCTACATAGCTTAGGCTATGACAAAACAATTTCTCTTGAGGGTTGTTAAAAAAACAAACAAACCAGAAAACTCTGATATGTTACAGATTGGTTACTTTCCCCCTCCTTCCTTCAGAAAGTAAAATAGAAATTTTTTTTAATCTTCGCTATGAGAACCTAATAGAGTTCCTGGAGGTAAAATGCTCAATAGTGTGGAGGCTGCCCAAGGCATAATTCTCAGACTCATCCACACTGAGCCTCCAGCAATTCATCCTTTGCCGTTTAGGGCTTCCTTTCCTGGCACCGGTTCCTGCAGGGGTTTCTGCTCTAGTAAGTTCTGATTTTCTGTGTTGGCCTGCTGTCTCTCTCCAATTTGGGGGATAGTAGTTTGCCTTGTGATCTCACTTCTATGATGGATCTAAGAAGAGTTGTTGATTTTTCAGTTTGGTCAAGTTTTCACTTGTTACGTTGGAGTAGTAACTTCCAAACTGCTTACATGCCAATGGGAAATCAGAAGTCTATCTGCTTTGCCCATTTTAAAATTGGTGTACCTATCTTTTTATTGTTGAATTGTAAGTATTCTTTATATGTTCTGTATAAAAACATCCTTTATCTAGATGTAGGATTTGCAAATATTTTCTCCTATTTTGTAGGTTGTCTTTTAACTTTCTTGATGGGATTTTTTGAAACACAAAAGTTATTAATTTTGATGAATCCAAATTTATCTATCTCTTCTTTTATTGCTAGTGCTTTTGGGGTTGGGTCAAAAATTTCTTAACCCACAGCATAAGCATGAACTTTATTGCTATGTTTTCTCTCTGAAGAATCATAACTTTAGTTCTTACATTTCTGTCTTTGATCTGTTCAAGTTAATTTTGCATATGATATGAGGTAGGGGTCCAAATTTATTCTCTTGCATGAGAATATACAGTTTTTCTAGCACCATTTGCTGAAAAGATTAGTCTTTACCCATAAAATGGCCTTGATACTCTTGCCAAAATTAAATGAACATAAATGTGGGGTCCTATCTTTAGCCTCCTTAAACGAAACAATTATCAGCCAGAAATTTTGTATCTAGAGAAACTAAGCTTCATAAACGAAGGAAAGATAAAGTCTTTATCAGACAAACAAATGCTTAGAGAATTTACTACTACCAAGCCAGCACTACAAGAACTGCTAAACGGAGTTCTAAATCTTGAAACAAAACCTTGAAATACACCAAAATAGAACCTCCTTAAAGCATAAGTCTCAAGGGCCTATAAAACAATAACACAAAGAAAAAACGAGGTATAAAGACAACAACAAGCACAATGTATAAAATAGGACCTCACATCTCAATGCTAATGTTGAATGTAAATGGCCTAAATGCTCCACTTAATAGATGCAGAATGGCAGAATGAATAAGAATTCACCCACTTTGGGAGGGTGAGGCGGGCCAATCACGAAGTCAAGAGATCCAGACCATCCTGATCAACATGGTGAAACCTCGTCTCTACTAAAAATACCAAAAATAGCTGGGTGTGATGGCACATGCCTGTAGTTCCAGCTACTCGGGGAGGCTGAGGCAGAAGAAGTGCTTGAACCTGGGAGACGGAGGTTGCAGTGAACTGAGATTGCACCACTGCACTCCAGCTTGGCAACAGAGCGAGATTCTATCTCAAAAAAAAAAAAAAAAGAATTCACCAATCACGTTTCTGCAGCCTTAAGAGACTCATCTAACACATAAAGATTCACATAAACTTAAGTTAAAAGGATGGAAAAAGATATTCCATGCAAATGGACACCGAAAGGAAGCAGGAGTAGCTATTCTTACATCAGGAAAAACACACTTTAAAGCAACAACAGTTTAAAAAGACAAAAGGGGACATATACTGATAAAAGGACTAGTCCAACAGGAAAATATCACAATCCTAAATATATGTACACATAACACTAGAGCTCCCAAATTTATAAAACAATTACTACTAGACCTAAGAAATGAGATAGTTGGAAACACAATAATAGGGGAACCTCAATACTGCACTATCAGCACTAGACAGGTTATCAAGATAGAAAGTCAGCAAAGAAACAACAGACCTAAACTGTAACTTAGAACAAATGAACTTAACAGATATTTACAGAACATCCTACCCAACAACTGCAGAATATACACTCTATTCATCACCACATGGAACATTCTCCAAGATAGACCATATGACAGGCCACAAAACAAGTCTCAATACATTTAAGAAAATCAAAATTATATCAACTACTCTCTTAGACAACAGTGGAAAAAAATTGAAAATCAACTCCAGATAAACCCTCAAAATAATGCAAAATTATGGAAATTAAATAATCTGCTCCTGAATGAACACTGGGTCAACAATGAAATTGAGACAGAAATTTAAAAAAATTTTGAACTGAACAACAATTGTGATATAACCTAGTAAACCTCTGGGATACAGCAAAAGTGGTGCTGAGAGGAAAGTTCATAGCATTAAATGTCTACATCAAAAAGCCTGAAACAGCACAAATAGACAATCTAAGGTCACACCTCAAGGAACTAGAGAAACAAGAACAAACCAAACCCAAACCCAGCAGAAGAAAAGAAATAACAAAGATCAGAGCAGAATTAAATGAAATTGAAACAACAAAAAATCATACAAAAGATAAATGAAACAAAAAGCTGGTTCTTTGAAAAGATAAACAAAATTGACAGACCATTAGCAAGGTTAACCAATAAAAGAAAAGAAGATCCAAATAAGCTCAATTAAAAATGAAATAGGAGATATTACAATCAATACTTCAGAAATACAAAATATAATTCAAGGTTACTATGAAGACCTTTATGTGAACAAACTAGAAAATCTTCAACCCTGCAATAGAAACTCTGAACAGACCAATAACAAGCAGTGAGATTGACATGTTAATAAAAAAAATTGCCAACAAAAAATATCCAGAACCAGATGGTTTCAAAGCTGAATTCTATAAGATATTCAAAGAAGAACTGGTACCAATCCTACTGACACTATTTTGAAAGATAAATAGAGAATCCTCCCTAAATCATTCTACAAAGCCAGTATCACCCTAATACCAAAACCAGAAAAGGACATAACAAAAAAGGAAAACTACAGACCAATATCCCTGATGAACATAGATGCAAAAATCCTCAACAAAATACTAGCTAACTGAGTCCAACAGCATATCAAAAGATAATCCATCACAATCAAGTGGGTTTTATACAAGGGATGCAGGGATGGTTTCACATACACAAGTCAATAAATGTGATATACCACATAAACGGCGTAAAAAGCAAAAACCACATGACTACATCAAAAGACACAGGAAAAGCATTTGACAAAATTCAGCATCCCTTTATGATTAGAACCCTTAGCAAAATTGGCATAAAAGGGACATACCCTGAGGTAATAAAAACCATCTATGATAAAGCCACAGCCAATATTATATTGAGTAGGGAAAAGTTGAAAGTATTCCCCTGAGAACTAGAAAAAGACAAAGATGCCCACTCTCACACTTCTATTCAACATAGTACACAAGTTCTAGCCAGAACAATCAGGCAAGAGAAAGAAGTAAAGGACATCCAAATCAGTAAAGAGGAAGTGAAACTGTAACTTTTCACCAATTATATACTCATATACCTAGAAAACCCTAAAGACTCATCAAAAAAACCTCCTAGATCTGACAAATGAATTCAGTAAAGTTTCAGGATACAAAATCAATGTACACAAATTAGGAGCACTGCTATACACCAAAACAACAAAGCTGAGAATCAAATCAAGAATTCCACCCCTTTTACAATAGCTCCCAAAAGAAAAATAAATAAAATACTTGGGAACATACCTAACTGTATTATTCCAGTTTCATACTGCTGATAAAGACATACCTAAGACTGGGCAATTTACAAAAGAAAGAGATTTAATGGACTTACAGTTCCGTATGACTAGGAAGGCCTCACTATCATGGTGTACGGTGAAAGGCAAATCTCACATAGCAGCAGACAAGAAAAGAGCTTGTGCTGGGAAACTCCCATTTTTAAAACCATCAGATATCTTGAGACTCATTCACTATCATAAGAACAGGACAAGAAAGATCCACCCCCATGATTCGGTTATCTCCCACTGGGTCCCTCCCAAAACACGTGAGAATCATGGGAGCTACAAGATGAGATTTGGGTGGGGACACAGAGCCAAACCACATTACTAAACAAGGAAGTGAAAGACTTCTACAAGAAAATCTATAGAACACTGCTGAAAGAAATCATAGACAACACAAACAAATGGAAACGCATCCCGTGCTCATGAAGGGTAGAATAAATATTGTGAAAATGACCATACTGCCAAAAGCAATCTACAAATTCAATGCAATTCCCATCAAAATACCTACATCACTCTTCACAGAACTAGAAAAACAATCCTAAAATTCACATGGAACCAAAAAAGAGCCCTCATAGCCAAAGCAAGACTAAGCAAAAAGAACAAATCTGGAGGCATGGCATTACCTGACTTCAAACTATACTATTGAATATAAGGCTATAGTCCCCAAAACAGCATGGTACTGGTATAAACATAGGTGGATAGGCCAGTGGAACAGAATACAGAACCCAGAAATAAAGCCAAATACTTACAGCCACATGGTCTTCAACAAAGCAAATAAAAGCATAAAGTGAGAAAAGGACACCCTGTTCAACAAATGGTGCTGGGATAATTTTCAAACCACATGTAGAAGAATGAAACTGGATCTTTATCTCTCACCTTATACAAAAATCAACTCAAGATGAATCAAAAACATAAATCTAAGGCCTGGAATCATAAACATCCTAGAGGATAACATTGGAAAAACCCTTCTAGACATTGGCATAGGCAAAGAGTTCATGAGCAAGAACCCAGAAGTAAATGCAACAAAAACAAAGATAAATAGATGGGACTTAATTAAACCAAAAAGCTTCTGCACAGCAAAAGAAATAATTGGCAGAGTAAACAGACAACCCACAGAGTGGGAGAAAATCTTTGCAAACCATGCATCTGACAAAGGACTAATATCCAGAATCTACAAGGAACTCAAACAAATCCACGGGGAAAAAAAAATTCCATCAAAAAGTGGGCTAAGGACACCAATACACAATTCTCAAAAGAAGATATACAAATGGCCAACAAACATATGGAAAAATGCTCAACATCACTAGTTATCAGGGAAATGTAAATCAAAACCATAATGCAATAACAACTTACTCCTGCAATAATGGCCATAACCTAAAAAATCAAAAAATAATGGATGTTGGTGTGGATGTGGTGAAAGGGGAACACTTTCACAATACTGGTGGGAATGTAAACTAGTACAACCACTATGGAAAACAGTGTAGAGATTCCTTAAAGAACTAAAAGTAGATCTACCATTTGATCCAGCAATACCACTATTCAGTATCTACCTGGAGGAAAAGAAGTCATTATAGGAAAAAGACAGTTACACATGCATGTTTGTAGCAGCCCAATTCTCAATTGCAAAAATATGGAACCAGCCCAAATACCCATCAATCAATGAGTGTACACATCATGGAATACTACTCAGCCATAAAAAGGAATGAAAGCTGGATGGAGTTGGAGACCATTATTCGGAGTGAAGTAACTTGGGAATGGAAAACAAAATATCATATGTCCTCACTTATAAGTGGGAGCTAAGCTATGAGGGTTCAAAGGCATAAGAATGATACAATGGACATTGAGGACTTAGGGGGAATGATGGGATGGGCCTGAAGGATAAAAGACCACATATTTGTTACAGCGTAAACTGCTGGGGTGATGGGTGCACCAAAATCTCATAAATCACCAGTAAAAACACTTATCCATGTAACCAAACACCACCTGTTCCCCAAAAACCTACTGAAACTTACAAAATAAGCAGAAATATAAATAACTATTTCTGGATTCTCAACTCTGTTCCATTTATCTCTGTGTCTATGCTTATGCCTGTATCACACCATCTTGATCAATGTCACTTTTTAGTAAATTTTGAAATTGGGAAGTGTGAGTCCTCCAACTTTTTTTTTCCTCAAGATTGTTTTGGCTATCTTTCTATATGAATTCCTTTCTGTATTAGTTTTAGGGTCAGCTTGTCAGTTTCTGCAAAAGAAAAAAGCAGCTGGGGTTTTGATAGAAATCATATAAAATCTATAGATCAAATTGGGGATTATTGGCATCTTAATAATATTAAGTCTTCTAGTCTCTGTATTTGAGATGTCTTAGTTCTTTAATTTCTTTCAATAATGCTTGGTAGCTTTCAGTGTATAAATCTTATGCTTCTTTTGTTAAATTTATTTCCAAGCATTTTATTCTTTTGATGCTGTTGTAAATTGAATGGATTTCTTATTTTCATTTTGGATTTTTCATTGCTAGTGTGTAGAAATCTAAGTATTTTTTATATATTAATCTTGCATCCTGCCACCTTGCTCAACTTATTAGTTCTGATTGTGTGTGTGTGTGTGTGTGTGTTGTGTGTGTTCCTTAGGATTTTCAGTATACAAAATTATGTCATTTACAAATACAAATAATTTTACTTCTTCTTTTCCAGTATGGATGCTTTTTGTTATTCTTTTTTTGCTTAATTATGTTCAGGGCTCCAGTACGATGATGAATAGAAATGATGAGAGTGGACCTCTTGTCTTGTTTGTACTTTTATTTGATTTGCTACTTACTACTGATTGAAGGTCTAGACACTGTGAAGTTTATGCTGGTTATAGGTTTTTGTGTAGTAGAGGGGTATCCTGCAGGATGCTAACTACTTTTGTCTCTAAGTAGCTAGCTTATTCCAACTCCCCACCCATCAGTGCCTCTACTACCCCCATATGGCTCCCTCATTCATGAGTAGATAGATCTTTCAAACATGTTCAGTCTCCACTTGTATGAGAGTGCTGTTTTTTCACCCTTTAATGCTATACTGTGACATAAGGACAATTGCACAATATACATTTTGCTAAAACCCATCATCTGTGCTCCATGCCATTGGCTAGAACTCAGTCACCTGGCCCCACAGCGATGCAAAGGAGGGTAGACTATGTTATCTACATGCATGTGGACTTGGAATCTGGCATCAGTCCCTACCATACAACAAAACCCTCTGCTCAGAAGTTTGGGAAACATAACATGGGCAAAAGACTCACCACTGCCATCATTCATCTTTCTTTCCCAATTTCCACCTTGAGAAAGAAGCTCTACCTTTGAAAATGTCCAGAATAGCACATGGACCTCCAACATATTCTGTCTTCCTGTCTAGGCTCAAACTATTTCTACTCATAACTTCTCCTTTAAACAACTTCAAAACACCTCTTAGCTGTCTGACTGCAGCAACATTCTTGAAGCAGGGGAATACTCCTTGGCTTCCTGCAGTGAGGTGGCCAAGGGTCTCCATCTTGGTGCCTTGGAGGAAAAGGCTTTCTGTTCTGGTGGGTTTGAATAGAAGTTTCCAGGGAACTTGCTCTCCATTGTCACCAGTTCAAGGAGATGAGCCCCTTCCTGGATTTCCTTCAAGCCATTCATCTCAGCACTAGATAGAAGCAACATTGAATAACACTTCTGGGCCCAGGGTCTGTGGGGAGCTAAGTGAGCTCATTCAGAAGAGACATAATCCTACAGAATGTATCTAGAAGGGGCTTTGAAGTCTTGGAGTCACTGAACAGACATATTTTTCTTAGTCCATTTTGTGTTGCTATAACAGAATACCACAGACTGGGCAATTTATAAAAAAAGAACTTTATTTCTTACATCTTTGGAGGCTGGGAAGTCCAAGAGCATGGCACCAGCATCTGCTCAGCATCTGGCCAGGGCCTTCTTGCTGCATTATCCCATGGTGGAAGGTGGATGGTCAAGAGAGCACAGGGGATAGTCAGAGGAGAAGAGGCCCAAACTCATCATTTTATCAGGAGTCCACTCCCATGATAACTAATCCATTCTTTTGATAACTAACCTATTCTCATAATTAGGTATTAGTCCTTTTCACACTGCTACAAAGAACTGAAACTGGGTAATTTATAAAGGAGAGAGGTTTAATTGACTCACAGTTTAGCATGGCTGGGAAGGCCTCAGGAAACTTGCAATCATGGCAAAAGGTAAGTGGAAGCAAGGCACCTTCACAAGGTGGCAGGAAGGAGAACGAACACAGGATACACTACCAAACACTTATGAAACAATCAGATCTTGTGAAAACTCACTCACTATCATGAGAACAGCATGGGGGAAACTGCCCCCATGATCCAGTTACCTCCACCTGGTGTCTTTCTTGATATGTAGGGATTATAGAGATTATGGAGATTATAATTCAAGATGAGATTTGGGTGGAGACACAAAGCCTAACAATATCACATTATAACGGCATTAATCCATTAATGAGGGCAAAGCCCTCAGGACTTAATTACCTCTTAATGGTCTTGCCTTTCAACCCTGTTGCATTGGGATCAGGTTTCCAACATATGAACTGTGGGGAACACATTCAAATCATAGCAATTTCCCTTTAGGGGACATATCCAGGAGGTTTTCTGTTGGAGACACGTGCTGGTGAGGACACATGGATTCTGGGTTGACTCTTTTGATGGATTTTGAAGATTTGTCTATCTCTATTGTATTAACAGGCCTCCTGGGACAGAAGAGGCACACTGGCCTGGGTGGATGTAGATGCAGCCTTAGGTGGCCATCTGAGCTGCTGCCATCTGCTCAGGTCCTTTTCACGATCCATGTCAGCATCACCAGGGTCTGCCTGCCTCTCTGTGCCCACCAAAAGGAGCCTTCTGAAGACATCTTGAGGGCCTCGGTTGTTTCCACTGCTATGAGAGCACCTGTCACCCTTTTCCTTAAAGCCTCTTTGTCCCCTCTTGGTGTTCTTGTTCCTCTGCTGAAACTTACTCACTTTAAGCTATAAAGATCTATGTTTCTTTCTCTGTCCTTGAGGTCATCTCTGGTCACATCTATGAGTTAATCATAATCATCATCACATACTAGATCTTGGGTATATTCTCCTAATCAGGGGATTTATATGAAAGTGCAGAGTAGCCTTGACCTAACGTTCCCAAGAAATCTCTGAGATGTTACAGATAATCAGAAAGAATTTTTTGTAATGGAAAACTTGCAACTTATTGGTGAAGTTTCACAGGAGGCAGGAGCCACACCAGGACTGTGACACTCTCTCGCTTTGCATCCCCACCTTGCTTCTCCTATACTAACTTGGTAGCAGAGAGCAGACCAAGGAAAGCAGAAGATGGCAGAGGAAGAGGTGGCCCCAGGCAGCAGATGCTGTGAAAATCACACCCCAAGGCCAATCTATGGGCAGGTTGTCCATGAACCCCTCTTATTCCTCTAGCAAATACATATTGAGCACCTGCTTTGTGTCAGGCCCTGGAGACCCACCAAACGGAGAAAAATCTTTCTCTACATGGAGTTAAATTTCTACTGGAGAACACAGACAATGAACAGGTCAAATGGATAAAATGCATTATAATTTAATGGTGATAAGTCCTAAGAATGATGGATCAGGGAAGAGGGACAGGAAGTGTGGATAGAGGGGATGCAATTTCAGAAGGTGTTACCTAAGAAGGTGGTATTTGAACAAAGACATAATATTTGGGGAAGTGATCTATGTGGATGTCTGGGAGAGGATGTCCAGGCATTGGGGGCTGCAAGGGCAGTGCCCTAAAGATACAGAGGAGGGCAGAATGATAGGGAGGGGCAGTGGTCACTGGAGTAGCAGGAGATGGGGGAAGGAAGGTCATGGAGCAGGTCACATAGAGCTGTCCATGTGGGTCCCTGAGTGAGATAGGAGAGGATGTGTGCATGGGGTGATGTGATAGAACTTGCATATTATAAGGCTCTACCTGGTTGCTCTGATAGACCACAGAGGGCCTGGGAAAGAGGGATGCCCATTAGGAAGCTGTTGCAGTGATCCAGGTGAGAGCAGATGGAGATGTGGATCATAGGGTTTTAGTTCAGGTGGTAAGCAGTGAGTGGATGCTGGGTATATTTGTAGAGTCAAATAATCTGCTGATGGGTTGGATAAGGGGTAAAAGCAAAAGGCAGGAGACAAGGACAACTTTTGGTTTCAGCACTTGGAAGAACAGAGGGGTGATTTACTGAGATAATAAAGAGCATAGAATGAGCTATTTGGGGACTATTACAGATTTGAGGCATTTCTTAGAAATCCTACATGGAGATGTCATGTAGACCATGGGAGGTTTGTATCTGGAATTAAGGGGCAAGGTCAGGGCTGGAGATATTAATTTGGGAGCCATTGACAGATGGAAATAAAAGGCATGGGAGTGGATGAGAGCACTAATCATAACTGCTGACATTTATTGAATGAATCCCATGTGCCAGACACTGCATTAATTTATTTACCTTTATCAACTCATTCAATTTGTGCAACCATCCTATGTAGTAGGTGTTCTTGTTTTTCCTTTTTACAGGCAAGGAAACTGAAGTGTAAACAGGTTACATAAGTTAGCTGAAATTCTTAAAGGTAGCCACTGTTGGGGTGAGACTTTAAATCCAGGCAGAGAACTCCTGAGAACAATCCAAGGCTGAACTGAGGGCAGCTCCCAGCCTCCAGACAGGAAAAATCCAGGCCCTCAGTTCTACAGCAGCAAGAAAATAAATTCTGCCAACAACCTGAGGGTGTGCAGAAGCAGATCCTTCCCCAGTTGAGCCTCCAGATGGAAACACAGCCCAATCCAGCCAGCAAGTTGATTGTTGTCTTGTGTGAGACCCTCTCCCTGTCACACCTTGCATAAAATATTTTTCTTTGCTTCTTTTATTCTTTCAAGCAGCATTTGATACTCATTTTAAACTGGCTTTGCTGCTCAGCAATGTTTTGCTTGGGAGTGGTGTGTGTGCATGCATATGTGTTTTCTAGAGATATGTCAGATTGTGGAAAGTACAGGGAGCATGGCATTAGGCTCTGTGCACAAGGTGAGAAGTTCAGCCACACCATTGTGTTTCTCTACACAACATCAATGAACCAGATATCAGGCCTGGATGAAGCCCAGCCTTGGAAATTGGAAGATGCCAGCCCCCTTCAGTTCCTTAAACAAGGATCCCTGGATTGTAATCTCCACAAGAGCAGGGCACGTCTGCCTCATCTATCATTGTATCTCCATTGCTAACCTCAGTGCTGAACATCTGTGGGGAAAATGAAAGCACAGGAATTTGAAGAGCCACCCATAGAAACTGTTTCCTCAAGCTATCCCTGCTTTTCAGTGTTCACAGAACCCACACTTTGCTCAGAAGATTTTAAGTTTCCCTCACAGCTGATGGAAAGTTTGGGCACAACATGACTTGGTATTTTGTTCAGATCTCACACAAGGCTGCAGTTGAGTTATTGGCTGGGCTGTGTTCTCATCTGGAGGTTCGACTGGGGAGAGATCTGTTTCCAAGCTCTCTCAGGTTGTGGGCAGGTGGGACTGAGGGCACAGCAGTTTGTTGGCTGTTGGCTGGAGGCTGCTTTCAGGTTCTAGAGGATGCCCACAGTTCCTTGCCAGGTGGGCACCCTCCACAGGGCTGCTTAAGGTATCAAGCCAGCCAGGAGAATCTCTGGCACCAATCTACTAAGACAGAGTGTTTTATTTTTTAATTTTTTTATTTATATAAATGTATGGGTATAGGTGTAATTTTCTTACATGAATAGATTGTATAGTGGTGAAGTCAGGGCTTCTAGAGTATCTGTTATCCTAATAACGTATATTGTGCCCATTAAGTAATTTCTCATCATCTATCTGCTTCCCACCCCCTCACACTTCTGAGTCTCTATTACCTATCATTCCACACTCTATGTCCATGTTCTCACTTATAAATGGGAGCACATTATTCAGCTTCCATTCGTAAGTGACAACATATGATATTTGTTTGTTTCTGAGTCGTTTCTCTTAAGATAATGGTCCCTAGTTCCAAACATGTTGCTGTGAAAGACATGATTTCATTCTTTTTGTAACTGGATGGTAATCCGTTGTGCATATACACCACATTTTCTTTATCTCTTCATCCATTGATGGACATTTAGGTTGATTCCACATCTTTGCTATTGTGACTAAACATATGAGTGCAGGTATGTATGTTTTTGATATAATGGTTTCTTTTCCTTTGCGTAGGATACCCCGTGGTGGGATTGCTGATTTGAATGAAAATTCTATTTTTATTTCTTTGAGACATCTCCCTAGTATTTTCCATAGAGGTTGTACTAATTTACATTCCCATCAACAGTGATAAGCATTCCCTTTTCTCTGTGTCCTCACCAATTTCAAAGTATTTTATAACCGAATCATAGCAGTGACTTCCCGTCACCTTTCCTGCATTCTACTAGTTAAAAGCAAGTCACAGGTCCCTTCCACACTCCAGTGGAGGGGACCCCACAAAGGTGTAGACACCAGGAGCTGAGGGAGCATAACTTCTGCCAGTCGTCTGGGGTCAATGAGGGGCTCATCTCTTTCAGGAAGGTTCATGGCTTCCTGTGCTCATCTCCACGTTATGTTGGAAGGAGGGAAATCTCTGCTACTCTGAATTCAGAGGAGGGGTTTTCATGGACATTTTTGGGGTTGAAATCAGCCAAGCATCTCCTGTAGGCACTGAAACCAGACCATTGGCAGTCCAGGTCCCCCAGGAAGCTGGCATGCTCCTGGAGGAGACAGGTGATAAACAACTATACATAGAGATCATTTCAGCTAGAGATGATGTGTGAAGGAAATAAGCAGAGTGATGTGGTACGGATCGACGGGCAGGGGCAGAGCCTCTGGTGGAGTGATAGGCGAGGCTCCTCTCAGCAGGTGGCACATGACACACTCTGTGTTGGGGGGCTTTGGAACACACCCTTTCCTGTCTCTCTTGCCTCTTCCAGTTGTGTCATTCAGCCTCAGCAGCAGCAGGAGAGACTGATCTGCCGCCAAGGAGTTGACATGATTATGCAAGTCTTTTAGCAAATGAGCTGTCGTTTTTGCAGTCAGTAGTCAGGACCCCCAGGCTTCTATGCCACCCATGCCTTTGCATTTCTGACACATTTCCTCAACACTGGCACGTGTCCAGGGTCCTCAGTGCCACAGTCCCTCCTCTTGGAAGACATGTTTCTGCTTAACATTTTATACATCCTGGAAATTTAAATATTTTTCAAGATGCCAAAAGAACAACCCTAATAAGTGAGTGTTTGGTGAAGAGGTGCCAGATCCAGAGAACATGGCTGGGAGGGAGATGTTAAGCCAAGGAGCCCTCTGACATCTCATACTGTACCTGGCTCACATTGTCCATATTGGCTATGGACAGTCTGTGTTGGAGGGAGCATGGTCTGTTCACCATACTTACCCTGTTGGTGCAGGAGGGATCCCCCATCCTAGGTAGTGTCAGGTGGTTGGACCTTCAATCCCTGTCACTGGAAGGCGATCAGGGGCTCATCTCTTTTATGAAGCTTCACAGGATCCACAGCATTTATTAGCCACATGTATTCACCACCCAGGGCCAAGCAGGGACCATGCACTCGGGAGCAGAGGGAGCTGGCAGGGGCTGTGGGGGGTGGGGGAAGCTTTGCAGGGACAAGAGGGTGGTGGGTGGCTTCTGGTCCCTTGGGAGGATGGGATTGGCTTGTTTGAATAGTTTGTTTTTTGTTTTCGTTTTTTGAGACAGGGTCTCACTCTATCACCTGGGCCGGAGAGCAGTGGCTTGATCACGGTTCCCTTTAGCTTTGAACTCCTGGGCTCAAGAGATCCTCCCACCTCCACCTCCTGACTAGCTGGGACTACAGGCATATACCAACATGCCTGGCTAGTTTTTAAATTTTTTGTAGAGATGGAGTCATGCTATGTTGCCTAGGCTGGTCTCGAACTCCTGGGCTCAAGCAATCCTCCCGCCTTGGCATCCCAAAGTATTGGGATTACAGGTGTGAGCCACTGCATCAGGTCTTGTTTGAGTAATCTTGTGGTCTGACAGGGAAGAGTAGCTTGAGGATCAGGTGGGAGGCTGCTGGTCTTGCTGATAAAGGAACTGGCCAGGTGGGGGCCTTTTTTGCAGGGTCAGGGCATAGCTCGTAAGAGCTGGGAATTCAGTTAGGCCCCTGTGGCTCAAAGCTGCTGAGGATGTACATGAACTTTCAGGCTTCACATTACAGGGAGTTTATCACTGTAGGGAGGTTAGCAGCATCTCCAGCCCCTTCCCCCAAGATTTGAGTACCCACCCCCCATTATTACAACCAAAAATGTCTCCAGGAGAGGTGGGGGCCAAATGGAATCTGGTTGAGAACCAGTGGTCTAGGTTGACCATATTTTGGAGTCAGCACTTGCAGCTAGGTGGTCATACCCATAGGATGCTTTCAGGGGCTCACAGCTTCCATGAGGATGATGTAAAACTTCTTTACGGTGGCTCCCAGGAGCCTCTGCACTATCACCTTCGCCACTTCATCCCCCATGTCCGTTGCATGAGTCCCTGGCTTCACCCGATGGCTCTATTCATGGTCCTAAACTCGTTACAGCTTTTCCAGTTTCAGACCCCTGCTCCTGTGAACCCCCCAATCCATCTCCACCTCTCCTGCTTCCACCCTTCACTGAGCTCCTGGTGAACCACCAACTGTATGCTAAGCCCCTTCTCCCTTGAATTCACATTGTCTATTGCCCTTCTTGCCACAGAATTCATGGTTAACGAAATTCCACCTATTCCTTGAGACAGAGCCTCTGAATCAGAGGCCTCATGACTGGATTATCTGTTACTCCATAAATACAGAGACCCACGGGGTGTCAAGTCTTGTCTTAGATGCTGGGACCACAGAGTGTTGTGGCTGACTGTTTGACGCTCTTCTCCAGTGGATAGGCCATGAGGTGCTAGAAGTCAGGGACTGACTGGGGCATGTTTTTCTCTCCTTGCTGTAGTAGTTGCTCAACAAATTCTAATAGAGTGAACAAATGCTCTGTCTTCTGCAAACCTTGTCTGTACTTCCCCAGACTTCTCTGCCTTCTCTTCCTTTCTGCCTGGAGAATGATTTGAACGTCTCACTCTCTTCTGAAGCCTACCACAAAATCCTTCTTCCAATCTTGTTTTCACTGGGCATTTGCAAACACCACTGTACTGTCTTTCATAGTACATAGTTGTGTACATGATTTCTCCTTACTGAACCCCAAATTCCTCATGGGTAGTGTATTAGCCAGGGTTTCCTAAAGGAACAGAACTAATAGGATAGATGTATATATGAAGTGGAGTTTATTAGGAGAATTGATCACACGATCACAAGGTGAAGTCCCACAATAGACCACCTGCAAGCTGAGGAGCAAGGAAGCCAGAGTCCCAAAACTTCAAAAGTAGGAAGCCAGCAGTGCAGCCTTCAGTCTGTGACTGAAGGTCCAAGAGCCCCTGGCAAACCACTGGTGTAAGTCCAAGAGTCCAAAAGCTAAAGAATCTGGGGTCCGATGTTTGAGGGCAGGAAGCATCCAGCACGGGAGAAAGATGGAGGCTGGAAGACTCAGCAAGTCAAGTCCTTCCACATTCTTCTGCCTGCTTTATTCTAGCTGTGCTGGCAGCTGATTAGATTAGGCACCCTCAATCTGGGTGGGTCTGCCTCTCCCAGTCCACTGACTCAAATGTTAATCTCCTTTGACAAGGCTCTCACACCCAGGAACAATACTTTGCATCCTTCAATCCAATCAAGTTGACACTCATTATTAACCATCACAAGGTGGGACAAGGACTTATACTTCCTTAGGTCCCAACAACCTGCAGCCTTGTGCCAGGCAGGATGGCTGAGCCAGTGCCCACCTGGGGGCCTGCCCTGTGAGCCTCACTCTCTTTTCTCTGCTTGTCAAGCAACTGGTGTAGACTCAGAAGTTTCTAGACCCCTCCCAGCTTTGTGATTTTGAGACTCTGTGTCCTTGCTGCAGGAAGGTGTTTTGGGCCCTTATTCAGTTGCTGCATGACCTTTACACGGATTTTTGTGTCACTTTGACTATTTTTACGACGAGATCCTGCCGGGGCTAGGATGGGAGCGTTTGCATCTGGGAACTGGCATGATGTGGAGCTTGCTGAGATTGATGTTTCCCGGCTTGCCCCCGATTTCGGCCTGCCTTTTTGGTGGAAGTGGTTTTCCGTGAGCACCCCGGCTGGGTAGTAATTGTCCTGGAGCTGCCTTGTAAACACAGTTAAGATGCCATTAGGTCTGGCCGCAGATAAAGCATCTAAACCACAAATATTCTATTGATTACTCTCTGTTATGGCAATGCAGGGCTTTCCTTCTTGTTTTCTTTCCCATGATTAAAAAGAAGAGTTGCTGGAAACTAAAGGAAGCTTTATTGTTCTTTCCCTAAATCAATGCTGTTGCTTTATATAAAATAAAGGAGAAAAAAATAACAGTCTTGCAAACATTTTTATTTGCCAAGTTAAGCTGACCTCCAGGGACACAGGCATTCTAGCACTTAGAAGTCAACTCTCACTGACACTTGTTTGCCAGAAGTTTCTGGGGAAAACTGTTTAATAAAGGGCCCAACAAACAAGACCCATTCAATTTTCTCCAATTATACACGGAAAGTAACTTTTGCTCACTCCATAGTTTTCCTCTTTGCCTCGGGTCTTTTTAGGGCTGGTTTAAATCAAAGCCTGTACAGGAGAGAAGAAAAGCTTCATGATCTCTTTGCTGAGGGTGGCTTGCAACAAATTAGAAAGAAATAGAATATTCCCGTAATATTCAAATGCCTTTATTTGGCCTTACATATCAGCAATTATGTTATTCGATTTCTCATGGTGCAGGGCTGTGTGAGCCATCTTCCAGAAATGAACCCCAGGTTTAGTTTGTTTGCTGTTGGCTGAGATTCAGGTTTGAGTTCAGTGCAGATCTTAGAAAGAGGCTGGGCTGCTTCCAGACCCTTAGCTGCTTGCATCAGACCAAGGACTAAGGTGAAGCAGGTGGCTCCTCGGTGCTAAATTTAAGGAGGCGCTCGCTGTTGGGGCTAAGTGATCACTGACCCTGCATTCCTCTGAGACTGGAGCCTCCTTAAAAGCGAGGAGCCTCCTCACCTACCTTGCCCCTGCCCTGTTCCACCTCAGTCTGATGCAGGTCTGAGTTTTGGAATGGATTCATGGGAGTTTGATTGACTGGTTAATGCAATCTAGTCTGGTTTTACATAGACCAACCATTGACCCTTGGGATGTGCAAATTACTGTGGCTGGGTAGAGGGAAGGGCCTTTCTCCTAGGGCATTGTGTAGATTGTGGGGTGAAATTAAAAAAAAAAAACAGTTCCTCCACCTGTGTTAGGGTTGAATTGTGCCTCCTTGCCTCAAATTCCTGTGCTGAAGTTCTAAGACTCAGAGCCTCAGACATGACCTTATCTGGAAGTAGAGCTGCTGCAGTTGTCATCAGTTAGGATGAGGTCCTGCTGGAGAAAGGAAGCCTTCATCCCTAAGGACTGGTGTTCTGATAAAAAGGGGAAATTTGGACAGTTGCACACACAGGGAGAATAGCATGCGAAGATCAGAGTGATGCTGCCACAGGCCAAGAAACTTTCAGAAGTCGAGGGAGTGTATTAGTCTGTTTTCATACTGTTGATAAAGACCTACCTGAGACTGTGTGATTTATAAAGAAAAAGAGGTTTAATGGACTCACAGTTCCTTGTGGTGGGGAGGCCTCACAATCTTGGCAGAACATGAAAGGCTCATCTTTTTTTTTTGAGATGGAGTTTTACTCCTGTTGCCCAGGCTGGAGTGCAATGGTGTGATCTTGGCTCACCAAAACCTCTGCCTCCTGGGTTCAAGCAATTCTCCTGCCTCATCCTCCTGAGTAGCTGGGATTATAGGCATGCACCACCATGCCTGGCTAATTTTGTATTTTTAGTAGAGATAGGGTTTCTCCATGTTGGTCAGGCTGGTCTCGAGCTCGTGACCTCAGGTGATCCACCCACCTCGGCCTCCCAAAGTGCTGGGATTACGGGCATGAGCCACTGTGCCCTCCCGAAAGGCACATCTTACATGGTGGCAGACCAGAGAGATAACGAGAACCGAGTGAAAGGGGTTTCCTCCTATAAAACCATCAGATCTCGTGAGACTTATTCACCACCAGGGGAACAGTATGGGGGAAACCGCCCCTGTGATTCAATCATTCCCCACCAGGTCCCTCCCACAACATGGGGGAATTACGAGAGCTACAATTCAAGATGAGATTTAGGTGTGGACTCAGCGACAGCATATCAGGGAGCATGGCCCCGCCCAGGGCTTGATCTTAGACTTCTGCACTCCAGG
Source organism: Symphalangus syndactylus (assembly GCF_028878055.3). Lineage (NCBI taxonomy): Eukaryota > Metazoa > Chordata > Mammalia > Primates > Hylobatidae > Symphalangus > Symphalangus syndactylus. The sequence continues at coordinate 32,709,697 of NC_072444.2, read as the reverse complement.
ACCACAAAACTATAAAGTCACATTGGTGAAGCCCCTGGTTTGTTATGACAGGCTTAGCAAAATGACACAACACATTGATCCAGAAGCATCTCCGTGTTGATCACTGGGCGGTTTCCGCTGTGGTGTCTCTGCTTCTAGTGGGCTTCTCATGTGACTGTGCGATTTTGTACTGTTCTGATTGTACTTTAATTCATGTCTTTCATGGTGTTGTCTTTGATGGCTATCCTCTCAGCGGGAGATGTTCCCCCGATGTGCGACCTGGAGTGGGGTGGGGCAGCCCTGGCTGGTTGGAGACCAGGCCTCACAACCCCCTGAAGCTGTCCTGGTTTGGTCCACACCTCATGCTTGGCCGGTTTATTCTTCAGAGGCGAGCAGTTTGATCTTCTCAGCCAGTTGCTGGATGTTTTTCTCCCAGTGATTGTCCGGAAATGCCAAATCAAAGGCAAGGTACACGCAGAGGGGGCTGCATCTCATGCTAATTACTAGCCAGCGTGTTTACAGAAAGCTGCGTTAGGGAGAATTTCCTCCCCTCATCTCTGGGCTAGCGGTGCTCAGAAGGCATAATGAGAAGGCTCAGCAGTGGAAATAGCATGCATTTGCATACTTCTCGGCTGCGATAATGTAATTCGGAACGCCCAGTTGCTGATGAATGCCACTTAAAGTTCATTCCTGTTTTTGTCACTCTGTGCTACTTGAAATTGAAATTGGAGAGGAGACACTTGGGGCGGGGGGTCGGGGATGGAATTCAGTGTCCACAGAAACGATTTTGTGCTCTGATCAACTCCAGTGAACGGAGCTCAGAAATGCCAAGCAGACCTCCTGGACCCTAGGGTGGGACTGTCCTGCCGTTTATCAGGACACACAGCCCTGGCCCTGCCCCTCGCATCACACATTCCTTCCATTTGCATCCACGTGGGACATTTCTCCGGATCTGGTTAAACTGCACTTGATGGTTTCCTTCCGTGATGACCTGATGACCACCAGGGGCTATTTTATGTTAAGGTTGTCCTTTCTGTGCCACTTAGGGAAGTTATCTTTGGATTTCTTTCTTCTTTTCCTTCCTTCCCCTTCCCTTCCCCTTCCTTCCTCCCTCCCTCCCTTCACATCTTCCCTCCTTCCCTCTTTCCCTTCCTCCTCCTCCTCCTTCCTCCTCCTCCTCCTTCCTCCTCCTCCTCCTTCCTCCTCCTCTTCCTCCTCCTCCAGGATCGCTCAGACTCACTCCCCCAGGCTGGAGTGCAGTGGTGCCATAATAGCTCACTGCAGCCTCAATCTCCCGGGCTCAAGCAATCTTCCCACCTCAGCCTCCTGAGTAGCTGGGACTACAGGCATGCACCACCACTCCCACCTAAGTTTTGATTCTTTTTTTGTTGAGACAAGGTCTCACTATGTTGCCTAGGCTGGTCTTGAACTCTTGGGCTCAAGCGATCAATCCCCCCAACTTTGGCCTCCCAAAGTGCTGGCATTACAGCATGAGCTACCACGTTAGGTTTGGATATCTTGCAAGTTCCAATTTTTTTTTCCAAGTCAGTCTTGGAGACAGTCAGACTGATGAGCAGGCGGACAAGCATGACTGGGAAGGAGTCAAGGCTACCCCGACACGCCAAGGCTACTGGGCCTCTGGACCCCGAGGCAACCACAGATAGTTCACTTGGTGGTTTCACTCCCATGGAAAACTAGTTTTGCTTTTTTTAAATGAGGGGAAGGAGAATCTCAAGACACAGATGACTGACACTGGAAAATCAGCCTTTGAAGAATCAAGAGTCAGAAAAAATAGCAGTTGGAGCCAGGTATGCTATCTCATGCCTGAAATCTCAGCACTTTGGGAGGCCAAGGAGGGAGGAGCTCATCCAAGGTCACACAGCTTCAAAGTGATGACATATGGATTTGCTTCTGGGTCTGTGTGAGTCTCCTGCGGCTGCTGTCAAAAATTGCCATGGACTGGGTGGCTTCAAACAGCAGAAACTTACTTTCTCACAGCTCTGGCGGATAGGAGTCTGAAATCACGGCGTTGGCAGGATGATGTTCTCTCTCACGGCTCTGGGGAAGAATTCTTCCTGGCCTCTTTCAGTGGCTGGTGGCTTCCAGCAGTTCTTGTTCCTTGGCTTCCAGCGGCATCGCTCCCATCTCTGCCTTGATTGTCATGTGGCTGTCTCCTCCCGGTGTGTGTCTGTGTTTTCACCGGCCAGTGGATCGAGAGCCTATCCTAATCTAGTACGACCTCATTTTAATGAGATTACATCTGCAAAACCCTCCTTCCATATAAGGTCACATTCTCAGGGGCTGGGGTTGGAACTTCCATAGCTCTTTTCAGGGAACACGACTTAACCCACAACACCACTTAATGCCTTCAGCACATGGCTGTCAGAGGGAAGTTTGTTTGAGAACACAGTGGTGGTGCTAGAATGAACAGACCTCCTGTGCAGCAGCCGCCTAATGTCTTAACCACGGATCCAGAAACACCTCCCCTCCATTGCTGCAAACAGGAGAGGCAGCAGCAGCTCACCTGCGAGTGTGAGATAAGGTGGGAGCTGTTGTCATCGTGTGTTGTGAAAGACACGTTGTGTTCACAAGGGACCTGGATGCAATGACCCCCGTGAAGGTGATCTTGCTGGAGCGAGGCAGCCCCTGCCCACTAGATGGTTTTGGGCTGAAGATGGACCCAGGGCTTACATGCTCCTTCATACCCGACACCTGGCCCAGAAGAAGTGTCCAACTTCCCAGAATATGACGCTGGTGATGCCTCCAACCAGATGCAGGGCTCCGATCTCTTTGGCCCCTGCTCTCATCCATCACCTGCCTCACCTTCACCTGCCTCACCACCTCCCCCACCTCTCTCTCCACCTCCCCCTGCCTCTCTACCTCCACCTCTCTCTGCACCTCCACCTGCTTCTCTACCTCCACTTGCCTCTCTATCTTGACCTGCTTCTCCACCTCCCACTGCCTCTCTCTCCACCTCCCACTGCCTCTCTACCTCCACCTGCCTCTCCACCTCCATCTGCCTCTCTCCACCTCCACCTGCCTCTCCACCTCCACCTGCCTCTCCAGTTCCACCTGCCTCTCTCCACCTCTACCTTCCTCTCTTTCCACCTCCCCTGCCTCTCTCTCCACCTCCACCTGCCTATCTCGACCTGCCTCTCTCTCCATCTCCACCTGCCTCTCCACCTCTACCTGCCTCTCCACCTCCACCTGCCTCTTCACTTCCACCTCACCTCCCCCTGCTTGGGCCTCCCTTGGCCCCCACCTCCCCTGCTTTCATCTCTCCCTTTCACAGTGAAAGCCTTTCATGCTTCCCACCCAGTTTTGTATAAGTGTAGAGGGCTGGGGACCTGGGGCTGGGCTTGGAGAAGAGGAGATGGTGGGTGATGGGATAGTGCTGGCTCTTTCTCAGTGGGGAGACTCAGGAGGCTAGGGTCCTAATTCTGTGTCTGCCACTTGCCAGCATGTGGTTCTAGGGAACCTTTATCCTGAGCCTTGGTCTCCTTACATGGGGAACAGGTTCCTGTGACCTTCTTTGTCCAGCCTCTCAGGGTTGCTCTGCAAACCCTCAGGTATCATGGTGGATCCCCAGTGATCCTGTAAACCATGAGCATGGACATTAGAATCGCCCAGGGGTTTTGGAATGTCCCCATGCTCAGGCCATGCCCAGACCCATTAAACCCTAATCTGCCTGCAGCGTTGTTTGAAAGAACCCCCGGTGATTCCAGTGAGCTCTGAGACTGAGAACTATGGCTGCAAACCCCAAAGCCACAGACAGGCACAAGGAGATTGTCCAATACTCTCCAGCTGGCAGGAAGGTGTCATCTGTGAAAGGCCTGGGGTAGAGAGGGGCTGGTGGAGAGAAGGTGCCCTGCAGAATAAAGCCCTGTCCCCAGGGACCTGAACGGGATGAATGGTGACCCCCAGAAAGATATGTCTCCCTCCTAACCCCTAGAACACGTGGATGAGAACTGATTTGGAAAAAGAGTCTTTGCAGATGTAATTAAGAATGTTGAGAGGAAATTCTTATCTAGATAATAATTCTAGATTATCAGCAGGGATCTTAAATCCAACCATGAGTGTTATGGGTAGAACCTCCATAAAAGGGTAGAATGGGTAGAATCTCCAAAAAAGATGTGTTGCAGTACTAACCCCCAGCACCTCACAATGGAAGCTTATTTGTAAGTGAGATCTTGTAAGTGAGATCTTTACAGAGGTAATCAAGTTAAAACAAAGTTGTTAGGGTGGGCCCTAATCCAATAGGACTGGTGTCCTTACACAAAGGGGAATTTTGGATATAGAGACACACACAGAGGGAAGATGATGTGGGGTACAGGAAGAATATGGCATCTTCAAGCCAGAGATCACGTGAGGCTGCCAGGGGCTGTGAGAAAGGCCCAGACAGATGCTCACAGCCCCAGAAGGAACCAGCCCTGCCCACTCCTCAATCTCAGACTTCTGATCTCTAGACTGTGGGAGAGTAACTTGTTTTAAGTCACTCTGCTTTTTGGCACATTGTCACTGCAGCCCTAAGAAAGTGGCTCAAGTGTCTTCATCAGCTCACAGAACAAGGAGAAGCCGGCCAAGGAAGACGGAAGCAGAGATTGAGGTGATGTGGCCATAAGCCAGGGTATCCCAGGAGCCACCAGAAGCCGGAAGAGGCAGCAAGGATCCTTCCCTAGAGCCTCCGGAGAGAGCACAGCTTTGCCCACACCTTGCCCACACACTTCTGGTCTGCAGAGCTCCAATAGAATAAATTTCTGTGGTTTAAGCCAACTGGTTTGTGGGGATGTCATGACAGGAAACGAATCCAGGATGTTTCCTGCAGACCAAGACTGAGGGAGGGCAGGCGGAGAAGTTAAGCCTTGGCATTCAGCTGGCTCTGCCACCGAGAGCCATGCATCTTGGAGTGTATTAACCTTTGTGTGCTGCAATCTTCCTCTCCTGGTTCCGCCTGTGGCTGCAGGGCAGATGATGATGGATGGCGGATGATGATGGACACCTGCATTGGTCAGCCTGGGTCACCGTAACAGCACTGCAGGCTGGGTGGCTCCAACAGAAACTGACCGTCTCACAGTCAGGGAGCCTGGATGCCCAAGATCAAGGTGTCATTTGCAGGGTGGTTCCCTCTGCAGACTGTGAGGGAGTGGCCATTTCACACCTCTCTCCAGCATCTGCCATCTGCTGGCACTTCCTGGCAGTCCTTGGCTCGTGGCTGCATCACTCCAGGCTCGGCCTCTGTCTCTACGTGGCTGTCTTCCCTTTGTCTCTACATTCTCTTCTGACAAGGACACCAGTCCTACTGGATTAAGGCCCACCCTCATAATATCAACTGGCCTGCATTTGCAAAGACCCTATTTCCAAATAAGGGACAGTCTTTTTTTTTTATGGTTTGGGGGGACACAATACAATCAATAGAGAGCCTCTCAAGGCTGTAGTGAAAGTTCAGGAAAAGGATGGAGGGAAAACACTGAGTGTGCAGTCACCCAGCAACCAGAGCAATACCACTACCATCTGCCCACCTGTGGTGCCACCCTCCCTGAGCCCACGGGGTGCAGCCCTGCTCCAGATGGGCCAGTCTAGGGGTGGTCTGTCTCCTCTGGGCTTGGCCAAGCTGAGAAAGAACCAGAGGAGGGCTGTGTGCTCACTACATGGTGGTCCTTGATGATTCTGCCTGCCATAGAGCACCTGTTCCCCAGGCTCGATGACTTTATTTTCTCCTTCCCGTCCTTCCCCCTCCTCTCAGCTTTCTGGGGCTCCTTGGCTCAGATCTGCTCTAGCCACTGAGTTCCAGTTTGTGCTCTGAGAGTCCCATGCCTGCCCTATGCTTCCAGATCCATTTTCCCATTTGCTTTTCCATGAAACCCTGCGCAGAAAGCGTTTGGCTCTCCACTTCTACAGCAGCGTGGGGATCCGCTGTATTCCTGGGGAAGAGGTGGCAGGGCTGAGGTTTGCAGCATCGTTTTTCCAGGTGTTTTGCCTCCCTGAGAATCTGGTTCCTCCCATGAGACTGCGAGATACTCTGGATTCTAGAAAACTGTAGGTTAGGTTTGCAGGGCGGCTGCAGGAGACACAGAAGCCTCGTTTTCCATAACACCAGCCTGGGGCACAGAGCGGCCTTTGCTCTGAGAGCTCATGATGAGTATTTTGTTAGAGCTTCACGTCCCCTCTCTGTCCTCCTCTCTCACGCAGGAGCTCCGGGGGTTGCTTCTGTCTTGGTTCATTTGTGAAGGATATCTCCAGCCAATGGGATCTGGTGGGAGGTGGGGTGGATTGTGCCTTCCTGTGTAGGGATGAGCCTCTTCCCCAAGATGGCCTGTAACCTTCAGAGCAGTTAAGAACTGAGGGCGGCTGGGCACGCTGGCTCAGGCCTATAATCCCAGCACTTTGGGAGGCTGAGGTGGGTGGATCACAAGGTCAGGAGTTTGAGACCAGCCTGGCCAATATGGTGAAACTCTGTCTCTACTAAAAATACAAAAATTAGCTGGGCGTGGTGGTGGGTGCCTGTAATCCCAGCTACTTGGGAGGTGAGGCAGGATAATTGCTTGAACCCAGGAGGCGGAGGTTGCAGTGAGCTGAGATTGAGCCACTGCACTCCAGCCTGGGCCACAGAGCGAGACTCTGTATCAAAAAAAGAACAGAGGGCTTAGGAACAATCACTGGGTTTTATTCTACATAAAATAAGCAAGGTATGGTGGCGTGACTCTAAGTGCAGTACCATTGATGTCAGATCCAGGAATAACTGATAATTTTCTGTTTTGCATCTGTCCCATTTACAGACCTTATCTCCTTTACTGTTTGTGGAAGCAGCTCTTGGGGAGGGATGAAGATTGCTCTGGAGGTCACAGCATGGTGGCAAGAGCCGGAGGGACAGCTGTGCACCCAGGCTGGAGTCTTGGCTCTGTCCCAGCCTGGGTCCTGAGTGTGGCCAGCTCACTTTCTCTCTAGGCAGGTCTTCTGTTGGACGGACAGTGCATTGGTGGGTTGGGTCCAACCCGGACTCTGCCCTTTACTGGCAGGTCATCAATCTCTTGGGACTTTCATAATAAATGACCACAATCTGGGGGCCTTAGAGCAACAGGAATTCGTTCTATCACCGTTCTGGAGGCCAGATGTCTAAAATCAAGGTGTTGGCAGGGCTCTGCCCCCTTTTTAGTAGGGATCAGTCAATAAGGTGAGACTTTGGTTTCCCTGGAACCCTAAGTAAATTCTATATTCTTTTGATAAAAACCCTGAAATGATTTTATTCTTCATAAGGAAACATGTCAACATTAGAAGATGGGAGGAGTGAGGGGAGATAGGGCTGAGCTTTAGAGTAGAAAAATTCAAGGATTTATTTTCAAGGGGGATCCTTCCTGCCTCCCCCAGCTCCTGGTGCTTTGCCGGGAAAGTGTGGCCTTCCTGGGCTCACAGCTGCGTCACTCCCATCTCCATCCTCATCATCATCCCTTGGCGTCTCCCTTGTGTGTGTCTGTCTTCCCATGGCTGTCTTCTTAAAAGAACACCAGTCACAGTGCAGGTAGGGCCCGCCTACTCCAAGATGACCTCATCTTTACTAATTACACCTGCAATGACCCTATTTTCAAATGCCGTCTCATTCTCAGGCACTGGAAGTTGGGACTTCAACATTTCTTTTTTTGAGGGACAGTTCTACCACGACAGTCATTTTGGGTAAGGGAACCTTTCCTGGCCTTGATTTCATCCTCTGTGAAATGGAGACAGTCATGGTACCCACCCCAGAGAGTTGTCTTGAGAATTAAAAGAGTAAACGGATGTGCATCTTCCTTAGTGATGCTACGTAAGGTCGCTGTTACCCGTTGCCGCAAATCTGGAGTTCTGGGACTGGCAAGTTACTGTTCCAGTGGCTTCACAGAACTGCAAAGTGGCCACATGGATGCAGGAAGACAGCTCCGTGACCCTACACTGATTAAAGGCACTGCTTACCCATCGTGTCCCTTTGATGAGGAGAACATGGGGCAATGTGCTAATCTTTTAAATACATGCGATTTTTTGGTGGATTATCTTTCAATACCGGGACTCAATGGAAGAGAATAAAGAATGAGAGGCTCCTGGCTGGTTGAAAGGTTCAGGCTCCTACCTCTGAATCTCCCTCCCTCATTAAAAAATCGAATAATTCTAAAAATACCTGGAAGGGACACAGGCAGCTCTCCCCAAGGAGCTCCAGGGCTGGTGGCTGGCCTTGATCTCCCAGTTTTTAGCCATTTCTAGGAGGAATTGGGCCCATCCAGCTCTCAGATGTCGCCGAAAACAGGGTAAGTCCAGGTGCCTTGTGAACTACGCCCAAGGGCCTGTGTATTTGCTCATTTGGGAGACAACAGAAGACAAACAGGCTGCTGACTTTTTGGAGTAGCCACATTTGCTAGCAAAAGAAACTCAAGCTTCCATTTTATTTCCGTTATGAGCTTTGATTAGACTTCCCAAATTCTTTGTTGTTGCTGTTGCCTGCATGATGCCTGACCTGTGATCTGAGCCCATTGTCCAAGTCAGGCTGTCAGCACTGAGCCTGTGAGGCATTTGTGTCATTTGCCAAAATGTCTTCCACCTGCATGTCTCCTACTTCTGCTCACAGGTGAGAGTTCACTTCTGGGCCTGTTTAATTTAGAAGTGGCCACGTGACTTGCTTTGGCAATGAAATATGAAGTGTTTTATTTTTTTTCTTTTGAGACAGAGTCTTGCTCTGTCACCCAGGCTGGAGTGCAGTGGTGCGATCTCAGTTCAGTGCAACCTCCATCTCCTAAATTCAAGCAATTCTCTGCCTCAGCCTCCCTAGTGGCTGGGATTACAGGCGCCCACCACCACGCCTGGCAAAGTTTTGTATTTTTAGTAGAGATAGGGTTTCACCATCTTGGCCAGGCTGGCCTTGAACTCCTGACCTCATGATCCACCCGCCTTGGTCTCCCAAAGTGCTGGGATTACAGGTGCAAGCCACCATGACTGGCCAAAATGTGAAGTGTTTAATTGCTGGCTCTCAAAGCTCCCGCCCTCCTTTCCCCACCATGGGGATCTTGTAGGATGTGTTGATCTGGGTGGCACCGCATTGCTCAGCTAGTTGAGAGAACAGTGGCCCTAGTGGGGCACAGCTGACCTGGCGTGAGTGAGCAATGAACTTCACTAGGGTCATGTCACTGATGGTGCTTTGTGACTGCAGATACCCTGGCCTATCTGGATAGATGCACTGATGTTATGTATTTTCCAGAAGAGTCATATAAGCATGGAACCCCAGAAAAAGTCAGGAAACCTGACGTCTAACTCTGATTTCACGAGGCCAGGGTAGCCACATGACCGCCTGTCGTCAGCAGAATAAGAGTTCCCCAAAGAAGTCCCTGTTCTAATCCTGGAAACCTGTGAATGTGACCTTTCATGGCAAAAGGGCCTTTGTGGATGGGACCAAGCTGAGGATCTCGATGGGGAGGCCATCCTGGCTTATCCAGGTGGGTTCAATGTCATCACAGGGTCCCTCCAAGGGAGGCAAAAGGGACAAAACCAGAAAAAGGAGGTGTGATGATGGAGTGCAGGTGGGAGGGATGCACTTTGCAGATGGGGGAAGGGGCTGCTGGCCACAGAACAGGAGGCCCAAGAAGCTGGAAGAGGCAAAGAAACTGATTCTCCCCAGAGCCTCTGGAAGGAGCCAGCCCTGACAACAGCTTGACTGTGTCCCTGTAAGACTCGGTGCAGACATCTGAGCTCTAGGACTTTCACCCAGAAGGTGACACGTGTTGTTTTAAGCCACTACCTTTGTGGTAAACTGTTACAGCAGCCGTGGGAACCGAATATGCCTTCCCTTTCCAGGCTTCTGAGCCCAGGAAGGTGTGTGTAGCCTGATTTAACGGTGAACCCAAAAGTATCTGAGACAGGTCTTAATCAATTTAGAAAGTTTATTTTGTCAAGGTTAAGGACGCACCAGTGATACAGCCTCAGGAAGCCCTGATGACATGTTCCCAAGGTGGCTGGGGCACAGCTTGGTTTTATACATTTCAGGGAAGCATGAGACATCAGTCAGTACATGTAAGGTGTACATTGGTTTGGTCGGAAAGGCCGGACAACTCTGAGCGGAGAGAGGGCTTCCAGGTCATCGGTGGATAAGAGACAAATGGTTGCATTCTTCTGAGTTTCTGATGAGCCTTTCACTGAATACATAATTTACAGGAATCATCACTTGTATCTTAGTCTGGCTTAGTGAAACAAGAGGGCAGAGGAAAGCATCAGATATGCATTTGTCTCACGTGAGCGGAGGGAGGACTTTCGGTTCTGTCTGTCTCGGTCTACAGGGAATTTCCTTGCAGGGAGGTGGTGATGGAAGCGTGTAGCTTTCTTCGTAGCTCTCTTATTTAGGAATAAAATGGGAGGCAGGTTTGCTGAGCTGCAGTTCCCAGGTTGACTTTTCCCTTTGGCTTAGTGATTTTGGAATCCCAAGATTTATTTTGCTTTCACATAACATACTCCAGTTGTGCAGATATGACTTAGGGGGAGCCTGGGATTGTCAAACCAATGCGGAAACCCCTTTAAAAGAAAAGCACAGCTGATGATACGCTTGCATATATTCATGCATTCGATCTGCTGATGGGTGAAGTTGAGCAGTCCACAAAGTCATGCTGAGATGACTTCTCTGAAGTCATGGGCCCCTGCGGGGGTATATGCATACATATCTATATATATATATATATTCTTTTTCTGGTTGGGAGAACTACATTTAGTGGCTTATTTGGGAATTCATCCAATGGCACACTATTTTCGAGGCCCCTAGTGTTAATGATTGGTTTAGAATTGTAGATAATTTGACCTCTTCCCTCCCTTAATGAATACTCATGAGCTGGGTGAGGTGGCTCATGTCTATAATCCCTGCACTTTGGGAGGCCGAGGTGGGCAGATCACCTGAGGTCAGGAATTTGAGACCAGCCTGGCCAATATGGCAAAACTCCATCTCTACTGAAAATACAAAAATTAGCTGAGCGTGGTGGTGCGTGCCTGTAGTCCCAGCTACTCTGGATGCTGAGACAGGAGAATTGCTTGAACACGGGAGGCGGAGGCTGCAGTGAGCCAAGATGGTGCCACTGCACTCCAGCCTGGGTGACAGAGTGAGACTCCATCTCAAAAAAAAAAAAAAAAAAAAAAGAATACTCGTGAAGGGCCCCAGGAGTGGAGACCTTGGTTTTAATAATTACTGTCATAATTGCTGGTAAGGAAACCCCCAGGAGCCTTTCTAATTTTCTTCTTGCCTCCCCATCCTGCTGTCTTGGCGTCTCTGTCCCCCTACACGTAGAGACCTGAAGGGTGACCACTGAGAACTGGATACAGCCATGGCCTCAAGGTTGGGAGTTAATGAATGAAGGTGGGCAGGGAGTCCTGAAGGACCCCAGGCCAGCACTTGAAGCCACGACATCCCCGTGAGTACATGGAAACAGTCTGTGTTCCGCAGGGCCATTGTGTCTGATGGGGAATCCTGCCTTGGATTTTGGAATTTTCTCACTTGTGTGATTTCAGGTGTGAGTGCAGGTAATAAGGGCACACAGAGTTTAAGATGTCTTCATAGACACACACACTCTGCGATCACGCAGTGTTTATTATATTGAACTTGCAAGGTGGGTATCTTTTAATTAAAGGCAAGTTCCCTTCCCCTTCTGAAGCCTACCCTGACAACATGATGCTGCTGGTGGGTAGTGAGGAGGTAGAAAGTGACAGCTGCTGGCCCTAGGAAGCCGAGTGACATTACCAGGAAGGAAGCAAGGGAGCTCAGCTGATGAAATCCTGCCTTTGATTCAAAATGCATTTCACCACAGTATCCAGCATGCTCTCAGGAGGCCAGGGTTCAATTCAGCCTTCCTCCTTGAAGGGCAAAGCCCATCTGAGATTTTAAGTGGAAAAGCAAACATGTTTTAAAAATGACGGAAATGGTGGTGCAGACCTGGGCAGTATCCTGTTGGGGTCCTATTAGAATCGTCAGCAATTCTAACAGGTGCAAGATGTAATTAGATGCACAATGTTCGATTGTTCCATTTCATTCCATTGAAACTGCATTATGAACTGAGGGATGATTAGTGACAACTGACAGAAATGGTGTGGAGGCATGGCCTCAGCCCCTGGCAGGAGTCTGACCCCACACATCTGTCACCAGGCAGGGCCTCTTTCTTGGTGCTGCTGGTCATTAGAACAGTGGACATGCGGCTGCACTCACGTATCTGATTCCAGCTGGCTTGACTCCAGCGGCTAATGACACCACAATGGTGAGCACCTCTGCCACGCTAGACACTTTTTTTTTTTTTATTTTGAGACAGAGTATCACTCTGTCACCCAGGCTGGACTGCAGTGGCACAATCTCAGCTCACTGCAACCTCTGCCTCCTGGGTTCAAGCAATTCTCCTGCCTCAGCCTCCCAAGTAGCTGAGATTATAGATGTGTGCCTACATGCCTGGCTAATTTTTATATTTTTAGTAGAGACAGGGTTTCACCATGTTGGCCAAACTGGTCTCCTGACCTCAAGTGATCCGCCCACCTCAACCTCCCAAAGTGCTGGAATTACAGGCATGAGGCACCACGCCTGGCCAAGCTAGACACTTTTTACATGCATATTCTTTACTTACCCCAAAGCTCTGGCAGGAAGGGGCTCGCTCAGGCTCCTCCATGAGTGCCCTCTAGCTGGCTACCTCCTTCCTCCTCTTCGTGACTGGCACCTTCCCTGGACGGTCACGATAACCTTGCATCCTCTCCCACTAACTCCCAATTTGTTCTGCTCCCTGCAGCTTCGGCAAGCCTCTATAAAATTTGATCCCTGTTAAAATGTATCACTGACTGTTCATCAAACTTACATAAAAAAACCAACAACGGGGCATGAAAGGTTATCAGGTTCTGACTACTTCCTAACATCTTTTTAATTATAAAATATTTATTTACTTATAAATTTATAATTGTGGGTAAGATACACATAAGATACAATTTACCATTGTGACCATTTTTAAGTGGCATTGAGTAATTTGCATTGTTTTGTGGCCAATCTTTTGAGCTCCTCTTCTTCTTTTTTTTTTTTTTTTAGATGGAGGGAGTCTCACTCTGTTGTCCAGGCTGGAGTGCAGGGGTTCTATCTCTGCTCACTGCAACCTCCACCTCCTGGGTTCAAGTGATTCTCTCACCTTAGCCCCCTGAGTAGCTGGGACTACAGGTGGCCATCACAACGCCCCGGCTAATTTTTGTATTTTTTTTTTTTTTTTTTTTTTTGTAGAGATGGGGTTTTGCCATGTTGGCAAGGCTGGTCTTGAACTTCTGGCCTCAAGTGATCCCTCAGCCTTGGCCTCCCAAAGTGCTGGGATTACAGGTGTGAGCCACCACACCTGGCCTTCTGAGCTCTTTTCATTTTGCAAAGCTGAAACTCTGTACCCTATTAAAAAATGTTTTAAACATGCAAATGTGTAGAGAATGGATTTTAACAAACTGCACCAGGTTTTAGCACTCTGTATCTGTGCTGACCAACTGACTGCCATGCCTTCTTAATTTTGCATGCATTAAACACCCTATGTTTTTGGATGTTTCAAAGTTTAATAAAATGGTATCATGTATCACCCTAAAACTTAGTTTCTAAACTCAACATTAGGTTTTTAAAGATTTTCCCATGTTGATACGTACGTTTTTATTTACCTCAGTGACTACATAGCACACCATTTTATAAAAATGTCACAATTTCACACTTTATTTACAATATCTGCTAATCTGCGGGTGGAGAAAATTTTATTTTTGTTTTAACATGTGTTTTCCTGATGACCTGCAAGGTTAAGCATCTACATCTACTAAGACATTTACATGTTTTCTTTTTCAACTGTAAATATTAATTGTATTAAAAAATTTTTGGATGCTGAAACATTCTTACATCCCAGGGACACTTTTTTGTCATGAAATATAAAACTTTTTTTTTTTTTTTGAGACAGAGTCTTGCTGTCACTCATGCTGGAGTGCAATGGCGCAATCTCGGCTCACTGCAACCTCTGCCTCCTGGGTTCAAGCTATTCTCCTGCTTTGGCCTCCCCAATAGCTGGGATTACAGGTGCACACCACCATGCCCAGCTAATTTTTGTGTTTTTAGTAGAGATGGGTTTCATCATGTTGGCCAGGCTGGTCTCGAACTTCTGACCTCATGATCTGCCTGCCTTGGCCTCCCAAAGTGCTGGGATTACAGGCGTGAGCCACCGCATCCGGCCATAAAAATTTTTTAAAAATGCATTGCTGTTCTTCAAACATATTTAAAAAGATTTTTATATTTGTATTTCAAATTGGTCTGTAGTTGGTTTTCGGTTTTGTTATGAAGTTCGTACTACTCTTTTTTTTTTTTTTTTTGAGATGGAGTCTCGCTCTGTCACCCAGGCTGGAGTGCAGTGGCGCGATCTTGGCTCACTGCAAGCTCCGCCTCCCGGGTTCACGCCATTCTCCTCCCTCAGCCTCCCGAGTAGCTGGGACCACAGGTGCCCGCCACCTCGTCCAGCTAATTTTTTTGTACATTTTTTTAAGTAGAGAAGGGGTTTCACCGTGTTAGCCAGGATGGTCTTGATCTCTTGACCTCATGATCCGCACGCCTCAGCCTCCCAAAGTGCTGGGATTACAGGCGTGAGCCACCGAGCCTGGCCTGAAGTTTGTACTACTTTTATACAATAAGTTGGGCAGTTTTCCTTCCCCTTACATATATTTCTGTAACAGTTTCATTATGATTTTTGAGAGCTTGGCATTACCCATCCTTCAGTTTGTTAAAAATTGCCTATAAACTATTTCTTATTGGTGCTTTCTGAGGGAGGAAGGGATGCTTCTGAAAATCGATTTAGTTCTTTAATTGATATTGTCTTATCTAGATTTTCTATCACTTTATTAATTTTTTAAACTAAAAATTATTCCTTCCAAATTGATTGGAAAACCAATGAAACTTTTAGAAGAAAATAAGAGAAAGTATCTTTATGACTTCAGGGTAGGAGAATTTCTTAAAAATGATATAAAAATTAATGGTAGCAATAAGGGTGCATATTGACAAATTTGGCTGCATTAAAATTAGGAATGCTTCTTCATTAGAAGATACCATGAAGTAAAAACACCAAGACACAAGATAAATCTGTGTCTAGAGAAGAGACTTGTAATGAAAAATAAACTAAGAAAGAAATAGCACACAAAGAGCTCCTGAAAAGTCATCAGAAACAAAGGCTTGAACTGGCATTTTCTAGAGGGGAAGGGCACCCTTCGTCACCAACACGCCACCTCCTTCAACACCAACACTGCACCTCCTTCTGCAACGACACGCCACCTCCTTCTGCACTGACGCGCCACCTCCTTCTGCACCCACGCGCCATCTCCTTCTGCACCCAGGCACCACCTCCTTCTACAGCAACGCACTGAGACAGCCACGTGAAAAGGGCTCCCTGGAGAACCTCCCACGGGCCTGCGCAGTGGGAGAAAGGGGTGGAGCCAAGGGAAATTCGTGCCACGTGCAGAAGGGAGGAGCCCAGTCCCTTGAGTTCCTGTGTGGCAGGGTGGGAGCAGATTAACAGGCTTTCTTCTCACTCTGCTGAAAGCTTTTCTGTTTTTCCTTTTTCGCCCAATAAGTTCCATTTTTCTCACCCTTCTATGTGTCTGTGGGCCTAATGTTTCCTGGTTGTGTGACTAGAACCCAGTTTTTAGCTGAACTAAGGAGAAAGTCCTACAACAACACTCCCTCCTTCTGCAGCGACACACCACTTCATTGGTGATGAGGACAATGCAGTTTCTAGCAGCGGCGGGATATGCTTTTTCTCAGGCTGGGTTTTGATTTCCGCCAATGCTATGAATTGGTGAGGAAGCAGATCAAAGGGCCCTGGAGTCTGTCGCTCATCTCAGAGGCTGTTGTCACATTTGGCATCTTCTGGCGTGTGAGGAGAGAGGCTGTCAACATCCTGGGACCCCGAATCCCCTGAGGAACAATTTGAAGAGCAGCTGGATCATCAGTGAGCCGGGAGACCGGTGAAGTTCCTCACGGCAGCGTTGTCCACACCGGAGGTCGCCCAAGGACACAAACAACGGGAGCAAGCAGAAGTCTCTGGTGGCACACGCGTGCAGAGGGTTGCTGCAGCAGTCACGATTTCCATGGAACCAAAATGCCACCTGCACAGTGAGGGTGTCCACATCCCTGACCCTCTCATTTCTCTGTGGGTGTTCATCGCTGCAATCAGGCAAAAAGAAGATATAGAAATGTCAAACGGACATATGAAAAGATGCTCAACATCACTAAGGATCAGGGAAATGCAAATCAAAACCACAATATGATTCTACCTTACTCCTGCAAGAATGGCCATAAAAAAAAAAAACAAAAAAAACTGATGGTGGCTTGGATGCGGTGAAAAGGGAACACTTTTACACAGTTAGTGGGAATGTAAACTAGTACAACCACTATGGAAAACAGTGTAGAGATTCCTTAAAGAACTAAAAGTAGAACTACCATTTGATCCAGCAATCCCACTACTGGGTATTTACCCAGAGGAAAAGAAGAGATACTTGCACATGCGTGTTTATAGCAGCACAATTTGCAATTGCACAAATATGGAACCAACCCAAATGCCAATCAATCAACAAGTGGATAAAGAAATTGTGGTATTATATATATGATGGAATACTACTCAGCCATAAAAAGGAACGAAATAATGGCATTCACAGTAACCTTGATGGAATTGGAGACTAGTATTCTATGTGAAGTGACTCAGGAATGGAAAAACAAACATCTTATGCTCTCATTCATAAGTGAGAGCTAAGCTATGAGGATGCAAAGGCATAAGAATGATACAATGAACTCTGGGGACTTGGGGAAGGGTGGGAGGGGTTGACTGATAAAAGACTACAAATTGGGTTCAGTGTATACTGCTCGGGTGATGGGTGCACCAAAATCTCACAAATCATCACTGAAGAACTTACTCATGTAACCAAATACCACCTGTTCCCCAAAAACCTATGGAAATGTATATATATTTTTAAAATAGAATATTTAGTGGACAAGAACTATAGAAGAAGCAGCCAAATAATTTCTATTTTCAGGAGATGTGATGAGGTCCCTGCAAAACCTTAGAGAATTATTGTTAAAAGTCACAGCACAATGAAGGGACCCTGGAGGTGAATTTGTGTCTTGGGGCTGCCATAACCAAGAACACAGACCAAGTGGCTTCACAGAGATGTATTGTTTTACAGCTATGGAGGCAGGTAGTCTAAGATTAAGATGCGGGCAGGCTGGTTCCTCCTTCTGAGGCTGTGAGGGACTCTGTATCCCTCTGTCCCAGGCCTGTCCCCTGGTTTCTGGGGGTTGCTTGCAATTGCTGGCCTTCTTTGGCTCGGAGCATCACCCAAATAGCCACCTTCATCTTCACGTGGCTTCCTCCCCTTGAGTACACCTGGGTTCAGGTTTCCCTTTTTTTTTTTTTGACAGAATCTTGCTCTGTCACCCAGGCTGGAGTGCAGTGGCACAATCTCGGCTCACTGCAAGCTCCACCTCCTGGGTTCACACCATTCTCCTGCCTCAGCCTCCTGAGTAGCTGGGACTACAGGCACCCGCCACCATGCCCAGCTAATTTTGTTTTTATTTTTTTTTTAGTAAAGATGGGGTTTCACCACGTTAGCCAAGATGGTCTTGATCTCCTGACCTCGTGATCCACCCGCCTCAGCCTCCCGAAGTGCTTGGATTATAGGCGTGAGCCACCACGCCCGGCCAGGTTTTCCCTTTTTATGAGAACGCTGGTCATATTGGGCTGGCGTGAACTTTACTCTAGAAGGACCTTGCCTGAACTAATTACACCTGCAATGACCCTATTTTTAAATGAAGTTTACACATTCTTAGGAACTGTGGGTTAGGGCTTCAACATATGGATTTCAGGAGGATCAACTCAGCCTCTAACTGTAGGGTAACAGGGTACAGAAATAATATGAAAAAATCAAGGATAGGGAAAACCCCCAAAACTGAATGCCAAAAGAAACAAAGGAATCCAACTGCATTTCAGCTAAATGATGTCACCACAGGACTAGAATGATACAACCTCAGTTCAGGGAAGGAACAGCAAACTACCCTGACCTTGTCTCAGGAGGTTTGATTTCTGGGGCGGTAAGAGTACAGCAATTTTGAAATCATTTTTATATTTATTTATTTATTTAAGATGGGGTCTCACTCTGTCACCCAGGCTGGAGTGCAATGGCATGATCTTGGCTCACTGCAACCTCTGCCTCCTGGGCTCAAACGATCCTCCCACCTCTGCCTCCTGAGTAGCTGGGACCACAGGTGTACGCCACCATGCCTGGCTAATTTTTTAAATTTTGGGTAGAGATGGGGTTTCCCCAGGCTGGTCTTGAACTCTTGAGCTCAAGTGATCCAACCTGCCTTGGCTTCCCAAAATGCTGGAATTATAGGCGTGAGCCACAGTGCCCGGCCTTGAAACCATTTTATGTGTATTGTGGGACTGACCGGATAAGTCAATATGCTGATGTGGTGGGAGAGAGGATTTCCCTGTGACTGAAGGAAAATAGGGGTGTAGAGTCGGGGAAGGCGTGGGAACACTGTAGGGCTGGATGGAAATTGTTTTTCAGGATGAACCTGTCAGAATTGTATCAGAATACCATGGAGGCATGTTGGAAAAACACGGTGGAGGTCCTCACTGGCCAGATCCAGGGCAATGAGAGCATCAAAATAAATAAGAACAGCAGTGGATTATAAGTCCACACTGATAATAAATAGACAAATACATAGTCATAAATATATAAGTCTGTGAAGGAGAAGGGATGTCTCTTCCTTCTTGTAAAATGCTGGCTGACAAATACAGAGGAAGTTAGGGGGAAATCACTATTTTGTACTGACTGGTTTGGGCAGAAATCACCCAAGAATGTTGAACTGAAGCGGTGGGGTTGGTGAGGAGCTTTGTGTGGTCTCCAAGTGTTTTTCCTCGGAGGAGAAGCCAGACAACACCTTGATAGCTGATCCAAGCTGGCACGACCAATGAGAGAGGCCAGTGGGCACTGCAGACTTCCGAAGGTGCTTCGTGGGGGTAGTGTCCTGGCCAGGCATGCATAACTTGAATCTGAGCACCAAGAAACACCAGACAAACCCAGGCTGAGGACCATCTGAGAGAGTCACTGCTTGTCTTATTCAAAAATACTGGTGTCATGAAAAACAAGACCAAGGCGCTCTTCTGGTGGTGGAGACTAATGAGACAGAAGAATTCAATGTCCTGTGTGACCTGAACAGGACCATGCACTGACGGGGAAGATGCCATAAAGGACACCACCAGGGAAACCAGCAGAATTGGAATAGGGGCTGCAGATACGATCAAAGTATGTGCTGATTTCAGACTCTCTGCATTTAATAACTCTACTGTGGTTATGTAAGAGAATATCCTCTTTAATAGGAAAAGCACACAAAGGGGCATGATGTGTGCAACTTGTTCTCAATTAACTTATAAAAATATATACACATGGGGGATGAGATAGAGTATAGCAAAATGTTAGAAACTAGTGAATCTGGGTAAAGAGCAGATGGGAGCTACCTGTGTAGTTCTTGCAGCTATTCTCTAAGTTTGCAACTATTTCGAAATAAAATTAAAAATTCACCATGTTCAGGGCTGGGCACAGTGGCTTATGCCTCTAATCCCAGAACTTTGGGAGGCCGAGGCGGGCGGATCATGAGGTCAGGAGATTGAGACCATCCTGGCTAACACGATGAGACCCCGTCTCTACTAAAAATACAAAAAATTAGCCTGGCGTGGCGGCGTGCACCTGTAGTCCCAGGTACACAGGAGGCTGAGGAAAGAGAATGGCGTGAACCCGGGAGGCGGAGTGTGCAGTGAGCTAAGATCGCGCCACTACACTCTAGCCTGGGTGACAGAGTGAGTCTCCATCTCAAAAAAAAAAAAAAAAAGTTCACCATGTTCAGTGAACAAAGCAAGTTACAGAAGAACAGAATGAGTCCGTTGATGTACGATGAGAAAATCTGCACAGCGACACTGCACCTTGTTTAGAGAGTCATTCAGATATGCTAAAGTATCAAGAAAAGAAGGTAGTGAGGCTCTCAGAATTAAGGATGATGTGGGCTTGGCAGGGGTGCAGAGGTGATACAACAGGGAGGTCTCAATCAATTATTGCTGATGTTTCTTCAGTTGAGTGCTGGCTGGACAGCATTTGCTTCTAGACGTTCTTTAGGCTATATAGATAACTACATAAATCTGTACTCCTTTGTATGCATGGCGTATTTCATAATATGTTTTTAAAGCCAAGAATGAATGTAAACATATTACCCCTCTAGCTCCATTTTGTTTTAACAGATGAGGAAGCCAAAGCTCAGTGAAACTTAGAGATTTGGCAGGGTTGGGATTTGAACCCAAGTCTACTTGGTTCAAAGCCCTCACTGCCCTGTGAACAGCACTTCCTGTTTCCTCTACCTTACGAAGGAGCCCAAGTGGAGACAGTACAAAGGAAAGGCATAAACCTCAGTGGGCACTAAGCTGTTTGAAATGGCACAACTTCTATTTCTACTCTCTCTCCCTTTGCAGGACCCTGTGGTGCCCATGGCCCTGGGCAGATGTGGGGGCTCTCTCACTTTGATGGATGCAGGAGCAGAAGGGAGCCATACCCAGTCCTGTGTTTTCTGGCACCTTTCCCAAGTTGACCAAAGGGAGTTTAGGGTAGATATTCTCCCACCCCAAATTAATTTAAGTTAAAAAGTAGCACCTGACAAAGAGGGTGAGAAGTTGCAAGATCAGGCAAACACTACTGGGGCTCACCTTCCATACCCCAACCGTTGCCAGCTCCTTCGCCTGATGCTGCCGGAAATAGCCTGAAAGAAGCTTTGAGTTCACCTAGAAAGCGGAAATAATTGTGGCTCCCCTGCTGGGACTATGACCAAATAGCCAGATGGGCCCACATCTGTCACGATTTGCTCCGTGTCCCCTTGTCCTTGTACCAATGTGGGTCAGTTGAATAACACCAATTTCATTTTGCTTTTCCAGATCCATAGGGGGTTTCTTGTGGAGATGTCTTTTTATCTACCAAGCTGCAGCCTTGCTTCTGTTAATTATCAATTTTTGGTCCTATAAATAATTGGTTTCTAATTGGTATTTGTTTTTGATGTTTGGCGTGGGCAACTGTCAGATGATTTGATTCAAATTCCCTGCAAGTCAGTTCAACTTGTCTGATGTGTTTTCTTCTGTTCCCTTATTCCCTAGTGAAAACACATATGCATTTGAAAATAAACACAGGTGTTGGAGGAGATGTATTGAAATGTTCTCTTGTGCTTGACAGCTGTGCTTTCTGTAGAAATCATGCAATTGTTTCCCCTGTAATTGTGCAAGCTTCCTTGAAGCTTCCAAAGTATTAACACTTGAGTGTATTATTATAGAAACTTAGCATGGAAATAATGTATTATCAGCTCTCTTACCATATTACTAAAAGCTTATGGAATTGTAATATTATTCTTGAAAGTCTCTTGGAATAAAAACAGATGATCTTTCTCATCAAAATGTAATCCTTATTGGGATAAGCAACTTTGTGAGAAATAATACCCTTCTGTAAGATACTTGGGCTTCTTCAAACCAGCCACCTCAGTCTGTTACTGATAAAATTAAATCCTTGCAGTCAAATCGTGGAATCAAATCATGGTATCATGGTACTGGACTGCATTTCCTGGGGTTTTTCAAAGACAGAGTTGATTTCATGTATTATAGAACTTCTGTTTGTTTGAAAATAGCAGCAGGAAGGGAGGACGGTGTTTCCCCACTTAGCTGCATTCACTGTCAGGAAGAAAGAAACAAATAAATCAGAAACAAGAGAGGTCAGAGAGACACAGGGCAGAGTTCAGACCAACTCGCCCCATCACAATGTCCCTTTGGGCCTGTCTCCCAGAGACTAAAAGTATTTCTCTGGCTGTATTTTCAAAATGTGGGAAACTTGGAGAAGGGCCTTTGGCTCTTTGGAGGAAAGATAAAATAGAAATGTAATTTAAAAAATAGTGCATAGGTTCTGAGACACCTCCTGTGCAGAGCCAGGGCCAGGAGCTGCTGCAGGCTCTATGGCTTCCAGATAAGTGGGTGCTATGATCAGAATGTTTCTGTCTCCCTAAAATTCATAGGTTGACACTCCCACCCTCAAGGTGTTGATGTTAGGAGGTGGGGCTTTGGGAAAATTGCTAGGTCATGGGGGTGGAGCCCTCATGAATGGGATTAGTGCCCTTATAAAAGAAGCCTAAGAGAGACCCTTCACCTCTTCACCATCTGAGGATACAGTGAGAAGGTGCCACCTATAAACCTATGAGTCTGCCAGCACCTTGATCTTGGATTTGCAAGCCTCAAGAACAGAGAGATAAATTCCTGCTGTTTATAAGCCACCTAGTTTATGGTATTTTGTTATAATAGCATGAACTAAGACAGAAAATTGGTACCAGAAGTGGGATTCAAATCCACAGAGATCTAAATCTATTGTGCTCAGTCCTGGGTAGGGGGGAAAGAATGATATCAAAGTGGGGGGTCCCACTGCCCTGCACTGCCTCACACCATGGGCTCCACTCCCCACAGTTTGTTGCTACGCTCCTTGGGCACTGCAGGTACAACTCTGGTGGGCTTAGCAATGTGTACTGCACCCAGCAAAGCTGTGGGGCATGGCTGCTTCTATCTAGATGATATGGTTTGGCTGTGTCCCCACCTAAATCTCATCTTGAATTGTACCTCCCATAATTCCCACATGTTGTGAGAGGGAACTGGTGGGAGATAATTGAATCAGGGAGGTGGTTTCCCCCATACTGTTCTCATGGTAGTGAATAAATCTCATGAGATCTGATGGTTTTATAAGGGGTTTCCCCTTCAGCTTGCCTCTCATTCTCTCTTGCCTGATGATATGTAAGAAGTGCCTTTTGCCTCCACCATGATTGTAAGGCCTCCCCAGCCAAGTGGAACTGTGAGTCCATTAAAACTCTTTTTCTTTATAAATTACCAAATCTTGGGTATGTCTTTATCAGCAGCATGAGAACAGACTAATACACTAGATTTTAAAGGATGTCTTGAAGTGTCTTGGGGCTGAAGTACAGAGGGTGGGGGCACCACTAGAACAATGCCCAGTGGAGCCATGGGTGCAGGGCCACTCAGAGCCATGGAGCTCAATCCCCTGCATGGCAAAGCTTTGGTGGTGGAGCCTCCACTCCAGTGCGTCCAGAAGATGGACCCACAGCTGCAGTTGGCCTGGAGGGCAGAGGCTGGAGCTAAAGAAGATCTCCCTCGAGCCTTAAGTCTTTGGACTTGCTCAAGAGCTGTCTCTCTCTTCTCTCCTGTTCCTCCCTTTTGGAATGGAAATGTCCATTCTGTGGCTGTCCTACCACTGCATGTTGGAACCATGCGGTACATTTGATTCCACCAGTACATAGCTGGAGAGGAATTTGCCTCAGGATGAATGGTGCCTGGAGTCTCATCCATATCTGATTTAGATTATATATAGAGAAGACTTTGGACATTAGACTTTTGAGTTAATACTGGAATGAGTTAAGTCTTTTGAGACTACTGAGATGGAATAAGTATATTTTTCATGGAGAAAGACATGAATTTGGAGGGGGGTGCAGGGAGCAATGCTTTGGTCTGAATGTTTATATCCCTCCATATCCATATGTTGAAATCCTAGCCCCCAGTGCAATGCTGTTAGGAGGTGGCGGCTTTGGGAGGTCATCAGTTTCATGAAGGTGGAGCTCTCATAAATGGAACTAGTGCCTTTTTAAAGAGACTCCATACTGCTTGCACCATGTGAATATTCAGTGAGAAGATGCCATCTGTGAATCAGAAAGCAGAGCCTTACTAGAAACGGAATCCGCCAGCACCTTGATCCTGGTGCTGGGATCAAGAACTGTGAGAAGTAAATTTTTCTTGTGTATAAGACACCCAGTTTATGGTATTTTGTTATAGCAGTCCGAATGGACTAGAACAGTGGGGTTCTTAAAATTTTTTTTCTGTTTAAAAAAGTCTAGTTTGAAGAGGTATGCATGCACATGATCTAACTTAGAATCATACAAAGGGTACCTGGAGAGAGATCAGTCCCCCTCACTGTTCCCCAGCCTCACAGGTGCCTTGTGATTCTCTTCCCACATTCTTGGGTATCAGCCTTTAAGGAAGCTGGGATAGCCAAGCATGCATTCTGTGGAGTTTGATTCGGTGCCCCCTTTGCTCCCACTCAGTTGGTGGTGTACCACATGTCTTGTGCTTGTCTTCTTATTTAACATTGCCTTAGAGGTCTTTCTGAAGCTAAACATGTAGAGGCACATCATCATTTCATTGGTGACCAAGTAGTCCTTTATGTGGCTGTATCCTGACCTATGCACCAACCCTCTGTGGATAGACATGTGGATTGTTTCCTGCACCTTTTGCTCTTACAAACAGTGCTGTAATGAAGGGCCTTGTACACACAGCATTTTCCATCCTTGGGTGAGTACACTCTAAAGGATAAGCACCTAGAAGCACATTTCTGGTTAAAATAAGCTGTGCCCTTTTCTGTGGCCAGCTGATCTTCATAGAGGTTTTCCTGGTCCACGCTGTGCCCAGCACAGCTTTGGGCAGGGCTGTGTGCTCATATTTTGGCCATTGCTCATCTGATAAGGGAAAATATACCTCCCTGGAGCTTTAACTTTTGCATTTCTCTGATTAAAAGTTACGATGAAAGTCGTTACACTTGTTTAAAAAAAGTGTGCTTCCTTTTCTGTGCACTGTTATTTCCTATTCTTTGTCTTTTTCTCTAGGCAGTTGGTTGTTTTGTTACTGATTTTTTTGGTGCTGCTAATGCATTAATGAAATTAGCTCTTATCTGTCATATGAGTTATATCTTTTTCCTTCCTTCTTATTTTCCCTCCCTTCCTCCCTCTTTCCCTCCCTTCCTCCCTCTTTCTCATTTCTTCTTCCTCTTCTCACTTCCCCTGTCATCCTTTCCTTTGTTACTTTTTATATTTGCAGTTTATTTGTTTTTTGACTTTTGTGTTCTACGGAAAATTTATATTTTTATATAACCAAATATTAAGTTTTATTTGATAGCCTCTGGACTTTAATGTATTTGCTAAAGTCTTTTCTATTGCTGTAAGATTATGAAAGCAATGATTATTTTCTGTTCTAACACTTTCTTAACATTTACATCTTTGATTCACCTGAATTTACTTTAGATGATTATTTTCTGTTCTAACACTTTCTTAACATTTACATCTTTGATTCACTTGAATTTACTTTAGCGACATATGAAAGGTGGAGATCTAGTGCTTTTCTGCGCCACCAGAGGACCACTTACTTGCCCGCAGTCCTCACTCTCTAGCATTTGTGTTAGGCCCAATGACCAAGTCGGGGCAATAGAAGCTGAGCAGAGTCCTGTGAGCTGTTTTCAGTCCTGGCCCTTCAAAACTTGCCCCACGCTCCCACAACCCTCTCTTTCTTTGCTGTGCCAAATTTGTAGATCATGAATTCCAAAGAGGACAGTGGGAAGATACAGGAGGCTATCTGACCCACCCTGGACTGGGTGTAAGGGAAATGTGACTCCTGTGTGGCACACACTGAAGACTCTTTCCAAAATGCCATTTACATCCCACCCATTTACATCCAACCCACAGTGCATGAGAGCTTCAGAAGCCCTTCCGCCTCACTGTATTAGCCTGTTCTCACACTGCTAATAAAAAGATACCTGAGACTGGGTAATATATAAATGAATGAGGTTTAATTGATTCACAGTTCAGCATGGCTGAGGAGGCCTCAGGAAACTTACAATCATGGTGGAGGGGGAAGCAAACATGTCCTTCCTCACATGGCAGCAGCAAGGAGAAGTGCAGAGCCAAGTGGGGGGAAGCCCCTTATAAAACCATCAGATCTTGTGAGAACTCACTCGCCATCACAAGAACAGCATGGAGGTAACTGCCCTTATGATTCAATGACCTCCTACTGGGTCCCTCTCATGTCACATGGGGATTATGGGAACTACAATTTAAGATAAGATTTGGGTGGGGACAAAACAAAATCATGTCACTCACCAACATCTGGGCTATTCTGTTTATGTTACTTTATTTTTGTCATTCTGGTGGGGACATAGCTGTATCTCAGTGTGGTTTAATTTGTATTTCCCTGACTAATGAATGTAACCACCTTTATTATATTTATTTGCCATGTGTGTCTGCCTCATGTTGAAGTGCCTCTTCAAAGCTTTTGTCAATTTTCTATAAAATTGCCTTTTTCTTGCTCATATTTAGGGGTTCTTTATATACTCTGGAAATGAGTACATTGTTAGATGTGTGTATAGCAAGTAGCTTCTCCCACTCTGTGGCTTGAATTTTTTTTGTTGTTTGTTTGTTTTTTTTGAGACAAGTTCTGGCTCTATTGCCCAGGCTGGAGTGCAGTGTCATGAGCTGGCTCACTGCAACCTCTGCCCAGGCTCAAGCCATCCTCCCACCTCAGCTTTCCAAGTGGCTGGGACTACAGGTACACCCAACACCATGCCTGGATAATTTCTGTATTTTTAGTAGAGATAGGATTTTGCCATGTTGCCCAGGCTGGTCTCAAACTCATTAGCTCAAGCAGTCTCCCCGCCTTGGCCCCCCAAAATGCTGGGATTACAGGTGTGAGCCAACATGCCTGGCCTAGAGTTTTAATCTCTTAATGGTCTTTTGATAATCAGAACTAACAGAACTTCTTAATGAAGTCCACCGTATCTTTATTTTTCTTTTTCATCAGCAGTTTTGTTTTAAGAAATCTTTATCCATCCCAAGATTAGATTCTCTTATGTTTTCTTTCAGATACATTGTTATTTTACCTTTGGTATTTAGAGCTACAATCCATAGGGAATTGATTATTCTGTAGTGTGAGGCAAGGGTCAAGATACTTGTTTTCCTAAATGGGTCCACACTGACCCATAACTCACATGGCCATGTGTATGGGGGTCATTTTCTGGACTCTCTAGTGTGTTCCATTCATCCATTTCTCTCTCCTTGACTTTGTACTCCATTGTTTTAGTTACTGTGGCTTTAGAGCAACCTTAATATCTGATAGAGAAACATTCCAGTTTTATTTTTCGGCAAGATTATCTTGGCTATTCTTTCCCATTTCACTTTTTAATACAAATTTTAGAACCCACTATTAATTTTCACAAAGGTTGCTTGGATTTTTGATTAGGATTGTAAATGTGCAGACTATTTGAGAATTATCATCTTGACGATATTTAATCTTCTTAATCATCAACTTAGTCTGTCTACCTATTAAGACTTTCTGCTATGGTTTGGATATGGCTTGTCAATGCCAAATCTCATGTTGAAATTTGATCCCTGGTGTAGCAGTGTTGGGAGGTGGGGGCTAATGGCAAGTGTTTTGGTCATGGGGCAAATCCCTCATAAATAGATTAATGCCCTCCGATATGGGTAAGTAAGTTCTCTTTTGCATGTGAATGGATTACTTCCTGGGAGATGGGGTTTAAAAGAGTCTGGCTTCCTTGGTTTCTCTCTCTTGCTTCCTGTCTGTGATGGTTAATATGAGTGTCAACTTGATTGGATTGAAAAAAAATGCGAAGTATTGTTCCTGGGTGTGTCTGTGAGGGTGTTGCCAAAGGAGATTAACATTTGTGTCAGTAGACTGTGAGAAGACCCACCTTAATGTGGGTGGGCACCATCTAATCAGTTACCAGTGTGGCTAGAATAAAGCAGGCAGGAGAAGATGGAAGAGCAGACCTGGTGGGTCTTCCGGCCTTCACCTTTTTCTTGTGCTGAATACTTCCTGGCATCGAACATCAGACACCAAGTTCTTCAGCTTCTGGAGTCTTGGATTTACACCAGTGGTTTGTTAGGGGCTCCCGGGCCTTCAGCTACAGACTGAAGGTTGCACTGTTGGCTTCCCTACTTTTGAGGTTTTGGGACTCAGACTGATCCACCACTGGCTTCCTTGTTCCTCGGCTTGCAGACAGCCTATTGTGGGACTTTACCTTGTAATTGTGTGAGTTAATTCTCCTTAATAAACTCCCTTTCATATATAGAATATATCTATATTCTGTCCCTCTAGAGAACTCTAATAGACTCTCTTTGCACATGCCCCTCCTGTTCCACTTTTCACCATGAGTGGAAGCAGCCTGAGACCCTCACCAGATGCAGCTGCCCAATCTTGGACTTTTCAGCCACCAGAATTATGAGCCAAATAAACATATTTTCATTATAAAATCACCCAGCCTCAGATATTTTATTATACAAGACAAAATGAACTAAGACATCTTTTAAATTTCCCTTGGTAATATTTTTTAAGATCTTTTTATAAAATTATTTACAAACATTGTTAGGTTAATTCCTAGTATATTTTTGGTTCCATGGTAAATAATATCATCTACAATTTTATTTTCTAATTTTTTTCTTGCTCTTTTATAGCCATACTTTTGATTTAAAATATGTGTGTGTGTGTGTGTGTGTGTGTATGTATATATATATATTTTTTTTTTTTTTTTTTTTGAGATGGAGTCTCGCTCTGTCACCCAGGCTGGAATGCGGTGGCGCGATCGTGACTCACTGCAACATCTGCCTCCCAGGTTCAAGCAATTATCATGCCTCAGCCTCCTGAGTAGCTGGGATTACAGATGTGCGCCACTGTGTCCAACTAATTTTTGTATTTTTAGTAGAGATGGGGTTTTGCCATGTTGTCCAGGCTGGTCTCAAACTCCTGACCTCAGGTGACCCGCCCACCTTGGCCTCCCAAAGTGCTGGGATTATAGGCGTGAGCCACCATGCCCAGCCTAAATATTGGTTTTATATACAGGAACTTGTTAAACTCACTTTTCATTCCAATTGTTTGTTTGTGTCTTCTTCTGGATTTGCTACATACACAATTATGTCACCTGTGAATAATGACTGTCATATTTTCTGTTTTCCAATCCTTTTATCTTTTATTTAATTTTCTTGACTGATTGCAATGACTAAGACTTTAGTAGAACATTGAATATAAATGGCGGCATTGGGCATTGTATGGTGTAGTATCTCATTTCCAATATTGAGGTGAAAGTTTTCAATATTTTATCATTAAACATTATGTTTGTTATGACATTTTTCTTTTGGACAATATTTATCAGATACAAAAATTTTCCTTTATTTCTAATTTTTTAAGAGTTTGAATTTTATTAAGTGCTTTTTCTGCAGGCACTGAAATAATCACATGGTTTTTCTTCTATTCTGTTAATATGGAGAATCACATTGAGTAATTTTTGAATGCTAGTACATTTTTGCATTTTTGGGATAGACGCCACTTGGCCATGGTGTATTATTATGTATTTCGGGATTTAATTTGTTAGTATTATGATTTGGGTTCTTACATCTAAGATCGTGAGAGAATTGACCAATTTTTTATTTCTTTTACACTGCGGGATACAAATTTTATGCTATCCTTAAAAATAAGTTGGGGAGTGTTTTTCCTAAATTTTCTTTAATTTCCTCTGAGAGTTGTGTACAATTGGTATCATTTCTTTTTTAAATGTTGTAATTATTTATCAATAATACTGTTTCCTTTTGAATATTCTTTGTGGGCAGTTTTAAAGAAAAATATTAACTTAATTAAAGTATAATCTACAAATAATACAATTAACTCATTTTAAGTGTACATTTAGATAAGTTTTGAGAAATGTATGCATGTGAATAACTGCAATGAAGATATAATATTTTTATCATTCTGAAAGGTCTCCTTATGCTCTTTGAAGTCAAATCTACCCACTCTTGGCCCAGGAAGCACTAATATGCTTCTGTCAGGAAAGATTAGTTTTGCCTGTTCTGTTACATCGTATAAATGGACTCAAACAGTATGTAATATTTTTTGCTTTTACCCAGTACATCATTTTGAGATTCATCTATGTTGTTATGTATATTGTTTGTTCCATTTTATTGTTGAGTAGTATTCCATTATATGAACCTTACACAGTTGGTTTATCCATTTCCCTGTTGATAGATATTTGAGTTGTTTTCAAATTTTGGCTATTGTGAATACAGATGTTATGAACATTTATGCCAGATCAACTCCTTCTGTGGTCATAGATTTTATTTCTCTTGGGTAAATATCTAGGAGTGAAATATTTGGGTTGTATTGTAAGTATATAGTCATTTGTTAAAAAACTTGCCCAGCAATACTGCAATGTGGTTGTATCACTTTACCTTCTTGTTAGCGTGAAGGAATGTCTGAGTTGCTCCATATGCTTGTCAACGCTTGGTATTGAGAGTCTTTTAAGATTTAGTAAATATGTCCATGGTGTTAACACTGTAGTTTTCATTTGCATTTCCCTGATGACTAATGAAGTTGAGCTTCTATTTCTGTGGTTAAATGACACTCACTTATCTTTTTTGTGAAGTGTTTTTCTATGGTTTGAATGTTTGTGTCCTGCTAAAATTTATATGTTGAAGCCTAGTCCTCAATGCAATAGTATTAAGAGGTGAGGACTTTAGAGGATGATTAATACCTTAATAAAAGAAGCTAGAAAGAGCTTATTTTCACCCTCCACCATGTGAGGACACATCTAGAAGATGTCATCTGTGAAGAATGGGCCCTCACCAGACAACAGGTCTGTGGGTACCTCAGTGTTGGACTTCCCAGCCTCCAGAACTGTGAGCAATAAATTTCTGCTGTTTATAAGCCACCCAGTTAAAAGATTTTGTTTTATCAACTTGAATAGACTAAGATATATTTATTCTAATTTTGTACTCAATTTTTAAAAATTTGATTTTCTTTTCATATTGAGTTGTGAGATCACACACACTCACACACACACACACAATTCAAATCCTTCGTTAGATATATGTATTGTGATTCCCCCCCCCACCCAGATTACTTCTTGTATTTTCCTTTTCTCAATAATATTTTTTTGAGGAGCAGGAATTTGAATTGGAATAAGTCCAATTTATAATTTTTATCTTTTATGGCTTATGTGTTTTTGCATCTTATATCAGAAATCTTTGCCTACGCCCAGTTGATAAAGATTTTCTTCCACATTCTGAAAGTTTGTAATTTTAGCTTTACATTGAGTTTTGGATCAATATCAAGTTAATTCATCACCAGCAGTTGGAATTGTAAGTTTTTTGACTTTAGCAATTCTAATAGGCTTCCAGTAGTACCTCATCGTTGTTTTAATTTGCAATTATCTAATAAGATATGATGCTGAATATGTTTCCATATGTTTAATTTTCATCTGTATATCTTCTTCAGTGATGTGTCTGTTAGAATTTGGCCCATTGCTAAATCAGGCTGTTCATTTTTTAACTGTTGAGTTTTAAGAATTCTTTTTGCATTTTGGCTAACGGCTCTTTATCAGATAAGTTTTGCAAATATATTCTCCCACCCGTGGCTTGTCTTTTCATTCTCTAATAGTGTCTTTTGTAGAGCAGAGGGTTTTAATTTTAATAAAGTCCAACTTATCAATTTTTTCTTGCATAGGTTGCACTTTTGGTGTTGTATCTAAAAACTGACCTCAAACACAAAGTCATTTAGATTTTCTTCTATGTTATCTTCCAGGAGTTTATAGTTTTGAATTTTACGTTTATGTATATGCTCCATTTTAAATTAATTTTTGTGAAAGGCATAAGTTCTGTTGTCTAGATTTTTTTTGACATGTGAATGTTCAATTGTTCCAGCACCATTTCTTGAAAATACAGTGTATGCTCCATTGAATTGTCTTTGCTTCTTTGTCAAAGACCAGTTGGCTGCATTTGTGTAGGTCTATTTCTGGGTTTTGTATTCTGTTCCATTGATGTATTTGTCTATTCTTTTGCCAGTGTCATGCTGTGATAACTGTCACTTTATGCTAAGAGCTGAAGTTGAGTAGTGTCAGTCCTCCAACTTCGTTCTTATCCTTCAGATTATATTAGCTACTGTAGTCTTTGCCTTTCCATATAAGCTTTAGGATCGTTTCTAATTGCACTGAATCTATGGATCAAATTGCAACAAATTTAAAAGAAGTGACATCTTAACGATATTGAGTCTTCCTATCTATGAATATGGAATATCTCTCCATTTGTTTAGAAGTTTTTTGATTTCTTTTACTAGAATTTTGTAGCTTTCCTCATACAGATTCTTTACATATTTTATTAGATTTATACCTAAGTATTTCATTTGTTGGAGTCTACCATAAATAGTGTTGTTATTAATTTCATATTTCAGTGGTTTATTGCATCTGTAAACAAAGACAGTTTTCTTTCTTTCTTCCCAATCTGTATGCCTTTTGTCTCATTTTCTTGTCGTACTGTATTAGGTAAAAGTCCTAGTACAATGTTGAATAGGGTTGGTGAAAGGAGACATCCTTACCTTGCTCCTGATCTTAGGAAAAAAGCATCTAGGCTCGTCACAATTAAGTATGATATTAGGTGTTGTAGATGTTCTTTATCAAGTTGAGGAAGTTCACTTCTTTTCTTAGTTTGCTGAGAGGTTTTTTTGTTGTTAAATCATAAACAGGTGTTGGATTTTTCCATTTTTCCCCCTTGGTAAAATCTTTTTTACCTATACTCTATTGAGATGAGCACATAGTTTTTCTTCATTAGCTGTTGATGTGATGAATTACATTAATTGATTTTTGAGTATTGAACCAGCCTTGTAGACCTGGTTCTTACAATGTGACATGATTTTTTGACTTTATGTTGGCGTAAAAGTGATATGCATTTAGTAGAAATCTGTTTTTCACTTTCAGTATAGTATTCAATGAATTACACAAGATATTCAACACTTTACTTTAAAATAGGGTTTGTGTTAGACAATTTTTCCCAACTATAGTCTAATGTAAGTGTCCTGAGCATGTTTATGGTAGGCTGGGCTAAGCTGTGATGTTTGGTAGGTTAGGTGTATTAAATGTATTTTAAATTTAAGATATTTTCAACTTGAAATGGCTTTATCAGAATGTAATCCCATTGTAAGTTGAGGACCATCTGTATGTTCATGAGAGATGGTGGTCTGTATTTTCCTCCCTTGTAATATTATTGTCTGGTTTTGGGGCAAAGGTAATGCTGGCCTCATAGAATGAATTAGTAGATACTCCCCCTGCTTTTATTTTTTGGAGGAGATTGTAGAAAAATGGTATAATCCTTAAATATTGGCTAGGATTTACCCGTGAAGCCATCTGGGCCCAGTACTTTCTTTTTTGGAAAGGTATTAATTATCAGTTCAATTTCTTTAATAAGTATAGGCCTATTCACATTACTTATTTCTCTTTGTGTGGGTTTCAGTAGGTTGTGTCTTTCAAGGAATTGATCCATTTCATCTAAGTTATCAAATTTCTGGCATTGAGTTATTTATGATTTTTTAAATTTCTTTTAAAGTCTATGGTATCAGTATTGATGACTCCTCTCCCATTTATGATATTAGTAATTTGTGTTTGTTTCAGTTTGGTTCCTTTAAAATGGAGAGTACCTTTTTAGTGATTAGGAGACACACAAGATGGAAATAAAGAACTTTTTATCATTCATAGGTCCTAGAAGTATATGGCACACCCAGAGGCCACATGGAGGTCAATGAGCACCTGGAATGAAAGAGAGTATAGACCTGGCATGTCTGCCTTTATTGGCATCCAGTGGGGTGGTCAGAGCATGAGAGCAAGGGGATCTGAGAAGATTGAAAGATTTGAAGCTAACATGCATGAAAATAAGCTTTTGCCACTTGGGCCTAACCTAACTTTGCATTTAGTTCAGCATCTGTGTGTGTATGTTTTTGAAAGAGGCCCAGCAGTGAGTGAGAGGGAAAAGGAAAGGAAGTAGTTGGGACTCCAGGTTTAGGTGGTTAGCTAGGGGCATAATGTGGTATCTGTGGGCCCATATCAAGACAACAAAATGGATGCTGAGACAGCAGAGTAATATTAAGTCTCAATGCTGTTTCTTCTCTCTGTTTCTCTTGGTTAGCCTGGCTAGAGATTTTTGTGTATTGATCTTGTATCTGGCAACGTTGCTGAACTCTCTGTATATTAGATGCCTTATGATTGTCTATGAACAAAGGTGTAGATCTGCAAGTAGGGATAGTTTTGCTTCTTCCTCTCCAGTCCAGCTGATCTTTATTTCTTTTCCTTGAATGAGTGTCATGTCTAGGGCTTTCACTTACAATGCTGAAAGGAATTGGTGAGAGCAGAAAGCCTTGCTTTCATCTGAACTTAGAGGGAAAGTATTCAGTCTTTCATCATTAAGTATGATGTTACCTGTGGAGTTTTTTGTAGGCTCCCTTTATCTGATTGAGATAGTTTCCTTCTATTCCTAATTTCTTGGGTGTTTTTAGTCATGAAAGGGTTTTATTTTGTCAAATGCTTTTTCTACATATATTGAGATGAATGTTGCAGGGGTCAGCAACTACCTAGGCTGGTTGCATGGGTGGTAAGAAGAATTTACCAAGGCAGTTATAGGTATATAGAAAGGCAGATTTATTAGAGGAAGTATGAAAGTACATTGCAAGGAAGCAACAGGCAGGTCAGCAAGAAAGGAGCTGACTGCAAAGAGATGAAGTCTTGCTGGGGGATTTTATAGGATGGTGCTTGTGCTGTGTGCTGAAGAAGGCTTTGTGTAGTACTGATAACACCAATGTTGCATGAGTTAACTTGCATTTTTTCTGTCAGCCAAGGGGCAGGTAATAGCTGAGTGCAGGATGATTGTGAGTTATTTGTGCAGGAGGGCTATGTGTACTGGACCATGAAGAAAGGTAGACTTACGGCTTATCTGCTTTCTTTTCTTGCTTTTCCTTGGTCCTGCCAGCCTGACTCCTTTGTCCTAATTAGGATTTCACAGTGAACATGTGTTTTTCCTTAACTCTATTAATATGTTATATTACATTAATAATACATTGCATTCACATGTTAAATCAACCTTGTATTCCTGGAATAAATGCAACTTGTTCATGGTATATAATCCTCTTAGTGGTTACCATTGGGATAACAATTAACATGTTAACTCAAAATAACTTAGCTCAGATTAAAACTGACTTAATTCCCATTGTGTAAAAAATATAGCTCTGTTTTCTACCTGTTTCTTTTTGTTATTATTGTCATAAAAATGGTATCTTTATACATTATAAGGCAGTTAACAAAGCTTTGAAATTTTTTTATATAGTTGTCTTTTAATTCTGATAGGAGAAGAAAAAGAGGTACAAACAAAAATATATTTACATTGTCTTTATATTTACTTTTGTAGTTCTCTTTATTGGTGTTCCTTATTCTTTTGTGTGTGGATTTGAGTCACTGTCTCATTTCAGCCTGAAAGACTTCATTAATATATCTTATAGGAAAGGTATGCTGGCAGCAAATTCACAGTTTTTGTTTATTTTGGAATGCCATAAGGATAGTTTTACCTGATACGGAATTTTTATTTGACAGTCTAATATATTCAATGTTATCCCACTTCCTTCTGGCTTTTTTGCTTTTTGATGTGAAAAAAGCTGTGAAAATCCCTCGAATGTGATGTATAACTTTTCTCTTGCTCCTTTCAAGATTCTACTCTGTTCATTTTGTTCTTTCTTTTTTTACAATTTGTACTTGAGTTTTGATGCTTTCTATTGCTATTATCTCTGAGTTTACCATTTTTTTCCTCTTTATGTTTTTACAGTGTCTATTCTGATTTTAAATCTATCTGGTAAATTTTCCACTTTTCTATCTTAGATTTTATTTTCTATCTTCCCATTCTCTGCTAATTATGTTCATATTTTCCTTTACATCCTTCGACATATTAATAATAGCTGTTTTAAAGTACATGACTGACAATGACAACATCTTCATTTCTGGATTTGTTTCAACATGACTGACTATTTTCTGATTATTACTCATAATTTTTTGCTTTTTGTCCTGACTAGGAACTCTGGATCAGTTCTGGGCTTTGTGAATTTCATACAGTTGAGTGCTGGATTTTGTTGCACTTTCCAAGAAGAGTGTTGGACTTTGTTCTGGCTGGCTGTTAATGACCTAAACCTTGGAGGCAAGCTGTATCCTTTCAAGGCTTTTTTAAAAATATTTGGAAAGAGGATCTAGTTTCACCCTAACTCTAGGGTGCTTACTATAAGGGCACAAGTTTTCTGCATTTTCTATTGAATAACCTGGGTATTCAGTGAGGACTCTTCACTTTTGCTAGTTGGAATCCAAATTTTCCCAGCTTTTTTTTTTTTTTTTTTTTGACAGAGTCTTGCTCTGTCACCCAGGCTGGAGTGCAGTGGCATGATCTTGGCTCACTGCAACCTCCACCTCCCAGGTTCAAGTGACTCTCCTGCCTCAGCCTCCCGAGTAGCTGAGACTACAGGCATGTGCCACCATACCCAGCTATTTTTTTTTTTTTGTATTTTTAGTAGAGAAAGGGTTTCACCATGCTGGCCAGGTTGGTCTTGAACTCCTGACCTTGTGATCCGCCCACCCCAGGCTCCCAAAGTGCTGGGATTACAGGCATGAACCACTGTGCCCAGCCAATTTCCCAGTTTTGTGTGAGTTTAAGGTTGACCAGTTTTTCTTGTCCAATCTTGTGAAGTTTCCCACTGTGCACGTGAGGCTCAGTTTCCAGTCAAAGACTCAAGGGGATTCCATGCAGGTTCTAGGAACTCTTTCTAGGTAGAGCAACTCTGGCACATGGCCCATGTGGTCCAGCTGTCTCAGCCTCCCTCAGGCTCTGAGCTCTCTTCGTTCAAGGCAATGGCACTGCTGTTTTGTTCTGGTTCCCCTCCTTACTCAACAGCATGGGAAGAAACTCCAGTCAGAAAACCAGGACATTGTTAGCATCAAATTTCTTGTCTCTCTCCTCACAGTCATGTGTTGCCAATATCTGAAAACAATTGCTTTATATATTTTGTGTAGTTTCTAGTTTTTTTCCAATGGAAGGGCAATTCTTATCCTGGATATGCCATCAGCCATCTTTTTACTTTTAACCTACCTGTGATCTCTCTAAAACACAGATCTGACCATGTGATATCCCTTCTAGAAATCCTTCAAGACTTCAGTATTTACTACTGGACATAAAGACCAGGCCCCTTGCCTAGCATACTTTCCCTTTCTTGTGCCCTCCTGGAACCAAGTTATAATGGTTAATACTGAGTGTCAGCTAGCTTGGATTGAAAAATGAAAAGTACTCTTCCTGAGTGTGTCTGTGAGGGTGTTGCCGAAGGAGATTAACATTTGAGTCAGTGGACTGGGAAAGGCAGACCCACCCTCAATCTGGGTGGGCACCATCTAATTAGCTGCCAGTGTGGCCAGAATAAAAGCAGGCAGGAGAACATGGAAAGGCTAGATTGGCTACGTCTTCTGGCCTCCATCTTTCTCTCATGCTGGATTCTTCCTGCCCTCAAACATCAGACTCCAAGTTCTTCAGCTTTTGGACTCTTGGACTTAAATCAGTGGTTTGCCAGGGGCTCTCAGGCCTTCAGTCACAGACAAGGCTGCACTGTCAGCTTCCCTACTTTTGAGGTTTTGGGACTCGGACTGGCTTCCTTGCTCCTCAGCTTGCAGATGGCCTATTGTGAGACTTCACCTTATGACTGTGTGAGTCAATTCTCCTAATAAACTCCCCTTCATATATTCATTTATCCTATTAGTTCTGTCCCTTTAGAGAATGCTGACTAATACACAAGTGCACCCCTCTGTCATTGCACATTTTATCCTGAAGGGTATCACTGACTTGCCTGTCTATCTCCCTTCACTCACAATAGACTGAAGCACCCTAACGGCAAACTATAGCTGATTATTTCCAAGATCTTAGCACTGTTGTTGATCTACAGAAAGTGCTCAATGCTTGCCTTGTAAATGAATTATTACATTAATTAACAAAGGAATACATTCATAGCTATTTTAGGTAATATGTAATATTAATTAGATATGCTTATGTGCTAGAAAGTGTTCAAAATAATTTTCATGTATTGTCTCATTTAATCCTCAAAACATTCTAATGAGACAGATACCATTGTTTTACGGAAAGGATAGTGACTTGATCAGGTCTTCACTGACTGAGTGGTGATTCTAAGATTCTATTTTGGGCAGTTGGACACTAAAACCTGTGTTCATAGCTGTATATCATGGTCTACTTCTCCAAAATAAAATTTTATAATAGTCTGGGCACAGTGGCTCACACTTGTAATCCCAGCACTTTGGGAGGCTGAGGCAGGCAGATCACCTGAGGTTGGGAGTTCGAGACCAGCCTGACCAACATGGAGAAACCCTGTCTCTACTAAAAAATACAAAATTAGCTGGACATGGTGGCACATGCCTGTAATCCCAGCTACTCGGGAGGATGAGGCAGGAGAATAACTTGAACCTGGGAGGCGGAGTTTGCTGTGAGCCGAGATCACGCCATTGCACTCCAGCCTGGGCAACAAGAGTGAAATTCCATCTCAAAAAAATAAATAAATGAAAATAAAATAAAATTTTATAGTAAAATCTAATATAAAAACCTTATAGTAACATACCAGCATTGTATTTTTCTGTTAGTTCTTTGTCAGAGGAACAAATCTTCCCAAGAAGACCCATGGAGAACACAGAGAATGCTGCCAGAGTCCCAAAGAGCAATAGACAGGCAGTTTATCCATTTAATTTTTCCAGGGTGAGAATGGCCCTGGTGATTCATTCTGTGCTCTCATTAGAGCAATTATCCAGCTAATAGCCTTGATTTGGATTTGGCCAAGGCAGTAACTGCAGCTGGAGCGCACCAGAGAACAAACAGATGGACTGCAAGGAGAAGCCTGAAGGAGGCCTGGGATTTGATCTGACAGTCGTGGGCAAGGAGGCTGGTCCCGGCTGTTCAGCCCAGTCACACTGCGTTTATTGATGGGGCTTGCTCCTCTATGCACTTCCTTCTCCTCCCTACTGATGTCAGCATAGAAGAATGATTACAAGGTTCCAGTAAGGTGACCCCTAAAACTTGGAAAGAGTGGAAATGAGGCTGTTCTCTGCGAGGCCATCTATGCAATTATTACATCTCAGGCTGTTACAGCAGAGATATGCAAAGTCACCTCAGTGATGGAATTATTCCCAGGCCAGCAAGTCTTGACTGCCACCCAATAATGTTGTTAAAGTAGCTAAAAATAGGACATTTCAATCAGAAAGGGATGGAGGTTGGTTAATGTTGCAACTGCACAGCTCAATTCTGTTTCCCTCTCTCTTTGACAAGAGTTGCTCCAAAGAACACTTCCCAGTAATAGCCTCGCACTTGGTCATTGACCTCTTCAGTGATGCTGTTTCTGATTCCCAAGTTTGTAATCAGAGTGGGAGTACTTGGGTTGGTTAAAGCCTCCTTTTGCTCCATGATCTTTGGAGTAAGAGCTATTATAGTGAAGAAGGCCAAGTAGAAGCCTCCGGAATGCTGACCTGCTCTGGTCAAGACAGTGAATTAAAACCAGATATCAAATCCCAGTGGGAATGGCAGCTACCCTCAAAAACCTAAAGGATACGGGGATGGTTCCCATTATATTCCCATTTAATTTACTGATTTCATGCACAAAAACCAGATGGATCCCGGAGAGCATTTGTGGACAACTGCAAACTTGACCTAGTAATGGACCTAATTGCAGCTGCCGTGCAGGGGTTGGTACCTTTACTAGAGAAGAATAGCACAGCCCCGGATAGATGGGGTGTGTCATCCATCTGCTGAGTGTGATCTTTTCACCCCTCATCAGGAGGAAAGAGAAGAAGCAGTTTGCATTCCCGTGGGCGGACCACAGTACACATTTTTGTCTCATCTCAGGCCTGTTGTGTCTCCTGCCCTGACGTAATATACCCAAAGGGACCTGGGCCATCTGTATTTTCTGCAAAACACCACATCAGCCCCAAATATCACTGGCATCATGCCAACTCGAACTGAATGAGCTATCAGTGGCAAGTGTGTTTTGTTCTTGGTAAGATGTATGTACTCTAGAAGGTGGAAGGAAAGCCCTGCCAAGCTCTGGGGGTCTGCCACATCAGCAGTGCCTCAGTCTCTAATGGTCTGAGTCGTGCCAAGATAGTGTTTCTAAGACAAAGAGCAAGTATTTGCACCTCGCACTTCCCACCAGTAAGAAGGAAGACAAAGCCTGGCTGGCCTCTTAGGTACAGGGGCAACACATTCCTCACCTGGGATATTTTAGTGTTCCCTTTTGGCGAGTGGTGCATAAGGCTGCCAGCTTTGAGAGGGGTCTGAGGTAGGAGAGGGGTCTGGAGTAGGAAAGGGCTCTGCCAAAGATCCCGATGGTGGTGCCAGCACTTGCTACCAGGGCCATATGTCTGGGCAGGACTTATGATACTGGAGGTATCTGTAGTGGAAAATATGCCAAGAGGAGTTTAGGACAAGCTCCAACAGAAGAGTCCTCAGGGTGTCAGAGCAAGGATGCACCATCTGCAGTGGGAGGCTTTGTTTCCTTCACTCCAGGATCCCCAGGGGCTTCAACAGTGTCATGCACAGAGGAAGCCCCCACTGAGTGCTGCTCAGGGAGTTTGTGAATTGAGTGAATGAAAAATACCCAGTAAAGCCCGAGGTCCCTGTGCTCTGGCCTTTGCCTGTCTCTTGATCTGATTTCTTGCCACTCTTCCCAGCATCTGCCCTCAATGTGCAAAGCTCACTGCTACTTCCCAGCCTCCCAGAGCCCTTGCTCTTTAGGGTCCCTCTGCCTGGGACACATTCTTCCTGATGCTACATGGTCCCTCTGTCACTTCACTCTTCAGAGAGAGATCCATGAACCCAGGTTGAAATTGAAGAACCATTACTCCTCACTTCCTCTATTTTTCCTTAAAGCAACTATGGGCAAAGATTTACTTTAATTGCTGCTATTTCCCCAGGTCTTACAACAGTGTTGTGTACACAGTCAGTACTCAAAATATTTGTTGAATAAATGAAGTAAGTTTAAGGGTGTAACAAAGTTAAACCAGTCTCTTTACTGCAAGCTTGCTCAGAGACTTTAAATGCTATGTGCATTCATCAGGAATTTCTAAAGGGGAGATGCAGCAATGAAATTCTCCAAAACTCATTTTACTGTAGAACCGTCTTTGCCATCTCTTAGGACATTGTACTGTGGGCCACATTTTGGACATCTCTGAACTGAGGTAGTCTCAGCCTGCAAGACGGACACTCTCAGGAGAGCGCCAAGCTGTCCTCTTTGGCAGTCTCCCTCGGCACCTGCCATCTGCTGTTTAATATTCTTCACCTGCACTTCCAAAATGACTCCACACCAGAGCTCATTTCAGGTCCTGCGTACCCCAGGATGTCTTCCCTGGCTATTCCTCCTCCCAGTGACCTGTCACTATGAAGGGACTTTGATGGTGAGAAGGAAAGTGATTACAGGGGCCTCCTCAATACTTTCATGCTGGTATTTCACCTGTGCATTGCTGTTTAGGGTAAATGTACGTGTGAGTTTTACACTGAGATGTCAGGTTCCTTGGGGTCAAGAACCAGGACTTATTTTCATTGTAGGTTTGAGTAAATGATTGTGGAGGGACTATTGGAATGAATTACCCTATGGACAGCCTAAATGGTTAAAACTTCCATTCTTTTTAGAATTTTTTTTTAGATGGGGTCTCACTATGCTTCCCAGGCTGGAGTGCTGTGGCTATTCATAGGTGCAATCACAGCATATTACATCCTTATACTCCTGGACTCAAGTGATCCTCCTGCCTCAGCCTCCTGAGTAGCTGGGACTATAGGTGCACACCACTGTGTCTGTCTTTTTTTAGGAAATTTTTACAAAGCTCTTGGGGCATTATGGAGAGGGGATTTCATAGTTAGGACTGAGACATGCTCAGCAGAGTTCTGGCTGAGAGGGCAGGCAACATGAACAGCCTGGGGCTGGGGGTGATGTTGGAAAGGGTTTCCCTGAGCTAGCCTATGGCAGGAAGAATCACAAATGGGGAACCAAGGCAGGTGCACATATTTGTCACATCATTCAAAGGGTTGTTAGATTCAGAAGTTGGATGGATAGACAGGGCTTCCAGGAATCAATTTGGTATACTGAGAATTGCAGAGCAGGTGCAGAAGAACTTGAGGCTCTGGGCAAACCCACTGTATTAATCTGTTCTCATGCTGCTACAAAGAACTGCCCAAGACTGGGTAATTTATAAAGAAAAGAGGTTTAATTGACTTATAGTTCTGCATGGCTGGGGAAGCCTCAGGAAACTTAGAATCATAGTGGAATGGAAAGCAAACCTGCCCTTCTTCACATGGTGGCAGGAGAGATAAATGCCAAGTAAAGGGGGAAAATCCCCTTATAAAACCATCAGTTCTCATGAGAACTCACTCACTGTCATGAGAACAGCATGAGGGTAACCACAGAGAGTAAGGTGCTGCTATAAAGATACTTGAATATGTAGAAGCAATTTTGGAACTGGGTAACAGGCAGAGGTTGAAACAGTTTGGAGGGCTCAGAAGAAGACAGGAAGATGTGGGAAAGTTTGGAACTCCCTAGAGACTTCTTGA
Source organism: Symphalangus syndactylus (assembly GCF_028878055.3). Taxonomy (NCBI): domain Eukaryota; kingdom Metazoa; phylum Chordata; class Mammalia; order Primates; family Hylobatidae; genus Symphalangus; species Symphalangus syndactylus. The sequence continues at coordinate 32,667,372 of NC_072444.2, read as the reverse complement.
ATGGTTTTGACCAAAACGTTGATAGTGCTGTGAACAATGAAGTCCAGACTGAGGCGGTCTGAGATGGAGACGAGGAACTTGTTGGGAGCTGGAATAAAGGTGATTCTTGCTATGCTTTAGCAAAGCGACTAGTGGCATTTTGCTCCTGCTTTAGAGTTCTGTGAAACTTTGAACTTGAGAGAGATGATTTAGGTTACCTGGTGGGAGAAATTTCTGAGTGGCAAAGTGTTCAAGAGGAAACACAGCATAAAATTTTGGTAAATTTGCAGCCTGATGATGCAATAGAAAAGAAAAACCCATTTTCTGGGAAGAAATTCAAACCCACTGCAGAAATTTGCACAAGTAATGAGGAATTAAATGTTAGTCACCAAGACAATGGGCAAAATGTCTCCAGGGCATGTCAGAGACCTTCACAGCAGCCCCTCCCATCAGAGGCCTGGAGGTCTAGGAGGGAAAAATGGTTTCCTGGGCTGGGCGCAGGGCCTCCCTGCTATGTGCAACCTCAGGACTTGGTGCTCTGTGTCCAAGTTGCTTCAGCTCCAGTGGTGACTAAAAGGGACCAAGGCACAGCTCAGGTCATTGCTTCATATGGTGCAATCCCCAAGCCTTGGTGGCTTCCATGTGGTGTTGAGCCTGTGGGTGCACAGAAGTCAAGAATGGAGGTTTGGGAATCTCCATCTAAATTTCAGAGAATGTATGGAAACACCTGTATGTCCAGGCAGAAGTTTGCTGCAGGGGTGGAGCCCTCATGGAGAACCTCTGCTAGGGCAGCATGGAAGGGAAATGTGGGGTTGGAGCCCCCACAGAGAGTCCCCACTGGGGCACTGCCTAATGGAGCTGTGAGAAGAAGGCAACTATCCTCCAGACCCCAGAATGATAGATCCACCTACAGCTTACACCATGCACCTGGAAAAGCCATAGAAACTCAATGACAGCCTGTGAATGCAGCCAGAAGAGGGGATGTACCTTGCAAAGCCACAGGGGCAGAGCTGCCCAAGGCTATGGGAGACTACCTCTTGTATAAGCATGACCAGGGTGTGAGACATAGAGTCAAAGGAGATCATTTTGGAGCTTTAAGTTTAATGACTGCCATATTGGATTTCGAACCTGCAATCCTTTTGTTTTGGCCAGTTTCTTCCATTTGGAATGGGTGTATTTACACAATGCCTGTACCCCCATTGTATCTAGGAAGTAACTAACTTGCCTTTGATTTTACAGGCTCATAGGCAGAAGAGACTTGCCTCTTGTCTCAGATGACACTTTGGACTTGGACTTTTGGGTTAATGCTGGAATGAGCTAAGACTTTGAGGAACTGTTGGAAAGGTGTGATTGTGTTTTGACATGTGAGGACATAAGATTTGGGGAGGCCAGGGGTTGAATAATATGGTTTGGCTGTGTTCCCACCTAAATCTCATCCTTAATGCAGTTTCCGTAATCCCATATATTGTGGGAGGAACCTAGTGGGAGGTAACTGAATCCTGGTGGCTCTTTCCCCCATGGTATTCTCATGATAGTGAGTGAGTTCTCACAAGATCTGATGGTTTTAAAAGGATTTTTTTCCTGCTTTGCAGGCACTTCTCCTTCCTGCTGCCATTTGAAGAAGGTCCCTTTCTTCTCTTTCACCTTCCACCATGATTGTTTCCTGAGGCCTTCCCAGCCATGCAGAACTGTGAGTCAATTAAACCTCTTCTCTTTATAATTAACCAGTCTCAGGTATTTCTTCATAGCAAACTAAGAATGGACTAATACACCAGCCCACAGGTGCCTTGGTGTGTGACTGTCACTGCAGTTGGGGGCCAGCTGTGTGGGCTGGAGCTGAGTAAGTTTTGTGAGAAAATGTGTAAACAAACTGATTTCTTGTTGGTAACTCCAGCATATATTTGTGTAAAGGGGTGCTTGTCAGGTGAGAGCTCAGACCAGCGTTTTTAAGATTGTGTTCTGATAAGGCTCACAGTGATTTTCCCCAAGTCTGTTCTCATCAGAGAAAAATGTCTGGCCCATCATCACAGGGATGATTCCTGTGATTCCTATTGTAGATTAAATGTTTGGGGAATGTGCTACTGGGTAAGGCTGTCAGGGGCATTTCTTGCAACTTTAAGTGGATCAGTTGGTAATAGATCTTCTTGGTTAAATCCCAGCAATTGCTGTCACACAGGACTGACTTAACTTTCTGACCTGTTACTTAGTAGCTGTGTAGACTTGGACAAGTGATTTAATTTGTTGAACCTCTGTTTTCTCCTATAAATGATGTAGGATTAGATGATGCTATGATTATAATATGCATAGCACCATTATTATATACAGTCTTGTCCTAATCACCAATATCATGACAGTTCATGTCTGTTGAGCTCTTACAGTGAATATTTATTGAGCAAATAAAATGAGTTTTAAATATTGTGGTATAGAAAAAACAGGATGGGAAGGTCAGGGACAAGGGTTCTTTTAAAAGGGCAAAAAGAAACCAGGCTTGGAAAGAGTTGGGAGCTGGCTAATAGAATTAATTGGATTATTGAACTAGTGATATAGGAATATTTTTGTAAATAATCAAATAAAGGAGCTACTTATCTCTCAGACATTCCTTCTGAGCTCATTTTCCTAATCCTGGATTATATTCTTTAGATATTCCTTTACTGAGGGTCTTCTCAGTTTTCGTTTGTTAGAAAGCATCTTCATGTCATTGAATTCTTCACAATTGACAGTTATTTTCACTCTGTACCCTGGTGGTTTCCACTGCCTTTTGTCTTTGCTGTGGCTGTTGAGAAGTCTATTAATAGTTTTTTTTAGATAAGCTGTCTTTTCTGTTTGACTGCTTTTCAGATCTTTGTCTTTGATGTTTTACTGCTTTGATATAATTAAATTTATTGAATCCTCTTTCTCCCATTGCTTTGCATGTTTACATTCCATTTCTTTTCAGTTATGATATAGTTTGAGTCTGTGTCCCTACCCAAATCTGATATTGAATTATAATCCCCACTGCTGGGAGTAGGGCCTGGTGGGAGGTGATTGGATCATGGGAACAGTTTCTCATGGTTTAACATCATCCTTCCTGGTGCTGTCATCATGATAGTGAGTTCTCCTGAGACATGGTTATTTAAAAGTGTGTGGCACTCCCCCCTCCCTCTCTTCTTCCTGCTCCAACCATGTGACATGCTGGCTCCTCCTTTACCTTCCACCATGATTGCAGTTTCCTGAGGCCTCCCCAGAATCTGAGCAGATGCCAGCATCATGATTACTGTACAGCCTACAGAATCACAAGCCAATGAAACCTCTTCCCTTTATAATTTTCCCAGTCTCAGGTATTTCTTTATAGCAATGTGAGAATGGACAAATGAAATTTATTTCCTCAACAAATATTTGCAGTTTGGCTCCCTGTTCTGAGGATATGGGATTCCAGCCCAATGGGACTTACATTCTAGCAGGGAATATAAGCATTAGACATAATAAATAAGTAACTTAGCTCATAGAATAAGCTAATTCAAAGAGTTTTGAACAGTGTAGAGCAAGGTATGGAGGAAGCCATATGGGTTGGTTGATAATGATGATAAATAGGTGATGAAGGTCATTGAGAAGGTAACATTCTGTTACCAAAAAACCAGAGATTCAGTCTACATTCTGCTGCTCACTGCACAGAAAGCCAATCACTGAGACAACAAGTATTGCCAGGGAGGAAGGCTTTAATCAGGTGCTGCAGCCAATGAGATGGAAGATCAGCCTTAAATCCATCTCCCTGACTGACTAAAATCAGGAGTTTATATAGCAGGGAAGAAATATAAATACACGCAGGAAAACAGGAATGAAGAAGGGATAAGAAAGAGGAGTTGGTCAACAGGAAGCCTGTAGTCCATTAGGCAACCATGATGGGTGAGGGGGTCTGTCTTCTCACTGTCCAGATGTAGTGATCTGGTGAGTTACAGTTACTTGATAATATCTGGGAGGTCTGATGGTTGGTTTCCTGAGAACAGAACTCAGATAGGACAAATGTTAAGTTTCAAGTTTTAAGATAGGGAGGGTCAATTTCTATGTTTATTCAAAAGAAACCATAAGCATTAGTTCTATGGGACAAAGGGGCTGGTTTCAATTTGAGCAAAGAATGAACTTAATTGTACTTAACTGTAACATTTTTGCCTTCACACTTGACTTATACAGTCTGGAGTGAATTGGAAACTTGCTGTCCACCTGTTCAATACTAGGATCACACACTCTGTCTCTACCTACTCTCTCACCTCACGTTCCTGTTTTCCAGTGCTTTTGTTCAACCTGGTTTCAATGCCCCTGAGATGCTCATTATGGGGGCCTCTGCAGGGACTCCAAATATAGTGTTGTTCTTTCCCCCTCAGCCTCTGAGGAATTTCTGAAATAAAACCAATATCAGGATTGAGGTCAAAAGATCAACTTCATTCCTGTGGGTGGCTAACCTGGAAGATGGAGCTGAAATCCCAGAAAGAGGCAGGCCTGCCTGCTTGCACCTATGCTTTTCACCCTTGTGTGGTGTGAGTTTGCTCTCAGGGCTCTCTTCCCACTGTCTTTTCTTTCCTTGATTTTTTTTTTTTGTTTTGTTTTAAGGAGCAGAGAGTTTAATAGGCAAGAAAGAAAAGAGAAGGCAGAAAAAAGAGGATCCCCCGTATAGAGACAGAGTGAGGGGGGGCTCCAAAGCTGAAAGAGGAGGTCCCCAAGTGTGGTGGACACCAGCCAGGTATATATGCAGAGGCTGGAGGATGCAATGTCTTGTCACCCTTGCTGGAGAGCAGGTTTTTGTTTAGCCTACATTTCTGCTGAACTCCTCAAATGGAGCTCTCACTTCCAAGACTCTGCCTTATGTGGGGTTCATAACTTCACTCCTGTCTCTGTGTTGGTTACAGAAGCCAAGATGTACTCCTACCCCAGCTTGCATGTGCACACAAGTGTATATATGCATACAGAAAGACATATGCACAGACATGCAAACACATGCACACACACACATGCACACAGTCACACATGCACACAGTCACACATGCACACACATTCACAGACACATATACATGCACATATAGACACATGTACACATGCACAGACACACACACGCACACACATAGGCACACACAGACATACACAGATACATGCACATACAGCCCCCCATCCCCCCGCCACACAGACACATAGACACACACCCTGGGAGTTGTGGCCTCAGCTTAGGTACTTACCATTCTGGTTGTCAGTTTCTCTCATTCTTTTTTAAGCCCTCGGGGTTTTCCCTTACTCTCTGGAGAGTTCAGCTGTGTATATAAAAGCACACTTGAAGATCTAACCAAGCATTTCTAGGGATTTGCAGTAGGAGGATTTGAAGTTATATAGTCTATCACATTCCTGGAGGTGGAAGATTGGGTGATTTTTAAAAACACTCCCCACACTATTCTGCACCTTGCTTTTCACACATCACATGATGTCTCAGAATTATTTTCATACAAGTGCATAAAACCCACTTCCTTTTTCTTAAGTGTTGTGTAGTATTCCTATATCTTAATTCATTTGCTATTTCCCTTTTGATGCACTTTGAGATTTTTTCCAGTTTTTCAATATTACAAACAATGATGCAATAAGCATTTCATGCATGTCCACATGCACATTTTCAGGATTTCTCTATGGTAGAAACAGAGATAGAGTTTTTGGGTTAAATAGTCTGTCCATGTCTAACTTAAAAGCATTGGCAAAGCTTTATCCAGACAATATCAGTTTCCATTCTCACAGATGATGTATGCATGAATTCCCTTCACCCAACCTCAAAAAGATTTCTTCATCTTTTATGTTGTAGGGGGATAATGGCTATGCAGAGAAAGAAAGTGAAATCAGGGTACAGAGGGGGGCAGGGATACTATTTGGAAAGGGTTGTGAGGGAGACCCAAGGGAACAAGGGAGGGAACCCTGCAGATATCCTGGGAAGCATGTTAGGAAAGAAAACAGAAGTGCAAAGGCCCTGGCTCAGGAGTGTGCCCAGGCAGCAGGGGTGGAGAGAGAGAGGAAGGGAAGGGACCAGCCAGAGACGTGGTGGGAGCAGATGGGGGTGGGCCCTGGGGTCTCTGTGCAGATGGGGTGGGCCGGGGTAGTCTCTCTGCAGATGCTGGTATGACTCACAGTGAGACAGGAAGCCATAAGTCTAGGAGCTGAGATGTGGCAACATTGGCTTTTGTCTTGGGAGGGTTATTCTGGCTGTTGTACTGAGAATGAACTGCTAGCAGATGTGGGCAGAAGTGAGGAAACCAGTTAGGAGGCTCCTGTGGAAGCCAGGAGGCACATGGTGACATCTCAGACCAGCAGGAGATCAGTGGAAGTGATGAGAAGTGATTGAATTAGGGATTTATTTTTAAGACAGAGTCAACAGGATTTGCTGAGAGATAACGTGTGTGTGTGTGTGTGTGTGTGTGTGTGTGTGTGTATTATGTATACAATTATTTGTATACAGAATAAGAATTTCATCCAACACAGACTGTCAAACTGGGAAGGTGTGTGTATGTGAGATAGATGCATAGATAGATGAATAGATGGATGAATGGATAGATAGATACATAGATAAAGAAATCAATGGATGGATAGGTGAATGGATAGATACATGGATAGATGGATAGATACATAGACATAGATAAATGCATAAATGGATTGATAGATAATGGATGAATTGATGGATGGATAGGTGGATAGATATATAAATATATGCATGGATACATATATAAGTGGGTAATTGGATAGATAGATGAGTGAATCAAAGAGTGGAAGGGTGGATAGGTGAATGGATGGACAGGTAGATACATAGATAGAAGTGTAGATAGATAAATGCATAAATGGATAGACAGGTGATGGATGAATGGGCAGATACACAGATATATACATAGAGAGGTGCATAGATAGATAAGTAGATGCATAAGTAGATAGACGATGAATGTATTCATAATAGATAGATGGACAGACAAACAGAAAGAAAGCAAGGTAGATAATGCCTTTCAGAGAAAAGGAAAGAGAGCAAAAGGAATGCTGGACCAGAGTGTGGGGGTGCAGTTTGATGAGATGGGGAAGAAAATGAGAAGTAGGTTGGAGTGTACTAGTCTGCTCAGGCTGCCATAATCCAAGACTGGCACAGACTGGGGGGCTTCAACAACTGAAATTTATTTCCCACAGTTCTAGAGAACAGACATCTAACATCTAAGATCAAGGGGTTGGCAGATTTTGTTCCTGATGAGGTCCTCTTCCTGGACCTGTGGATGGCTGCCTTCTTGCTGTGTCTTCACATGGCATTTGTTCTGTGTGAGTGGAGAGCTCTGGAGACTCTTCCTCTTATTATAAGGACTCCAGTCCTATCTTGATAGGGCCTTGTTCTTCTGACTTCATTAACCTGAACCACTTCCTTAAAGGCTGCATCTCCAAATATAGTCACACTGGATTTAAAGCTTCAACATATCAATTTTGGGGGGACATAATTCAGTCCATAATATTGGAAAATCAAATTTATTTTTGTTACATTAAGTTTGAGATGCCTGTTAGATCACCGAGTGAAAATCCGGTGGAAAGCTGGCTTTATGAGTTCAGGAGACAGGGATGGGCTGGTGATGTGAATTTGGCAGTTGACCATATGAAATTTGTGTTAAAAGCCATGAAAGAATCTAAGAAATGGACCAGAAAAGAAAAGAATGGAAATCTGAGCCCTGAGGCATGTGAATATTTAGAGGCAGGCCTTTCTGTGGACAGACACTAGCCACGGAATTGTCTGCATGTAGAATTAAACCCCAACACCCTTCTTTTTTTTCAGGCTCTGGAGAAACCCCTTACATTCCTGAAAGCTTTGCCATGTCTGTAGTGCCATGATTGTGTATTCACCAGGGACTTCTCAGGGACTGTGGTGGAAGCATTTCAAGCTATTTAGCTTTATCTTCAGCTTCAGCAGATGTCAACCACAATGCTTCCCAAAGTGGTGGTACTTATTTATAATCCCACTTGCAGCTGCCATTCTTTAAAAGAAGTTGGTGTAGGAAGAAGGAAATGGGAATGTTTGGAGAACCTTCCCCCACTCCCCCAAGCTCTGGATGGGGATGGGTTACTCTGAGGTCATGGGGGACTGAGTTCACTGCAGGACATGGACCCATGCCCATCTTCTTTGACAAACAGGCTGCTGTCTGGGGACCTAGAAATATGCCTTTTATATTCTTGCTCTGGATCAGGAGTTCTCCACCTCAGCATTATTGACATGGATAACAAGATGGTCCTTTGTCCCAGGGGGCTGTCCTGTGCATCATAGGAGGTGGAGCAGCAAGCATCCCTGGCCTCTACCCCCCAGATGCCAGGGTCCACTCCCAATCACAGCAATCGAGCATGTCTCCAGACTTTGCCCAATGGACCCCATGAAGCAAAATAACCTCTAGTTGAATCCATTGTCTGGTGCAGACCAACTAGGTTCCCAAAGCAAGAATGTTGCAGATCGCTCTTATCTACATAGGGTGAAAAATGTGAGGACAGATGCCAGACTCACGTTGAAATTTAATTACCATTGTAACAGTATTAGGAGGTGGACCTTTAAGAGGTGATTAGGCCATGAGGGTGGAGTGAATGGATGAATGCCATTGTCTTGGAAGAGGGCTCCTGATAAAAAGATGTGAGTTCAGTCCCCTCTTCTCTCTCTGTGGTCCTCTGTTTGCCCTTCTGCCATGTGACGATGCAGCAAGAAGACCCTCACCAAATGCCAGCACCTTGATCTTGGACTTCCCAAATTTCAGAACTGTGGGGAAATAAGTTTCCGATTTTTATAAATTACCCAGTCTCAAGTATCCTTTCGTAGCAGCACAAAACATACTAAGGCAACAGATTTGTGCAAAACCTCCTAATATACTGAGGGGGCAAACCATTTGCACCCTGAAACCACAGATCTCTGTCTCATCATCGTGTCTCCTTTCATTATAAAATTACACAGTATACATCACTAATTACACAAATCATCATCTGTTGGAAAAAGCAAACACAGCAATCATGGTTTAATAGAAATTAAAATAGTTTACTTTCATCAAATGATTACCTTGCCATCCAAGGCAAAAATGACAACTTCTGGCATGAACCCAGCCCCTATTTACAGCTGACTTCTGAATTGATAGTGGTTGTATTTTAATATGAATTATTTGTATACGGAATAAGGATTTCCTCCAACACAAACTGTCCAACTGGGAAGGCTTAAAACTGGAATCTTTTTGCATAATTAACCAACCAAGAGGACATGCTTAGAAATAAGATGTTGGAAACATTTACCCTAGGCAGCTGGGGGCAGAGTGGGCTGCCAGGCAGTCAGTGGTGAAGCTGTCCAGGCCACTGCCCCCAGCTTGGGGACAATTAAATGATCCTCCCCTTTGCATTAGCCACAGGCTCAGCTGCTGAGGGCTTAAATGTTCATGAGAAGATTTGCGCGGATCCACACGGCACCTTCCCAGGACATCTCTCTGAAGGGTGCTTGTGAACTTGTGCTTGTTTGTTTTTTTTTTTTTTTTTTTTTTTAACTAATTCTGGGCCTTTCCCTCTTCTGCTTCTGAGGTTCCTTGTTGGAAGGAGTGGGAGCCACGCAGTGGGTGCCAGGAGAGAAAGCCTGTACCAACCCATGGAACCCACTTTGCTCACTAGGCTGGGACCCCAGGGGACCCAGCAGGAGCAGCAGGGCAGCCATAGCCCGTGACTTTGATGTTTGCCTGTCTTCACTCACCGTCTGTTCTTCTTAATGGAAGCTGCTTCTCTCACTTCTCTTGTGGTTTTCAGAAAGACCATGAAGCAAAGATCAGAAGAGCTGGTTCCTGGTAAACCATTAACTGGGCATTTATTATGTCAGCAGGTTGTTGCTGAGTCTGGCCAACCTCCCTGAGAGGCATGTGAGGCAATGTTTGGGGTTTGCTGGGTTAATATTCTGGCTCTCTGTCTCTGAGCCTATCTTCTCATCTGTGATGGGGAAGAATAATAGCTCTCTGGGAAGCCAGGGTCCCGCAGGGAGCAGGCTCCATTGCAAGGCTCAGATGCGGGGGCCTTTGCTGAACTGTTGACAAGTTACAGGAGCCAAGAGGTCAGGGAAGCCAGAGACCATGCAGGAAGGGCAGTGGGTAGCACACCAGGGGCTGATGGGGCGCAGGGAGGAGAAAGCACTCCTGGCATCCTGGATAGAAGGTGCCCTGGAGAAGGGACAGAGCAGCTGCCGAGAAGTCACACCCAGGCAGAGACGGAGAGGGTCAGAAAGAACTGACCTCTCTTTCTTCCACCTACCATGGCCTCCTGGTGCCTCTCGCTGGCCAGAGGTGCAGGAGCCTGGGTGATGTGGTCTCAGGGGTCGGCCTGCAGGACACAGGGAAGGCAGAGGACAAACCTGGGGGCAACATGAACAAGCAACCCCATCTCAGGCAAGGTGACCACAGTGACCAAATGGAATGAAGTGCCAATCACAGAGGATGTCTTAATCAAGGTGAGCTGTGTAGCATCAATGTTCCTTGCAGGAGTTAGGGACACCACCTTAGTGCTCCACCCCTCAACTGTAAACAGGAAAGGAAGTCTCCTCCAATGCTGCTTTTGACTCAGCGAGCCATGGGAGGCGAGGCTCGAAGGGAGGTCCGTGGTGAAGAATTTGCAGGTGCAGAATATCTCATCTCCTGTGTCAGGAGGCTCTGCTGCTGGCGTTCCCTCTTCCACTCCACAGCCTTCTTTCCTGGCAGCGCAGCCACTTTCTGCTCCTAGCTGAAAATGAGGACGACATTGCAAATATCATGGGGAAGCCTGTGCAGGCCAGAGCTTGCTTGATAGTGGGCCCCAGCTGACATGGCTTTGATGTATTTGCCCACCACCCCTTCATCCCAAGAGACCCGTCTCAGGCCTGAGTCTTGTGTGATCTGTCCGACTGGCTCAGGCAGCGGCAGTTTTGATGAAAGGGAGTGCAAGTCAGCCTCCAGGAGCTGAAGTTCTAGCTCATCAAATGCCTCAGGAGACCAGATTTGTCCCAGGGGCCTTCTGCAGGTGAGAGGGCCTGCTGGACACTCCTAAATGCTGTAGAGTGTCAGGCGGCTAATTGGGAGTGAATGTCTCAATTTATCAAGTCACGTTTGGTGCCGGAGCACATGGCTGGGGATAGAAGAAATGGACATCTAAATCCCTGCTGCAGTCCATAAAGGGCTGTCCATCTTCATGGGTGGCAAGGCCAGGCAACATGGCCAGTGCCCAGTGGACAGAGAGCTCCCAGTGGTCAGGGAGAGGAGAGGCGGCCAGGGCCCAGCTGCTGGGGTGCGGGAGCTCCTGGAGAGGTGAGGATGTTTCTGGAGGATATTAAGCAAACAGGGCCTGGGAGCTGTCTCCAAGGCTGAGAGAACGTTCCAGCAACCCACCCGTGGAGGGTCCCACATGTCCAGCCCCGTGCCCTCCCCACGGGGACACAGAACCAGCCATGCGGCCAACGTGCCACACCACACTCTCCTGATGAGGTCTCTTCCTCTTTCAACCCATCCCAGAGATTGCAGCTCTCTTTTCTCAAGTCTGTTTATTTTTTGCTTCTCTTTCCTCAAGAACAAGATTTAAAAACTGAATTAATGTAGCAAAATTCCATCACAAAAGCTTTGAAGCAACAATTTTCCAAATGCCACACTGAGAAGGGCAAGAGGAACCAGCAGCCCCACTGGCGTCTTTATTATCCAGTTGATCGCTTGCTAACTGAATCTCCACTGCATTTTTTTACCCGGGACACCCAGCTGACAGCAGCTTTTTACCTCTGTCTTTGAAGCTTAATTTACAAAGTGCCATCTGACATAGCTAAGATTTGGCTTTCTCTTTTTAATTCCCTTCCCTCTAGTTTTTCAAAAAAAGTGGTGGAAAGACTTAAAAGAAAAGCTGAACAGGCAAAACTAATGAATAAATAAACACAGAGCCAGGACGAACACATGGACACAGGAAGGGGAACATCACACACCGGGGCCTGTTGTGGGATGGGGGGAGGGGAGGGATAGCATTAGGAGATATACCTAATGTTAAATGACGAGTTAATGGGTGCAGCACACCAACACGGCACATGTATACACATGTAACAAACCTGCACGTTGTGCACATGTACCCTAGAACTTAAAGTACAATAAAAAAAAAGAGCCAGGACAGTGGCCCCAGGTCTGGGCTTCATCATGCATAAACAAAGGGGTTTTGGTGGAGGAGCCTCAAATCTTTCCTGCTTCCTCGGTCTTGGGGTTCCGGGTGATTTGTTCAGTCATGGCTGGACCTGAGCTCTGTTAGACGTTTTCTTCAATTAATTGTTCGTTTTAGGATGAAAAGAGCCGCGGCTCTGTCTGTTACGCCTCCATATTGATCGTGTAGAAATTGGCTGTGGGTTCAGCCGTTTGGCGGTTGATTCATTATTTTCAATCAAGCAGCTTGTGTGTCAGGCTGTTAAGGTGGCCAGAGTCTCCAGAGCCTATGCATGATCCAGTTATTTCCATTATTGAGACACAACCCAAATTAACTGAACCATAAATGTTTTTTTTTTAGTGGGCAGCTGGGGAAGAATGCATGGAAATCTATCAAGAGTTTCATTTTCCATGGAAACATAACATAGTAAATGGAAACCTCTTAGTCCTCGGAGAGAAGCCCGTGGAACTAGCACTGGGGTATTTTAGGGGACCCCAGCCCAGCTTTTCAGTGTCTCAGGAAGGGGTGATTTTGAGAAGCTGATATGTGTAATGCAACAGAAAAATACTGCTACTTGTGGCCTGGGCGAGCTGAGCATTTCCAGGTGCAAAACAAGTGTGCAGCCTCATTCAGAGACAGGTATCACTTAGGGCTCTTTTTTAGGGAGGTTATAGAAAGTCCAGCTCCCAGTGTCATTTGACAAGGAAAAAGGCAGTTCCTCACCTCAGAGGGCAGAACAGCCCCGGGAGAGCCCTAGCATCAGGTGTGGTTTGATCAGGGCTCGCCATCACACGGCACCTTGGTTCTCCATCTCTATTCTTGGTGTTGGCACTGTTTTCAGGCAGCCCTCCCTGTGCTCACAACTTGGCTGCCGGCAGGTCTCAGACTGCATCTTTCCCATCTTGAATCTGTAAGAACAAAATAAAACAGTTTCTTCCAGGAGCTCCTGCAGAAAACTAGAAGAGACTTCTTCCCAGGAATCTTCCGAGATGAACCTTGATTTCACTGGCCGGGCAGATCGCGTAACTGTTTACAAATCAATCAGTGAAGCTATGGAGATGGGATATATGAGGGGCTAACACTGCCCGTGGTGGGGCCTTGGAGCCTGGGGTGGCGTCAAAGCTCTCAAACCCCTCTGCTGAGGATGAAGGAGGACAGTCTGAGACGACGGGAAAGAGAAGGGGCATGGAGGCCGCTGTCCACGTGGGCATGCTCTCCTGCTCAGTGAGCGGCCAAGACAAACACCCTCAGAGAAAACAAACAGCCCCCCTTGTCCTCATCCCCTAGTCCTGCAGGAGCTTCATTTCCAGATGGGAAAGCCACAACCTTCCCCAAGTGTTCAGCAGCACCTGAGGCAGCTCTTCCCCTTCCTGCAGAACTGCACCGCCCTTCTCTGGGCCGGCTCCCTCACTCTGGGCTCCTACACTTAGGGCTGTAGCCAACCTGGGCATTTCCACATCTAGCGCCCTCCCTAATTGCCTCTGGGCTGGTACGGGGCTGCCGTCATGAGCCAGGACCATGGGAATCATTGTTGTTCTGGTTTCTTTGCATAGTTCCAGCTAACTTCCCCTTGTACAAGTTAACTTAAATGTTATAAAGCATTTTAAAATCACATAAATCCACATTTTGTAAGAAAAATGCAAATGATACAGAGGTGACTATCTCTCCCCTCCCAGATCACTCCCTCCCGATTGCCCCTGGTCCAGTTAGATGTGGGCGGGATGAGCAGGAGAGGACCCTGCTGGAGAGGCGCAGTGGTCAGAGCTGCAGCTGTGAATGGCCTCTGCTGAGAGAGGCTGCAGCATCTGGTGGGAAGGGCTGGAGGGCAGGCAGGGCTCAGTGAAGAGGCTGGAGCATGCAGTGTGCGGGGCGCACCCTGAAGGAGGATGGAGCCTCTTTCTGGGTCAGGCTCTGTGGCCTTGCCTGCCGCCTTCTCAACTGCAGTGTCTGTAAACCTCTTCCAAGTGTGACTTCCCAAAGCTTGCAATCCATTGCTCCCTCCTTTCTTCTTCCTTCCTTCTTCCTCCTACTCTTTCTTCCTTCCTTCATTCCTCCTTCCTTCTCTTCTTCTCCCTCTCCCTCATTCCTTTGCCGTGCTCCATTCCAGGGCACTAGCGTGCTTATTGTGGGTAGTGGTGAGAAGACATTGCCGGGTTAATAGCTGTAATTGTTGACTCACGGACAGTCAATCACCCCAGCAAGTTCACAGTCCTGAGTGACTGCAAAGAGCAGCAGTGACCGCTAGGCTTGGCCAACAGCAGATGGTCCTCTCCTCTCATGTAACCTAGGAGGTAGGACTGGAGGGCCTTCTTGGATGAAAAAAGGGCAGGCAGTCTGCTCTGGGCTCAGGGCAGGGTGGCTGGATTTAGCATTTTATCTGGCAACCTCATCTCAAAACCCAGGAGGCTGCAGCCGAAAGGTCCACTTGACAATTCCATCTTTTCCTCCATGATTAGCTTTGCTCCCTGCCTGGGGACTAGACCTAGAAGCTCCTCAGCCCTTGTGTCCTCCACCGCTCCATGCCCATCCTCACTACCCTAGGGCAGGGTGAGCAGGTGCTTCAGGAGGGCAGGGGTTCCTGTGTCCTCTTTTCTTCTTTGCGGCTGTAGTTCCTGCATCCAGAGGGTTGTCCCCTGCAGCAATCACCCAGCAGATATTTGCTGAATGGACGACTGAAGCATCTCTGATGGTGCCCGTTCTCTCAGCTCTCTGCCTCTGTCCAGCACCTGCTCCTTTCCTGCCTGGATCATTCCAACAGGAATGGGCCCCAGCCTATGGACACATAGAATTTTGTATTGCCACTTTTCCTTTTAGCATTTTAAAGGTGTTCTACTGTTGAATTGCCTCCATAGTTTCTGGTAGAAGTCTACAGTAATTGAAATTATTTTTTCTATGTCTGTGACTTATTTTTTCATCTCCAATTGCCTTTAAGATTTTTGTTCCATCTTTGTTTTTAGCAGTTTGATTATTATGTGCCTGGCATGGTTTTCTTTGCATTTATATTGTTTATGATTTGCTAAACTTGAAAATGTCAATTTATATATGTCACCAAGTTTAGGAAGTTGTTGGCTATTATTTCTTCACATATTTTGTTCTGCTTATTCTTCCTCTAGTCTCCAATTACCTATATTTTAGAGCCAGTCCCTAAGGCTCTGTCCATTTTTCTTCAATATTTTTCTTTTTGTTCTTTAGATCAGGTGATTTCTACTGATCTAGTTTCAAGTTCATTTACTTATTCACTAATAATTTCCCTGTTGCTATGAAACCCATCAGTTACGTTTTTATTTCAGATACTCTAATTTTTAGTTCCACCTGCTCCATTTTCTCTGTTCACACATTTTCTACTTTTCTGCTGAGAGTTCCTTTCTCTCCACTTGCTGTCAGCATTTCCTTCTGCCTCACGGAGCACGGTTGTGCTAGCTGCTTTACAGCCTACCTCTGTTAATTCCAGCATTTGAGTCATCCTGGGTCTGATCTCTGTTGATTGTCTTTTTACTTGAGAATTATCCCCCCTTTCCTGGTTTTCTTGTGTGTTGAGTAATTTGGGGTAGCACCTGGACATTGTGAATGCCGTGTGTGGAGATTCTGGTGTTTGTTACATTTCCCTAAGGAGTATTGTTTTGTTTTAGCAGACAATTAACTTGGGTAGATGGAAACCACAAATTCTCTTATCTACAGGTAGTGGCAGCTCAGATCTTGGTTCTGTTGCTTTTCCTTTTCTTTTACTGAGTTGTTTTCAGGTAAAGAGAACACTTCAAAGGTCAGTTGGAGACTTTGGGTTGAGATTAAAGGCAGACTCTGGGGCTCCCCTTCTCTGGTCTTATCCTTCATGAGCTCCCTTCTCACTCCCCAGCATTGGTGGCCTCCTGGGCTGTGTCTCCTCCTAGCCAGAGAGATGGCAGGTTCTCTATCAGGGCTCCAGCAGCACCAGGCCCTGCTGGAATCAAGGTCTTTCTACAGATCAAAGCCGTGCAGATGGGAGACTTCTCACGCACTGGTCTGTTCTTCTTGCCTCTGTTCACTCTCTAAAGCCTTTGAGAAGTTTTGTTTGTTTTATTTTGGACTGGAGTTTATCGTTCTCCCTCCCTCCCTCCCTCCCTCCCTCCCTCCCTTCCTTCCTTCCTTCCTCCCTTTCTTCCTTCCATTCTCTCTTTCTTTCTCCCTCACTCCCTCCCTCCCTCTCTTCCTTCTTTCCTTCCTTCCTTTCTTCCTTCCATTCTCTCTTTCTTTCTCCCTCACTCCCTCCCTCTCTTCCTTCTTTCCTTCCTTCCTTCCTTCCTTTTTTCTTTTTCTCTTTCTTTCTTTTTCTCTTTCTTTCTCTTTCTTTCTTTCTTTCTTTCTTTCTTTCTTTCTTTCTTTCTTTCTTTCTCTTTCACTCTCTCTCCTTCCTTCCTTCCTTCCTTCCATTCTCTCTTTCTTTCTCCCTTCCTTTCTCCCTCCCTCCATCCCTCCCTCCCTTCCTTCTTTCCTTCCTTCCTTCCTTTTTTCTTTTTCTCTTTCTTTCTTTTTCTCTTTCTTTCTTTCTTTCTTTCTTTCTTCTCTTTCTTTCTCTTTCACTCTCCTTCCTTCCTTCCTTCCTTCCTTCCTTCCTTCCTTCCTTCCTTCCTTCTTCTCTCTCTCTCTCTCTTTCTTTCTTTTTGACAGAGTCTTGCTTTGTCACCCAGGCTGGAGTGCATCGGCATGATCTCAGCTTACTGCAACCCTTGCCTCCCGGGTTCAAGCGTTTCTCCTGTCTCAGCGAGGAGCTAGGATTACAGGTGTGCCCCACCATGCCCGGCAAATTTTTGTATTTTTAGTAGAGATGGGATTTCACCATATTGGCCAGGCTTTTGTCGAACTCCTAACCTCAGGTGATCTGCCCACCTTGGCCTCCCAAGGTGCTGGGATTACAGGCATGAACCACCACACCCGGTCCATTTATTGTTATTTTCCATGGAAGCATTAGTCCACTGGGAATGTATTCTACCATATAATCTCAATAAATATTTAATTCTGTCCACTTACTTATTATCTGTTTACTTATTTACTTTTTGGACTCCTTGGGGCTGGGGATCTATGCCTCTAGTTCTGCCAGGATTGAAATGGGGCAAGGAAGGGGAGGGCTGAAGTGTAATGTGGATGAAGTGTCCATCAGTGCCTGAATCTCTGCTTCAGAAACAGCAGCTTCGGTTTTTTCTTTTGTAGCTATTTTATATATGGACATTTCAGGTAGGATTTCATTGTAAACTTTTTATTGGCTAAAGTATATTTGAAAATCATTTGTCTAAATATTCTCCAAGTTCTGATGCTCGGAGGAACTCCGGCTTCTGGGGGCTTCAGCCGTGTGTGTTTAGAACCCTGGTTCTTGAACAAGACTGACTTGTGTTCGAATCCCAGTTTGGCATGTACCAGCTGTGTGACCTGTGGTTCATTCCTTACCCCCACTCCACCGCCATTTCTTCATCTTTAAGATGGAGATAATTACACCCCGCTTATAGAAGGGTGTGAGTATCCAGGGAGATAGGGCACATTTAGCCTTCAGCAGAGGCATCACGTACGGCAGTCATGTGTTATGGACTAAATGGTTGTGTCTCTCCAAAGTCCATATGTTGAAGCCTTGACCTCCAGTGTGATGGCATTTGAAGGCGAGTCCTTTTGGATGTAATTAGGTCATGAGGATGGGGCCCTCTTGATGGTATTCGTGCCCTTATAAGAAGAGATGCCACAGAGCTTTCTCTCTTCCCTGCTATGCGAAGACACTCAGAGAAGGCAGTCAAGCCAGGACAAGGCCCTCACCCTGCTGGCACCTGGGCCTTGGACTCCTAGCCTTTAGAGCTGCACGAAGTAAGTGTCTGTGGTTTAAGTCCCAGTCTGCACTACTTGGCTATGGCAGCCTGAGATGCCAAAGACAGTGTGAATGCTATTGATTAGTAGTACTCATTAAAGTCAACACGGATACTTCTGTAAATAAAAGCTAACATACTGGAGAGCTTGATGAAATCTGGGGACAGCATAGAAAGCCCCCTTCCCCCACTCTGTGGAGCAGTGCATCCATGCGATCCTGAGACAGAAGCCCTCTGCTCATTGTCAAAGATGTGACAGCTGCCACTTGGTCACTTTAGAATCAACAGCCCTAGGCCCCTTATTGACAGCTCCTGGCTCTCCCAGCTGGACTGCCCAGGGGGATTGCCTCTCTTACAAATCCCCTCCAGGATGCAGTGAATAGGAAACTTGCATTTAGAAAAAGGATGGACCAGGATTCTAGGTGCGAGGGGCATTGTCCATTGTATAAGAGGGTTTCCAGTATGTCCCATCCTAAATAGCTAGCTTCTTTTAACGCCCTTACAACAGATTCATTGTAAGGATTTGAGCGTTTTAGGGAGTAGGTCTAAACTGAAGTCTGCTGCCCCGTTATTGGAGTCCCGGCGTATCTGGAGGTGAGAAGGGCACTGCCCTCTGAGCAAATGCCCAGTGAAATTGCAGAAGGAGGTGGGTGTGGAGTGGGGAGAAAGGAAAAGTCATGCGGGCCACTTGTCCCATCGGACAGCTTCACAAGGTCATCATCAAATACGATTTTCCAATTGCCACCTCGTTGCTGTGGGCACAAATGAAACCCGAGATTTTTGGAAATCTATATGAAAGTCCTGTTCTGTGTCAGGCTCCTAACAGCTTTTCCTTGTCCCTCCCCAGAGCGGGGGAAAGCTAACCTGGCACAGCACAGGAACAAATGTTTTGGTTTGGTGAACATCTTTAGATCTTTTGTAGCTTAGGGCTTTGTCCTCATTTGCAAAGCAGCATTGAACCTTCATGTGGATGGAGGTGGGGTGTGTGGGGAGGAGGGAAGTCAGGATTTAGGCTTAACATAGAGACTCCCAACTGAGGCTAACCCAGTGTGGCCCACACTCTGAAGTATCCTGACAACTGTTAGGAACCACCTAAGGCTCCTAACATGAAAAAAGACTTTTTCTCCCTGGACTCAAGAGCAGGGTTGGGATTTGCTTAATTTCAAGGCTGAGTTAACCCCTTTTTGCCCAAAGAGGTCCAGGATCTGTGGTCTGTTAGTGTTAAATCAAGTTTAGCCTAAAGCTGTCTCCTCACATATTTTAAGTTTGACCTAAATGTTTCTCTGTTCATGGTGAACTGTAACCTAAATGAACTTGTAAACAGACTGTAGCCTACTCTTGTGCCAATCACTGAGTTTTGGCCCATCAGAGGTGGCCAGCTGTTCAAATTGTGTTCAATAAGGCAGATGCCAACTTGTAACTAATCTGGCTGTTTCTGCACCTCACTTTTGTTTTCTGTACATCATTTTCCTTTTTCTGTCCACAAATCTTTTGCCATGTAGCTGTGCTGAAGTCTCTGTGCCTATGCCGGCTTGGGAGGCTGCCTGATTTGTGCATGGTTCTTTGCTCAGTTAAACTCTTTTAAATTTAATTTGGCTAAAGTTTTTCTTTTAACAGCAGAGAGGTAGAAAATCTGATCAGCAAAGGTCTTTGATAAGCACTTTTTGCTTATTTGTTTGTTTTAAACAAGATCAACCCATGTTTCTTAAGATCAAGTGGCAAAAAATACTCTTTGCAAAGTTATAGCTCTCCTAGCAATGTGTGCTTGAATGAGTGTGTGTGTGTGGGTCTTATTTCACCCTTTGTTGCCACTGTTGATGTCTTCAAAGCAACTGAAGTACTCAACTTTTACCACTGCAGGGACAGGGCCTGGCATCTGTGCCTTGGTGGAGAGTCTGGGGGAAGGCAGGTCCAGAACCCAGCAATGGGTATGATCCTGATCTGGCCTACTCAGGTTGGGAAGGCTGAGCTCCTGAGGCAAGTCAGGGCCCTGAAGCAAGGAGGAAGAAAAAGTAACTGGTGGGTGAGAAGTCAGAACGCATCACCTGGACCAGACTCTCAGAGAAGTGGGGCTCTCAAGAAGGGCTGCTGAACTTCAGATAACTCTTTGAGGCTATCAGTACCTCAGAGGCAGTCAGTAAGCAGATGATGAATGAACAAATGATTAAATGAATGAATGAGGCTGGGGACTCTGCCACAGTTACCCATTTATTCCCCACAGGTCTTGGCTCAGGGCTGGGTACAGAGAAAGTGCTTGGTAAGTGTTGAATTAATTACAGCATTGTTTCAGCCCCTCAGGGAATTCAGAATTCCATAGCCTTTGCCATCCTGGGGGCTATGCACATGCCTCATGCTGCAGCTTTGGTTTCTCTAAAGGAAGCTGGTCCAACGTCTTTCCATCTGCTCTGGAGCTGTGGAACTGGTAGAAGAATCCTACCAAGCTGATTTACCCTCAGGCAAATTTGAGCCTTTTCTTCACGAGTCCAACTGTGAATACTTGTCTGTACTCAGATTCGTTTTCTCTTACTCTGCTGGAGGACTGAAGCCAAACTGATATAATGACTCATAATAAATAATTTATGATGGTGGTGGAAATACAGATGTTATTCTTCCAAAGTATGCAGATACAGAAAATTTTTAATTCTCAGGGAAAGATTTGTGGGGATATTTTCACCACTTTGACCATAGGTGGAAAAAGATTTCAGGGCATGTTTAGCAGCCATGAAGTCATAACACATAAGGTCATGCCTTAGGTGGCCCAGAGCTCTTCCTTCAATCTGACTTAAACTGCACACCCTGTGTTGATGGAGCCAGACAAGCATATTGAGCTCCTTTAACACTTGCTTCTGAAACTCGGCTTCACTGTGGAACTTGGGAGGGACTCCACCTGAACTAATTCTCCTCTAGGCAATTTCATTGGAACAAAGTTTTATGTGGCAAATAATGAGCAAAGCAGCTGTAAAATCCTAAAGGAATGAAAAATAATTTCTAAAGAGATGCTGACATCTCTTAGAATGAGAATATCACATTGATTCCTTCAATTACTGTGAGAAACATGTATCTGCAGCATACATTTTAATAGGCATTAAAGACATTTTAATGAGAAAACAATTTAAAACTTGGTAAACATGTCTTTTGTTGATATGCAGCAGAGCTTTTTGGAGGTTAGGGGGAGGGGCTGGGGGCTCATTAGGTCCAGGTTGCTTTATTAGGTACTCTGTTGTTCTGAATATTTTAGCAGCTGAGGTTCAGACTTGGGTGCCTGCAGACTTGAGTGTGATTATAAATAGGTTGTGATGTTGCCAAAGAACCTGGGCATCTGTTTCAGAGATGGGCTGATGTTAAACCCTGGCACACTGCATCCAGTAGCCAATATCAGATAGCTCAAAACACTCATTATTCCTTCTCAAAATAAATGGCTTGAGAAGGAGGCAACACAGGCTGAGGATGTAATTTCATGAAAGTCCAGGCGTGGTCAGGGGGAGAACCTTTCAAGTTACTTGATGTGGGAGAGTGACCACCCTGTAGGGCTTTGACTTTGGAGGCTCCTTGAGCTGGAATTTCATCCCTTGGTGCAGCAGAGCTCACTGTGGCAGGGAAAGAGGAACACCAGCTAATAACCCCAAACCATGCTTGTTCTCAGGCTAAGCCAAGTGAACATGGGACACAACCATTGTTTCTGACTGGTTTTACTCACCTAATTAAGGGACAGTGAATAATAATAGCTCAGTTATTCAGCTCCTACTCTGTACCAGGCACCATGTTCAGGATTCTACATGGGTTACTGTATAAGTTTTCTATTTCTTCAAAACAAATTACCACAGAAACTTAAACAACACTCATTTATTATCCTACAATTGTGGGTCAGGAGTCCACGTATGGCTTAGCTGGGTCCTTTGCTCAGGATTTCCCAAGGCTGCATCTAGGTGTCAGCTCATTTGGGTTCTCATCAGAGGTTCAACTGGGGAAGGATCTGCCTTTAAATTCTTTCAGGTGATTGTCAAAATTCATTTCCTTGCTATCGTAGAATGCATGGTGACTTTGTTCTTCATGGTTAGCAGGAAAGAAAGGATGTGTTGCTTGGAGCCTTTGACTTCAGGGAAGGTCCCTGTCCCTTTCTTGAAGGGCTCATCTGATTTGGCCAGGCCCACCTAGGGCCTTTTGATTAGCTCAGAGTCAACTGATTAGGGACATTTATCACCTCTGCAATGTCTCTTCACTTTGTCATATTCTGTTGGTTAGAAGCAGGTCATAGGTCTCACTCATACATATGATGTGTGTGACAGGCCCAGGGCTGCTTGATGAACACATTGTCCTGATTAGAGTGTCATGACCAACAGCAAAATACACTTTGAGTATTTTGGATCACACAAAGGCATGGATATTGGGGGAGTTGGAATCAAGGAGTTACCCTAGAGTGCCAGATTGCTGCCACAATTGGCAATATCCACCAAAACCCTATGAGCTGCTTACAGGTTCATATGCTGCTGTTCTCCATTCTTCTTTCTACCGACCAGGGAGCTGAGTCTTGCAAAGATAAAGTGGCTTGTCTAAGGTCGACCGACTAGACATTGGTTAAGTCAGAATCTAAACCTAGAATGTCTGCTTCCAGAGCCCTTGCATGGTAATATCCTGCATTCTCTGGTGAGAAATTAATGAGGCAGAAAAGTCCTGTGGGAAAGGTCATGGTGGCTCTATCATGTGAAATGTATATTATAAAAACAATAGATTGAATTTGCTCATTTGCATAAACAAGCCCTGAGTGAATGTTAATTCCCACCCTGATTATTTTCATGATTTTATTTTTTTGGCTACAGGAGTAGAGTTCAACAGAGTCTCTGGCTGGTGGAAACACACAATAGCTGAAGTGAGAGCACATCATAGGCATCAAGGTTAACAGCAGCTTACATCCAGGTCTAGAGGCAGCACAACTCAAAGTGTATTTTGCTGTTGATTATGACATTGTAATCAGGACAACGTGTTCGCCCAGCATCCCTGGGCCTGTCACATACATTATCTCATGCAGTTCTCCAAGCATTCCTTGGAGCCTGTCTGTAATATCCATGTTAACAATGGGCAAATGGCAGGTCACCGGGTTGAGAGACTTCTGCAAGTTCACCCAGCTTGAGAACAGCCAAGGTGAGATTTAAATCCAAGTCCAGGGGTAGGCCCACAGCTTAGTTTTTGTATGTAGTTATCATGATGAACTGCATTCTATGGCAAGCTGGCAACTTGTCTTTGCTCACATGGCACCTGAGTCTCTTGAGGACAGGACCCGCCCTGGTACCTGTGTGCTACACAGAGCTTGTTGCCTAACAGCACTGGCCCTGAGTTCCTGGCTTATCATGGAGGTGCTGTTGAATAGGCCCTGGGATCTTGTGAGTTGAGAGTCTTTAGAGACCTATGAACTGCACCTACAGCTCCACGCCCTGAGGGCTCACAGCCATCCAGCCTGAGGGTCTGAGGATCTGAGGATCTGATGGTCTACTGCACTGAGCAATGGCAGGGAGGTCATCTGGAAGGAGAGCAGAGCCTCAGCTGTGCACTGATGTGGGCTGATGGACCAGGTCACTGATTCACTTAGGTTTATTTCCTGGGAGTGTTGGGTGTGTGATGGGAGTAGATGTGCCCATTGGCATGGGCTGGGTGGAGAAGTGCCTCCCCTCTCCTCTGCTGCAGCCATCCCTTTGGAGCTTGGCCTTGTCTCCCTCACTGCTGTCATAAACAGTGGGCCTTGGGCAGGTGGGTCATGGAGTGGAACTGCAGAGCCCATTGGTGTGGGCTGGGCCAGGTCACTTGTTCACCCACTTGACCTCATAGTCCTGTCCTATGATGGCATCTATCTGGCTGGCTCCACTCTGTGCTTCCTGGACCCCTAGGATAGATGCTGAGATGGGTCCCAGACCCCCGAGACTGATCACGGCCCCTTCATTCTCAGTTTCCAAGTCTCTTTCCTAGACAAGGATCCAACATTTTCTTGCCTTTCACCTGCAGGAAATTAGGATTATTCATAACTTAAGAAATCAGGCTGTTACCGCCCCACTCCCAAAACGCCTTCCTGAGTCCTGTGCAGGCTCAATGAGGTCCTTGAGAGGGAGGGCACTGAAAATGCAATGAGTTAACTTCAGAAGAAAAATGGAGAGTTCACCAGAGATGCATTTTCATGAGAAGGAATATTCAAGGAAGAAAGACTTCTGGAATCCACAGAACCATGCCCGAGGTCTACTAGAAAGCTCTGTGAATCACAAACACAGTCAAATAGTTTTATGACTGATCTAATGCTTTTGACAGATTGCTCCACAAAGCTGCTGGACTCATGAGCTATTGATAACTATACTTCCAGGAGCTAAATTCACCAGTTACACACATTTGATAGGGAACATACTTTTCTCTTTCTTGCTTTTATATTCTTTTTCTCTCCTCCCCTGCCTAAATTTTGTGTGCTTGAGAGAGACAGATGCAAACATCACAGAGAATTAACAGCATTTTGGGAGGTGACTTGTGTATCCAGCCTTACGAATGGCCCCAAAGCAATCTTGCTTTCTTGATTCCTGTGTGCAGATGATTCACTGATGCTCACTCCTGGCATAGATTCTATTAACTTCCATCAGCAGCGTCCCAAGTAGACTGCAGATCCTTTGGTGCCTGGGATTTCTGTCTTATCCTTCTTAGGAGCTGCTAAAGCTCCAACTGTAACATCTGATGCACAAAGTGTGCATAAATATTTGTTGGTTGGTTTAGATCTGAAGTAGGAGTTTGGAGAAAGGAGCAGCCTGCATTAGGTGAAATAGTCTAATGTTTCAACTCCTTCATATGATTCAGTAATCTGTGAGATGTCCAAGAATCTTGTGGGGGACATTTCTAGAATGTTCTAGAATTTTCTAGAGTATTACACACCCACAGAGTAATAAGCAGAGCAGATCAGATAATCAGATCTAATCAGAAAGGGGATATGATGATCCTGGCAGTAGACTGACATATGCCACCTCTCATTCACCACAAAGGGACACACCCGGCTACTTGGCCCACACAGCATCTGTTTTTTCCCCCTTTCTCACTCACAACACCATGGTGACATGTGCCCAACTAAAATGACAGCTCTCCCAGATTCCCTTGAGAATAATGATGGCCAGATAACCCAAGTCTCACCAAGGAGATCCAAATGAAAGTTACTGGAAAAAGCAACCCTTCCCAAACAAAAATTAAAGGCCTCACTGGAAGAAGGTTATTTGCTCCTCATCCTTTCACCCTTCCCTTTTCTTCCTACCTGGAAACTGAGAGTGATGGCTGGAGGCACAGCAGCCATCTTGGGGCAATGAGCATAAAAACCATAGTAATGATGATGGAGCAGAAGAGGGAAGAACTGAGGTCTCATGTGTCGTGGTTGACCATCCTACCAGCTCGGGACTGCCTATCCCTGCTGCATGAGTTAAGTAAACACCCTGACAATTACAGCCACTGTTAGATGGTTTCCTGTTATTTGCAGCTCAGTGTAGTTCCCATGTGCTGCCATGGTGATACTTCATATTCTCCCCATGGGTTGGGTATTATTATTATTTTTTATTTTATTTTGAGATGGAGTTTCACTCTTGTTGCTCAGGCTGGAGTGCAATGGCACAATCTCAGCTCTCTGCAACCTCCACCTCTTGGGTTCAAGAGATTCTCCTGCTTCAGCCTCCTGAGTAGCTGGGATTACAGACATGCATCATCAAGCCTGGCTAATTTTGTATTTTTAGTAGAGACGGGGTTTTTCCATGTTGGTCAGGCTGGTCTTGAACTCCTGACCTCATGTGATCTGCCCACCTCGGCCTCCCAAGGTGCTGGGATTACAGGCGTGAGCCACCGTGCACGGCCTGATTGGGTATTATTAATCGTGTTTTGCAAATAAGAAAGTCACAGCTCAGAGAAGTGATATAACACGCCTCTGATCACAGAGCTTGTGGGTGGCAAATATGGACAAGCATGTCTTATTCCAATGCCTCTATTCCATATATTCTTTCTGGGCATGAAGAAGGGGAAAAGATCTGAACAAGAGGTCCCTTCCTGCCTGCAGAATCTCATTTATCATTGGGTCATTTATTCAATAAGTATTATTATACTTGAGCTCTATCTGTGGCGATGTTCCCATAAACAAGAGGCCCTTCCCTGTAGAATCTCCTAGCCTGAAGGGCTCTCCTTTCTGGAGATCATCCTTGGGGCACGGATTTGTGTTTTGCTCTTTGCTAAGGGAGGTGACTCCCTCATCCCAGTTCCCATCCCACCCCTCTGACCCAGGTTCCCAGTGTTCTCGATGAAGCTGCAGCACCTCTCCCCCTCCATGGTCAACAGGGACCAGGGAAAGTTTAATCCATTTGCCACCTACTGGACCATGGACACCAATTGTTGACAGGACAAAGTTAACTCGGGTTTTCAATTAAAAAGAACACTAGGGATCAGCATCCAAATACTGATGTAGCTGCCAGGAAAAAGTGATGTAGATCCAGCAGAGTAGAAGTGGCTGTGGCTCTCGCAGGTGCATTTATAAGGAAGTCTCCTTCTACATTTGTATGTTGTCCATGGGCGCTGTCTAAAAGTTACAGATAGGAGCCCCCTATTCAAATGGTGTGGCTATTGTAGAATTAAGGGGAAAGCAAACACTCAGTGAGTGCATACTCTTCCTTGGCTCTGTGTTAAGCACAGTAAGAGGAGATGTGTTGCCTCCTCTTACCCCATGACAACACCATGGGGTCATTATTACTGTGATTGCCAGTTTAGAGGCAAAAAATAATGGGAGGGCCAGAGAGGCCAAATGACATGCTCGAGGTCCCATAGGAAGATGGGCCAGAGATGCTTCACCAGAGCCTCTTCTTTTGTCTCTGGGCTGGGGAAAGGGAAGTCTGAGGCCACTGTAGGAAAGGCAAATGTGTCTCTTAACCATTTGATGAGCATCTCTGTTAGGTGTTCAGGATATAAAATTAAAAATCGATGTCTCATTACTGGGTCTATATCCAAAAGAAAATAAATCATTTTACCAAAAAGATAGATGCACTCCTATGTTCATTGCTGCGCTATTCACAATAGCAAAGATATGGAATCAATGCAGGTGCCCATCAATGGTGGATTGGATAAAGAAAATGTGGTACATATATGCCATGGACTACTACACAGCCATTTTTTAAATTTAAAAAATAATAAAATCATGTTCTTTCCAGCAACATGGATGGAGCTATAGGCCATAATCCTAAGCAAATTAATGCAGAAACAGAAAAGCAAATACCACATTTTCTCACTTATAAGTGTGAGCTAAGCATTGAGCACACATGAACATAAATACGGAAACAGTAGACACTGTGGACTACTAGTGGGTGGGTTAAAAAACTACCTATTGTCTGGGTTCAGTGGCTCACACCTTTAATCCTAGCACTTTGGGAGGCTGAGTTGGGCAGATTGCTTAAGTCCAGGAGTTTGAGATCAGCCTGGGCAACATGGTGAAACGCCATCTCTACAGAAAAAACAACAACAAAAATATAGCTAGGTGTGGTGGTGCACAGTTGTAGTCTCAGCCACTCGAGAGGCTGAGGTAGGAGGATCATTTGAGCCTGAGAGGCAGAGGTTGCAGTGAGCTGACATTGTGCTATTGCACTCCAGCCTGGGCGACAGAGTGAGACCCTGTCTCAAAAATAAATAAATAAATAAATAAATATAAATAAAATAAACTACCTATTGGGTACTGTGCTCATTAGCAGGGTGACCAGATCCATACTCCAAACCTCAGCACTATGCCATTTACCCATGTAACAAGTGTGCACATGTACTCCCTGTATCTAAAATATAAGTTTGAAATTAATAAAAAAAAACTAGCCTCCTTCTAGGGGGAAACTAAATCGAGTGAGGAAGTGATGAATTCACTGAGAAAACAGGTCAGATATTGTAGAAGAAAAGACTCCCAAGTCGTTTGCTTATGACCCCATCAATTCCAGCAACGCTTACAACAATCCACTTCTCCAGGGTAAAAAGCTCAGCAACTTTTCGAGACCAGTGACACTGAAGATTTCCTGAATGCCTCCAGTATGCCAGGATTTACTCAGATTAACTTACTTACTCCTTACAACAATTCGAAGAGGATGCTTTCTGCTTAAGTTGCTCCCAGAATCAGATCCTGAGATAACGATTCAAGTGCAAGTTGATTATTTAGGAGGGGAATAGAGAACTGATACAGGAGAAGGATAGTGTTATAAAGGGGATATTGTCAAGCCAGCTTGACAAGGGTGATGTCTGGAGTTTAATCCCGCAGGGAACCTCTGAGAAATGGGTAAAACACAGCACCGTGGTTTACTGTGTAATTTACTATGATGGTGATGGTGATAATGATGGTGATGAACATTGTGATGGAGGTGCGGGTGATGATGTGGAGATGATTTCTTTTCAAAATATTGAAGTATATTTTGCATTTTGATGGGGTTTCTGTCTCTATAGCATAAATTCTTGGTCATTAAAACCCAAATAACAGGAGACAACTACATTTTATTTATTTTTAAATTAAATTTATTTTTTTTCCAACTTTTAATTTAGGTTTAGGAGGTACACATGCAGGTTTGTTACATGGGTAAATTGTGTGTCTTGGGGTTTGGTGTAGAGATTATTTCATCACCCAGGTAATGAGGATAGTACCCGATAGGCAGTTTTTTCATCCTCACCCTCCTCCCAGCCCCCACTCTCAAGTAGACCCTGGTGTCTGCTGTTGCTTTCTTTGTGTCCATGTGTATTCAATGTTTAGCTCCCACTTATAAGTGAGAATATGTGATGTTGGTTTTCTGTTCCTGGGTTAGTTTGTTTAGGATTATGGCCTCCAGCTACATCTATGTTGCTGTAAAGGACCTGATCTCATTCTTTTTTATGGCAGTGTAGTATTCCATGGTGTGTATGTGCCACATATTCTTTATCCAGTCCACCATTGATGTGATGAGCATTTAGGTTAATTCTATGCCTTTGCTATTGAGAATAGTGCTGCAATGAACATAGGCATGCATGTGTCTTTATGGTAGAACGATACATTTTCCTCTGGGTGTATACCCAGTAATGGGATTGCTGGGTTGAATGGTAGTTCTGTTTTAAGTTCTTTGAGAAATCTCCAAACTGCTTTCCATGGTGGCTGAACTAATGTGCATTCCCACCAGCAGTATATAAGTGTTCCCTTTTCTCTGCAACGTCACCAACATCTGTTATTTTTTGACTTTTTATTAATAACCATTTTGACTGGTGTGAGATAACATCTCATTGTGGTATTGATTTGTATTTCTCTAATGATTAAACATTTTTTCATGTGCTTGTTGGCTGCATGTGTTTTCTTTTGAGAACTGTCTGTTCATGTCCTTTGTCCATTTTTTAATGGGATTATTTGTTTTTTGCTTGTTGATTTAAGTTACTTATAGGTTGTGGATATTAGACCTTTGTCAGATGCATAGTTTGCAAGTATTTTCTCCAATTCTGTAAGGTGTCTGTTTACTCTGTTGCTAGTTTCTTTTTTGTGTAGAAGCTCTTTAGTTTAATTAGGTCCCATTTGTCAGTATTTGTTTTTGTCGTAATTGCTGTTGGTATCTTCGTCATGAAAATCTTTCCCAGTACCTATGTCCAGAATGACATTTTCTAGGTTTTCTTCTAGGGTTTTTATAGTTTGAGTTTTTTTTTTTTTTTTTTTTTTGAGATGGAGTTTCGCTCTGGAGTGTGGTGGCAGGGCCTCGGCTCACTGCAAGCTCTGCCTCTTGAGTTTTAAATTTAAATCTTTAATCCACTTGAGTTGATTTTTGTGGTGAGAGGAAGGGGCCAGTTTCAATCTTCTGCACATGGCTAGCCAGTTGCTGCAGCAACATTTATTGAATAGGGAGTCCTTCCGTCATTGCTTGTTTTTGTAGACTTTGTCAAAGATCAGATGGTTGTAGGTGTGTGGCTTTATTTCTGGGTTCTCTAACCTGTTATATTGGTCTATGTGTCTGTTTTTGTACCAGGGTGTGCTGTTTTGGTTACTGTAGCATTATAGCATAGTTTGAAGTTGGGTAGTGTGATGTCTCCAGCTTTGCTATTTTTCCTTAGGATTGCCTTGGCTATTCTGACACTTTTATGGTTCCATATAAATTTTAGAATAGTTATTTCTAATTCTGTGAAGAATGTTGATGGTAGTTAGATAGGAATAACATTGAATCTATGAATTGCTTTGGGCAGTATGCGCATTTTAGCAATATTGATTCTTTCTAGCCATGAGCATGGAATGTTCTATCTGTTTGTGTCATCTCTGATTACTTTCAGCAGTGTTTTGTAATTCTCATTGTAAACATCTTTCACCTCCTTGGTTAGCTGTATTCCTAGGTATTTTATTTTTGTGGCTATTGTGAGTGGGATTATGCTCTTGATTTGGCTCTCCGCTTGGATGTTGTTGGTGTATAGAAATGCTACCGATTTTTGTACGTTGATTTTGTATCCTGAAACTTTGCTGAAGTTGTTTGTCAGATTTAAGAGCTTTCGGGTAGGGACTTTGGAGTTTTCTAGGTATAAAGTAATATCATCTGCAATGAGAGATATTTTGACTTACTCTCTTCTTATTTAGCTGCTTTTTATTTCTTTCTTTTGCTGATTGTTCTGGCTAGGACTTCCAGTACTATGTTGTGTAGGAGTGGTGAGGGTGAGCATCCTTGTCTCAAGGGGAACACTTCTGGCTTTTGCCTTTTCAGTATAATGTTGGCTATGGGTTTGTCATAGATGGCTCTTGTGATTTTGAGATATGTTCCTTCAATGCCTAGTTTATTGAGGGTTTTTTTAACATGAAGGGATGTTGAATTTTATCAATAGTTTTTTCTGCATCCATTGGGATAATCATGTGGTTTTTGTTTTTATTTCTGTTTATTTGATGAATTGCATTTATTGATTTGTGTATGTTGAACCAACCTTGCATCCCAGGAATAAAGCCTACTTTATTATGGTGAATTAGCTTTTTCATATGCTGTTGGATTTGGTTTGTTAGTATTTTCTTGAAGATTTTTGCATCTATGTTCATCAGAGATATTGGCCTGAAGTTTCCTTTTTTTGTTGTGTCGCCACCAGGTTTTAGTATGATAATGATGCTGATCTCATAGAATGAGTTAGGGAGGAGTCCTTACTCCTCAGTTTTTGGGAATAGTTTCAGTAGGATTGGTACTAGCCCTTCTTTATACATCTGGTAGAATTTGGCTGTGAATCCTTCTGGTCCAGGGCTTTTCCTGGTTGATAGACTTTTTATTACTGATTCAATTTCAGAACTCATTATTGGTCAGTTCAAGGAATCACTTTCTTCCTGGTTCAATCTTGGGAGATTGTATATTTCTAGGAATGTATCTATTTCTTCTGGATTTTCTAGTTTGTATGCATGGAGGTATTTACAATAATCTCTGAAGGTTTTTTTCTTGTATTTCTGTGGAGTCGATGGTAATGTCACCTTTTCATTTCTGATTGTGTTTATTTGTATCTTCTCTCTCTTTTTTCTTTATTAGTCTAGCTAGCATTCTATCAATCTTCTTTCAAAAAACACACTTTTGGTTTGTTGATCTTTTATTTTTTTCCTGTATTTCAATTTCATTCAGTTCAGCTCCGATTTTAGTTATTTATTTTCTTCTGCTAGCTTTGGAGTTGCTTTGCTCTTGTTTTTCTAGTTGCTTTAGGTGCGATGCTAAGTTGTTAATTTGAAATCATTCCAACATTTTGATGTGGCTGTTTAGTTCTACAAGTTTTCCTCTTAACACTGCCTTAGGTGTGTCCCAGAGATTCTGGTTTGTTGTATCTTTGTTTTCATTAGTTTCAAAGAATTTCTTGATATCTGCTTTGATTTCATTGGTTACTCAAAAGTCATTCAGGAGCAGGTTGTTTAATTTACAATGTAATTGTATGGTTTTGAGAGGTCTTCTTAGTATTGATTTCTATTTATATTGAGCTGTGGTTGAGAATGTGGTTGATATGATTTCAGTTTTAAACAATTTGTTTAGAATTGTTTTATGGCTGATGTGGTTGATTTTAGAATATGTGTCAAGTGCAGATGAGAAGAATGTATATTCTGTAGTTGGGTGGAGTGGTCTGTAGCTGTCTGTTAGGTCCACTTGGTCAAGTGTTGAGTTCAGGCCCTGAATGTCTTCATTAGGTTTCTGTCTCAATGATCTGTCTGGGACTGTCAGTGGGGTGTCGAAGTCCTCCACTATTATTGTGTGATTATCTAAGTCTCTTCATAGGTGCCTATGAACTTGTTTTACCAATCTGGGTGCTCCAGTGTAGGGTGCATATATACTTAGTATAGTTAAGTCTTCTTGTTGAACTGAACCTTTTATCCATTCTTTGTCTTTTTTGATCGTGTTAGTTTAAAGTCTGTTTTGTCTGAAATTAGAATAGCAACTCCTGCTCTTTTTTTGATTTCCATTTGCTGGGTAGATTTTTCTCCATCCCTTTACTTTGAGTCTGTGGTTATCATCATATGTGAGATGAGTCTCTTGAAGACAGCATACAGTTTGGTCTTGCTTCTTTATCCAGCTTGCCACTCTGTGCCTTTTAATTGGGGCATTTAGCCTGTTTATGTTAAAGGTTAATATTGATATGTGCAGATTTGGTCCTGTCATGATGTTGTTAGCTGGTTGTTATACAGGCTTGATTGTGTAGTTGCTTTATAGTGTCAATGGTTTATATAATTAGTGTGTTTTTGAGGTGGCCAGTAATGGTCTTTCATTTTCACATTTAGTACTCCCTTAAAGACCTTTTGTAAGACAGGTCTGGTAGTTATGAACTCCCTTAACATTTGTTTGTCTGAAAAGGATCTTATTTCTCATTTTCTTATGAAGCTTAGTTTGGCTGGATATAAAATTCTTGATTGAAATTTATTCCTTTAAGAATGCTGAATATAGGTCCCTAGTCTCTTCTGGCTTGTAGGGTAGGGTTTATGCTGAAAAGTCTGCTGTTAGCCTAAGGATTTCCCTTTGTAGGTGACCTGCCCCTTCTCTCTAGCTGCCTTTAATATTTTTTTCTTTTACATTGACCTTGGAGAATCTGATGATTTTGTGTCTTGGGAATGGTAATGGTTGTTTTGTAGGGTATCTCACAGGGGTTCTCTGCATTTTTTGAATTTGAATGTTGACCTTTCTAGAGAGGTTGGGGAAATTTTCGTGGACAATATCCTCAAATATGTTTTCCAAGTTGCTTGCTCTTTCTCCCTCTCTTTCAGGGATGCCAATCAGCCATAGGTTTGGTCTATTTACATAATCTCATGTTTCTTGAAAGTTTTATTTATTCTTTATTCTTTATTTTGGTCTAACAGAGTTGATTCAAGGAACCAGCCCTTGAGCTCTGAGATTCTTTCCTCAACTTGATCTATTCTGCTGTTAATATTTCCAATTGTATTATGAAATTCTTATAGTGAGTTTTTCAGCTCTATCAATTCAGTTTGATTCTTTCTTAAAATGGATATTTCATCTTTCAGCTCTTGCATCTTTTTATTGCATTCCTTAGATTCCTTGAATTGGGTTTCAACTTTCTCCTGAATCTCAATGATCTCCACTCCTACCCAGATTTTGAATTCTATGTCTATAATTTCAGCCATTTCAGCCTGGTTAAGAACCATTGCTGGAGAACTAGTGTAATCATTTGGAGATTTGAAAAAACACTCTGGCTTTCTGAGTTGCCAGAATTCTTGCATTGCTTCTTTCTCATTTGTGTGTGGTCTGATGTTTCTTTGATCTTTAAGGTTGTTGTCCTTTGGATAGGGTTTTTGGATTTTATATTCTTTTATGCCCTTGAGGGTTTGACTGTGGTAAAAATTTGGTTCAGTTGAATGGCTTCATTTCTGAAAGATTCTTGGGGGCAAGGCTCAGCTTAGCACTCCTGGCTGTATGCTGAAACTCTGGGAGGCTATTATCAGGCCCACAGTTTTGTTCTCTGGTCCGTTAAGGTTAATCACCTGCTGGACTGGAGGGGCTGACTCATTCCTAGCCTGGTGGCAACAACACTCTACTGGAGGTCACTGGCCAAAGCACTTCAGTGGGGCAGTAGCAGCAAGGTCTGTGCTCATGTGTGCATGCCAACAGTGGTGGTGCATAGTGAGGTACACATGCATAGGTGGGGGTAGAGCTATAGTGGGGGCAGGGTGTCTGTGCATGTGTATGCCAGTGGGGCAGGGTGGCAGTGTCTGTGTAGGGACCTTTTTAAAAAATTACCTGCTATTTAAACAATAAATAGGTAAATTCAAACCAGGTATATTCTGGAATCAGTAGAAGTTCAGAGTGATCATTTATACCTCCCATAGCGCATCTTGTAGGCTATTAATCCCAGTGAAAGCAGAAATCAACACCACCAAGCTTCTAGCATGGTGGCTGACATAGTGTAACCTGCAGTGAACCTTTGCAGAGTGAAGGATGAGTGTAGACCAATGTATTCAGTGATGGCCCTGTGAAAGCACAACGGCCTTTTGTATTTAAGAAGTGTTAAGTTCCAGTATAGATATGTTTTAGTTTTTATTTTGCATTGTTTTGTTTCTAAATTTTTGTATTAGATTGGAGTACAATATACGTATAGTAAATTGTATATATCACAAATGTATGGCTTGATGAATTTTTATAAAGTGCAGATGCCCATGTGACCACTACAAAAGTCAAGGTTTGGGGTGTTGCCTGCACCCTGGAAGCCTCTCTCATGCCTGTTATCTTCATTATTCCCCAGAGTAACCTCAATGAGACTTCTACCATCACAGAATAGTCTTTCCTATTTTTAAACGTCATTTAAATGAATCATGTGTTTTTTACTCTTTCATCTGGTTTCATTTGCTCAGTGTTATGTGCCTGAGATTCATTCATGCTTTTGCATATAGCAGCACTTCATTCTTTTCCATTGCTATACAGAATTCCTTTGTATGACTGTATTACAATTTATTTATCCATTCTACTGCTGTTGGACATTTGAGTATTTCTAGCTTTTTGTTATCGCAATAAAGGTGATATGAACATCCTTGTGCATATCATTTGGTGGATACACGTGTTCATTTTTCTTAGGTATTTACCTAGAAGTGGAATCTCTGGGGCCTAGGTTAAGAGAGTGTTTAGCTTGAGTAGGTTCTGAAAAACATTTTTCCAGACTGGTTGTGCAAGTGTGTACTCTGCCAGTGTTGTGTGCCCGTCCTAGCTCTGTAGCTGGTCCTGTGTAGGTTCAAATCTCATTCTTGCTGCTTCCGAGCTGTGTGAAATTGGAGCTTAGAAAGGTTCAGTAACTTGCACCTTGATAACTGTAAAATAAGAATCGTAATTCGTCTACTTCATCTATGCAGAATGAATGCATTTAAATATATAGAAAAAGAGCATACTTTAGTAAAGTCCTGGCTTCTGGTGCATGCTCAAGAAGTGATAGCTGTTATCATCCCTATTAGTATTTATCTAGACTATTTAGTGCAACAGACTTGTCCATGCTACACTTTTCCAAGAAAATGGAGACTTGGTATGACTGGGTTATTTCATTTTGATGTTTTACAAGCATGACAAAGGATGTGACCTGAGGCAGAAATGGCAGGTCTGAGAACTGAATGCCAGAGATCATCCTCCCAGGAACTGTGCAAATTATCTCGTGCAGTGTCATTTTGTAGAACATGGATTTTTCACGAAAACCTATCAAGGGTAGAGTAATTATTCTCCGTGACGGAAAACATCAGTCAGCTAAAATTATCATTCTAGCCAAGCATGTAACTAGGATTAACTAAATATGCAATTATGAAAAATGCTCATGAAGTTGAAGGTTTTTCTTTTTTCACACAGTTGTCGGGGACTGCAAATAAGTGATTGTCTTTCCAGCTTCACTTCCTCCAAGTCCTCCCCCAAGCCCGCTTGCCAGAACATGCTGGACTTTTCTGCATCTCAGGGTCTCCACTGGCAACATCTCTCTCCTTCTCCCCTCCCCAGTGAACTTCTTTCAGCCCAGTCGAGAGGCTGTACCCCACAGTAAACCTCCCTCTTACTGCCGCCTGAGCTACCAAAGTAATTCATCACATCCTCTGTTACACGGGTGCCATTGCACCTTGATCAGCTGGGTATCTTTGCTTCCTCTGGTCTTCTAGAAGCTTCTCAAAGCCAGAAATTTTCAAGGTTCCTGTTTGTTTCCTCTGCTTAACCAATAAATAGTTGATGAGTTAATTCATTCACAGAACACAAAATAGGGCCTCTCTGTGACCGCTTCTAACTCTAAACACCTGCCTTCTTCCACTGCAGTATTGAGTGCAAGCTTCTTCACCATGGCTGATGCTCCAGGCTCTTTAGAGAGGCCACACAGGGCAGTGGCAGGGAGCATGGGTGTCAGGTGCAGACCTGGTTACTGCACACTGGCTCTATCGCTTGTGAACTGTGAGGTCTTGGTCGGGCTGGCTACCTGCTCTGGACCACAATTCTTCATCTGCAATCCCTAGGGGGCTACCGTTAGAGACACAGCCACATCCACGATAAAGGGCGCCAGGGTTCTGTGAATAGGGAGGTTGAAAATCTGCTCCAAGTCACCTGTGACAAAGGGCCCTTGGGAACCCGGTTCCACCAGAAGACAGTGAGAGAACTGAGGGCATTGCCTGTAGACACTTGGGGAGTATTTGGGGGCGATAGTGTCTGGGAACCTATGAGAGGTTATACTTGGTTAATTGCCAAGACCTGTGTGGTAAAAGGATGAAAAAAATGGAAATTAATCAAAAGAGCAAAAGAGAAAATGTTGATGTTTTGGTAGATGTCCAAATTCTCCTTGCTATTTTTGCCCTGACATGCCTGAAATGTGTTGATTTTTCTAAAAGGTTGGGATCAGAGAGACTACGTGACATTATCTGGCTTCCTGCAATGGACGTTCAACTTCAGGTTCTTGAAAGGGCCCTGTGATGGGCTGTGTGAGCCAATGTTTCATTGAATTTCCCATTAGTTCAACATCTAGTCTGTTATTTCCATGTGCTTATGAAAAAAGATTCTCTAAATCATACTCAGTGCTAATTATTTCCCTAGGTCTAAATTAGTGACAGTAGGAAAAATTAGCTAATATTTTCCCACTTGGAGGAAGCTGTGTAATAACTTCAGACACGAGTGAGCCCGTGGAGGCAAGGAGCTTCTAATCCCGTTTCCACACAGCAGCCAGGAAGGGATGAGAGCAGAATCCCCCTGGGAGCTCATGTGCAGACTGGGGGTCAGTGTCCCTGGCCCTGCCCTGCTACAAGTGCAGAGCCATCCATGCTAGTCAGGGCACCCCCTTGGACTTAGGAGTCAAGGGAAAATGTTTCAGGATTTCACAAGCAATCCGTAGCAATTCCTTCAAAGAATATGAAGGCACATTTCCACAACTGATAAAAAGAAAACCAATTACAATACAAAAGAGAACCGCAAAACCAGCCTTGCTCAGCCTTCGGGGAATCAGGTGACAACTGGCAGATACCAGCTCCTGAGCCAGGACATCACCCAGAGGAGCAGAGACATCAGCAAATGCCTCTTCCTGGGTAGGGAGCCAGGGGGGCTAGTAGGAGCAGCTCTGGGTCTCCTCCCAGGGCAGGTTGACTAGGCTCCTCTAGAAACAGTGCCACGTCCTTGCTGGTACGTTTATGACCTGGTTACCCTTCTCTGGGTGGGGACCTGGCAGGGTGACCAACGATCTTAATTTGTCCAGCACTAAGGGGGCTTCTGGAATGTAGGACTTTCAGTTTTAAAATTCAGACAGCCCCAGGAAAGCCCTGGGATATAAGACTTTAGTGCTGTCACCTGGAAAGTCCCAAATAAACAGGAGTAGTTGGTGGTCCTGAGTCTGGGTGGCTCATTTTGCTTTCATGCCACCCTGCCCACTCCTAGAGGCTTGGCACAGGCTCAGACCCTGTGTATCTTGGTTCCTTAACAGCTTGGGGCCTGGCATCCTCACAGCTGTCCCCTGTTCTCCTCCCAGACTCCCAACTAATGCCTTCCAGCCTCTGATCAGCAAGGATGGTCCCTTTGTATAGTACCCTGTGTGGCCAAATTCCACCCTTCACTCTGAGCAGAAGCCACTGCTTTGGTACAATCTGTTGATTTCAAGGGAGGCATCCAAGTAAGATAAGGATGAGCAGAAGCCCCTCCCTCCATTGCAGCCCCCATCTCCCTACATGGCTCATTCAACCCCGTTCCATTCACAGCAGATCCTCTGAAGGTGACACCCCTCGAAAAGAGCAGCCGGGTGTTGTGGATGGAACAAGAACAGGAAACAGAAATGAAAATCTGCTGAACTCTCTCTGTGGCCTCAGCACCTCATTAATAATCTTTTCAGACCCTGCATGAATTGGTTGATCTCTCTGAGTTTTCAGCCTCCTCATCTATAAAATGGGTCAATAAGTGTGCCCACTTCAGAGGGGTTTGTAAGAATAGACATGTGAAGCCCCAAATGGAGAGTAAGAACTGTAACAGGGCTAGCTGTTCTCATTACTGTTTTCATTTATTCATTCATCCAGCTATCCTTCTGCCTATCTATTCACCCATCCATTCATCCATCCATCCATCCATCCATCCATCATCCATCCACACATCCATCCATCTGTCCACCCACCAACCCATGAGTCATTCCAGTTATTCATCCACACACTCATCCATCTATCTGCCCATTATCCACCCACTCATCAACTCATCAACTCATCCATCCATCCATTCATCCATCCATCCATCCATCCATCCTCACATCCATCCATCTATCCATCTACCCACCCATCCATCTACTTATCCATCCATCTATCTACCCATTCATCCACTCATTCACCTATCCATCCATCAATCCATCAATCCATCCATCCATCCATCCATCCATCCATCCATCCATCCACACATCCATCCATCTATCTACTTATCTACCCACCCACTCATCAATCCATCCATCCATCCATCCATCCATCCATCCATCCATCCATCCACACATCCATCCATCCATCCATCCACACATCCATCCATCCATCCATCCATCCATCCATCCATCCATTTCATGAATATTCACCAAAAGGCTGTGTTCTAGGGATTGTGGGAATAATTATGAACAAGACAGACAAGGTTTCTGTCTTCACAGAGACTATATTTTAGTTGGGGGACTGTATTAGTCCATTCTCACGCTGTTATAAGGACATACCTGAGACTGCCTAATTTATAAACAAAAAGAGGTTTAATGGACTCACAGTTCCACATGGCTAGGGAGGCCTCACAATCATGGTGGAAGGCAAAGGAGGAGCAAAGTCATGTCTTACATGGTGGCAGGCAAGAGAGTGTGTGCAGGGGAACTACCCTTTATAAAACCATCAGATCTCATGAGACTTATTCACTATCATGAGAACAGCACAGGAAAAACTCACCCCCATGATCCAATTACCTCCCACTAGGTCCCTCCCATGACACATGGGGATTATAGGAGCTATGATTCAAGATGAGATTTGGGTGAGGACACAGCCAAACCACATCAGGGACTAAAAAAAAATAGATACAAAGAGTTACTTCAAGTGTGGTGGATATTAGAAAGGAATCAAACAAAGCCAGGAGGAGGTGTGATAAACATTCTTCTAGATGTACGGAGAACAGGAAGACCAAGAGGAACTGCTTGGGAAGAATGGGGGCTGGGAGCCAAACGTTCCAGATTTTGGGGCCACATGTGCATGGCCCTAGGTGGAAAGAGGTTGGTGAGAGAAGGAGGAATGAGGAGGTGAGGAGAAGCTGATGCTGTTGTAACTGAGGGGCAGAGTGCCCTGGTCAGGAGGTGATCCACAGGCAGACCCTCAGGTGTGGGGGTGCTCAGGTGTGCTCTTCTGCAGTGGGAGCTTTGTGAGGTTGCCACACAAAGGAGTGGCCAGATCTGAGTTGCTTTAGGAAGATTCTAGGTGGAGACTGGACTGGAAGAGGCAGGTGTAGATGTGAGGGGGCCAACGAGGAGGGTCCTGTGGTCACGTGGAAAAGAAGGGTTGGTTCCCTGGATGAAGATGTGGCATGGAGACAGAGCAGCAGGCTTGAGATGGGGTCTGAAGGGGAGGGATTGGAAGTGGAGGCTGAGGAAGAGGACGCCGTCAAAGGTCACTCCCAGTTTCCAGGCCAGATGATCGGTGGGTGGAGCTGCCATTGCCAGGGGCTGGGCTGCAGCGGGCTGGGTGGAAGAGCTTCGGGGAGCATATGGTGGGCAAGGAGAATTCACCCCACCTTGTGTTTCAGGAACCCAGAGACCTCCAGTGGGGACGTCAAGTGCCCAGGTGGAAATGTGAGAGGAGAGTCCCCTCAGGTGAGGTCTCGGACAGGTGTAAAGGTGGGTCGAGAGCCTGTATTTATGATGAAGGCACCTCAGAGATGTTTATGTAAGGAAG
This sequence comes from Symphalangus syndactylus, assembly GCF_028878055.3. Lineage (NCBI taxonomy): Eukaryota > Metazoa > Chordata > Mammalia > Primates > Hylobatidae > Symphalangus > Symphalangus syndactylus. The sequence continues at coordinate 32,627,076 of NC_072444.2, read as the reverse complement.
TGCAGTGTGCTCCACATGTGCCATGCCGGTTGGGTGGGCTTATCCCTCCCGCAGTTTTATAGCCCGCTGTGGTGGTGTCTTTTGAAAGGGGCCAGTCAGGGGGAGCCCATATGGAGAGCTGCACGATACAGCAGTGCAAGGGCATTGGAGGGAGGGAGGGAGGGCTCCTGAAGGAAGTCCCTGTTCAGGGAGTCTGGAGGCCTCCAAGCCCTGGGAAGCAGGGTCATCTTCCTCCAGCCTGTGGTGTTAACTTTCGAATTCACCCAGCAAATGGGTAGTGGGAGGAGCCCCCTCCCCACAACAACTGCCCTCGGCTGCACGATTCACAACATCAGCGAGAGAACCAGGAGGTGTGCACCAGGCATGCACCCATGCACCTGGCATGCAGCGTGCAGGTGCTGTGGCTTCACCAGCGTGTGGGCTTAGGACCCCAAACTGGCCCTGCTGAGGAGGGGAGATGACCGTGAGGATGAGGGACTCACCTCCTCTCCCCAGGAAACATGATAAGAGAGAGCTCACTCTGAGGCAGAGCTGACAGCTCCCTGCAGACACCATGAGCAAATCCCTGAGCTGTCAGGGAAACAGGCCGGGACCAACCTGCTCTACATGGCTCCTACAGGGAATGTGTTCTGAGTTCCAAGCACTTGCTGACACTACATTTGTGGCTGAGCTTGGAGTGGTGAATGAGGAGGGGGTGGGCATTATCTGTGCAGGACCTGGGATGGTGGGGAAAGAAAGGACCTTGCTCATGTGTCTCCTGGGACTGGGCCTCCAAGTTCCCCCGCTACCCCCGGCAAGGAGTGGGACTGAGGAGGGGGTGACCTACAGCTCACCCTTCAGAGTGTATATGGAAATAATTATGTTACTGAGCAAACATCGCCCCAAATAAAAGCGATGAATTTGTCCTATGGAGGATTTTATAGGGAACATGAGCTAAAGGCAACATTCTAAGTGGCTGTCAGGGGAAAAAGACAATAAAGCCTGCAATTAGGTATCTAAGCCTCTTCCAAAATGCCAAATCGGATTCTTATAATTCCTAAAGATTTCTAACGTCCAATTCAGACCTGCTGGTCCAATGCAAATGTCCCATCGATGTTAAATGCATCTCCCTTCTTATCTCTAGGGAGTTTATTTTCACAACAAATGCTCCCAGAAGTGATAAATACATGGATTGATTTTTCCACTTGTGTTTTCCAACAGATTGTCTTTTCAGAAGAATGATAAAACATTCTGGGATAACAATCCCGGTCTCCTGAATTCCTCCAATTGCCTAAAGTTGTCTTTATCCAAGCAGGTTCTCTTCCCTTTTGCGGTCCTGGAGGGCTTGGGATTGGGGGAAGCTGTTCCCTGGCCTGCAGAATGCCGGTGGACAGACCAGGTGGCCAGGACTTCATGGAGCGTCCTGGATGCTATCATGCTTTCTCCCCTGGCAAAGATGGCCCCGCTCTACTCCAGACTAAACAAGGGCGGAACATAGCCTACCTCCCTTGGATTGTGCCCCTAGACCCCAGGATTCGGGTCATTTCTTTCCCAGGCCATGCTTTCCTGACCCAGTGCCTCTGGCTGGATGTTAAAAGCAACAAGTCAACACACACATCAACCAAGAGTACTTTATTCTTCATCCTGCCTGATAAATCCTTTTGCCTGGGGCTTCATCTTTGAATTAGTGTCTTCTGGAAAAAAAGAAAAAAGCAAGCAGAAGCCTGACAAAGCAACCGTAAACAAGTCATTCCCCATTTGCGGTGTTGGGCTGCAGCTGAAGTTTCTGTCTACACATCGGGTGGAGGGGGAAAGGCTGATGGATGGAGTTGGGGGAGAGTGGGGCGAGGCCAAGTCAGGGAGTCCAAGTGGGTCCTGCCTGAGATGAAACTTGCACCCTTCTCCTGGTAGAGTCAGCGCGGCTAATCCTGTCCCTTCCTCCTTCCCTCTTCCAGAAATATGGCTTTGCCCGAGGTTCATGGCGGTCCACCCAGACCACCCTACAAGGTGTGTGCATCATGTGGGTGACACAGTTGGGGACAGGTGTGTTGTAATGAGGCCAGGATTTGTTTTAATTAGATTTGGTAAGACACATAGACATGGAAAAGACCTGTGAAGGAGGAAGTTTCTTATACTCGCAGATCCCTGGAAACAGGAGGCGCCGTGTACCAGGTGGGGCTAGTGGGGAGGAAGTGGGCAGCACCACTGTTTCCTGTGGTTTCTGTGGGAAGGAATGGGCGAGGCAGGGTAGGCGGGCTCAGGAAAGGCTCGTGTGGATAATTCCTGCTGGCTTTGGGGAGAGAGGCTGTCCCTAGCTGTCTGGCACCTGGCCTGGAGTGACTAGGGCAGGTGGATGGTGGCCCTGGGGGGAAAATCTGATAGAGGAGGTGGTGGGTTGTGGGCTCTCAGTGGGTTGGTAGGAAAGGTGGGCTCCCAGGCCAGTCCTTTACTACCTCTTGGAATTGGCCAGCCCTGGGAGGGGCAGTTCCTCCAGGGTCAGTAAGACCCCAGAGGTCAAAGCGTCAGAAACACAGAAAATTAAAAGCATGGTGGAAGATTGAAAAAACATAACATTATCTTCCTTTCACCAAGCATTCATGACAGACCAGGCGTTTTTCAAATATTCACTCACTTAATTTGTGCCATAGCCCTGAGAGGTGGGAATTACACCCGTGCACGGACGGAGATGCTGAGGCTCAGAGAGCTTCAGTGCATTGTCTGTGGTCATGGAGCTGACGTGGCCCCAAGGGGTCTGTGCCAGGTCTGGTCCCTGACCCTCATGGACCCCAGCCAGTGACCCTCACCAAGGCCCTGGATGAGAAATTCAGTCTCCCATCTCCTGCTCAGGCCCCTTCCCTGTCCCGCTACGGACTGAGCAGTGCTAAATTGATTGATTGATCCATTGATCAGTTCATTCCATGATAGGCACTGAAGGGCTTCCAGTGCTGGGTTCAGATGGCAGCCACCCAGGGAAACAGAGGCGGACTGTGAAAGAAATAGACCCTTACCCGCTAGTGCTGGCAGGGACCCCGGCCTGGAGAAATAGGTGGCGTGGCCTACATGGAAGCCAACACATAATCTGTTGTTAGATAGATGTGTGCTTTTAAGTGCAAGAGAATGGGGTTGTCTCATTCATGGGCAGCCAGGCGTGGACGTGATGCAGATTTCTTCCCCGTGGGTTCTGCCTCCTGCGGGTATGGCATAAATGGATGGGCTGCATCGGGACAAAAGGCACCTGAGGCCTCTGAGGCACAGCTGGGCCTGAGCCCATGGCTGCTAAAATCATTTCCAATCTCCTCCCATTTATCACCTGGCATCCGCATGTTCGAGTATTTATTTATTGTATTTATTCATGTTCTGGAATTTCACCCTGTGTGCTGTGGGAACTGCCCCCCTCCCCGCAATCCAGTAAGAAAGGGCAGCCCCAGGACTGCTGGCCTCGGGGACAGGGCACCCACAGGGTGTGCACGGGGGCTGCCAGTCCTGCATCTTGTCTTGATCTCCATGTTGAGCTCTGCCCTGTGACCCAGTCCCTGACTGAGACCGAGTCCCCACCAGGCACTGCAGCCTCAGCTTCAGGGGAAACCCAGGGACCACCTGGGTGAAGGGTCACCCAGAGACAACGGGGCCGTGAGTCCAGCTCCCCCAGTCCTAGCCATCCACAGGGATGCTGTCGGGGTCAGGCCCCTCCTCTCTGACTATACCATTGCTTTGGGAAGAAATGCAGCCTTTCTGTGCTAGGCCTTTCAGGGGCTCAGCTGTCCCTGAATAGTGCAGGTGCCCACGATCCTGAGACACCACAGGTGCATGTTTGCCTAGTATAGCAGTTCCTTGTTTGCCCCTGGAGTGGCCAGGCCCAGGGCCCGGAGGAAACATTTCACGGAAAATCAGCATCTTCACTGGTGTCCTTTACAATGGAAACCACAGAATGGCCCTTGAAATCCCATGAACACAGCTGAGTTAGGACGGGGGAAAAGCAACACGCCTTGCTCTCCCCTCTGCCCCGAAGCAACGTCTGGGCCAGGCCCTCCTCTCAGCTTCCCTTCAGGAACCACCTCCCGGCCAGAGTCCTTCCCACAATGGGGACAGGGGCAGAGGCTCAGGAGGGGCCACAGTGGCTGCTCTGGGGTGCGACAAACCACTGATGTCACTGCTGGTCACTAAGACAGAGCCTTGGCCCCAGCTGGATGAACACTGAACCTTCAAGGGAAGGGACCTTGGGGATGCGGAGCTCTGGGCAGGTGGGGGCATCTTTCACTGAGTAATTCAGTGAAAATCCCAGCCCCCATGGCTGTGTGCAGAGAAACCTGTATTTTTAGTAGAGATGGGATTTCACCATCTTGGCCAGGCTGGTCTCGAACTCTTGACCTTGTGATCCACCTGCCTCAGCCTCCCAAAGTGATGGGATTACAGGCGTGAGCCACCACGGCTGGCCTGCACCAGCCACATTTCAAGTGCTCAGTAGTTAGATGTGTAGTGCAGAGAATGTTTCCATGGTTCCAGAAAGTTCTATGGGGCAGCAGGGCCGTCTATACCTCACTTACATAGTAAGTTTATTGTTTATATCCTCAACTGGAACATGAGCCACCCATGAGGACAGGAATTATCATCTGGTTTGTCCATGGCTGTGTTTCTGGCTCTAGAAAGGTCTCCGGCATCGAGTAGACTCTCATAGGTGTCTTTGGAAAGGATGACCATGCAGCTGGGATGAGCTCAGACCTGCCTTCAAGATGCTCCCCTTCGTGTCCCTCCACGTCCCCTGCAGCACCCCTGCAGTAACACTGGACAGACAGCCCTCATTTCTGCAGGGCCCCATGGGCGTTGCTCTCCCAATGTTCAGCAAACCTCCTCCTGCAGTGGTGATGGGGCATCCCTGCTGGCCTGGGGTTAGGTGTGGCTGTGGGACTTGCATGGCTGGTGGTGTGTAAGTGGCAGTGACCTGGCTCAGCTCCAGGTGGATGCTCAAAGGGCCAGCGTGTGATTCGCTTTCCTTTGCTTCCCTGGGCCACTGCCATGTGGCTGGCATGACCCAGATAGGGGCTGCTCCATTGTTGGCAGAATCGGATCCCCTGCCCTGCAGACTCACAGTGGAAAAGTGGAATAATAAATAAGTCTCTCATGTCAAAGCCACTGAGATTTGGAGGATGTTTGTTATGCAGCTCAACCTAGTCCTCCATGACCAGTACAAGTGCTTACTCTGAGCCCAGCACCAAGAGCTTCCACACACTGTGAGGGGCATTCTCTGGTGACCAACTCCATTGCAGGTGGGTAAACTGAGGCTCACAGAGTCTCAGTGATAGCCTAAGGTCGGATGCTTGTGCTCCTCCTGCATCTCCCTGCTGCTGCTCCTCTATGGCCTCATTTCCTCCACCCCAGCTGTGGAGGCTGCCGGGGGCTGGGTGGGGCACGGTTGCAGAAGGCTGTGGACTCTCCCACTGGGGGAGTTCCTTTCCCTGGCACCCACGTTGCCGTTTTCTGGTGCTCTTTTTTTTCACCAGATTCCCATGGAATCTGAGGGGCAGTGGTCTCAACTGCATATTTTTCATGTACAGACTTTGCAGTGCCTCTTGTATCCCATTAGTTCTGACTTACCCTTTCTCTCTCCCTCCCCTTCCCTTTCACACACCAGGTTAACATCACAATTCAAGGCTAGTAAACAGTCTGCATCCTCAAGCAGTATTTTTTCTGCGTTCTGCTCTTGGATGGAAGTGAAAGCATTCATTATCACCTTGATGTTGAAACATTTCCCCCTTGCTTGGGCACTGAACCATCAGCATCAATACTCACCCGGGAAGCATGCAGGTTCCCCTCCGTGGCTGTGCTGGTCTCATTCCCAGTGAATGGGGACTTGGTCAGGCCTGGAGTGCTCAGATCCCCCTGGGGATGTGGGGATGTGGCACACTTTGCTTTATAAAGTCCACTGAGCCACTGCATGCCCCGCTCCCTTCTCCACAACCTGGAATACTCTGCACATCCACCTGAGGTCCCTCAAAGTAGGGACTGGCCTGAGTGAGCTCCAGGCAGGATGGAGTGTTCCGAGCAAGGAGAGAGAAAGCTTGTGTTCTTTGAGATTTTCCCCAAGGCAGGCTGGTGTCCACTGGAGCAGGCCCAGCCTCAGGCCCAGCTCCCACCTTGCAGTCTTCCCATCCTCAGAACATCTCTTCCCCAGGGCCTCACGGGCTGAGTATCCCCAAGGGCAGAGAGCTTTCCTTTCCCTCATTGTGGAAACTTCTGGAGAGCTCCTTGATGGTCTGATCAAAAGACTCAGCTCTCTACAAACTGCACAGGTACACACAGTTGCCTAAAGATCACAGGGCTTCGTGGGATCCCTGTGCACAGTCACCGGCCTGCAAAGGTTGCGGGGCTTTGTTGGGGTCCTGCGGCCCATCCAGTGAGAGTTCTCAGTCTACAGGGATGGCACCCAAGTGTTGGACCCTCTGCCCACTGTTACTTTCCATTCATCCATCCCCCAAATCCCACACTTGTGTGAGGATGTACACAAGTGTGTGTGTGCAAGGCCAGAGTCCAAGGGGAAAACATGCAAAGACACCTCAGCTGAAGACTAGAATAATTGTACATTACCCACCCCAGCTGCAGGAGGTGTGCTCTGGATGCGGAATCTGCTTCTGTGACTAAGATGGGAGGCGAACCCCCGACAAGCTGGCTCCCCACCTGAGTGGACTGTGACTCAGAACCAGGCATGGAGGAAAAACATCTAGCACAGTAGAGTGGGCAGTCTCCAAGGCTCTCAGAAAGAACCCAGGATGAGTCTTCCCTACCCCACGGCTTCCTCTTCTTCCTGGCTCCTGCAGACATGGAGGCTGTTGTGGGGGAGGGTTCTGGCCACCTGATCTGTGGCCTCCATATCTGTCGTGGGACTTGAAGGCCCCCAGTGATGTGGCAAAGAGCAAAAGGGAGGAAGAAAGGGGCCCGAGATGCTTCCGCCAGCAAGGTTCCTGGGCAGGGAAGCTGTGGCCCTGGGCTTCCACCTGGCTGAGCTGAAAAGACAGAAATGGAAGATGAGAGAATTGAGGGAGGACCTACTGTGGTGGTCATGAGGACAGCCTGAGGCAAGAGCTGGCCAAGAGGAGTCCCTGCTTGGGGGAGTGGCCAGGATGCTATCGGGGAGGGAGAAACTGCAGAGAATTATCCCCTGGGGTTGGGTGAGGGTCCAAATAACTTACAGGATCATAGGAGGGCTGAGAGTCCAGGCTGGGTGTCCAGGCCCCAGCCTCTAAGTCCCTCTGCAGCAAGGAGAGCCAAGGCAGCCCCATCTGGCAATGATCAGAAAGGTGGGTCCATGGCTGCCAGCTCCTGTACCAGCCTCTAGTCTGTGCCACAACGTGGCCCTCAGGCTCTGCCGCCCTCTAAGCTGACTGAGGACCACAGGATCTAGACAGCTGACCAAAGCACCAAATCTCTCCTAAATCTCCCTCTGAGCCCTGGTCAGGCAGGGGGTGCTCAGAACAATGCAGGGCAGGCAAGCCCCAAACTGGGGCTTAGCCTGGGAGGGTTCTTGGCTTCATTCAGGAGAGAATTCAAGAATGGCTGGTGGTGGAAGAAAACAGCTTTATTGAGGCCACCACATTCCAGCTCCATGACTGCTCCTGCAGGGCTGGGCTACCCCACAGGCAATGTGCTGGGAGCAGCAGCACAAGGACAGCACTGCAGTTATATTTATACCCACTGTTAATTACATGCAAATTTAGGGTCAGGTTATGCATACAATTTTAGAAAAATAGTAGTAACTTCCTGGTCGTTGGATCCTTGCCATGGAAAGGGGAGGTAATGTTCAGGTGTTGCCATGGCAACAGTAAACTGACATGGCACACTGGTGGGCATGGCTTATGGAAAGTGGCTTCCAGCTCGTTTTTGTTTTAGCTAGTCCTCAATCTGATCTAATGCTTGAGCCCTGCCTATGAAGTTGAGTCCTGCCTCCCACCTCAAGACCACCCAGGCATGCAGGGGTGTGGAAACCTGCAAGGAGGTTTCCAGGCCTCAGAGTGCGGACGCTAGGGAGAAGGTGCCAAGACATGGGCTTGGGTCTTCCTGCCCTGCCAGGCAGAATGGATGCTGAAGCAGCTGATGGGCTTTGTGCATGTATTAGTCCGTTTTCATTCTGCTGATAAAGATATACCTGAGACTGGTAATTTACAAAGAAAAAGAGGTTTAATGGACTCACAGTTCCACATGGCTGGGGAGGCCTCACAATCATGGTGGAAGGTGAAAGGCACATATTACATGGCAGCAGGCAAGAAAGAATAAGAACCAAGACCACCACCCTTATAAAACCATGGGAACTTGTGAGACTTACTCACTGCCATGAGAACAGCATGGGGGAAACCGCCCCTATGGTTCAATTATCTTCCATCAGGTCCCTCCAATAAGACGTGGGAATTATGGGAGCTATAATTCAAGATGAGATTTGGGTGGGGACACAGACAAACAATGTCATTGCATGTGCAGCAGATGCAGTTCTCAACAAAGTGCCTGGTCTCATGTGACCCTCGAGGTGCACCTGAGAGCAGGCAGCATCCATAGGATGGGAGTGGAGGAGCCGAGGTCCAGGCAGGCCTGCAGAGGGGAAGTGACGAAGTTGGGATTCACGCCTAGGCTGTGTACCTCCCAAGATGGCAAGCCTTGTTTGGGTGCCATGCTGACTGGCAATGGAGTTGACATCCTCACCACAGAACAGGTGTGAAAGAGCCATAGGGCCTTGGAAATGGCAGTCTGCCTGGTGGTGGGGCATTTGGCTGGACAGCAGAAAATAGGTGGCCCTTTGCATGCATGGTTAGCAGGGACCTGAGAGGGCTGGCAGGAGTGCCAGGCATATTTTGTCAGCTCTTCTGAGCTGCCTGCGAAGTGCAACCGACAACTGTGCCATCTCAAAGGGTAGGAGGGTCAGATAAGTGAGACAGGAAAGAGCTTCAGTACAATTCCTGGCACATGATGTGAGCTTAGGAACACACAGCAGTTCCTACTGTCACTATTATTGTCAGAATTTGGCTATTTGGAGATTGGTGCAGAGAATTAAGCACCTATAAAATGCCCAGCGCAGAAATAAAAGTTCTTTGTTTCTGACAGCTCAGAACTGCCTGGTGTGGACTGGGCTGATGTGGGTTCTTTGCAGAACTGGCTGGCCTCAGAGCAGGGACACTAGTGAGAAGCATCTGGCTCAGGTGTGGACAGCCCAGAGAGGCTTCTCAGTCCCCTCCACCAACATGGGGGATTCCAAGCCCCTTCCGTGTCTGCCCTTCTGAAGTCTCTGCCCTCTTTTTAGAAGCAACACTGTCCTCTGACTTGAACCTGGTGTTTTTTTCTTCCTGGCCCCAGTGAGCTATGTCAGGTGGCCACAAATGCAGAGCCTTGGATGTCCCTCTCATTCCTAAGGAAAGGCCTTTTCCCTGTAGTCTCCGCATGTGCTGGGCACCCTGCCAGAACCAACACCTCTTTCATCTTCCCCTTCCAGCTCCCTCGGTGACCAAAATGGACTTTTCTGCAGAATGTGGAGACTCAAAGCTTGCCCAGTGCTGGAGCAGCAGAAAGCCTTCCCTGGATACCTCTGCAGGTGTCATCAGAGCTGCTGTCCTGTCCTTGCAGCTGAGATGAAAGCCCTTCAGTGATGCCAGCACATGCCCGGGGGATTGAGGAGGAGACATGGGTGAAGAACACTCATTTGGGTAAAAGAGAAAAACACGTACAAATTGCCCTTGATGGAAGCCAAACACCAGCTCGGTGCTTGGACCCACATGTAAAAGTGACCCATCAAAATTCAGGTGTCAAGGAGGTGGCTGCAGAGATGCAGGCTGGTGTTTTTCCTGCAGGGATGGCCATAATTTGGATATTTCAAAGCAGAGAGAAGGGGAGTCCATTGAGCCCAGAGCCCTCTCTGCTGTCACTGAAGCTGTCATCTCCTGGTCCCCAGGCTGATAGCTGCCCTATTTCTTTCCCCGGCCACCAGTGTGACTAAGCATGTCCAAGCTGAACTCCTCCCTGACAGCAGCATGTGTGGCCGTCTCAATGTCTGAATCACCTGTAAAGAGAGATGTGTCTCTCCCACTTCAAACTGCAGTGGCATCTTTGGCGTGTGAATTGATGGATCAAAGTCGCATTTCTTCTGCACCCCTCTCCCTTTCAACGGAGGCAGCGTGCTTAGATGGTGAGCATTGTTCTTTAGCCCCTCAGGTGTGCTTGGAGGAGGCACTGGCTGGGCTTCCCTGCAGGAACAACAAGTCTTTTAGTGACTCTCCTGAGCTTGACAAATAGCCTTGTCTGCCCCGAGGACAGGGGCCCGGGTGCTGGGGAAACAGCAGCAGGAGCCACTCACGACAGGTGGGTTTTCCTTTTCTGAGTCAGGGTCTGCTTGTGGGGAGTGGATGCCAGAGAACATGGAAGCCAATTAAAGGCCATTGAAAAACTGGGTTGAAGAAAAGCCCCCGAAAGACAGGGCCTGTTACAGTTGGCAGGTATTCTGCGATGTGGGGATGGAAAGAACGCTTTTCTGCAGTAGCCCATGTTGGGGTTGTGTGGCCGTGGCCATGGAGGGCGGATGCAGCCCCTCCACGAGGCCACCCACACTCCAGTGATGGTCACACCAGAAGGTGGGCTCAGCTAGGTGGGACTGGGGAGAATGTGTTGGGCAGTTTATTCCTCACTTTTTGGAAAAGGATCTAGGGACGTCACGGTTGCTCTGGGTGTCCAGGATGGGGTGCATGGAGTGGGAGCCGGGCGGGAGCAGTGGCTTCTTTCGAGCATTACGGTGTCACCAGCCCTGCACTCTCCCTTCTCACAGGACCCCTTTCTCGGCTCCCTCTCTTCTGAGAGTTTCCTAGCTTGGCCTTCCAAGACCACCCTAGGTGACCAGAGATGGCTTCTTGTTCCTGCAGACCTTCAAAACCAGCCCTGGCGGGCAGGGCAAAGGGCAGGGCACAGTCACAGTCTGGGTGGAGATGGAGTAGAGAGTTTTCCTGGACCCAGAGGGACTCCTGGGGGCAACTCCCAGCAGAGCTGGTGGCCACTCCAAGGCTATGCTCTCAGACATGGCCCCTGGCCGCCTGTGGCAATGTAAATTTACATTCACATGAATGCAGTTACATAAAAAATTAAATTCCTCAGAAACAGGGGTCACATTTCAAATACTCAGTAGCCATGTTGTTAACACTCATTTACCCAGAAAATTCCATTAGACACTGCTGCTGTCTCTAATCTTACTCCTTTCCTGCTTACCACTTCCTGGTCAGCATCCGGCCAGGGCTGCCATCCTTTCTCAACCAAGCTGAGACCCAGAGGTTTCTTAAGGACTGGTGATGACACTGTCTGCCTGTCACTGAGTGTCCCTGGGGGGCCGCGTGACGGAGCAGACTGCATGAAGGACAGCAAGAGTGGCTCTTTTGGTGTCTGGGGGTGGGGCCATGTCCTCTCAATGGATTTGGGGTAGGAGGGGTCCAAGGAGCCAGGGCCCTACCTCCCGCTGGGACCCACCCAGAGGAAGGAGATATTGGAGGCATCTTGCTGGTCCAGGATGCTTGCTGGCTGGGGCTCAGGGTGAGGCATGGAGCCAGTCCACTGTCTCGCTGGGACAGGTGACCCATCCCAACAACAACAACAAACGTGTGGTCTATCTTTCCTCAACCGCATCCCTGCTGCACCTGGGCCAGCCACTGGCTCCCTTTTGAAACTCCTTCCTCCCCAGGAGCCTCCGGTGTCCCAGCAGTCCCTCCAGGAACCCTCCTCCAGTTCAGCTGTAGGACAGGGTGGGAAGCTGCCTGTTCTGGGGGGACTCAGAACTAGTGGTCTGCCTGAGAGTGAGTGGGACAGTCCAGCACACTGCTCATTGTTAAATGCCATCAACAGGGCAACAGAGGAACTCTACTACAGCCATTCAATCCAAGGACACTTGCTGGGGATGGCGAGCACCCCAGGCACGGGCACGGTGTGCTAGAGCTCCCAGTCTGGAGGGGTAGTGAAGGGCACACAGCCCTGGGGAAGCCGTAACGCCCAATATTCACCTGACCCGTTGTTCTATAGGCCAGTGCATCTCCTCCAAGCACCTGGTGCTGCGCAGGGGCTGTGCTTCTGTACCTTGGCAGCGCGGGTCATAGCCTTTTCTGTGTTGAGAATCCCTGACCTGTGCTTCACCTCTGGAGCTGCCGAGGTTTTTCCTGTTTGCATCTCAAGGCCTTGGGTAGGCATAGGTGGCACTTTTGGGAGGTGACAGCAATGGTGGCCAGGAGTGGGGCAGGGAGCAGGGGTGGTATTAGTGGGAGAGTGGGCTGGGCTTGGGCTCACATCCTCACTCCACTTCATCTATGAGTCTGTTGCCTCACCTTTAAAATGGGCAATCATAGTGATCTTGCTGGCTGCTGTGGGATTCACACAAAGAAACAGAAAGCAGCCCAGCACCTGGAGGAATGTGGAGGCTGACAGCTTGGTATCAGCATGTCTGCCTTGTGTTTTGGTTGTGCCACTGTGCACAGCTCGGGGGATCTCAGGCGAGTCACCGAGTCTCTCTGGGTCCAGGAAAACCCCTTGCTCCAAGGGCTTATGATACACTACCTGGGGGTAATGCACACAGGCATGTTGCATTGTGCCAGGAAAAGTTAAGAAGCTCAGGAAGGGGTAGATAGCTTCTGTGCTAGAATGATTCCTTCCCTTCCTGTGTTCTGTTGTTATTTGCATATCATTCTTCAGTTTGTTTCTAAGTTATTTTTTTATTTTTTGAGACAGAGTCTCTCTGTTGCCCAGGCTGGAGTGCAGTGGCGTGATCTCAGCTCGCTGCAACCTCCACCTCCTTGGCTCAAGCGATTCTTCTGCCTCAGCCTCCTAAGTAGCTGGGATTGCACGTGCCCGCCACTACACCTGACTCACTTTTTCTATTTTTAGTAGAGATAGGGTTTCACTGTGTTGGCCAGGTTGGTCTCAAACTCCTGGCTTCAAGTGATCCGCCCATTTCGGCCTCCCGAAGTGCTGGGATTGCAGGCCACACCCAGCCTGTCTGTAAGTTATTTTAAACAGTGCTTTGTGGGGGCATAGTCTCAATACTGTAAAATGCACAGTCTCAAATGAAACGTTAGTTGAATTTTGACAACGGAAACTTATCCAGATTGAGTGAACATTTTTATCATGCCAGAAAGACCCTGCCCTTGGCAGCCGTCTCCCCTCCTGACCCCCTCTGCAGGCAGCCATTGATCTGACTTTCATCACCTTAGATTCATCCTGCTTGTTCTTGAACTTCATATAAATGGAATCATACCGTCTGTACTCTGTCTTGTCTGGCTTCCTTCATTCCACTCATGTTTTCAAGACTCATCCAAGTAGCTGCATGCATCAGCCATTTGTTCTTTTTTTTTCTCCCTCTTTCCTCCCCTTCTTTCTGAGTAGAATTTCATTGAACGGATATACTACAGTTTGTTGATCAGTTCTGTTGTTGATGGGCATTGGGGTTGTTCCTAGTTTTTGGCTACTACAAATAAAGTTGCTATGAACGTACGTTCTTGTACAAGTATTTGGTGGGCTTATTTATGGTTGTTACAGACCTAGAAGAATTGCTGGATCTTAGGGTAAATGTATGTTCAGCCATACAAGAAACTGTCAAAAAGCTTTCCAAAGTGGCATAACCATCCCCACACATGCACCAGTAACGGGTGAGTATTCCAGCCTACCCACACCCTTGCCAGCTCTGTGGTTTTCGGCATTTGTAAGTTTTGCCATTGTGGTGGTGTGTAGTGGGTCTTTACTGTGGTTTTAATTTGCATTTCTCTAATGGTCAGGGATGTTGAGCAACTTTTCCTGTGGTTGTTATGCATTCAGTTATTTTGTGCACTTGAAATAAGGTAGACTAAATCTTCCGACTTTATTCTTTTTTTCAATCATGTCTTGACCACTTACTCTTGTTAAGTCTCTTGCAGATTTAGAGGGAAGTTGTCTCTTTATTATTGATTTGTGATAGACTTTTACGTATATATCCAGGGTGTAGGCTTTTTGTCTGACATATATATTACAAATACCAGCTTTCACTCCATAGCTGATTTTGGTGCTGTCCTTTGATGAACAAAATGCCTAAATTAAGAAGAAATTGGTTTTTTTCTTTAATGGGTAGAGTATTTGTGTCCTAAGGGATCACTGTGTGCCCCAGTACCATAAAGATCCTCTTCTATGTTTTCTGCTAGAGATTTATAGCCTTAACTTTCACATTTAAGCTTATGACCTATATTGAATTAATTTTTGTATATGGTATAAGGTAAGAGTGAATGATTATTTTTACTCATGTAGATGTGCAGTTACTTACATATAACTTATTGAAAAGACATTCCTTCACCCGTGGAATTGTTTTGGTGCCTTTTAAAAAACTAGTTCACACACACACACACACACACATATATATACACACATGTGCATACATATACATTTATTTATACATGCACAAAGGCACACACGCTTCTGGAGTCACTGCTTTGTTCCATGATCTATTTGTTTTATTCTTTTACTCATACTACACTATCTTAATTACTATAACTTTATAGTAAATCTTGAATTATGGTAGATTAAATCCTCTGACTTTATTTTATTTTTTCAATAATACCCTATTTATTCTTAGCCTTTTAAAATTTTCATATAAAATTTTAAATTAACTTGTCAATTCCTACCAAAAATCCTGCTGGCATTTTGATGAAGGTCACAGTGACTCTGTAGGTCAACTTGTGGAGAATTGACTGCTTAGTAGTATAAACTCCTCCCATCCATGGTCTCTCTCCATATATTTAGGCCTTTTAAAATTTCTCTCAGCACTGTTTTGTGGTTTTAAACATACCAGTTATATACACTTTTAAACATATCATAACCATGTTTATGGTTACACTTTTCCACAGGCTGTACCGGCAGCATGGCTGCGGAAACCTCAGGAAAATCACAATCACGGGGGAAGGTGAAGGGGAAGAAAGTACATCTTCATATGGCCACAGGAGAGAGAGAAAGGGAAAGTGCTACCCATTTTACAAAAATCAGATCTTCTGAGAACTCACTCACTATCACTTCTTATAATGACTAATGTCATTACAAGAAGAGAAGACAGAGAAGAAGGTGAGGTGGAGACGGGGTCAGAAACTGGAGTGACGGTGTCTGTAAGCCAAGAAACAGCTCAGATGGAGGGATGGAGGGCCACCACCAGGAGCTGGGAGAGGCATAGCAAAGAGTCTCCCTGCAGCCACCAGGAGGAATCAGCCCTCCCACACCTTGATCTTGGACTTCTGGTCTCTAGAATTGTGAGAGAATAAATGTATGTTGTTTTAAGCCACCCAGTTTGTGACAATTTGTTATGGCAGCCCCATTCTCTCTCCCTCCCTGAATCCACCGGTGGCCCGGGTAGAAGTTAGAGGGGGAGGTGCCTTATTGCCATTGCTCACTGCTTCTCCTCATCTGTTGGGAAAGTGGGAGAGGAACTGGGTTTTCCAACATTTCATTTAAAACTGATACCAACTGGAATTAGTATAGACTCAGAGTAGAGGACACAGTCCCACAAGACTGTCTCTCACTGCAGACACCAAGCCCAAGTCCCAGGTTGTGACCTGTATATACTTCTGATCCACCTGCATAAATGATCCCCTCCTTGGGTATGAGAATTTACTATTAGGGCTCACAGAACTCAAGGAAACACTTACTTAGGTTTACCAGTTTACTGTTTAATAAAGGATAAGATAGATGAAGGGGGCACAGGGCGAGGTCCAGAGGATCCCCATGCAGGAGCTTCTTTCCCTGCAGAGCTGGGGTGCACTCCCTCCCAGCATGTGGATGTGTTCTTGTTCACCAGCCTGGAAGTTTCCCGAACTCCGCAGTTCGGGGATTTTCATCACGTAAGCACGATTCATTATGAACTCCATCTCCAGCCTGTCTCTCCTCTCCACGCTTCTAATCCTGGCTGGGTCTCTCGAGTGACCAGCGCCCATCCAGGAGCCCACAAAGGGTCACCTCGTTACAACAGAAGATGCTCCTGTCACCCAGGAAATTCTGAGTGATTTAGCAGCTCTGTGTCAGGAAACAGGGTCCAAATAATAGAACAAAAGATTCTCCCAGCACCCCTACTTCTCAAGAAATTCCAACGGTTTTAGAAGCTCTGTGCGGGGAACAGGGGACAGAGACCAAATATACATATACATATACATATACATATACATATACATATACATATACATATACATATACATATACATATACACGTGTGTGTGTGTATAAATATACACACACACACACACATTTTTAGAGATAGGGTCTTGCTCTGTCACCAGGCTGGAATGCAGTGGTGCCATCTCAGCTCACTGCAGCCTCTGCCTCCCCGGTTCAAGCGATTCTTCTGCCTCAGCCTCCTGAGTAGCTGGGACTACTGGCATGCACCACCATGCCCAGCTAATTTTTGTATTTTTAGTAGAGATGGGGTTTCACCATGTTGGCCAAGAAGGCCTCCATCTCTTGACCTCATGATCCACCTGCCTCAACCTCCCAAAGTGCTGGGATTACAGGTGTGAGCCACCATGCCCGGCCCAAATATACATATTTTTATGATGTCACAGCCACAGGGAGAATTTGTTGGGTAGGCCCTGCTTATGGGGGAGGTCTGCCTGGCCTCGTGTGGGTTGAATCTAGGAGAGGATTAGGAAGCCCACACAGCCCCCATCTCGGATTCACTGCCCTGTCGGCTCACTCTGCTTGTTGCCAGCTGTCACACTTGGGGTTTTGTTTCTTGGGTGATTCTAAACGCGGTGTCCCTTATTGGTCCCCAAAGCTATAGCATGAGGAAGGGCTGACATTCAGGGTGGGGAGCCTGGTGGCTGCCACCTAGACCACTTTGCCAGTTGGCGGCTTCCCCGAGCTCCCCTAGGCAGGCCTGGAGCTTGGGGATAGAATGGTGAGGGTGGGCTCTGGATGGGACCTTCCCCCACTAGCTCACCTTCTGTTCCATCTTTTATCCTCTCCAACCAGTGTACCTCAGCGTACTTTAACCTGCTCCTGTATTTCATTTTCTGGGCTTTTGCTCCAGCTGTTTCTCCCAGCTGGAAACTTTGCATGCATTTCTTTTCATTAAAGCCCAGCTCGAACCCACATCATCCAGAATGCCCCTTCTGCGCCACTGCATCCCCCGCCCCTGATCACCAGGATGCATACTGCACCCACCGGCACTCTCTCACCCTGGCCGTCTCTGATTTCACAGCTGTAGGCAAACATGGCAAAGATCCTCAAGGCCCTTCTTTTGTGTGGAATTAGTGAACTCTGTCAGGGTGCAAACTGTGGCCAGGATTTTCTTAGGACCCCTGAGGAAACCTGTTCCTCCTCAGTCCCTACCTAGTATGCCATGGGTTTCCACGAATGCTGGCAAATGCCTGCGAATGCCAATTTCCCTGACTTTTCATGGAATGCCACTTGTCAGCCTCGTGGAAGTTTAGAAAGCATCTCATGCAGGCAAATCAACTGCCTGAAACTGAGTTAAAAACAATTCTGCATGTTAGGGCTGGTCTCGTAATCAACACTGCCCAGACCTGCCTCTATGCAGTCCCCAGCACACACACTTCCCACATCGGCTTCTTCTGCATTGTTCTGCATCTGCTGAGGATAAAGGATGAAGGGCGTTCATTTCCTGGGGAATTTTCTGCAACCTCCAGAGCTTTGGTCTGCAGGTTTCAGCCACCAAATAAAACAATGATATTTGGGACAACTACCCTCCACCTCTCCCCTTCCACCAAATCAAAAGAGGATCTTGCTGACAACTGTAGGTGGAAAGAAGCAAGTTTCATCCCCTAGACAGGTAACGGGGCTGAGACTGCCTCCTGGCCACTGCCACCTGTGGCTGAGTCCTTGTTCTTCAACCTCTGAGGAGTGAGTGGGGGATGCAGCCCTGAGTTCATTCAGTCAACAGATATGTATTGACTATTTCAAGATGACCAATTATCCAGGTAGGCCCAGAATTAAGGCAGTTTCCTGGGACATGAAACTTTGAGTGCCAAACCTGGGAAATTGTGGGCAAACCAGGCTTAGTTGCTCACCCTAGAGAGCTATAGCAGGTGGGGGGCGGGGGAGGCCCTCCCCACAAGGAGCTCACAGTCTACGGAAAAAGAGAGATGTGAAAACAAGTAGCTCTCAACTTCCAGTTGCCATCTGTGCTCCTAGAGAAAAGTTGGTTTGCAACTGGGGCCATGTAATGAGACCTACCCAGTCAGTACTCAGAGGTTTCCCATGGGTCCACAGAGTCAGAGGCTCTCCCGGTGCCTGTGTGTGTGTGTGCATGTATGCCTGCCTATGTGTGTGTGCACGCATATGTGAGCATGGAGCACTTCCTCCTGGTTCATTATTTCACAGAAGTGAGGGAATTAATTTCACTGCCCTGCCCTGAAAGGGAAAGAACTGGGAAGAGGAGCTCAGCTTCCAACCTGCCCAGGTGTGACCCCTGATTGGAAGGGATGTGTGTGTGTATGTGTAGCTCTTCCCTTCCTCCCCCATCCCATGGGGGCTGGCCTGGAGAGTGTGCCTTGGTCTTCCTTCCCACTGTGCTACTGTGCTGTGGGAGCTGGTATGGGGAGGGGGTTGCAGTCACCTTCAGAGCTGGCAGGTTGTTGGGGTGTCTGTATAATTCAGGAGCCCCATTGAGGCCACACAGTTGGCTTGGTGGGTCTCCTAGCTTTTATCAGGGATACCTACCTGACTCCTGTCTTTCTCAATTGATCTTCTTTCAAATGTTGGGTCAGGGAAAAGGGGGTTGTATTGGCCCCTTAAAACCTCAACATGAAAAAAACCAAAAACTCATATGTAAATTATCTGTGTGGAGTACACAGAGGGAAATCTTGTTTCTGACCCAGAACCTTTGTCTGAGCCCAGAGGTCCCTGAGAAGGTGGGGCTGGTGCAGGGTGATGCTGGTTGGTTGGTTGAGGGGGTAGAGCTGCTTGGAGTGGAGCTTTTTTTGGGGGTGAGGTTATTTGGGCCGAAGGCAATGTATTCATTCTCATGCTGCTAATAAGAACGTACCCAAGAGTGGGTAATTTATAAAGGAAAGAGGTTTAATTGACTCACAGTTACGCATGGCTGGGGAGGCCTCAGGAAACTTACAAATCATGGTGGAAGGGGAAGCAAACACATCCTTCTTCACATGGCAGCAGCAAGGAGAAGTGCCAAACAAAGTGGGGGGAAAGCCCCTTATAAAACCATCAGATCTCATGAGAAGTCACTCACTATCATGAGAACAGCATGAGGGTAGCCACCCCTATGATTCAACTGCCTCCCACCATGTCCCTCCCATGACACATGGGGATTATGGGAACTACAGTTCAAGATGAAATTTGGATGAGGACACAAGCAAATCATATCAAGCTGAGGTGGAGCTGGTTGGGGGGGGCTGTTTAGGGTGGGGCTAGTTGGAGTGTGGGTTTGGCTGGGGGTGAGGCTGCTGCCGGGGGGGTCCTCACTAATATATCTTTACCCTCGTTACCTCCTGGAGAGCTGGGGCCACATTTGAACATCTTTATCTCCCCTAGGCCAACTGTTTCTGAAACACAGGAGGCGTGTGATGTATTTTGAATTATTATTCTGGAATTTTAAATGTTTTCTTTGAAGTCATACAGCCATCTGTCTGCCTTTTTCTCTTTCTCTCTCTCTGTCTCCCCTTCTCTCTCTGTGTCAGCATCCCTGGAGGTCAGAGCAGGGCAGGGGAGGCAGTGTACCCTTCCATCCTCACAAGGCTTTGGGCCAAGTGAAACCCCCTCCCTCGGAGGCCCCCCTTTTGGGACTACACCTTCCACCTGAATCTTGTGCCAGCAACAGAACTTCTTCCTGCCTTTCTGGGGGCAGTAACTAGGTCTGCATCTGATGGTGGTCAGTAAAAGAGATAAAGGACGCAGGGTCACTGTTTAGAAAAACAAACCATGGAAAGATCCCCCACCCAACCCCGTTGATTCACCTACCTCTCCAGCCACCCACCGTCCTTCCCTCATAATCATCTCCTCCCAGATGAAGGAGCTTTCAGAGAGCCAAAAGGCAAGGTGGAAGGCACAGTCTCTTTTGGTGGACATGGGGAAGCAAGATGAAAAAAATCACAGAACCTAGTAAGTTACCCGTCAAGATCCACGCAGCCACCTCCCCCACCCACCAGGAGTGATTAAAGCCCCTCTTCCTGGCTCTTAGAGCACCGCAGGGGACCCGGGGCAGACAGCAGGCCTTTCTGATGCCTAAAGTTTTAGCATTTAGGACAATGTCCTGTGCATATCCTCTGCACACCCCTAGCTTCCTGGCCATCTTTGGAGTTCATTCATTCATTCATTCATTCACTCATTCAACAAATCTCCACTGAACATCAACAATGTCACTGGCACTGCTCTGAAGGCAGGGGATAAACTGATGAGCAAAACAGACCAAATTGCAGCTCCAAGGACCTTTTAGCCAGGGGAGGAGAGCCTGGCAGTTGGCAAGCGTGTCCACAGCCCCCAGGGAACAAGGAACCGCGTCCTGGGGAGCAGGGAGCTTGTGGAAGAACTGAAGTTCAGTAAAGAGGTGACTGAGGTGGGGACACCACGGGGTCAGAGTCTGCAGGGCAGTCACCACTGGACATGGTTGAGGAATCACAGAGGAGACTCAAGGCATGAGCGAGTAGGAGTACTTGTGACACAGGTGGTTCAAAATCAGCATGGAGCGGGGACCCAGAGCAAGGGCGTGAGCCGTCAGACTGGGCCCTCCAGGGGTGACTTCATTCCCTATCTCCTTTCACATCTGAGCCCTCCCCATGAAACTGGTTCTGCTTAACACCCTGCCCTGTGCCTGAAGCTAAGCTTCAAAGTGGCCTCCTGGGCCAGAGCCAGGGGTAAGGGCAAATCAAGAATTCGACTTTGAAGCAGGCAAGGGGCAGGGAAGCAGCCGTGTACAGAAGTGTGGGATTTCTTCCTTTCCCGTGCATCCAGCCCTTCTTGCTACTGTCTGGGCACACCCCAGGCATCTTGGTGCAGCCCACAGGGCCCTCTGGAGCCTGGTCCCTGGAGACCCTCTGTCCCCACCTCCTGCCACCCAGTGACTCCTTCACTCACAGCCTCTACCTGTTCAGTGTTCTGCACCCAGGTCTCAAATCCCATTGCACTGTCCCCCAGAACCTCATTAGAGTAGAGTAGAGGTCTCCTGCAGGAAGCAGTCCTCTGTTCTCCTGCTGAGGGTCCCCACTACTTTAGGGCCCACTGTAGTATTTCACAATTACTTGATCTCACCAGTCACACTATCGGCTTCTTCAGGGATGGACTCAGCCTTTTCATCTTTGTGACCCCAAGATTTATCCCTGTGTCCTGCATGGGGTGGGTTCTCCATACAGGACTGTGGATGGGATATGCAAGTATCAACCAACCTTTAAAGCACACTTCACTAAATAAAAGGAGTGGGAAATGGCACTGGGAAAATGAATATCTTGGAGATTGAGCCAAAAAGACATCAGAAATCAGCTCCAAGAAGGAGCCAGGAAAGGGATGGAGCAGCTGGCCTGGAGTGGCTTAAAGTGAACAGATTCGTGAGCCACATCCACAACTCCGTGTTTATCTTGATGTTGAATGTCAGGCACCTGAGAAAGGAGAAGGCGCTTTGTAAGTCTCATCATTTTCCCCTCTATTTTTAGCAAGGTAGAATTGTTATGGATTTAATGGGGGAATAAATACTGCCCTTCACCATCCCAGGTATTAGTTCTGTTAATTTTTCCAGCAGAGAATAAAGAGGAGCCATGTAAAAATAGTTACATCCTAATTTGGCCTGATTTCAAATTATCTAATTAGAGAAAGTCCGGAGTTTCTTATTTTTAAAAGTGTTTACTCAGGATATTTCCAGCTACATGGGGGAAATGAACAGAAGAAGTGCAGTGCAGGGCACAGCAAGGTGGGTCTGCAGCGGCAATGACCTAGAAAGGCTGAGGCCAATCAGGGGAATCACCCAGAGGATGTCTGGGGACCAGTGAGGGGCACCCCTCCCCACTCAACCCACGGCTAACTGCGGCAATGACGCCTCGCTGATTTGCTTCACTGAAGATGAACATTTATGATACCAGCACCTCCTACAACCTTTTCTTCATTGTTCTGTGTAACACGGACCATTTTCTCTCCAACGTTGTCCTTCTTGAGAGAAGGGTGATAAATACGTTGAAGCCCAATTGTCTTTATTATTCACAAGGTGAAAGTCCTTTCCTGGTACCACTGTCAGGCTCTCCACCTCCAAACATCAATCACTCTCCATCCCCACCCTGCCCGTCTTCCAGGTCATTCGTGAAGGTGCTGTGTCTCCTCTCTCAGCCTCAGGGTCAAAACTCGGCACTGCAGTGTGCTGGTGTGTGGCCCCAGGAAAGTGGTGAGAGTGATGTGAGGATGTGCAGCCTCATGGTTAGACGGCAGGGAGCTGAGCTCCAGGCATTGCTCCGTGTGAGTGGACGGACCCCAGAGAAGGCAGTACAGTAGGGAGGCTGTGGCCACAGTGTGGTGAGGTCATACTCACAGTTCCCTCAAGCCCCTATAAGCTGGTTTTGCAGGATTAATCATCTAACTTATTCAACAGACCTTCACTGAACACCCACGTGGTGACTTAGACTGAATCACAGCAATGAGTCCTGTCTTTACGGGGCTCACAGTTGTCTGGGTGGAGGTGGGTAGACGAAAAATTCATAAGAAAACAGGACAGAGTGGAGGAGCTTGACTGCGGGACAGCTTCAGATTGGGAGCAGGATTCAGAGGAGACATGTCAGCTGGAACTCGAATGAGCAGAAGGAGGTGGCCAGGGAGATGCTGTGTCCTTCTCTGAGGTTGAGAACTTCATGTGAAGCTTTATGGTATACTTGGTGTTTCTTTAATTTTGGAGGCACAGCTCAGATCCGAGTTGGAATCATATCTCTGGAGCAATCACAGCTCAATAGTCTCCATCTCCTGGGCTCAAGAAATCCTCTTGCTTTAGCCTCCAAAGTAGCTGGGACTACAGGCACATGCCATGTTGACCAGCTATTTTTGAAAAACTTTTTGTAGAGATGAGTTCTCACTATGTTTCCCAAGCTGGTCTCAAACTCCTGAGCCCCAGCGATCCTCCAGCCTTGGCCTCCCAAAGGGCTGGGATTACAAGCATGAACCCCCATGCTCAGCCCTCTCTCCTCTTTCGTTGTGAGACCTTGGGCAAATCCCAACATCTGCCTGGGTCTCAGTCTTCTCACCTATGAAATGAGTTTAATTCTCGTTTGCTGAGTTCCTGGGTCTACTTCAAGAATCAAATGAGTGGAAGTGTGTAAAATGCTTGGCAGATGGCAAATCCTCTTGAAGGATAACATGTCCTGGGTCAGTCCCCAAAAGCAGGCCCTGAGATAAGGACTTGGTTCTTCTAGGAAAAACCAGTAAGAGAGTTGATGTGAGAAGAATATGATAAAAAAAAAAAAAAAAAAGGAGAGGAGCAAAGCGACAATTTTAGGCAAAATCCAGCCTCAGGCTGCCCCTGCAGGGAGCTCTGGGGTGTAGGTTGTCCCTCTGCATTTATCCCTATCAGAAGTGAGAGAGCTGTGCTGTTCTAGTCCTGTACCAGCCAGCCCTTGGCCTAGGCAATTGTGGTGTTGAAGTGGAGGTTGAGGGGGAAGAAAGTAAACTTCTGGACATTCCAGCTTGCTGATCTGTAGGAGAAGCAGTCCCAGCAGCCTTTGGTGTAAGCCTAATATATGTATATATATGTGTGTGTATATATATATATATATGTATATATATGTGTGTGTATATATATGTGTATATATGTATATATATGTGTATATATGTATATATATGTGTATATATGTATATATATGTGTATATATATGTGTATATATATGTGTATATATATGTGTATATATATGTGTATATGTATATACATATATGTGTACACATATATATGTACATATTTTTTTTTCGAGACAGAATCTTGTTCTGTTGCCCAGGCTGGAGTGCAGTGGTGTGATCTCGGCTCACTGCAACCTCTGCCTCCTGGGTTCAAGGAATTCTCCTGCCTCAGCCTCCTGAGTGTCTGGGATTACAGGTGCGCACCACCATGCCTGGCTAATTTTTTGTAGTTTTAGTAGAGATGGGGTTTCACCATGTTGGCCAGGCTGGTCTCGAACTCCTGGCCTCAGGTGATCCACCCACTTCGGCCTCCCGAAGTGCTGGGATTACAGGCATGAGCCATCGTGCCCGGCCGTAAGCCCAATATTATGTGCTACCTTGATATCTGAAATGAGAAGGCCTCAAATGGCCTAACAGCAAGCTCCCTTCCCCGATTCTACTCCCCCAGATAAGACCCCCCAGCCAAACAACACCCATTATCTTTGCCTGTTTATCGTGGAGGAGTGTGCTTCAGTTTCCTGCCAGATGCAGGACTCTTGAAATAAGGAAATCACATCCTCTCATGGGAATCAGGGGACCCAGTCTCTTGATACAGCAAAGCCTACCTCCCACAGCCAGGGCCAGTTCACTCTGTACCCAGTGCAGTCTCCGTGTGGGCCTCTGTGGGCAGGAATCCCACCCCTGGGCTGTGAGTACACAACACTGATAAGCTGCTGTCATTTCATCTGCCCAGTGTCAGGTGTGTGTTCAGCCAGCCCCATAACCCTAGGATGGGAATCCTTCCCCCACCAAAAGGGGGAAGAGGTCAAGACATAGCCCAAACATTGGTCCTCTGAAGAGGGTCTCAGGTATGGGGCTGTGGAAGCAAAGCCCACAGATGCCAGGATGTGCACACAGAAATGGCACGGGGATCTGGGCAGAGCATTAGAGGTGACTGCTCCAGCTGGGTGGACCCAGCAGAGCTAGACAGTGTCAGGCTGCAGGGCTCCCGTCTTGCCTCCTTATATGGTTTGGATCTGTGTTCCCACCCAGATCTCCTGTTGAAATGTAATACCCCATGCTGGAGATGGGGCCTGGTGGGAGGTGATTGGATCTGGGGGTGGGTTCTAGTGGTTTAGCACCATCCCCGTAGTGCTGCTCTCATGATAGAGTTCTCAGGAGATCTGGTTGTTTAAAAACATGTAGCACCTCCCTCTTCTCTCTCTTGTTCCCACTCCTGCCATGTAAAATGAGCTTCTTCCCCTTTGCCTTCTGCCATGATTGAACGTTTCCTGAGGCTTCCCCAGCCATGCTTCCTGTGCAGCCTGTGGAACTGTGAGCCAATTAAACTGCTTTTCTTCATAAATTACCCAGTCTTAGGTATTTATTTACAGCAGTTTAAGAATGGATTAAAACACTCTCCCTCTGGGTCTGATCTCTGGCTTTCGGTGCATTGGCCACTCTTCTCCCCACACTGCCCACAGCTCTAGCCATGAGACTCCATCAAAACACCTTCCCTCTGGGTCTGATCTCTGTCATTGAGCATGTTGGCCACGCTTCTCCCCCCCACTGCCCACCGCCCTTGCCATGAGACTCCATCTTGGTGCTCCCACCTCGAGGCTGTGGCTTTATTCTGGAGGGTATGTAGCTTCTGTGTTTCTTCCAGCTCAGCTGCCTTTGCCTTTGAAGGACAGGTGCGGTGTCTTGAAGACAGCTCCTTGCACCTTCCCTGGGACCAGGGAGGCAGTGATTGTTGAGTCTTCTCCAGCAGATCTGGAACATGATTGTGAGGGTGGTGGATTGGATTGGCCACAACAAGCCAGCCCAGCCGGAGGCCATGCTGTAGCTACAATGACCACCAAGAGCTCACATTTGTCAAAATTAGTTGTGTGCCAGGCATTGTGTCCAACGGGTCACCTGCCCCATCTCAGGTCTTCCTCAGCACCCAGAGCTACCAGATGTTAGCACTGCCTCGAAAGCAGGTGCACAGTGGGCCTCTCAGAGTGGAGCCCAGTCTGATGACTCCGAAGCCTGTGGGTGTGATTGCCACACTGCTCCCTGCCCTACGGTCCTGCCCCCTCCCTTACAAACACACCCAGCAGTTTCCCGAGGGGAGACTAGACCCTTCTGGTTCCATTCAGTACAACAGACATTTAATGAGCACCTGCTGTGTCTTGGAGATGCTGCTTGGTGCCAGGGCCACACTCAGAGGGGGGCCTGTCCAGAATAGATGACTGCTGTGCAATGAGACAGATGCCAAGACAGAGGCTCACCTGGATATGATGGGGTCACCAAGGTGACAGTGGCACCTGCTCACCCCTGCCCAGCTTCTGGAGGGGAGGATGCCTGAGCTGGGATGGGAGGCAAGACAGGGATTTCCAGGGAGGGAATCTGGGCAGGCCCAGGAGCACCGGTGAGAGGAGCAGCCCTGGGTGTGTGGAGGGCACCTGGCCTGGTGTGGTCAGAACTGGGTGGGGACCACTGCGGAAGCAGAGGGAGGCATAGATAGGCTGGGGAGGAAGCTGGGCTGCGGTAGGTGGGAGGAGCCACTGGTCTGTCTTCAGGGAGATAAGTAGTTCAGACATGAAGAACGGCAGCATCTGATACAGCCTCTGTCCCAGTGTCTGTGAAGGGCCACAGGTGGTGTAAATGGTCTCACCTCCATGTCCCTAGGCCTCCCGCACATGTCCTGTCTGCCTCACGTGTGCCTAGAACCCAGGTCCACCCCTGGAGCACACGTCCTGCCTGCGTCACCTGTGCCTAAAGCCCAGGTCCATGCTTAGAGCACATGTCCCTCCTGCCTTGCCCTACAGACCTAGAACCAGGGTCCATGCCTGGAGCACATGTTGCTGTGAATGCCACTGGTCACACCCTCCCCCGTGGATGGCAGGCTCGGGGTGTTGTGTAGGCTCATAATTCTCTCCCATGGGGGAGAGCTCAGAGAAAGGAGAAAGAAATACCAGCGGCGGGTGGGGCGGGTTTGCCAGAATCCAGGTGAGAGGTCCAGGTGCCTGGATGGAGGTGGGGCTCAGATCAGAGGATTTCAGGGGCAGATCGGCCACAGGTGGCAATAGTCAGATGGGAGTGTTAAGAAGAGCGAATAATTGAGAAAGCTACATCCCAGGACCTGGGACCGGAGATGGGGCACATGGCAGGCACAGGCACCAGGGTCCAGGAATGGAGCCTGAGGCGTTGATTGAGGCTCTGAAGGGAGACTTCCTTCCCGTGGGGTAAGGAGAGCCATGTGTCCTACAGTCCTCAGCAGTGAGAAGGCGAGTCAGGGCTCTGGTCCCTTGAGGAACAACATGGTCACTCTGTCATTTCCAACTTCATGGAAAACCCTTCTGTGAAAGACTGAATCCTACATTTAGCCTCAGGTAAGGGACAGGGTGGACCACAGTTCAATCACCCTTCAGTTTGGAAGGCCCTGGAGGCCTCCCAGCTTCCTCCCCAAACACAATCCCCATTTTCCAGGGCCGTAGGGAAGTGCTGCTTGGTGGGGGGCAGGAGCCACGCCGGACCTGAGTACGTTCTGCTCAGCTGCATGTACATTTCATTTTCCTTCAGAGCATATGCATTTCACTAATGGGGAGATTTTAAGTGAAGACGTTATTACTCCAGTAAAAATAGTGGCTGTGTGAGGGTGGCAGCATTAGCAGGTGCTTGTGATGTCTTTTAAATTCCTTTAATAGTGCTACTGCACTGCCTTTTCAATGATGATTTTTGAAATGCATAACAGTAAAAGATCGTGTAGGAACATGCAAGCCTTCTGCCAAACAAAAACCCTGGGGGGGTTAAGACTGCCACAGATAAGGGCAATTCTGGTGAAATGCAGCCCTGAGCCTCCACGAGGCCCCATCCTGGCTGTCTTGGGGTCTCTGCCAAACTCCCATCTTGCAGGAGAACAGAGTGGGGGCTGCCTGTGCCCAGTGGTCTAATTGTGTGTGAGCAGGAAGCTGAGACTGAGTGTCACTCGCAGACAGGGACGTTTGTCACTTCGCAGATGGCTTTTGCATTGTGGAAAGCAGGCAAGCCAAGGGCAGGATGTGGGGCAAATAATAAATTCCAAGGGATGAGGGGCCGCTCCCTGGGGCCCCTGGCGTGTTCTGCAGAGCCTGGGTCTAGGGGGGGAAAAAGAAGCTGAGAAACAGAAAGAAATGATAACAAAGGGGAAAGAAAGGAAACAAAAAAGGGGAACGTGGCCAAGCTGCAAGGGGCTGAAGGGTCCCATCAGAAAAAAATGAAATGAATTAAGGAGAGCTGTGTTCCAAATACTGCAAACTTGGGAATGGGAGATGTGGTAGGAGGAGGACAGCAATGCAGGCAGGAAAGGAAGCGAGTCTGAAGTCATTCTAATGGGAGCCCGGGGTGTCTAGGCATCTGGTCAACCCTGTTATCCTGGGCGCATCTGTGAGGGCATTTCTGGATGAGATTAGCTCTTAAACCAGCAGATGCCCCTCCCCTGGGGTGGGTGTCATCTGATCAGCTGAGGTCCAAACAGACCTAAACGTTTCACCCTCCCTGAAGCAAGAGGGAATCCTTTTCTGCCTCAAATGGCCTTCAAACTGGATTGTCAGCTTTTTCCCTCTCTTTGGACTCTGAAACATCAGTGCTTCCTGATTCTCAAGCCCACTGGCCTTGGGACAGGAACTCAACCAAGAGCTTGCAGCTCTCCTGAGTTCCCTGCTGGCCTGCCCCGCTCACCTTGCAGCTCCTGGGACCTGCCCGCCTCCATAATGGTGGGAGCCAGTTCCTCATAATAAATCTCTTTATAGATCTCTATATGTCCTCCCACAGGCTATGCTTTTCTGGAGAGCCCTGACTAGTACAGGAGGGTGGGAACTGCCAGGGAAGGGAGCTCTCAAGAGTCACAGTGTCTTTGTCCTCTTGAGGATAAGGAACGGGCCTCCAAACAGAAACTGGGAACCTTGCTCTTCTTGGGAAAACGGATGTGCACTTTCAATATTTATGAAGTAGGAAAATAAAACAAAAGATGAGTCAGAACATCAAGCCCATAGATGAGAAAATTAAAGTACATAAAATATTGATCCATTTGGCTGGGCGGCAGGCGGCCGTGCGTGTGGTGGAAAGGCTGTGTCTGGGCGTAGTTATCCCCCTCCCTTCCCATCCACCAGCTCCAGAAATTTAGTTAATGGGAGCTGAATGCAGAGTTCATTTTTCACATTCCATTAATGTTTCATTTCTAATACTCTCTTCAGTATAAATTTAAAAACAAAATAGAAATTGTGTCTTGATCATTATTCTCTATTAAGAGGAAATCGTGAGTGCTTCTCGGTTGCTAATCAGGACCCATCAGGGGGCACAGCTCCTGGGACAGTGTCCTGCTTCCAGGCCCTCTCCTCTCCTCCTGAGCCTTCCAAACAAACACCTCCCACGCCCTCCCAGCTGAGCCATGCAGCTCCCACTCTCAGCACCCTGCCCCGAGGTGCTTTTGGGATGTGGGTGCTGAACCCCTATCCCAGGAGCAGCCTGACAGCCAGTGTGATGCACGCGCTGCATAGTGCACACGCATCACAGCTACAGCACACACATCAAGCACCAGAGGCAGCACAGACAGCAAGTCCCCAGGGATGCCCCAGGAAGGACCGTGGCTGCCTGGGGAGCTGGGAAGGGGATGGGAGCAGGCCCAAGGATGCTTTCCAAATCTGTCTGTTGAGACGCTGAATCTACAAATGGGCAACAACCAGATAATAGAGAAAAGAGAGCTCTAACCCATGACCTGCAGCACCAGCCCAGGAAACGGCCCCTTCCCTATAGACAGGCCCAGGGAACCACCCCTTCTCTATAGAGCCAGCCCAGGAAACCACCTCTTCCCTACAGACCCAGCCCAGGAAATCACCTCTTCCCTACAGACCCAGCCCAGGAAATCACCTCTTCCCTACAGACCCAGCCCAGGAAATCCCTTCCCTACAGACCCAGCCCAGGAAACCACCCCTTCCCTATAGACCCAGCCCAGGAAACATCCCCTTAGCTATAGACCCAGCCCAGGAAACCACCCCTTCCCTATAGTCCAAGCCCAGGGGCCAGCCTGCTGCCATGAGTCTGACTTGTAGGAACAGCCCAGAAAGCCAATGAGTAACCCCTGCCATAGCCAGCCCCAAATGACCAGGACTTGATTAGCAACTGATGGCTTCCCTAATTTTTGTCCCCACTTCCAACTCATATTCCAACTCTAAACAAGCCCCCTCCCTAATCCCGCGGCACCCTTGTTTCTGGTCAGCCGCCTCCAGCTCCCCAGGCCAACAGCCTCTGTTGGGGCTCACCCGGAGCCTCCGCCTCTCCATCTTGAAACTTCCCACTTTCCTGCCTGCTTTTGAGGCCCTGCTGAGGCAAGGGATGGTGGCCGACTCCCTTGCTACAGCAAGATCCAAATAATCAGTCTCTGCTTTCCTCAATGGGAGCAGGGTCTTCCTTCATTTTCACACTATATTTGTTTTGCTGTAGTACGGAAGCCTCTCACGTGCTCTAGGGTTAAAAACAGCCAACGGGTGTGAGGGGTTTCACAGATTTCTCCTGCAGATACCAGCTGTGTGTCACCTCCCTGTGACACTCCCCTGAAGGGCAAGGAAATGGGGGGAGGAGCAGCAGCCACTGTCCTGCTGGGGTTCAGTCCCCAGAGGAGGGGCAGGGAGTGTGTGCAGGGGGCTCCTCTGGAAGCCTGGGGCAGGGAGGCCTTGCTGTGCCTGGGGTGGCTGTCACTAGAGGCTACGTGGGGCTCAGCACCCTGCTGTCTGCATTCGCTCCCACAGCCACCCTCAGGCTCTGGAGGAAGAGAGTGGGCTGAGGCAGGTAGCAGGGCAGACTGGAGGGTACAGAGGGGGCTCCTGCAGAGCCTCAGGGGAGGAGGGGCAGAGGGTCCTGGGGTAAGAGGAAGGGCTGTGCAGCCATAAGAACCAAAGGCCGAGGTGGAGGGAAGTGGGCGGCCTCAAGGTATAGGATGGAGATGACCAGGCAGGACTCCAAGGGCTTGGGCCATCAGAGAGAGGGTGAGTTGAGAGTGGTTACCAGGTTTCTGGCAGGAAGGACTCATGAATGATGCTGCCTTTTACTAAGGTAGGGATCTGGGGAGGGTCACAGCTTTGTTTCTGGCAGGTTCGCATGCTCATGGAAAAGGTGAGTCAGCATCACCCTTAGGTCTGAAGTGTGGAAGAGGCGTCAGGACCAGAGGTGGGGATGTGGGAGCCACGAGCCTGCAGCTCATGCGAGCTCTGCAGCATGATTGCATAAGGAGGGTGTGCAGCCCTGTGCTGCAGAGCTACTGCCATGAGCCCCATGTGGATGCTCACACTTAAAATATTTAAAATTAGATTAAACCTTCCATCTCTTTTTCCAATTGTCATGTCTAGAGATCAGTAGCCACATGGATGGATCAGAATATAACATTTTTGTGGTCACAAAGTTCTGCTGGGCAGTACTGGGTTGGGGGAGGTCAGAGGAGTCAGAGACCAGTGCCTGAGGAGTGCCCACATTAGGGCAGTGTTGTGGACTGAATGGTTGTGTCTTCCCCTAAATTCATATGGGGAAGCCCTAAGCCCCATTGTGGCTGTGTTTGGAGATGGGGCCACCAAGAAGGTAAAAGTTTAATGAGGGAATAAGGGTACAGTCCTGATCCTACAGGTTTAGTGCCCTTATAAAGAGAAATGTCAGAGAGTTTCTCTCCCCTGCAGCCCCCTGTGCTCATGCACCAAGGAAAGTCCATGTGAGGGCATGAAAAGAAGGCCACCATCTGCAAGCAAGGAAGGGAGCCCTCACGAGGAATGAGTCAGCTGGAGCCTTGATCTTGGACTTCCAGCCTCCAGAACTGTGAGAACATAAATGTCTGTTGTTGGAGGGGCCCAGGAAGGAGGAAAGGAGGGAGAATGTGGGCTCTGGAAGCTGAGAGAAGAGGGGATTTTAGGAAAGTGTTGGAGAAAAACATGTTGAATGGTGCTGAGAGGTTAAAAGTCAGACAGGGACTATAAGGCATCTATTGAATCTAGTAACAGCCTAAGTGACCTTGGCAAGCTGAGAATCAGCAGAATGAGGAAGGTGGCATCCAGGCCAGAGTTGGAGGGGGTGAGTGGGAGGTGACAGATGATAAAATGGGGCAGCAGCTCTCCCAGGAATCTCACTGTTACCCCATTCACAAATCATGAAGTTAAGGTTTCTCAAGGTAAAGCAAGTTGCCTGAAGCCAGGCTCAGAAAGCAGCAGAATGGGAATTGAACCAGCCCTGCCTTCCATGCTTCAGCCATAGCACTGAGAGCAGCACCCCATCAATAAGGCTCTTGATATGCCTGGGTGCCATGCTCTTGGGAGCCCTTGGCTGTCTGGGCTAGAGCTGACTAAGCATCAGTGCTGGAACTGGAGAGGCACATCCATCTGGAGCCCCAGGGTTCAGCCAAGCCAGGGGCCTAAGGCAAAAGGAGGCTAGTTGGGGAGAAGAGAGGGATTGGCTTTGAGAGGGGATTGGGATCCAGTACCTAGTGTTGGAGGGGTAGGGGGAGAAGGGATGAGAACCTCTGTTGTGGGCCAGCCCTAGTGGGCAGCCAGGCTTTCCTCTTCCTTGTGGCCCTTGGCGGTTGTGGCCTGAGTGAGCGGGGCTCCTTGAGTGGCCAAAGCAGGGTTGACTGCCTGAGAAGTGGGGACCCAGCTCCCTGCTCTCGTGCCTGTTGGTAGTGGCTTGGCACATGCTGCTTTCAGTTGGCTTAATGGAACGTGCCCTCTGCTTCACATCACATCCTTCTGAGGTTGAGATGATGCTTATCTTCTCTTAAGGTTTCTAAGTCACAGGGTACATTCTCCTATCTTTGGGGAGTGCTGGCAAAGTGTGATGCCTGTCCCACCCTGCACAGGAGCCCATTCCACCAGCACAACCATAATTACTCCCTCCAGCTCTTTTTGTCCTGAGCTGTTCAGGGGAGAAGTGAGCAGAAGGTGGCTCAGAGAGGCCAGCCTTTCTCCTTGCTGCAATCCTAATGATAGCCGTGGCTCAGAGGCCTCCACACATACACCCTGGTCACATTCGGAGTCCTGCTGGGCTGTGATATATCCTCACTTTACAGATTAGGAAACTGAGGCTCAGAGAGTTCAGAATGACCTGACCCTGAGAATTATTGCTATTGCTTCCCAGGGAGAAGGTCTTTCTGTCTACAGGGGAGCAGGAGTGAAGTCGTCCTTTGAACAGTATGCAGTGAGTGGTCTGAGTTTTGCTCCTAGAGACGTAACCTGGAGCTTCTCATGCCTCTGCTCTCAACTCTTGGCTTTTCCTTTGGAAGAGGAAAGAGACAGTGAGGTAGTGAGGTGGAAAGAGCATGGGGCTGCAGTCTTGCCTGGCCATGGGAGGATTTGATTATCTCAGTTAAGTGAGGAATCTCTGAATCTCTCGTATTCAGTTTCCTCAACTGCACAATGGAGGCAGCAAAACAAGCCCAGGTGAACTTCCACATGAAGGCTGTTGGCAAAGCACTTGAAAAAGTGCCATGGGGCAAAGATTATTTCTGCCATGCCATGAAGGTTGAAGGCCTCTTTCTTCCTCCTGGCAGCCCTTGTCTACATCAAGGCAGAGCGTGTCCTGGATGCACCTTCTGTGTCTGTCTCCCCACCCATGTGGCCTGGAAGTGGCCCTCCCTGATCTCTCAGACTGCAAGTCTAAGACTCCGTGGTCTCAGAGCCATGCCTGGGCTGCTTCAGTCTATTTTGTCCAGTCCCACTAGCCCAGAGGGTCCCCTGAGCTGTGGGTGAGTTTACATCTTGGACAGGCATCCATTTCCTAGGAGCAAAAATCATTTAACGGCTCTAATCTCCAGTCTGCTGGTTTCATTATTTAAACCAAAATGAAATGTGACCCAGAGTGAGAAAAGAGACCAAGTGTGCAGCTGAGAGCCATAATGAGACATTTACAGCCTAGCTAGGAAATGCCGTGTCCCTTCCCGAGAAGGGATCAAGAGTCCCCCCAGGTGGGAAGGAGACATAAATGACTATTGCCAAAGCTAGCCAGTGGGAAATCTAACAATAATGGTACATTTTGGAGAGAACAAATCAACTCCCACGTTATTCCGATTACAGTAGTCCAGAGCTGGAGGCCTGGCATCTGCAGCCTGCCAGCTCCTGTCACACCATTCTCATTACCAACCCAGGAGGACTCTCCAATCAGCCTCTAAGAAGAAACCTGTGATGCCCTTCCATTAAACCAAGAGGGCAAGGTAGAAAACTGCTTGGGAGGGGACATGCCCCTGTAAAGGAAGGAGTGTTTGGGTGGCCTGAAGAGGCTGACCCTGGGGTATAATGCATGGGCCTCTGCTGTTGCGTCCCTACACATGGCAGCAAGGTGGTGTGGAAGGGCTCCAGAGATGGAGTGGTGGTTCCTCCCAAGTGTGGGGTCTGAGGAAAAGAAGGGCAAAGCTAGGAGTCAGGGAGGCTGGGGAGGAGGAGGAGATAGAGGGATATTTTAGCCTCCTACAAAGCTGATATGAGTTGACCCCAGCTTACCTTGCCACCAGACTCTGCTGCTGACCCTTTAGTCTAAATGACCTTTAGGAATCCTCCACCTTGCCAGCCTTTATTCCATACCTACCTCATTTAACCTGCCCAATGTGCTTCCACATCCCTCTTTCCTATTCCAGTATAGCACATCTCTTAGAGGACATCTCAATCTCTAGCATCTAGGACATAATAACTATGATAATGTTTGTGATAATGATGGTGATTTTAGTGGTAATGGCAACAGTAATGGTGGTGATGATAATGGTGATGGTGATGGTAAACAAGATAACGACAATGATAGTGGAAAGCGAATGGTGGTATTGATGGTGATGATGAAGATGATGGGGATGATGAAGACGATGGTGATAATAATGATGATGGTGATGATTATGTTGATGATGATGGTAATGGTGATGGTAATGATGGTGATGGTGATGATGATGATTATGTGATGATGGTGGTGATGATGATGATGGTGATGGTGGTGATGGTGATGATGGTGATGGTGATGGTGAAGATGATGGTGATGGTGGTGATGGTGGCAATGATGTGATGATGATGGTGATGGTGATGATGGCGGTGATGTGATGATGATGGTGATGGTGATGATGGTGATGATGTGATGACGATGATGATAGTGATTATGGTGATGGTGATGATGGCGGTGATTTGATGATGATGGTGATGGTGATGATGGCGATGATGTAATGATGATGATGATAGTGATTATGGTGATGGTCATGATGATGACGGTGATGGTGGTGATGGTGGTGATGATGTGATGGTGATGGTGACGATGATAATGGTGATATGATGATGGCAGTGATGTGATGACGATAGTGATGGTGATGATGATGGAGATGATGATGATGGTGGTGATGATGATAGAGATGATGATGGTGATGATGGTGATGATGTGGTGATGATGGTGATGATGATGATGGTGATGATGTGATGGTGATGATGGTGATGCTGTGATGATGATGATGGTGATGGTGATGATGATGATGGTGATGGTGGTGATGGTGATAATGTGATAATGATGGTGATGGTGATGATAATGATGATGGTGATGGTGATGATGGCAGTGATGTGATGATGATAGTGATGGTTATGATGATCATGGTGATGATGGAGATGATGATGATGGTGGTGATGATGATAGAGATGATGATGATGATGGTGGTGATGATGATGGTGATGATGGTGATGGTGATGATGGTGGTGGTGTGGTGGTGGTGATGGTGGTGGTGGTGGTGATGATGGTGATGGTGATGATGATGGTGATGATGGTGGTGGTGTGGTGGTGGTGATGGTGGTGGTGGTGGTGATGATGGTGATGGTGATGATGATGGTGATGATGGTGGTGATGATGATGACAATGATGGTGGTGGTGATAGTGATGAAGACAGTAATGATAGCACCTGCTGCATGCCTGACACTATTCTTGCCAGTCGTTATGTGTATGAATTCTTTTAATCCTTATAACTACCCTGTGATGTGGAGGCTATTAGCATTCCTAGTTTACAGGTGAGGAAACAGGCCAGTAGAGGTTATTGTCCATGTTTACCTGACTCCCCACTCCAATGACATCTGTCATCCATTGAACATTTCTGCAGTGGTGGCTCTATTTCCCTTTCTGATGTCCAGAAGCATTACTTATGTCATCTGTGGCCATTTCTCCCTGTTTATCTCTGCCTTTCACCTGGCTGGGCCCTCCATATGTTGTCCACTCTTGTATCTGCCACTGTGCTCTGCAGGTGATTTCCTGCATAAAATATTCAACAAACACATGGCGATGCTGAGCAGAGGAGTGAGAGAGACAAGCGCGGTTTCAGGAAGCAGAAGTCAGCAACTAATGGGCTATGCAGATCCAGCAAGCCCCCAAGGACTTGGGAGAGAGCAGATGAGGGGCTGAGTGGGAAGAGGGGGATGAATGCAGGGTAAGGGGCAGCTGCGTGCTGGAATTGCATGCACCTCTGCATGCAAGGGTGATGGCACCTCTGAACATTCACCCCTGGAGAGAAGTCTCCTTTCCTGCTTCAGAGCCCAGCCTCAACTGCACTGGCCTCTCTCGTGCTCCAGTCAAATGAACTATATTTGCATTTATGTTTCCACATCCTAAAAAATCACTCGTGAAACGCTTCAGCATCTCAGCCCCTGGGGACACCAGGACTTCTGAGAGAGACGGACTAGAACCATTTATTTTTCCTTCCTAAATGCCATGGGTAGCTCTTTATGACTGAGCTGACAAGGCTGTGTCTTGTTAAGCATCACAATGCAGAGGGGGTCAGGGATGCCAGGCAGGGAGGAGAGACGGGAGGGGCATGGGGTCACTTCTCTGGGGACACTGGTGCAGTATCACTGTGATTGTGGGTATCTAAAACCAGTGGGACAGCAAAGACGATTAGGTTTTTATTTATTTCACACACTCTTAGAGGCACCTACGCACCAGACGTGCTTCCTAGCTCTTTATAACATTAACTTGCTTAATCCTTATGATAGCCCCATAAGGAAGATGCTAACATCAGCCCACCTGACAAAAGAAGAAACTTGCCCCAGAGCAGAGAAGTTGCTCCCCAGGGCTGCCAGGCTGTGGGGGGCAGAGCTGGGTTTGTTCCAGCATCTCCAGATCTGGCCCATAACCACACTTGGGGTGGCCTAGCATATATTTTAATTACTTCAAATATACTTTATGCTTATTATTTTAAATTCAAGCATAAACATCCTTTTACTAAAGGGACAGTGCCTCAAAACACAAAGAAAGGCCCAGAGGAATGTGCAAATGAAGGAGTGTCAAAGCCAGGGAGGGCCCCCAGCCTAGCTCCTGTTACCCCAAAGAAGGCAAAGCCCGTGGGTGAGTTCTGCAGGAGCTGAGGCCAGACCACAAGGCGGGAAGAAGGATGAAGCCCATGACTTCCTCCTAGAAATGAATACAGGAGGCTCTGGTAGCTTGCTCAGATAGGACAGGTGAGAGGGACAGGACAGGGACCAGGCCAGGTCTGCTCCCAAGTGAGCCCAACCCATCCCATGACCTCCAGTGACCCTTCCTCTTCTTCCAGGGTCACATTTCACAGACCCAGCCTCATATGGTTTGGCTGTGTCTCCACCCAAATCTCATCTTGAACTGTAGTTCCCATAATCCCCACATGTTGTAGGAGGGACCTGGTGGAGACAATTGAATCATGGAGGCTCTTTCCCCATCCTGTCTTTGTGATAGTGAGTTAGTTCTCACGAGAGCTGAAGGTTTTATAAATAATTGAATCACGGGGGCTGTTTCCCCATCCTGTCTTCATGATAGTGAGTGAGTTCTCACGAGAGCTGATGGTTTTTTTTTTTTTTTTTTTTTTTTTTTTTTTTTTTTTGAGATGGAGTCTCGCTCTGTCGCCCAGGCTGGAGTGCAGTGGCGCAATCTCGGCTCACTGCAAGCTCTGCCTCCCGGGTTCACGCCATTCTCCTGCCCCAGCCTCTCCGAGTAGCTGGGACTACAGGCGCCCGCCACCACGCCCGGCTAATTTTTTGTATTTTTAGTGGAGACGGGGTTTCACCGTGGTCTCGATCTCCTGACCTTGTGATCCGCCCGCCTCGGCCTCCCAAAGTGCTGAGATTACAAGCGTGAGCCACCGCGCCCGGCCGATGGTTTTATAAATAATTGAATCACGGGGGCTGTTTCCCCATCCTGTCCTCGTGATAGTGAGTTCTCACAAGATCTGATGGTTTTATAAATAATTGAATCATGGGGGCTATTTCTCCATCCTGTCCTCGTGATAGTGAGTGAGTTCTCACGAGATCTGATGGTTTTATAAGGGGCTTCCCCCTTCCCTGGACACTCATTCTTTTTCCTGCCACCCTGTGAAGAGGTACCTTCTGCAATGATTATATGTTTCCTGAGGCCTCCCCAGCCATGAGGAGCTGTGAGCCAATTAAACCTCTTTCCTTTATAAACTACCCAGTCTTGGGTATTTCTTCATAGCAGTGTGAGAACAGACTAATACACAGCCCTTGGTGTGGGTAGACATGCCTGTGCTGGGACGGGGCCATGAGGCCCCTTTATTTAACATCCCATTGCTCTGAATCCCTTGGTTGGGCCCCACGGAGCAGAGCACTCTGGCTCCATGGGCCTCATTGCACGGCCTCTCTCTCTCTCCTGTTCCTCCACCTTATGCCCTGTGGACGCTTCCTGATGCTTCCCTCCCAGCATGAAGAGAGTTTGCAGCCCACAGGCTGTGACCTGGTTGGAAAAACAGACTCAGTTCCCTTGGACAGAGGTGAGTGCAGCCTGCGGGAAGTGCTTGGGCAAAGATGAGGGGCTCAGGCTGGGAGGCCTTAGGCAAGATGGGAAGTAAGACAGGAAGGGGTCTGTCTGGGAGGCTCCCTCACATAGAAGCCTGGGGCCGGCAGGACATTTTGGGGGCAGGGCAGAAGTGGTGAGACCACATGAGGAGGTGGTATCTGTCACAAGAAATGGGTGGAGGACAGAATTCAGGGGAGCAAGTGGAGGAAGGGGAGGCCATGGTGTTGACTAGAGGTAAGGAGAGGTACTAGGAGGCCAGGGGAGCACTGTGCATGGAAGTCCTTGCAGAGCTGGGGCCCAAAGGGGAGTGGCCACAGGTCCAGAGGGCCCAGGGGCTTTTGATATTCAGCTGAATAGCATCTTCCCAAAATCTACGATCCCTTGGAACCTCAGATTCCTTATAAAACCATCAGATCTTGTGAGAACTCACTATCACAAGAACAGATTTTATTTGGAAATAGGGGCCTTGCAGATACCAATAAAGATTTGAAATGAAGTCATGCTAGATTAGGGTAGGCCCTGAACCCAATGGGAGTGTCCTTATGAGATACAGAAAAGGACACAGAAACACACAGAGGGGAGGCCCACATGAAGACGAAGGCAGAGACGGGGGTGAGACGTCTACAAGCCATGGAATGCCACGGACGGTGGCAGCCACCAGCAGCTGGGGAAAGGCAGGGGATGGATTCTTCCTCTGAGTCTCCACTGGACTTCTGGCCTTCTGGAGTGTGAGAAAGTACATGTCTAGTATTTTAAGGCCTCAGTTTATGGGATCAGGGCAGCCCAGAAACCTAATCCAGTGGTCACTGGTCGTCTTTGAGAAAGGGCTTTGGCTCCCGAGGTGGGAGTGTTCAGTGATGGGTGGAGAAGACCTGGATACAGCAGGCAGAGGTGGGTTCTCAAGGACCTCAGTGGTGAGGGGAAGGGAAGGGATGGGGCAGCAGCCTCGAAGTCAGGTGGAGAGAAGCAGATAACTTTAAAGGAAAGGGACGGAGGCCGCAGGGGAGGGATTGGGGGAGAGGTATCGGGGCTGCCTTCAAAGCCAGGCCCTGTGGGGAGGATGGTTGAGACCTCCTGCAGGACATGCGCTGAGGCTGGGCACATCAGGATGGCTCTTGTAGCCCTGATGCCTGCATGGCCTGGCACCAGCTGGAGCTCAGTGGGTGTTTGAAGATGAGGAAAGGGCAGAGATGGAGTCAGGAAATGGGCGGAAGTCCTCTCGCTTCCAGCTGAAAAGGCCACAGGTTTATTCTGGAAGATCTTGGAACTGAATCAGGAGCCTGTGCCCCAGGGCACTGAGCTGAGTGAGGAGCCAGGAGGGCTTTTATGGCCTGGAGGACTGTCCCCTCCCATCCACATTGGTGGAGGCCATTAACTTTCAAACTGGGCTACACCAGAATCATCTTGGAGGCTTATTTAAAATGCAGATGCCTGGGCCTTGCCCTCGGAGATCCTGATATAGGAGGCCTGGAGTGGGGCCCAGGAATCTTAATTTTATCAAGCACATTCAACTGATCCTAACACAAAAACTTCAGATGGGACCTGGGGGAAGGCGGGGCACGTTCAGCCACCCTTTGTGTAGTTTGAGTGTCATGCAAGTTTTCTTCCCTACATGGCCCTTGAATCCTTACATTGCTGCTGGCTCCTGGAATCTCAGCCTCAAATCTGTGAGGTCATGTATGTGGCTTTAAAAGCTCCTGCTGCCCTGTTTACCTTAGTGGTTCAAGGCAAGAGGTTGGGGATGCATTTCTGGGAACGCCTGGCCCTCCTGCAAACACACAGAAGATGCAGGGTCAGAGGCGACTTTCTTTTCTTTTTAGATTTTGAGACAGGGTCTTGCTCTCTTGCCTAGGCTGGAGTGCAGTGGCATGATCACAGTTCACTGTAGCCTTGACCTCCCAGACTCAAGTGATCCTCCCACCTCAGCCTCCCGGGCAGCTAAGACTACAGGTACACACCACCATGCCCAACTAATTTTTGTATTTTTTGTAGAGATGGGGTCTCTCTACATTGTCCAGGCTGGTGTTGATCTCCTGGGCTCAAGTCATCCTCCCACTTTGGCTTTGGCCTCCCAAAGTGTTGGGATTACAAGTGTGAGCCACTGTGCTTGGCCAGAGGGACTTTCTTTACTCCTCCAAACATTTTGTAAAGACTGAAGATGGAAAGATGGAAGGAGAGTGCCGGGCCGGGCACCACTCCTCATGGAGGCCTTTGTTTGCCGACTGAAAGGGTCAGAGGGGGAAGCCCTGTGCTGGACTCTGAGAAGCCGTGTCCTGCACACCCATTTTTCTTTGAGAAAGCAGCATGCAGCAGGGGCCTGTATTTAATAACACAACCTTCACACGAAAGGCAGGGGAGATGTGGATGACTCCTTCACTGGAGAGCTGTCTAATCCTGATAAATGCAGCATCATCCCTCCCGCAGTGAAAAGTCCCTGTGTTAGATTAAACATATCAATCCTGTCTGTTACCTTCTCTTGTCTGACAGCCGGCACCTGGATGGCCTCTGGGGACCTGCCTTCCATGGCCCTATGTGGAAAGTACACGGCTGAACCCCAGATTCCAGGTAATATCCGTGCTCCAGCCCAGGGGAAGCAGCACCGAGGCTGGACACTGTTGCTGAAGCAAGGCTGGGCAGCTGCCCTGGGTTGGCAGTTGGTCACAGCTCTCTGAGAGCCCTGTCGTGCTTTGGAGGAAGAATGTATGTTTTTGTAGCACACGCTGTTCATGCCCCAACAGGCCAGTGCCCCATTCCTGAGCCTTCTCAGGGGCGGTCCAGCCCTCTCCTCTGGGACTGTGCAGAGATGGAGGCGAGAGAAGTAACAGCCTGGACCGGGAAGGGAGACTGCTGTGTGTCCCCGCGGATTCAGGCGGCTCTGATCCCACCTGACAGGTAGACAAGAACACACTTGGCAACTAGTAGCCACTCACCTGGTACCAGGGCCATGGGGACCTGCCCTAGCGTGGCCTTGCTCACTGCCCGCCAGGGACTCTCAGTGCCTCCCCTGCCTGATGGTCCTGCCTGCTCCAGGTAGGGGGGTCCAACTCCAGAATCCCCCTCGGAGCCAGCCTCGCAGGGATTCAGGTGACTTTGACCGGGGCCCTGCTTGCAATGGAAGGATGGATGGGGAGGAGATGGCAGGGGAGGGGCTGAGCAAGAGGTGGTGTCTGCAGGAGACAGCCTCAGTCTGTCCTCCAGGGAGCCCTGGAGTGGGAATCAGTAGGGGGTGACCTGCCCTCATGTAAGGCGGCTCCCACCAGGGCCACATGCCTTCTCTCATGCTGACTTCTGCATGGTCCGAGAGGGGAGGGCTGGGCTGGTTGGGCACCTTGCAGAACAGTGTGTGTGCTCACCCCATGGCGGCATCACGTGAATGGACCAGTGAGGAAGGAGTAGCTGGTACGTTAGAGGCTTTGGTGAGACACTCATGTTCCAAAGGCAGGAGCTAAACCCTACAAAGACTCCAGGGCCGGGCCTGTCAGTGAAGATTTCAGAGATCCAGAGGTCTGGGGCATGTCAAGGCATCTCCTCCAAAATCGAAGATAGGTGAGGGCACCTCAAACCTCTTACCACTGAGAAAGGCGCACAAACCTCGGTGGGCAGAGCCCAGAGCAAGGCAGGCTTCTGCAGCAGGTCCAGGCTGTGCCGCAGGACAATGACCATGGTGAATTCATCTGAGGCCTGTGGTGCTGATCAACAGCCACTGCTCAGGAGCCTGCGACCCACCGCGCTCCTCGGAACAGCTCCCTGCAAAGACCATCCCTCCCCGTGTAACCTAGATGAGGCTCACAGACACCCCCACCTGTTTAC
Organism: Symphalangus syndactylus; assembly: GCF_028878055.3. Lineage (NCBI taxonomy): Eukaryota > Metazoa > Chordata > Mammalia > Primates > Hylobatidae > Symphalangus > Symphalangus syndactylus. The sequence continues at coordinate 32,584,695 of NC_072444.2, read as the reverse complement.
CCAGGACAAGTCCAGACACAGCCCCTCTGAATTCCATTTCTTTGCCTCACAGATGATTAGTGGAACTGTTTTGTCCCCACTGATAATTGGAACAAAATGCTTGTTAGTGAAACAGTCCTGCTTCTTTCCTGCCCCAGGCCCTGAACTCTGGCCTACCCTCAGCCTGAACCCATAGACGGCCATCTGGTCTGAAAGCAGGCTGGCCTCAGGGTCAAATGTTCTCGGATCCACTGTCCCACTGAGCCACCTCCACCTTTGCTTCTCACCTCCCACACCAGTCCTTTCTAATCCCATAAAGAAAAGCCTCTTTCTGCCTAACTTTTGGGGTGCTTTCAGGTCTCATGGTGGGAGCCTTCTCCTCACTGCAACAGCCCCTCCCCCACTGCAGTAGCCTCTTCCCCAACTGCAATAGCCCCTCCCCCACTGCAGTAGCCCCTTCCCCAACTGCAATAGCCCCTCTCCTACTGCAGTAGCCCCTTCCCCAACTGCAATAGCCCCTCCCCTGTTGCAATGGTTCCCACTCCCTATTGCAAGAATTATTCTGGATCCAGTCTCTCCTTAGTGAGTCCAGAGTTATGCTTTTGTTTGAACTGAGCAGGTGCCATGAGAGCTCTGGGAAAGGGACTGATGGTCTCTTCTGGGGGTCAGTGGTTCCCCTGCACTTGTGGACATCAAGGCTCTGAGAGCTCAGGTGCCTGCCTTAATGAGGCGCTGCCCCACCTGGGCGGTCTGTATTAGAGACAGTGACTGGGATGGAGGGGTTGAAATCATGAGGTTCACTTCATCCACTCCATCCAACTAGAATCCATGGAATCTGGAACCTCCCTGCTTTCCGTGATGATCCTAAACATGAACATGGTGAATCATCCTCAAGGCGCAGCGCCTCGAGTCATCTTATTCATGGCAGAAACTCAGAGTCCAGAAGGAAGACACCCAGAACAGCATTTTCCCTTCTTGAGTTAGCCCCGTCCATCCAGGGTCCTAGTGAACCTTCACCAGCATTCAGGGGAACTACCTACTTCAGACCATGGCACAGCCCGCTTGATTGCATCAGCTCATGTCTCCTTCAAGTTCTGTTTTCCTCTAGTCCACTGACTTCAGGCTGAAGTCACAAATCTTGCAGAGGTTTATGGACCCGCCCATGGCTCCGTTTGCAGCGTCCCTGCGGGCTGGCAGGGGTGGCTCCAAAGGCCGAGGGGCTGAAAAGAGATGATTCCTGAGCCTGAGGGAAGCCGGCCAGAGCCCCATGTAAGACGCCGCAGAGGCCACTTTGCTGGTGAAGTGGGCTGCCTGATGGATGTCATCTCTGAAAGCCACAGCGAGACTCAGGCATGCTTTGAAATTGTCCCCAGGGGAATATTGGGAAACCAGCTGAGGGCCTCTTATCCGACAGCAGCCTGTGAGGCCTCATGTGATAATAATGGTCATTGTAACCCTCCCTTACAAAGGGGAAAGTGAAAACAGACTCATCAAGCCCTCGCATGTGTTATGGGAATGAAAACTATCTCGCCTTTTCTCTTCTTCTCCTTTTGAAGGCTCCAGGTAACCCCACTTCTTCCAGGAAGCCTCCTTGTTCAGCTCAGCCTGCACACTCCTCCTTCAGATGCCAGTGGCAGGAGACGCCTGGGTAAAAATCAGGAGTGCAGGGCCCCAGCCCGTCTTCTTGTCTTGGTTAAGGCAGACACAAAAAATAGGTCCACTTTCTTGATTTCACATGCCCCTTCTCACCTACTGTGCCGGGCCTGGTGCTGTCTGGGTTTGTAACGAGTGTTGGTCTCTGACTTGACCTTCTCTCATCTCTGCTGGAGCTTGTCAGGCAATATCCATGAGCATTTTCTGAGTGTCTTTAGGGGTGGTTATTTGAAGGCACTGAGAATGTCAGGCTCAGTTCTTTAGTAACCTGCCAGCCTTTAGTAATGTCACCTCCCATCCCACCCAGACACTCCTGCGTGTGTGCCTTCCTCCCCGGGCTCTCTGCTTGGTGCTGGCCTGGGGCTGTCAGAGGGGATCTACTCCTATTTTTTATTATTATCATTTTCTGCAGACGCACTGAGCACTTCATAAACATTAACAATGACAAATCACCAGCCTCAGCGACACCACAATCACATAATGATAGTCATTACCCAGTGGCTGTGTGATGCGCCGAGCAGCATGGGCCGGCGGTCCACTGCAGCCAGACGCAGATGCTGGAACAATAGCCATGAGAGAGGATAGGGCCGGAGCCCACCCAGGAAGGGAGGCCACGTTGGCGAGGGTCTCAGCCCTGCACTCTGAGGGGTGTAGGCAGCAGAAGGGAAACTCAAGGTCACTGCACGAGTTCCTGTGGCTGTCTTATCAAGTCACCACCAACTGGGTGATCTTAAAACAACAGAAACGTATTCTTTTGCAGTTCTGGAGACCTGAAGTTTGAGGTCATGGTGAAGGAAGGGTGGGCTCCTTCTGAGGCTCTGTGGGAGACTCAGTCCCAACCCTCTTTGGCCATCCTTGGCTTCTAGATGCATCACCCCAGTCTCTGCCTCCAACAGCACAGGCCATTTTCTCTGTGCCTCTGTGTGCCTCTCCTCTCCTCACAAGGACACCGGTCATTGAATTAGGGCTCACTCTAATCCACTAGGACCTTATCTTAACTTAATTAGATCTGTAAAGGCTTTCTTTCCAAATAAGGTCACATTCACGGGCTCTAGGTGGACATGGATTTGGCGGGGGGGACACTAGCTCACTACAGTCACTGACTGTTATGGTTTGGCTCTGTGTCCCCACCCAAATCTCATCTTGAATTGTAATTCTCATCCATCGGGGGAGAGACCTGTGATCCCTGTGTGTCGAGGGAGGGAGGTGTTTGGATCATGGGGTGGTTTCCCTCATGCTGTTCTCCGGACAGTGAGTGAGTTCTCACAAGATCTGATGGTTTATTAGGGTTTGGAAGTTCCTCCTTCCTTCCTCTCTCTCCTGCTGCCTTGTGAAGAAAGTACTTGCTTCTCCTTTGCCTTCCACCATGATTGTAAGTTTCCTGAGGCCTCCCCAGCCATGCAGAGCTGTGAGTCAATTAAACTTCTTTCCTTTACAAATTACTCACTCACTCTCAGGGAAGTTCTTTATAGCACTGTGAGAATGAACAAGTACACTGAGTCAAGATTTATCCCAGGCACTCTGGCTCCCAGGCCTGAACCTTCCCCAGGAGATCACACTGCATTCCAGACACTCAGCTCACTCCGTTCAAACACTGGCCAGATGCACTGAACGGTCTTCTCTGCTTTCCAAACGCTGGGGTGGACAGGGCTGAGGAAGGGCCCTGCTCATGTCCTTGCCCATGGTTGGCCTTCTCTGAGTTTGAGGAAGGAAGATGCAATCTGTTCCCACCAAAGGTGCTGAGGAACCTTTTCCTTTGAGAATCACAGCCAAGACAAGGAGCTGAGCCCAGGAAGCTGGGTCCCACCTGTAGGAAGGATAAATACATAGGTAGGCAAAGGAGCCAAGGATGGCCAGCTATCATCAGATGCAGGAGCTCCTTGACCAAGAATCCAAGTCAGAAAGTCTGTCTAGCAGCTGAGTACATGACCAAGAGCTCCCAACAGCTGGGAGCTGGCCTGGCTCTATGGGGTAGGCCTTCGTATTCTGTTGATTAGGAATGGTTTAACAGTGTGTTAATATCTGACAAGGCCACCATGTCAGAGCACAGCCAAAAATGTCCAGTCCACAGAATAACCAATCCCCCTGACCTGACCAATATGAATGACAGCTTATTCCTTACCAATTGCAGCTTTGTCCTCACTCCATTGTTCTGGCCTTCTCCATACAAATATTAAGATATCCAATTATTAAGTTATTTCAACTTCTTGACAGCATCCAATCTAGGACAAAGTCCCAAATTCCTCCCACAAATCACCTAATAAAAGGTCAAAGCTCTAATCAGTTCTTTCAACCCCAAGTCACCTAATACAAAGTCAAATCTCTAATCAGCTATTTTTCCTCCCCCAAATCACCTAATACAAGGTCAAAGTTCTAATCAATTCTTTCCTCCCCCAAATCACCTAAAACAAGGTCAAATATTTAATCAGTTCCATCCTCCCACAAATCACCTAATATAAGGTCAAATCTCTAATCGTTCTTTCCTCCCCCAAATCACCTAATAGAAGGTCAAAGCTCTAATCAGTTCTATCCTTCCCCAAGTTACCTAATACAAGGTCAAATATCTAATCAGTTCTTTGTAACACATTCTTATGAAGACGCTCCATGGCTTTCCATGGTGTATGGTCTCCTGTATTGCAAGAGACAGTAAACTTAACTCTGTTTGACATTAAAAGTGTGTTCTTAGAGGTTTTGGTGGCAGGATATTGACACAGGAAAATAATCATAGCTACCAGTATAAGCACTGTCTGTGCCAGGTACTGCAAAAGTGCTTTACATACACTATCACATCCTCCTCCTCATCAAACTTTGGAGTACATACTCTAAGAGGGGAAACTGAGGCACAGAGGAGACTGGTTCTTGGTTGTGCATATCTATGCCTGTGTATTTATATCCATATTCAGTTGTGCCTATCTGCACGTGTACCTAGTTGTGTGCCTTTTCCTGTAGCCATATCTGTGTCTATATTTATATCTATGTGCATATCTAAATCTATACTGGGTTGTGCATATCTATATCTATATTTATATCTGATTATGTATGCATATCTGTGCATTGATCTATATCTATGTATTTTCAACTTTATCAGATGTTACAGAGGAGGAAACAGAGGGATGAAGATGTTGTGTAACTCACCCAAGGCTGTCCTATTAGTCAGTTGTGGAGTTAGGTCTTGCATCCAGACAGCCTGACCCAGCGTCCACCACAGTTCTGGACCACAGAGCACCTGTGTTTGTGTCCCCAGTGCTGAGAGCTGTGCCTGCACAAAGTAGGTGTTTGCCAAATATACTTTTGGGATGAGTGAGTGCAGGCATGAGTGAAAGAATCCACTGCTGTTGGAAGTGTAAATTGCTACAACCCTTAGGAGAGTAATTTGACAATATTCAGTAAAATTTGAAATGCCCACATTCCACAGCTCATAACATCACTCCTGGGATATGACTACAGAAACATTCACACACCTGCACGGAGACACATAAAAGAGTATTCACTGCAGTACTGTTGTACTAATGTGGGCTGATGCGAAGTGGAGAGGAGTTTGGGGAAACACATGATGCATGTTCCCCAGTGGGGTGTCATGTCATACCACAGTTAAAATGGATACATTCCATGGATATTTACCAACACGGATGGATCTCAGAATTAATAATATTGACATAAAAGCAAACTACAAAAAGATAAATAACATAATAATGTTATTTATGTATACCTATAAGTACTTCTAACAATACCATATATAGATATATCTGCATGTGGGTGTGTGTGTGTGTGCATGTGTGTGTGCATAGAAAAAGAAAGAGAAAAGAGAGAGGAAGAAAAAAGATGGGAGGAGAGGAGAGAGAGAGAGAGCATGAATCAAAACATGGACGGGAGGAAATTCCAATCTCAGGTGGGGCAGAGAGCTGGCACCTAGAGACCCAACTCTTTCTGCAATGTATTCATTTAAAAAATGGGGTTGAGACCAGCCTGACCAACATGTCAAAACGCTGTCTCTAGTAAAAATAAAAAATTAGCCGGGCATGGTGGCATGCACCTGTAATCCCAGCTAGTCAGGAAGCTGAGGCAGGAGAATCGCTTGAACCTGGGAGACGAAGGTTGCAGTGAGCCAAGATCGTGCCACTGCACTCCAGCCTGGAGACAGAGCGAGACTCTGTCAAAAAAAAAAAAAAAAAAAAAATGGGTCCGAAGTACACATAGCGACATAGGTCACACACAGGGTGCAGGTGCATGGTGTCTGTCTTTTTTATGTTTTAAGTTTTTCATAACTAAAATTGTGTAAAAGAGAGAAAGAATGAATTAGAGTTTGCTTGACTAAGAGAAGAGGGAACAGCGTTCCCATTCATGCTGCTTCTGTAGGGGGCCGGGCAGTAGTGAGAGAGGAGGCTAGGGAGGCACGTGGGACCAGTCCCGGCCTGGAGACTGACCGCATTAAGGATTTTTATTTTATATGAAGTGAAATGATTTCTGAGCAGAAAGAGAAAGGGGATGATTTGCATTGTGTAAAGTTCAGTCTCCTTCCAAGTAAAGACAGGTTACAAACTGTATTAGTGTTTGGTGGCTGCTGTGACAAATGGCCACACACGGGCTCAGAATGGAAGTTTATTCTCTCACAGTTTTGGAGCCAGGAGTTCAAATTCAAGGTGCTGCAGGTTTGCTCTCTCCTAGGGCTCTAGGGAAGGATTTCTCCCTGCTGCTTCCAGCTTCTGGTGGAGGGCGGCAGCTCTCGCTCTTCCTTGGCTTGTAGCTGCATCTCTCCGCTCTGCCTTCAACATGCCACTGCCGTCTAACCTCCGTGTGTGTCTGTGTCTGCATTTCTTTCACAGAATCACGCCAGTTAGAATGGTGAGCATTAAAAAGTCAGGAAACAACAGATGCTGGTGAGGATGCAGAGAAATAGGAGTACTTTTACGCTGTCGATGGGCTTGTAAATTCGTTCAACCATTGTGGAAGACAGTGTGGCGATTCCTCAAGAATCTAGAACTGGGGCCGGGTGCGGTGGCTCACGCCTGTAATCCCAGTACTTTGGGAGGCCAAGGCGGGTGGATCACGAGGTCAGGAGATCGAGACCATCCTGGCTAACAGAGTGAAACCCCATCTCTACTAAAAATACAAAAAATTATCTGGGCGAGGTGGCGGGCACCTGTAGTCCCAGCTACTCAGGAGGCTGAGGGAGGAGAATGGTGTGAACCCCGGGGGTGGAGCCTGCAGTGAGCTGAGATCGCGCCACTGCACTCCAGCCTGGGCGACAGCAAGACGCCGTCTCAGAAAAAAAAAAAAAAAAAAAGAATCTAGAACCAGAAATACCATTTGACCCAGCAATTCCATTATTGGGTATATACTCAAAGGATACACATATATAAATCATGCTACCATAAAGACACATGCACACATATGTTTATTGCAGCACTGTTCACAATAGCAAAGACTTGGAACCAACCCAAATGCCCATCAATGATAGACTGGGTAAAGAAAATGTGGCACATATACACCATGGAATACTATGCAGCCATAAAAAAGGATGAGTTCATGTCCTTTGCAGGAACATGGATGAAGCTGGAAACCATCATTCTCAGCAAACTAACACAGGAACAGAAAACCAAACACTGCATGTTCTCACTCATAAGTGGGAGTTGAACAATGAGAACGTATTGGACACACGGAGGGAAACATCACGCACCGGAGTCTGTTGGGGGGTGGGGGACTCGGGAGGGAAAGCATTAGGAAAAATACATAATGTAGATGATGGGTTGATGGGTGCAGCAAACCACCATGGCACGTGTATACCTATGTAACAAACATGCACATTCTGCACATGTATCCCAGAACTTAAAGTATTAAAAAAAAGGAGATCTATAGTTTAAAAAATAGCAATCACCAAGTTTAATCAATTAAAAAATAAATATTCTCTTAATTTAATAGAAAAAAAAAGAATGACACCAGCCACTGCATTTAGGGTCCATCCTAATGGATGATATAACCACATCTTAACTAATTACATCTCCAAAGATGCTGTTTCCAAATAAACTCACATGGTAAGGTTCTGGGTGGGCACGAATCTCGGAAGACACCCTTCAACCCCGTGCACAGGGATCAGAGGGCAAGCAGGAGAGCAGCCCCTGGGTTGTCAGGGTCCAGGAGAGCTGATGGAAGCTCAGAGCAGAGCGGCAGTGGAGCTCTAGTGGAGCCAGAAGTAGGGATTCTAGAAGTATTTGGAAGTGGTTCGGCCACCACTCAGCGATGGACTGGATGTGAGGGAAGAAGAGGCATCTGCATGAGTGGGTATCATGGAGAGTTGACCCGAGGGCAGTGATCCAGGCAGTACCTCCTCTCCTGGGGTGAGCTCACCATTCTGCAGGGACATAGGCAAGACCACCTGGAAAGACAGGGCCAAGCGGGGCTCTGAGGACCCCTCCCTCCAACCTGCATCTCCAGGCAGCATCTCACGGTGGAGCCAGGTCTTTAGTGGGTCCTGCCTGAGGTCCAAGGAAGAGCTTGGTTGCCTCTGGGATTGTTTCTAGAACCATTTTTTTGTGGCAAGTGTTCAACGGTGATGTGAAGCCTGGTCTCCCTTTGCTGGCTTGGAAAATAGGAGTCTGTGTCAACTGGCAGGGCTGGGAGTCACAATTAGGGGCCCACACACCTACCCAAAATAGCCCTAGGAAGTGGTAGGTGGGGCCCGGAAGGCAGCGGCAGGAGGCTTGGAAGTCAAGCCTGTTATTGACACAAATGAGCAACTACACCCAAGATGCGAATGCACAGCTGAGGCCAGGGAAGCCAGGCGGGGGTGGGGGGCAAATTGCCCTTGAAGAGCCATTCCTGCCGCGGCGGAGGAGATGGGGGCTTCACAGGGTCACCTCTAGCTAATAAGGAAGAGGGAACCAGACTGCTTCTGAGAAGTCCTGCTGGCCAGTGGCCTGGTCCCTGCACCCAGCGTCCCAGGCCACCCCACCCACTGCTCACTCATTCCCAGAGCTAAACTGTCTTGGCTTCAACCGATGGGAACACCATGTGGACTGACTGAAGCCAGGAAGGGGCTATACTGACTCACATATGAGTGCGGCTGGATTTGGGCTCAAACCAAGTCAACCCGTGGGCCTGGTCCTCTGCTCTCTGTGGCAGCCCCACTGGCGTCAGGCTTGTTCCCACATCTGGAGCAGCCCCGGGGACCAAAGAGCTTTTTTTCCTCCACAGCTCAAGCTGCATCCTGGGGTTGATGGGCACCAGCCTGGTTCAGGCTGATGTGGGTGGATGCGGTGTGTCCGCTGGGTCAGGTGGGGTCAGGTGGTGTCGTCTCCCCATGACTTACTTAGAGAGGGATCGGGGCCAACCCACCACCAGGTGTTTCTGGAGGCAGGGCCAGTGGCTGCCAAGCCAGCAGAAATCACAACTGTTGATTACACCGCGCACATCTCCCAGAGACGGAAATCCCACTGGATATTTCAGTGGAAATCATTTAATATTAAAAAAATAGTTAACTAGGGGCTGGGCATGGTGGCTTATGCCTGTAATCCCAGCACTTTGGGAGGCTGTGCTGGGTGAATCACCTCAGGTCGGGAGTTCGAGACCAGCCTGACCAATGTGGAGAAACCCCGTCTCTACTAAAAATACAAAATTAGCTAGGCATGGTGGTGCATGCCTGTAATCTCAGCTACTCGGGAGGCTGAGGCAGGATAATTGCTTGAACCCGGGAGGCAGAGGTTGTGGTGAGCTGAGATCAGGCCATTGTACTCCAGCCTGGGCAACAAGAACAAAACTCCATCTCAAAAAAGAAAAAGAAGGCTGGGCGCAGTGGCTCACGCCTGTAATCCCAGCACTTTGGGAGGCCAAGGCGGGCGGATCCTGAGGTCGGGAAATCGAGACCATCCTGGCTAACACGGTGAAACCCCATCTCTACTGAAACTACAAAAAATTAGCTGGGCGAGGTGGCGGGCGCCTGTAGTCTCAGCTACTCGGAAGGCTGAGGCAGGAGAATGGCGTGAACCCGGGAGGCGGAGCTCGCAGTGAGCCAAGATCGCACCACTGCACTCCAGCCTGCACAACAGAGAAAGACTCTGTCTCAAAAAAAGAAAAAGAAAAAGAAAAAAATAGTTAACTAGCTATAAAAATTGTTCCTCAGTAACAGGAAGGCAAACAGAGAAGAAAGTGAATGCAGAAGCTGCTCGCAGCCCCCAGGGCTGGGGGAACGCAGGGAAGAGGCTGGACTAATTCAGGTGAGGCCTTAGAGAAGGGTCCGGGCTCTGAGGTGCAGCCCCCTGCTGCTGCCAGCCCTGCTGCGGACCCATGGGGATGGCTCTGCAGGGTGAGAAAAGCTGCAGCCTGGTTGACCTCATGCTGAAGGGGAAAGGAAGGGCTGCACAGTGAGACTGGCAGGAAGGGGGAGCATCCAGGCAGGAGCCACCCGCCCCCCTTGGTTCAGAGCCCATCGACCTATCATCAGAGCTTCCAGGAGCTGCAGGTGTGGCAGGGTGGGAGTTGGACGGGTAGGCCTGGAGTTTGCTGCCTCTGATGTTAATCTCCCCTGCAGGTCTGCTCTCCGGACCTTCCCTCTCAGCACCAAATGCTGGCCCCATGCATCCCTCCCGTCGACCCTGTCTCTGTGTCTCCTCTGCTACTGATTTCATTCCTTCTGGTTCTAGGCTGCAGCTGGCCTGAGTGTCCCGCCTGCCTCCCTCCACCTCACCCTTCTTCTGATGGGAGCCATGCTAGCAGCTACCACCTGACAAGCCCAGCATCCTCAAGGCCTCAGCCTCATTAGGTTTGTTTCGTGCTTATATTGGTCCTCTTGGAAGGAGTCGCTGGGGTGCTCTGTGCCACACAGCCAGTCAGGGCCCCGGGCTGAGGGAGGCTCCACCACCTCCAGCACGTGGTCTCCAGGTTTAGCACATGGGTTTGCTAGAGACACGCTAACAAAGTAGCCCAAACAAGGAGACTCAGAGCCAGATAAATGCGTCCCCTCACAGTTCTGAGGTCTGAAATCAAGGTGTCTGCAGAGCTGGTTCCTGTTGAGGGTTGCAAAGGAGAATCTCTTCCAGCCTCTCTCCTAGCTTTGGTGTCTGTGTGTGTGTGTGTATACATGTAGATATATGTGTGCATGTGCATATATGTATCCACATGTGTACATGTGTGCACCTGTGTTATGTGCATGTGCATATCCATATAGGTGTGTGGTGCAAATGTGTGTGCTTGTGTCTGCATGAATATGTACATATGTGTACATACGCATGTGTGTGTGTGTGCATTTGTGATGTGTGTGCACATGTGCCTGCAAAGCCTTCTCCTCCCAGCTCGGGGGCCGTAGTCTGTCATGCTGGCTGCCAGTGGCTGGCTGTGAGAGCTGCAAGCTCTGCAGTCAGCACAGAAGAGGGTCCTGCCAGCCCAGTGAGGAAGGGCAGGGCTCTGCTTCCATCATATTGGAGAGGACCTCACACATTGAGTCTGGCTGCTGAATGGCCAGGAGGGATGTGGCATGCTGGAGTAGCATCACTTGTAGGCACCTTAGATACTGGCAGCCCTGAAGCAGCAAGGGAACCTGTTCTTCTTGAGGTTCCCTGGAGTTTGGAGGAAGGCCAGCGAGAGGACACTTAAATCCACAGAGTCACGTCTGCCTCACAAGCTACAGGTAGACCCTGGGCTGCCTGCACCTTGGAAAAAGCTCTCCATGCAAGCCCACTTCCCATGGATGAGGCTGATATTTTGTTCTTGGATCTGAGTGCAACGTACCGGCCATATATTATTTTGTTTGGACTTATTCCAGGCACTTGCGGGTGCCGGGGGAGCTCACTGCTAACCCTACCCACCTGCTGGTGTATCAGGGTTGATGACCTCAGAGCCAAGAGGCGGTTCATCTCTGGACATTTTCGTTGGCAGAGTTTATGCAGCAGGCACTTCTTGCACACTTGCTCCATGGAGGAGGGCTATGGAGGCATAGTACAGGCCCTCCAGGAACTCAAGTGCACCGATGATGGTGGAAATAATAACATCCATGTCTGAAGCAGCTGCCAGCCCAGTGGCTAAGAATGTGGCCTCAGGAGCCAGGCTGCCTGGGCCTCCATCCTGAGGCCACCACGAGAGAGCTGTGTGACTCTTGGCAATAACTTCACATCTCTGTGCTCAGTTTCCTCCTGACATGCGGATGCCTACGTTCTGGGGATGGCACAGGATTCAATGAGTTAGTCATCCTAATGTTCTCATAACAGTGGCTAATGCACATAAGCACTCTATAAATGTGGGCTATTATTCCTAATAGTTGATATTTATCAAGATTTTATTATATACCAAGCACTCGATGAAGCATTTTACATTTCTTATGTCATGTGATCCTCAGAGCAAATCTATGAGGTGCATGCTGGCGGGTGTCCAGCCTCAGGGCTGTGCTGGGCCTCAGCCTCTCCTTGGTGATTTGTAGCTCCAGAGCTGCCTGTATAACCCCACAGTCTACTGTTTGTTAATCACATAAGAGTGCCGTGGTGCTCTGTGCCTGGTGAGCACAGGAATGCTGAGCAGAAGGTGCTGGGCTGGGGCCTCCAAGCCATCGTGCCATGGTGTGCTTTCTAGCAATGGCATCCTTCAGAGGGGGAAACTGAGGCTCAGCACACTGGAAGAGCTTGCCTATGGTGGCCCCAAAGCCAGAAGATGGCAGAGCTGGGATTTGAATACAGGCTTAAGTCTGTATGACACCAATGCATCTGGGCTTCAGCACAGCACTGCTCCCCTGCCCACCTTGCCTGGCATCCCTGGCCCAGCACTCAGATGGCTACTAGGCCACAGTCACACCTTGGGATGTTGGCTGGAGAGAGAGTAAGTGGGAAATGAGTACAGAGAGGGTGAAGTTCCATCAGGATGCTTGGTGCTAGCCCTTGTTCAAACATAGATGGAGATAATGCCCATTTCCTCAACATAATCGCCGTGGAAGGTCTAGGCAAGGGGCTAGGTGTGCAGTGCTGAATGAGATTTAGAAATACAATCTTATCAGAAGATGCAAAATCCTTCTAAAACACCCCAAGCAGAATTGATCCATGAGGGAGCTTTCAGAGGCTGCTTAGTGAAGGCTTGCTTCCCGGCTTTCCTAAGGATAAGCAGGTGTGTGCTGACAGAATGTGCTCCCAGGAGAGGCACGGGGCAAGGGCCACCTGGCCACATGGGCACATCCCTTCCCACTGCAGGTCAGGAAGGGAACCAGGCAAGACTTCAAGGAGTCGATGAGGAAACAACCGCATGGCCAGGGGCTGATGCCAAAGGGGTGTGGAGCCTGACACGGGGCAGGTGCTCACTAAGTATGTGCTACAGAGTCTGGTGTGGGCAGGGGCTCACTGGGTGTGACCTATGAAGTCTGGTGTGGGCAGGGGCTCACCAGGTATGCATTACAGAGCCTGGCGTGGGCAGGGGCTCATCGGGTGTGACCTGAAAGGATGGACAAGGTCAGGGACTTCTCTCATCCAGCAGACTCTCCATCCTCTCAGCCTTGGAAGGACCCTCTGTAGCCCCCACCCCATGGCTTGTCACCCTCCCGTGACAGCATGACCTCCTTCCCTCTGAGGCGCTCAGGCCTCCTGGGCCTGTGGCTACACCTCCTGCATGTGACTGATGGGTTGGTATGTACTCTTATTCCCATTTCAGTGCTGTTTACCTTCTTGCAGAGTCAAAAGGAGCAACAGGGGGGTATCCTGAAATGAAGCAAAAGCAGTTCAACTCTGAGAAATCACAGGGGCATGGCTGACTGTGAGTAGGAGGGCTTCATCTGGTGTTGCAACCCCCTGGGATCTGCTAAATTGCCTCTTTTTCATGACATTACATCTTCTTTTGAGCAGAGGGCCGGGGATCTCTCTTTTTCAGTTCACCCCCTGGGCTGCTCTGTTCCTTCTGCCTGAGCCCCCTGACCCTGCAGCCTCACAGAGCTGCCCCTTGTGTCTCCTGTACCCCGTGGGGGGTGCAGCCCACCCCCCTCATTTGCCCCTGCAGCCCAGGCGCCCTGCACACAGCCATAGCCATGTGCTGCATGGGAAGCAAGAGTCCGTTGAAGGTCACCTTGCCCAGCCTCCCATCCTTCTGGGGAAAAGCCCGTCTGGCCATTATCGCCCCAGTTTATGAGTCCAGCCTGCTTTTGAACATTTCCCCAGTGGATGGACTCAGGATGGGTGCGTTTTGCAGAGGGATACAGGAAGAGCCTGCATGGCACGGCCGTGTCGCAGCCCTTGAGGAATCTGCCCTCATAGCGAGGAGACCGCAGGAGAATTGGTGGGTGGTGCTGGAGGCAGTGGGGCCAGCGCCACGTGTGAGCAGTGACTGCTTGGGAAGAACTAAAGATGTGAGCCAGGAGTCGGGATGGAGAACGAGGCCTCTGACCAGCGACCAGTGTGGAGCCCTCTGGCTTCCCCGGAGATCCCTGCTGACCCCGTCCACCTGGGGAAGCCTCCTTCTTGCCCCTCCTCCCCTCGGGCACTCAGCAGTGCATTTCTTTTCAGCGCAGTCACCTCTGCTGCCACCAAGGACACCGACCTGCAGTGCAAACGCTGCAGCAGAAGCTCCTGGCACATTCCAGGCATCTTTGCCCCTTCTCTAGGTCCTCATGCAGACAATTCAGCTCTTGAGGAGGGACAGAGAGAGAGAGAGAGACAGACAGAGAGAGAGACAGAGAGAATGAGGGAGAGAGAGAGAGAGTGCGAATGAGAGAAAGAGGGAGAGAGAGAGTGAGAAAGAGAAAGAGAATGGGAGAGAATGAGGGACTCCAGGGGCAAACCATCTCCCTTTTGGCTCCCCCATCTGCTAAGAGCTCCTTCCACTCAATGAAACCTTGCACTAATTCTCCAGGCCCACGTGAGATTCAATTATTCCAGTACACCAAGGCAAGAACCCGCAATACAGGGAGTCCTCTGTCCTTGCGAGAATGTAGAGGGTCAAACTGAGCTGATTAACACAAGCCTATAGGTGGCAAACTCAAACAGCGCCCTGGAACACAGTCCCACTGGGGCTTCAGGAGCTGTCAACCCCCACCCTAGACATTGCTGTGGGGTCCGAGCCCCACAGCTCGCCTGTCAGTATGTTCCCCTAGAGCTTTGAGCAGAGGGGCACCAAACAGGTAAGCCCCACCCTCATCACACTCCCTGCGAGGAGGACAAGGGAACCTTTCCCATTTCAGTACATTGCTATAATTTTTCTATTTTAGCATTCGTTATTGTTAATCTCTTGCTGTGTGTAATTTGTCAATTAAACTGTATCATAGGTGGGTACATGTAGGGAAAAACGTAGTGTATGTAGGGTTTGCTACTGTCCGTGGTCTCAGGCACCCACTGGAGGTCTGGAAAGGCATTCCCCACAGATAAGGGGGACTCCTGTCTTCACTAAGGTGATCATTGCTGCTGGGGAGTACAGTGCCCTAAACTGTCTGTCAGGAGAGCCATGAGATCAGCCGATGTGCCCCTTGTGGGCAGGCCCCTGGTGCTCTGGGGTAGAGGAAGCATGCTTTCTGCAGGTCAGAACTTCACTCATTTGGAAAAACACGGCTCTCAGAATCATAGCGGGAAATGCTCTTAGTGTATCACATGCCCCCAGTGCCAGAGACACACACAAGTCGCAGCGTGGATTATTCTGGGCTCCCAAACGACACAGCAAGTCATGGTGGCATTTTCCTCAGCTTCTGCCAAGTGTAATTAGGCCGTAATTAGGTGGGGCTCTGGTCACGGGCTTTTGTGAGTAAATCATATTGGATCACCACATGAGAGGCCAGGAGAGGCCTGGGGTGAATGGGTCCATTATTGCTGGGAAATAGAAACAATTGTAATAACAATAAATCTAAGATATATGTTATATCCTTAAAAACACAGACATAGCAATGATTAATCTGCTAATGCATTGGGGGAGCTCGGTAGGGAGGGAGTAGATGGGGAAACTGAGGCTGGAGTTAGCAAAAGCCCCTTTCTCTCTGTCTTTTCTCTCCGGGAGTGTTGGAATCATGATGCAGGGTCTCCCTAGAATGTTTCTTAATCACAGCAGACAGCAGTGATGGGAACCGGAATCGCCGTCTGGCAAAAGTGGAGTGGGCTTGGGGAGCAGGACTTGGCGCCCTGGGCCAGCACCATGTGGGACAATGGATCAGTCCCATGCCTGGACACACAGTTTTCATCCTGCCTGCAGTGCAAACAGGCGCTTCTGATGGAGTGCAGTAGAATACCAATAAGGAAATCATCAACACTTTTTGTGACTAAGAAGAGTCACAAAATTACCTTGCATTTATGTCATTATTTTTTAAAAACGATAGTGGCCAACATGGGCATAGTTCTTATTAAGTGCTGGGCACATTTCTATGAGCTTTATAGAAAGCAACCATAATGGGAGGAACAGTGTGACGCCAAAGGTCCATGTCCACCCAGAGCTTCCGAAGGTCACTGTATTTGGAAATTGGGTTTTTGCAGATGTAACTAGTTAAGATGTGATTAGACTGGATTAGAGTGGATCCTAATCCAATGACAGAAGAGAAGAGGGAAGACACAGAGGGAGGAGGACCTGTGAAGACAGAGGCAGAGGCTGGAGTGCTGCAACTGCAGACTAAGGAACACCAGGGACTCTGCCTACAGCACTGGAGGCTGCAAGAGGCAGGAAGGACTCTTCCCTAGAACTTCCTGAGAAAACGTGGCCTGCTGACACCTGGATCTCAGGTTTCTGACCTACAGAACTGGGAGAGGATCCATTTCCATGATTTTCAGCCACCCAGTTCGTGGTGCTTCATAGGAAGCAGAGAGGGGAACACTTGACTTTCACAACTGCCCTAGAAGGAAGGTGCTGTTATTTTCACCAAATGTGCTTTTGTGTTCTTTATCCTGTTACACACTTGCTGGATTCTGTGGGCACCGCCTGATGGGTATTTCTGACTTCATCTGAAAATGGGACTGACCAGACTCAGAGAGGTTGAGTGTTTGGCCCCAGGTCTCACAGCTTGACTCAGTACAGAGACCGCTTCTGAAGGAGACCCTTGTGGATCCTCCCACCCCTACCCCATGTAGTGAGGCTCTCTTACTGGTGAGTGCCCTCATCTTCGAAGAACATAGGTAGGGAAGAACCTGCTGAATGTGGCTTTGCTTTCAATAGGATTATCCACGCAGCTCAAAATTGCCTGATGGTAACTGACAGTTTATATTGTGGAGGTTGTTAGCACAATTTACTTCAAGGCAGGTAGGGAGGAATCTATGGGGGGATGGTCAGCTGCTCCCTCTTTTTCCCCCCGCAGTGCTTGAGCAGCACCCACCTCTACAGGGGGGTAAACTTTGCTGCAAAGCCTGTGGTTATCATTAAAATAGTATTGTGTATTTAGCAATAACACCAGGCCTTTGTTCTAATGGGAATGTTAACTAAAAAAAAAGAAACAAACAAAGGAAAGAATGCGCCATGTGTGGACTCAGGAAATGGAGAGATCCTTTGGATAACCTGTGAGGAGCATTCTTAGCCTCTAACCAAAGGCAAACTAAAACCAAGGATTCAGAGGAGGGGAAAAACTATAAATTCTCAGGTTAGATTCTGTCCTCACAGGCAACCTGTCGGGGCAGCTTGTCAGGTAGGGTTGAGGCAGATGGGGGCCTGCGGGGTGGGTGTCTGGGTCTGAGGAATGTGTTTGGAGGAGAGTGGGTGCTGCTGGAAGGCCTGGGGCAACTCCTTGGCCGCCTTCACGCCAGGTGCAGCAGAGACTAGCTCAGCACCCAGAAGGAAGGGTTTTACTAAGTGCTGTCTCCCTGGCTCAGCCTGGGTGCAGGCCAACAAGAGGTGATGGAAGGGTCTTTCAGGATTGCACCAAAGATTCTCCAGTGCTGCTGGCTTCTCCCAACTCCCTGCATTTTTGGCCCATTTCCACTGTTCCCCAGATGGCCAGAAGGTCCCATCTACCTGGGTACTCTCTCGCCTGCCACACCTGTAGCATACCGGCCTTGCCTCCACCAGTAGCTCAAATGAAGCATGGAACAATTTTCTGGATTCCGGGGTACTTAGAACATGCTCCAAAGCCCTCACCGCTGTCTGCAAAGTTCACCAGCCTAGTTTCGGGGGCCAGCAGCACCAGCACCCTGGGAGTGGGTGAAAAATGCAGGTGCCCAGGCCCTATCCAGCCCTGCTGAGTGAGAACCTGCATTTCTACAAGGTCTCAGAGGCTCCTGCACGCTGGTGTTTGAGGAACCCTTGCACACTGCCTGACCCTCTGCCATGACCACCCATGCACCTCCTGCAAGCCACACTGGTCCCAGTTTCTGAAATAGAAATGCTCCATAAGTGTTGAATAAATGATAGAATAAGAGGATTCTTCACTTCTGTTCTCAGACACACACTCAAACGAAGTGCGTGGAGGTCGGATTCCATCAGGACCAGAACTGGGGCCATTGTCTTGTCCCAGGGTGGTCAGGGCAGGCAGCTGCAGCTATGAAGGCTCCCCCCAGAGCCCACTACCCACCCCTGGATCATCCTGGCACTGCAGCCCACAGACGCCAGCCTTCCTTTCTGCTTAATCCCAGCCTAGGTTCATTTAGCTGTTTCATGTAATTGGATTAATCATGTGGGCTTAGCCCAGTCTACTCAGACCAGCTTCGTCAGAGCTCAGGGTCAATTTTAAGTAATTATATTTCCCCAACTTCATTTCCCATGGGCATTTCAAAAGGATTTCTCCACCCATTGCTGGGAGTTGTAGTGTGGCGTGTTAAAGGATCACTCAGCAGGGTGCCCCTCTCCCTGTGGGGGCTGGTCTGGGTCTCCTCAAAGGTCTCAGGTCACAGTGCCCCGGAATGAGCCCTGGGGTTCTGGCTCACAGGGACTCACTCTCTCATCCCTGGCCCCTGGGCCATGTCTTCTGCCTTCTTTGTGTCCTCAAGGCTAATTCTGCAGGCAAGACCTGCTCTGTGCGCCCCTCTTTTCTGAGGCTCCAGGCTGGGATGGGTGCCCTCTGCCCTCAGTGCCTGCTGTCAGCCTGCACTGACACTCAGATGCCCACTCCCACAGTGGATTGAATGGTGGGACCCATGTTCTAACCTCCAGAACCTGTGAACGGGATCTTAGTTGAAGAAGGAGTCTTTCCAGATACAAGCTAAGAGCCTTGAAATGAGACCATCCCAGATTCTCAAATGGGCTCTAAATCTTATGACGAGTGTCTTTATAGGATACAGAAGAGAAGAAGACACAGAGAGGGGAGAGAGATGGCTGTGTGGAGACAGAGACCAAGATGGGGTGATGCGGCCATCAGCCAAGGGTCATCGGCCGCCAACAGGAGTTGGAAGAGGCAGGAAGCATCCACTGCTAGAGCCTCTGGAGGGAGTGCGGCCCTGCCCACACCTTGATTTCAGACTTCGGGCCTCCAGAACAGTGAGAGAATAAGTAAGTGCATGTCACTCTAAGCTACCGAGTTCATGGTACTCTGTTACAGCAGCCTGGATAACAAATACGTCTTCTGATGATGACCTCAGGCTCTGTGGGGCTCTAGCCTGTGTGTGCCTTGCTAAGGTCAAAGTCACAGTCAAAGGGTGGGCATTTAGAAAGAGAGGTTCCAGGCACAGCTGGCGGAGAGGGGAAGGGACATGGAGGAGCGGGGAGCACCTTAGTCACCCCCAAAGTTACATGGCAGGGCAGAGAAACCCCCAGTGCAGAAAAGAAATGATTTGAATAAAGGCAACTGCGTGCCTTCCTTTGGGATCATCTTGCAGAGATGTCCCCGGCTGGCCCTGGGCTCAGACCCAGCAGCATTTTGGGAATGAGAAAAGGCACCCTGGACAGGGTCTTGTCAAAACACAAACATCTTTCCTGGCATGAGGGGCAGCCCTGGCTTCCTTCCCAGTGGGCTGAGCCCTGCCCACATGTGACTTTAACCTGGCACAAGGGTGACTTGAATGCCACTGGGAAATCACCTTGGGAGCTTGCGCTCTTCCCTGACTTGGGAAAAACACAAAGCCCTGTACAGTGCTCAGCGGAGATCACAATGTGGTCTATTCCCGGGCTCCGCCGGCCTTTGAGTCTAGTATTGATTTTGCTGGGGCTTGTGGTCCAGAGGTTGTGCTGGGTGACATCTGAAGCCTCTTGCTGGAAGCTTTTGGAAGCTCTTTAAGTCCTCACTCTGTGAACTTAACCCAAGCTCTCTCTGCAAAACTCTCCTCTCTGGGGCAGAGCAGGTCAGTGGGAGGCTGCGGGGGGTGTTGCCTTTCTGTGATTTTATTTTCCCTCAAGGATGAGCTCATGAGACTGCACAAATTCCAGGGTCATCGTAGGGATTTAGCACTTCCAAGTTAGCCCAAAATGTGACACTGGGGGACGCTCCAGTCCCATTCAGGACGTGCTTGAGCAGTCGCCTCCAACTCCCAGCAAGACTCATTGGGGCAGTCAGTCCGGGGCGATGGCCACTCACACCTCGCTGTCCTGCACCGGGAAGGAAGAGACTTGGGTCCTGGTTCGGGTTGGACATGGATGCCAAGCGCATACTATTTCCGCGATTTTAGCTTGGATCACCACCCTGGTATTTGTGTTGCTCTTTAAATTAATCTTCTCTTAATTCATCAGCATAATATAGGCATAAACTAGAAAAGAAAGAGGTGTGTCTGAACTGTTTCCCAGCAGGCTTCGAGAGACAAGGATCCTGCCTCCCTTCCCCAGGCCAGGGCAGGAGTCTCGGTTGCCCTGGAAGGTCTCACGCTTGTCCACCTGTCAGCCACTGGAGTCTGCTGTTCTCTCTTCCAGAGTCATTCCTTCGGACTAAGCACCTGGCCCCCTCTCCAACCCATCCTTTTGAAAGCTGTTAATTTTACTAGTGATCCATGTTCATTGAAGAAAATTAGGTAAGGCCCTGTTAAATGTAAATATTTTACCTGGGATGTCTGCCATGTGAACACATTTTTATCCATTATCTCCCTAATGAGGAATCATTCATTTGATGAAATAGCTGCCCGTGGCTGGGCCAATGAATTTTACTGAGTGTAAGTAACATTTATGGGTTTTTTGCCACAGCCTGGGAGCTAACAGGGATGTGTGAGACAGTATCTGTGACTGCTGCTTGTCTCCTTTCTTCCTTAATAATAGATTCCCCCAAATTTTAGCTGCACATAGGATGACCCAGAATAAAGCCTACATTTTCTAGCCTCTTTTGCTGCTGTATGTGGCCACAGCAGCCCACGGACTATAAGTAGATGTGGGACATGCAGCTTGGAGAAGTGGCTATAAAGGCAGATAAGCATTCTCTTCCCTGCTAGCTGGGATGTGGATGCGATGACTGGAGCTAGAGCAGCCATTTTGGACCACGAGTTTATAGTGAGAGAGGAGACCATGTACAGCAGAGCAACAAGAGGCAAGGAATTGTGGTCTGTGGCATTTCACATGGCAAGGCCACCAAACAGCCCTGGAGAAAGAGAAACAAGCCTATTCTTGTCTAAGACTCTGCTACTTTGGATTTTTCCATGAGGTGCAGCTGGAATACCTCCTAATGAATAACCCTAAACCTAACTGGCCCAACATCATAGAGCTCCCCAGGTGCCCAACTTTGGAGGCCATTTGCTAAATTGTGAGTATCTTCAGTACTCAGCAGCACACCAGTGCACAGTAAGCCCTCTGTGAATAGTTTTTGGATTAATGATTGAATGAAACTAATATGGTTTGGATCTGTGTCCCTGCCTAAATCTCATGTCAAATCGTAATCCCCAGTGTTTGGGGTGGGGCCTGGTGGGAGGTGATTGGATCATGGTTGGGAGGTCCTTCATGAATGGTTTAGCACCATGCACTTGGTTCTGTTCTCATGATAGTGAGTGAGTTCTCAAAAGATCTGGTTGTTTATTACTGGGTATATACCCAAAGGAGTATAAATCATGCTACTATAAAGACACATGCTCACGTATGTGTAGTGTGACACTATTCACAATAGCAAAGACTTGGAACCAATCCAAATGTCCATCAATGATAGACTGGATTAAGAAAATGTGGCACATATACACCATGGAATACTATGCAGCCATAAAAAAGGATAAGTTCATGTCCTTTGCAGGGACATGGATGAAGCTGGAAACCATCATTCTCAGCAAACTATCACAAGGACGGAAAACCAAATACTGCATATTCTCACTCATAGGTGAGAATTGAACAATGAGATCACTTGGACACAGAGCAGGGAACATCACACACTGGGGCCTGTCAGGGGGTGGGAGGCTGGGGGAGGGATAGCATTAGGAGAAATACCTAATGTAAATGATGAGTTGATGGGTGCAGCAAACCAACATGACACATGTATACCTATGTATCAAACCTGCACGTTGTGCACATATACCCTAGAACTTAAGAGTATTAAAAAAAAAAGAGTGGAGTTCCTCCCTCCTCTCTCTCTTCCTCCTGCTCTGACCATGTAAAGCCTGCTGCCCTTTCACCTTCTGCCATGATTGTAAGTTTCCTGAGGCATCCCCAGAAGCAGAAGCCTCTTCCTGTACAGTCTGCAGAACTGTGAGCCAATTAAACCTCATTTCTTTATAAATTACCCAGTCTCAAGTATTTCTTTATAGCAGTCTGAGAATGGACCAATACAGAAACAAACGTCAGATATTTTAGTCTGGCCGCCAAACCCTCTTTTTTAGCTGGATTATTTTTGAATGTGTATATATGTAAGTAATGTATAAATATAAATATTATACAAAGCTGGGTCTTTTTGAACAACTTTCTGGCTCATAGACAGTGAAACTGTGGCCCCAAGAATTGAAATGATGGCACAGCCTGCTAGGGGCAATGTAGGGTCAGGATCTGTCCCCAAGGCTGAGGGAATGCTCTGTCCCCCTGTGTCCCTGGCTATGTGCCTATCCCTGGCTGCTGGAGAGTGGTGGTGTTTCCCTGGCCTGACTCTAGCAGGGCTGTCCCTGAATTTCCCCCTGGCCTTTGTCAGCTGTCTCTCCTGACCTGCCCCCGACTGGTCATTGAATTGACTTCTTCTCTCCCTCCATTCCAGGAGCTATTATCTCTAGCTGTTTCCTGAAGCACCCTAAATATGAACAAGATGGGGCAGGGACAAGATGCTGGAGTCACATGGCAACCCAGGCAGTGGACGGGCTGCAGAGAGACTTCAGGGTCCTCCGGGACCAGGAGACTTGAGTGGGTGGGAAGATGCAGAAGCAGAGAAGCCAGCTGTCACAGGAGCCTGGGCACCCCTCCCTTTGCTACTACTCCACTCTCTCAGATTGTCCCATGGAACTCGGTGGCCCACTCTTCTGGCCCCACCCAGATGGGCATGCCAGGTGTCCACCCACTGTGCAAAGGCCCCGGGGCCCAGGTGTTATGGTGCAGCATGACCGGCAGATGAGGGATCCAGAGGGCTTCTTTGCTGGTGGGGGTGAAATTGGGCTGAGGCCGTAGACGAGGGGGCTGTGGACTGTTTGTGTTCCCAAAATGCATATGTTGAAATGTAACCATCAATGTGAGGCATCTGGAGGTGGGTCTTGGGGAGGGAATTAGGGTTAGCTGAGGTCGTGAGGGCGGGGTTCCCTTAATGGGGCAAGTGCCCTTATAGAGGAGGACGCCCAAGCCCTGGCTTCATCCGCCATGTGAGGCCACAGTGAGAGGGCACCCTCTGAAATCCAGGAAACAGCCATCACCAGATGCCACACATCGGCCTGCACCTTGACCTTGGATTTCCAGACTGCACAACTGTGAGAAGGTGTATTTCTGTTGTGTAAAGCCCCCCAGTCTATGATGTTTTGTTGTCGGAGCCTGAGCAAACTAACACAGTGGAGGACACAGAGAGAGCAGTGGGTGGAGAGTATCCAGGCAGAGGCACCCCCGCTGCAGAGGGCCTGGGGCAGGGACCTGCACGGAGGGCCTGAGGAAAGGAAGACGCTCGCTAGGCCCAGCCTGCAGGGACACGGGTGAAAGGGCTCAGTATGAGTAGGGACAGAGCATGGCGGTTGGAGCGCATTATGGGATATGTGTGGAGTGAGGATTTCACATAGGTGCAGGTGAATTAGGACCTCGGCAGGCAGGCTTGGGAGCTGTACTTTAAAAAACTTTGTTATAGGTTAGATAGTGTCCCCTGAAATTCATAGGTTGAAGTCCTAACACCCAGGCTCCATGGGTGTGACGTTGTTTGGAAATAGGGTCTTGATAGACGCAATAACGTTAAGATGAGGCCAAGAGAGTGGGCCCCAATCTAGTGGGACTGGGGTCTTCACACAAAGGGGAGGTTTGGTTACAGACACACACGGGAAGACGGCCACGTGAGAACACAGGTAGGGATTGAAAAGACCCTTCCATAATCCAAGGAGTACCAGGGATTGCCGGCAGCCACCAGGAGCTGGGAGAGGCACGGAACAGATTCTTCCTCTGAGCCTCCAGCAGGCCAGAACTTGCTCTTGGATTTCTGGCCTCCAGACTGAGAACACGCATTGCTGTTGGTGAAACCTCAGCCCTGGTGCTTTGCTGCAGCAGCCCCTGGATTCTCATGTGGGCCACCCTGCAGATTCCAGCCTGGGAACCCGGAGAGCTCTGGGAACCATCAAAGCGTGCTGGAAAGTGTCACCCTTTCTGCACTGTCCTCAGTCTGCTGGAAGACTTCAGCTTCCTGAAGTGAATCCACAGTCCTGGAAATGACATGACACGGTGGGACTCTGCCCTGGGCCGGCAAGAGGGGCGAGCTGGCCCTGTGTGTCCTTGTCCCCTACCTCCGACAGCTGCTGGGGTCACCTGCAGGATCTCTGTGTGGGACACTACCGTTACATTGCTTGTCTTGTCCCGGGCACATGAGACACCACCTGAACACCTCCAGGACAGAGAGCACGTCTTCTTTTGTATCCTTCCGGCATATGGTGTTGTGTAAGGCAACAGGTCTGCCAAGACATCACAAACTCCTCTCCAGGGTCGAGGCAGCTTTCCACAGCTCGGGACGCTGCTTACCGCGGTGGTTGTTAACAGATGGCCAGGGGAGAGGCAGGCGCCGGGAATCAAGCTTCGGTGCTGAAAGTGTGGCCCATGCCTCATGTTCCCTTTCACGCTGATGCTGATCTGAACGTAGCCGGGGAGAGCTGCTCAGGCTGTGGCTGCTGCGAACCGGGTCCCACGACAATCCTACGGGAAGAAAGGCTGCAGGGAGGACCATGTGCGTGCTGGGAAAGGGGTAAAGGGCTGGTGCCTCAAGGCCAGGACCAGCCCACTCTGCAGGTGAGGTTTGGGTTTGCAGACACTTCCAAGCAGGCTTTCAGCGGCGTCCCCCTCGGAACTTGTCACCAGCCGCTGGTTGCTGGCACGTGGATGCACATATATCAGAAAAGAGAACTCGGCAAGATTCTGTCTCCTTCCAGCTAGAAGGGGATCTGCAGTTCTTGGCCGCATTGTGCCACGGAGACTCAGAAGCCTGGCTGGGAGAACTGGCACAGCTTCAGGCCAGGCCAAGGAATGTGTTGGCCTATGGCACTACCACGATGGCAGGCTCACGCCCGGGAAGCTGCGTGCCCAGATGTGAGTTTCTGAGGTGCCGCTCCGGCCTTGCCACAGTGGGGAAGAATTTGAAGGGAGTAAATCAGAGACCAGCTAGGCTATTATAAAAGTACAGGGGTGAGGTGATGGTACCTTGTGCCTGGGGAGGGTGGAGACAAGGGGACAAGAAGAGAATTATTTACAAGGCTAAGCCTGAAACTCCTGGGGATGGTTGTGGGGGGACCAGGGGAAGATGAGGGTGGCCCCTGGTTTCTGGCTGAGTTCCCTGGAAGGCGGGGAGAATGAGAGAGAGATGGGACCTATGAGGATGGCAGAACCAATGCTGCCTGCCCCTGCAGGTTCTCTGACATCAAATTCCTCTTTCCATCTAGGGTCAGCTGAGGATGGCTGTGTCTCTCAGGCAGCTTCCCAGAGGGTCCAGGGAGGGCTGTGAGCCTCCCCTACTGTGTTATCCGGGAGAATGAAGGTGCTGAAGAACTTACCTGTTCTTCTGGGGGTTGTCTAGGGATGTCCCAGGGAGCTGAGACACCAAGAGCTGTTATCTGGAGGAAGCAGGCCTGCCTCATAACCCAGGGAAAGCTTCACCAGAGAATGCAAGTGGATAAAAAGATGCAGACAGAGGGGGCTGCTTGGCTCTCTGTGGGGTTCAGGGAAGGCTTCCTGGAGGAGGCGATCCCCCCAACTCACTGTTGATGGGTATGTAAGAGTCAGAAAGGAAGGAAGAGCAGTTCATGCAGATGGAACATCGTGAGCAAATGGTACAGTGCGTGAGCCGGGGGTGGGTGATGATGAGATGAGAGGTGGCACCTGTCCCCACCCCTACCCCACTCCCACATGTAATTCTCAGTTCCCTTTGTACAGGAAAGGTCTTCTGAGTGTATTTTAGAGGCCATCCCCTAGTGGGCTCAGAGTTCCTAAACCCCATGCCTTCCCAAGTTTAAACATAGATTGCTGGGGTCCCTTCGTCTTTGGGGGGACTGGGGGCCTGAGACATCCCCCCGTTGCTTGGGATAATGGCTTTTTCTTTTTTCCTTTCCCTCAGCTGCTAAAGGCTCCTAACTATATCTTCTTCTATCACTGTAATCAAAAATGAACTTTAAGCAACTTTCTTTCAGAGTAATTTATTTAGCCTTGCAGACAAGCTAATTTACAGAGGAGCAAATGTCATGGGTACATCATGGACTCCTTGTCTCTGTTCTTGGAAGGCTGGTCTCAGAGAGCGGTGGGTTTATAAGCAGATGCACAGAGGTCAGTGGGGGTGACAGAAGAGGGTGAATAGGATGCTGTCTGGAAGAATGTAGAGAAGGGAGGAGGATGAATTTTGTGGTCTGGCTGAATATTATTGTTTCAAGATATCTCACTTTTCCTCTCAAATGGTAAAGGCAGGCTCAGAGAAGAAGGCAGGGAGATTTCTGAAAGGTCAAAGCCATAAAAGCAAAAAGAGCCTAATTCAGGGCTTTTGGTGTTTCTAGAACATTTTATAAAAGTCAGGAAGGAAAATCTCCCGCCTCCCTGGAGTCCTTTGGAACAAAGGAGCTGGGTGGTAGGTCTTGGTGCCCAGTTTTCATTCGTTCAATCATTTCTTTTTCCCAGCAGGCATTTCCTGGCAACTTATAAGCAGCAGCTTCATGTGGTGGTGTAAGATGTGGCTTGGTCCTTGAACGTATGGCCTTGGGCAAGGTAGCCTGTGAGCCTCAGTTTCCTTATTTTTTAAATTAGTGAATGGGTTGGCCAACATTTTTTGAGTTAATTTCTTCACGTGGACCAACATCTTGAAATCCTTACAGCAAATCTGTGAAGTAAGCACTGTTATTTCTTCCATTTTATAGGTGAGGAAACTGAGGAAGAACAAGGTTAAATAACTTACACTTAAAGCCACATGGGGTAATTTGACACATCCACACAGCTTGATTCCAGAGTTTAGGCATGTCTTCTGTCAGCCAGTGGGACATTATTTATAAAATTAGGGCAATAATGCGACTTGAGAGATGTGTGGGCGTGTTGCATGGGGGTGGGAGGCAGATTATAGGAGACGATGTGTGTAAAGTACCCAGTACAGGCCTAGAAGAGTCAATAGTTGATGAATGGTGGTGATGGTGATGTGATGATGATGGTGATGGGATGGTGATGGTGATAAAGGTGATGATAACGGTGATGATAATGATAATGGTGATGTCAGTGATGATGGTGATGGAAGTGATGGTGACTATGATGATGATAAGGATGATCATTATGACAAAAGTATTGTGATGATAGTGACGTGATGGTGGCGATGATAGTGGTGAGGATGGTGATGATAATGATAATGGCAGTGTTGTAATGAAGATTATAGTGATGATGGTGATGATGATGATAGGGATGGTGGTGGTGATGGTGTTGTGGTGATGATTAGGATGGCAATGAGGATGATGATAACAGTAGTGTTGGGATGAAGGTTATAGTGATGATGGTGATGGTGGTAATGATGGTGTCATAGTGAAGATTAGGATGGCGATGGTGATGATGATGATGATGGGGATGATGATAATGTGATGAAGATTATAGTGATGGTGGTGATGATGGTGATGGTGGTGATGGTAGTGATGACTGGGATGGTGATGATGATGGTGTCATGGCGAAGATTAGGATGGCGATGATGATGATGATGATGGTAACAGTAGTGTTGGGATGAAGATTATAGCGATGATGGGGATGGTGATGATGATAATGTTGTGATGAAGATTATGATGGTGATGGTGATGCTGGTGATGATAATTTATCATTACATACGAGGAAGTGCCGAATCCTCTGGTAGTTGCCTAGGATGCATAAATGGAAAGTACAAGCCCTGATCGCAAGGACTTAAAGCCTAGTGAAAAGAAAGAAAACTCAATGTCCACAAAGTCTATTGCAATAAATGCATGACAGAGAAAGACAGTGTGTGCCACATTGGTGGCCATGAATGTGAAGATAAGTTGTGAGACTGGGATATGTGTTGGAAGCAAAAACAGTGATGTGTGTTGATGAACTGGCTATAAGGCAGGGTTTTTCAACTTTGGAACAACTAATGTTTGGGGCTGGATCATTCTTTGTTTTGAGAAGTGGTTTTTTGCATTGTGGAATGTTTAGCAGCATTCCTGGCCTCGGCAAGCTAGATGACAGTAGCATTCCCTCCCCAGTTATGACAACAAAAATTGTCTCCAGATATTGTCTAATGTCCCCTGGGGGACAAAATATCCCCAGTTGAGAACCACTAATGTACAAAAAGAAAGGAATTGGGGATGGTTCTCGGGCCTTTGGCTTGAGGAACTGGGTGCACAGTGGTGCCATTTGCTGGAAGGGAAATTTTGTCTCTCTTATTTATGAGAGTGTCCTCAGCACCTAGAACAGTGCCTGGCCCATAGTAGGTACTCAATGGGTATTTGTTGAGTGAAAGAATAACTGAGTGGGGAAGATGGTGGAATAATAGTTGTGTGTGGGGGGAGAGTGGAAATAGATGGTGTTGCTTCAGGCTAAGTGAGTTTGAGATTGATTGGACATCCCACTGCAAATACTGAGCTGTCAGTTGAGTATATGAGACTGCACGGGAGAAGTCAGGAGATAAATCTGGGGGGTCATCAGCACATCCATGGGATTGACAGTGGTGGGACCATCTGAGGTCCCCTAGGGCAAGAGGGTAGACACTGAAGGGAAGAGAGCCTGGGAAAGAGCTCTGGAGTAGTCAGACACTTAGAATTCAGGGAGACAATGAGCAATGTGCTTGGGGCACTGAAAAGGAACAGTCAGAGAGGTCAAGAATGGACAAGGACAGGGAGATTTCATAGGAGTCCAGAGAATAAAGTGTTGAATGGAAAGAATGGACCACCCCATTGGTTGCTGCTGAGAGAACAAGTTGGTGAAATCAGAGAAATGCCCATTGGAATTGGTAACATGGAGCTCAGGTGACTTGGACAGAAGTTGATTTAATAAAACAGTGGGGAGAGCAGGCTCTTTGGAATGAGTTCAAGAGACTTCAGGCAGTGAGGCAATGGAGAAGGCCTGTGAAGTTTTACTGTAAAAATTCTCAAAAAGTGGGGTAGTAAGTAGAGAGAAATGTAGGCTGTAAAAGAAAAAGAATTATTTGGACACTTGTTAAAACAGTAAGGAAGGCTTCACTTAAGGCTGTTGCAATGGGGGAGAGAGACTGAGCTCAACCATGAGTACAACACGGACCAGTGGAGATTTATAGCCAACAAAGAGAGTGGGGCAGGGGGGCTCAGTGGATAGAAAATTACTAAGAGGAGACATCAGGGTGAGGGGATTCTGGTTAAACTGGATGAGCAGGATTTTTGCTGAAGGCAAGGCAAGGACTTTGATTGGATATCAAGGGTGAGGGAATTCTCTCCAAACTGACTTAGCAGGATTCTTGCTAAAGGCAGGCCAAGGTAAACAAGAGTGCTCAGGGCAGCCTGGGTAAAATTTGATCAAGGAAGAAGACCTTGTCAGGGGTCATGGGCAGGTTTTTAAAGAAGGGAGATAGGGAGCATTTGGTATGCTGATGGGGGTGGCCCTGTGGAGAGAGGTCTGCCACCCTGGTGCTAACCCCAGTGGGAAGGATGGCAAGGCAGGTCAGAACCTGGCACCAGGCTTTGGACAGTTGCTCTAGCCTGTTCCAGAGGCCATAAAGCTCTTGGCTGTTCACAAGGGAAGCCGCAGATGGGCTCTGCTCCCTGCTAATCTCCTCATCATAAATTTGGCTTTTAGGACAAGCTGCACTAATTACCACATTGCTCTGCCTTGGCTCTCTGTGAGGTTGTGGCAGGGCTGCTAGTGGGTTTACTAATCCAGCACAATAAATTGATCACTGACGTGGTGGCACTCGGCACAAACAAGAAGACAGAGGCTCCTGCACCCCGTCAGGAATGTCCCTGCACCCTTCCTCCTTCCAGATTGACAGGCATTACCTGTTTTCTTCTCTGGACACGGCGGGAGTGGCTGCAGCCAAAAGATATCTCTTCATTCACCTCTGGGTAGGGAGAGAAAGGCCTTAGGTGACCTTCCTCATCAGTCAGCCCAACACTTGCAGAATCAATGGTCACAAGATCGAATTGATCCAAAGGTTGAATTGTACTCTTGACAAAGGCTCCAATAGAAATGTGCAATTGGAAGGCTGCTTCTCCGGTGTCAGCAGTGAGTGTGAAGCCTTAGTGAGGTGTCTGGCACGTGATCAGTGCTCTATATACATTAGCTGCTGTTTCTATTTTTGTTTTTGTTGTTTCTGTGAGACCATCACCTGACTCCAATGGTATGAGATAGGTCATTTGTCAGCACAGTTCCCTAATATTCTGCAGCCAGCAACTTCAGTCCTCACTGACCTTTTCCTAGGATTCTAGAGGCCATGGTTAAGGGCAATGAGGGAGCAGTGGGGTTTGTGGAAAAGGATCAAGCAAGAAGAGGTGTTTGGGGAAACCTAGTCTAATGGCAGAGGTCAGAATGGGTTAATGCAGGAAGGAAGTGAAGCAGGGGGCTCATCCTCCTTCTCTTCTTGTCTGGCCATTAAGAAATAATAATCAAATGATGCTTTGTAGAGAACTTTCTGTATCTGAGCAGTCCTAATCAGAGGGGTCCATATCAAGAGTGGATGTGAGATGAGGACGTCACCATGTCCTTTGTGACACATACACTAGACCCAGTTCAGTTGCACTGCTCCCACTTGCCATCCATCCACCCACTTGCTCATCCAACTGCCCCAACCACCACCATCCACCCATCCCCATATCCACCCATCTACCTACTCATCCACTCATTCACCTATGTACCCACCCACAAACCCATCTGTCTATTATCCATTTACCCATCCATCTGCCCACTCATTAACTCATGCACCCACCTACCAACCCACTCATCTATTCATCCAACCACTCATCCACCCACCCACCCACCCACCAACCCAAGCATCTATCTATCCATCTACCCACCCATCAACTCATCGCCTACGCACAAGCCCATCAATTCATTCAACCATCTACCCATGTATCCATTTACTTGCCCATCCATCTACCTCAGCCACCCTTCCATCTATCCAATCCCATATCCACTCATCCATCCACCTATCCACCCATTGACCCATGCACCCACCCACAAACCCATCAATCTATCCATCCATCCATCCACTCACCCATCCACCCACCCATCAATCCATGCACCCACCTACCAACCCACCCATCCATTCATCCATCCACTCATCCATCCACCCATCCACCCACCCAACCACTCACCCACCCACCAGCCAACCCATGTGTATCTATTCATCTACCCACCCATCCACTCATGCACCCACCTACCAACTCACGCATATTAGTTTATTCTCACATTGCTATAAAAATACCTGAGACTGGGTAATTTACAAAGAAACAAAGAAAAGAGGTTTAATTGGCTCACAGTTCCACAGGCTGTACAGTTTGCATGGCTGGGGAGGCCTCAGGAAACTTTCAATCATGGTGGAAGGCAAAGAGGAAGCAGGCACATCTTACACAGCTGGAGCAGGAAGACGAGAGAGAGGGGGAAGGTGCTACACACTTTTAAACAACAAGACCTTGAGATAACTCACTCATTATCATGAGAATGGCACCAAAGGGGAAATCTGCCCCGTGATCCAATCACCTCCCACCAAGCCCCACCTCCAACATTGGGAATTACAATTTGACATCAGACTTTGGCAGGGACACAGACCCAAACTGTATCACCATGCATCTATCTATCCATCTACCCACCCACCAACTCATGCACCCACACCCAAAAACCCATCTATCCATCCGTTTACCCATCCATGTACCTCAACCACCCTTTCACCCACCCACACCCCCCAACGCATCCATTCATTCGTCCACCCATCTAACCACTCACTCATCCTCTACCAACCAGTCTACACACCTGTCTGCCCTCCTATCCATCTACCTATCAGACTATTCATGTATCTATTTATCCATCCATCCATCCGTCCATCCATCCATCCATCCATCCACCCACCCACCCAGTTATCCATTCGGCAAAGATTGTTGAGCCCATTCTGTGTGCGAGGCAGAACATAAATGGTAAGCCACCTTCTTTTCACGAAGTGTTCACTTATACTCAAAGGATCACAGCAATGTGCAAAAGCCAAACCAGAAGTATGCATGATGCATTATTCTAACCCTGAGGGGGAAGTGATTATATCTGGGGAAGTCAGGAAAGGCTCCTTAGAGGAAATTTAACGTTGAAAGGAGCATGGCAATTAGCCAGGCAGAGACAGGCTAGAAACATTTACAAATATAGTGGGGCAAGGAGCCCAGGATTATGGGGACAGGGGAAGTTGCAAATGTTTGGCTGCATGACTGGACCACCGGGTTTGTGTGAGTTTGCTGGAGTGGTGAGCTGGAAAATCACATCTCAAAGTACACTGCTGAGTTATGTCATTGTGTCTGGATTTAATCCTGAAGGCAATGGGAGCCACTGGTTAATTTCACAAAGGGTATGTCATGATCTGTCTTGTGTTGTGAAAGATTGCGCTGGAGAGATGAGACCTCTCCATTATCAGGACCAGAGCTGGAAGTGAGAGGTGGGGGGTAGTCAACCAGATGAGAAGATCAAGTTCTGCAGCCATTGTTGAAGTCAAAATAGTCATCATCATTGTCACTATCATCATGCTCCCTATGTGCCAGGTACTGTTCTATGTGCTGGGCATGAGCTCCCTCATGGAGCCTTTCCAATGCCCCACAGGTGGGCACTTTTATTGTCCTTATGTTATGTCCAAGGAAATGAAGGCACACAGATCTTAGATAAATTGCCCAAGATCGCCCAGCTAGTAAGAGGCAGGGCCACTTCTAGCTGGACAGTGGGACCCCAGCCTCCTCCTCTTGGTCAAGATAGGGTGCAGTGAAGTAGGGAGAGGGGAAGAGGAGGGCGGCCCATCTGAGAACTAAGTCTCTGATTCTGGATGCCATTCTTGAGGCTTTCTCCCCCAAGAGGGAGGCTGTGTTAGTCAATTCTTGCATCGCTGTAAATAAATATTTGAGGCTAGGTAATTGATAAAGAAAAGAAGTTTAATTGGCTCACAATTCTGCAGGCTGTACGGAAGCATGGTGCCAGTGTCTGCTTCTGATGAGGTCTCAGGGAGCTTACAATCATGGCAGAAGGTGAAGGGGGAGAAGGTATATCATGGTGAGACAAGAAGCAAGAGAGAGAAGGTGAGGTCCCAGACCCTTTTAAACAACCAGATCTCACTTGAAATAACTCATAGACTAACTTAGCAGGAACTCATTCATCACCAAGGTCTAAGTCATTCAGGAGAGATCCATCCCCTTGATCTAATACCTCCCACCTCCAACACTGGAAATCACATTTCAACATGAGATCTGGAGAGGATAAACATGCAAACCATATCAGGGTATATCTATGACCGTGAGCTTTCATTAGGCTTGACAGGATAACGGACTAAATCAGCGGAAGTTGATGGAAATGGAGCCCCCAAACCTCAGCTCCCTATTGGTTAAGAATCTCAAAGTGCATTGGTCTGTTCTCTGCTGTTTGTTCCTGTTGTTGCAGCTCTTGAAGACAACCAGTCCCTGATTGGGCTCTGCCCCAGTGAAATCCACGAGTGTCCTAGCAGGATGGTCACCTAGGATTTTGATGGTGCCACACACAGAGAACCCTGAGGACTGACGCCATGGAGCAGGAGGAACTCTAACATGCTGTGGGGGTCATGCAGAATGACTCCAATACTCTGGTAATTTTGTTTTGCAGGTTTTATAAAGTTCAGCCTGCATCTTCTCTATGACCCAGCACCCCACTCCTAGGGATTAAGGATTTACTAGAGAATGAATATGTATGCCCACCCAAAGATGCATGGAAATGTCCATAGCACCTTACTCAGTCACATTAAATGGGAAACAACCCAAATGTGCATCAAGCAGGTGAGAAGAGAAGATGATTGTTGTGCCTCCACACAACAGCACACTCCTCAGAAATAAAGGAGCAAACTACGACTCATACTACAGGAATGAATCGCAAGAGCATGGTGCAGCGAAGGAGCTGACATAGAAGATTGCCTGCTGTGTGATTCCATTCACAGGAAATTCCAGAAGATGGAGAACCATCTATGGTGGCAGAGAGCAGAACAGTGGTTTCCTTTGGGGGGTGTATTAGGGTACTTAGTGGAAAGACAACATGGGAGCTCTCGGAGGTGCTGGAAATGTGTTCTATTTCCTTTTCTTTTCTTTTCCTTTTTCTTTTCATCTTTTCATTTCTTTTCCTTTCCTTTCTTTTTTTTTCTGCTCTGTCACCCAGGCTGGAATGCAATGGCATGATTTTTGCTCACTGCAAACTCCGCCTCCCAGGTTCAAACAATTCTCCTGCTCCAGCCTCCCAAGTAGCTGAGATTACAGGAGTGCACCACCACACCTGGCTAATTTTTTGTATTTTTAGTAGAGATGAGGTTTCACCATATTGGCCAGGCTGGTCTCAAACTCCTGACTTTGTGATCTGCCTGCCATGGCCTCCCAAAGTGCTGAGATTACAGGCATGAGACACTGCACCACACCTGGCCAATGTTCTATGTTTCAATGGGGCTGATGTTTATATGCTATGTTTATTTGTCAGAATTTATAATTTAACCTTTGCATTTTACTGCATGTAAATTCTACTTTAAAGAACAACAACAACCAAAAAAACAAAGAAAACAGGGAGGAAGGAAGGAAGGGTAGGAGGCAGGCAGGGAGGAGGAAGGAAGGAATAAAAAGAGGAAATAGGAGACCCCAGACCCATCTTGGGTGGGTGTGCATAATCAGACCTGCTGGTGTGGGACCTGCCGTGTGTGTCCAGCTGAGACGGGAATTCTCAGGGTCATTTCCCCAGGCCCGGGCCTCCAAATCACACTTGACTGATGAGGCTGGCTTCTGAGTGAATTCCAAGGCAGCCTAGGATGGAGATCTGTGAGAGAGGAGCAGGTGTATCAGAGGTGGTCATGTGCCCTGAGGTTCAGCTGAGCTGTGGGGAGCAGTCGTCCTGTGTCTTGCAAGACCCCTTGTGCTGTGAGGACATCCTGGACTGTGTTTATACCACAGAAAAGGGGGCAGGTGTGCCTGGTTCTGTGTGAAGCCACCTCCCCATTGCCCTGTATCATTCCCAGGTGCACCTGAACTAGGTGAGCAATGAAGCCTCCTTGTGCTGAGACTCTTACCAGCAGGAAGTGGGTGCCTGGGCTGGACAAGTCAAGGAGACCTTTGTGGGGTGGCGGCCGGAGAGCTCGTGTCTATAAGGGCTTGTTCTGGGGCTCGGTGGAGAGTTGTGTGTGGGTGATCTCATTAGCCTCTCACCCAAAGAAGCTGTGGATGTACAAGGTCAGTCAGTGACAACTTGGGATCACACTGCAGCAAGTGGCAGGGTCAGAGAGAATTCCAGGTTCTTCAGATGCCAAGTTCCATGTTCTGTACCTGTCACTATATGACCTCAGGGTCCAAGATGTGGGCATGAGGAGCCATGTGGACTGGGGACATCTTGGGAGGACTAAGCGGCTTCCTCCAACCCGGGAGTCCTAAGGAGTGCCTGTCACATCCCTGCCTGTATGGAGAACTCCCTTCTTTCCTTCTAATGACAATGGTCGTCCTCGAGGGAGCCTGCCCGTCTGAAAACAATGACTCACCTGGAGTCAAACTGCCTGGAGACGTGGCTGAGCAGACCCTCCAGGGTCCCTGATCTGTTTTGAATTTACAGACAGTTTTCATTTTCCTGAGTGGAGTCAGGGCTGTTTTGCTCGGAAGCATAAACTTCCAGCCCGGCTGCCCATGGCAAAAGGAGAGTTGAGGATTGATGCCCAGCCCAGCAGAGAATGAGGACAAACGAGTAAAATGCGAACACTCAGCTAAATTAGTCCCTGCCCAGGCAGCCAGACCAGACGAAGCTGTCGATTCAGGTGCCCAGGATGCCTGGAAACACCTGGATTCTCCCGATTTTATTCAGAAGCCAAATGCATTTGCCTACAGAGAACAAAAATAAATCTTTCTTCTGGTAAAGGAGGAAATTAGCAAGTGCCAAGCGAAAACACGTTTTCTCTTTCCCTGGACTTGATTGGATGAGATCATGAACAGGCAAAAGGAGCTAACATGCCTCCTGGCCCCAGAGCTGCATCCAGGTGGGAGCTGTTGAGGCCTCAGCTATAAAGGGAGATGGGAGGAGAGGAGGATGAGTCTCTTCCCGTGACCTTGAGAGGTCACGATGCCAGGGCTGGAGGCCATTGTGGCTCGCTGTAACATTTCCAGATGTTAATGAATATTTCAGGAGTGATTGTGATATTCGCTAAGCGAAATTTATTTCCCTTTGCTCTAACTTTAGAAATGAATGTCCCGCGTCTGAGCAGGACTGGCCCTGCTGTGCCTTGCTGGCTGTAGTGCGAATCCACAGACTTTCCACTGAGTGATAGCTGATCTGAGCATAGTCATACAATGTCCATCACTCATCAATCTCCCTTCTGAGAATCTGTTCTGCTGAAATGATCAAAAATGCAAATAAAGTTTTGTGTGCAAATCCATTAATAGCATCATTACTTAAAATAAGGAATAAGTGGAAAAATCTAATAATTAGAGGAGACATTGATTGTGGCTCATTGACATGATGGATTATTGTGCAGCTGCATGAACAATGTTTTGAATAATTTTTTATCACAATAAAGAAACATTTTCCCAACAAAATACCTAGTAAAAAGAACATACTGCCAGGCATGGTGGCTCATGCCTATAATTCCAGCACTTTGGGAGGCTGAGGCTGGAGGATCCCTTGAGCCCAGGAGTTTGAGACCAACCTCAGCAACATAGGGAG
Source organism: Symphalangus syndactylus (assembly GCF_028878055.3). Lineage (NCBI taxonomy): Eukaryota > Metazoa > Chordata > Mammalia > Primates > Hylobatidae > Symphalangus > Symphalangus syndactylus. The sequence goes on along the minus strand of NC_072444.2, from coordinate 32,547,849 downwards.
AACATGTCTCTACATTTTTTTAAAAAAATTAGCCTGATGTTGTGGTGCATGCCCATGGTTCCTGCTACTGGGGAGGCCAATGTGGGAGGATAGCTTCAGCCTTAGAGGTCAAGGCTGCAGTGAGCTGTGATGCTCCAGCCACTGCAGTGAGCTGCTTTACTCCAGCCTGAGCAACAGAGCAACCTGTTTCAAAAACAAGAAGAAGAAGAAGAAGAAAAAGAAGAAGAAGAAAAAGAAGAAGAAGAAGAAGAAAAAGAAGAAGAAGAAGAAGAAGAAGAAGAAGAAAAAGAAGAAGAAGAAGAAGAAGAAGAAGAAGAAGAAGAAGAAGAAGAAGAAGAAGAAGAAGAAGAAGAAGAAGAGAAGGAGGAGGAGAAGGAGGAGGAGAAGGAGGAGGAGGAGGAGGATATACTATATGATCTGTACTGAGTATTACACCTAAACACCATGTTGGTTGTCTTTGTTTGGGTTGATGAGAGTTTGAGCTCCATCCCTAATCTTTACAGCATTTTTCAAATTTCCTTAAATGATTGTATATTGATTTTATGGTCCAAAGCACAATGTTGTGGAAACATGATAGGTCATTGTTGCACAATTTTCCTTCTTGACTTTTTCTTTCTCCTGTCTTTTCTCCCTATCCCTTTGATGGGGTTGGAAACAGTGTCACACATTAGAGTAATAATAGTTTGGAATCAATGTTATAACCCTTCCATCCCCAATTCTCCTAACAATTTGCTGTCAATTTCTTTTCTCCCCACATTTTCTCTTCCCTGATTGTCATTAGATGTGGAGCCTCCAGGATCTGGGCTCAGGGTGGCTGTCAGCTTTCACTCTGAGTAGTCAGATATTGGTCAAAATGCAAGCATAATGGATGGTTTTTGGGCCCTGACCAATGATGCTGAATTTTCCAAACTGAAAGGAAGAAAAGAAAGATGACAGTGCTGTCAGCACCCAGCTGAAAGTGGTGAATCGACATTCCTGTCTGTGTGTGTCTTTGTGAGAACCCCGTGCTCATCTGTGGTTTCCTAACTCAGGGAGATAGATTTGCTTTACGGGTAGTTTTCCCTTCAGAAAGAGTCTTCAGTGCCTTTGTGTATCCACTGCAATACTTTACAAAACAAAATACACACACTGGGCACTTTAAGCAATAAAATTGTGTTCTCCCGAGGCCAGAAGTCTAAGATCAAGGTGTGGGCAGGGCTGGTTCCCTCTGAGGCCCCTCTCGTGGCTTGAAGGTGGGTGTCTCCTTCCTGTGTCCTCACAGGGTCGTCCCTTTATGTGTGTCTGTGTCCTAATCTCTTCTTACAAGGACACCAGCCAGATTGGATGACTGCCCACCCTACCCAGTGTGACCTCATCTTAACTAATGAACCTGCAATGAGCCTATTTACAAATAAGGCCACATCCTCAGGTACTGGGGCTTAGAACTTCAATATAAGACTACGGAGGGTTCATAATTCAACCCATAGCACCTGAAATTTGTGTTGTTTCTTCAGCAAGCATTCTAGCAAATTTACTTTTGGCAGGAAAAGATTGTTATTTGGTGGGAGGCCAAGGTGGGTGGATCACTTGAGGTCAGGAGTTTGAGACCAGCCTGGCCAACATGGCAAAAATCTGTCGCTACTAAAAATACAAAAATTAGCTGGATGTGGTGGCGCATGCCTGTAATCCCAGCTACCTGGGAGGCTGAGGCAGGAGAATCATTTGAACCCAGGAGGCTGAGGTTGCAGTGAGCCAAGATCATGTCGTTGCACTCTAGCCTGGGTAACAGAGTGAGACCCCTTCTAAAAAAAAAAAATGATTGTTATTTGAGTGTTTAGAAAACTAACTGGTCACCCTTTGATGTTCTCTAAGAAGGTTGGGGAGGAGGGGTTCCTATTTTAGAATAATTGTGGTAAAAATTAAGAACTCCAAAGGAAGGTGAATGTTCACAAAGCTCATCAATATCTTGCAAATAGTTGGTGCTGAGTAACTGCCCAATGAATCATCGAGTCATGCTACTGAGAGCTCTTTATTGATGGAAATTGTTTCAGGTAGAGTCATTCTCCAGCATCAACGTGACGTCATTTACATCCACATCTTTATAAATGTTCAATAACTTTACTGTCACAGGTTTGTCTTACTCATCACCTTGGATATACACAAAATATGCTAGACTTTGATGTATTTTACAGTACATTAGTTTTGAGTGGGAACTCCTCTGAAGCAACTCAAATCTAGCTCTTACTAAATTTAAACATTCCTTCAAAGGGGCTTTCACTTCTGGATACGACGTTTATATGGCAAATATTTATTTTGTTGCAATTGGGTTGCAGGCTGTGATAACTGTGTAATGAAGACTATGCCCACACTTCTTCAGAGGTCTGGCTTTTGTCCTGGCTTCTGCAAGGTGACCTCTAACTAATGGGGGAACCCATCCCCAATATTTCAACGTAGGTTCTTTTTATTTTCCATAACTGTCGGCTGGCTGAGAAATAGAGTACAAAGAAAGGAATTTTACAGTTGGGCTGCTGGGGGTGACATCACATATAAGTAGGACCGTGATGCCCACCTGAGCCTCAAACCAGCAAGTTTTTATTAAGAGTATGAAAAGGGGAGGGGGTGTATTTGCCCAATCCCGCAGATAGTCAGACCTGATGGTTGTCTTCCCTTGTTCCCTAAAAATTGCTGTTATTCTGGTTTTTTTCAAGGTGCACTGATTTCATATCGTTCAAACACACATGTTTTACAATCAGTTTGTACAGTTAACACAATTATCACAGTGGTCCTGAGGTGATGTACATCCTCAGCTTACGAAGATAACAGGATTAAGAGATTAAAGACAGGCATAAGAAATTACAAAAGTATTATTTGGGAACTGATAAATGTCCATGAAATCTTCACAATTTATATTCCTCTGCCGTGGCTTCAGCGGATCCCTCCATTCAGGGTCCCTGTCTTCCCACAACACTAACCCCTTGGAATTTCCCAAGTGATAGGAGCAGCAGTGTTGTTTATGGGGGTCTCTGCTCATAGTGTGGCTCAGGGCAGGCCCCTCCAGACTTTATGCAGATGAGATGACTCAAGATGGGGGCTGGCACACCAGAAAGACCAACCATGTGATTAGAGGGTGTCTGCTTTGGGACATGGGAAATCAACTTCACTTCATGGAGGAGGGGAGGGCTGGAGTTTAAGTTCAGCCACATGACCAGTGGTTTAATCCACCTTGTATTAGTCCATTGTCATGCTGCTAATAAAGACATACCTGAGGCTGGACAATTCACAAAGGCCAGAGGTTTAATGGACTCACAGTTCCACATGGCCGGGGAGGCCTCACAATCATGGCAGAAGGCCAAGGAGGAGCAAAGTCACATCTTACACGGCTGCAGGCAAGAGAATGTGTGTAGGGGAACTCCCCTTTATAAAACCTTCAGATCTCATGAGACTTATTCACTATCATGAGAACAGCACGAAAAAGACTCACCCCCATGATCCAATTACCTCCCACCAGGTCCATCCAACAACATATGGGAATTATGGGAGCTACAATTCAAGATGAGATTTGGGTGGGGACACAGCTAAACCATATCACATCTCAGTAAAACCATAGATGCTGACACTCAGGTGGGCCTCCTGGATTGGCCATACTTGGCACATAGTTTCATGAGTCCCTTCTGGGAGAGGAAGGAGAACATGCGACACCTCCCCATGCAGGGCTTCCCAGATGCCCCAACTCTGTGTCTCTTTCTTTGCTTGTTCTAATTTGTATCTTTTTGCTGTTATTAGAATGTAATTGTAACCATAGCATTGCCCTGAGTTTTGTGATTCACCCTCTGAAATGAGGGTGCCCCTGGGGACCCCTAATCTTGCAGCTGATGTCCTAACTGAGGGCAGCCTTGTGGGGACTGTCACCTCAGCCTGAACAGTTTGGCCAGACTCCTTTGTGATAATTCATTGAATTCATGTTTTTATTTGCTCACACATTTCATTTCTTGCAATTTATATTTAGGTTCATAAAATTAAAAAAAATTTAATTACAAAGCATTGAAAAGAGACATTTAATTACCATGTCATACTGGCCTCCATTCCATATGCACTCATCCATAGGAATATTAAACTAACGTTTATTCAAGACCTGCCTGCATCAGGGACAGTGGGAAGTGGGTGTCCATGCCAATTAGCATGAGACATGGCCCTGCCCTGGAGATTTCAGAGCATATTTCTGTCAGTCTAATAATACACATTATATGTTATTTTGAATCATGTAATTGTTTTTATTTATACTTATGGGTTTCCAGTCTATTAATGCCATGCCCAGATGTGTGAGAAAATCCAGTTCTTCTCTTTAAGTGTGTGTCTTACCTCCCCCATCCTACCTTGCTGGGTAGCTGGTGGAGGGTTTCAGGATGGGATGAGTGGGAAGGGAGGAGCAGGTGGGCCCTTGAGAGAACTTCACCAGTGATGGGTGAATTTGGGAGAAGGATCAGCTGCTTATCTTTGTGTTTGCCTGACCACGAAGGGGCTGTGCTGTTGTCCATGCTCCACTGTGTGCTGACTTTCCCTGGAGGGTTGAAGGGCCACCTTCAGGCTGCGGATCCTGTTTTATTGTTTATCTAAACTGCACTCCCAACTGACTTTACCAGCAGCCAAGGGCTGTATTTTGGTCTTTCTGTCTCTGACACGTGCATTTTCCTCTCAAACCATTCCTTTGGAACTTGAGAAGTATGACAGGTTGAATAGTGTCCCCAGTGAAGGTGCGTTGGAGTCCTAACCTCCCATACCCTATTTGGAAATAGAGTCTTTGTGGGTTATCAAGTTAAGATGAGGCTATTAGCATAGGCCCTAATCCAATATGACTGATATCCTTCTAAAAAGGGAAATTTGGACACAGATACACACACAGGCAGAACCCCATGTGAATATAAAGGTAGATGGGGGGTGATGCTTCTACAACCCAAGGGATGTCAAAGATCATCAGCAAACACCAGAAGCAGGAGAGAGGTATGGGGCAGAGTCTCCCTCCCAGCCACAGAAGTAGCAGCTCTGCCAACACTCAATGTTGGCCTTCTGGACTACAGGACCGTGAGAAAATACATTTCTGTTGTTCGAGGCCACCCAATATGTGGTATCTTGTTCCAGCAGTCCTGGGAAACTAATGCAGGAAGGTAAAGAAAGGTGAATTATGTTGCTCCCTAATAATCTCAGCTGTCTCTTTACATAAATTTTGGGTCTTATTTCGATAAAGAGTTGAGGCTTCCATGGTGTCCATGCTGGGCAGGGTCATGGACCTTCTTACCAACTCTTCTTCCCCTCAATACCCCAGAGCAGAAAGGCCACTGGACCCACCAACTGCCCTACACTTAACAGGCAGCAGGTGAGTCCCCTCCACTGGGAAGATGTTCATTGTGACCTTTGGGCTTGGTCCTGATGTGTTCTACAAGATAAGACAACTTAGAAAGTCCCATTCTCAGGGCAACATCTAGGTTTGGCTTGCCTTGTTTTGCTGAATAGTTCTAATAAACTCAGTTCCAAGACAAAATGTTGATGCATGGGCTCTTTATTCCCTGAACCTGGGTTCCTTGAGGCAAGAAGCCTCGTGACTCAGCCTTGGAGGTAGAAGGCTGCAGAACAGGACGCCATAGGAGATGCAAACACTTGCTGGATGTTTGCGTGCATGGATGAACATCTGAGCACCCTCTTGGCAGCCAACTGCACCAGGACGATGGACAGCAGCCCACCTGCTCATCTCCACTTTGTGTATTTGTGCTTTGAGAAGTATGTACGTTAGGATACTTTTGAATGTGTATTAGTCTGTTCTTACACTGCTATAAAGAAATACCTGAGATGGGGCAATTTATAAAGAAAAGAGGCTTAATTGGCTGACCATTCCACAGGCTGTATTGGAAGCATGGCTGGGGAGGCCTCAGGAAACTTACAATCATGGTGGAAGGAAAATGGGATGCAAACATGTCTTCACATGGCCAGAGCAGGAGGAAGAGAGAGAGGGGAAATGTGCAACAAACTTTTAAAGAACCTGATCTCATGATAAATCACTCACTATCATGAGAACACCACCAAAAAAGAAGTCAGCACCCATGATCCAATCACCTCTCACCAGGACCCACCTCTAACATTGGGGATTACATTTTGACATGAGATTTGGGCAGGGACACAGACCCAAACTTTATCAGATTGCAAATAACAGAAGCCCTGAATAAAAAGCATCAACATAAGATGTTTGTTAACTCACAAATGAGAAGACTAGGGGCAGAGTGGTTCTATAGGGTCTACAGTTTCAGTGTCATGATGGCATTATTGAAGGCCTGGAAGATTCCTGTCTTTTGCTCTTCCAGGTGACACCCAGGCATGTCACCCTCCAGGGTGAAGGATGTCTGCGGTACTTTCAGGCTTCACAGGCAGACCTGGGTTCCCCGTGGCTCATACTTAGTTTTATTTTTCAAATTAGGGAGGAAAATGCATCCCCTAGGCCCACACCGCAGCAAGTGTTCCTCAACTCCACTGGCCATAGTGGATCACCTTTAGTTGCCTAGACTGGCCCTTGGCCAAGGGAAGGACTAGTTTAGACCAATCACATTTTAGTCCCAGGGTAGAGAAAGTTTCCATCTCCCCAATCACGTGGCTGCAGACTCTGCTGCATGAGGAAACAGAATGGCCCTTTTTGGGATGGGAGCTGCAGTGTCTGCACAGAAGAAGTCATGGTGACATGTCTTGGCCAGGACACAGGGCAGAAATAGGTGAACAGACAGGTGTAGCAAAAGCATTCAGAGTAGAGTCTGTTTTAGGATTTAGATTGAGGATCATGATCTGGGCCTAGAAAGGTCTGATATGGTTTGGCTATGTCCCCACTCAAATCTCATCTTATAGTGTAACTCCCACAATTCCCACATGTCATGGGAGGAACCTGCTGGGAGGTGATTGAACTATGTGGTCAGGTCTTTCCTGTGCTGTTCTCATGATAGTGAATGAGTCTCATGAGATCTGAAGGATTTAAAAATGGGAGTTTCCCTGCACAAGCTCTCTCTCTTTGCCTGCCACCATCCATGTAAGATGCAACTTGCTCCTCCTTGCCTTCCGCCATGATTGTGAGGCCTCCCCAGCCATGTGGAACTGTAAATCCATTAAACCACTTTTTCTTCCCTGTCTCAGGTACATCTTTATCAGCAGCATGAAAACAGATTAATATAAGGTCCAACAGCCAAATGATCACCCTTTTCAGAAAGCACACACGGTAATAGGGTTTCTGTCACTTGCCACCCAAAGAATCCTACTCTCCACAATGTATTGTTGGAAGGATATTGGAGTCCAAAAAAGAGTGCAGAGCTTGTCCAAGAAAGCGGAGCTTTGGGGATTGGAAACAGGATTTAATCACTGTCAAAATTCTCTCTTGTTTTCATTAATTGCTGCTTCTTGACTTGGTTCTCTCCGACAGGACATGAGCATCTCTATGGTCCAAGGAACAGAATCAGAAGCAGCCTCTGAATTCCATGGCTCCAGTTCCCTGGCACAAGATACAGGAATGTCTCAGTACCACTCTGCACCACAGACTTGGTGGCTTACACAACAAAAATTTATTCTCTGCTGGTTCTGGAGAGCAGAAGTCTGAGATCAAGGTGTTGGCAGGTCTTCCTCTGAGGCTGTGAGGAAGAGTCTGTTCCAGGCTCCTTTCCCAGCCGCTGGTGGTTTGTGGGCACTCTTTGGTATTCTTTGACTTGTAGAGGCATCACCCCAATCTCTATTTTATCTTCAAATGGTGTTCTCCCTGTGTCTCTCTCTCTCTCTCTCTCTCTCTGTGTGTGTGTGTGTGTGTGTATACATCCAAATGTCTGCTTTTTATAATGACAGCAGTCACATTGAGTTAGGGGTATACCCTACTCCAGTGTGACTCCATCCTAACTTAACTACAATAATTTCATCTGCCAAGACCCTATTTCCAAAGAAAATCACATTCTGAGGTTCCCGGAGTTAAACGTTGTAACGTATAAATTTTGGGGGACACAGTTCAACCTGTAACATGCTCCAATAGAAAAAATCCCAGAACTCTAACTGATGTTGTGTGCTCGCCTGTATCTCCGGGGAACCATGGTCTTCAACCTGGAGTTGGAAGGGAACAGTGCTAGAGAAAATAAACCACTGAGCAATCAGGGGGCACGTGGAGGCCATGGTCTTATGAAGAGAAACCCTTTCCAACTCCGAGAGAAGACAGAATTTCATGGAGACCACCACCCTGGACATATCTATGACTGTTCTCTGGAGGCCCACACCAAAGCCCTCCAAGCTTTGTTCCTTAGGCGACACTCTGGGTGGATTGCTCACACCCCTCACCACATGCCATCTGTCTGCTCTCACGCTGAATGAGGATGGGATGGTATATCATCCTGGGTAAAAACGAGAGTGATGAGCCTATCAAAGACTCAGCTGGCAACTTCCCAATATGAGGGTGGAGAGGCCCAGCACCCATTCCCTCTGGCTTGTCCTTCTACCCCAGGGAAGGTGTGGGGTCTGCCACTGCCAAGGGATGAGTGATGGGTGGGGCAGACGCTCTTCCACGTTGGTCTCTGGAGCAGCTGCACCTGAATTGCTTTTCAAAAATACAGATGTTGGCTCTTATCTGAAACGGGTCTGGGTCAGGACCCAGGGCCAGGGATCGGTAGCTTTGGGAATCTCCTCAGGGGAGCCTGACACTTGACAGTGACTGGAAAATGCTGAGGTCCTGGAACAAGTATGGGCAGTGGGGTCAGGGGGCCCAGAGGACAACATCCCTGCCTCTTCCTGGCTTCCTGACCCTGGGCAAGGAATGGCAGCATTGCTGGCCGCTGACCCCCTATGGCTTCTGCTGCTTGTTAATTTCTTCCTGTGTCTCAAGCACTTGACTTCCCCCAGCCATGCTGTGAAGAAGGTGCTGTTGACAGGCAGAATAGCAGCGACCAACGGTGTGGACTGGATCTTGCTGGCTCAGCAGGTGATCTTGGGCAGATTCTCTTGACTTCTCTGTGCTTCAGTTTTCTCATCTGTACAGTGAGGATAAAAATAATAGCATTGGAAATATCACCAGGTTATTTGCGAGAATTAAATACATATATATTTCACCTAGGATGGGGCTTGGGTTCATTTCTGCTCTTTTGTGTTAATGTGTTTGTTTTGTGTGTGTGCTCTTGTGCGTGCCTGTGCCTGTATGTGCACATGTGTGCATGCATGTGTGTGAGTGTGTGTACCTTTCATGTGTCAATCACTGTTTTGGTGCAAAGATGCAGTCACGAAGAAGAGACAAAAATTGCTGCTTTCAAGTTTATATTCTTTTGGGGGAGACAGAAGATGAGCAACATAGAAAAGGAAACTATACAATGTTTTCCATGTTATGAGTGCTGTGGAGAGATAGGGACCCTGGCACAGGGTGGGTCTGGGGCTGGGGCTGCAGTTCACTCTGGTTTGGTTAGGAAGTAGAATGAGGGAGGTGAGGGTAGAGGGGAGAAGAGGTAGGTGAACATCAGTCAGGGCAGGACACATAATGCTGCTGTAACAACAACACCCAAAACCCGGGCCCTCCTGCAATGAAGACTTATTTCTGCTTCATGCTATGTGTTCATCCACGTCAGTGTGGCTCTGGGTTGTGTTATCTTTCATCTAGAACCAGAATGACGAAATTACCTTTCTCTAGAACATTTCTGAAATCATAGTAATGAGAACAAAAACTGCACCATGTGCTGGCTCTTAAAGCTCATCCACAGCTGGGAAACAGGTTGCTGCTTCTCAAGTGTCATTGTGCAGACTGGACCCGAACTAACTTGACATCAAATGGGTCAGGGAAGCCCCCTCCTTCCCTGGGGAGGGCCTCTGCTGTGTGAACAATGATGCAGCCTACCAGTAAAGACTGAGGAGGGATCTGAGAAGGTGAAGGCTGGAGCCACTTTGCAATTGTGGAAACTGAGGCACACTGAGCTTCGTGACTCACCGAGGGTCACTTGGTTGTGAGTGTTGGTGGCAAAGCCTTGGTTACAGCCAAGATCGGTCCTCCATGTTCAGAGCAGGACCATTAGCGCCTAAGTACCCTGAAGCTTCTGAGCATCTGAGACCATTTGAATATGCCCCCTCTGAATCTCATGCTGAAATGTGATTCTCGATGTTGAAGGTAGGGCCTGCTGGGAGGTGACTGGATCATGAGGGTAAATCTGTCATGAATGACTTAGCACCATCCCCTTGGTGATCAGTGAGTTTTTGCTCAGCTCACTTGAGATCTGGTTGTTTAAAAGTCTGGGACCTCCCCTACCTTGCCCACCTCCCATTCTCTTCCTGCTTCTCTCTCCATGCAACACACCTGCTCACCCTTCACCTTCTACCATGATTGAAAGATTCCTGAGGCCTCACCAGGAGCAGATGCTGGCACCATGCTTCCCGTACAGACTGAGAACCATGAACAAATTAAACTCCTTTTCTTTATAAATTACTGAGTCTCAGATATTCCTTTATAGTGATGCAAAAACTGCCTAAAGCAGTGTCCTTGGTCCATAAAATGGGCTAGCTGTGATGACCAGGCAGAGCCATGGAGAAGATGGAGGTTCACTGCACACAGTGGCACCTGCTTAGGGATGCTATATTTTTATATCATCTGGGCTGGGGATTTCCCCCTTAATTTTCTAGTGAGTTCTCTTCAAAGTGGCCCTTGTCCCAGAACTCCAGGGTATGGATTGGCATCGTCATTTTCCCAGTTGGCATTGCCTGCTGTCCAGCCCCTGCAGGCCACATCTAAGCCGCCTCTCTCTCTTCCACACCAGCCAGTCCTTTCCAGCACAGCTCGGAACTCAGTGCTATTGGCAAGATGAGCTGGCTGACTGGCTTTTGGGATAGGGCTACAACAAGCCTATGCCCAGCAATGCCTACACAGGTCTGGCAGGCTCTGTGGCTCCAGGCACGTGGGCAGGACGGAGCAGGAGGGACAGGGGTTGTCTTTTCCTAATCACCTCCCTTGGTGCAGCCGGTCATGCTGGACTGTGGTGACCCCAGAGCCTGGCTCCCTGGCTGGTCTCCCTTTCTCCTGTGCCCTCCCTGCTACTCCACAATCAAAACTTGCCTAAGAAACGTTCCCTCCGAAACATTCCCTCCTAAGTCAGTTTTCCCAGCTGTCTCCTCTAACCAACTGTGTGGTCAACTAGAGCCCAGGGCTCCCTATAGGTTAATTGAGAGCGATTCTTTGGCCCCCCTGCCTCCTTCTCTTTCCAGGGTGCATTTCTGCAGGGGACTTAACACCTTATTCTAGAACTATGAAAGCTGTGGTTTATAATGAGTAAAGGGAGGACCATAAGAGCTGCCTCTTGCTGGGTTCTGCACTCATCTCTTTGCTTGGAGTGTCTCCTTTAACCATCCTGCAAGGTAGGGCCTATTGCCTCCAATTCATGAAGGAGGAAGCAAATCCCCAAAGACTGTGTCACCTGCCCAAGGACTGGGACTGGAAGTGGCCCAGATTCGGCCTCGGCCACACCTCTCTGGGATGCTATGTCCCTAACAACTGTGCTGGGATTCCTAAAACGGGGCTTTCTAAGTGACTTAGGTCATACTGACAACTTGCCAAGACCCCAGGCTTTCTCTTATCTCACAAAACAAAATCATTTTGCTCCTCCCAACCATTGACTCTGCTGTCACTTGTCCTTCCCTCACCCACATTTGTGGAATCTTTAAGAATCCCTCCATCTTGGGCACAGACCCAGGGGTTCCCAGAGGTTGCAGTGAGTGGAGACAGTGTCCTGACCTGGTGACTCAGTCCATGAATCTATCTTCTTAACCTCTTAGCCTGTGGTCTTTCCACCCTGGTTGCCCTCTGGCTGATATCAAGGGTGCTGGTGACCGAAAATGGACAGTTCTTCCCCTGATCTCTTCCTGGGAAGATGCACGGAGCCACTGGTATATCCTCACTCTCTCTAATCATTCTTTCCTGTGTCCACTGCAAAGATGTCCAAAGCCCTTTTGGAGCCGAGATCCTGGGCTCACATCAGGGACTGGCAGCTGCACCCGATCCCTCAAGAGCCTCCCAGTATTGCCCCCTGCCTGCCCTGCTTAGAACTTATGTGGACTTAAGTCCACAGGGCCTACACTTCCCAGCTTGCTGATTGGCTATGTCAGAGCAGAGGGCAAATACATGGTGCCCCAGCATGACTTTTGCACTGAACTGGTGACTGGTCAGTCATGCTGTGTAGCCAACCCCATCTGGTGGGCTGCAGTGGCCAGTCCCTCATCTCTATGCCATTGGTGTCCTGAGTGCTGACACTCTGTGGAAAGTCTTGATCCTAGAAATGGCCCAAGATTGGGAACAAAGTGATATGGATTGGCTGTGTCCCCACCCAAATCTCATTTTGAAGAGTAGTTCCCATATTCCCCACACGTTGTGGGAGGCACCCAGTGGGAAGTAATTGAATCTTGGGTGTGGTTACCCTCATGCTGTTCTCGTGATAATAAGTGAGTTCTCATGAGATTAAGGGGCTTCCCCCACTCTTCGCTCTGCACTTCTCCTTCTTGCTGCCATGTGAAGGAGGACGTGTTTGCTTCCCCTCCACCATGATTGTAAGTTTCCTGAGGCCTCCCCAGCCATGCTGAACTGTGAGTCAATTAAGCCTTTTTCCTTTATAAATTACCCAGTCTTGGGTATGTCTTTATTAGCCATGTGAGAATAGTCTAATACACAAAGCAAAGATGTCCCAACTCACTACTCCTGTCAACATCATACTGGAAGTCCTAGCTAATACAATCAGAAAAAGAAAGGAAATAAAAGGTATACAGATTATGAAGAAAGAAATAAAATTGTCTTTGCTCACAGATGACATTATCACTTAAATAGAAAATATGAAAGAATCTGCAAAAACAAAACAAAACAAAAACCTTCGTGGAACTAATTAGTGATCATAGCAAGGTTGCAGTATACAAGGTTAATATACAGAAGTAAATTGCTTTTCTATGTACCAGCAATGAACAAATGGAATTTGAAATAAAAAACACATTACTATTTACTTTGGCACCCTCTAAAATGAATTACTTAGGTGTAAATCTAAAAAAATTTGTACACGACTCATATGAGGAAAGCTACTAAAGTCTGATGAAAGATATTAAAAAAAACCTAAATAAATCTTGCCTGTGCATAGATAGAAAGACTCTATATCATCAAGACATCAGTTCTTCCTACCTTGATCCATAGAGTCAGTGCGATCCCAATCAAAAGCCCACAAGTTATTTTGTAGATATCAGCAAACTGATTCCAAAGTTTATATGGAGAGGAAAAAGACCCAGAATAGCCAACTCAATATTAAAGGAGAAAAACAAAGCCAGAGAACTGAAATTACCTGACTTCAAGATTTACTGTGAAGCTGCAATAGTCAAGATAGTGTGGTCCTAGTGAAAGAATAGACAAATAGATCACTAGAACAGAATAGAAAGCTGAGAAACTGTCCCACACAAATATAGCCAAATGATCTTTGACAAAGGAGCAAAGTTAAAATGACCAAGCAAAGATATAATCTTTTCAACAAATGATACGGGAATAATTTGAAATCTATGTGTAAAATAATGAAACTAGAAACAGACTCTACACACTTCACAAAAATTAACTCAAAATGAACTATAGTCCCAAATATAGAATGCAAAACCATAAAACTCTTAGAAGATAATACAGGAGAAAATCTAAATGATCTTTGATATGGTGATGACTTTTGAAATACATCAAAGGCATAATCCATGAAAAAAATAATTGATAAGGTAGACTTTATTAAAATTAAAAACTGTGCCCTATGAAAGACATGTCAGGAGAATGAGAAGACAAGCCGCAGACTTGGATAAAATATTTGCAAAAGACATGTCTGATAAAAGATGTTTATCCAAAATGCGCAAAGAACTCTTAATACTCAACAGTAAGAAAATGAGAAAATGAACAACCTTATGTAAAAAAAAAGCCAAAGACCTGAACAGATACTTCACCACAGAAGGTATACAGAAGGCAAGTAAGCATATGCAAAGATGTCCAACATCATATGTCATTAAGAAATTGCAAAATAGTAGACACCACAACACACTTATTAGAATAGCCAAAATCCAAAGCACTGACATCATCACATGCTGGTGAGGCTGTGGAGAAACAGGAATGCTCATTCATTGCTGGCAGGAATGCAAAATGATGCAGCCACTTGGGAAGGCAGTTTGGCAGTTTCTTACAACACTAAACATTCTTACCATATGATCCAGTAATCACACTTCTTGGTATTTATCTAAAGTAGTTTAAAACATGTTCACACAAAAACTTGCGCACAGATGTATATAGTAGCTTTATTCATAATTTCCAAAACTTGGAAGCAACCCAGATGTCCTTCAACAGGTGAGTGAATGAAAATATCTGTGGTATATCCAGACAATGGAATATTATTGAGTGCTAAAAAGAAATAAGCTATTAAGCCATACAAAGACACAGAAGAATAACCTTAAGTACATATTACTAAGTGAAATAAACCAATCTGGAAAGGCTGTGTGATTTCAACTACACGACATTCTGAAAAAGACAAAACGATGGAGATCAGTGGTGACTAGGGGTTGTGGGAAGGAAGAGATGAATAGATGGAACACAAGTCTGCAGGATTTTTAAGGCAGTGAGACTTCCCTGGATGATACTATAATGGTGGACATGTGTCATTCTGCACTTGTCCAAATCCATAGAATGAGCAGCACCAAGAGCAAACTCTGGAATCTGGATGATAGTGGCATGTCAATGCAGGCCGATTAATTGCAATAAGTATACCACTCTGGTAGATGATGCTGATGATGGGGGAGGCTGTGCAAGTGTGAGTATGGAGGGTACTTGGAAAATCTCTGTACCTTCTGCTCAGTTTTGCTGTGAACTTAAAATTGCTCTAAAAATAAACTTTGTGGTTAAAAATACGACTTTTTGGAGTGATGGAAATATTCTATATCTTGATGGTGATGGTGTATGCATTTGTCAAAACTCATCAAAATTGTGAGGTTCATGTAATAGAAGTTGTATTTCAAAAAGGCTGATTTGAAAAAATTAGAATTTTCCCTCGAATCTGCTTCCCTGCAAAGGCAGCATTTTTATGTGTGTTGTGTTTTATGATTTTGACTTGGCTAATCAGAGAAAAGGATGAGGTTTCTACAGTTGATGTGACAGCTCTGAGCTTGGGGTCTGTGTACTAAGTGCATCACCATCAGGATCGGAAGCTCCAGGGGCCCACCAGAATCATCATGGGCTTGGGATTAATGTGTGTGATCAGCATCTGCCAAGACCCGGCCCATGTGCCAAGGGGAGAGTGAAGGAACAGCGGGCACCAATTGCAAGGCTGGGGAGCAGGGGCCTGGCAGAGGTTTACCCTCTGGCCAGCTCAGGGTGATTCAGTTGAGTTCAACTCAGCATAGGTTTGCTGAGGCCAGCTATGCAGACCCTGCTGCCAGAGCCGGCGAGGGAAGCAGAGAGGATGAGAACATCCTCCTTAAGTATATGTCTGGGAGGCAGACATATACTGGGAGCAATGGTTTGTAGCTGGGGGGTCCCCTTTCATGATCTGTGTTTTAGAGTATGGAGCAGAGGAGCTAGGGATCTCTAACTGGGGGAACTGAGGGCAGTTCCCTGCCACGGCGTCTTTACCTGGGTCTTGGCGTTGGGCAGGTTTCCACAGGTGACAATGCAAGAACAGCAAACCAGGAAGTGGAAAACTTGGGGTAAGGGATGTGCTATGTGTGAGCACATTTTGTGTGAACAAGGTAAGCAAAAACAGCAGAAAGAACCAGAAAATGGATGAGCACCTTGGGCCCGACACCCAGGTATCCCCAGGTGAGTGAGAAAACCCCCTCCCAGCCTGCCTCTCTATCACTTGGCGTGTCACCTGCTCTGCTGGTTTTTTGGTCTGAATGTCTGTGTTCCTTCATATGTTGAAGTCCAAATACACAAGGTGGTAGCATTAGGGGGTGGAGACTTTGGGAAGTAAGGAGGCTATGGTAGTGGAGCTGCCATGGTGGGATTAGCGTCCTTATAAAAGAGTCCCAGAGAGCTTCCTCACCCCTTTATACCACATGGAGACTTAGCGAGAAGGCACTATCTATGAAGCAGAAAGAGAGTCCTCATCGGGAACTAAATGAGTCAGACCCTTGATCTTGCACTTCCCAGCTTCCAGAACTTTGAGCAATACATTTCTATTGTTGATAAACCACCCAGTTTATGGTATTTTGTTATAGCAGCCTGGACAGAAGAAGACAGGGCAAAAACTCTCTTCACTGTGTGGAGCGGACCCTCCCGCTATTGAGAAAAGAGTGGGTCCCAGACTCACTGAGCACCCCTGAGGGGCAGTAGGCCGGGGCCTTACCTATGCTTCTTTATGCCAGGAGTGTACTTGAGCCTACAGGGATGCACGGGCTGTCTGATGCTGTGAGCAGCAGAGCTGAGCTTTGTCTCATGAAAACCACTGGGCTGTGGGATGTGAATGGCCTGGAGCTAGGGGGTTCTTGCACAAGGGCAGGCTGGAGGTCAGTAGAATGGAGCCAGGTGGTGACACAGTAATAAAGGAAGGGGACAGATGCACGGAGCACTTCAGAGGTGGAGTGTATCATTCTTCAGCGCAAGTTGGACAGGAGCCATGAAGGGAGGGTAGCATGGCTCTTTCTAGGACTCTCAGCCTGGGTGACTTGGAGAATAATTAACAATAATAACTACATGTGACTGTTACTGAGTGCCTATGTGTGCCAAAGAAGTTGTACAGAATGCTTAGATAAAGAATTCTAATTTTAATCTTCGCAAACCCTCTAGGTGGGGAGGGCTGACAAAACAGTCTCAGGGAGGGTAGGTGTCCCACCCAAATATCCAGGTGGGACTAGAATTCAGAGCCTCCACTCATGTTTGTCCACTCGTGTCACTCAGAGGGTGTGATGTTCCAGGCTTGAGATTCTGGGTTTCAGATCCAAGCTGACAGTCCCGAGAATGACCCAGCAGGTGGCTTGAGAGGAGTGTGGAGCTCACGAGGCAGCAGGTGCAGCAGAAATGGGACTAGAGGACCATGAATGCATCCCAGCAGAGAACATGGCAGAGACAAGGGAGGAAGCGGTGAAGGGACCTTTGAGGAGCTGTGCAAACACAGACTGCTACCTGGTCCCCTCTGCTACCTTCCTGACGTCCCCTCCCCTCTTTTTCAAAGCATCTTGTCTCTCCTTTCTCTCCATTTCAAGCTACTGATTTCCTTAAATAAACTGTAGCTTAGACATGACATTTCACCAGTGAAAATTAAGCACAAAAACTCCACTTGATTTTTTTTCTTTTAAGAACAACCCAGATCTAAGCAAAACTGGAGCTTTGATTTATCAAATCACTCTCCCGGGCACACAGAAGGAAAGATGCAAATGAAAGCTACTGTTTGTAGTGAACATGCTGAGTACATGACTACGGTGTTCCTTCAGCCAGGGGGGATGCAGCTGGCTGCAAACATTCATGAACCACTGGAAGGGAAGACAGGCAGAACAAAGGGCCGAGGCATGGGGCGAAGTCTCATGTCTTCATTCCCTCTCCCACAAGAAGCAATCGCTGGCGAGTGCCGCGAGCCTTTGCAAAACAGGAACAGGCCAGGGATCCAGGAGGGCGCAGGAATTTGGGAAGTAGTTAATATCAATTTTGTCATCATTATATGCCACTCTCCCTAAAGCAGAGCCGCCTCAATGTGCCTTGGGGTCCTCAACTTCCTTGGCTATTTGATATAAGAATCCTACATTGAAATTTGGGTGGGAAAAACACTGAAATACATGAAGAGAAGTTAGATGAGATTGGCAAAGTGAGCAGCACAAATTGATAAGCAGCTTAGATGGGGCCCGCCAATCACCTGACGTCCTCCAGGGTCTCCAGGTGACCTGGGTTCTTCTAGGCTCACGGTGAGAGCTGGAATGTTCCTGCCCAAAGACATTCGGAAGCAATTACGGGAAAAGTCCTCGGGGAGCCGAGGGCAGGCTCATGGGGTTCAGGAACACCCCACTCACCCCCGTTACTCTTCCTTGTCCCAACTTCAGCCAAAGCTCAGGTTTTCTTTCAGCTGGAGCCAGGGCCAGGGCAGGTGGGAGCCAGCCAAGCACCACCTCCACCTCCGCAGCCCTGGGCTTCTCACTCCTCCATTCAATTTCTGTGCAGCAACTAATTATACTTGACTAGTTGCCAAACGCCCTATTTTGGTGCCTGAGCTCATATGACTGAGCTGTGATAACAAGGCTGTCTTTTTTCACACCAACTGAGTCATGAATAATGATCTTATATAGATATTTTTAGTGTGGGTCAGAATTTTGTTCTGTTTCTAAATGTTTCCTTTTTCTTCCTTTTAAAACCAAAGTGAGGCTTGAGTGGTAGGCAGCTAAGCCTTCCCGAAAAAGGGTCAGAGACAGCTTTGATGCAAGGGTCTGTGTCCCCCCTGGGAGCCAGGGCATCCCTCTCCTCGCTCTTTTCCCTCCTCCAAACACAAACTTCCCACAAAACCAATTTTCTGTGCCAAATGTTCCCCAACGCTGCAAATCTCAGTTCTGTGAGTGACATTGATTGAAAGACATGAAATCAATCACGATATTTATGAAGTAGGTAAAATGTTGTACAACACCAGGGTTTCATATTGAGGAATAAGCAGCACCAAATTAATAACTTCTGAGACCTTGGGGCCCCAAAATAGCCAGCAGATAGGCCTCGAGGAAGAGCAAATGAATCAATGTGATCAATTATTTGTCATTTACAGTTTAAATAAGCCCTGGGGATAACATTAATATCGCAGTCACAATTGGATAAGCCTCTCAATATCTGGAGTTATTATTTTGGGACCAGGTCAGTCTTCTATTCACGCCTCACTTCTAAATTCCAATTATAGATGGCACTTGATCCATAGGAAAGGAAGTGGAGTGAGGATGCTGGAGGAGGGAAGGGTGCCCAAGAGGCAGCGGACAGGAGGGAAGGAGGCTAGGCTGCCTGGACTGTCTGCTCCACAGCCTGAGGGTGAAGAAACCACTGGGTAGAAATGAAGCCCTCCAATGTGTGACTTGGCGAAGGTGGATATTTGAACACAGTCTACGGTTGACTGAGCAGCTCAGATTGTTCTAGGGAAGCTTTTCAGAAAGCATATGAGCCTTTTTCAGTATTGTTTTTAAAGAATCGGGTTGTTAATAGCAACCATTGAAAAGATTATTGAATAACTGCATGATGCAAGCAGTGTGCCGCTGGGCCTGGAAATGGAATGGGAGCGTTTCCATGGCTGTAGAGGTGGCATTCCAACCTCTCGTGTGTGTGTGTGTGTGTGTGTGTGTGTGTGTCTGTGAACATTGGGCAGGCCCTTCTCCCCTCTACCAACCTCAGTGACTGAGAAAGAAGAATGGCTCCTATGGACAGGTTACCCCCAGGGCTCCAGTGTCCCACTCGTGGGGATGTTTTGCAACCCCCAAGAGAAGCACCCTTTGGATAAGTATTTGTGAGCATTGAAATAATCATCAAAACACGTCCTTTGTTCTCCCCACCCCTCTCTAGTTAAGGACATAACATTTAATTCCTTTTACCATCTCACCTAACCTTGTATTCAGCTTAGCAGCAGTGTGTGCTTTGGGTAGAAGCTCACACAGAGGGATCTCCAAGAGCTGATGAAGCAATGAATTATGTGGCTTCCAGAATTCTCTTCCAGTGCTGGAGAGAATTGGCAACCCTCCCTTTCCCCGCAGAAAGAACATGGTGCTGGGTTCCTGGGCCATCATTCTCCCCAGAGGGGCTGCTGAAGCCACAATGCTACGTTCAGTCTTCTCAAGAACTGGCAAGAAAGAGACTTGTCCATTGAAGCCCACTGAGGGCATGTCCTCCTGGGTCTGCAGGGCTTTCCTCAGGAGACAGGACTTTTCCAAAGTCTTGGACCCATTCTCCAAGGTAAGCAAAAGCAGCAGAAAGAAACAGAAAATGAACCAGCAACTTGGGGCTGACACCCAGGAGTCCCCAGGTGAGCAGGGAAAACTCCCTCCCAGCCTGCCTCTCTATCACGTGGTGTGTCACCTGCTCTGCCGGTTTCTTGGTCTTCTTTGGGTTGGGAATGCATTTGAGGAGCTGGAGAAAGCACAGTCCTGCTTGACTGCTGCCCCCAGACAAACTCACAGGATTCCTCAGTCATGTCCATGGCACCTTGGAAACTTCTAGGGCAGCACGGCCCCCTGGAATGCTCCAGGGTGATGGGAATATTCTATGCCTCTATTGTCCAGTGCGGAAGCTACCAGCCACATGTGGCTATGAGCACTTGGAGTATGGCCAGTGTGGCTGAAACACTGACTTTCTAATGGTATTTAATTGGGAATCCTGGATTCAGGTCAGTGACCTTTGGCAAACGAAGAATGACAGTAGGTTCTTACGTGTTCACTCATCGGCACGTTGACCTTCAGTTTCAGCTTAGGGGCTGGGAGCAGGTGGGCTTAACAGAGGAGTCTGCAGAGTGAGAGTCAGGCATGATGCAGCCATGTTTGTGCAGCATCCCATCCCTGTCCCTGTCACTATCACCATCATCAAAGCAGCCCCAAGTGCCACCTAGCCCTTGGGCAGAGTCTTCATTTCTGGGTCCTGATCTTCTATACAGGAAGCGACTGGACACAAATTCATCTACATTCACACCTACTTGAAGGTGGGAACCAAAAAAGCCAGACATTGCAGGCAGCCTGTCCATGCCCCTGACAGTGGTGATGGGGACTTGATCGGCTGTGCTTCCTTTTGGAGGCAGTCAGGGATGGGCATTGTGAACAAACAGGGCAAGGTCCTTTTTGAACAACACTGACCTTTTATGACCCCAGGTCCCCCCAGGAACTGCCTTTTCTTGGGCCTTTATGAGGAAGAGAGGGACTTCTCTTGTGAGCTTTTCTAGGAGATGTGAGTATCTTTGAAAGGAAAACAATTATTTAAAAGGAAAATGCCTTTCACCAACGTCCAGCTCTAGAAGCCTATGAACTAATTACCATGGGAAACAGGCCCTCCAGGTGGCATTTTAGAACAAAGTCAGGAGTGACTGTCGCTGGCAGTTACCTATAGTGATGAAATGGGACAGTTTCCTTATCCCCCTTGCAGGAAATCCGACAGGGGTGTGGCCCTCTCCTTCGGTCACCCGCTGCTCAAACCCCTAGGGGAAGCATGCAGATGGGCAGGTGCAGAGGCCGTGGGGAGCACTTCTGGGCTCTGGCCCCACGGCAGCCTCTAGGGGTGGGTGTCTTCGACCCCCGAAGCCCAAGTGGGCATGTGTTACCAAGCCCTTTTAGATTTGCTGTTTGCAGACAGCTTGTGTGTTAATCAGCTCAATGAGCCCTCAGCAAGGCCAGTGTGACAGGCTTCTGTATTCTGAGTTCTTGCCCAGTGTACCGGAAGAATTGGATCACAGGTGAGCTTGAGGGATGAGTGCAAGGTTTTATTGAGCAGTGGAGGTGGCTCTCAGCGAGATGGATGGGGAGCAGGAAGTGGGGGATGGAGTGGGAAGGTAGTCTTCATCTGGAGTTGGGCCGCCCAGCAGCTGTATTCTTCTCCCACCGCCCTCGGCTGAACTCTCCTTGGCGTCTGGACATCCTTCTCCATCCCTCTTTCTCTGCCATGCTGTTCCGTTGTCACTGGCCTGCTGGTTCTCACGTTCAGCTGTTTGTGTGTGTGTCCGCTAAGGTCTCGGGTCTATATGGGGGAAGGATGGGGAGTGTGGCAGGCCAAACGGCAAATTTTTGGGTGCAAAAACAGAAATGCCTGTCCTCATTTAGGGCTGTGGCTCTTCAGGCTTGAGGGTGGGGCTTTTGCCTGGGAACTGCCCTCTTCTACCCAGTATTTCCCTGTCTCCTGTCCATATCAGTGACACCTGCCTCCATGTGATGTGTCTGTCCTTCGTGAACAGAGCTTTCAGCCCTGCATCCCAACAGACATTTCAGAGGTCTGTTCTCCCAACACAGCCCCTCCTCTCCTTGCCAGGGCGCTCAGTGTCTCTGCTCTTGAGGTCAAGGGCCAAGAACCCAATTCAGAGGACACTCCACTGTGATGTCTCCCAGGGCTGCTCCTGCTGGTGGGAGCCTCACCACCCTGGGACCAGCCCCAGAACCCCAATATCTTCACACGGCTCTTTCCCTCCATGGGTGTGGCTGGCCCTAAAACTACTGCCATGTGTGGCTCCTGAGTCTTTTCGTGGGGATCAGAACATTTCTGCCATGTAGCTGCCTCTCCAGAGCCAGGGACAGCCTGTCCTCTGAGTGGGGGTCACCATGGACCACCCCTGGAGCTCGTCTTTGTGTTGCCAGCACCAGGTGGCACCTTCCACTGTGCTCTGGGCTTTTGGGTCCCTCCACAAATCGACATCTTGATTCTACCCTCTCCTATGCCTCGTGCTAAGAGCAGCAGCCTCTCAGATTGGGTGGGATTGTTGGGGATGGGGGAGGCTTAAGGCGGCAGAGGAAACATGGGCCTTAAATGGGAGTTTGGAAGGGCTAAGAAGGACTTAGAGGCCCTGGAGACCCCAGATTCCAGCTCTGCCTACTTGACCATGGGGCAAACCCATCCACTGGGTCTACTAAGAGCCCCTCCCTCCTGGCACTGTGGGGAGAGCTGAGGAGTTGATCTGTAAAAGCCCTCAGCCCTGCTGTGCTTGGAAAAAACTCTCCCCAGATCTGAGTGCCATACTTATCTTTTATTTTTCCACAGGTGATCTGAGTGGCGGAACTTCCTTCTTCGTTTTCCCTGCCCCCAGGTCTACACTAGAGTAACCCCTTGAAGATTCCTCACAAATAAACACCTGCCCAACCTTGAGAGTGAGGTTCACCCTTGTGTTTGTTAGTTATCCCACCTGGGCAGGAACCCTTCCCTCCTGTGGCGGGGGGGCAAAATGGAACTCAGTTTGTCTCCTCTTTGGGGGAAGGGAGTGGATAAGAGGATCATGGAAGTACATGTGAATTAATTAAATTAAATTAAATTAAATTCAGATTTTAATTAAATTTAATTCACATTTTAAACTAATTAAATTAAGTCACATTAAAGTCAAATTTTATTCAGCCAAATTTCTCTTAGAATAAACTCAATCTTCTTTGAGGTCAGTTTTAAGATGATCAACCATTGGCCAAGTATTTGTTGACTTCCTCAACTGTTGACAATACTCTGCTAAGGTGTTGAGATGCACAATTAGCTATATTTTACCTCCAGCTGACAGGAGGATAAGTTCTCCCTTCCTTTCCTTTTATTTTTTTCCTGTCTGAGACAAGGTCTTTCTCTGTTGCCCAGGCTGGCATATAGTGGTGCAATAGTAGCTCACTGCAGCCTCAAATTCCTGGGCTCAATTGATCTTCCTGCCTCAGTCTTTTGAGTAGCTATGACTACAGGTATGTGTCACCATATCTGGCTAATTTTATTTTACTGTAGAGACAGGGTTCTTGCTGTGTTGCCCAGGCTGGTCTTAAACTCCTGGCCTCAAGCAATTCTCCTGCCTCAGCCTCCCAAAGTGCTGGGGTTACAGACGTGAGCCACTGTGCACAGCCCTTTCCTTTTTCTTGAAGATGACATAGCTAGGCCAAGGAGCCAAGGTTTAATTAAATGCAAGAAGTAAATTCAGAACAATGTAAGATGTCCAATTGTGTGATGGCGTGGAGTCTGTTTCCCACAGCACAGCAGTAGCCCCATCCCTGGAGCATCTGGGCACAGCTGGTGCACAGCAGGGACAAGACAAGCAGGGTGGTCTAGAGAGTACGGCCTTGTCTCTGGGAGGCTGTACCCAGTGACCAAGACCAGCTCTGGTTCCTGGGCCTGGGCCCCATGAAGTGGCCCTGCTTCTTGGGGGAACTTATACTGTCTCAGATTCTGGGCCCTAGGCTGACCTTTCTCTCACTTTGGAATTTGGTCCAGAGTTTGAAATTGGCATGATGTGGATGGAATATGAAAGTCTCCTGCAATTCAGCCATATAAGAAGGAGAAAAAGAAAAGAAACAAATGAAAACTTCCTCATCATCCTCATTCCTTAAATTTGGGCTGCAAATAGCAGTGACTTTCTACCAGACACTGTGGTATGGAAAAGGGGAAGAGTCACTGCCTGGTGAAGAAACCTGACAAACACTCCTCCACCAGGTAAGCATTAAGGTCACCACAACAGTGATGCCTCAGGTGCCCTGGGTCTGATGCGATGAGAATAGCAACTTCACCTCTGGGGTCTTCCTTCCCTAAGACTCATAACCCCAGTCCAATCATGAGAAGATCATCAGACATCAGACTAGAGGGACATTTTATAAATGCCTGGCCAGTCCTCAAAACTGTCAAAGTCATAAAAAAACAAGGAAAGCTTGAGAAATATTGCTGGGCAGAGCCTGAGATGTGATGACCAATGGATGGGCTCCTGGGACAGTTAAAGGATATTAAGTAAAACCTAAGGAAATCCAAGTAAGGTATAGATTTTAGTTGACGTATCAATATGGGTTTGTTAATTGTTACAAATGTAGCATACTAATGCAAAATGCTAGCAATAATAGGAAAAACTGGATGTGGCGTATGTGGGAACTCTCCAAAATGTTTTTGAAATTTTTCTGTAAAGCTATAACTATTCTAAAATAAAAAGCTATTAAACATTTTCCCTCCTTTTACTAAGAATAGTCAAATTCACAGAGACAGAAAGTAGAAAGATGGTTGCCAGGGGCCAGGGAGGGGGTACCAGGAATTAAGGATTAATGAAGACAGAGTTCAGTTTTGCAAGAAAGAAAAGCAAAGCAAAGTCCTGTGGATAAATGCTGGTGAAGACTGCACAATGAAGGGAGTGTAAGTGTTATCAAACTGCACACATAACGAAGGTTAAGGTAGTAAATTTTTTGTTACGTGTGTTTTACCATGAATAAACAATTTTTTAGGTTTCGACATTTGATTTTTTTTTTTTCTTTTTAAGTTCTGGCATACACGTGCAAGAACGTGCAGGTTTGTTACATAGGTATACATGTGCCATGGTGGTTTGCTGCACCTATCAACGCATCATCTAGGCTTTAAGTACTGCATGCGTTAGTTATTTGTCCTAATGCTCTCCCTCCCCTTTCTCCCAACCTCCCAACAGGCCCCGATGTGTGATGTTCCCCTCCCTGTGTCCATGTGTTCTCACTCTTCAATTCTCACTTATGAGTGAGAACATGCAGTGTTGGTTTTCTGTTCCTGTGTTAGTTTGGTGAGGCTGATGGTGAGACAGTGTGGTGATTCCTCAAGGATATAGAACCAGAAATACCATTTGAGCCAGCAATCCCATTACTGGGTATATGTCCAAAGATTATAAATCATTCTACTATAAAGACGCATGCACATGAAGGTTTATTGCAGCACTATTTACAATAGCAAAGACTTGGAAACAGCCCAAATGCCCATCAATGATAGACTGAATAAAGAAAATGTGGCACATATACACCATAGAACATTATGCTGCCATAAAAAAGAGTGAGTTCATGTCCCTTGCAGGGACATGGATGAGGCTGGAAACGATCATCTTCAGCAAGTAAACATTTTTTTAAAATGTCCCTCTTCATCTTGCCACTGCAGCCTTGGCCCCTAGCCCCCAAGTGTGTGCCATGGAGTGTCTTGAAAGCCTGCCTACACCTGTCCTCCCAGCTTTGCATTCCTTTTGGGTCATGCAGCTCAGCAAGACTCTGCACTCAACACTGCCCTGCCTTAGGAAAACGTGTTGACTGCACATCTCTACTCCCACTTCCCTGTGGACTCAACATCCAGTGGTTTCTGCCTGGTGCTGAACAGCTTCTCCCAGGCTCCTAAGGAGCCCCCAGTGGACAGATGTGTGGCTGTCAGCAGCTGATCAGAAGAGTCCTCTTGTAACACAATTGCGGAGAATAGATTTACTGCCTTTGAAAACATTTCTGATTCCTCCATGAATGTTTGCGAGCTGGGCGGATGGTGATGACTGATTAGTCGTGTGTGCTGGGCCCCCTGTCCTGGCATGGAAAACACACAGGTGCTGTCCTCCATGCAATTACCCTTCACTGCTTTCTAGCAGTGACTTATTTCCACTGATAGCGCTCCCCTGGCCGCCTTCCCTCCGGGTGACAGCTCTTCACCGTGTTATGTGGCAGACTTCCTCCGTGCATGATAAATAGTCCTCATTTTCTTCCCAACAGTCCCACAACCAATAAAAAGCAATAAAAAGTGAAATGACACACAAATTGCATCCCCAAAGGGCTGTAAAGGCCCAAGATGTTGCTGCATGCAATGATCAGATGAGATTCTTTGCCTTTAAAAAAATAACCCTCGTTAACAAAGAGAGGTATTCAAAGGAAGAGGACGCAGGGCCTTGGGGGGCCTGGGCAGGGCAAGGAAAGGTGAGTGGGCTGATGCCAGCCCACCTGCAGGTGCTGGAGGCTCCAAGTGCCTGTAGAGCAGATCAGGAAGCTTCTTTGGGATGAAGGCAGATGACCCAGAGACACACCTGGCAATTTTGTGCTGTAGCGAATGGCCGTGTCATTGCTCTGGGTTTTGGGTGAAAAAGATATTGCTGCAGCTTTTTAGAAGCCTCAAGAAGCACTGATTTCTAGTTTGTGTGTGCCATAATGATCAGATGTGACTGTCCCCTAGAATCTCCCCAGGAACCTTAACAAGAACAGGTGCCCAGATCTTGGGCTTAGCGATTCTGATTCTGTTGCTTTTGGAGGAGGCCAGCATCTCTGTTTTTAAAGGGAAGTGCCCTCAATACGCAGTCAGGTTAAGAGCTCTGGGAAACCCAGGGTCCACACCCAGCATACAGGCAGAGCCTGGTAATGTTCAAAGTTCTCCATTCTCTAAAGTGATGGACTGTTATCTCCTCTCCCTCCTGGCACCCTACTCATGGGAACATGCAGTCTTTCCTGATTAACCAGAGAGGAGGAGGAGGGAGGAGAAAGCAGTTAATTCTGCCCAACTACCTATACCAGTTTAACTTCCTCCTACCTACTGAGTGCCAGGTACCTGCTCAGTCCCTCCTCACACCAGCCCTGTGTGGCATCACTGTCCTCTTGGTAAAGATGAGGAATTAGGGCAGCATCAGGAACCCAGGCTGCTCCCCACCCCTGCAGACCACACCTGGTTTGGAGTTGGGGGTCAATGATTGGGCATGAGTGGATGCTGACGGGAGATGCTAGAACAGTCTACAGAGCTGGGCATTTGCAGAGTGAGCAGCCAGGGAGGCTTCCAATGAGAGCCAGGCTTGGAGGTGGCTCTTGGAGGCTCTTTGTGCACCCATAGGTGGGCTGGCTGGAGGAAATAACATACTAGAAAGTGTAGTGTTTGAGATAACAGTTAGGAAATACCAAGTTACCAAGTGGAGTCACCACAGTTTGTTTTAAATGTGAACAATATCTTGCCTTTGCCAATATCTTATCTTTGCCAAAACGCTTTTCTAGAATGAGGGGCCTGAGGGTGCATTAGCATGGGAAGATCCCTTCCTCATCTCTAATCTTTCAGAGGGAAAAGAGTAAGGTAGGCTTTTGAGCTATAGGACCCACATCAGCCCCAAGCAAGCACCGAAAAGTGCAGGTGTGGTTGCCGCCTCTAGTGTGCCCTGCCCTCTCTGGGAAGCTCATTTTCCTTCTGTGAGCTGCAAGCAGGGTCCATTGCCCTGGGTTTGGAGATGGCTGCATTCGCACCGTCAGAGGTGGTCTTGCCTGGAGTCCTTTGCTTGCACCCACACTGGCACTTACGGCTGCATCTCCTGCCTGCTAGACAAGTCTATCATCCCCAGGAGGCACAGAATCATCACTCACTGTCACCCCAGTGGGGCCCCAAGGGGCCAAACAGGCAGGGGCCTCTAAGCAGAACCAGGGGAACCCAATGCATGTTGGTGAAAGGCAGATCCTAAAAGTAACCCCAGAGAGACTTTGGCTGCCAGCTGCTTCCAAGGGAGTCATGGTCATGCCTTCTGACCTGTCCAGGCCCCAGGATCAGTTGAGCCAGACGCCCAGCATTACGATGGCTCTGACAACGAATCCACATAATTCCCTAGGCCAGGAGAGAGACCGGAATATTTTTAAATTCCAAGCAGGGTTGAAACAAAAAGACAGTTCTGGGTATTTTTTTTTTTATTTTTGAGACAAAGTCTCACTCTGTTGCCCAGGCTGGAGTGCAGTGACACAATCTCAGCTCACTGCAACCTCTGCCTCCTGGGTTCAAGCAATTCTTCCACCTCAGCCTCCCAAGTAGCTGGGATTACAGGTGTGTGCCGCCACGCCTGGCTAATTTTTGCATTTTTGTAGAGACAGGTTTTTACCATGTTGTCCAGACTGCTCTTGAACTCTTAGGTTCAAACTATCTGCCCACCTTGGCCTCCCAAAGTGCTGGGATTACAGGCTTGAGCCACTGCACCTGGCCCTTGGTGTTTCAGTTGACTAGGATCCTACTTCACCAGGGTCCCTGGAACCCAGGCATCGGGTTGAGTGAGGTTTTACTCCCCACGGACCAGAGAGAGAAGCCAGGGAAGACTAGAGTCCAGCAAGCATCACGTGACCTCACTGGTGTGTTGAACACTTGGCAGTCACCAATATTTCAGCCTTAATCATGAAAGCTGGACTTTTAGATGGGTATCAGGCCACCTGGGGTGTTCTAGCTGAGAATATCAAAACAGATGTGAGGACTGTGAGGACAAAACAAGGCTGAAACAGTGAAAACATCTGACACCAGTGAGGGCTATGGTCGAGTCACACCACTTTCATCTGGGTGACTTTAAAGTTCCCCTTTAACAGGACCGTAGATGGCAGGGATTCCACCGTGCGTAGTGTGGATGCGCCGAAATCGGGATGCCGCTGGCGGGTGTCAGCAATGGGTTAGGCTATTTCTGGTGCAGACCAGCTGGTTCTCCCAGCCTACCCCCGTGACGTGGGCTCTGCTACCTTCCCTGTCAACATCATCAGCGGAGGCTTTGTATAATTTACTCATTCATTCAGTAAGCATTTACATACCTCGGTAACATTTCCTCATTGGATTTAAATTGCTGGAGACTGTTGTCTACGCTGGTGGGCCCATAAGGAGACTAAAACAGACTCTGTCCCATTTTACGGCTAGTGGGCAGAACGGGAGGAGGCCACCCATCCACAACAAGGAGAGCAGTGGACTGTTTATGGAGTGATTGTGATGAGCGCTGCACTGTGGCAGGCAGGTGCCCTGCGGTTTTGAATGTTTCGCTCCACCCTGTCGGGTGGGTGTTATTTCTTCCCATGGCAGGTGGAGATATGGAGACGGGAAAGGCGGAGCGATCTGCCCAGTCAGGACTTTGCTCCCTCTCTTTCCATGTGTGAGGTTGCCCCTGTGCTACACACACACACACACTGTGGAACAGGAAGCACCCCATGGGTGCTCTAGGAATGCTGGCAAAGCCCAAAGAGCTCGCCTGGAGATCAGCACAGCCTGGAGATGAGGCATGAGCTGGCGTGGAGAGGATGGGCAGGGTTCAGACAGCAGAAGAGACATTTCTACTGTCTGAGCATCAGGCACCTTGCCATTCTGTCCACAATGGGAAGGCCGGAAGGGAATTGCCGAGCAGGAAGAGAATCGCCTTCTCATTGTAGACAGAATGACAAGATCCAAAGAGAGTTGGGAGAATGTGGGCCATCATTACAGAATGGCACGTGGCCTGGAGTCCACCTTGCATGCAGGGAAAGAGCAGAGAGCAAGATACAGAGCCCTCAGGGCCACTCTGCACAGTTCAGGTGCCCTTTGGGGAGCCTGTGTTCTGGAGAGGGCAGATCACCCTGCATGCATCCATGCTGTACAGGTTTATAAGATCCAAACATGGCTCCTTTCTGCAGCGGCACCAGCCCCTGAGGTGGCTGAGACCCCAGGTCCCAATTCCTGCTGCCGTGCCCTTTGCTTGATAGATCACTCTCCACGGAGCTTCCCACGGAGCCCACCATCTCGCCTGACCCAGGACTTCACACTTGCTCTTCCTCCTTCCCGGAATGTTCTTTCCCTGAATCTTAACACAGCTGGAACCTCTCATCTTTCCCCTCCTCAGACATGACTGGCCTGCCCACCCCCACCTAAAGCACGTACTTTGTGTCACAGCAACCTTTTTAAGTTTACCTGTGTCTCAGCTAATGATCATCTCACTATTGTTTTAACTTGTATTCCTGGATGCCTGGGGATGCTGCCCAGCCATGCATGTGTTTATTGGCTGCCTGGAACTCCTCCACCATGGCTTGCCTGTTGACAGTCTTTGCCCGTTTTAATGTTGGGTTGTCTTTTTCTTATGACTTGCAGAATTTCTTCATGTATTATGAAAAGTATTACTATATCTTATAATCACCAGTCTCCTCCCCTAATAGCTATTTCTTTTATTTATGATGCCTTTTGTCTGTGGTCACCAGCCATACAGAAGTTATAGTTAGATACAGTCAACTGTAATAACCTTTTCCCATGTGATTTCTGCTTTGGTCTTGTTTAAGAAATCCTTTCCGATGTGGTATGTTGAAGGTGGCCTATCATTTCTTCCAGTGTGGTATGCTGAAGGTTTATTTTCCATGGTTGGTTTCAAATCCACTTAGGGCTTATTTCTGTACATGAGGTGAGCATCTATTGTATTTTCTTTCCATATGGCTGGACAGTTGTCCCTGCACAATTTATTGAATGGTCCCACAGATTTGTAATGCCTTCCATATCAGTTAAGATAAAGATCTACTGTGAGAAACACAAAGCCCCAAGATAAATGGCTGAAACTAGATAGAAGTGTATTTCTCGCTCATGTGTGAATCTGGGGCAGCCTTTCTTGGGCCAGTCTGCTGGCTCTGCCAGGAATCCAAGCTCCTTAATCCCTAGGGCATGACTGGAGCCTTCATGGTCCAAGATGAAGTTCCCACCAACCCCTGAGTTTCCAGGTAGCATGATGAAGAGAAAGAGGGAAGGAGGGTCAAGGACAGGTATCAGTTGTATGTATTCTAAGCCACTGTCCAGCATTTCTGCTTCTTCTTTTAGCCAGACTTTTTTTTTTTTTTTTGCAAAGGATTTGGAAATTCTAAGTAGCCCGTTCTCAGACTTAGAGTGGATATCCAGCAGTCTCTACCACATCTTCCGTATCTTATGCCAAAGTTATATATATGCAAATATATATTTCTGGATTTTTAATTCTGTTCTGCATATCTAGTTGCCTATTCAAATACGATAGCCCTTAATTACCATGGATACATCTTGACAGATAGAGCAATCTATCTATAGACAGTGATGTGTCTTAGATATTTGTCCCACCCAAATCTTATGTTGAAATGTAACCCCCAATGTTAGAGATGGGGCCTGGTAGGAGGTGTTTGGGTCATGGGGGTGGATCCTTTATGGCTTGATGAGTTCTTTGAGATCTGGTTATTTAAAAGTGTGTGGTACCTTCCCCCTGCCTCACTCTCTTGCTCTCTCCCTTGCCACGTGAGACGCCTGCTTCCCTTCGCCTTCTGCCATGATGAAAGCTTCTTGAGGCCTCCGCAGAAGCCGAGCAGATGCCAGCACCATGCTTCCTGTAAAGCCTGCAGAACCATGAGCCAATTAAACTTCTTTTCTTTATAAATTACCCAGCCTCAAGTGTTTCTTTATAGCAGAGCAAGAATGACCTAACATAGATAGAATGGTGGAGATGAGCATCCACCACTTTCTGTCTTCTCCCCCGCATCTTCCTGGTTCTCCTTTTCCTCTTCCGTATGAATTTTAGTGAGAATTGGTGTATCAAGTACGATAGCACTTTTGATTGTGAATTTTATTGAATTTCATTGAAATTATAGATACATTTGGGGAAGTGTTGACTTATTTATGGTATTACTCCTTCTACCTATGAACACAGTAAATCGCTTCATTTATTCAGTCTTCTTTTATGCCCTTCAATAATATTTTATAACTCTCTTTTCTAGCTCATCTTTCCTTAGATTTATTCCTGGGTAACTTACAGTTTTTGTGGTTTGGGTAAATCTCTTTTTTTTTTTTCTATTACACTTTTGGAAGGGCTTTTCTTAACATACAGAACGACTTCTGATTTTTGTATACTGATTTTTAATCTAGATTCACTTCCTAGTTTTAATAGGTAGTAGAATGTCTTTGAAATTTCTCTGTTGACAGTCTATTCATCTGCAAACAACGGCATTTTGCCTTTTCATCCCAATCCACATTCTGTCAGTTCTGTTCCTTACATTGAATTGGCCAGCACTCGAAGAAAAGTATCAGGAAGGCACTATGATAGCAGTATTCTAGAAAGTTCCTGATGTCATTATCGTTTCGTGACTCTAAAGTTTCGTCATGAAACTCAGTGTTTGCTTTTTCTCCTTCTCCTCGGCACCTTTTCCCCTCCCCTTACTCCTCCTCTTCCTTTGGTGTTACGCTTTATCAAATAAAGGATGTCTTTGTCTTTTCTCTCTCGTTTTGGATTTCCTAGGAGGTTTCTGGTTTGTCAGTATTCTGTTTTGTTTGCTTCTCTTACCGGCGGCAAATCTGTACAGTTCTGCAACAACCTCAATTCTTGCCTCCTCAGAAGAAAGAATTTGACTGAGGGACATAAGGCAGAGGGAGAAACTGAGGCAAGTTTTAGAGCAGGAGTGAAAGTTTATTAAAAAGCTTTACAGCAGGAATGAAAGGAAGGAAAGTACACCTGGAAGAGGGCCAAGCGGGTGACTTGAAAGATCAAGTGCGTGGTCTGACGTTTTGACTTGGGGTTTTATATGTCAGCACGCATCCAGGGTCTTGCGTCCCTTCTCCACTGACTCTTCCCTTGGAGTGGGCTGTGCACATGCGCAGTGGCCTGCCAGCACTCGGGAGAGGAGCATGCACAGTGTGTTTACAGGAGTTGTGCGCATGCTCGCTTGAGGCATTTCTCTCTTACCAGCGCAATGTCTCTAGGAGGTCATGCACCGGTTAAACTCTTCCATTATGCCTCTTACTGGGCATGCTCGAGCCCACTGGCCCAACTCCTGAGATCCCATCTGGAAGCTGCTGATCACCAGTTTCAAGTGTTTCTGTTTATTGGGAGACTGCCTTCCTCTGGCACTGGCAGTGACCAATTATTATTTTAGAGAGACAGTTAAAAACCGCCTGACCGCCACCTGATGAATATCAGGAATGTGGCCTGACATTCCTGGTGTGTGTGGTGGGGGGTACGAAGGGAGCTCTCTCCTACGCGGCTCATGTCTGACTAGTTGGATTCTGCAGAGTGGAAGTGGGAAACTCCTTCTGACCCTGGCCACCTGTCTCCATGTGAAGGCAGATCCATTTGAGTGACAGTCCGAAGCAATACCTCAACTGCCTCTCACTTCCCAAGACAAATAAACCCACTTGACCTTGATGTGCTTTTTGTGAATACATTGTGAGACTGGACTTCCAGAAATTTTATTTAGAATTTTTGCATCTATATTCTTTGGGAGGTAGGCCTATAATTTTCATTTCTCATAATGTCCTTGCTCAGTTTTGATATCAAATTATACTGGCATCAGAAAATGAGTCAGGTATTTTATTTGCTTCATCTATTCTGGAACAATTTGTATAAGAAGACAATTTTCTATTTCTTGAAGCTTTTGTGAAACTCTCCTTGAAAAATCACCAGAATCTAGTGTCTGAATGATTTTTATAAATTTTATCTAAAAACCATTTCTTCTAGGTGTTCAAATTTATTGTCAAAAAGTTGTCCATGATAGTCCTATGATTTTTAACCTTCCTTTTGCACCTCTTTTTATGCTCCTAGTGATGCCTTGTGCCTGCTTTTTTCACCATAATCTGTCCACTCAGTTGACTATTTTTTTTTCATTAGTTTCCAAAGAAATATCTTTGGTTTTATCAGTCAGCCATATTTTGTTTGCCTTTTCTGTTTTCTTAATTTCTGCTGTTAGCTACTGTTGATTTTCTTTTCCTTCTTATAGGCTATCTCTCTCTTATTTTAGTAGGTTCTCGAATTGAATGATTAGCTCATTTATTTTATAACATTTTTAAATGCATTAAAAACTACAAATTTGCTTAAAGAATTGCTTTAGCTATGTCTTATGAGTTCTGACATAAAGTGGGATTTCTTCCAATCCTAAATATTTTGTTATTGCTACTATGATTTTTCTTTAATCTGTAAATTATATTATATGTAGTTTTAGTACATCTTTCTATATATATTTGTTATAAATGTTTGTCTGCTTTTAGCATTACTCTTTTAAATGGCATATAGGAGGATTTTTAAGTTATCTAATTAGTCTCTATCTGTGATAGGTAATATTGTCACATTTATTGTAAGTATTGGTATATTTATCTCTGTCTATTTTTGTTTTTTATAGATACTAGCTTCTATTTTCTCTATGTCTTGACTTGTTGTTTTTGATACAGCTTTTCTTATATCTTTTTTCCCACCAATTTGGAAGTTATTATATCTCTCCATATATTTTAGCTGGTACACTGAAGTTGTTAACATAATAACTATTTTTCTAACAAAGTCTAAAGTTATTTGACGTTTCTCTCCTTTTCCAGTTTTCCCCACCCTACATTCTTGTTTTACATTTTAATTCAATATTCTTAAATACAAATTTCCAATTAATGGTTAAACACATTCAGCAAAGTACTTTTATTATTATTATTTTTTGCTCAGTATTATCTCTAGCAGACCACTCCTTCCCCTTTGGTTCACTTTTCTTCTTGTTAGAATATATCCCTCAGTAGCTTTCTCTGCACCCATCTGAGGGTGGTAAATCATGTTTTCTTCCAGTTCATATTCTAAAAATACCTTGGCCTCTTTTGCCCTCACTCTTGAACAGTGGTTTCACAGGGTACATCGAATATAGCATTTGCAGTTAGTTATCTTGACACTCTGAGGCTATGTATTCATTGTCTTCTAGCATCTACTGTCACTGAGGAGACATTTGTTGCCAGTCTCATGGTCATTCTTTTGTCATAATATCTCTTTTCTTTTGGGTACCTCTAAATATTTTATTTCATCTTTCTGCACTGTGATAATGTTTCATCCTAATTCATGTATATTTATATATATATATATATATTCATGTATATATTTATCCTGCTCAGCACTCCAAGTGTTTCATTAGCGGAAAGTTCCCACTTTTTCATTGAATCTAGAAAATTTCTAGCCATGCTTACTTCAGCTATTGTTTATTTGCCATTCCCCTTGTTTTCTCCTTCCTGTGTGGCAGAATCTCAATTTCTTTTCCATATCTCTTAACTTATCTCTCATGCCTTAAGATTTTTTCTCTGTGTGCTGCATTTAGAAGGAGCTTCACAATACTATCTTCCAGTTTACAAATCTTTCTCTGACCAGGTTCATATCCATTTGTAATTTTAAAAAGTTCCAGCCTGAGCACAGTGGCTCATGCCTGCAATCCCACCACTTTGGGAGGTCGAGATGTGTGGATCACTTGAATCCAGGAGTTTGAGACAAACCTGGGCAACATGGAAAAATCCCATCTCTACAAAAAATACAAAAATTAGCTGGTTGTGGTGGCACACACCTATAGTCCCAGTTACTAGGGAGGCTGAGGTGGGAGGATCACCTGAGCCTGGGAAGTTGAGGCTGTAGTGAACTGTGATCAGGCCCCTGCACTCCAGCCACCTGGATGACAGAGTGAGACCCTATATCAAAACAATAAATAAATAAATAACGACTATATGTTTTACTTCAAGAATCTTGAATTGAGCTTTAAAAAGTGATCTGTTTTTAATTCATATCTAAGTCATAATCTTTTCTTATTTTTCATATATTTCTTTCTTTACATCTTTGAGACCTTTAGACCTTTGAGACCATAGGGTATTCTGTAGACATCTCGAGGTTTCCTGTTGTTTGCATTTCATTGGTGATGAATGTCTTAACTGACAATTGTCACTTTAGTGTAAATCTTCTTCATGCTGATCAGAACCTTCTATTGAGTGGGTTTCTCTCTCCCTTCTGCCCTCCACCCAACCCCATTTGGTGGTTACACAGGTGCCTTTTCTCTGCCCCTGAGAATACTGGTCAGAACCACATTGTATCGGAGGCCACTGCTCCAGCCTGTCAAGATCCTGGGGAGAGCACAGGTGGAGTCATAGGGCAACTGGCAGCTTAGCCCAAGTCTGGACCACGTGGCTGCTCTGCTTCCATTGGGACTGGCTCTCCCCGGTCTCCTTTCACTCACTCCAGGTTTCATACATGAATCTGGCTGGGGTCTTTTGCCATGTGGGGTGCCTGGGTCCCTGTAATTTTCAGGAGCCAGATCCCTGCCACTTCCAATAGACTCTTGCCCTGAAGCCCCGCATGTCCACAGCTCCGCCTCCTCCTAACACGTGCCTCTATTGCAGGTACACGGAGTGCCTTCTTTTCGTTTAGAGCATTGGTAAGTACCTAAGTATAAATTTGATTGACCTTTGCTGTGTTGGAGAAGAGAGGACAGTTCCAAGTTTGAACTCAGTTGTAAAGTTTCCTAGCAGTCCAGCCCCACATCCCCCCAGCGCCTGGCTCACTGGAGGTGTCTCTGAGTAGGAATGAATGAAGCAGAGTTGGTTCCTCCAATCTTATGTATTTTAGTATTTTAGGGTACTAAGAGTCTTCTCCCTCTGAAGTTATAGAGAGGGAGCTTTCCAGTGCAAGGAAGACCCAGGGCATAGTGTGTTCCTGTAACCCCAAGGCCACCAGGAGTCCACAACCAGGCTCCTTATCCAGTGGGGGGATTGGAGCCTGCAGGAGAAGGAGGCAGGACCCATCAGAGGCCTGATGGAAACAGGGTCCCCAGCACAGCTGTGTTGGGGGCAAAAGCCATGAAGGGAGATAATGAGGCTGCTCTTGGATGGGCTGGTGATATCTTCTTTCCTAATGAGATATTAAAAGAAGCTATGGCAGACACAGACTCCACCGATTTGGGAAAAGATGATCAATGAATTCCCATCTTCAAGCGCACTTATTAGCTGCTGCCTGACATGACAGACTGAAAAACCTGGAGGTGAAATTAGTGGTGTCAGTGTGTCATGACCCAGCTCAGTCTGAGTGGATATGCGTGTGTGTGAAAGAGAGAGAGAGAGCATTTTCTTAAATAACTAAAATTCACTGACAGGTGGTTCCACATTAGAAGCCTCCTATATAGCTGTTCCGGCTGCAGCTGCCCAAGTCTGCCTGGGCCTACTGCATGAGGTCATGAGTCTTAATAAAGCCACTGACCCACACATTTGGAATTGTACTGACTTTTCACAACTAACAGCCAACACATTGCCAAGAAGCAATTCAATTGTTGAGGATATCACATCATGCCAGGGAAAGAGACATAGAATTCAGAAAGCCTGGGATATTGCAGGTAATTACTAAAGCATGTAGTTTATAGATCAATTTGCTCCATCTACTCAAATCCAAATAGTCTAGGACCTCAACTGCATGAAAATCTTTGTAAATATTTGTGTTAAAAGCCCCTTGGTAAACATTCCCTGTGGTGCATTTGGAGCACAGGCAATAAAAGATGTTTTGTTTCAGTGCCTTCTTCCCATGATTTAAAAAGGAAATGGGAGAACTGTGCAGTCACACTGCCATCCCGCATCCACGCAGAATCTGCTCAGCCACGGTGGAGCATCTATTGGTGCACCGGAGGGGGGTAGCAGGGGCCCCAACACACAATGCAATTTATATCAAAGCAAGGAATGGCCAAGTTTTCTCTTTCTAAAAATTCAGTTGCTTTAATTTCATGTGTAATGTGGCA
This sequence comes from Symphalangus syndactylus, assembly GCF_028878055.3. NCBI lineage: Eukaryota > Metazoa > Chordata > Mammalia > Primates > Hylobatidae > Symphalangus > Symphalangus syndactylus. The sequence goes on along the minus strand of NC_072444.2, from coordinate 32,510,229 downwards.
CAGACCCTATCCTATAAAGAGAGCATGAAAAATTGAGCAGCGTTAGACTGCACTGAGGTGATAACCTTGATTAAAAAAAACAAAAAGGGTACCTGTAATCCCAGCACTTTGGGAGGCCGATGAGGGTGGATCACAGGAGGTCCGGAGTTCAAGACCATCCTGGGCAATTTGGGGAAAACCTGTCTCTATGAAAGATACAAAAATTAGGTGGATGTTGTGGTGCATGCTTTTAATTCTAGCTGCTTGGGAGGCTGAGGCTGGAGGATCACTTAAACCTGGGAGACAGAGGTTTCAGTGAGCCAAGATCACGCCACTGAACTCTAGCCTGGGTGTCAGAGCAAGACTCAGTCTCAAAAACAAGCAAAAAAATTAAAAAATAAATAAAAAGAGGTAGACGCGAAAGTGCAGTTACAGTGACCAATAGTCATCCATGTTCACGTCTCTTTAAAAATTCGTATTATAAAAATGTGTGTATGTATATGGCCTCTACTGAATTCAAAAGACCTGACATTGATAATGCATTTCATAATGAATATAATTTAATGATGTGATGAACATAATGTATCCCTAATAATCTCATGATGCTTTCTTTCCCTCAGCAAATAATTTTAAGCTTAGGTCATGTGTTTTAAACTGTGTTGGAGGCAGGGGCATTGAGGAGAACGTGCAGGAAGAGCTCTCTAACCACACTTAATTTTCATTCCAGTGAGGGGGCTGGTGGCTTCAAGAAACAAGTCAACAAAGGAGTTATTTCAGATTGTGATCATTGCTAGGGAATAATCACAAAGGGGCCAGGAGGTGACAGGTGTGTGCATGGGGTGAGGCAGCTCTGAACCCTTCTCTTCCCCATGGCAGGTTCTCCCCATTCTCTCTCTCTCATTATCACCCATTCTTCATTCATGAGGCTTATTATCATTCTGTCTTCATGAACCCCATGTGGATAGGGGCTTTATCCATCTCCTTTGCTTGGTCATCTCTGGGTCCAACATCCAGCCTGCCTGTGGCCGTTAATACCCTGCATGAAGGGATTGGTCTACAAACAGAAACTTTGGCTGCCTGTCTTGTCTCATGATGACTCTGGAATTATCGTAATCCCATTCTTTTTAATTATTTCCACCATTCTGCTGTATGCAGTTTATGTTACAATTATACGTTGGCGACTAAATCTTTAATTGTCCTCTACTCATTTCATGGATCACTAGGAACCTTTTTCCCCCCAATTAAATTACTTCTCAAGGGCAGGAATATGTCTTCAATTTCTTTATTACTCCTCACCATCAACGCATTTGAGCACTAATGTCTGGGCCGAGCCCAGTGCTCCATCCATACTTGCCGACATTGTAGAATGTGTATTATTCCCTGTGCAGTCAGTGGGGCTCTGCCTCTGGAAGAGAGAGGAAGCTTGGATAATTGAAATATCCCCATCTCAGACATTACCGACTGAGGTTAGGTAAGGGCAAGTCAGACTGACTTTCATATCTTGGGGTTTTATTTCCTGCTGTTTCTTGTACGTATTCTTTCAGAAAACCTTAAGAAGGAAAAGTCTGGGCCATGGAGAAAACAGGGAGGTTAAGAAAGATTCTCAAATGTTTTTCTTTAAAAGTCAAGAGGTTGCTCTAATCAGTTTCAAGAAACAGCAACAACAGAACCCAAAGGCCATGATGAATCTGTTATGTCCTCTCTCTCTTTTCCTTCCTCCTCCTTCCTTCCCTCCCACTCTCCTTCTTTTGGACACAGTCAGCTCCAAATGGAATTAACAAGGAAAATGATGTTTAGGTGGGTTCCACAAACACTGATGAGCTGATCACCACGAATGTGCTGGAAATACAGGATGCATAAGGCCTCTAAGAATTTGTGCCTGTTGGACTCGGCAAGTGGACGAGGTGTGTGTTAAAGGAGGAACAATCTTAGTAGCTGCAAGTGAGATGGAGAACACAGTATTTGGATGGAGTGGGATGAGCCACTTAAACATGGCGGGTTGGGATTCAAGCACAGAGAGCCCTTGGGTTCTCCACCAGGACACAGGCATCTTCTTGCTCCTCTTGTCCCCTCCTTCAGGCAAAATTGTTCCCTTTCTTCATGCTCTGCCCTGCCACAGACCTTTCTCTAACACCCAAAAATGACTAGTCTTGCCTTTAGCCTTTTTTAGTCCTTATCACGCAACAAAAGATTGGCTGCTATTTTGTCTCCTCTTAATTCAGAGTGAGGCAGTGTGGCCTATCAGTGTAGATCAATAAGACATGGCCTTGACATTTACCAGCTATTACATCTTGGCTGAGTTACTCAATGTCTTCTGACTTCCATTTCCCCTTCTGCTAAAGGGAAGCAGTAATTACCACCCACTGGGTGAGAAAGAAGATCCAATGGGTTACGGTTGGCAAAGCGTCTTGCAGATTAGAGAGGGCTCTCTGAATGTTAGCTAGTTATCATGACTGTGGGTTGGTTTCTATCACCAAGGAGTCTAAAACGTAGTTATAGAGGCGGAGTTCTATTTTGTGCTCCCTTTCTGTTCTAATGAGTCTGCACTATTAGGAGAACAGAAAAGGTGGTCATTTTTTGATAGATGAGTATAGGATATGAATCTATTCCACAAACATTTATTAACCAAACGCCTGCTACAGAGGACCTCTGTTTGACCCTGCATGAGGAAGACAGCATCTCAATATAGTCACTTTCTTTTTCCCATTTTGTCTGATGATATTTGTGGTTGGCAGAATAATGCTCCCCCAAATATGTCTATGTCCTAATTCTTGGAACCTGACATATGTGACCTTACATAGCAAAGGAGAATGAAGATTGCAGATAGAGTTACGGTTGTTCAGCTGACCTTGAGCTGGGGAGAAGATCCTGAATGACCCACGTTGGCCCAATGTAATCTTTAGTGGATTTAAAAGTGGAAGAGGAAATCAGAAGAAAGAGTCAGAGAGAGAAAGAAGCATGAGAAAGACTTGGCTCAATGTTGCTGGTTTTAAAGATAGAGGGGGCCACTAGCTCAGGAATGTTGGAGACCCCCAGAAGCTGGAAAGGGCAAAGAGGTAGAGTCTCCCCTTTTGTCTCCAGAGGAATGCAGCCCCGCTGCTGCTGATGCAGGATGTTTTACTTCTTTGCTTAGCTAGCTACGGGCTCTTGCCTCACAACCAGGAAGAATTAGGCACACAGACAGTCAAAGACTGAGTGGAATAGACTTTATTAAGCTAAAAGAAAGCTCACAGCAAAGAGAGGAGGTTCAAAAAGCAGGTTCTCAGTTGCCCCCTTCCCAACTGAATACCAGGGTGTGTGTGTGTGTGTGTGTGTGTGTGTGTGTGTGTGTGTGTATGTATAAGTCATGAATTCCTGGTGGCTCCACCCCACTACCCCCGTGTGCATGCGGGCCCTTAGTCCACTGTGTGCCCCACTGTGCAAGTTCCTTTATCTGCACAAAACCTCAGGTATAACCACCTGTGGGACAGGTCAGAGGTTCTCTGGGGACCCTTCCCTTAATGTCTGCCTAAAGCAAGCTGGCTAATTCCTTTCACTGCCACCTTGATTTCATCCCAGAAAGACCCATTTCAGACTTTGATCTTCAGAACAATGTGATAATAAACTTGGGCTATTTTCACTACAGGTTTGCAGTAATTTATTATAGGACTGATAGGAAAAAAACACAATACTCATCATGCTCTTCTTTTCAACATTTATTTCATTCAGCCAATGTGTATTGAGTGCTTACTTTGTATCAGCCATGGATAAGTACTCAATATGAAATGATGGCCGGGGACCAGATATGATTGGTCCCTGCCCTCATGGAGCTTACAGTCTAGCTGAGAATACAATGTTAATCAAATGGCGGGGGAGATTGCCAATTGTCATGAGGGCTGAACAGTATGGTTACATGGCTCATGTCTTCTATGATCCCAGGCAATTTAGCAATGTTTCAGAAAATCACCCTGAGCCCACCCTGCCGGCCCTCATCCAGCCACTTCCTCTTCCAAGGATCAGAGAAAGGCAGGGACATAGCTGGCAGCAGAGGCCACCTTGTCCCCAAAGTGCTGGGGGACCTGTTCATAGGAGTGAAGCACTTGACCAACTGCCCTTGACATTCTACCTCTGACCATTTCGAGGCCAGCTGGGTTGGCCAGGCTGCCTCCTTCTTTTTTTTTTTTCTGCACTGTCAACCAATAGAAAAGACATCAGAGACATTTAAGAAGCACAACTAATCAGTTAAGCATTCAATTAATTAGGCAATCATTTTTCTGCACTTGATTTTCATTACAGTGAGTTTATTTTCGTTTCTTGTGTAGGAAAAAACAGGTGCTCACATTTAGCTTCATCAGCTTCCTGTTGCTGTTGGATTCATGTATTATTTTAAAAACAGGTTTATTTTAGGGGAAAATGTGACCTGGGAAAACCCACCCGTATTTACTCCCCAGGGTTGCTGCTTTTGTTGTGGTGTTGGTGGTTGTTCCCCCTGCCCCCAACACTGGGACGGTTTAAAAACATAAGTGAAGCTGTATCACATTCCACACACCATTGCTGAAGGCTTTGTCCCTTCTCACAAGTTACGCCTTTTCCTTTCTCAGAGAGGAAAGAGGCCTAAATTCACATTTACTAGGAGCCTCTGAAACAGGTTAGCCCCAACGTAGGTGGTGGTTAACATTATTTCCTAAAAGGCAACTCTGTTCACTCACTGACAGTTTCTAGGCCCCTCCCAGGGGGCTCAGAACTGCTATAAACCCAGACCCAGTGGCATAAGGCTGGACGTGAGCCCAGGTGCAAACCCAGAATCATGACCCGCATACACACGGTTCTCACTGCTTCCAGGATCAAATCCCCCATTCCGAGGCTCGCAGATCCCAGGATGAAAATGCTGCTGCCTGAGTTGGAATTGTCCTCATGGTGCAAATAGCAGACTTAACGACATTCATGTTAATTACTTTTCCTGAGTGTCATTCTAAAGGAAAGAAATATACCAGTCTGCTTTCCGTTTTCAGATGATGTTGGCGGTCTTGTCCTCCAGCCCAACTGCACTTGTGAGGTCTTTAAAGCACAAGTGAAGATAGTTAAGCTGCCCCTCCCCATCTCTCCCTCTCTTGTCTATTTTTCCTTTGTTTGTGATACGAAGGGTTAATGTAAAAATAGATGTTCTCCAGGCATCATAGAGTTCCTCTTTAGGTTCCCATGGAAACCGAGCAGCGCAAGTACGTGAAGAATTTTTTTAAGTTAGCCCAAGATTTTATCCTCCAAAGATTTAGGGTCATTCTGCCTTATGGTTTGGGGAAATTTTTTTAAAGATTTTTTTAAAGTAATTAATAAAATATCTTCACCTGCCTTCCATCCTCCCCAACCTACTCACAGAGCATTCTTTTATTTAAGGTGTCCAACACAAAGGTTATTTTGTGACATTTTGAATAATGCAACCCCTTAAGGGTATTTTTTTAAAGTTCTTTTGCAACAAACTTCCTTCTCCCCAACCTCAGAAGAAGGAAACACAAGAGATATTTATTTCCTTCCATTTAAGGTGATTTGGAATTGCTGCTGGGGTTAGATTATGGGAAATTGTCCACCAAGGAAACAAACTTGGTCACTATCCCTGAACTGCAGTGATGAGACCCAATGGGGACACACAAGACAAACAAAATACTGAGAAACCTGAGGTTCTCACTCTGCCCACGGAGGGAGCTCCGAGTTGCAGCTGCCTCTTTCTGCTCCTTTTCAGTTCAGATAAATTGCACTTGGCCAACGGAAATGTCCTAAGGGCATTGCAGCTGCAGCTGGAGAATGAAGAAGACATATAATTAGGGCTTTTGTCACTGTCACTTGATTTCATTAAAGGGCATTAGTTCTCAGCGAGATGTATGGGGTTGGAGAGGACAGGAGCCAGCAGCTCCCAGTGCAGCAGGAAGGCCGGCCCAGGGGAGTACCTAGGGCATCATTTCTGCTGCCACATGCTTGGGCTGCCCCACCCAGCTGTGCCCTGCTCCGCCGTGCCCTGTTCCATCTCCCTCGCCAGGCCTGAGACTGGCCCCCAGTGTGCTGTGACTCCTGAGGTCTCTCAGCTGTCCCTCATCCCCCAGGAGAATTGCTCTCCACTGCAGAAGCTGCCTGATGGGGAGGCTGACCCCTCTCCAGGACTGACTGATCCAGATACAAAGGGTCCCCTTGCAGCAATGGTGGAGCACCCTGTACAGCAGTTTGGGCTCTGGGCTCTCCTTTGAGATCAGGCCAAGGCCTGAGTCATCCTGGCTTGAGGTGGGATGAAGGTCTCCTCCACCTCCAGGTTCCTTCCTTCCCTCCTTTATAGGTTTATCCTGACAGTAACCTCTCCCCAGGTCGGAAGAGCTCTCAGGCTCTGTTTCTAGGGAGGCTGGCCTGCTGACAATGCTCCTAGCTGGATTTTGTAAGGTAAAGATACCCTTTTATATGGGTTGAGTTATGTCCCCTTAAAAGATGTCAAAATCCTGACCGCTAATATCTGAGAACGTGACCCTATTGGAAATCGAGTCTTTGCAGATCATCAAGTTGACAAGAGGTCACTGAGGTAGGCCTTACTCCAATAAGAAATGTCAAAGGTCAATGTCAAAGGACAAATCAAGTGTGTAAGTTCAATGCCAAAGGACAAATCAGATGTGAAAGGTCCATTTCAAAGGTCATATCAAATGTATAAGGTCAATGCTAAAGGACAAATCAAATGTCAATGGTCAATGCCCAAGGACACAAGTGTGTTCCTGACAAGGTCTTTCTCATTGACCAAGCTTTTGTCTGTCTTGGCCATGCCCAGTTGCAGCCCAGTTGCAGCAGGAGCCCTGCTGAGTCCACAGTGAGAGTCCCTGTCCCCGGGTCTCCTCTTGGTGGTTCCATTCACCATCTCCTCATGGGCCTCCAGACTACAAATCCCAGGTGTCTTCATTGCATTTGGCATTGATCTCAGTCTCCCTCCTCCATTGCAGTGGTCTTGAATAAAGTCTTCCTTACTGTTTTAACAAGGGACAGGGTAATATTCATTGAACATCTTATACAAAGAGAAAACCTGGCACAGAAGTGGATACGCACTCAGAGGGAAAATGCCGAGTGACAATGAAGGCGGAGATCAGGTGATGCATCTGCAAGCTGAGCAACACCGGGAATTGCCAAAAACCACCAGGAGCTGGAGAGGCCTGGGACATACCCTCCCACAGAGCCTCAAGGGAGCCAGCCCTGCCCACGCCTTGATCTTTGACGTCCGACCTCAAGAACCATGAGAGAACCCATTTCTGTTGGTGAAGGCTCCCAGTCTGTGGTCCCCTGTCCTGGCAGCCCTGGGAACCTGACCCCTGGTCCCTCTGCATCCCTGGCATCACCCTGCCTCCCCCTCTTTTTCTCCAGTGAATCCGACACACTCTCAGTGAGACAGCCAGGTGGCAAGGGGTCCTCAGAGAAACTCCAGCCGGCCTGCTCGCTGGGAATGCACACTGGACTGGAGCCACAGAAGTTCGCGCTGTTTGCAGCAGGGAGGAGCCTGGCCACTCCTCCTCCTGGTTGGAACATGGGATTTATTTTGTGAGGCAGGAAGCCTATACTGGGGAGACTCTTGTTCTGCTGAGTCCCTGTTCCCCCTTTATTTTCCTTTTTGCCCAATAAATCCTATTATTCTCAGTCTTCAAATTGTCTGTGAGCCTAATCTTTCATGGTCATGTGACAAGGACCCCGTCATTAGCTGAGCTAAGGAAAAGTTCTGTGCCATCAAAAGGCTGAGTCCCAGGTCCTTTGTTCCAAGAGCTGAGCTTCCTCATGGGATGTGGGGAGGCGGTCAGTACAGGTGATCAGGAGGACTGAGGCTGTTGGAGGGGGACCCCAGAGGGAGGCATCAGGGGTTGCATCCAGAACTGGGCCAACTGGGCATCCTTCTGAGGCAGGTTTCTCTCCATGAGCATGGCATGGCCCTTCCACATAGCTGTCACAAGCTAGGAGGCTCACATGCTCTTGGGACTCTCGGGACATCATGGGTCCCTGAGGGTGGTGCAGGCTGAGGGTGCACTCCCCCGCCGGCCTGGCACAATAACAGTAGCATTAACATGCTTCTCCAGACCAAAGAGGCTGCTCTCAGTGTAATAAATGATGGCAGGGACTTCGAAATGTGCTTTTCCAGTGAACAACAATGTTCAGCCACATGTAGTCATCAGGCACACTAATTGGCTCCAGAAAGTGTTATGTTGTGAATTAAGATGACTGACGGGGAAATGTCAGTTTTATTAACATTCTTCCTTCGGATGATAGTTTTATGTCTATAAGGATGAATTACAAAGGACTTAATGAAGGCGTCAGTCCAGAATGATGGGGTCCTTTTAGCAAATCCTGCTTCCTTCCCTCGCTCTGTGTGTGGAGGTTAGATCTCTGCGTGGGGTATGGTTTCCACGTGCTGGACATGATTGGGCAAAAAGTCAACAAAACAGGCTGCTTGGCTTCAGGCTGACTGTGTAAAAGCCTCACCGGCTCAAGGAGGGATCGTCCTGGGCCCGGCGGCAGCAAATGAAATAGCGGCAGCGTTGCCATGGAAGATGGTTCGGCGGCACCCAGACATCAGCAGTGGGGCTGATGGGACTCACATCCACCCCATCACGACTTCATCTCCCAGGAGAGTGTCCTCTGGAGCTGGGAAGGTTCTTCCTTTGCTTCAGTCCCCGTTTCCTGCTCGTGTTCTGCCCAGGAGCCTGTGCACAGGGCCCGTTGCCTCTCTCCAGCCCCTTGTGATGACTCCTCTCTGGGAAGCCCCCCACTTCCCGCACATTCCTCTCTAGAAATTCCTTCTCTCTGCAGCAATCTGGTCATGTTTTCAAAAGGTGAGGTGCATTTTCAATTCTCAGCTCTCACCTAAGCTTTTGGCAGCTTTCTGGTCCCCCTAAAAATGGCATCCAAAAATGGCATCCAAGGCCTCATCCTAGCCTACAGCCCCGCCCCCTTTCCGCCTGTGCCTCCTCCCACGGCCCCACCCACTTCCCTGCTGTGCCTCCTCCCACGGTCTGCCCCTTCCTGTGCTGTGTCTCCTCCCACGGCCCTGCCCCTTCCCTTGCTGGGTCTCCTCCCACAGCCCCGCCCCCTTCCATGCTGTGCCTCCTCCCATGTCCCGCCTCTGAACTCTTGCCCTTGCTGTCCCCTCCCTGCTGGCATACTGTCCCCCTGGAAGCTTCCTTGCCCTCTCCCTTGTGTTGTGAGGTTTGAGTCAGGATGTCATTTATGAACACGCCTGCTCTGAGCTCCCTCCTTGAGCTCTCCCCACCTGGTTCCGTGTTCCCACCTTCAGATTAGCCACTGCTGAGATCTCCTGCATGGACTTCCTACTTATGGAGGATCTCACACAGGCTAGAAGGTTTCACGGGGAGGCCCTGGCTGCTCTGTCCAGGGTCTGGAGCAGGGCGGGTGCACAGCAAGGCAGCTCACTGCATGGTTATTTGTGGAATGCAACGACTTTGCTAAAGCCATGGCTGCAGACATACGATGCTCTAAACATGTTTGTTATAACAATGTAAACATGTTTCTTTAGGAAAGCTTATTTCTTAGGAAACCTCTTTCAGTTTCTGTGGCAACAACTCAGATATTCCTGAGGTCCAGAAATGTGGCTGCTCTGCACGCTGGTCACGGGCCTCTCCTCACCTGCCCCCAGGACAGGCGCATGGGCTCCATCTCTGGGCCTCCTGAAACATGAGATGTCGACTTGAGTGGCCTCTGACCCTGTGAGGCTGATGTCATCGCCCACCAGGCTGAAGTTCAGCCACGCACTGAACCTTTGTCAGGCCCTCAAATTCAAACTAAGACCAACCTGTCACTCTCCTTTCCAAAGCATGGGCCACTCATCATGATCAAATATCCCCTCTTCAGTCTACACACTGCTTGGCATTGCCTGTTTGACTGTGAGAGACTCTGTGTCTGTGTGCATGCAAGTGTGTGTGTATGTGAGCGTGTGTGACATTGTGTGTGAGAGTGTGAGTGTGTATGTGTGAATACAAGGAGGAGTGAGTGACTAAGAATGTGTGTGTGGGCGTTTATGTGTGTGAGACAGAGTGGTGAGAGACTGCAGAGGCTAAGTGTGGGTGTGTCTGTCTGAGTGTGTACGAGATGGGGAGTATGTGAAGTGTGTTGGTGTGTGAGTGTGTGTGAGTGTTAGAATGTGTGTGGGTGTCAGTGTGACAGTATGAGTGTGTATGAGTGCACGTATGAGTGTGAGAGTAAAATTGTGTGATGAGTGGGTTTGAGGTGGTGTGCAAGTGTGCAACAGATTGTGTGTACAAGATGCAACTGAGTTAGAGTGCGTATGTACATAAGTGTGTAAACATGTATATGATATCCATGCGTATATATATGGTGTGTGCCTAAATGTGCAGATGATATATAGTATACATATGTGATGCGTGTGTATAAACGTATGTGATATAGATGCATGTATATATTGTATATATGTGACCTGCGTATAAACATGTACGTGGTATAGATGCATATAAATATGTGATGTGTATGTATACACATGTATATGATTGTGTGTGTGTGTGTGTGTGTGTGTGTGTGTGTTGGGAGGGCCTGGCTAGTCAGGGTGTAGTTAAAACATCAGCTGGGCTCCTCCACCTACACAAAAACAAGGCAGTCAAAGGAGAACTTCACGTGGCTTGATGCCATTTCAATGAATGCAGAGTAGTGTTTATCTCTGGGCCAAATTCAGAGGCAGGGGATGGGTTTCAAGAGGGGCACACACATGCAAACACACACACATACACACATGCATACATACACACATGCACACACATACACATACACACATATGCACACATATACACTTGCATACATACATATACATATATACACACATGTATGTGCACATACATACATGCACATGTATACACACATACACTCATGCATGCACACATACATGCACATATATACACATACACATGCACATATATGCATAGATATACACATATTCACACACATACACATACACATATATACATGCACTCATGTATATGCACATATATACAGTATATACAGTTACATACACATACACACATACATATGCACACACATACATACATATACACATACAAACATATATACCTACAGACACATATGTCTATACACATATAAACATACATACACTGATGTGTACACATATATACACATATACATATGCATACATGTATACATATACACACATATACACATACACACAGGTGTATACACACATATATACACACATATATATATACATACATACACACAACACGGGAGTTTCACCCATATTGTTGATACTCTGGCTTTTAAGACAACTGCTGGTTTCATTGTTTTCTACTTTTGTATATATGGCATTTCACAGTAAAAGCAGTAATTGAGCTCTTGTTAACAAAATGAACTTTCCAGATTTTTCAATTTTAATTATTTTGAAAAAATCCAGCCCTTTTGTTGAAGGCACTTACAGGTGGCTTAGGTTCAGCTTCCTTTTTTACCCTCTGCTGGCTGTTTGTACTATGCAGAAATATCATAGTAGAAAGAGTATTTACTTTCTTTCGACTGCACCTTGACTATATTCAGGTTTCAGTAGAATCCACAATGCTAAGTTATCTAGGCTCAATGAGATGTGATCATTTCTGCTCCCTCTTGCACCCCGTCAGCAAAGAGCAGGGTCTGGGACCTCAGTTATGCAAAGTAGGGGCCTGGTGAAGACTGTGGGGCTTACAGACTGTGGCAGAGTCTCTTGACATACGCGTGGAAGAGAACTGGAGTTTTTTAGCGTAAGGCCCCCAGCTTTTAATTGCAGGAAGTCTCAGTGAAATAGTAGGAAAAAAATAACAACGATAAGAAACATATGTAGTCCCAGCTACTCGGAGAGGCTGAGGCAGGAGAATGGCGTGAACTCGGGAGGCGGAGCTTGCAGTGAGCTGAGATTGCGCCACTGCACTCCAGCCTGGGCGACAGAGAGAGACTCCATCTCAAAAAAAAAAGAAAAAGAAACACATATTTGGTCTCTGTCCTCAGTTCCTGGCACAGAGCTCCCCAAATCCTTGGAATTTCCTGAGTGGTAGGGGTGCTGTGAGAAATCTTTTGTTCAAACATTTAGTCTTTGACCTTGGTTCCTGACACAGACCTCGTAAATTCTTTAGCATTTCCCGGGTGACTGGAGCATCTTTCAGTTTAATAAGGTGACTCTTGAAGGCTCCTGGATGGGGACTGGTCATCAGAAAGATTGAACCAGGATTAGGAGCCTGGAACTTTCAGCCCCATTCCCTTCCTCTGGGAAGGAAAGAGGGGCTAGATATTGAGTCAGTAATCCATCATGCCTATGTGACGAAGTCTCCATGAAAACCCCTGAACTGTGGCGTTTGGAGAATTTCCAAATGGCCAAACATGTGGGTGCGCCTGTAGGGTGGAGCTCTGTAGAGAGAGCATGGAAGCCCCACACTCCATCCCCCATGCCTGGCCCTAAACACCTTCCATCTGGCTGCCCCTCTGTGCCCTTTGGGATCCCCTCTATTGGCATAAAATGCCAGTGAACGTAAGCGTGTGTTTTCCTGAGTTCTGTAAGCCATCCTAGCAAATTAATCGAGCCGGAGAAGGGGTTGTGGGAACCTCCAATTTGTAGTCAAGTCAGATAGAAGTTGTGGGCAAGCAGACTTGCAACTGGCATGTGAAGTGTGGGCAGCCTCTGGGACTGAGCCCTTCACCTGTGGGGTATGACGCTACCTCCAGGTAGGTAGCATGAGGATTAAATTGAACTGGAGGACACCCTGCTAGTGTCCCCTGGAGAAATGCTTGGCATGTGGGGGAAAAGCCCCACTGGTCTGGTGTTGGAAGTGAAGTATGGGTAGCGGTGAGTGAGAGCCTGACTGGAGTTTTGCTTCTGTTTGCTGCCCTGTGACCTCACACAGAGTCCCCGCAGAAGAGAGCCTGAGTTGGGTGCAGCATCAAGGGCTCAGGTGCATGGTTGATAAGCCTGTAGGAATGAGGAAATCCACACCTTCCCTGCTGTGCTCTAAATTTCTGTGCTTCTCAAAACCTCATATGTTGAAAGCCTCACCTCCAAGGGGATGGAATTAGGAGGTGGGGGTCTCTGGGAGGTGATTACATCATGGGGGCTGAGCTCTCATAAAGGAGATGAGTGTCCTTATAAAACAGACCCCCTGGCTAGGTGTGGTGGCTCACATCTGTAATCCCAGCACTTTGGGACGCCGAGGCAGGAGGATCACTGGAGCCCAGGAGTTCAAGACCAGCGTGGGCAATACAGCAAGACCCTGTCTCAAAAAAAAAAAAAAAAAAAAAAGAGAGACATGTAAGACCTGCCTTGCCTCTTCCACTGCGTGAAGACACAGCAAGAAGGTGCTGTCCATGAACCAGGAAATGGGTCCTCACCACCACTGAATTTGCCAGTGCCTTGCTCTTGACCTTCCCAGCTTCCACAAGTGTGAGAAATACACATTTTTGTCATTTATAAGACACTAAGTTTATGACATTTTGCTCTAGCAGCCCGAACAGACTCAGACCTTCCACCACGCATTTTTCTTAAGGAGGTGAATGTAGTCTTTGCCCTTTGAGCTGGCAGCCCTAGTTTGAGGGTGATGGACTCCCATAGACAGCACATCACCCGGTGTTCCCAGGAAGGGCCCCGGGGAGTTGCTGTCTCGCTGGGTATTGTGGCTCACTGTTAGCCCCCTTCTCTCAGTAGGAGGATGAGACTCCTTTACCTGTTGCCACCAAACCCCAGAGCCTTCCTGATGGAGAAGCTGTCTCCTCCACTTGAAGCTAGAGGTGGGCACGTTGAGGGGACAGGAGTGGATTTGGCAGTTGTCTCACTGAAGCAGTTCACAGGGGCAGCACCATTCTGGAAGCTGGCCTCGCTCCTCCCAGTGCCACGAGAAAGGCCAGTCCCAGGCTCAGTGAAGAGATTTGTGGAGCAGCCCCACATGGCCCGAACCACAAACAAACCTCTGCGGCTTGGGAGCCACTGGGATTGGGGGATTGTTTCTTACTGCAGCCTTTTAGTGAAACGTGGCTCCCATTGGCATCTTGCCCCCAAATCCTCCTTTGGGGACTTCAAGTCTAAAAATCCTTCTGAGCAGGAACTTGCGGCCTGTGTGGATCCAGGCACTGGAGGTTTTCACAAGAGAAGCAGTGGCAAGAACAGATCCAGACCACGACACCCATGCTCCTTACTGAGATGGGGATAGCATCAATAAGGAGGTGCCCAGTGCACATTTCTAGTCTGAAATATTTATGGATTGGCACATACCCTAGAAAGAAGCTGTCACAATCAGTAGCATGTGCTGGAATGCTGGCAGGACAGAATGATCAGAAACCAAGCTTAGAAACAACCCTGCTCACTGGCTTTCTTCCTGGCGAGTTATTGGGGCTAGTCCAGCCCTACAGCTCTCAGCTTCAACACTGGCATGTCTTGTCCTCCCCGCAATAACAGACAGACCTGATCCCTGCAAGATGGCCAGGACGCTCTCACCAGCCATCTCAGCCCATTCTCCCTCCAACCCTGGCAGGTTGGTACGACAGATCTTACCCCTGTTTTAGACATGAGGGGCTGGAACTGGGGGAGTTTAAGTGGCCTCTTTCGTCCAGGTGACAATGAAACTCTGATGATTACAAATCCCACATTATTGACATTATATCTGTGTCTTTCAATGTGCATTTTGCAGAAAACTACTTACATGGATTATAAAAGATGTTCTCTAAATACAGGACATATGTTTAAAAATATGGGGAATGTTGGGCTACATGAAATTGATGCTGTCACCCCAGGGAGTGTCGGAGATTTGCTGTGCCGTGGTGCACTGTGGATCTCCGGGCAGCGGCAGCAATCCTGTCACTGGTTGAATTGGGGTCTCAACCCTGCCCTTCCCTATGGTCGTGTCCTGTCTCGGTGTGGTGGCTGATGTGTACTTCCTTCTGCTTGAGTTGGAAGTGGCCACATAACTAGTTTCAGCTGATGGAATATTCCAGGACATGACCAAGCAGGATCTGAAATATGTTGTGTGATTGGCTTTGCCTTCTTTCACTGTAAGAAAAGATACCTGGGCCAGGTGCGGTGGCTTATGCCTGTAATCCCAGCACTTTGGAAGACCGAGGCGGGAGGATCACCTGTGGTTGGGAGTTCGAGACTAGCCTGACCAAAATGGAGAAACTCTGTCTCTATTAAAAATACAAAATTAGCTGGATGTGGTGGTGCATGCCTGTAATCCCAGCTACTTGAGAAGCTGAGGCAGGAGGATCACTTGAACCTGGGAGGCGGAGGTTTTAGTGAGCCAAGATCATACCATTGCACTCCAGCCTGGGCAACAAGAGCAAAACTCTGTCTCAAAAAAAAAAAAAAAGAAAGAAAAGAAAAGAAAAGATACCTGAGTAGCCACTGATCCAAGCAGGATGAAAGGCCCACAGGTAAGACACGGACCCCACCAGCTTGCCACCCAGCCCAGCTGAGGCCAGTCTGGATAGGCCAAACTCTTGCTGGCCTGTGGTCGTGTGGGCAGTGGATATCATGGAGCTTGAGTTCCAGGGTGTTCTTCTTCTAGACAGCAGTCTTGTGGCAGTAGCTGACATATTGTGCTGCTTTTTTCTCTCTTTTTTGACCACAGAACCCTTTGTTTGGTGAGTAGCTGCAGAACACACTTGGGGTATATCCAGAAATCTATCCTAAGACTCTGCCAGAAAGCATGTTCATAGCATGGCCAAGGCAATTACTGTGAGTGGATGCCTGGCAGAGGCAGGGAGGGATGCTCACTGCACATTCAAGCCTCTTGCTTGATTATTTCTTAAAAAATCCACTTCTGCAAATTTCATAGAAAAGGAGATAGGGTTAGACCAGGGCCATTGGGCACACTTTCCCTGCCTGAGCATAATGCGTGCATCCTTCATCATCAACATTCTTGTTGTGTGATGTCATGGCCTGTAGAAGAAAGAGGTGGGCAATGTCCATCAGCTGAGAGGAGCCTCTCAGGGTCATGGCTCTCAGAGCTAGGGTGCATGGCCCTTGCCACAGTGCTTGGGCAGCAATTGTCCAATCCCTTCATCCCTGGGGATCACCACCATGGGTGGTGTGGTCACAGGGTTGGATCTACTGTAATATTCATGGGGCTCTGAGGTTGGCCTCATGGTTCTTCTTCTTTAGGACACAAATATGCATTCATGAAATGAGAGCATCTTTTTCTTAGACTCCCCCCTTATTTACTGTAAGACCCTGTCAAGCTGTCACTCAGGGAAAAGAACCTGAGTTATCTCCAGGGCCTTCAGACTTTTGCTCAGATCCTCAATTTGGATGAAAAGAGAAAAAGAAGAGCAGTTTCCAGTGTGGTGCATCTGCAATTCTGTGGGGGAGAGGCTGCTGGCTTGCTCCAAAAGGGACCTGCTGGGTGCGGGGTGGAACATTCTAGTGGGTTCTCAATTTGCTGCATCCCATGTCATGGATCCCTGAGGGTGAGGCATCCATGTGTACTGCTGCATGTGGTGGGAACATGGGGATGTGCCATCTCCCGCTACCTCTCCCAGGTGCCCCTCATGTCTTCCTAATGGAAAACAGCCGTGGGATGTGTCTTCATGACATTGGGATGGCCACCCAGAAGCAGGTCACCAGGAATGGCAGTGCCTCTGAATCCTGGTGCAATTGGACCAGAGAGTCAGCATCTCCCAAATGTATGGGAAAGTCCCCATCCCAAGAACAGATCAAGAAAGTCTTTTCTGACTTTTGCCATGGTAAGAAATCGTGAAAGAAGCAAGCCCCAATAATTCAAAGCAGATGAAGTGTGACCTATCTGAAATTTGTAATCCTTCAACCCCATTAATCCCCTAGCATTTTCTTTCTTTCTGGCTTAGAGGGAGGTCGTTTTTCAACCTTTCCAAGCACCACTGGACTTGCAGTGTCCCCAGCCTTTGGGATTAGAAGATGCAGGAGGAAGGGAAATGCCTTCTCTGGCTTTTGGCCCCAGCTCTTAAAGAGGCAGCAAGGGTTGACGTCCACCTCCAGGGCACTGATGTTTCTCATTACTTATATCCAGTGGCAGGGTAGGATGTTGGAAGGAGGACAGGGAGTACTGAATCCCTTGTCCTGAAAAAATTCTGTAATATAGGAGCAGCCAGTTGACTTCCCTGTGTCCTTATCCCTCTGTACACAGGACAAAACAGGCCTAGGAGGGCAAGAGAGTGCTGAGAAGGGCCTGGGTGGGCAGAGCATTCCACGGAACCAAGGGAACACTCTTTGTGCACAAAGAACCTCTGTAACATTTCCTTGCTGCTTTTGTTCCCGCTTCAAA
Source organism: Symphalangus syndactylus (assembly GCF_028878055.3). NCBI lineage: Eukaryota > Metazoa > Chordata > Mammalia > Primates > Hylobatidae > Symphalangus > Symphalangus syndactylus. The sequence goes on along the minus strand of NC_072444.2, from coordinate 32,492,983 downwards.
ATGAATTTGTCCTGTTTTAGGAAAAGGCACTTAAGGTAAGTCTAACTTTTTCTTGATTTATTTCCTAGGTAGAATCTGAAATAAATGAAAACAGGTGGGTTGTTTGCCAGCTCCTAGATAGCAGTTCTTGAAGCTTGAGAAACCTAAATTGAGGAAAATCGAAGATGCAGAGCAGTTAAATGCCCGGCCCTTGCTAGCCGGAGGGGGAACACGGACAGATAGACAAGCCAGAGGCCGGCAAGGATAGCCTGGGGGACACAGCCAGCTGTCTGCTACATTTTTTCCAATTGTGGTAAAATACACATAAAACTTAACATCTGAAGCTTTTTTTTTTTTTTTAAGACAGAGCCTCACTGTCACCCAAGCTGGAGTGCAGTGGCACCATCTGGGCTCACTGAAACCTCTGCCTCCCAGGTTCAAGTGATTCTCCTGCCTCAGTCTCCCAAGTAGCTGGGATTACAAGCACCCACCACCACGCCTAGCTAATTTTTGTATTTTTAAGTAGAGACGGGTTTTCTCCATGTTGGCCAGGCTGGTCTTGAACTCCTGACCTCAGGTGATCTGCCCACCTTGGCTCCCCAAAGTGCTGGGATTACATGCTTGAGCCATCGCACCCGGCCCTGTTTTATTTTTTGAAATGGAGTCTCACTGCCGTGTCCAGGCTGGAGTGCAATGGTGCGATCTCAGCTCACTGCAACCTCTGTTTCCCAGGTTCAAGTGATTCTCTCACCTCAACTTCCTGAGTAGCTGAGATTAGAGGCCACGCCACCATGTCTGGCTAATTTGTGTATTTTTGGTAGAGACAGGGTTTCACCATATTGGCCAGGCTGGTCTCGAACTCCTGACCTCAAGTGATCTGCCTGCCTCAGCTTCCCAAAGTGCTGGGATTGCAGGCATGAGCCACCACGCCCGGCCCCTGAACCACTTTACTTGTACAATTCACAGGAATTAAATACAAATAATGTTGTGCAACCATCACCACCCTCCATCTTCAACTTTTTGTATCCTACGAAATCAAAATCCTGTCCCCTTAAACACTCACTCCACAAAGCCCTTCCCACAGCCCCTCGCACCCACCATTCTACTGTCTGTCTCTATGAATGTTACGACCCTAAAGAGCTCCTATAACTGGAATCCTACAGTCTCTGTCCTTTTGTGATTGACCTCAAAGTTTATCCATGTTGTGGCAGGTGCCAGGGCTTCTGTTTTAAGGCTGAGTAATTTTCCGTGATGTGGATGGACCACGTTTTGCTTATTCGTTCATCTTTCTCAGAGGACACTGGGGCTTCTTCCTCCTCTTGGCTCTTGTGGATAATGCTGCTGTGAACACGGGTGTGCAGGCAGCTCTTCAAGACTCTGCTTTCCATTCTTTTGGTATACACCCCAAAGTGGGATTGCTGAATCGTCGGATAATTCTACCTTTAATTTTTTGAGGAGCTGTCACACTATTTTCCGTAGTCTCTGCGCCATTTTACAATTCTCACCAACAGCACATAGAGTTCTGATTTCTCCACGTCCTCACCAACACCTGTTATTACCTGTTTTTTTTTTCCCATAGTAGCCACCCTTCTCCCTCTGCACTTGTAAATAAAGTTTTATTGGGACACACTGGGACACAACCACACCCATTCATGTACATATTGCCTGTGGCTGCTTTCCCGCTATAGTGGCAGAGCTGTGTCATTGTACAAGACCACTTGGCCCACAAAGCCTAAAATATCGATCAGCTTGTCCTCTACAGAATAAATCTGCCAGCCCCTGACACACACACACAGATTCCTAAGTAGAATTCCTGGATTTGCAGTGGCTTCTAAGATCCTCCAGGGTAACTGAGAGTCATGAGAAGAAACTGTGCTTGATTAAACCATGTCACATCGTATACATACATCAAAATATAGCATTGAGCCTCATAAATATACACATTTATGATCTGTCAATCAAAACTATTGTTAATACTAATTTAAAAAGAAGAAAAAGGAAGTCAGCTGTCAAAACTTTTCACCATCAGTCTCCTGGACCGATGACATGGCTGACCTATAAATGAATGAGCAGGTCTTAGCAGGGGCTATAGTTTCCCCACTCTATGGCCTCAGTCCATCCCAGTCTCCCACAGCTGTGGACAGTTTCCAGAGAGCTGGGCATGAGGGGTCACTATAATCCCATCAACCCATGGGCACAGGAGGCAGTGATGTACACCTCCCATGTCTGCAAGACTGTCCCCAGCAAGCTCCTTCCCCATGGCTGTGGTTTCCCAGAGGACCTTCATCAGGAGTGAGGCCCAGAGGCCACCCCTTAGCACACTTTGGTTTCTCTCCCCCTGTCTCTTCATTTTCCTATTGCCCGCTGTGATTCCTGGGTGACTCGGCAGGTAAACTACCTGAACCCAAGTCCTGTCTTTGGGGTGGCCCTTGGGATAACCAGTCTAAGAAGCTAGTACTTATGAGGCACTTACTCCATGCCAGGTTCTAGGCTAATTGCTTCCATGTGAATATTATGTGTGTCATTTTTCCACATAAGCACCTTCACCCTGAAAACATCTCTCCTGGGCAGGCAGTGATAGCAGTGGGGGCAGAGGCAGGTTTCCTGAAGCCTGAAACTTGTTCAATTTTGAATGCTCTCTTTAAGAAAAATTATGCTGGGACATTCGTATTTGTTTAGAGTGGGAAAATACATTTGAAAAATTACAAATTTTAAAAAACTAATAAGTGCCACAAACAAACAAATAAAAAGTGTATCAATAATATTGTTTTATTTAACCAGCTGACACAGCTCTGACCTGGTGCCCCATATCACAGCATTGGATGAGTTGGCCCAGTAGATGATTAGAAAGTTTGGGGGGTCATTCTTCCATGGGTACCCTAGCTGTTATGGGCTGAGTTATGTCACCCCAACATTCACATGTTGAAGTCCTAACGCTCAGTATTTGGGAATGTGACTGCATTTGGAGATAGGATTTTTGAAGAGTTGAATAATTAGGGTCGGCCCTCATCTAGTAGGACTGGTTTCCTAATAAGAAGAGGTCAGAACACAGACACACATGGAGGAATGACCATGTGCAAACACAGGGAGAAGACGGCATCTACAAGCCAAGAGACCTCAAAGGAAGCCAACTGTATTAGTCCATTCCTGCATTGCTCTAAAGAACTACCTGAGACTGGGTGGTTTATAAAGAAAAGGGGTTTACTTGGCTCATGGTTCTGTAGGCTGTACAGGAAGCATGGCTGGGGAGACCTCAGGAAACTTACAATCATGGCGGAAGGCAAAGGAGAAGCAGGCATGTCTTACACGGCCAGAGCAGGAGGAAGATAGAGAAGAGGGAGGTGCCACACACTTTTAAACAACCAGATCTCATGAGAACTCTATCATGAGAACAGCACTAGGGGGATGGTGCTAAACCATTAGAAACCACCCACATGATCCAATCACCTCCCACCTGGCCCCACCTCCAACACTGGGGATTACAATTCAACATGAGATTTGGATGGGGACTGATATGGTTTGGCTCTGTATCCCCACCCAAATCTCATGTAGAACTGTAATCCCCACATGTCAAGGGAGGGACCTGGTGAGAGGTGATTGGATCATGGGGGCAGATTTCCTATATGCCATTCTCCTGATAGTGAGTGAGTTCTCATGAGACCTGATTATTTAAAAGTGTAGCACTTCCCCCTTTTCTCTCTCTCTCCTGCTGCCATGTAAGACGTGCCTTGATTCCCCTTCATGTTCCACCATGATTGTAAGTTTCCTGAGGCATCCCCAGCCATGCAGAACTGTGAGTCCATTAAACCTCTTTTCTTTCTAAATTACCCAGCCTGAAGTAATTCTTTATAGTAGTGTAAAAATGAACTAATACAAGAACATAGATCCAAACCATATCACCAACCCTGCCAAAACCTTGAGCTTGGACTTCCAGCCTCCAGAACTGTGAGACAGTAAGTTTCCATTGTTTATGCTGCCCAGTCTGTGGTACTTCCTTCTGGCAGACCCGGGAAGCTCATACACTAGCAATAATTAGCCATATGGAGAAGTGGCTGTGATTGCAGGATCCATCCCATTGACTCAAACTAAAGATATCCCCAACTCAACTTCCCCTTGGTTGGATCCCCAGCACCCATGGCCACTCCACTAATACCTGAGCCAAGGGTCAAAGATCTCTGTGACACAGACTCTAGTGGAAGGAGATGGCTATGAGGAACCCTGAAGTTTCATTTTCGTTGGCTTCCTGGTGAGTTCTTCAGCCATCCCAGCCCAGAGGCCACCTGGGCTTCCATGTTTTCATGAGATCTTGGTAATTTGAAGGAGCTAGTCCAATGTGGATCACTGCAGGACTCTCTGCTGTCTTGGTGAGGCATTTGGTCAGACACTAGACATAACACAGCTGTGCTCCTCGACTCTGCTGATGTCATCCTATCCCTAACCAGCTCTGGCCACCCACTTGCTCAAAAACCTCCAGGGTTCTTCTAGAGTCCTCAGTCTTTTCTGATACTCACATAATTTATGGGATACCCAAAACATGATGGATGTTACAAAAGCTATGGTAGAATTATAGAAGTATAGTTACTGTAAGATCTACAAAATGAGGGAGAAGGAAAAAGGATGGTTTTAAAAGATGGAGTAAAAGAGGTCCGAAATCCCAGAGCATAGGAATAAGATTATTGTAATAACCACAGCCTACACATTTGCATTCTACAAAGCACTTTCACCAGCTGAGGGTGTAAACAGATTTCAAAAAGCTTTGCTTAAACTCATTAGGCCTGGGAGGACTATTAGAATATCCCCATCATGTAATCTCTGTTTTACAGCTCAGAGAGATCAGGTAACTGCTCACCATAGAGAAGCTCCTCGAGAGACTAAGCCTGGATACAAATGTTGGCCTTCTCACTCCAAATCTTCTCCCTGCATTCCCACAGCAGGCTCAGTGGGGCATCATGAGACAGAAAAGCAAATGAGAAAGGTAGGTGGGACCACTAGTGGGTGGAGAGCTGACTCCCAGGCGGACACAACTGGAGCACTGAGGTGGGGAGGCACATTGGACAAGAGCTGAAGCCCAGGGGGTTGATCACATCAGGGACTCATCAGGGAGCCATTTGTCAAATAGGGTTTGGATTGAGGAATTCAGCATTGTCCATTTGGCCCTCCATGCCCGCTGCCTGAGCACTGAGCTCACCTATGCCCCTCCCTGGGCAATATCAGCAAATCCAGACTTCTCTCTGGACCACTCTGCTGGGCTCAGGAACTGCAATGCTCTCAATGATTCATTGGAGATGTCCACAGGGTGACTCACAGAGCTTACAACTCAACACCCCACCACATCCAAAATGGAAGTCAACTTTCCCCAGCCCCTGTGGGTGCCACTACTTTCTCCTTTGTCAGTGGGGGTCTCTGTTAGAGAATGACACCATTACACAACCCAAGTCATAAGGGTGGTGCCCTGATTCTTATAAGAAGAGACATCAAAGACTTTGTCTCTCTCTGTCTCTCTCTCTCCCTCTCTTTCTGTATTCTTGCACCAAGGAAAGTCCATGTGAGATTACAGTAAGAGGGCACTGACCCACAAGCCAGGAAGAGAGCCGTGACCAAAAACTAACCATGCTGTCATCTTAATCTCAGACTTCCAGCCTCCAGAACTGTGACAAAATAAGTTTCTGTTGTTTGAGCCGCCTGGTCTGTGGTCTTTCGTTATGGCAGCCTGAGCCTACTAAGACATTTGGGTTATGAACATCTTCCATTCCCACATTCATGGTGGTGTTTCTTATATGATTATTTTTATAAGACAATCTTACAAGAAATCTTCTATTCAAAAGTAGTCAAACATATCAACCTTCTGTTTTCTGGTTTGTTTTTTTCATCTTGTTTAAAAATCCTTTCCTATCTGATGTCCTGTGAGTTGTCTCCCTTGTTTTCTTTGGAAAGATATTGCACTACTGGCTTTTTATATTCAGGTGTTTAATCCATCCAAAATGTATTTTGCGTACATGACACAGAGGAGCACGTCTTCTCCAAGCCCGGCATTTCTGCCCATTGGAGAGAGCTCCACGTGGGTGATCCTGGAAGCCTCTCTCCAGCCTCTTTCCTTCACCCCAGGGAAGTTGAAGCACTCATTGGGTTGGCAAACCCGAGAGACAGCCTTTGTTCAGCAACTTCTTTTTGGCTCCCATAAGCTAGTTCCCTGCACACTCTGTGCTCCCCCTGGATGGACCCATCCTTTATAGAAAGGAGGCCCTGCCCTGTCCGAGTTCCCTGGGACTGGATGGGAGCTCTGGCCATTTCTTGGGGGCAGTTAGAAGAACTCATCCCTATGCCGACCCCCATCCTCCATCTCAGCCCCATCTATAATAGAGGTGAAGTTGTAGACTTCTACAACACCTTGGTCCTAGAGTTTATGTTTCCATGTGTTCAGAAGCCAGGGGAGAAAAGGGTGCTGTGTAGTCTGTCCCCTCAAAGATCCCAACAGGAAGGTGTGTGGTGGTAATGTGTCCATCTAATTTCATCAAGAGGAGATCTTTCTTACCCCTCTGGTCTAAAACTGTAACCTCCCAATGGGTTCACCTTGCCCGCTGCCCAGACAAAGCCAATTTACTTAGACTGGGGAAGTGCAATGGAGAAAGAATAATTCACTCAGCGCCGGCTATGTGGGAGATTAGAGTTTTACTATTACTCAAATCAGTCTCCAAAGCATTGAGGGATCGGAGTTTTTATAGATAATTTGGCAGGTAGGGGCTTGGGAAGTGAGTTTTTCTTGCTGTTTTCTGTTCCTGGGTGGGTTGGCAGAACTGGTTGAGCCAGATTACTGGTCTGGGTTGTGTCAGCTGATCCACCCAGTGCAGGGTCTGCAAAATATCTCAGGCACTGATCTTAGGTTTTACAATAGTGATGTTATCCACAGGAAGCAATCTGGGGAAGGTTCAGACTCTTGGAGCCAGAGGCTGCATGACCCCTAAACTGGAATTTCTAATCTTGTAGCTAATGTGTTAGTCCTGCAAAGGCAGACTGGTCCCCAGGCAAGAAGGGAGTCTTTTCGGGGAAAGGGTTATTATCAATTTTGTTTCAGAGTCAAACCATCAACTGAATTCCTTCCCGAAGTTAGTTCAGCGTACACCCAGGAATGAACAAGGACAGCTTAAATGTTAGAAGCAAGATGGAGTCGGTTGGATCTGATTTCTTTCACTGTCATAATTTCCTGAGTTATAATTTTGCAAAGGCAGTTTCAAAACGGTGCCTCTGTCCTAGAGCAGCTTCCTAGATGCAGGTGGATTTGTGTCTGGTGCTATCTTTGGTGCCGGAGGTCTATTTTTCTCCCATATTTCAATCACTGAAGCTTCTGTCTCAGCATGTAGTAAGGAACATCCCGACCTTTCCTTTTTCTTCCCCTTTAAAATACTCTTGACTCTTGCCAAGTTTTTATTCTTTCATACAAGTTTCAGAATAGGTTTGTTAAATTTTATGAAAAATTTTATTGAGGTTTTTATGGAAATTGCATTGACTTTATAGATTAATTTGGGAAGGATTAGCAATTTCTATGACATTATATCTTTTTTCTCCATTTAGATTTGCTTTCATTTTCCTTTACCAACAAAAGTTTGTCATCTCTGTGAACACCTTGTACTTCTTTTGTGGGGTTTATTTTCAGTAACTTGTACTTGTTTTCCAATTGCAAATGATATTTTTAAAGTAATATATTTTGTTATTGGTTGTTGCCAAACTACAGGCACGTTGAAAGTTTTGGGGGTTTGCACCTCATAACCAGAAGCTGTGCAGAGCTCTATTATTTATACTGAGTTGAGATCTCTGTTCTCTTGGGTCTTGTGTGTTGTCAGTCATAACAGCTGCCAATAATGATGCTTTTTGTGTCTTCCTTTTAAACCCTTGTAACATTTATTTTTGTTTTTCTTGTCTTACTGTGCTGGTCAAGACCTCCAGCACAAAGCTGAATACAAATGCACCTCCTTTTTTTTGTTTCTGATTTTGAAGGGGACTGTTGCTGGCATGTTTCCATAAAATGTAATGTTTGCCACATGTGTTCTGATAAATATATTTGATCACTGTGGCTTTCATGAGCCACAGTAATAAAACAAAACAAAACAACCTTTTGACTCTGTGACTAGTGCCCATGTACCTGTATAAACAGACGTATACCTGAAACAGACACTACCCCAGATGTTGCTTATCCTGCCTGCATGACACTTGCTCTGGCGGTTTCTATTCTATTCTATTCTATTCTATTCTATTCTATTCTATTCTATTCTATTCTATTCTATTCTATTCTATTCTATTCTTCTTTCTCTTACATGAAATATGCTAAATTCTATGATTTTTCTTATATCAAAAATGATTACAACTCTAAAATGCACGGCAACCCATAACTTGAAAATAATGACAACAGCAACAATAGCATTGCTTTAGCAGGTTAAGAAGATGAGGAGATTTCTTCTACTTGTAGGAAATTTATTTCGTATTATTTTTAATCATGTATTGGCTTGTGGTGAAGCATGAGAGGAAGAGACGGGTTAAGGATGACTCCAGGGATCTTGTCTTGGGTCCCTGGAAAGGTGGCATTGTCCTCTCCTGAGACAGGCACTGAGAGGGAGATGCCAGGCATGTGAAGTGTCCGTCAGCCGTCAGCCCTCCAGCTGGAGGTGGGAGCGGGCAGTGTGCAGGAGCCTTGCATGAGGGGAGAGGCTCAGGCTGGACACAGGTCCTGTTCTGTCACTTCCTATGACTTTCATTGTTTTAACCACACTTGCGTTTTCTTGCAGGGCCCCAAGCTCATGCACGCTCTGACCCTCTTGTATGCTTTGACCCACTCATGGGAGAATGGGTCCTCACATATCTTGAGAAGGTTAAATGGAGACTCATCTTCATCATGTGTTTGGATTCCCCTGTGAGGCTTCCACAGACATACAGGGAGGGCTCCTCCAGAGAGGGTTTGGATTTGCTGCTGTCAAAGGGAGGCACCCCTGGATCGCATTGATAATGTGAAGCCAAACTGCAGACCTGCACGAGGCACAGCTACAGGCTGTTTGTTGTTGGGGCAGGTTTTTATTTTTCCATCCTGAACCCAGGTGGAGGTGTCTGCACTTCCTCATCTCTCCCCATACAGGCGGCATCTACAGCATCTCTAAGGCTGCCACAACTGATGCAGCACTTTTAGTCAGGGCTCTTGCCTCTGAATCCCCAGTTGCATGGATTCATTTGCTGTTGACACTTTGGTGTTAAAGCTCAAGTCTTGTTTACAAACATAACTGCCCACTTAATCTACCTACTTTACCTGCATACCTCACCTCCTCACTTCACCGTCTATCTCACCTGTACATCTCACCTACCCATCTCATCTGACCACTTTACCTGCTCACCTCACCTGCACATCTCACCTCCTCACCTCACCTGACCACTTCACCTGCCCAAATCACCTCCCATCTCCCTTGTACATCTCACCTGCTTATTTCACCGGCATACTTCAGCTTCCCGCCACACCTGCCCATCTCACCTGCGCACCTCACCTGCCCACTTCACCCTGGAGCAGCAGCCTTAGCTCAGGGCTCACCATATTTTCTTTCAATTCTGTCTTCATGCTGGAAACCAGAGGGTGTCCTTTCCTCCTTGGGTGCTCATATATGCACCTAAAATAGACTTTTGTTATCTTTTATCCAGCATATCTGGGGATAACTTTGAGGTCTTTGGTCTGCCATCTTGCCAGAATCACAAGTCCTCCAGAATAATCTGTCTAAACACAAATATGACTGCATGATTCCCCTGCTTAAATTTTTCTGAATTTACCTCTTCCCCTCAAGATAAGGTTGTTACCACTTTTTGGCCACATGACTTGTGCTGCTCCTGACACTGGACGGGTGTGAATTTGAATCTGGACCCTGCTGCTGGCTCCTGGGCCTCAAATTTTCCCCTCTCTCTGAGCTGTGTTCACAGTGTTCATCATCTTTTAGAATGATGCATATTATTCTGGACCCAGTGTTTTAACAGATGCCAGTCATGGGTGTAAGAAAGCACACATTCAGAAAATGAATGTTCAAATTGAATAATAAAATATCAATAAGGTTATGAACAATAAATATTTTCTACTGTAGAACTCAAGGACTCGTGTTTCTGTCATGTGCTTTTCTTCAGTCATGGCATATTTTAGATGCTTTTCTCATGGGACTAGCATGAGGCCCAGCCACCTCACAGCCGATGTCACTATATGATGCGGATGTATGTATCCATAGCAATATCAGGGTTCTAAAGCTGTCCCGTGAGATCGCCTCCCTCTGCTCATCCAAACACTGACCTAGGGGCTGCTGTGAAGGGGTTTGACAGACATCATTAAGGTGACTCATCAGCTCACCTTAAAACAGGGAGATGCCCTGGAGTATCTGGGTGGGCTCAGTGCAACCACATGAGCCCTTAAAAGCAGAAGAGCAGCTCACAGAGATGTGGCGAAAGAGCTACCAGAGAAAGATGAAGTGTTAGAGGGATTTGTCTTACTGCTGCTGGAGGGGCTATGTGGAAGGCACGAGATGGTGCTTGTCCTGGGAAGGGATTCCCTGATGACAGCCAGCAAGGAAATGAGACCTCAGGGAAGTGGAAACTGCAGGGTACTACATTTGACTGACAACCTGAGGGAGCTTGGACATGGTATCTTGCTCAGAGCCTCCAGAAGGTTAGAGCCCAGCCCAGCAAACACCTTGATTTTAGTCCATGGCCTGGCTGAGGCCCCCTGTGCCTGAACTTCTGACCCATGGGATGATAAGACAGAAGTGGATGCTGGTACAAGCCACTAAAGGGGTGGCACTTTGTTAGAGCAGCAATAAGAAAACCAGGACATATATGGGCATGCTGGAATGATCTCTTTTTCTTTTTTTTTTCTTTTTCTTTTTTTTTTTTTTTTGAGATGGAGTCTTACTCTGTTGCCCAGGCTTGAGTGCAGTGGTGTGATCTTGGCTGACTGCAACCTCTACCTCCAGGGATCAAGCAATTCTCCCGCCTCAGCCTCCCAAGTAGCTGGTATTACAGGCAGGCACCACCACGCCTGGCTAATTTTTGTATTTTTGGTAGAGACAGGGTTTCACCATGTTGGTCAGGCTTGTCTCGAACTCCTGACCTCGTGATCCACCCACCTTGGCCTCCTAAAGTTCTGGGATTACAGGCGTGAGCCACCGTGCCCAGCCTGGAATTATCTCTTATAGGTTATGTGTTGTACGTCATATGCTGCTAGTGAAATGTGTATTCTATAGGATGTAGCATTTATCATACACCAAATGATTTGCACACACATACATTTGTGCTGCTCAGATGCTATCTCAGCCATCTGCTTCCCTTCTCCTTCTTTCTAGTCATCTTGGTTTTGGTGGAGGGAGGTGGGATGTGCAGTGAGGAAGCACAGCTGCAGGGTACACCTTGGGTTCATGTGTGGTGCTTAAGATAACTTCATCCACAAAACCTTTTTGAATAACACAAACAAACAGATGACAACAAGAAGGCAATCAAGTGTATAGGTTTCTCTCCTGCCTTTTTTTGTGAGATGGTTTGCAGGCGTTGGGTTAGGAAATTAAATGCTGCACGTCTTTTGCCTGCTGAGTTGTAGGGAGAAGGCCTCATTTACTACAAGACTAAAAATTAATTAGAGGTTCGTAATTAGATATTAAACCACTAACAAATTAAATGTAAACGATGAGGTCTACTATTAATAAAGATAAATCCAGGATAGTATAAAATAAGTGGTTATATTAGAATTCTTTTTTTTCCCTGAAAGATCACTGCTTTCCAACAACACTAGAATGTTGGTAGCACATGCCATAAACAAGCTGCTTTTCACTCCTATGACTGTGACATTGGTGTCTCTACTGCCGCCAAGGGCGTGCTCTGATTTCTTCCTTAGCTTGGCCAGCTCCTCTGCATCCTTTAAGGTTCTGTCCAGATTCCCCCTCCTCCAGGAAGTCTGCTCTTGTGGCACTAAGACTTCTCCTGCCATGGTGCCCTGGTCTCCTCTGCCTCCTCTACTAGACCAGGGGCTGCTGGAGGCAGGGGCAATTGTATATGTATACAATATACCTTTATCTTATTAATGTTAGTCTCTCCAGAGCCTGATGCTGGGAAACGGAGGGCCATAGCCTGAATGACCAGCCCTCTCAGTGCACAGTAATGACATGAATATGTAATTGATTATCTCAACCAGGCCTGGGGAGAGTGAAGAGGGTGTATGAGTAACCTCAGTGGGACTACAGGCCTGCCCGGAGAGCATCCTGCTGGCTGGCAGGAATCAGGTCTTGGATGGAGGTCAACTGGTCACTTTAGCCATTCCATAAAGACAACAATGGGATATTAATCGATCATGGTTATACCTTTGGTAAAACTTTCCACAATCATCAGACTGGAAATACACAGTGCTAGCGGACAGAGCAGGAGCATCGCCATCTTGGGCAAGCCCTTCATTCTAAAGTTCCCCTTAATAAAAAACTGCCTCAATCCAAAGGGCATCAGCCTAATGGCTAAGGTCAGCATGACCATAAACCACAAATAACATCTCCAGCCAGAAACATTCCAAACTCCTCCCTGACCAGAGACATGCTAGCCCCAAAATAAACCCCCCTCCGGGCCGGAAAGATGTAGCCTCAAAATAACCTCCCCTCCTCCCAGAGAGATTCCAACCCCACCATAAACTTCTCCACACACGTAAACATTCAAAGCTTGTGATAAGCCCCCTCACCCTAAAACCAAGTCTCTTTCTCTTAGTCTGTAAGAGAAAGCACTTGTGACCGCAATGGGCCAGGAGCGCCTGTCAGGTTTTACGTAAAGAAAACCTGTCTTTAACTGCCAAGCCACGTTTCGTGTTTCTTTCTTCTGTCTTTTACTCTTACGTTAGTATGTTGTTGTTCAGATTTGCTGCGATTCACTGGCTGCTCACATCTCAGCATCCTGTCAACCTGTAGATCACAGGTTGGCAGATGATCACTCATGGGCCAAATCCGTTCATCATTTGGCCCTCCTGCTGAGTTTTGTAAATAAAGTTTTGTTGGAACACAACCCTGTTCACTGGTTTACTATTGTTTACACTGCTTTCAAATCACTGTGGTAGCGAGGTTGTAGAAGGGAAATAAATCTTGGAACCCCAAAATCACTAAGCTAAAGGGTAAAGTCAAGCTGGGAACTGCTTAGGACAAACCTGCCTCCCATTCTGTTCAAAGTCATTCCTCTGCTCACTGAGATAAATGCATATTTGATCGCCTCTTTTGGAAAGGCTAATCGGAGACTCAAAACAATGCAACCATTTGTCTCTTATCTACCTGTGACCTGGAAGCCCTCTCCCTCATTTAGAGTTGTCCTGCCTTTCTGGACTGAACCAATGTTCTTCTTAGGTATATTGACTGATGTCTCATGCCTCCCTAAAATGTATAAAATCAAACTGTGCTTCAGCCACCTTGGGCACACGTCCTCAGGACCCCCTAAGGCTGTGTCATGAGTGTGTGTCCTTAACTTTGGCAACATAAACTTCCTAAATTGACTGAGACCTGTCTCAGATATTTGGGGTTCACAAGGTTTTGTGACAGGACCTTTGTGGTGACAAAAACAGAAAACATTTACTAAGTGGCCTTTTACAGGAAAAGGTTGCAGACTGTGTTATAGATGCCATGAACTTCTGGAAGCACAAAAACGATTCTTTTTCTATATTTCCAGCCTAGAACGGCTGAGCCCACCATGATCAGATGCCAGCAAAAGGCCCTGGGCTTAGCAACCACAGTAGGTATGATTAGATACAACAGCCTAAGCAAATCACCTGCTCATCCCTGCCTCAGTTTCCTCATCTGTCAAACACAGATAATGCCACCTTCCCTGTCTGTCCTAGAACTTGCTGAGGTAGTCAGATGAGATGATGCAGTAAATGCACTGTGTGCCCTGTGACATGCTCTGCAAATCCTCAGCCTGCTGTCCCAGAGCACTGCAGCACTGGCCAGGGTGGGCCCCAGGGAAGGGGCGTGCAGGCCTCCCAGAGAGTTCAGCCCAAATGGGGAACTTTCCCCAGAACTACACTTAAGAGTCCTGGATCCCAACCACAGAGACGGAAAGGAAAGTTTTCAGAAATCCTTTGTTCAAGCAGTGGGTTTGAATTTCCCAGAGGCTGAAATTCCCCTGCGGGAAACAGGGCTAATTGTGAAATGGCTTTGGAGTTAGACAACTGCAGTTATTCTCAAAGAATGAGGCGGGATTTGCATTTGAAATGCACGGTGCTGACTGCGACTGGGAAAGCTTGGAGGGGTTGGTTTTAAGACTTCTAGGCTCTTAGTACAGTCTCCAGTAATTTTCCATCTCTGAGATGCTCATCACCCGCTAGGGCCCTGGAGAAAGTGTCTCTGGCAGCCCCCGACTTGCTGGCGGGTCTAAAGAGAATTCTTGGTTCAGAGATGGGAAAAAGCAAGCCAGACCAAAAATAAAGATGTTTTGCGATGCACACACTAACGATTTGTGAAGAATTCCAAGTCTTTTGAGGGAAAAATTAATTTATAAAGGAAGAAAAAGACGTCCAGCCACCAGAAGTTGCTTTCTCCCTCCATCTCCAGCCACATTTGCATAGAAAGTAAGCTCCTCAGTAATGCTTTAAGAGGAGTACAGATTAACATGGGATTTGCATACTTTTTGTGCATTCCATTTCCAGAGATGTTTAAATGAATTGCTTGATTAAGCCTTAGTCAATTTATTTTTTAATTTATTAGAATTTTGTTAAGTCACTAAATGTTTTCAAGGTGGAGAAGAACGTCTCAACTTGAAATGGAATAGACACTGGTGGAGGCATCTCATCTCTCTATCCCTAGCCCGTCAGCCTCCCTTGCAGAAGGAAATTTATTTTATTTATTTATGTTTTAAAAGTTGTATTTTAGGTTCAGGGATACATGTGCAGATTTTTTAGGTAGGTCAACTGCGTGTCGCGGGGGTTTGGGGAACAGATTGTTTTGTCATCGGGGTAATAAGCATGGTACCTGATTGGTAGATTTTAGCTCCTCACTCTCCTCCTGCCCTCTACCTACAAGTAGGCCCCAGTGTCTGTTATTCTGTAGGTATCTTGAAATTATGTATGACCACACTTGATCTCTTGATGGCTGGCCCAGAGTGCAGCAGAATGAACTGGCTGTGTATCAATTACAGGTTTCCCTGCATGAATTTGAATCCACTTTCTGACATCATGACCTTCACAGTAACTCACTTCCCTATGCCTAAGTTTCCTCCTTCATACAACATGACAGAATGCACTCACCTTGCAAGCTGTTGTGAGGAACGAGTGGGAAGATTGAGGTAAAAGGGCTAAGCAGAAGCATCCACCATGTGCGAGGCACTGTGCTGACCTCATCTTTATTCCACTTAACATCCCTCACCCACCCGTGATGGAGAAGCCTGGAGGCGGGAGGACGTGGGCTATGGAAACCAGTAACCCCAAAGCCTGGCACATGGGAGGCCCTCAATGAACTTGGTGACATCGAAGTGTGCAGGCACCACATAGGTTCTCACCTACGGTGACTCAGAACCTTGGCATCGAGGTCACATTTAACCTGAGTCTTGGCTGGGCATGGTGGCTCAGGCCTATAATCCCAGCACTTCGGGAGGCTGAGGCAGGCAGATCACCTGATGTCAGAAGTTCGAGACCAGCCTGGCCAACATGGTGAAACCCCGTCTCTACTAAATATACAAAAGTTAGCTGGGCAGGGTGGCGGGTGCCTGTAATCCCAGCTACTTGGGAGGCTGAGGCAGGAGAATCACTTGAACCCAGGAGGCAGAGGTTGCAGTGAGCCAAGATTGTGCCATTGCACTGCAGCCTGGGTAACAAGAGCAAAACTCCGTCTCAAAAAAAAAAAAATAACCTAAGTCTCCACGGGACCAAAGCTGCCTCAGAGAGGGACCGGTGGCTTCCTACAAAGCCAAGTAGCATTAATTTTATTTATTCACTTTTTTAATCGACAAATAAAAATTTACATACTTATGGTGCACAACATGATGTGTTGAGATATGAATGCCTTGCGGAACAGCTCAGGCGAGCTAATTAACATATGCATTACCTCTGTGAAAGCTGCCTAGTCAAAGTGGAGTCACTTGTGCTAAAAACCCTGACAAATGGAGCCAGGGAAGGCCAGGAGGGGAGGTTCTTATGCATGGATGCCTGCAGACAAAGCCATCACAAAAGACTCTGCAAACACCACAACCCTGCACAAAGGCCATCACAGCCTTACGCATAAAAATATTTCTGCATGGACATCTGCTCAACAACTGCCTGTCCCCACCCTGGACTGGCATCACTCATGTTACTGATCCTTGTAGACAGGGATAATTATCTCAAAGCAATTATATGATCCTCCTCATTTTTTCCCTGAAAAACCTTTGTCTTCCTGTTTCTCCCTGGATACACATGTAGTTTACTATGGCACATATACTCCCATTGCAATACTGACTGCTGAGGAAATGTCATTTTCCTTTAGAGAGCCTTTCTTGGTTATTTAGGTTGACATCTCATTCACTTATTCCTTTGCGAGTACACTCAAAGTCTACTCTCTTAGCAATTTTCAAGTCTACATGCAGTATTATTAACTACAGTCATCAGGTTGTTAGGTAAATCCCCTGAACTTATTCTTCCTGTCTAACTGAACTTTTTTTGTATCCTTTGACCAACGTCTCTCTGACACAGTCCCTCCCTAAACTCTGGTACCAAGTGGCATTAACTCATAACCCCTGATTGCCTGGAATGGGCTTAGGCATCATACATCGCATGCTCCTTGGGCCTGTTTCCTTTAATCAAGAATGACCGTGTTCGGTGCTGTCCATGGTAGGGTCTGGAGCATTTGCTGACAGTGAGGCTGTGGGCTCCTTGACGAGGACTTGGCCTTTCTTATCTCTTGTTTGTGTGGTTTTTCATGCCCTTAGAATTTGTCCAGCAGTGGGGCTGGGCACACATCACATGCTTGCAATGTGGTTATTAAACGGGGTTCAGCTTCATCAGCAGGTGGGAGAAGATGGTTTGGGGGTAGGATAGTGGAGAGCTGGGGATGGGGACTCCCCTGGTCAGTACAGAGCTAGAAGCTGACCTGGAGATCCCATCCATTCCTGCTACCTGCCATGGTGCCAAGATGAGGCCAGCAAGGTGTGGAGTGTGTGCACCGGGCAGCCCCTGCCCTCCCAGCTGCTGTGCCCACACTGGTGCCCACCCACAGGCCTCCCTCCAGCTCTCCAGCCCCTTCCTCCTTCCCAGTCCTTCACCACCCAGTCAGTGATGAGGTTCCTGTGGATTCCAGCCTTGGAGCCCTACTTTTCTCACGTAACATGACACCCCGTAACCCCACCCAACCCCAGGTTTCAGTTATACATCAGACATAACCAGTGTAGCCAGAAATAAAAAACCCTCCAGATGAGAACAAGCAAAGGCAATTTACTCAGAACTTGCTGTAACAAGGGAGTTGGCCACCACTGCTTGCCCTGGCAGAGACTCAAAGACAGGCAGGGGAGTGGGACGCCTCAGAGAGGAGAAGGGGAGGCTCCAGGTGAGGCCCGACAGATGCTGTTGGCCTGGGAAGCTGGAGGCAGCCAAGAAACACATGTCCTGTGGGATGGGGAGGGGGCATACTTGGAGTTGGAATATGAGCTGAAAATGGGGACAAAAATTAGGAAAGCCATTAGTTACTTCTCAAATGCTGGCCACGTGGGACTTGTTTCTGCCCTTGGTGGTCAGAGCCCTGTCTCTGTGTATGGCCTGCCTGTTGTTCATTTGTTGGTGATCAGAGCTGCATCTCTGTGTACGGCCTGCCTGTTGTTCATGTCTGTATTCAGTCTTTCTGCTCATATATGTAATGTAGACATCTACATTGCCTGGCCACTCAAGATTCTGCCAGATCCCCATTTCCTCCCCTCAGCTTCATGTGGATGGCCTGCAGGGGCCTTACAGCCAACGTCTTCTGCCATCTTTTCTAACCTTACTGCCTTGGTCTGAATGTGTGTGTCCCCATCTAATTCCTATGTGAAAATCCTCATCTCTAAGATGATCGTATTAGGAGGTGGGGGCTTTGGGAGGTGATTAGGTCATGAAGGTGGCACTCTCGTGAATGGGATTAGTCCTTTTTCAAAAGGGGCCTCAAACCTTTTGTTCATTTCAAAAATGTTTTGTTATTTTGCTATTGAGTTGTTTGAGTTCCTTATAGATTCTGGATATGAGCCCCTTGTCAGACGTATAGTTTGCAAATACTTTCTGCCATTTTATAGAGTTTTCTCTTCACTTTATTGTTTTCTTTGTTGTGGGGAAGATTTTTAGTTCATTGTAATCCCATTTGTTTATGTTTGCTTTTGTTGCCTGTGCTTTGTAGGTCTTATTAAACAAACACACAAACTAAAACCATATCCTTGCACAGGCTAACATCATGCTGCTTTTCTCCAATGTTTTCTTTTAGTAGTTTCATAGCTTTGGGTCTTACATTTAAGTCTTTAATTGATTTCGAATTGACTTTTGTATATGGTGAGAGATAGGGGCCTGGAAGGCATATGAATGGACAACAAATATATGAAAAAAATGCTCAACATCACTAATCATCAGAAAAATGCGAATCAAAACCAAAATGAAATATCACTTCACCCCAGATAGAATGACAATTATCAAAAAGACAAAAAAAATCACTAACGCTGGCAAGGATGTGGAGAAAACGGAACTCTTTTACCTTGGTGGAGGGAATGTAAATCAGAACACTCACTATGAAAAACAGTATGGAGGTTTGGAGGTTCCTCAAAAATTAAAAATAGAACCACCATATGATCCAGCAATCCCATTACTGGGAATATATCCAAAGGAAATAGGCTAAGTATGTCAAAGAGAACATCTGCCCAAGCATGTTTACTGTAGCATTATTCACAATAGCCAAGATATGGAATCAATTTAAATGCCAATCTAATGATGAATGGATAAAGAAAATGTGGTTTATAGAAAATAGAATACTATGTAGCCATAAAACAGAATGAAATCCTGTCACTTGTGGCAACAGGGATGAACGTGGAGAAAATTATGTTAAGTGAAATAAGCCAGGAACAGAAAGACAAACACTGCATAATCTCACTCATATGTGGAATCTAGAAAAGTTGATTTTATAGAAATAGAGAGTAGGGCCTGGCACAATGACTCATGCCTGTAAACCCAGGACTTTGGGGAGCCAAGGCAGGTAGATCACGAGGTCAGGAGATCTAGACCATCTTGGCTAACATGGTGAAACCCTGTCTTCACCAAAAATACAAACACAAAAAAATCAGCCTGGCATAGTGGTGGGTGCCTGTAGTCCTTGCTACTCGGGAGGCTGAGGCGGGAGAATGGAGTGACCCTGGAGGCGGAGTTTGCAGTGAGCCAAGATCGTGCCACTGCATTCCAGCCTGGGTGACAGAGCGAGACTCCGTCAAAAAAAAAAAAAAAAAAAAAGGAAAGAAATAGAGAGTAGAATAGGGTTACCAGAGGCTGGGAAGGGTGGGGAGAAGGGGGACTGGGAGAGGTTGGTCAATGGGTGCAAAGTCACAATCAGGTAGGAAGAAGAAGTTCTGAGGTTCTGTCACACAGTAGGGTGATTACAGAAAGTAACACTGTGTTGTATATTTCAAAATAGCTAGAAGAGAAGATTTTGAATGTTGTCACCACAAAGAAATGATAACTGTTTAAAGTGATAGATAAGGCAATTGCCCTGATTTGATCATTAGACTATGTATAGATGCATTGAAACATCACAATGCACTCCATAAAAACATGCAATTAATATGTGTCAATTATAAAGAAAAAAATTAATAAAACAAAAGAAGTCTCCAGAGAGCTCCCTTATCCTTTCCACCTGAGGACACATAGAAGATGTCATTGATGAACCAGGAAACAAACCCTCACCAGACAGGGAATCTGCCACACCCTGACCTTGTACTTCCCAGTCTTCAGAACTGTGAGAAATAAATGTATGTTGTTTATACGCCACAGAGGCTGTGGCATTTGGTTGTAGCTGCCAGAATGGATTAAGTCACAGCCCCTCATCCTCAGTGCCTGCATCTCAGTGAAGGCCCCGCCCTCCATCCCTTGCCAAGGACAGGTGTTCTCCTCTGCCCCTGCTCCCAGCCCTCCCGCACCAAGCCACTCAACACCAGGCCCTGTTGATGAATCCTCCTCCCAAATAGCTCCCGACCCCATGCCTCTCTTCTTGCCTGCTGCCTTCATCATCACCCAGGAACCTACTAGCACCTCTCACCTGGGCCACCAGGGTTTCCTTGCTCCAATCCAGCCCCCTCCAATCTAGTCTCCCAGCTGCAGTTGAAGGGATCCCCTCAAGTGCACACCTGACCATGCTATTGTCCTGCCCTCCCTCTGAGGACTTCAGCCCGCATGCTGGGCCACTCTCCCGGCTCAGGCACTTCACCCATAGAGGAGTGGAAGGCTAGGGGGAGGAGAAAGGGCTCCTGGAGGACCCCGTTCCCCACTTGTCTTGGTGTGGGTGATGACTCCTGCCCTTTCTCCAAGTAGCAGCTTGGGTCACACTGTGGGAGGCTCCACCCCATGGCGTATGCCCCCAGCCCTCTGCTCTGCCTTCGGAATACTCAGGAGATGGCATTATGGTGACCCATCATAATGCAGTTAGGCTGCGAGGTCCCTGTGCTTGAGTCCCAGGTGAGTCTTGCTCACCGTGGAAGCCCCAGACCCAGCATGGGATTTGCATGACCAGCACAGGGGGGCTCAGGAAGAGTTTGTTGAACAAATGGAGACCGTGTCTACCACCACACACTGAGACTGACACCTCTCACCTGCCAAGGGTACAGCCAGGACTGGGGGAAGAGTATTTAGAACAATGGGCACATTGCTACCCCTTGGTGAGCCGGGTACCAGGAATACGACTTCCCACATCAGAAGCAGCCTGTGTGTTGTGTGCCCAGAGGCCCACAGTCTCTCCACAGAGTCACGAGCAGCCGCTGGAGAACCAGTGGAGAGTGTGTCCTAGAGAAGAGGAGGGGATAGCACCGGATTAGGGGGCAGGGAAGAGCACCAGATTAGGAGCCTGGAGACTTGAGTCCAGCCCTGGCCATGCCATCATGACCACGAGGAAGCAGATCAACTCCAAAGACAGGGTATCATCTGCCAGACAGATGGGTAGGGGGAGCTAAACAAGTGTAGGATTAAAAACTCCTCTGCCTCCAAGAGTGGTGGCTCACTCCTGTAATCCCAGCACTTCGGGAAGCCAAGGCGGTCAGATCCATTGAGCCCAGGAGTTCAAGACGAGCCTGGGCAAAATGATGGAACCCCTTCTCTACAAAAAATACAAAAATCAGCTGAGCATGATGGTGCATGCTTGTAGTCCTAGCTACTCGGGGGGCTAAGGTGGGAGGATCACTGGAGCCCGGGAGTTTGAGGCTGCAGTGAGCTGTGATCATGCCACTGCACTCCAGCCTTAATAACAAAGTAAGACCCTGTCTTAAAAATATAAAAGCACCTACTACTCAGTAGTGTGGGTGACAGACAATTATTATTCCCCTTTAGGGTGCGGATACTATTATTATTTTGCTTTGGATTTTTGTATGCAGGTAAAATTCACGTGACATACAATGCATCATTTTCAAGCATACAGTTTAGTGGTATTTAGTACATTCACAATATTGTGACCATCACCTCTATCTAGTTCCAAAACATTTCATCACCCCAGAAGAAACCGCATACCCATTAGCAGTCACTCTCCATTCCCCTCTCCTCACAGCCTCTGGCAAGCACTTATCTAATTTCTATTTCTAGTAGTAGTTAGTTCCCTGTTCTGGACGTTTCATAGAAATGAAGCTGTACAATGTGTGGTCCTTTGTGTCTGGATTCTTTGGCCTGGTATAAGTTCTCAGGGTTCATCCTTGCTGCAGTGTGAACCAGAACTTCATTCTTTTTGTGACTGAGCAACAGCCACCAGATGGAGGGGCCTCAACGTGCTGCTCCTCTCAACCAATGATAGGCATCTGGGCTGCTTCCGCCTTTTGGCTTTTGTGCATGGTGTTGCAGGCATTAATTTTATGGTATAATAAGGACTAAGATGAAGGTGCAGCAAGTTCCCGCTGAGGCCCTTTAGTCTCTGGGTGCTCATAGAGAGGAAGCAGAGATGTTCCAGTTCCCTGTCCTCTCTTGCTGTGGCCAGAGCTTCTTTCCTTGTTTGCTTGGGAAATTGGTCTTCTGCATCAGGTGATATTTAAATGATATGATTTGGTGGTGTATCCACCCAAATCTCATGTTGAATTGTAGCTCCCATAATTCCCATGTGTTGTGGGAGGGACATGGTGGGAGATAATGGAATCATGGGGGTGGTTTTCCCCACACTGTTCTTGTGGTAGCAAATAAGTCTCATGAGATATGATGGTTTTATAGGCAGAAACCCTTTTCACTTGGCTGTCATTTCTCTCTTGTCTGCCGCCATGTAAGAAGTGCCTTTTGCCTTCCACCATGATTATGAGGCCTCCCCAGCCACGTGGAACTGTGTGTCCATTAAACCTCTTTTCCTGTCTCGGGTATGTATTAATCATCAGAGTGAAAACAGACTAGTACGGTCATCCTGCCTCAAAAGGATGCCTTGAGACCTCTGACTTCTCCCCAAACACCTTTCCTCAGCCAAGGAAGCTATCACCTTGAGTACAGTAACTTTCCCAAGGTCACAAAATTCTTTTTCCCAGGGTCACCTGGTTCTTTTTTTTTTTTTTTAGACAGAGTCTCACTCTGTCACCAGGCTAGAGTGCAGTGGTGCAATCTTAGCTCAGTACAACCTCCACCTCCCAGGTTCAAGCAATTCTCCTGCCTGAGCCTCTCAAGTAGGTGGGATTACAGGCATGTGTCACCCCAACCAGCTAATGTTTGAATTTTTAGTAGAGATGGGTTTCACCAGGTTGGCCAGGATGGTCTCAATCTCTTGAACTTGTGATCCACCTGCCTCCACCTCCCAGAGTTCTGGGATTACAGATCGAGCCACTGCGCCTGGCTGGTCATCCGATTCTTTCGTGGCCAGGCTGGGATGGACTCGCAGCACTGACTGAGCTCTCAGTTGAGGTCAGACTTTGCACTTGGAGTGTTCATAAGGTATCTCTTTAGGAACCTGCTCTTAGGGCTCTGTTCATGTCCTCTGCCATGACAAAGCTACTCTGTAGACTGCCTTTAACCCATGACAATGGGACCAAGGGTGATTAATTATCAGCCCCTCATTCCTGAGCTGGTCCAGAAACAATTAACATGAACTTTCTGGGGATCCTGAAAACAAAAAGGATCCCCTCAACAACCACTTGTAGCCATAGATGGTCCACAGCTCTTTTATTGGTAATAACAATGAGAACACAAGTCCCAGACTTGAGAATGTAGGTTTTAGGCTGGGTGTGGTGGCATGCACCTGTAGTCCCAGCTATTTGGGAAGGCTGAGGTGGGAGGATCACCTGAGCCCAGGAGGTGGAGGCTGTAATGAGTTATGACTGTGCCGTTGCACTCCAGCCTGGGCAATAGAGGGAGATCTCATCTCAAAAAAAAAAAAAAGAAAAAGAAAAACAAAAGAGAGTGTAGGTTTCAAATGGGTTCCATCACTTAATGTGAAGTTTGCTGTTAGAGTTCTTACTGTTATAAGCAGTATCAGAAGTTGATGAGGGCCCCGTGCACAAGAGGTATCCAAATAGAGGTTAGGAGACTGCCCACCAGGTGTGCTGCACTGAAGGAAGCGGGGAGAGGCTTTGCCCGGTTGCCCTTTGAGGAGGGTATTATTTGAATCCGCTTTTTTTTTTTTTTTTTTTTTGAGATGGAGTTTTGCTCTTGTTGCCCAGGCTGGAGTGCAATGGCACGATCTCGGCTCATAGCAACCTCTGCCTCCCAGATTCAAGCGATTCTCCCACTTCAGCCTCCCAAGTAGTTGGGATTACAGGCCCGCCTCACCACACCTGCCTAATTTTTGCATTTTTAGTAGAGACAGTGTTTCACCGTGTTGGCCAGGCTGGTCTTGAACTCCTGACTTCAGGTGATCCACTCATCTTGGCCTACCAAAGTGCTGGGATTACAGGCATGAGCCACTGCACCCAGCCTGAATCCACATTTTGAAAATGAGAAAACTGAGGCACAAAAGTAACTTGCCCATGGCCCTGAATTATGTACCCCGTTTAAGGGGTATTCAAATCTTTCTGTTTCTGGAGCCCATTTTCTTCACGGATAATAGTTCCCTGCCCACTAACTGAGATTATGATCTCATATGCTGTTTTAAAATCTGCTTTTCCATTTAACAAATGTATCATAAATATTTTTCCATATATTTGAATGTTCTTCAACAACATAATTTTTTAAAGCTGTGTAGTATTTCATCATATAGCTGTAGTATAATTCATTTACCAAGCCTCTACTCTTCAATATTTAGGATGTTTCCTATTTTTCCATGGTTATAAATATTGCTGGGAGAAATATCCCAGCAGATAAATCTCTTTGCTTTTCTGTGCTTATTTCCTTTGTGTACAATCTCAGCAGCAAAGTTGCTGGGTCAAAGAGTACTCCGCACCATTTTAAAACAATTTCCAAGGTGCACTGTGAATTTCTTATGATCAAAACAATTTTGAAAGCTGCAAGAATTAGTATATAAAGATAGTGTTTGCTGAACCAAGTGTAATAATAAATTAGACTTCTGTTTGCACTTGAATTGCAAAACTAATGAAGGCAGCAGTGACTAATAAACTATCATTAGAGATTGGAGTATTTTACTAAGGAAAAGGTATGTTAATAAAAACATGATTATTGTCATCGAAGGTGGTTGAACTGGCATTACCTGAGAATGAGATGATGATAGAAATAAATCAATTTCAGGTGGTTTTAGACAACACGTGCCCTGTACATGCAAAACTTTATGTACCCTTCTCATTTGATGTTCCCAGAAAACCTATGAGTTCAGTATTATTGCCTCTGGCAGAGAATGTTAATCAACCCTTTAGCATCTATTTTATGCCTTTTCTTTTTAGCAATACAATTCTGCTTTCTGTGAGTTTTAACAGGACCCCTCGCTACGCAGTTGGAGATTCTGTTCCCAGCCTCCCTTGCAGCTAGATTTGGTCTCTGGACTAAGTTGTCATCCTTGCAAAGTGACCAGAAAGTGGTATATTGCCACACATTGTATGTCCTTTCCTTCAAAGAAAATCTTGTGTTGTGCTTGTTTCCTTCTTTCTTCAATCACGTGTATTGTGATGGGGTTTGGTGGGCAACTTTCAACCATGCAGAAGAGGACAATTTCCAAGAGTATTATTCGGAGCTAGGTTGAGAGAAACCCTGGTCCTGATTGAGCTCATAAAAGGAGGCCACCTACCTGTGGATGTTATGTGAGCTAGGAGCAAACATCTGTCCTGTTGAAGCCATTGTATCATGGGTCTTTTTTGTTAGAGCAGTTGAACCCATTTTACAGATGAGGTTAACTGAGGCTTGGTGAAGACCCCCCTAAGCAATAAGATGTGGAACTGGATTCCAATCAAATCGTCGGTCTGACTTGGGAATGCGCTCTTGGGCCTCAAACCCAATGCCTTCTCCCTAATGATATTGGTGAGTCACACCTCAGAGAGAAATCAATGAAAAGACTGGCCAAATTCTAACCATTTTAGAGCGGTCTGGAAATATCAATGAGGACACCTTGGGGGCAGGAATCAGAGACAGATGGTTTGACTGGAAAAAGAAGGGCACAGCCATGAAACCCGTGTTTGAGTTCTGCCTGTGCCACCCACCAGGGGAGGTCGTTGGGCTCCTCAGAGCATTGTCGACTTTCTCTTCTTTAAAAAGGAGACAATGACACTGACGTTGCACACCTCTATGAGGATTCAGTAAAATAACATGGCTAAAGAGTTTAGAGCAAAACCTGAACCTAGAGAAATTGTTCAATAGATGAAGCAAACATCACTTCTCCATCCAACCAGAAGGCCACCCTGTGATTTCCCTATGGAACAAGCTAACCCCTCTAACAGCACCTCCCCAGAGCAGGTCTTGGGCACTGGCCACCTGGGCCCAGGCTGGCTCCCATAGGCAGACAGTGTGCATAGCTGGGCCACCTGTACTCAAGAAATGCCAGGGTCTGGGCTGGCCTGAAAAGAGGCATCAGCACCCAACAGCCAAGCCACCGGAGCTGCTGCACGGTAGCTGAGGATGGAGAGAGTTCAGGACCGGGCTGTGTGTGCATCTATCTGCAGGCTCAGCCATCTAGACAGACTTGGCCACCCTTGCATTCCCAGTCCATCCCACCAGCCTGGGAACAGAGCTGGGAAGGAAAGCAGGTGCCTGCTTGAGGCCCCTCTGGCCAGCCTGTCCCAGCCTCATCCTTGAGGTCCAAGGCCCTTGAGACACTCGGGGAAGAAGATGCAGAGAAATGGTGGGTGAGGGGGAAAAGAAGGCCAGAGGAGGAGGCCATCCTATTACCTTGCCACTATTTTTCATGGGGTATAAAACAGGAAAATTAAAATGAGCATGGTGCTAGTAGCTTAATGCAATTGAATGCTTAAGAAAAATGATATTGGGAACAGGGACAGTTAGTGAACAATTTTACAGACAACTGAGTGGCAGGAAGGATCCTCAGCTCCCGTGGAAGAAGCCGTCCACCTTGTGAGATCCACGTTCTCTGCAACCCCAGTGCGGGGGCAGGTGCCGAGGTCGGGGGATCCAGGGGGGCAGAAAGCACAGGCTGCCCTCAACCCCACCGGAGGCTGGGGAGGGCCTCACAGGGTGTGTGGGAGGAGAACCAGACTGCGGCAAGTGCAAAGGCGTGTTCCCAGGAAGGGCAGAATGTTCCGGAGGGCAGCGACCAGATGCCAGGAAATGCTGCTTCTGAGATCCAAGCCCCCGAGTCAGCTGGCCTAAAGGAGGCAAGAAGAGGGGGCGAGGAGGAGGCCGTGGGCACAGCCAGGCCAGTGACCCAGCAAGCACACAGGCACGGGGTCTACCACCTTGCCACGGGTTTGCAAAAGAGTTTGGGGGAAAAAATGGTTTTAAAATGTATGAGAAAACTGTAAAATCGATAATAACAATACTTTCAAAACCAAATAAGAATTCTTTTCCCCAAGAAATGTGCAAAGCAAAACGCACCCGGAAGGATGGACTGGTCACACCTTTGGTGGAGGAGACGGAGCCAGTGAGGGAGGAGCAGCCCAGGCCGAGGGAACTTCAGGCTCTGGTGGAGAGATCTGGCTTCTAGGTGAGGTGCTTGCGTGCAGTGATGGAGCTACTTATTTTAAACTTTCAGACGCCAGCATCCTCGTCAGAAAACAGGGATGATAAAATCGGTGAGGCTGTTTGAAAGCCAAAATTAGTGAGACTCAAGTTCTATGTGGGTGTCCAGCCCTCTTATTATCAAAATAATAACAATAAGCTCTGCTTTCAGCCCTGGGGACCTCGGAGCCCTTCGGTCTTCTGTCTACTGTGGGCAACATTCCTTATCTCTTTCTAGAATCTTCCAGAAAGGACATCCTTTGACGATTGGAGCCCCCCTTCCCATAAACCCAAATGCAAAGGTCAGATGAGCAACCAGTGTGTGGGTTACTGCAGCACCGTCCAGGGGCCACGATGTGGGCAGAACCTCAGAGAATGACACATCAGTTCTGGGGATGGGCTGGTTCATGCATCATTGTATCCTGCTAGGAAGGTATTACCCCAGACACGGCTACAAAATGGCCACAGGAGGCAAAGAGAAGGCAGAAGCCCAAGGTGACAGTGTGTGTGGGCAGCTGGCCAGGGAAGGCCGGAGACAGCCGTAGTGCGAGCTGGATGGTGCCCAGGCCGGGAGCAGCCGCCACCTTCCTGCTTCTGCCTGGCCACTGCAGCTGGCGGGAGGCTCACAGATTCTAAGTCTACCCACCTGTGCTGCTTCTCTGCCCAGCCCCCTGATGGTCACAGGGACCTACAGGCCTGATCAACCCTCCTGTGGAAAGAGGGGCCTCATCCTCCCCCATAACTGTCTGCCCCAGTCTGGCCACGTAGACGTCCTTGTCAGTCCTTGGCCTGCCTCATGGCCTTTGCACACACCCTTCTCCTCACCTGGCCTCTGCTTCCTGCAGGCCGCACCCAGGCTCACTCCTTCACCCCTTCGGGTCTTTGCTTAGAAGCCCCTTCCCAGAAAAGCCTTCTCAGTTTGGCCCATTCCAGAAGGCAACTCCCCTTCCCAGCATGCCATGCTCCCACCACCACTCACTTTACTTTCCTTCCTAGGACCTTGTGAACATAACATACATTCTAGTCATTTATCCTGTCCTGTCTGGCTCCCTAATGAAATGTCAGCTCCATGAGCACAGAGAGTTTTATCTCCCTGCCTCCATTTTGTTTTTTGTTTTTTTGGTTAACTTGTGTTTCTCCAGGATTTAAGACTGTGCATGGCACATACTAGGTGCTTAAAGATGCCTATAAAAGGACAAGCGCCCTTGAACTCTTGTCTTCAACACAGATCCTGTTCTTCTAGATCCTGTGGTGGAGATGCCTTCAGCAACCTGCAGGGATGAGTTTGCTCCTTCTTGGAGAGGGGCCCATGCTCTTGTGTTAATACACATTTCCTGGGTATTGGGAATTGCCACCCGCGCTGGCATCATCGGAGTGCTGCAGGACTCAGAGCCAGCTTCAAAGAGGAGGAGCTCCTTGGAAACACTGATAACCCCCAGCCTGGAGCAAATGCCACCCACACGCATGCACGCATGCAGGTTTGCTCAAGAAAGGATCTCAGAGGTCATCTTTCCCCCGGTCCTTCTTCTGAAGGTCACATGCAGAGCAGAAGCCTGTGTGTGGCCCAGAGCTGTGTGGCCATATCAGGCAGCAGACAGACAAACTCAGGATGGGCTCTGGGGGGCCTGGGCACTAGGGTTGAGTGGAAGTTTCCAGCCCCACAACACACCATGCACCCCTCTCAGCTGGTTTCCTGTAGTGACTCACCTGGGCTCCTGCCCACAGGCTGATGTGCTGTTGAGCTGGGCACAGGCATGGAGGGAGGCTGAGAAAGGGCAGTGCTGGCCTGGGGGTGGTGGAGGGTGGGGCGCAGCCCGAGGAGGGAACTCGAGTGTTGATGGAACGCAGGGGCACTGAGAGGTCAGGTAGGAGGTGTGGAATTCTGGAGAGAGGCTCATGGCCACCAAGGCGCCTTCCAACAGCAAAGTCTGTGAGTTAAAAATAGGCCAGGGCTGGAGACCAAATATCCGGACCAGGGAGGATTCCAAAATAGGTTGGAACAAAGTAGTGTCTGGAACCTATGGCCGGGGAGGCCTAAGGAGTATCCAGGGTCAGGAACATGCTCTTCCCGGGCTTTGGGCTGCTCCAGCCCTCCTGAGTCCATCACCCTCACTGCCTTCATCCATTAACCCCTTCCTGGCTGGGGCTGGTGGGTGAGGAGGACATCAGAGGCCCCAGGACAGCCCCCACTCCCACTGTTAGTGCCCGCTGTACTGTAGGGCCCCCAAATTCATGAGCAGCCTTGACTCTGAGCCTCCCAGGACCCCAAAGGCCTCACTACGAGTTTCCTGCTCTCACCAGATATGCGCCCCCACCCCGCCGGAAAGGTTCCCACCCACTAGTTCCCCTACCAGCCCGACACACTGTACCCCATCCAGTCCTCAGCCTAACCAGGTCACATCCCTGCCAGTCCATGGTATAATTCAAAGAAGCCACTCACATCCTCCCCTGGGACCAGGGTCATCCCACCCTCTTGTCACGCATCACAGAGGCTGCCTCCCACAGCCCCGGCCAGTGCCATCTGTGCCAGAGTGTGGGCCCCCATGGCCCTGCTTGGCCTGCAGTGCCTGCTCCCACCCTGGGCTGAATACATATGACTCAGAAGCCCTGTCGGTCCCATCTATCCACAGTAGGGTGTCCCTCCCAAACAGGGTGAAGGGGAGGTTCTCAGAACAATTTTGTAGGTAAAATCCACAAAGGGAAATAGAAGTTTGCTGACAGCGAGACTGTTCCCCTGACCAGCTGTCTCCAAGGAGGGCCCGCAGCACTGGGGTAAGGAGCCAGAGCTCCCTCCTTCCCTCCAACCCCACTGTCAGCCCGGACTTGCCCCACCTCACAGTGTCAGGCTCTGCACACCCTGGTCTCAGCTGCTCTTGCCCACTTAACAATGAGGCTTTGGGGTCAGGGACTGGGTTCTGTTCACATCTCTGTCCTGAATCCTAGCGCGGGGCCTGGCCCTGGGCTGTTTGTTGAATGAGTTAGCGAAATAATGATGAGTGGGGAAGGAACTGTCTGAGGCCAATCCAAACGTCCGTCCAATTATACCTACCACTCTGGTCTCCAAGGTCAGATCGAAACCCCTGAAAAAAATCCTTCACAACAGGAAAGGCCAAGAGGGGTTTGCATAGCTTTTCTTCCAATTTGCTATAGGGTTTTTAAAACATACATTCAAATAAAAATAACTGAACACACTGTGTGTCCACAGTCTGGGCTAAGGAAGGCAGACGGTGGAGGTTTGGCTGGTTGTTGATGCCTCTGATGGTCCTTAAGCACCGTCAGCTGCTACAGCGAGCTGTGAAGGTGAGGTGAGGAGGGAAGGACTCTGGGCCTTCACCCTCAGCTTCAGGCTAGAAGAGACAACGGCTGAGGCCAGTGTGAGAAGCAGATTTCAGGAGAACAGGTCAGGCTTTCTGCTAACCCAGCAGTTTGCATTTTCCCTGGTAACAACAAACAGCACGTGAAAGTGGAAGAAAAATACCAGAGCATTCATTTTTCTCCTGTTTGGGCCAAAGACAAAGATGCATGGTAGTTCATGACCAAAAATGGCCTGGAAATTACCAGTGCATTTCTTGCCTAGTGGTTGATGAGGCACCATCAGCAACATTCACTATTTCGGATGATAGAAGCTAAACGCTGCATGTTCTTGAGTACATGCAAAAGAAAATTGACCAGTAAATCCACTCCCAGGTTGGTATGGTCTGGCTGTGTCCCCACCCAAATCTCATTTTGAATTGTAGCTCCCAGAATTCCCCTGTGTTGTGGGAGGGGCCTGGTGGGAGGTAATTGAATCATGGGGGCAGTTTCCCCCATACTGTTCTCATGGTAGTGAGTAAGTCTCACGAGATCTGATGGTTTTATAAAGGGTTTCCCCCTTTTCCTTGGGTCTCATTTCTCTCTTGCCTGCCACCATGTAAGCTGTGCCTTTTGCCTTCCACCATGATTGTGAGGCCTCCTCAGCCACGTGGAACCGTGAGTCTTTTCCTTTATAAATTACCCAGTCTCGGGTATGTCTTTATCAGCAGCATGAAAATGGACTAATACACAGGTGTATACCCAAGAGAAGTGAAGACACATGTCCCCATGGAAACCTGTCTGAGAATGTTCATAGCAGCCTGACTCATAGGCACCAAAAGGTGAAAACAGCCCAAATATCCATCAACAAATGAGTGGATGAACAAAATGTGCCATGTCAAAACGGACTGTTATTTGACAATGGAAAGGAATGAAAGACTGACACTCAGTACAAGGAGGGTGAACCTTGAGGACACATCACGCTCAGTAAAAGATACAGAAGCTGGCTGGGTGTGGTGGCTTAGGCCTGTAATCCCAGCACTTTGGGAGGCCGAGGCAGGTGGATCACAAGGTCAGGGGTTTGAGACCAGCCTGACTTATGTGGTGAAACCCCGTCTCTACTAAAAATAAAAAAAATTAGCCAGGCATAGTGGCGTGCACCTGTAATCCCAGCTACTCAAGAAGCTGAGGCAGGAGAATCACTTGAACCTGGGAGGTGGAGGTTGCAGTGAG
Organism: Symphalangus syndactylus; assembly: GCF_028878055.3. Taxonomy (NCBI): domain Eukaryota; kingdom Metazoa; phylum Chordata; class Mammalia; order Primates; family Hylobatidae; genus Symphalangus; species Symphalangus syndactylus. The sequence goes on along the minus strand of NC_072444.2, from coordinate 32,461,275 downwards.
CCGAGATCGTGCCACTGCACTCCGGCCTGGGTGACAGAGACAGACGCCATCTCAAAACAAAACAAAAAAAAGATCCAGAATCCTGACATGGACAGACACAAAAATGCATGACTCCTTTTATATAAAGCTGTATGGTTCCATTTATGCACATTATATAAAGTGCACAGTGCACATAATAGGCAAATTGATATATAGATGGATAGATTGGTGGATGCCTGAGGCTCGGGGCAGTGGGTGGGCATGGGGATTGGGAAGTGATAGGTGAAGGGTGCAGGGCTTCTTGGTGGGGACGAAAAGTCCAACATTGATTGTGGAGATGGTGATATAAGTCTGTGAATGTGTGGAAAGCCATTGACTTGTGCAATTTAAATGGGTGAATTATATGATGTGGGAATTATAGCTCAATGAAGATGTTTAAAATAAAATAAATAAAATCAAGGACTCCCAGAGTCTATGTCTCACCCTGAGAGCTAACATTAGGACCCCTGCAGCCTGTCCACTTAAGCAAAGGAGAAGGTCCTGTGCCTGTGTCCAGCCTGAGTCCAGCCCTGTGGGTGGCCCATGCACTGTCCCTCACCACTTCTTGCTGATGAATAGAACTGATTTGACCCAGGGTGGTCGTGGACTCGGGTACAAAAACTTGCTTGGCCAGATTCTCTGGCAACCTGCGGTGGCCAGGTGACACATCTGACTGCAGAAGGCAGCTGCTGGTACACAGATGGGCCCCTCTCAGGTCATCAAAGAGTCAGTTGTGGGGAAGGAGTTAGCCCATCTGCTTTTCTTCTGCACGAAACATGGACACAGTGACAACCTTCCCCCAGTGCCCCATGGACACAGTGCCAAGCTTTCAAGCCACCCCATGGACACAGTGTTAATCTCCTACTGCCCTGTGGACACAGTGCCAGCCTTCCCCCCTACTTCCTCATGGGTATTGTGTCAAATTTCTTCACTGCCCTGTGGATGCAGTGCCAACCTCCTCTACTGCCCCATAAGCACAGTGTCAACCTTTCCCACTGCCCCATGGACAGTGCTAACCTTCTCCTACTGCCCCGTGGACACGGTGCCAATCCCCTTTCACTGTCCCATGGACACAGTGCTACCCTCCTCTACTGCCCTGTGGACACAGTGTCAACTTTCCCCACTGCCTCCTGGACACGGTGCCAACCTCCTCCCACTGCCCCATGTACACAGTGCCAACTTCCTTCACTGGCCTTGACTGAAATAACCCACAGGATAACCCATCCATCTTTGCTCTTGGAGGTGGGCTTGTTATGCTGAGATTTGGGGTTCTGGAAACCTGGAGACGAGGAGCACCCGCATTCTGCTGCAGACCTCCCCACTCCTCCCCATGGAGTTCTGGTGGGAGAAAGGAACACTTCAAGGACAGTGGCAAACGAGAGCGAGGTGATGTGGCCTGGCCTTGTGGAGCTCCGTCTTCCTCCCTCCTCTCAGAACACACCCAGACCCACTCTATGTGTGGGAGCAGCAGAGAATGGAGCTGCCTGACCACCCACAAAGGGGTTGCAGGGGAGAAGGGAGTGGCATGGCTAGGTGTCCTCCCTTGGCTGGCCAGGGGCAGTAAGCAGGGCTGGACAGACTGTCCCTATCTCCCCTGGCTGGAGGAAGGGAAAGGCTGGCGGCTGCCTTTCCTAGTCTGCTGAATGCACTCGCCAGCCATGGCCCTTGCCTGTCTGAGGTGTGGGTCATCCATGATCACCCCCAGCCCAGGAGGCCCCTGGGATTCCTCCCGGAGAGGCCATGGTGCAGAGGCCATAGTTGGCTGATAATGTCATGTCCTGCCTTGAACCTGTCTCTTCCTCAGCAAATGGGGAAGCAGCAACTGGAGAGGTCATAGCCCACAGCCCTGTAGAGGCTGGATTCCCTGAGTGAGGATCTTTGTGGCTTTAAAGCCAAGTGTCAATGGCTCAAATCAAAGTGACAAACACTCTTTCTGTGACCAGAAGCTAACATTAGGACCCCTGCAGCCTGTCCTCTTATTTATTTTATTTTATTTTAATTTTATTTTATTTTATTCATTTCATTTCATTTCATTTCATTTCATTTCATTTCATTTCATTTCATTTCATTTCATTTCATTTTTGAGACAGAGTCTCACTCTGCCACCCAGGCTGGAGTGCAGTGGCGTGAGCTCTGCTCACTGCAACCTCCACCTCCTGGGTTCAAGCGATTCTCCTGCCTCAGCCTCCTGGGTAGCTGGGATAATAGGTGTGCGCCAGCACGCCTGGATAATTTTTGTATTTTTAGTAGAGACAGGGTTTCACCATGTTGGCCAGGCTGGTCTCGAACTCCTGACCTCAGATGATCCACCCACCTAGACCTCCCAAAGTGTTGGGATTAAAGGCGTGAGCCACCGCACCTGGCCCTGTCCTCTATTTTAATTTCTGCAGCCCTTTGAGTCTCAGTGGTCCCAAGTGATGCCCAGGACTTGGTCAGGAGGAGAGGGGCTATCTTTGGGAGTCAGTGCTTCCCTCGGATTTGCAGTGGCAGGAGTCCCTTCCTCTGTGTATTACATGTTATTCCCCAGGACCTCAGAATGAGGTTATCAGGGTGGGCCTTAATCCAATTTGACTAGTGTCCTTACAAGAAGAGGAGATTAGGACACAGACACACAGAGAGGGATGTCCCTGTGAGGACACAGGGAGGAGACAACATCTGTAAGCCAAGGAGAGAGGCCTCGGGAGGAGCCAGCCCTGCCGACCGACACTCTGATCTCCAACTCCAGGCCTCCAGGACTGTGGGATGTGAAGTTGGTGTGGTCTAAGCCCAGGCTGTGGAGCCTATTATGGGGCTGTGCTGCCTGCTCCTGTGTTTGAGCCTGCACTGCACGGAGGGTGTCCAAGGCCCCAAAATGAGTCACATGTTCATATTGTGACTGTGTCACCAGCCCCATCTGGGAGCAGTCCTGCTCTTGACCCTTCATGACTTGGTCACCTGAGCAGGAGACAAAGCACCTGACTTCAAGTAAACAGCTGCATTTGTTTTCTGTGGCTGCCATCACAAAGTGCCACACACTGGGTGGCATAAAAAACAGCCTTTTATTTTCTCCCCATCTGTAGGCCAGAAGTCTGAAATCAAGGTGTAGATAGGGCTATGCTCCCTCTGAAGGCGCCGGGGGAAGAGGATGCTTCCTGCCTCTTCCAGTTTCTGGAGGTTCCAGCAATCCTTGGCGATCCTCCGCGTGTGTCGGCGTCTCTCCCATCTCTGCCCCATTATCACATCACACTGTTTGTGTCTCTCCTCCTCTTTGTATAAAGACAGCAGTCACACTGGACTGGGGCCCACACTAATCCAGGATGAGCTCATCTTCACTTGAGTATATTTGCAAAGATCATATTTCTAAATCAAGTCACAGGCCTAGGTACTGGGGGTTAGGACTTGAACATGCCATTTGTGGGACACAATCCACGCCCTAACAACTACCAGGTGGCCTCATCAGCACTTGGGAGCAAGGACTCGCCTTGTCCATCAGGGAGTGCTGAGCAGAGTCGAGTTATGTCCTTGCTGTCTGCAGTGCCAGAGGGCACTGGAAGTGGGGAATCCTTCCATTGTCCATCACTGGCCCTGGAGGCATGGAGCCTTTCCCGTGTGTGCCCTTCCCATTAGGCTAACATGAGTAGTCAGCAGTGGGAGGAGGATGGTCCGCTCTCCCCTCTACTAAGTAGATGAGAATGATGTATAATAAACATATGAATTATGAATATGTAAATGATGCTTCTGAAGTTTTAGGAGATTCCTTTTACAAGTAGAGCTGCACAGATCTTACGCGCTCATTGGTTTGGGAAGACTCTGGTTACAGACTTGATGCAAATGAACAGATATTCCCAATTAGGGAGGTAAAGACGTGTGCATTTCAACAAAACAGGCCTCCCGGCTTTGCTCCGTACTGGCTCTGTAATCCCGTCAACCCACTGAGTCCAGCTGCAGAGGCAAAAGGGGGCAATGTTTCCACAGAGGGAAAAGGAGGCATGGTCATGGCCTTGGTGTGAAGAGACAAAAGGCCTGAAGTCCATCTGCCACAGGCCTCCAAGTCAAAACAAACCTCATGAAAGATTGCATTTTGCTTGTACTTTTTCTGCATGCCATCCTCACCTGCCATGTTATTCACACGGACTGTATACTGCATACTTTGTGAATTGAAGGCACCAGCTACACAGGGCCCTGCCTTTTGTGAAACCAAGAAGCACAGGTGAATGGGTGAATGAAGTAGGTGGGGTTGGGGCCTGGAATGAACCTGCCATTGTCTGCATTCTCAATTCCTTAGTCTCAGGTTGGGTGAGTTGCAAGTGGACGCTTGGAATGGAAGCTACTTGCTGCATGTTTTAATTTACCACTGGAGCCGCCGATTCATAATTCAAACGTTGCTGCCCTAAATTACACACACATTTTGAGCTGAGTAAAGATGGGAGATCTGGGTCCTTTAAAGAAAACCCATAACGTCCCCACTGCTTTCCCATCTTATTGAGTTCTGCTCTTGAGCAACTTTTCAGCTCCCTGAGAATAGCATGTTTTGAGTAAAAAGGGACAATAAAAATGAAAGAAGAAAATTAAATATGAAAATTTAATTAAATCCCTCTTTGATCGTTCTCTCTAGAACCGACCAGAGGGGCTGCTGCCATTCAGCCACAAATAAGATAACCTTGCCGGCTAATTAGGAGAAGGAATTGGCCTGCAAGGTGGGGGGGAAATGCGAGTCTCCGGACCCTATGAATGTTCGAATGAGCCATTTTGATGGGAGCAATATTTTATTCTTCAATTGTTTGCCACTCCTCTTTGGAGAAGTCTCAGAGGTATATAAAGTATTCTCTGTACTTCCTTTAAGGTCTTCTGGCTTTTGTACAGAGGTCTGGGGGCTGTCTGTGGCATGAAGGGCCCTGGTGCCTTGGGTCTTATTTTCCAGGGCTGGGGGAAAACTTTCCTTTTTAAACCAGTCCCATCCATCCTACTTTGGGGAGCTGCATTGCTGATGTGGGATGACACAAATGAACAACAAAAATACAATAGTCACAAAGGGTCTGGAAGCCATGCCATCTGCTTAGGGACATTAACACAGCCCCTGCGCTATGTTATCTCAAACAGGGCTGAGTCACCTTCTCAATAGATGGAGCTCAGTCTAGTGTAGAGCGTGCATACACATGCACACACACGCATGCACACTCACAGAGACACATGCACACACATGCACATATAAGCACACATATATGCACACACAGAGATGCACATATATACACACAGACACATCTACACATGCACACTCACAGAGACACACACACATGCACATATGCACACAGACGTGCACACACACAGGGAGACACACATACATACACACAAACACACAGATGCATCCACACATGCACACTCACAGAGACACATGCACACACATACACACATGTGCACAGAGACACACAGTACACACAGATGCACATGCAAATGCACATGTACATGCACACATGTTCACACACAGAAAGATGCACGCATGGCCAGGTGCGGTGGCTCACGCCTGTAATACCAGCACTTTGGGAGGTTGAGGTGGGCAGATCACCTGAGGTCAGGAGTTCGAGGCCAGCCTGTCCAACATGGTGAAACCCCGTCTCTACTGAAAATACAAAAGCTAGCTGGGTGTGGTGGCACAGGCCTGTAATACTAGCTACTCGGGAGGCTGAGGCAGGAAAATCGCGTGAGCCTGGGAGGCAGAGGTTGCAGTGAGCTGAGATCGCGCCACTGCACTCCAGCTTGGAGGAAAAAAGCAAAACTCTGTCTCAAAAAAAAAAAAAAACGATGCACGCGTACACCTGTATGCACACACGGCAGGATTCCGTTCCCAGAGAGTATCTTCAGGAAGGTGCTGTGAACCTTTGTGGTTTGTGTGCTGTGACAAATGTAGAGGTCCACTGTGAGCCCTACATTTTAGGAAATACGCTAACTTAACCAACCTTGGGAGTAAAAAGGCCCCCAAAGGGTAGATAAAGCAGAGCAATGAAGCTTGGTAGGGTCAAATCCAGGAAGACATCCCTGACTCAGGCAACAGCAGTGTGGAATTTGTGATGGTATAATTTATAGGGTGATCAAAGTCTTCCCTTAAATGATTTAGGAGAAAGTATTTTGCTAAGCAGATCATGTTGCAAAAGATTTCAGGGGCATTGTTTAAATTATTAAAGGAATCAATTGTTTCTTAGCCTTTTGGAAGCATTGTTTGCATATGATTACTATAATATTACAAATTATTTTAAAACATGGCTTCAGGGCTCTGTGTCTCTGAACAATTTTATTGGACAACTTCTTCGTTTCATTAGTTTAAAAATAATGTAACTAGATTTTTAAAATTTCTTGAAAGCCTACCTTTTATCAAATTCAGACTGACCTTCTTTCTTCATAAACTGACTGGAATAAAAGTATTCCAGTTATTTCTAAGCCAAACAACCCCCCAAAATTAGTGGCTTAAAACAACAGCAACTTAATATTCCTCCTGGTTTTCTGGGCTGACTGAGCTATTTGGTGACTGGTTACACCTGGGTCCACTCATGAGCATGGGCTCAGCTGGGTTGGGGGCTCAACTGGGACAACCCCATATGGCTTTTCATCCTTCTTCCTGGCATGGGGGTCTCAGGAAGCATTTCAAGAGGGCAAAGGTAGAAATTGCAAAGCGTGTTAAGGCCAAGGCTCTTGTGATGATTTATTTTATGTGTTAACTTGACTGGGCCACAGGGTGCGTCCCAGTGTGGGTGGGCACCATCCAGTTGGTTGAGAAACCAAATGGCCAAAGGGCAGAGGAGGGGAGAATTCGATCTCTCTCTGTCTGACTGCTTGAGTTGGGACATTCGTCTTCTCCTACCCTTTGATTGGGATGTAGACCATTGGCTCCCTGGTTCTCAGCCCTTTGGGCTCAGGCTGGAGCTGCACCTCCAGCTTTCCTGAGTCTCCAGCCTACAGGTGGCAGATGAGGGGACTCGTCAGCTTCCATAATTACATGTGCTAATTTCTCATAACATCTCTCTCTCTCTCTGCACATACACTCTATTGGTGGTTGTGTTTCTCTGGAGAACTCTGACTAATACAGCTCTGAAACTCACACATGTTATTTCTACAACATTCTTTTATTTTTTTATTTTTTAGACAGAGTCTGGCTCTGTTACCCAGGCTGGAGTGCAGTGGTGCGATGTCTGCTCACTGCAACCTCTACCTCCCGGATTCAAGCAGTTCTCTTGCCTCAGCCTCCCAAGTAGCTGGGATTAGAGGTGCACGCCCCCACACTTGGCTATTTTATTTATTTATTTACTTATTTTTGTATTTTTGTAGAGACAAGTTTTCACCATGTTGGCCAGGCTAGTCTCAAACTCCCAACCTCAAGTGATCCATCCGCTTCGGCCTCCCAAATTCCGTGCTGGAATTACAGGCATGAGCCACCATGCCTGGCCCATTTCTACAACATTCTATTGTCTAAGCAAGTCCCAGCCCCCATATTCTAGGGGAGAAGAAATAGACTCCACGTCTTAATTAGAGGAGGTACAAGTAATTTGTAGCCCTATTTAATTTGCTACAAAATATTAGTGAAGATCATTGTCTCCTCAGTGATAAGAAAACTATGTGATAATTTCCATTCTCTGGAAGGTAGACAAGATATTTTTAAAAACTTGTCCCAGCACCTCTTTAACAGCAACACAGAGAAGAGTTTGGATACATTTCCCGAATGAGCTAGAACATGGGTTTTTAAAACAAAACTTTACTGTTTAAAGTTTTAAAACGAAACTTGAATGACTTAAAAAATCAGTCATTTTTGTATGAAATGAGCCTCCATGTCGGTTCTTGCCCCAAATTCCTTCCCAAATACTATCAGAGAACTCCAGGGTAGAGATTAGTTTAACTCCTGCATCTCTTAGACATCCACTTGGGTCTCTGTTCCTGAAATTCCCTCCTGGATTCGTGACCATGGAGAAACTTGGCTAAGACCATGAGTGGGCTAAAACAGTGATTCGTTTGCTCAAGTTGTCATAACAAACTACTGTAGACTGGGTAGTTTAAACAGAAATTTACGTTCTCACTGACCTGGAGGCTGGAAGTCTGAGATCAAGGCATCAGCAGGGTTGGTTTCTCCTTGGCCTGTGTGGCCATCTTCTCCCTGTGTATTCTCACGATCATGCTTCTGTGTGTGTCTGTGTCCTAATCTCCTCTTCTTATAAGGACACCAGTCCTATTGGATCACAGCCCATCCTAACAACCTCATTGTAACTTAATCAGCTTTGTAAAGATCTTATCTGCAAACAGCCACATTCTGACATACTGAGGTTAGGACTTCCACACATGAATTTGGAAGGGAGGATGGCATAATTCAGTCCATAACAGACACAGTCTCCTCTCCTGGAAAAAGTAAATTAGTAAACACTGCATCCTTCTCTTCTTAGAATAGAAAACACACTTACAGAATGCGGATGGAGCCTGCAGGGTAGGGTGGGAGGGTGTTATTTTAGGGAGGCAGGAACAGGGGGATTCACATCGCTCCTGGTGATGATAAAGTGAAGGCTATGAAAGTTAGGTTTCTGGTTGACAAGAAGCAGACTTCTACCTCCAGTCTTTGGGTTGTGTAAGGTTTTTTTTTTTTTAAAAAAAAACAAACTTTATTTTGAATGGCTTCATCAAAGGATGACATTGAAATGAATGCGTTCAACTTTGAACAAAACTTAAAAGAACTTTGTTAAATGTCAAAGCGAAACAGAGGAGAACCAGAGGTAACAAATAGAGGATTATTTTCTCTGTTTCCCTCCTGAATCTGGTGCTCACTCTCCTCGCTCACAGACTTTCATCCTCCGATATCAAAGACGCCACAAGACAGCAAAACCATTTATAAACATTAATTAATTCTCACAACCCTCCTGTGAAGTGTGGGGATCATTCATTTTTCTCTTTTAAAGAGAAGTCCTGAAGCCAAGAGGCTAAATGACTCACCTGAACGGAAGTCACCGGAGAGCATTAGGAAATTGAGTTTGGTTTGAAATTGGGTATGGAAAATTTATTACACGTTCCAAGAAGAGAGAGGAGAGGCACAAATCTTAGTCAAAGGAAATTGTTCATTGAAGACATCAGGTGGAACAAACAGTGCATGTGAGGCTTGGGTGTCAGATGGATTTGGGGTCTGAATCATCACAGGGATTTGAAAACACAATCTAGTTAGCAACACTCCCATGGCCTAACCTTCCAGGGTCATCTGGCTAGAACAGACACCACCGAATGGTACTCAGAATTGAAAAACTCAATCCAAGGTGATGACACTGTCAGGGATGTTACAAATTGTAGTGATAAAGGCTGTTTGGAGGGTTCATTTTAGGGTGAGCTCAGACCTCAGGTGCTTCATGGAATGACAGGTGATTAGACAAGAAGCAGAGCTGCTGCTCTCCTGGGCCTAGAGCTTCACATTGCAGCTGGAGAGCATCTACTCTCTGTCCAGTACCTTCTGCCTCCACCTGAGGACCAGGGGTTAGCAGGTGGCTGTGGCCAAGTCCTCTCCCAGACCAGAGCTCTTCTGAGAGTGACCTGGATTCTCTGTCAGGACACTGACAAGAAAGCAAAAGTCTAACTGAGTGGCTTAAGCAAAAACATCAATGTGCTGGCTCACGCGTCTGAAAAGTTCAAGCAGTGATGACTTTGAGGCTTGGTGATGCCCTCGGCCCGAAGACCCTGCTCAGCTCTGCTGCCCTCTATTCTCTGACAACCTTTTCCCTCATGGAGAGACAATGTCTGCTGGTTCTCTGGAACTTGCTTGTCTTCTGTAGAGGCATTTTAGTACACAGGTGAAGAGCAGGGACACCAGTCCCGAGCCACTGCTGAAAAGCTATGTGATGTGACCATGGACAAGTGATTTAGTCTCTCTGTGCCTCCATTTCCTCATCAGGATAAAAGGAGTATGAGACAATCTTGCTCAAAGCATTGTTGGGAGGATGAAATCAGCAATGTGTATTAAGCACTTGGGATGGTGAGAAGCGGTACTCTAGAAAGTACACAATTTTGGTCAGCTGTTAGTATAATTAGGATGCTGTTGGCTGATTCATCTGAACTAGGAGTCCACTAGTGACAAGAGATGACAGGCATTGACTGTGAAGCTCAAACATTGTTTTTACATAGAACTGTCAGCTCAGGGGGCTAAAAATGTGGGTGCTGGGGTAGGCTGTCTGCCATCAAAGTGGCCCAAGTTTGCCATTTCCCCATTCTGTGGCCTCAGTTTCTCCATCTGCTAAGTGAAAATAATAGTGCCTACTTTACAAAGAGGTTGAGAAGACTTAGTGACTTTCTGCATGTGAAAAGTTTAGAACTGCATCTCCTTCATAGTAAAAGCCCAACGGTGCTATTAATGACAATTTAAAGCTTTCCTATATATACAAATTTGTGTGTGTGGCTGGAAGAAATGAGTTATACTTCCCTTGTTAGTGCCAAGAAGTATTTGTTTGTACATTCATAGCTGTGGATTTACTCTGAGTAAATTTACTCCTGTGCTGAATGCTGAGCCCATGAAGGAGGAAGTAAAAGACTCTCCCTATTCTTCAAACTAATAATAGTTGACAATGTGAACACTTTCTGCATGTCAGACGCCCTTCTAAGTCCTTTGTCAATGACTTTTTATCTCTCATATTATGATTTTTATTCCATTTGGCTCTTTCTTACAGTTTCCATCTCTCTGCTGTAATTCCCCATCTGTTCATGCACTTTGTCTACCTTTCCATTATATTTTTAAATATATTAACTACAGTTATTTTAAAGGCCCTGATAGTCCCAAAAGTCAGATCATCTTTGGTTCTGGTTCTGTTGACTCTTTTGCCTCTTGAAAGTGGGTTGTTTTGTTCTTACTTCTGTGTGTGTGTCTCATAGTTTTTAAATTAATTGCCACATGATATGCATACAAGACCGAGACTGAAATAAATTGTATTTAAACTCAGAAATAGATTTTTTTTGGTCAGGCATTACTGTCAGGGATTAAGGAAATTTATCCAGAAGTTGAGTGAGAACATTGCTCCCAGTCTAAAAACTAGGAAAAGTCAGATAATCTAACAAAATCACACACTTCAGTGAGCCCATCAGAGAGCTGAGGCAGCAAGGCAGCCAGGTGAGCTGAGTCCCAAAGGGTGGAGAGTTCATTGCCATGGTTACCTTCAGCGCATCAGAGACTTTAAACCCCTCCATCCGTGGGCTCCACCTTCAGCTCTCTGCCCAACTGTATTACAGAGGGGATATCCCTTTCTGTGTGCTGGTTTCTCCCCCAGTAGTAGATTGCCATTTCTTGTCACATGTATAAAATGGTAGTGTGGGTATGGGATGTTCTTTCTTCTCCTGCTCCAGCCACAGTCTTAGGCATGCACTCTGAGCCTGGCCCTGCGGTTGATGGGAGAGGGGTGGGTCCCAGATCCTGCTCCTCCTCTCACCATAGTGTGTACTTTGTCTTATATATGTGGGGGACTGGGTGGGAGAGTCTCCCACCCCTACCCTGGGGATAGCAGAGCTCTGATATCTGTTCAGGATCCTGGGTCTTGTCCAGTGTCTTTTCTGCCTCTCTGTCATGGACAGATGGCTGTAGCTTCTCTCCTCCCCTCTGTGGGGGTCTACCTTTGTCTGAGATTGGGCTGGAGGTTCCCCTTCTCCTCCCACAGAGCCCAGGGCTTTTGTAGCAGGAGTGAAGTGGGTGCCTGGGTACCACCATGGGGAGGTCCTCTCCTGGTCTCTTTCCCTGCCTCAGTGTCTCTTGAGACCCTCCCCACCATAAGGACCCTAGAGAGGAGCTTGTGGGTGAGTAGAGACATCCCTAGTGTCTAGGCCCCCAGGAAGTCTATTTTATCATGCTAGCCCATATGCTGTCTTTAAGAATTTGTTAAAATTTTAGCTATTTTCTTTTCACTTTTATGATGGACATCCTGTCCTCCTGTACTTTGCCAAGATAAAACGGCTATGGGGCCCATCTCTCTTTGGAGGAACTCTCCACTCTTTGGAATTCAGCTTACCCAGCTGTCTTGCTGCCTCAGCTCTCTGATGGGCTCACTAAAGTGTGTGATTTTGTTACATTATCTGACTTTTCCTAGCTTTTATACTGAGAACTATGTTCTCACAAAAGTTTTTCTTCCTTAATCAAAAGCAGACCTTTTCACAGATGAATACTTTCAACCCTCTCTACAAATCTATAAGGTGGCTATCCTTAGCATTTCTGTTTTCCAGATGGGGAAACTGAGGCACAGACAGTTATAATCACTTGCTCCAAATAATCAGGCTTCTATGAGGTGGAGCCCAGGCAGGGTGGCTCCTGGGAGCACACATGGCTTAACACTATACCATGTTGCCTCTGTGGAGGCCTAGAAACCAACACGGGAAACTTAACCAGCTAAAATTGTTAAACCAGCTTAAACTGGCAGAGAGGTTACTGACAAGGGACTAAAGCGACCCAGGGAAGCACCAATAAGCTCCTCCAAACACACGTGTTCCTGCGTTTCCATGAGTTTGAGCCAAGCAGAGGGGTGGAGAGAGCAGCCTTGGAAGCTCCAGTCCTGGGTTCAAGACCCATCAACACCTCTTAGTATCTGTGTGACACTGGGCAAGTTATTAACCTTTTTAAGTCCTTGCCCCCTCATTTACAGAATAGAGACATTAGCATCTTTTAAAAAATTTTTTTATTTCCATAGTTTTGGGGTACAGGTGGTGTTTGGTTGCATGGATAACTTCTTTAGTGGCAATTTCTGAGATTTGGGGGCATCTGTCACCCAAGCAGTGTACACTGTACCCAATATGTAGCCTTTAACCCTCATCCCCCTCCAACCCTTCCCCTCCAACCGAGTCCCCAAAGTCCATTATATCATTCTTATGCCTTTGTATCCTCATAGCTTAGCTCCCACTTAAAAGTGAGAACATATGATATTTGGATTTCCATTCCTGAATTACTTCACTTAGAATAATGGCCTTCAGGTCCATCCAAGTTGAAAGGCCACTATTTCATTCTCTTTCATGGCTGAGTAGTATTCCATGGTGTAAATACACCACATTTTCTTTCTCCACCCATTGGATGTTGGGCATTTAGGCTGGTTCTATATTTTTGCAATAGAAAATTGTGCTGCTATAAACATGTGTGTGCAATTGTTTTTTTCATATAATGACTTTTTTTCATTTGGGTAGATACCCAGTAGTGAAACTGCTGGATTAAATGATAATTCTACTTTCAATTCTTTAAGAAATCTCCATACTGGTTTCCATAGTGGTTGTACTAATTTACAACCCCACCAGCAGTGTAAAAGTGTTCCTTTTCACCACATCCACGCCAACACTATTGTTTTTTGATTTTTAAATTATGGCCATTCTTGCAGGAGTGAGGTGATATCTCATTCCAGTTGTAATTTGGATTTCCCTGGATAATTAGTGATGTTGAGCATTTTTTCATGTTTGTTGGCTGTTTGTTTGTATGTCTTCTTTTAATAATCCCACTTTTTTATGGGATTATTTGTTTTTTCTTGTTGACATTAACATCTTTATATGTGAGTTGATTAACTTCTCAGACAAAGCTGGCACATAGAGACCTCACAGGCAAGTATGACTGTGCTTGTTGTAACTGTTATTTGTATTTGTGTGTGTGTGTGTGTGTGTGTGTGTGTGTGTGTATACAATGTCCTCCAGGCCCAAAGATAAACGTAAATAGACTTAAATTCTCTCCAGATGTGACGGACCCACTCTGGTGATGCCAGTACCACTGCTTTGTGAATAGCTCATGATAGGTGTGGTGAATTGTTCATTCAACAATTATTTCTTGAGCACACACCAGGTACCCTGTACCCTGAAATGTAAGAAGCACTGGGGATATGGCTGTGAAAAAGGCAGAGATGACTTTCCCTACAAAGCATATACTCCAGCAGGAGAAACAGACAGTGAACTGATAAACACATAGCTAAGGTGGCCTGGAAATTGATAAAAGTTGCCAAGCAAATAGAAAAGGTAAAGTGTTAGAGGGTCACTGGGGTCAGGGTCAGGGCAGGCAGACCCTCTTAGCAAGAGAAGTCAGGAAAAGCCAATCTAAGGAGGATTTTGAGCTGAACCTCAAATGGTGGAAGGCAATCCCTTGGCTCCCCCACTTGCTCAGCCACGTAGACCCTGCTGTTTCTCAAATGCTCCAAGTTCATTCTTACCTCGTGACCTTGGCACTGGCCATGCCCTCTGCCTGGATTTCTGGGTCCTCACACCACTGAATGGCTGCCTTCTTTCTGTCACGCAGGACTTAGAGTCATCTCTTAGCAAAGCCTTCCCTGACTTCCCCACCAAATAGTCTTTCCCCACACCCTGGGCTTCCCACATTAGCTTTGCCATTTTATTTTCCTCACAGCAGTCTTCACTATCTGCATTTATCTTGCTTGTGAATTGATTTACTTGTTTATTGGCTGTCTGGCCCCCTAGGAGTTAAGCCACATGGGAGGACAACCTCATCTCTCCTTTTACCAATGAACTTCCAGTGTAGAGCTTGTGTGCCACACTGGGGATGCCTGATAGGTCTCAGTTAGAAAAATAACCTGACACATGCTGCATGGGTAGCATTGCCAGTGGATGTGGCTAATGGAGGCTGATTTGGCTCAGATGGCTTAGGTTAGTAGGTGGGTAGGTTGGGGGACACTGATTGGATGAATCCAGAATGTCAGACCACAATCACCTTCTCCCTTACCAGAGGACATGGCAAGCTCAGTGTGATCTTGGAGAGATAGTGCTCTGAGACACTTACCATTAAAAATGACAACAAAGCCAAAATAACAAAGACAAGCAGAGAGCCAGACCCCAGAGGGCCTGCAGCGCATCCCACCAGCCAGTCAGGAGCAAGCGTGTCCTGGTTCCCTGGTGAGACACTGAGCCATGCTTGGAGGAACAAGGGCCGCCTGCTGAGACATGCAAGGACACGAGATTATCTTTGCCTGGGTTGAAAATGACAGCCAGGAACTCATTCGTAGCTTGGTGTTCCCTTGGACAAGGCTTCTCTAGGAAAAAGCCTGTCAGAGGCTCCCAGAGGTGGTAGCATGTGACTAAGAAGTCAGGGTCCCTTGGGTCCTACAGACCTGGAAGAAAATGGCTCACACTTGCTGAGGGCTTACATTGCTGAAGTCAACCAATGGGGGCTGACTTCTCAATCATGAGCCCCCACTGGGAGTGAACAGAAGTGGGGCTGTGCTGGCTGAGCAGCTGCCATAGCTAGGGGTGTGTTTCTTTTGGAGCTAAGTTCCAGGTTTATGACACGAGACCCATTCATGAGATGCCCAGTCCTAGATATGGATATGTCACATGCCTATAGCGTGACTCAGCTCATTAAGGAGCAACTTGAAGATTTGCATACTTGATGATAATGACAGCCACAGAGGACCCACCTTTGAAACACTCACCAACACAACGAACTAAATATACCCATCAGAGGTTTCATCTTCTTCCAATTACATATCACAATAAAATGTCAGAAGAAATAAAAGGAAGCAGATTTCTGATATTATTACTTTGAACTTTCCTTAGTTATACTCCCTTGAAGCATGACATTTACTGGGGAAAAAAGAATAGAAGGAGGGGTGACCCGGGGTGTGTTGTTCATCATCTTTATCTTTGGGAATTTCGCTTTAATTCTTTCATCCCCCCTGCACGCTTGGAGTCTGGGCTCCGGTTCTGGAGAACTTTTGCTGCACAACGAAGCACGCTGACACGCAGTGACTCACAACGGATGTGTGATTTTGCTCATGATTTCGTTGTTCAGACATTCGAGCAGGGCTTGGCTGTGGGGGCTGTCGCTGGTGGATGGGGCCAGCTAGGCCACCTCAGTTCCACGACCGAGCTGGCATCCCCAGACCTCGCTCTCTCCCCACGACTGCAGCCTCCAGGGTCTCTCCAATGGCTGGGCACCCTCAGGGTGAGGCACTGCCTGGGTCATGAGCTCCACTGCAGGGCGTCTGGCTTCCCGCTGAGCCGGGACTCCAAGGGTGGGTCTAACAGGAGGCCCAGGCAGCAGCCTCCAGGCCTCTAATGATCCTGCCTGGGAGCCCTGGACCTCACTCTGCATGCCCAAAGGGAGGGACGTGGATTTCACTGCTCAGTGGGACGTAGCAAAGAATCGGCACCACCTTTAAGCCCACAGGGTGAGGCTCCCTTCCACCTGCAGAGAGACAGAGCCTGGAGAGGACAGTCCGGGTGGTTTCCTAGAGATCATGGGGAAAATGGCCCACTCTGGTGGAGGGACAGAGGTGGGGTGGCCCCTCTCAGGCCACTTCTCAGTCACGAGCCACCTCCAGAAACCTATGGGAGCTGACTTCTCAATCATGAGCCACCTGGAAGTGAATAGGAGCTGACTTCTCAGTCATGACCACATCTGGAAACCAATAGGAGTTTACTTTTCAGTCATGTGCCACCTGGGAACCAATGAGAGCTGTCTTCTTAGTCACATGCCACCTGGAAACCAATAGGAGCTGTCTTCTCAGCCACATGCCGTGTCTGGGACCCATCTGGAGATGACTTTTCAGTCACGTGCCACCTCTGGGAGCCAATGGGAGCTAACTTCTCAGTTACTTGCTACCTGGGAGCCAATGGGAACTATCTTCTCAATCATGTGCCACCTGTGGGAAACATTGGGAGGTGTCTTTTCGGTGATGTGCCACCTCTGGGAGCCAATGATAACTGACTTCTCAGTGACATGTCCCCTCTGGGAACCAATGGGAATTGTCCCTCCTGTCACAGGCCCCGCCCCTCCTCAAGAGTGACCCTCCCGTGATCAGGATGATGAGAACGGCTTGCTCTCTGGCCCTTTCTGTGTGGCCTGTGCACCTCTGTGCTGTGTGAGGACCACTGTCAGGGAACTGGCTGCTGCTGCCGCTGCTTCTCCCCAGGAAGCACTCCCTGGATGCTGTCCTGCGTGGCCACCGCGTGCTCCTCCCTGCTTCAGCCCTGCCCTCCCGCCAGGCCTGCGTATCCAGGACCGCCCACAAGATGCTCGCTGCCCTCCCGCAAGGCTGGGAGTCGACACAGTGGGCACGGTGGGGTATGGGGTGGGTCAGATCAGAGAACTCAGGAGGTAGCTCTGCCCCCACGCCTTCCTCTGACCTTAGGCGAGCACCTCTCCTTTCTCTGCTCGGCCTCTACACCTTTAAAACGTGAGCGAAGTGTTCGATCTAGGCCACTTGGAGACCCAGTGCAACACTGCAGTAGGTCTCCCAGCAAGACGCCAGCCTGGTGCTGGGGAGAAGACAGAGGGAGCTGGAGCCCAGCTGCCCTCTGCCCACTACCTCCCCTCAGCCGTTGCCCAGAAGGGCTTTGTCTCACTGCCCCTGAGACCCTGTGCCGTATTTTCCCACAGCCACTCCCAGACTCACACCCAAAGAAATGGCTGTGGTGCACCCTGGGGCTTGAGCAACACTCAGACAATTCAGAAACTCAGCACAGACACTCATCTCTTCCAGAAAACCAGATAAGCCATGTCTTGGAGCCGATGTGGCTGTAAGCCAAAGTGCAGCAGAGTGTGAAACACTGCCTCTCTCCAGTGGAGAGGGTCTCTCTGGGAGGAAAGAAATGAGGATCTCGAGGCATGATCTCAGAGTGCGTCCCTGAGGACCAAATTCTCACTCCCAAACTGGCTGGGGTTCACCTCAACCTGTCCCCTCACAGCCTTGCAATCTGTATCTTCAGAGTCGCTGCTGTGCACCAGCTTGGAGATGGCCACATGAAGGAAAGGCCCACCCCTGCCCTGGGGCCTGGAGACCAGCAGGGGAAACAGGCAGGAAGACAGATGGTTTATAAAGTGCTGTGAAGGCTCTTTGAGTACAAAGGAGGGCATCTAAGCCAGTCCCCGGGGGCTAGGGGTGTAGTGTCTAAACTGAGCCCCAAAGGCTGAGTCCAGGGCACTTCAGGAGGGGGAATGGGGTCTAGAAGGAGGCCTGGGTCCTGCATTTGGGGGGTGGGCCTGCTCAGTGAAGGGACAGCAGTTCAGGGCATCTGGAGCCCCAAGTGAGGGGTGGACAGGCGGAGAGGAGGATGACTTCTGGGGCACTGCTCTGGGCCAGGAACTGGGCACTTAGATCCAAGCCTTGTCTAGTAATGATCGAGGTGACTTGATTGGAATTCTTTTCTGTGTGATGGAGCGTCTTTATGGAGTGTCTGGAAGCCCATTCCGCCTCTGCAATTCAATTAGCAGAACTGGAACAACAGAACCTGCCTCCCTCCAGCCTATCTCCGCCCTTGGGAGGCTCAAACCAGATCATGTACGAAAAGATTCTGAAAAATGGCCCAATGCAAGGGTGAAGGAGGGAGGTCTGCATGCCACTTCCGCCCAGGCGCCTGGCCAGGATGCTCCTGGTCCCCCTTGGCCTCCTTTGAGCTGTCCTCTCTCCCATCACTTTATGATCACTTGTCACGCTCCTTCTCCAACCATCTGGAATGTACAACAAGAGCATCAGAAACCACACCTACCCTGAATGCTGGTGTCAATTCTTCGTGCCCATTTCCTTCTCCTTCTTTAAATTGAGATCCCTTGGAATAAGCTAGTTTCTTCCTGGCACCATTTAGGCCCATTTTCATACTAGTTGGGCTGTGGCCGTTTGATCTATGTAAGTAAATCCAATTTAGCTGATTCATCTCTCGTGTTTAATTTCTGTGTTAACATAACAAGGTTATACAACTGAACATGAGAGGCCAGGGAACAGAATTTATAATTTATAAGTGACAGTTATGGTTTTAAAAAAAAAGCTCCTGAAGGAAACTGGCTGAAAAGGCAAGATTTCAGACAAAGATTTTCTCTTATGAGCCTAGAAAGCTTCCTGCTTGATTTGGATATAAAATCGAAACTATCGGCATTTAACAACCTCTGTTTAAAAGTCAGGATTGACTTATAAATAAGACTCCAGCATGGGCAAAAGGATTTCGCAGAATAAATATATCATCCAGCTTTATTGATTGGGGACGGAGAGGAACACGGTAGAAGCTGGGGTGACAGAGATTTCTGTGCTAGTGGATTTTCCCGAATTGGCTGTCTTGTTCTTGTGATTCTACAGAATGAAGCCTGTCGGTTGCCCATTCATTCCTTGATGCTTTAGGGCAGGGCCATTTGTGGGGTTTCTCAGCATCCTTCGGTTCATGGAGAAGGCTCAGGCTCATTTACGTTCTGGGTCTCCCTTAACACCGAAAGAGGAAAGCACATTCTTTTCCCGGGTGGGCCTGATCCTTGGGTTCTGGGGAGTTGCCTGCTGATGTGGAAGTGGCTCAAGTCTTCCTTCAAGACCTTTGAAGGTCTACACTTAAGAGAAGTGGCATCAGCAGCAGACCCTGGATTTGCACCTGTATTGGGCAGTGACTGACGTGGCCTAGACACTTCACGCCCCCTTGGGACCTTGGTTTTCCCAATGGGAAAACAACCCTAAACTAACTTCTGTTCTTCCATAATTTCTTTCATAATTTCTCTGTGATGGAACAAAGCTAAGCGAAGCCTGGAAGTCACACAGACGTGTTAGGCTCTGAAGTGAGGCCAAGCTGAACTGATTCCCTTAGGATTCAGCTGTTTTTAGACCAAGGCAGGAGGGCAAACCTGGTCCTTACTTGGGAGTTTGATCAGGATCTCCACACCCCAAGAACAGAGGAGGAGGACTTGCCTCCCCTCTCCCTTGAGGAAGCCACTTTGCAGAGTCCCCTGAGAAGAACCAGGCTGAAGAAGGCTGGTATTTAAACGTTCTGGAGTGGGAGAGAGGGGTTGTTATGGCAACAAATTGCTCTGAATCTCTGAAGAGGCTCAGCCCTGGTGAAACGAGGGAGGTGCAGGAGATGCAGAGGATAATGTTTCAGAAAAA
This sequence comes from Symphalangus syndactylus, assembly GCF_028878055.3. Classification (NCBI taxonomy): domain Eukaryota; kingdom Metazoa; phylum Chordata; class Mammalia; order Primates; family Hylobatidae; genus Symphalangus; species Symphalangus syndactylus. Next base: position 32,441,458 of record NC_072444.2, on the reverse strand, counting down.
GCTCTACCCAGACAGGCATCGCACATTTGCATTTGGCTGGAATGTCTGACGGCTGAGAGGGAGGAAGGGGAGTGTTTGCAGATTGCCTTTAGGGTGCCAGTGGAGATCTTGGCCTCCCAGACTCACAAGCAAACCTGGTCCTGCCCTGCCCTGTGCTGGCCTTAGGGCAGGGTTGTGGGGAAAGTGTAGAGCGTTGTCACCCAAATCCCCTGGTGGTGGGCTCCATCCTCCACCCAATTCTACATCCCTGAAACTTGTCAGCTGATGCTGCCTAAGGAAAAAAAAAAAAAAAGGAGTAACCATCCTCCCTCCCTCGTAGAGTTAGCAAGAACACTATAGGAATAAAAGCCTTCGCACGTTTAATGGGTACAGGGTTTTCTTTTGGGGTGATACAAATGCTTTGGAACTTGAGAGAGGTGATGGTTGCACAATATTGTGAATGTACTAAATGCCACTGATTTGTGCACTTGAATATGGTTCATTTTATGAAATGTGATTTCAGTTGAAAATGAAAGTTAAATAAAAGTCCCTGTGTGCCCACTCTGGGCTGCTGCCGAGCCCTACTCTCCTGAGCTTTCCACCCTCGAGGTCTCTCCTGTGTGGCCTATCTCCTTCCCTCCCTCAGGCCGCACATCCGATCCCATTCCTCAAGACCACTGAGAATCCTAGTCTCTGAATCTTAAATGGCACCTCCAGAGTGCCCATCACTGGGCTTTACCAGAGTGACTCCTGAATTCTCAGCACCACCCCACAATGTGCCAACCCCATCCCTGTTCTAGCGGGCACTCAGAGGTGAAGTGATGGCCAAGTGCCTACATCTGGGTGGCAGGTGGCACTCAACCCGGGATGCTTCTCTCCAGGATCTGCTCGCTGCATCCCCCACACCACACCACATGGCCATGGTCCCACCACAAGCTCCCACGGCCACTGGGACTTAAAGCAAACTGGCCAAATGTAGCCATTCCCTGAAATCCCACCAATGAGTGTTGGGTCATCCACGTGACCCATGGTCCCCAGCTGACTGCACCACATGCTTTGCTTAAAGGCTTTTGCCTCCCAGCTTACACTGACCTTGGCTTTGGCCGTGCCTGGGCAGAGGGTGCAGGAGGAAGAGCCAGGCCTGGCCATGAGAGTGATGCAGATGGTCCATCGCCACCCGGACCATCAGGAGTGAAGGTCTGAAGGGGCTTCGCAGGTCCCAGAGAGGGGAGACAGAAAGGAAGCAGTGAAGAAATAGGAAAGATGAGCGGAGAGGAGGGGGAGAGGAAAACTAAGGTAGGAAGAAGCAGTGGCTGCAGTGCAGGAAGCTGCAGGTCCCATGGGACAGCTCCGCGTGCCCTGTGCGTTCACCTGGGAGGCTTCTGGAAGGCCGTCTGGTCAGTGCCTCCAAGTCACATTGTTCTCATCTATGTTATAACCACCCAAGTCAGTATCCACAGACTTCACAGCGACCACCTGTGGAGGCCCTGGCCTGTTGTCCTAGGCTCTGGGACTGGAAAGGAAGCAAGACGGACCCAGCCCTGCCCTCATGGTGCCAGCTCTTTGGTGAAAATGAGGCTGCATGAGCTCCTGGGGCTGCTGTAACAGATGAACATGAGCTGGGTAGCTTTGAACAAGACACTCACTGTCTCACAGCACTAGAGGCCAGAGGTCTAAAACCAAGGTGTCTGCAGGGCCACGTTCCCTCTGGAAGCACGGGGGGAGGAGCCTTCCTGCCTCTTCCAGCTCCTGCTGGCTCCAGGCGCTCCTTGGATGTGGCCACATTGCTCCAGTCTCTACCTCCTTCTTCACACAGCCTCTTCCCTGTGTCCCCGTGTCCCTGTGTCTGTGCCTTCACAGGATGTTCTACTCTCTGTGTGTCTGTGTCCAGATTTCCCTGTTTTTGTAAGGACACAAGTCACTGGATTTGGGCCCACCCTAAAGATCCTGCCTCCCAATAAGGTCACAATCGCAGGTTCTGGGGGTTAGGACTTGAAGATATCTTTTGTGGGGACCACACCTCAACCCACAACATAGACTTTAATCTGAGAATTTTTAATAATAATAATAAGTTTGAACCTGAGAGAAGTGAGGTGAGGGCAAGGCTATTGGAAGCCTAACTGGCTGAATGAAGGATTCAAACAGAGGCCTGACCCCAACGGAGGAGTCTGAAAGTTTCCCCAGTGGAAGGGATATTTGAGTCATGACCTGAAGGACCAGCAGGAGTTAGCCATATGGAGGAGGGTGGGTGGCATAGGGTGAGCTTCCTAAGCAGTGAGAAGGGTGCATACAAAGGTCCCGTGGCAAGAGGAAGCAATGTGGCACAGCTAGGAAGTTCCAGAGGAAGGAGTGAGGGCACAAGAGGTATCAGTGAGGCCAAAGGCTGTGGACAGAGGTCAGGTCTGGCCAAGCAGGGCTGTGGTTGGGTATTTGTTTTAAGAAAAATAAGAAACCATGTGTGTCATTGGCTTGGCTGCCTTCATAGAGGCCACATAACGGTGCTGTTGCTTTTCAAGTGACAGTTCTGGCAGGTAGATACCTGGAGATGTTAGATCTCTGTGCTCCAAGGGGTACCTGGAAACCCACGCTCCTTCCAGCTTGCTGCCAGACACCCTTGATGTGAGGTGTGGACCAGGTGGGGCTGCTGGAAGCTGGCCAAGTCTGCAGTCCAGCTGGCCAGAAGGGGGAGGAGGAAGCCAAAGACCAGCAGTTTCCTTGGGAGGAAGGAGGGGAACCTGCTCACATACCTTCTCCTCATGTCCCGCCAGCTACGACCTAGCTGCCCTCTGCTGTAGAGGAGGCAGGAACTGTGGCCACATGCCCAGATAGGACGAGGAGTGTCCTAAGGGAAAAGGAAGGCAGGAAGAGCCAGTGGCTGCACAGTCACTGAAGGTGTGAGGCAGAGGGAAATAGAGGGGAGTGTGGTGGGGGCAGAGAAATAACCCCCGGATCATTGGAAATGGTCACACTGATGGCCAATTGGAGAGAAGGGTTTGGGGGTGAGGAATGGGCCCTGAAAGGATGCAGGGAGAGGGTTGAAGGGGCTGTGGTAGTTGTGCAGGGAGGGAGATGCTAACTCAGCTCATCACAAGGACAGAAGTGGCAGCTCTGGGAGCCTTGGTGGGGAACCCACGTGACTCAGGGCATAAACAGAGGAGGGTTGTCTAGGATGATGCTGGTCCTCTGGCTGGGGCTCCCTGGGAGGAGCCCAGGCCCCATGAGATGTCAAGGAAGGGCCCAGCCATAGGGCTGGTGGGGAAGCTCATGGAGTCTGAGTCTCCTCCCTCGGACCCAAGCTTCCGGAGCTCCCCTGTCCTGCCAAATGCATCCTTGTCAGTGGGCTTAATTCAAGGGGGATGATGACTGGTAAGAGGTTAGCACCCAACATCTGGGCAACATGGCCCCTCCTCTGGACTTGGGGTAAATATTTGGAGCTAATGCTCTCGCCCTTTGGCTCATCCCTTGCTGTCAAGCAATGTGAAATCACTTGGTGTGCCAGAGTCCAGAGCACAACAGAGCCCATCCCAGCTGGGAGGCTCGCCTGCAAGTTCAAGTAAGGACTTGCTGCCCTCCAGCACAGGAGGCCAAACTTGGATCATTGAGCCTCCCACAGCCACCAGGAGAATGGGATCAGGAGCAGCCAAGCTACCCCGAGACCTTTTCCTTTTATCTCCCCGCAAAGATCCATTCACGCTCATCGATCAAAAGAAACACAGCAGCGAGTTAGAAAAATCCAATAACTGGAGTGTAGCAGGCTGCAAATGAATCCCTGTCCACTTCCCTTCTCAGTCACCAGCAGCATAATTAGGTTATTCCCAGGAGATGAGACCATCTCTAAGCGCCACGGGAGGGAGGCTACCGGGCACAGCTTGAGAAGCACCAGCTCCGTGTCATGAAGCAAACTCTGGGGTACACTGGACCCCTCAGCTCTGTTCTTCTAGGAGCTCAGTGAAAGGCAGAGGGTGGGTCTGTGTGGCTGTGGGTTTGAGGACCGTGGCTGCTTCTATCCCCTCCAAGGTCCAGCTCCCCAGGGCACTACCTCTGAGAAAGCCAGAAGCCACCTATCAGCTGGAGTCTGGGCAATCAGGTGCCAGGGCAGGTAGTCATGACGCCCCATTGGTGGGGCTGAGCACTGAGGTCGGAGTGGAGGGCTGGGTGGCTGGAAGGCAGGGGGCTGCCAGGCAGGGAGGAGGCCACTGAGTAGCTGTCAAAGCCACCCAACAAGTGCTTTCCCGGTTGGAGTGGGACGTGGAGTTCTGGCCCAGGACGAACATGACTGAGAGAATGTCAGAGCAGGGTCCTCGAGTCAACTGCAGATGATGACATCTGTGTCAAGAAGAGTAGATAGATGTGTGCTCTTCTTCTGAGACAGGTACCAAATGACACTGTAAGACCATGGCTTGGTGTATGGCCTCATGATAGTTTAAAAGCTAATGAGGGCACCCTTAGGATGTGCTGTTATTATTATTATTGTTATTATACTTTACTTTCTAGGGTACATGTGCACAAATCAAATCAAAACCATCTCACACCAGTTAGAATGGTGATCATTAAAACGTCAGGAAACAACAGATTCTGGAGAGGATGTGGAGAAATTCTGGTTTTGATTTGCATTTCTCTGATGACCAGTGATGATGAGCATTTTTTTCCTATGTCTGTTGGCTGCATAGATGTCTTCTTTTGAGAAGTGTCTGTTCATATACTTTGCCCACTTTTTGATGGGGTTATTTGTTTTTTTCTTGTAAATTTGTTTAAGTTCTTTGTAGATTCTGGATATTAGCCCTTTGTCAGATGGATAGATTGCAAAAATTTTCTCCCTTTCTCTAGGTTGCCTGTTCACTCTGATGTTAGTTTCTTTTGCTGCTGCAGCAACTTTCAAATCCTGAGTCTAGAAACCTACCAGCATCTCCATGCTTCTTTCTCCCAACCCCAATGTTTTTTACTTCTTTAATAGCCTTCAATTTTCTGAATGTGTTGATTTGTTTCCTATATATCTCCTATGCTAGAAAGTAAGTTCCATGGGGGTAGGGGATTCTGTGGTCTTATTTGCTGCTGTGTTCCCAGATCCCTGCCTGGCACATAGTAGCTGCACAATAAACATTTGTTGAGTGAATAAATGAATGTCGGTTGGAGGAAGTAGTGTATCTCCTACACAGGCAGACTCTAAGTGTAATGAGACTGCTGGGCTAAATACAGAGCACTCAGTTGTATTTGAATTTTAGGAAAATAGTGAAGAATATGTTAGCATAAGTATCTCCCAAATATTGCATGGGACATACTTATATTAAAAATCACTTTGTTGTTTATCTAAAATGCAAATTTCACTGGCTTCCTGTATTTTTATTTGCTAAATCTGACAGCCCCAGCTTCTGTCATATCCCCTTGGAACTTCTCTCTTGTCACCTCCTTTTTCTTCTGTGTCGTCCTCTTTCTTTTTCAAATGTGTCAGTCACATGATCACTCAATCATGATTTGGGTCACGGGCTTCCCTTGGTCTCACACTCCCTTCCGGGTCTCTCCCTTCTCTCTGCTTCTAATCACACACAGTCAGGCTTTTCTGCAGGGTGGTCCTTCTGGAAACTTCCATTTTCACATCCACTTCCCCAAGGGTCACTCTGGTCAAGGGAAAGCAGGACCCACATGACCCAAGCCCCCAGCCCTGCCTGTGTCCTGACCTCACTCCACGGCTCAGCTCCATGAACTCTGTTTACTGCTTTCCCCCTCTGGTCTCCACGATGGCTCAGCCCCCACTGTCCTACCTCTTTGGGCACTTTTTCTTGGTCTCTGTGCTGGTTTCTCTTCCACTCTGATCCTAAATGTAGGAGGCATTCAAGGCTGGGGCCTGGGGCCTCTTTTCCCTATGCACACCCTTGCCTGAGGGCACTTTGTCTATTACCATTGTTGAAACATCCACAGGCTGACAGTTCCTGGATTGACACCTCCAGCTTCCATGTCCAGATGAATCCACTCAACCATCTACAGGACATCTCCCCTCAAAGGTCTTGCAGGCTTCTCAAATTCACTGGATTCATAACTAAACCTTCCAAGCTTAAATGACCTCAGATAATGACACCAGGGTTCCCCAGATGCTCCAGTCAAAAGCTGAGTCACGCTTCGTTGTCCCTTTTCCTCATACCCTACATCCAATTTTTTCACCTCTGTGCAGGAAGAACACATTCAGCAGGTGTAGGTGCCCAAATCCTGCACATTGCAAAGAAAGCTCTGGCTCTCGACTTGCTTGTGGGAGATGCCCTTGGAAATCCTCGTAGGAGTGTCTTTGTTTACCTGAGGCCTTGGACTACATGAATAGTCTTTGCAAATAATGAGACTGATGGTGGGGGCCTGGGCCACATGGTATCAGTTTGACCTCTGGAGAGGCTGACACTGAATGATTAAGGTCAGTCATGTGGATGCTCCCTGCTTCCATGACTGACCCTCAGCAAAAACCCCAGACAACATAGCTGGGCTGAGCTTCCTTGGTTGATGATATTCTATGTGGGGTGCCACATGTCATTGCCGGAGGAATGAAGCATTATCACCACAACTCCACAGTGAGGACAACTGGAAGCTCTGTGATTCATCTCCCCTGGACTCACACCTTTGCTGATAATAGTCCGTATCTGCTCACTGTCATAAACCATACCCGTTGACTATAGCAGCTCTTCAGAGTTCTGTGAGTCCTTGTAGCAAATCGGTGAACCTGGGAGTGGTCTTGGGGAGCTCGCCAACAATACTCAGGTCTGCCTGCATCTTTCTGCCCTATCAAGTCAGAGCTCATGAGCAGATGTCGCCTCTTGTCTTATCTGCATGTGAGCTGTGGCAGCTTCCTGGTCTCTGTGGGGCGTGGACGGCTGCCTTCTTACACAATGATAGCAATGACCTTGCCACGACATTGCCCCACTTAAACCTTTCAGTGACTCCCCATTGCCCCTGAGATGGAATCCAAGCCCACATGGACCTTGACCTCTGGGATTTACTTGATGCCCCTCTTCGCCTCTCAGCATGACCCTGGCGCAGTGCTCCCCTTCCTGCCTGCATTACTTTCCTGTGGCTGCTATAATAAATTACCACACACTGGGTAGTTTAAAAATAGAAATGCATTATCTTGTAGCTCTGGAGATCGGAAGTTCAAAGTCAAGGTGTCTGCAGGGCCGAGTTTCCTCTAAAGGCACTAGAGAAGGACCCTCTCTGCCTTGTCCAGCTCCCCTGGGGCTCCTGATGCTCTTAGCTGCAGGACTCCTGTCAGGCTCTCATGCGTCTCCTCTCCTCATAAAGACATAGGAGGAGTTAGGGCCCACCCTGTGATGGTGAATACTGAGTGTCAACTTGATTGGATTGAAGGATGCAAAGTATTGTTCTCGGTATGTCTGTGAGGGTGTTGCCAAAGGAGATTAACATTTAAGTCAGTGGACTGGGAGAGGCTGAGCCACCCTCAATCTGGGTTGGCACCGCCTTATCAGCTGCCAGCACAGCTAGAATAAAGCACGCAGAAGAACATGGGAGGACTAGACTTGCTGAGTTTTCTGGCCTCCATCTTTCTCCTGTGCTGGATTCTTCCTGCCCTTGAACATCAGACTCCAAGTTCTTCAGCGTTTGGACTCTTGGACCTACACCAGTGCTTTGCCAGGGGCTCTCAGGCTTTTGGCCACAGACTGAAGGCTGCACTGTCAGCCTCCCTACTTTTGAGGTTTTTGGACTCGAACTGGCTTCTTTGGCCCTCAGCTTGCAGATGGCCTATTGTGGGACTTCACCTTGTGACTGTGTGAGTCAATTCTCCTAATAAACTCCCCTTCATATATTCATCTATTAGTCCTGTCCCTCCAGAGAACCCTGACTAATGCACACCCTAATCAAAAATGATGTCATCCTGGCCAATTCCATCTGCAAAGACCCTATTCCAAATAAGGTCATATTCTGAGGTTTCAGGTGGACGTGTGTTTTTTGGGGACACTGTTCAACCCACCACACTGTCTTTGAATACATCAGGCTGCTTCCCAGCCCAGTGCTTATGCCCCTGCAGTGCCCTCTGCCTGGGACCCGCATGCCCACATCTCTGTGTGGCTGCCTCTTCTTCTTCTACACTTTGAGCTTAAATATCCCTTCTTCTTAGCAGGTCCTCATGGCCCCCTCCCTCTGCACTGTTTCCAGCACGTCCTGCCCTCAGTGCATTTGCTGAAATGCTCTCTTTATCTTCTGCCTGCCTGCCCCACCAGGCTGTTCCTTCCGTGAGGGGCTGTGTCTAGTGAGGCCCTGGACCCACAGTGCTCAGCTTCAAACCTGACTCTTCCCCATCCCATAAAATCCTGCGAGCACTTCTGTTTTTAAAAGCCAATGACACTTGCTGTTATTTGCAAATAATTAGTACATGTGAGCTTTTCAGAGATATCTAGAATGTGGTCAGAACTGCACAGATGTTGGTGTTCCACAGAGCAGGGGCCATGCTCCTCTGTGCACGGCTGGTCAGGGACAGCTGGGCCCACAGTAGACACTCCCAGATATTAGCTGAATGAAAGGATGGAATTTGAGTGGGGGAATGCGCCCGGCATCCCCGAAAGGGCTCATCTGGTGTTGGCTCTTTGGGACAGCATCGGACCTCAGCTCTGGGTGGGGAAGGTCCCACTGGCCTCTGACCAGAAGGTCCAGGACATATGTCCTCCCTGGGCTTGTCCAGATGGCAGCATGGTCTCCTGACCTGCTGCAGGAGACAGCTGTGAGGCTTGCAGCCTGAGGTGGCCTGGCTCACGTCTGGGACCAAGGCACTGTCAGTCACTGATGTTTATAACCTGAGGTTGGAGCAGAATCTGGGATGTGACTGGGTCCTCATGCTGGGACACCCCAAATCCAAGCAGGGTGAAAGACAAGGGGCAGAGCTAAGGTTGCACCCCCACGCAGGCCCCCTGCAGCCCCTGGATGGGGGGATGCCCCTCTCTTTTCTCCTCTTTATGGGTTTGTAACTCTGGGTCTAGGCTCTGAAAGTCCAGAGGCTGGAGTTCCTGTCTTTGTTCCCCTTTCAGGCCCCAACAATTTCCATCCCTGCTCAAAGAGGGGAGAGTGTTTCCCTGGCCTCGTCCTGGGCAGTCTGCGCCAGGAGCTGGGCAGGGAGCTCAGCCAGTGGGGGAGACACGTCCAGCCACCAGGTGGCCACAGAGCCCTCTGAATGCCAGACCCACGCCCCATGGCCCCTCCTCCTCCCTTTGCCACTTGGGACTTGGGGAGATGGCAAATGTGACACCAAGACTAATGACTCTATTTTTTCTTTTCTCTTCATTGCCTCCAGCATGTGAGATTATTTCAGTTTCAAGGATGGATACTGGGGGAGGCTGGGAGTGGACAGGGGACCTGAAGGTGCAGAGTGGGGTTTGTCATGCCTGTCTTCATCTCAGCGGCCCCACTCTGAGCAGCCCCATCTTTGCCCATCTTGATTCTTCTCAGTCTTTCAAGCCAGGCTGAACCGAGTCTTTCCTGACTCCCCCACTTAGAAGGAATCAGCCCTGTCTCTGTGTTTCTGCGATTTTTGAAAAGGAACAACTGTCCATGTACAAAGCACCATAGACGTCCTTGCATTTTCCACCAGACCCTGGGGCTCTTTGTTTACTTTGCCTCCTTCTGCCCTTAGCGGGGTGTGTACATGGAGGCCGGCAGGGTTGGGGAGTGGGCAATGCAAGGAATGGAGAATGGAGAAGGGGAAGGAAGCTGTGCATGGATCGATGGACACACGAAGAACTAACTAACACAGGGCTATTTTACGCATATACACATTGTATCTTACTATACATAGCCTGTGTATGTGTACATAGTGGCCATTAGGTATTACACACACATACGCATATAAAACACGTATAACATACAGTGTCTATTGTAAGATGGAGAACATAGTAAAGGGTGCTATACAGCATAAGAAGGGCATAAAGCAGCCATGTTTCTGTACTTGAGACTCAATACATTCCTTTCGAATGGGAAGAACGAATAAAAGAGGATGTTGATATTGGGACCAGATGCTGGGAAGTTGATGAAACATACACTGTGGGTAAACAGCAAGTTGTCATCACTCTGTTGACTTCCTCTGTCACTGATGGATTGTTCTGGAGGTCGCAGGACTCACGACAAATTGCTGGGGCTCGTCACTCACCCGGTCTGGGTTTGGCAGCAGCTAGGGAAGGAAGGAGAATGCAGAATGCTTGAAAAGCCATCTTGACACGTAAGTGTGTGACATTCTCCCTAAGTAAGGCTCCCTCCAACCCCTAACTGAGGGAGGGAGAGCTGCCTCCCAGTCCCCGACAATGCAAAATGAAAAAGTGAAGAGTGAGGTCGTCCTGGAGGCGGAAGAATTTCTCCACTGTCAGAATGCCGGGTTTGCGCCTGTCGCTCAGAACCACTTTTCACCTTCTGTCTTTTGGAGTTGATGTCCCAAGAAGTACCATGGAGCAGGTGTTCCCTGTGCAGGTTAGAAAGGATGTGAGAACGTGAGGCAATGGAGGGGCTGTCCTGATGTGGGTGATGCCAGTGCGTGCACAGTTGCACACACATGCACATCCAAACACACATTCACATGCACAAACGTACTCGTACGTGCTCATACACTCACATACTCACACAAACATGCACTCACATACACAGACACATATATGTATACACATTCACATGCACACACACACTCACTTATACATGCTCGCATGCTCACATACTCACATACTCACACAAATATGCACTCACATAGACACATATACATATACACACATTCACAATATACACACCACTCACACATACACTCACTCCCGTGCATACACATTTATATAATGTACACACTTATTTACAAAGGAACACACATACACACTTATACACTCACACATATACACACTCACAAACTCTCACGCACACTTTCACACATGCACACACATATACTCCCCCACATAAAACATACACATTCTCCTATATGTGCATGCACCTATACTCACACATACACACTCATATACACACAAACATGCGTGCACATTCATATACATGCACATACTTCCACTTACACTCACAAACACACTCACTGGCATATGCTCATACACTCCCATACTTACACATAGGTTCACTTACATACACAGACACAACTCACTCACACATACACACACTCACAATATACACTCACACACACACTCCTCATATACCCACTTGCATGCGTTCACACACACAAACACACAGTCACACACTCTTGCAAATACATGTTTGCATGTGCACACACATATACACCCCCTGTACACTCACCCACATACCTATTCTCCCACACATGCACACAAAGACACACATAGACTCACACACATGTGCACACTTTCACTCACACACATGCACACTCTTTCTCTCTCTCTCACATACACACACACACATACACGCACTCCCACTGGAGATGCAGTGGTGTGGTGCAGTGTTGAGTTTTCTTCTAGAGAGCAAAGACGGACCAGGAAGAGATGCATCTGCAGGCCAGTTGGCTGCCTCCTCGTGACAGTGACTCCCTGCGCTCCCAAGCCAGGAACAGAACCATGATGCTTGGGAAATGTGCACGCACCCTCAGCAAAGCCTCCTGAAACCCAACTATTTTGGGGACCCCATTCTCCCAACTAAGATTGTTTTCCCTTCCATGGCCCGTGAATGTGACTCACCATCCTGGAAAGTTGTCAGCTTGCTGTAACGGCCCTTTACCATCTTGGCCTTGGTAATGACAAGATGAATTGGTTCTGATTTGGAAGTTGTTGCTCTAATTTTTGCACCCAGTCCCATGTTCTCGCTCCATCATGGGTTCTGGAGCCCATCCAGCCAAGGGATTTAGTCAGGTGCACTGACTAAATCAGAGCCCTGACACTGGAACTTGAATCCATTGGAAGGAACACACGAGAACGCCTAAGCCAACTTGATTCTGTTTCTGCTGCAACCCGTCTCACCCTGGCTCTTGCGCTGCATTCAGTTCTTACACTCACACCTGGAGTTAGCACAAGCCCCACAGGTGGAAGGCTCGGTCCTCCACGAGGCTGCCCTCGTGTCACACACCAGATGCACTTTGAGGGGCCCCAGCTGCCTGCACTTCTGGCCAATTGGTTACAAATTCAACACTTCTCATGACCCCTCAGGTTTGATAATTTATTTGAATGACTCACAGCACTCAAAAAGCAGTATACTTATGATTAGAGTTTTATTTTAAAGGATGCAACTCAGGAACCACCCAATGAAGAGACACAGAGGGCAAGGTCTGGGAGAGTCTCAAACGCAAACCTTCCATGGCCTCTCTCTGTGGAATCAGGGGCCACTCTCCAGGCACATCAACATGCTCAGAAAGCATCTGCGTCCAGAATTTTTATCAGGGTTTCATGATGTGGCCATGGTTGATTGAATGCTTGGCCAGGTGACTAAATGCAATCAGCAGCCCCTTCTCCCCTCCCTCCAGGCTGGCACCACCAGGATCAAAGCCCCAACTCTCTCGTCACAAGATCAGCCTTTCTGGGACGTGCATGGTAGCTCACGCCTATAATCCCAGCAGTTTGGGAGGCCAAGGTGGGTGGATCACCTGAGGCTGGGAGCTTGAGACCAGCCTGGCCAAATGACGAAACCCCATCTCTACTAAAAATACGAAAATTAGCTGAGCGTGGTGGCAGACACCTGTGATCCCAGCTACTTGGGAGGCTGAGGCAGGGAGAATAACTTGAACCCAGGAGGCAGAGGTTGCTGTGAGCCGAGATCGCACCGTTGCACTCCAGCCTGGGCAACAGAGTGAGACTCTATTTCCAAAAAAAAAAAAAGATCAGCCTTTCTGATCCAGCCCCCACCCTGCACCACCTCATTTTGTTATCACCAATGCACTTGTTATTCAAAAAGTTAACGAATAACAATGACACTCCAATTATTGGGAAAATTCCAAGGATTTAGAGTCTTCCTTGGGAACTATGGACAAAGGCTAGTCAAATTCTTTATGATACAACGTTTTCTTGGGAATCCAACTAAAGAACACAATAAATGACTTGATGTGGAAATGGCAGTTGGAAACAGCACGTGCAACAAAAACTCCTGCCACACCAAGTGAGGCCAACTTTGCATCCAGCCTCACATCCTGTCTCTAACAGCGGGTCTAAGCACACTTGGCCGGGGTCTGGTTACTTTCACTGAGTCAACCCCAAGTGCTGGGAAAGAACTCCAAACTCCCGTTAACAGCATGGCAGGACTCCGGGGCTCATTCATTAATCAAAACTCCTTCTGGACCATTTATTTTTAGTATGACCACTTCTGTTAGTTAATGGTCTGAGGTTGGGTGTGAGTTACATTTACCCCTCAGATAATCTCTTAAGGCTTGGTGAGTGCCTGAGAGATTTGATATAAAGGAATATTTAAGCAAGTCCACAATAACAGCAGGGGCACTGAGAGAGAGGACACGAAACATTTTCACTTTGTGGCCTCCATTTTTTTTTTTTTTTGAGTCAAAGTCTCACTCTGTGGCCCAGGCTAGAATGCAATGGCACAATCTCGGCTCCCTGCAACATCTGCCTCCCAGGTTCAAGCAATTCTCCTGTCTCAGACTCCCGAGTAGCTGGATTTACAGGCCAGTGTTACCACACCTGGCTAATTTTTTGCATTTTTAGTAGAGATAAGGTATCACCATATTGGCCAGGTTGGTCTCGAACTCGTGACCTTAAGTGATCTGATCCACCTGCCTCGGCCTCCCGAAGTGTGTAGCTCCCATTAAATACTTGTGTCTGCCTACAGAAGCCCTCATATCTCTGCTGCTGTTTGTTGCTCACGCCCTGTGACCCTTTCCCAAATCTATGATGGTTCTTTTCGAAGAGTGTTAACAAGAACCACTACAAGATGGAGACATCAGAAAAAGCCATGGCCTCCAGGACTCCAGAAACACCCCCAAAATACGTGACGAGCATGTTCAATGATCAGGATTAATTTAAAGTAGGGTTTTGGCTGCCTTTTGGAATAGCGCCTTCTGTCTCTAGAGATTTGCAGGTGTCCAGTCTAGAGCCTTTGAGTTTTCCTTTCAAATTCCATTTCCTCAGATCTTCTCTCGAAGGCCTCTCCTGCACACTACCCTCACATCCGCTCCCACCCTTACTGTATCTTACTCTGCTTCTAATCACTCATCACCGTTTGGATCAAACCTGCCTTCAGTTTGCTTATGTCATGTCAGCATCATAAGCTCCACGACGGCCTGGCTCTGCCTGTCTTATTTGTCTCTGCATCTCCTGCAGCTAATGCATGTACAAAGAAGAAAGTACAGTACAATATCTCCGTGGTTCTGCAATGGAGTTTGGGGTCAGTTCTCACTAGTTGTGGTGATCTGGCTAACACTTGAAGAGAATGTCTCTCTTTGAGCAAGGTCAGCCTAACTGGCCCAAACAAAACTGGATATGACATCCAAGGACCCCAGGACATATCCAGCATCCCTTCCTCAGAGGTGGACCCACGTCCGGGAAAATTTTACCCTTGACCTTTATGAACTCAAAACAATGGCCCTGCCCTTTGAATTCGACGTAAGCAAAAGTAAACCAAGGAACTAATCGCCACGTGCAGCCACCTGGGAGGGGGGTGGTGGCGGTGCCGGAAACAGAGGGGCAGCTGCGACCCGTGCCTCTTGACGTGCCCCTTAAACTTCTCAAAGGCACCTCAGACTCAGCAGGTGCAGGTCCGAGCTCAGGATTGTCACTGTCCTTCAGCACAATAACCACGGCCCCAGATGATGCTGTTTGTTGGCTTGTGTATTGGTTCAATTTCCATGCTCCCCATGAGAAAGTAAGCTGGTGGAGCTTGGTCATCACTCTAGTCCCCAGCTTCCAAAGCCATTCCAGGCAGCAGGCCCGCACGCAGGGTGCATAGCTGGACAGAAGGAGAAGGGACCCCCACCCCACCTGCTGTGGCCATGTCCAGGGAGCCTTTTCCAAGGAGGGCTTCATCTGAAAGCCTGGGATTCTTCTGAGACCTCCTTCTCCCTGATCCACCATCTTATTTGGCATCTGGGAAAGGCAGCCCTCTGCTTCATAGATGGTGTCTTCTTACAGCATCAAATCCTTCCCACCAGCATCCTGAGCACCCCTTCAACTCAGCCCACACTACTCTATATCTCCTACCATCCCTCAACCCAAGTTCTCCTGGCTCTTGTCTAGAGATTTCATGACTTTCCTAATTGCTTTATGAACATTCATCCTGGCCTCCTTTCTTCCCTTTCCACAAGATTGCCACCTCCTACATTGGGATATGCCTCCCCCTACCTTGGGATATGAGGGGGGTCATGCATAATTTGTTCAGATTTAGAACAAATTCTGAGATAAACAGGGAGTCAGGCAGATGGAGACCAAAATGCCAACTTCATCACACATGGATGCAATGAAAATGCAACTTTGGGGAAGGATGGCAAGGGGGCTCCCCAATAGTGCACTTCAGAACAGTGACTCCCCCAGTCGCAGGTGGCCTGAGCAACTGCAAACCTCCACCTTGGGGGCACAGCCTATCCCATTCAACAATGAAAACCTGGAGAAGCAGATCGTACTCAGAAGAGTGAGTGAGTAAAGGGGGTCAGGAGGCATATTTGTCCATTTGGGCTGTGATAACAAAAATATTGTAGACTAGGGGCTTCAATAACAGACATTTCTTCTCACAGCTCTGGAGGCTGCAAAGTGATTAAAGATCAAGGTGCTGCTGGCAGATTCCATGTCTGTGGAGGGCTCTCTTGTTGGTCTGTAGACGACAGCCTTTTCACTGTGTCTTCCCACAGTGGAGAGAAAGCTCTCGTCTTTCTTCCACTGCTTATGAAGACACCAATGCCATCATGGGGGCCCCATCCTCACAACCTCATCTAACTCTAATTACCTCCCAAAGGTCTCACTTCCAATTACCAGCATACCAGCGAAGTGAAGTTAGGGCTTCAGCATATTAATTTTAGGAGGGCACAATTTAGTCCATAGAAAAAAGCCTAAGGGTTTTGAGAAATAGAGACCTTCCACATTGGCGTAGAATAATGGAAGTGGGGAGTCAGTGTCCACTCAACACTCTCCAGACTCTTCTTAAGGTCATTCAACAACAAAGCCAGCCCCGCCTCCTTTCCATTACCACCCCCTTCCACAGTCTCTGCTCTCCTTGTGTGGCCTTCTGTTGTCTCTCATATTCCTTGCACTCCACCTTGCCCCTCCTCTCACCCTGACTCAAGCCCTCAGCACATGTTAGCCATCCTGCCTGGCACCTTCCTTGTCTACTCTCCCCAAATCCATTCATTCTTGAGATTTCTGTGTGATTATGACTTCCCCCAGCACCCACCACTTGGACCATCAGCTGCCTCCATCATATGGAGCCCCCCATCTCGGTTGCACCTGCACTGTCAGCCATGACATCTTTTACACGGTGTCATCTGTCGATTTTCTGCTTCCTCCACAGGACCCCAGACTCCACAGAGCTGATGTCAGGCTGTGTTTCTTTGTTCTAGTGATGCTCTTCATTGCGTCTGCAGGCCTGACACAGAGTAGATGCCCGAGACGTAGACCTCAAAGAAGTCAGAGTCCAGGAGACAGCATTGCCATGTACACAGCCTGACTGTGACGCCAAGTTGCAGGGGAACACAGAGATGTGGGCAGAACTCTGCCTCGATGGGTTGGGGAAGAACATTTGAGGAGGAAACCAACACTTTTATTCCTGGTGACATCTCATTCTGGGGCCATCGCTGGTGGTGCAAAACCCATTATTTCCTAAGGCAGTGGGGGTTGTTTTGTGTTTTCCTGCACGGACATTCACAAACCCCTCTTCCTGGCCCTGTCATAGCACCTTGTAAGACCTTCTCCCTATGCCGTTCCATGGACCTGCAGCTTTCTCTCTGGGATGAATGTTTAGAGTCATTTCTAAATATGCAGCAATCATGATGCAGTGGGTCTTTTGTAAAATTTGTAAAATTTCAAATACGTTTAGTCTGGGCGAGGGTTCCTGGGAGGCCCTGTCATTGGCTCTTCTCCATGTAGAGACGCTGTTTTCCTTCAGCCTTTAATATGTTTCTCCATGTATGACAAAATGTGGCCTCAAGGACATTTTAATTCTTTTGTAACAGCGTTTTTTATAAAACCTAGTTAAAAGAACTCTGAAAATCTAAATTCCCTCAAAAACACCTCTCCAAAAGGCGCTAGTAACAAAACAAAACAAAATGGAACCACCTGTGCCCAGACCTCTGTTTATGAATACTGCTCCCCACTAACAGGGCCCAGCACGTCATGGAGAAGTGGCCGATTCCAGGTATGGGCCAGGGAGAGTACTGGAGGCCTGGACCATCCTGCTGTGCCAGCAGCCAGCAAACAAGCACAGAGCCAATGGACAGGCCGGGCACAGTGGCTCATGCCTGTAATCCCAGCACTTTGGGAGGCTGAGGCGGGTGGATCACTTGAGGTCAGGTGTTCGAGACCAGCCTGGCCAACATGGTGAAACCCCATCTCCAACAAAAACAAAATATTAGCCAGGCATTGTGATGTGCACCTGTAATCTCAGCTACTCGGGAGGCTGAGGCAGAAGAATCGCTTGAACCTGTGAGATGGAAGTTGCAGTGAGCCAAGATCACACCACTGCACTCCAGCCTGAGTAACACAGTGAGACTCCAAAAAAAAAAAAAAGAAAGAAAGGAAGGAAGGAAGGAAGAAAGAAAGAAAGAAAGAAAGAAAGAAAGAAAGAAAGAAAGGGCTCAGGGACAGCCTGAGGGATCCCTACTGGCCCAATGTGGGATGATGTGAGTATCAGAAGAATAATGCTGGTCACAGATGATAAGACATTGAGATTTAAAAGAAACTCCATTGTCTGTAGTGGTACTCAGAAAGGTCTGGAAAAGGGTGGTGAGTGAACAGTTCTTTCTAGAAAAAAGAAGGCTCATAGGTCATGGAATCAGAGAACGATAGGTTAGAATGTGCCTGTTTTGCAGCCACCATTGTAACACAACAGGCAAGCAAGGCCATCAATTGATGTTGAAACTTTTGGGTAGAAGCTGCTGGTTGCCGTGGGCTGACTTGTGTCCAGCCCCAAATTCACATGTGGAAGTCCTTACCCCCAGCACCTCAGGAGGTGGTATATTTGAAGAGAGGGTCTTTAAAGCAGTCATTAAGGTAAACGAGGTCATTATGATGGACTCTAATCCAATAGGACAGGTGTCCTCATGAGAAGAGGAGACCAGGACACAGATCCACAGACAGAAGGCCTTGTGAAGACACAGAAAATAGATGGCCTTCTGCAAGTGAAGGAGAGAGAGGCCTCGGGAGAAACCTGCCCTGAAACACCTTGATCTTGGACTTCCAGCCTTCAAGACTGTGAGGAAATAAGTTGCTGTTGAAGGCCCCTGGGGTGTGGTGTTGGCTATCCAGCTGCCTGAGCTGACTCATAAACAGTATCTCACTCTCACGAAGCACTCCCTTCCTCACTCATGGAAAAGGTGTGTTTTGATGGAGAGGTCCAGTGGGCATTATTGATGGAAAAATCAGGTGGGCACCATTGGTGGAGAGATCAGATGGGCACCATTCTGACCCCTAATGAGACAAACCAGCATTGTGTGCACTGAGGACTCAGCATCTGGACAAAAAAGGTTTCACCTGAATTTAATTGTGAGGAAACAGACAGATCCCAGTTACGAGGCATTCTGTAAAACAACTGTGCCAAATCCTTCCAAACATCAATCATTAGACATAAATAAAGTCAAAACTAAAGCAAGGGAACTGTTCTAGAATAAATTAGACAAAAGAGACGTGTCCATGAAATGCAATGCATGAGCTTTGATCAGATCCTAGACAGTGAAGGCAAGCTCTAGCAAACATTAGGAGCCAGATTTGGAACATTTTGATTAGGACCCTATACAAAATTTATATTATCGCACTAATGCAAAAAGTCAACATGGTAAAACCAGCGCAGTTCTGGGTGGACCTGGGTACTCCTGCTCAGAACTCGAGTCATTGCACTCTGAGTAGGTGGCGTTTGTGTATGTGTTCATGACTTAACTGTTTATTTCTGGTTCTAGTAACCGGAGGTTGCAGAGGTGAGATTGCAGTTGCTTACTGACCATGGTCTCCTGGGGAATGTGAGCCACAAGGTGCTCAGGCCAGGAGGGGGAGATGGCCAAGTTGTCCTGGAGGTATCATCTCACCTGGTAGGTCCTCAATTTCACCCTTGGGGGCTCCCAAAACTAAAGACTGACCCTCCTGAAGTCCCTAAGGACTCCTCAGACCTCTGGAAATAGGCCCTGTGCTTCCTTCTAAAGCAGGGAGGGTTTCCCCTTCACATTTGATGGATGGAGCCCAGCGCCCCCATAACCAGGGCGAGAGACCTAATTTGCAGGGCTACAGTGGACTGAATGTTTAGGCCCTCTCAAAATTCATGTTGAAATCCTAACCTTTAAGGTGATGGTATTAAAAGGTGGGAAGTAATTAGGTCATGAGGGGGACCCCATCATGAAATTCATGCCCTTATAAAAAAGGTCCGAGGGAGCTAGCCTCTTCCACCACATGGGGATGCAGTGACCAAGAAACAGGACCTCACCAGACACTGAATCTGCTGGCGCCTCTATTTGGAACTGTGAACAATACATTTGTGTGGTGTGCTAGCCACCCAGTCTATGACACTCTGTTAGGGCAGCCAGAACAGACTAAGCCAAGATCCCAGTGCAAAATGCAAATGCAAAGGACACCACAGCGCAGCCTTAAACCAAGGGCAGGTTTAGCCCTTCTGAGCATGGAGCCCTCAACTGCACAGGTCTTGAAGCCATCCGGGCCATTTACAGAGCAACTGCACTCACATTCCCTGGTGGGTATCTCTTGTCCTTCTCCTCACATCTCCATGAGATAAGGAGAACACAGCAGAGCAATGAGGAGGGAGCCTCATCCAAACCAGCGTCTCTCCACCTTCCCGACTTTAAAGGTCTAAAGTGTGATAAAGAAAATGAAATGACAAATGGCAAAAGATGGAAAAAAGCCACTTAGCCCCTAGCAGTTGCTTCTCAGGGACCCTATGCTTCTCATGCAAGAAATATCAGTTAACCTCCTCCCCTTAAACGCGTTATGAGCCACTGTTCTTCGCCAGGAAAATACGGAACACCTTGAAGACGGCTCCCCTTGAATACCTCGTCAGATCTAGACCATTGTCACCACCACAGCTTCGGCCACAGGAACGCACATCTCTGCTAAGAATGCTTGGTCCAAGGGCGCTGCAGAGAAAACGGGAGGGGTAGCAGGTAAATCGCTGGCAATTTTGCTTCCTGCAATTTGCATATCATGAATATTCAGACATCGCTCCTCCCGCTCCCCAGCCTGAACACTGATAGAGACCAGAGGAAATGGATGCCGTGCTCTGTAAGACTCAGAGACACCGTCTGAGCCTCCCCAACCGTGTGCACAACGTGCAGGCTCATGGGTGCTCTGCTCCTCAATAGGTGACAGGTGCTCCGGGCAGGCAGCGACGTCTCCTTACTAGAGCTGAGACATTACATTCCGGACAAGTGGCCATTTATTTCTGCCAGTAAAGGAACATTTGCTTAAGTGAGTCTGCTTCCGGGCTCAGATATTGACTAAGCGGATGTGGACTCCTGAGGACCAGGTGTTTCTTTCTTAACAGATTTGCTCTTGCTGGAAGTATGCGTCTTTGACAACGCGTCCAGGGAACCAAGCGAAGTGATTTTGACTCAGGATTAAAGAGAGGAGGTTCCTGAGGGCTTGAGCTTTCAGAATCAGTTAGAAGTTAGCACACAGGCTCCTGGCAGTGGACCCACAGGTAGGGAAGGAGCTGGTGGTCAAGGTTTTCCTGCTGGGAACTGAAGGAGTCTGCCTTGCTTTTTCTTTATCTTTTATTGTGGCGAGAACACAACGTGAGGTCTACCCTCTTCACAGAAGCAGATCGCTAGGACTTATATGTTGCGTAACTGGAACTTTATATCCATACAACAGCAGCTTCAATTTCCACTGCCCTCGCCAGCCCCTGCAACTACCCTTCCATTCTTTGTTTCTCTGAATTTGACTATTTTAGATACCTCACATCACAATAGCTAAGATGGGGAAAAAACCCTAAATGTCCATCAATGAATAAGCTGATAAAAAAAATGTGATCTATACTTACAATGGAGCTTTAAAAAAGATGGAAATCCTGCTATCTGTGGCAATGCAAATGAAGCTGGAGGACGTGGTGCTAAGTGATGAGCTAGAGCAGAAGGACAGAACCTGAGTGAGGCCCCTGTATGGAGGTGACTATGTTTTAGCAGCTGCTGCCTTGTTGGTCCTGCGTGGGTCTTTGGAAGATGGAGCTGGCTTGGTTCACCCCTCACTGGCATGCAGAGGAAATCTTGGCTTACAGAGAAGGAAGGGGTTTCAGGAGGCCAAGTTGCCTGGGATGCAGGGTGGATGGACCATCCACCCAGGCTCCCAGAGAGCTCTTTTGTGCTCAGCAAAAACTCTGCTCAGACAGTGCTTTAGGGATAAAGACTTTGGAGACTTTTATGAGTGTCTTCCCCAGACCCGTGCTGAGCAAGGCTCATTCCTACTGGCCTCTGCTCAGTCCATCCAACTCTGGCAGGGCCACCTTGCCCAGAAGAGGAGGAGGAGACCCAGTCTCTACCAGGCTGCAGGAGGCCACAGAGGGCAGAGTGTCCAGAACCAGCTTCTTTGGCAGCTGCATTGTTTCTTTGGCACTTCACAGGACCGATGACAAACCGTCTTTCATGGGGAGGACAGGTGGTGGGGGGGCATTATCATTCCTGGTGGGAGGAGAGATATTTGCTTGCTAGGTGGAGAGCAGAGTAGGTAACTAGGCATCTTGCTCTTTTCAGTGGTGTGTCTGACAGGAAAGTCACAGGTACCAAAAACTGTGGTGTCAGGACTTTCTGCTCCCAGCCGTTAGTGCTGATGCAACACAGCTGGCAAGAAGTGGTGAATTGATTAGAGTCAAATTTTCAATAGAGACGCAAAGACTGGACTCACGGTGATAAGAATGCCTTTCCCTTTAGCAACTTTTATCGGTTCAAAATGATTTCACAACCATTGCCTCCTCGGAGCCCCCTAACATGGCAGGGGGTTAGAATATGAATTCTCACCCCATGTCACTTGGGAGCAGCAGACATCTGAGCTTTCTTGCCTGGGGTCACTCACAGGGATGATGGCCTGGCTCTTCTAAGTCTCAGAGCTACCATTTGAGCCCCTCTCTGTGGTCAAAGGCCGGGGCTTTGAAATCTGCAGTGCCCCTATAACCGAAGGATTATAAATCACGCTGCTATAAAGACACACGCACACGTATGTTTATTGCGGCACTATTCACAATAGCAAATGTCCAACGATAAACTGGATTAAGAAAATGTGGCACATAAACACGAAGGAATACTATGCAGCCATAAAAAATGATGAGTTCATGTCCTTTGTAGGGACATGGATGAAGCTGGAAACCATCATTCTCAGCAAACTATTGCAAGGACAAAAAACCAAACATCGCATGTTCTCACTCATAGGTGGGAATTGAACAATGAGAACACTTGGACACAGGAAGGGGGTTGTGAGTTGGGGGAGGGATAGCATTAGGAGATACACCTAATGTAAATGATGAGTTAATGGGTGTAGCACACCAACATAGCACATGGATACATATGTAACAAACCTGCACGTTGTGCACAGGTACCCTAGAACTTAAAGTATAATTTAAAAAAATCTATATATAAAAAAAAAGAAAAAAAAGAAATCTGCAGTAGCCCGAAGACACTCTGTGAGTCAGGGCTGTAAGAGGCAGAAACCCATCTCCAAGCAGCTTGGGCCAGAAAGGAGGTTTGTGGGAAGAACACTGGCTTGAGGCAAACCCACAAAACCAAAAGGCCAGGCCACATGGGGCCCCCTGGGACCTCCTGCCTCCCTCGTCTTTTCTCCAGGCCCATGTGGATCGTTTCATTTTTTTTTCTTTTTCTTTTTCTCCCCTCCCTTCCCCTCCCCTCCCCTCCCCTCCCCTCCCCTCCCCTCCCCTCCCCTCCCCTCTTCTTTTCTCTTCTGTCTTCTTTTCTTTTCTTTTCTTGAGACAGGGTCTCACTCTGTTGCCCAGGCTGGAGGGCAGTGATGCAACCACAGCTCACTGCAGCACCTTTGACTTCCCAGGCTCCGGAAGGTTCTCCCACCTCAGCCTCTGAGTAGCTGAGACTACAGACACGTCAGACACATGCCACCACGTGCAGCTCGTGTGTGTGTGTGTGTGTGTGTGTGTGTGTGTGTGTGTGTGTTTAGATAGGAAGTGTGTGGATCATTTCATTTTTTTCTTGACTCATCTGCTGCCGGCAGGAAGGGTTGTGAGTCAGGGTGGGAAGGTTGTCTATGAGGGGGACACTGTCCCCCGTATTTTCTTTCATTTGCTTCTCACAGCCAGCTCTGGAGAGAGAATTAAGGGTGGGGAAGGACTCGGAGGCTCAGGGAGATGAAGGAACTGCTGGGGGGCACACACCACAGCAAGCAGGGCTGGCCCAAGGAGACACGTTTCCTTCCTGAATAGAAAGTCCAAGCGGCCGCCTGTGCCCCAGTGCTGACAGAATCCCCTGTGCACACAGCGCTGCACCCTCAAAGTTCTTGACTGCAAGGAAAAGAAGCTCACTCAAAGTGGCTCAGACTGGGGAGGTTATGGTCAGCGTTGGGAGTTAACCCATGCATGTGCCTGGGAGTCGAGGGGGCTGGGCCGGGGCCCTCAGGTTCACTGGCGTTTGCATGCTTCAGGCCCCCTGGCTCCCCCCGGGCTCCTGTTGCCCTCTCTGCTTCTTGCTTTTGCTCCCCCAGTACTGTCTGCTTGCAGCTTTGCACTGAAGGAGACTCACTCCTACCTTTCCCGTGCTTACCAGCAGCCGCCCCTGCATCCTCAGCTTGGACCCTGGAGAGGGCATCGTGCCAGGCACTGCCCAGGTGACTGCCTTTGGTGGCTTGAACCTAGGCAGGCAGGAGGAGCCCGGGACACAATACGGCTGTCCCTGCTGAGCAGCGGGTGCAGAGAGCGCTTTAAGAGAACAGGGCCCTGAGAAGGAGGGCGGAGACCTCAAAATCTCTCCCTGACACCCACCATATGCCCTCCGGGTGAAACCCAGGCCTTCCCCAGCCTTCCTCAGATCAAAGGAGCTGCAATACCGTCATCACCACCCATCATGTTTTACTGGGAAGAATGCATCATTCGAGGGCAGGGCGTGAATGCAGCCAAGTTCCCTCCAAATCGAGGTGCACCAGCCTTCCAGGGAGCACAAGTTTGGTGCTTATCACTTCCATGAAATGACACTGACTGAAAACACAGAGGAATTTAGGACATAGCCAAGACGAATTCATGGATTGTGAATTTATAATAGAATTGCAGGCTTCTTTGTAGGGCCAGGGGAATGTAGCCACACTTTGGTATTGATTTCAAAGCCTAGCCCTGAATTCTCAACACCCTGCCCTTGTGTGACTCTCAGAGGGAGGCTTGTGTTGATGTCCTGATCCTGCTATTTTTATGGCCCTGAGCTGAGAGAGGTGTGAGAAAAGCTATTGCAAGCCAAAAGAGCTTTCACACTTCCAGGATAGCCCTCGCTGTCTGTGTACTGTGCAGGCAGAAGGCAGAGCGTATGTATCTTCCATGAGAACTTGGAGACGCCTTGCTCATCAGAGGAGCTGCCAAGAGCTGGTGATGGCATGAATGAGTTCTGGTGCAACTTGCCTTCTCCCAGCTCCAGGACGGAGGCCTCCCAGCCCCCCCCCCACCCAAATTCCTGCACAATTGCTGTTTCTGGAAAAGAACTGAAATGGCACAGAGGCCTTGACTACAGAAAGTTCTGATCAAGGTCTCCACAGAACCAGCTGGGGAGGAGGCCTTCTTTGATGTCTTTCAGAGCCCCGTGGGGTGTGTCGACCAAATCGCAACCTCAGCAGTCTTGATGTTTGGGGTGGGAGGCCTCTGTTGAGGGGGCTGTCCTGTGCACTGTAGGAGCTTGGCAGCATCCCTGGTCTCCCCAGAGTGTGACAACCTAAAATATCTCCAGCCACTGCCAAATATTCCCTGAGGAGCAGAATCATCCCTGGTTGAGAGCCACAGCTAAGTCTCTCTCAAAACCGACCGTAGAGGCAGATATGCAGGCTGTTTGTCTAGTCACGAGGTGTGGCTTACACAATCTAGAAGCTTCTTGAAATCCTGAGTAGTGGCACAGACACTTTAAAATTTTAACCATCAGGCAATCCAAAGGGCCCTACCGTGTTTTGGTGGAGAGTGAATGAGAACTTCTGACTCATTCCCACTCACTCAGGCAGAGAATGAATGAGACCTCCTGACCCAGGTGACACTCTTAGGATCTGCTCCTCACGGGGAAAAGAAGCCAGTGGCTGTTATCAGGGATCATGACTTCCTGAGATTTTGTCTGCATCCAGTCAGGAAGGACAGCATCTTAGCTTCCCGGTCATCTTCTCACCATTTGCATTCCCCAAACCAGTTCGATACCAGCCAGCCCATCAAGGGGCCTGAGTCCCAGAGGACACACAACATCCCTACAGTTCCAGGTGAGATGCAGCCAATGCCTGCTGGGGGTAGTCATGCCCTGCTCTTCTCTGCACCGCTAGAGGGGCAACCAGGACCTGCTGACATGCAGAGGCAAGCAGCTATGGCAGAGTCAGGCGGAGGCACCCGATGGAGCTGTGGGACGCACACACGTGCGGGGCTCCAGTGAAGGTTCCCCCCCGGGAGCCTCGTGCGGAGCGATCAGCCTGGCCAAGGGGACAAGGAGTGTGGCAGTGAGTGGAAGGGAGGGCGGGGAGGCGATGGGTGTGGAAGGTGGTGTCGTGTAGTCCACCCTTGCAGGGCCATGTTTAAAGTAGGGTGGCCAAATGCAGCCCCGGCTTGGTTCTGCAGAGCCTGCAAACTGAGAATGGTATTTATATTTTTAACTGGTTGAAAAAGTAAATCAAAAGAAAAATATTGCTTCTTGACACATGAAAATTCTATGAAATTCCGCTTTTGGTGTCTATACCTAGACTTCGGTCGGGACAAGGCGGCGCTTGTTCATTTCTGCATCGGTGATGGTGACTTTCAACAGGAGGTTACGTTGAGCCATACTGGGCTGCTGGGACGAGCCTCCAGTGTGAGGCTGGAGGATGACTCTGCAATGGGAATCACTGGCATTTGCCACCCGGTCAGGGAGCTGGGGAAAGCAGGCACGTGGGGAGGAATGGCAGGTGTGGAGTGTGCAGACGTCTGACCATAGTTGAGAGACCAGAGATGGGGAAACCTCTTAGGATTTGTTATTGCATTTTGGGGGCCCTTTCGTGGGGTCAACATCTTACTGTTCTTCTCAGAGCATCATGGCCATCCACTCCCCAACTAGCGGGGAACTGGACAGACTAGGATGCCTCCATGGCAGAGCCTGTTGCCCAGGTGGACTCAGGAGCTCAGCATCCCCCCACCTGGTACCTCCTCAACTCAGCTCACCCAATGCATGTTTGCAGGAAGAATGGGAAAGAGGAAGAGAGGGGAAGACAGAGATGAGGAGACAGAAAGAGACAGAGAGGCAGAGGCAGAGATGAAGAATCAGAGAGAGAAAGAGGGGTAGGGGAAGAGAGAGACATAAGAAACAGTGATGGGGAGACAGACAGAAAGAGACCGAGAGGTAGAGGCAGAGAGGAAGAGACAGAGAGAGATGGGAAAGGAAGGAAGGGAGAGGGAGAGGAAAAGAGGGCACTCACAAGCAGTTGCCCACCTCCCAGGAGGCCCTGCTGGCTCTGTTCCCCAGGAACCTCCTCTTTCTCTCATGGCAAGTCTAGGCCACAGCAGCTGTGGCTGCCCTTAAATCATAAGCCATATCCCATAAGTCTCCACGTCCCTCCATGCCCTCATGACTGTTCACCCCTCCCCGATGTGCTTCCTCCCTCCCCAACCCAGGCAGTGTCCAGAACCGACTAGGTTCTGTTACATAAAATTAATTAGGTTTCAGGGCCAGGAGGGGCTGGGGCCTCATCCAAGAACCACAGAGGAGCATCATCTTGCTGTGTGATTCTCATGGCTGAGGGATTTCCTACTTTTTCTCCTAACTCTTTTGATAGATTCCTCTGGGCAGGAATCCCAAGAAAGGCCAAATGCTGTTAGCAGACAGATGGGAAAGGGTGGGGAGAGGGAGGACAGGGAATGGAGGCGGCCCGTGGGCTCCTTTTTCTCCTGAAAACCTGTTCTGTTTCCCTCCACTCCCTACCCCGTCCTGGAGGCCTGGCCATGAGTCCTGAGAAGGGGAACAAAGCTGATGCCTGGAAGGATGGGGCAGGCACACTGCCCTCCTGCCCTGGTTCTAGCCTTGCAGAGGGGAGGAAGGTGGCCAGGAGTACAGTCAGGGAGGGAGAGTGTGAAGACATCCCAGGGGGCACTTCTCAAGGAGCACTGTCCCCCACATGTCCAACCTTTGGGGTCCCATCTACCTCATGAAATCTCACTCCCATGCTCCTATCCTGGTGGGCTGCTGACCCAGGCAACAGAGGTGAGGGAGTGAATTAATCCATGCCTAGCTAGGGGGTCACAGGCCATTCAAGGTGGGCAGGAACCAAACCACCCAGCTGCCCCACTTCCCTTCAGATCAGAAAAGTGAGGTCACAGTGGAGGAATTTGCCAGATGGACAACCCAAGATGTGCCCCATCTGGGCCTCTGACTCCCAGACCTGCGCTGCAACCTGGCATCTCACCCCCACTGTGTCTGTACAAAGCTGCCCCCAGGGCCCAGCCCTCCCCTCATCCACTCAGCTTTGGAGAGACTCCATGATTTCTCCTTTAGGATCCAGGTACTAGAACCCAAGAATCCAGAAGACAGCCAGGCCCCTCTCCCCCAAGCATGTCCCATTTTGTGTGGTGGTGTGAGCTGAGCTGATTTCTATTCATGTCTGATGATGAGGGGAAAGCAGGTTTGACTATCTAAATGCAATTTGCATATAAAGCTACAAAGTGGAGCCGGCAGACTTTCTATTACCCAGTCAATAAATGAGCTCTTTTCCCAGCAATATGGCTTTCTGTAGGGAGAGCAATAGCTAGTGTGGGGAGGGAAACCAGGCTTGGCTCCAGGGAGGCTGCTGGAGGGAATTCTCCATGGCCCTGCTGCCTGGCATGAGGAGCTGGCCTCCTGGTCTGGGGAAGGTGGCTCCTTCTTGAGGGGATGACAAAGCAGAAGCCTCTCCCTCGATCCTTGGGAGTAGGAGGTGGTGTTCTGCTCCTGCAGCCTCTGTCTCCTCCGTGGGCATCCAGAACCCAAGGGTACCAGGCCTGTCCTGGGGGGTCTTAGGAAATGGGTCTGAAGCCAGGACTTCTGTGGCTTATCAGACATGTCAAGGTTAAACCTCTATTAAGGGTGTTCCCATGGTCAGGGGTGTGTGTGTGCCAGTTCACATGGGCACGAACCATGCTGGGGCCTGAAAGGCAGCTCAGGCCTCTGGATTCTCCTCAAATTTCTCCAGGAGAAGACCCAGATGGGCATTCCCCTGTGCACTCCCAAACCCCCACCCTGGCCTTAACAGCACCCGCAAGGCCACTGCAATGTGAAGAGGAAGGGCAGTAGGCTTGAGATAGCCCCTCTCTCTACCCACATGTCCCCACCGTGTCCCTGAGATAGCCCTGCTCCCTATTTGAACGACCATTTCATGTCTTTGAGATAGCCCTGCTCTCTACCTGCACATCCCCACAGTGTCCCTGAGATAGCCCTGTTCCCTCTCTACCTGCACGTCTTATCCTTATCATGTCCCTGAGATAGCCCCGCCCTCTACCTGCAGGTCCCCATCATGTCTCTGAGATAGCCCCGCCCTCTACCTCAGGTCCCCATCATGTCTCTGAGATAGCCCTGCCCTCTACCTGCAGGTCCCCATCATGTCTCTGAGATAGCCCCGCCCTCTACCTCAGGTCCCCATCATGTCCCTGAGATAGCCCTGCTGTCTACCTGCACATCCTTATCATGTCCTTGAGATAGCCCTGCTCTCTCTCTACCCGCACCTCTCCATCACGTCCCTGAGATAGCCCTGCCCTCTATCTGCACGTCACCATCGTGTCCCTGAGATAGCCCTGCCCTCTATCTGCACGTCTCCATTGTGTCCCTAAGATAGCCCTGCCCTCTACCTGCACGTCTCCATTGCTTCCCTACATTACAGGTGAGGGGAACGCACAGTCTGTAGCCATGAGTGGCATGTTTGTGAACGGGCTGCCTTGGAAACGCTCTGCAGACGTGGGAGGTTGTTGATTTCTACTGACGGAGTTAGAGGTAGCTGGACTTACAGAGAAAGTGTTGGCTGTCCCTCTGTCCAGAGGTTGCCACCCTTGACAGAAGGCTGGGGAATGCCCCCCCACCCCCAGGAGCAGAAACAATGGAGAAGGCCAACGATTGGTCCAACTGCATGGCTGTGGGAAGAGAACAGTGACTGCGCCACCAAGTTAAAGGGCAAAGTATTCCCAGACCCCAGCTCTCTGCCCCTCAGCCACAGTGCCCTGAAAGGATATGTTTACCCCTAACTCCTGTGAACCCGTGAAGGTGACTTCATTTGGAAAAGGGTCTTTGCAAATGTAATTAAGTAAAGGATGTCGAAGTGAGGTCATCTTGAATATAGGCTCCTAAATCCAACGACGAGTATGCCTCTAAGAAGAGGAGAGGACAGACGCCACAGAGAAGATGGCCATGTGATAAAGCCACAAGCCAAGGAACTCCTGGAGCCACCAGAGCCTGGAGGAGTCAGGAAGGAAGAGCCTGCAGAGGGATCGTGACCTGCTGACCCTGAATTTCAGGCTTCTGGCCTCTAGAACTGTGAGAAGATACATTTAATTCCCAAACACATATTCCAACCAAATTTGACCGTAGGCTCCTTAACACCCTGGCCCTTTTCCTTCCATATATGACAACTTATCTAAAGCAGGGCTCAGCACGCTGTCTCGGTCACCGGCCCAGCAGTGAACACTCCAGGCCTTGCATGCCGTGCAGCCCCTGTGGGAGTGGCTCCACTCCAAGTCGTGGCACAAAAGCAACCAGAGGCCACCTGGATATGAACAAGCGTGGCCGCATTCCAGGGAAACTTTATCTGTGGATGGTGAAATTTGATTCTCATATAATTTTCACCTGCCACAAAATAATTTCCTTCTTTTGACTTTTTTCCTAACCATTTGGAAATGTAAAAGTCATTCTTAGCTTGTAGGCTGGGCAAAAACAGGTGGTGGGCCGGGTGTAGCTGCACCACCGTTTAGTGACCCTGGAGCTGGAAGAAACACAAGATTAGAGCGAGTGAGAAGGAGGGAGCTCCCCGCAACCTCCTCCAGTGCCTATACTCGCCTTGACTTAAATACAGAACATTTTTAATGCTGAAGAGCCTAATAACAAACAGCTCGAGACAGATTGGAAATAGCTTTGGATAGAAAAGTGAGGCATATTGATTGCCACTTCTTACGAGCCGTCTTTTTTTTCCCTCTATCCACACAATCCAAAGCCTTGCTGTTTTTAAATGTGAAGTGTTTCTCCTGAGAAAGCCCGCAGGCACCTGTCCCAGCTCTAGTGCTTGCTGGCTGGAAGTTAGGTGCAGCCGGCTGCCCTGCGATGGCCGCGAGGCTTCTGTGCTGTCTGCTTGTGCATGTCTTGACCACAGAGCACAAGTCTGGGCACAAGGTGGGCAGAGGGTTATCACTGATAGGTGAGGTGCTGGCTGAGTCCCATCAGAAGCCCAGGACTGGAGTTAGTTGCCAGAGAAGGCAGCTCGGTGGAGCATTCCTTAGGAAATGATACTGATTTTTCAGCAAAGCACAAGACTGTCGCAAGCAGGATGGCCTCCACGCTTGCTCCTATTTACAAAAAGTTTGTCACAAAAGTGAACACCATTGCAGATCGGGAAAGACGTGCAGCTCTTTCCAGACACATGCTCCTCAGACTGCCCCAGTCAGCTGCTTTAAACAAGGTAGATTAGAAATGGCACTTTATGTACGATGGAGGTGAATGCTGACGAAGACAGCCTAACAGGACAGAGACAGTCTAAGAAGCAAGAAAGGCAAAGGTAAACATTCTAATCACTTCCACCGATAACACGTTAATCATTCATCCTGAGAAAAGCGTGGTGATTCAGTCAACGCCGAGCACGTCACATGAATCCATTGATGAATCAGACCCCCAACCTCCACCAGGGGCGAGCTCCACGGCTTCTTCAGGCAGCTCTGTTGTGGACAGTTCGATATGTTTATATTAATTCCTAAACATGGAACAAAAGGTTTATTAAGCATGCATGAGGTGTCGTGTTAATTCATGTAGGCTGCCCACTTGTGGTTCCCTTAAATCATCATCCACTTTGCAGTGCTTAACCCAGACGCTGGCCCCTACCGCTGCAGCTATCTGCAGGAGCCAGTCCTGGACAGGGCCCTGGGTCCCCTGGGAAATAGATGGCCTGTCCTTGCCAGGCTGGAGCCGACAGCTGGGCGGAGCCAGGCTTCCCATGGTCAAGGCTGCTGACAGCTCTGCGAACCTTTGGGTCACAGGTAACCCCTCTGGGGAGCAAAGCACTTTGCAAAGATTCTCTGACGTCGGAGGAGATGGGGCCACTGGGATAAATCATCCTTAGGAGAGGCACATGTGACAGCCTCTCACAGCAGGTGGCTCTAATGAGCTGACCCTGGCTTCTGAGGCCAGCATGATCTGGACTCCTACAGGAGGAGGGCCTTCAAAGAATCTGCCCAGGAACAGTGGCGGAAATAGAAGGGATAGCAAATGACAAAATTCCATCCATGTCAGTTGCAGAGGACTACAGTGTTTGCAGGAGCCTGCTCTGGGGTGCTTTGGCTCACTCAGCTTCCTGCTCTGGCTGGGAGCATCTGTTGTGGGGTCCATAGGCTTGCCTGATGAATTTTGTCTCTCCTTCTCAGTTCCTCTCCACACAGCTTCATAAATGATCTCAATAGGCCTGTCCAGCCTGTCCAGCCTTGCTTCTCAAGTCTTCTCTGCAGTGGGCACCGTTCCCTGGCATGATGCCATCGTCACCCTAGGGATCCCCTTTGGATCCATTCTACATGCTGGTCCCCCGTGAAGTCTTCATGCCCCTCTCTCAAAGGCATGATCAGCTCTGTGTCCACCGCTAATGGCACTCGTTTACTGAGAATCACCAGGAAACAGGGCAGGGCATGTTCCCTGAAGCCAACCCTCAGCTCTGGGAGAGCAGAGATGGCAACTTCTTATTTGAATTATCTGTTGTAAGAGCCAGTGAATAGCTTTTCTCCTGGGCCATCATCTTGTGATCTGAACAGTCTAGTTTGAGTTGGGAGAAAGTAAAGTTATCTGGAAACAGAGAAATAGAAGATCAGGGAAATTAAAAAATGTCAATGTTTCCTTTTTGGAGAGAAGAGTTATAGGAAGAACATGAAATTAACTTAGGGGAGAAGTTTCAAATTAGGGGCACAAAGACAAGACATCCTGTCCCACCACCTAGCTTCCTCCCTGACATTCTGTTGGCCCCGGCCAGGGGTACCCTGACGTCACGCTTCTCCGAGTGAGGCTCTTCAGGCTGGGATGCTCTGAATTGTGAGGAGTGCTTGCTGCCGAGGTCCTTACTGCAGAGCTGGAGTTGAAAGCCAAGTGTTGCCTTCGTGTCCAGGCACTGCCTCCCCAGCCTGGGCTGCCCGAGGAAGCAGACAGGTGCACGCGATGGAGACGTAGAGTCAGCGCGGCATGTCTACCGCACAGGACGGGTCGGCGCCAGGAGCCTGGGGCTGCCAGATGTCTGACTGCAGTTCTGGTTGCTCTCCAGCCACCCCTGTGTTGCTGAGTGGAACAGAGCTTTGTGGGAGTGGAAGGGGTTGTGAGCTGAGCTATGTCCCTCAAAAAGATAAGTTGGAGTCTTAACCCCCAGCACATCAGAATGTGACCCTATTTGGAAATAAATACTTTACAGAGGTAATCAAGTGAAAAATGGGGTCCTTAGGGTGGGCCCTAATCATTGGGGTGGGCCCTAATCCAACATGACTGGTGTCCATACAAAAAAGGGGAAGTTCAGACAGAGGCAGCGATGTGAAGATGCAGGGAGGCCACTGAATGCGAGGGATGCATCGTCTTGATGACATGAGAGATGCTGAGGGCTGCTGGTAACCACTGGAAGCTAGAAGAGGCTGGGAAGAACCACCGTGAGAGCCATCAGCAGAATGAGGCCCTGCAGACACCTGGATTTCAGAGCTCCAGCCCGACAGCTGCGGGAGGGTGAATTTCTGTTGTTTGAAGCCACAGGGTTGATGCCATCATGTGGCAGCCCCAGGATTCTATTGAAGATTGGGCTGCAAGGACTGCTCAGACTCTGGTCCCAAACAACTGTGTCTGGGATGCTGTGGAAATTCAGGGAAAAGGCAGACAGCTTAGAAGAAAGTGGTGCTGAGTGGCTAAGAGGGTCTCGGAGGATAATCCAGAAAAGAGACAGCTCAGAGGAAGTGCTCCCACACTGCAAGCCATGTGGAGAGGCAGAGTCCCTGCAGCCATGGTGGCTGGGGAATGGCCAGGAAGATGCAGCATGGGTGCTGGATTTCGTGCTGAATCCTGTGGGCTGTGCATGTACCAGGACCACCAGCAAAGCTGGGGAGTGGATGACGCTGGTCCTGAGTAGGCTTCCCTGGGACTTGGATGGCCACGCACAGCCCTGGGACCCACTGCTGATCCTGACACTTGAGTCTGCTGGTGAGGACCGGGCCTTTCAAGAAAGGCAACACTGGACTGAACAAGACTTTCTGCTGAGAGTGTGGGCACCCTGGCCCAGAAAGCCCCCAAGCAGAGATTGACGTTCATTCAGTCATGATAAAAAATGAAATCACTAACACGTTTTAAATGTAAATCTGACACTTGCACTCCTGCCCCAGGCCTGCCCCGACCTGGCACCCATGCTCCTTTCTGTGAATGATCTTAGTCAAACGCGCATGGCCAGTCAGTTCTGGAGGCTCATGATTTCCGATTAAGACACCTTTCATCAGCTGATGTTCGTGGACATTTTCCTCCTTCAGGAGCAGGTGAACCTCAGAGAGGGCTGGGCTGACTTGGGGAGACAGAAGAAGAAAGCACAGTGCTGCCGGGGTGAGGAGTCCTCAGCCAGGGGCCCAGCTAGCTCCACAAGGCCCCAGAGGTAGCACTGAGAGCCTCCATCCCAGACAACCCTCAGACCAGAGTCACCAGAACAGAGGGACCCATGGCTCAGGGACCCAGGGTCACCTGCTTCCCACCACACATGACCCGACCATTTCCACCACACACAGACCTTCCACCTCCACCTTACATGACCTCACCATCTCCACCAAATACAGACCCTCCACCTCCACCACACATGACCCCACAATCTCTACCACACACGGAACCTCCACCTCTACCACACATAGACCTTCCACCTCTACCACACACAGACCTTCCACCTCCACCTTACATGACCCCACCATCTCCATCACAGATGAGCTCTCCACCTTTTCTACAAACAGACCTTCCACTTCTACCACACACAGACCCTCCAACTCCACCATACGTGACCCCACCATCTCCACCACACACAGACCCTCCACCTCTACCACCATGAACCCTCCACCTCCACCATACATGACCCAACCATCTCTACCACACATAGACCCTCCATCTCCACCATACATGACCCAACCATCTCCACCCCACAAAGACCCTCCACTTCCACCATACATGGACCCTCCACCTCCACCACAGATAGACCCTCTACCTCCATTACAAATAGACCCTCCATCTCCACCACACACAGACCCTCCACTTTCACCATATATGACCCCACCATCTCTACCACACACATACCCTTTACCTCTACGCAATATGGACCCTCCATCTCCACCTCCAACACACAGACCTTCTATCTCCACCACACTGGGAGTCTTGGTTTCCCCAATACTTTCATGGTTTGGTGACTCAGTGTTAAAACCATCCCCTGCTATTTCTGCCAATGAACATGAGAAAAATCTTTCTGCATACAAACTCAACACAAAAGAATTCTGAAACCCATTTGTTGCAAGAACTTTAAACTTCTTTGTGTTGCAAGAACTTTAAACTTCTTTGTGTTGCAAGAACTTAAACTTCTTTGTGAATCTTTTGACCATATCTAAACTCACCTGCCTTTGAATCAATGCATTCCTGGAAGCCCACAAAAAGGGTTTCCTATTCTGGACCATTAGTATTCAGCCAGGTCTCTCTTTTGTTAGCAACTGATTTTCAGGGAAACATTGGCAGGTTGTTAGAAGAAGAAACTTCAGGAGTGTATCAATGTCACTTATGGAGGGAAAAAATACATGAGGCCTGTTTTTGCCAATCAACTTGCTTTTCAGTGAGCTTAGCTATGACCTGGATGGAAAAGTAGAGTTGCCTTTATTTGTAACAATACCACAAGTCTTGGTGGATTCCATGGTCCATTGTCCCAGGCTATTGTGGTTCATGTAGGCATGTGCTTCTGTACAAGTGACAGATATCCAACAGGTGTAAGCAAGAATGGAACATCACTGGTTCATTCATTCACTCATTTAAATATAATTGTTATGCTCCTACTCTGTATTAGGCATGGTTCTAGGCATTTTAGGTGGAGATGTGAATGAACCCAAGCTCTGCCCTCTTGGAGCTAGCATCAGAACCTACAGTCTCATCATCGAAACATCTAGACACTCTAGGTAAGGGGTTCAAATGGATTAGAGCACTCACAAGCTTTCCTCTTTCCTGTCTCAGCCTCTCAGTTCTTCTAACAGTTCACACAATTTCACCTGAGTAGGGTCTCATAGGAACTGCTTGAGTTACCGTCCAATCCTGGATCTACCACACTGGCCAGGAGTAGAGGGTAAGAAGAAAAAATACTCTGATTGTCCAGCCTGGGTTTTGTGTCCATGCTGAAAGCTGAAAGCAATCCCTATGGCCTGTAGGAAGAAGTGATGGTGAGCATGAAGTGAAAAGGAACAAGCTGACTGATCAGGCCTGACTCATCATCTACACCTGAAATCCACGGTTCAGTCTGTGTACCCAAACACATGGTTCCAAAGATTGAGTGAAGGAGAGGAGGCTTCCTAAGGACCATGTGATTTGGGTTTCTCGCAAAAGGGGAAATGGATGCTGGCAGACACAAATCAGCTGTTAATTTTATGCGTCCAAGTGGCTTGGCTCTGTTGTCTGGTTGTTTGGTTAGACAACAGTCTAGATGTTCCTGTGAAGTTATTTTGTAGATAAAATTAACATTTAAATCAGTAGGCTTTAAGTAACTCAGATGACCTTCCATAATGTACGGGGGCCTCATCCAATCACTTGAAGGCCTTCAGAGAAAGACTGAGGCCCCCAAAGAGGAAGGAATTCTGCCTTGAGGCAGCCTTCATTCTTGAGCTGTAACATCGACTTTTCCCTTTGTCTCTACCCTGTTGGAGAGCTAACCCCCATAATCACATGACCCAATCCCTTAAAATAAATCTTATAAATCCTCTCTCTCTCTAATCTATCTATCTATCTATCTATCTATCTATCTATCTATCTATCATCTATCATCTATCTATCTATCAATCTATCTAAATGTTAATTTCATCTATCTATTAGCTATCTATCTATCATCTATCTATCTAATCTATCTATCATCTATCTATCTATCTATCTATCTATCTATCATCTATCATCTATCTATCTATCAATCTATCTAAATGTTAATTTCATCTATCTATTAGCTATCTATCTATCATCTATCTATCTAATCTATCTATCATCTATCTATCTATCTATCTATCTATCTATCTATCTATCTATCATCTCTCTCTCCTTCTCTCTCTCTCTATCACAGGGAGGTGGGGAGAGAGAGACAATGAAAGAGAGAGAGAGAGAGAGGGGTTACCAAAGCCACTATATAAGGCTGCACAGGGCATACATAGGCTGCCTAATCACACTTAGGCTACA
Organism: Symphalangus syndactylus; assembly: GCF_028878055.3. Taxonomy (NCBI): domain Eukaryota; kingdom Metazoa; phylum Chordata; class Mammalia; order Primates; family Hylobatidae; genus Symphalangus; species Symphalangus syndactylus. Next base: position 32,404,608 of record NC_072444.2, on the reverse strand, counting down.
ATTTGAACAGCACTTTGTGGGGATTGTGCAGTGTGGATGTCCTGTCTGGTTCTGACCTCAAAGATATAGTTTTGTGGGTTCCTTAAGCTCTCATTTTCCCCTCCAGGGTGACCTTGCCCCAGGCCCTTAGCTTCTGCTATATACCATTAAACCTTCCTGCTCTTACCAGTTAGAACGGAAAAAATTTACTGCTGAAATAATTTATCCAGATTCCACACAGTCGGTCTTTTGCAGAGATTCATCTGCTAATAAAGAAAATTGATTTTAGAAGCTAAAGCCAATACAAGGTTAGGGAAACATTCGGTTATTTGCATGTTCCTGTCCTGAGATTCTCTGTTACTCTGTCTGATGAGAATATCAGCTGGGGCACACTTTACTGCAAGTCATTTTTCATTCATTATTTTTCAGGTACCATTGCAGCGATCTGTCCAAAGTTGGAAGGGGCAATGGATGTGGGGATTTTATTAGTGATTTATCAATAAAAGTGAAGATTTCTTTCCTCAGGTGTTCACTCTAGGAAATTACTTGCTAGTTTGAGGATAAAATGGCCTGAATTTTAGCAAGGTCCAAATGAGAGGGTATTTTTGTTGGATCGCATTCAAGCATGAGCAATTCAGCTGACTTGAATATTCACGGTGCGTTTCCATGCATCTGTTCTAATAATGGAGACTCATTTGCATTTAGAAAAAATGATTTGCATATAGACAATTAATGTAATAAGGTATCCAAAAACAATTTTTCCCCTTTGAATAAGCTGCCTTGTAATTTTGTTCACTTAATTCACTTCCATACTAAGCCCTTTGTTTACAGATAGTGAAAGGTGAATTTCAGCTGAACCAGAAGGAATTCACAACATTTTGGTTACAGAGGCTTCCTCGTATTGTTGTTCACCCATCTCAGGAAAGCACACGGGGAAGGCAAGGGGGCTCTCCACTCTGCCTAGCAGAAGGGTTCTCAAACTCCAGCATGCATCGGAATCGCCTGAAATCTTGGTAAAGCACATTGTCCAGCCTCATCCCCAAAGTACCTGAGTCTGTAGGTCAGGGTGGGGGCCAGATAATTTATATTTAAAACAAGTTTCCAAGTGATGTGAATGCAGCTGGTCCAGAAACCCCACTCTGAACCACACATTCTTCAAAGGCTGTTGGTGAAAAGTCATGGCCCAAAGAACGGGTCCAGATTCATCAACGGTCATGAATGAATCATGGTGAGTTACACTCCCTGAAGAAGCCCTTAATCCTGCGCAGGTGATAAGTAATTTAGAAAATCACAACTGGGCTTTCCAATGTGGTATTTCATTTCTTTTCTTACTTTTCCATCTTCTGGTGTGTTGAGAAAAGCTGATCAGTGATTCCCTTTGCCCCAGTCCTTCATTAAGATGGAAACAAAGAATGGATGGATGAACATCATATTTATCCTTCCAAATCATTTCCTCAGTTTTCTCCTGTTCCAGTCCCCATCCTCACACTGTCAACATCCTGGGGAAAGAAACGTACTCATGAAGATCAGCTGTGCTGTCAGGGGCGTGGGTTAGCATCAGGACACACACGGGAGAAATCAGAGGCATTTTCATGGTGGGTAGAAGAGGAGGGAAAAGGCCGGGCGCGGTGGCTCACGCTTGTAATCCCAGCACTTTGGGAGGCCGAGGCGGGCGGATCACGAGGTCAGGAGATCGAGACCACGGTGAAACCCCGTCTCTACTAAAAAAATACAAAAAATTAGCCGGGCGTGGTGGCGGGCGCCTATAGTCCCAGCTACTTGGAGAGGCTGAGGCAGGAGAATGGCGTGAACCCAGGAGGCGGAGCTTGCAGTGAGCCGAGATTGCGCCACTGCACTCCAGCCTGGGTGACAGAGCGAGACTCCGTCTCAAAAAAAAAAAAAAAAAAAAAAAAAAAAAAAAAAAAGAAGAGGAGGGAAAATAAGAGTGCCAAATGTCATCCACTGTGGATTGAAAATTAGGTTGATAATGATGATGATGATGGTGATGATGATGACAATGATGACACAAATTAAAGTAGATTAGCCCAGGCAGCGAGGGGCTCTAAGGACCGGGTAAGAGGTTTATTCTGATTGATCCTGCACCCAAGGGGCAGAGATTTGCCAAATGCTCTCAGAAAGAAAAAGATGAATTACAAAATGAGCTCCTGTCTTCATCTGGCTCTCAGTCACATGGTGGTGACCAGATGAGCTGTGAAAGCAAAGGAGTGCTCGTTTGCTGACCAAGGCTGTCACTGGCACATGTTTTCATCACAACCATATTCTGCCTGGAATGTTCTTCCTCCCTATCCCAGGCTAACAAAACAATACAAATTCTCTAAGAATCGGCTCAGACCCCATCTCCTTCAAGCAGTCTCCAAAACCGGTTGCTCCAGGAACTCTCAAATTGATTCGGATTACTGTCTTAGGCCAGAGGTGGGCAAACCATTATGCATAGCCCAGCTGTCTGTTTTCAGAAGTAAAGTTTTATGTACGTCATTTACATATTGTCTAGGTTGCTTTCACAGGACACCAACAGGGTTGAGTAATGGCGACAGAGGTCATCTGGCCAACAAAGATGAAAATAGGTACCAAGTGGCCCTTTAAGGAAAAGCTGCCCCATCTTAGGCAGCCCTGTCTTAGCAATGTCATGATTACTGGCTCTCCTTGGGTCTCATCCACTGGGTTCCATGCTCTTTGAGACAGGGAGCATGTCTTGGTTGTCCTTTTATCCCCAATGCTCCATGTGATGCCAGGCATCCAAAAGGCCTTAGTAGATGTTTGTTAGATCAAAGCTTCTAGCACCAATGGGTGCCACATGCTTATCATCTCATTACACGAGGGGAAGCTGTTCTTTTTGTGATTGTTGGATGCTACACAAGGCCTCTGCAGAGATGGGCCCAGTGCATGGCTCCAGAACACACAGATACTCCCAAGAATCCAGCCCCGTTTGATGTTGGAATTTGAGGGAGACCATCACCTTGAAGCCTTGGTAATCACCAAGACTGGGGTGAATGGAGACCTTGCCCATCCAGGCCTGCCCCTTGACCCAAGAATCTGGTGATAGCTTATGGGCAAGGCATCCCATACACATCCCTTAAGAATTGGCAAGGAAACCAAAGGTGAGGAAAGTATTAATTTTATAGGTAGTTCTTGTTATTCCAAGAGTTCTGTTCTATAAAGTTCATGGACACTGAATTAGCAAACATGAGCCAGTGCTCCTAGAGAGCATATAGGACTAGGTCCCCTAGGAGCCTCTGGACACTACATTTTCATCAACCAATCAATACCTAGACTTGTTTTATGTGTTTCTGCTTAAAGATGCCTGATTTAATACATGTTGTTGATTCATCAACATTGGACTGGTGGCCCACAGCACTGTAACTCATGCCTGAACGAAACTTCTGTAACATGTGTTTTCTCCATAATGCACATCACAGCCTCCTTGTGCTTTAGAACACAAGACAGCCAGCCCTTCAACACAGTGCTTGGGGCCATTTGAAACAGCAAAGCCACCAACAGAGAGCCCCCAAATGTGAAAAATATGGAACTAAATAGACCACAAAAAGGACGCTCATTGACAGTTTGAAAGCTGAAACAAGGAGACAGAATGCTTTTTTGTTCAGCCACAGCTGGGAATCCACACACGGGGTGACTCAACATTTTCACCCCTCTGGGAATGACCATGAGATCACCTCGAGTTGATGTTGGGGTTACAAATAGATTTTAGTGAGTAGGCAAGTTTGCAAATACAGAGTCCATGAATAATGAAGATTGACTGTATGTGTTTTTAAGCATCAAGAGAGGCATCAAAAAGAAAAATACACACTCCATTGGACTCCCTTGCACTCACTTGACGGTTTAATAGTATTCTTATTTATAGTCCCATGTGGTAAGATGGCATCCCTCTTAAAGGTCAAAATCAAGGGGAAAGCACATCTTCTATTTTAGCAATAAGTGCTGTGCATCTTTTGGGGAGGCTCCTAGGATCCCTGTTTAAGTATGTTTCAGCCTGTAAAATGGGGAAAGGTTACTGATCACCCTGGCTTATTTACCAGTGACAGAGTTTTTAGAAGCAGTGAATTAAAAAATAGTCGTTGTAAAGTAAAGGTCGCCGTCTACCATTCTGTTGTTAGTGTTGTAATCCCTCAGAGAGCTTGGAAGATTGCCAAACCCCTACATTTCAGAAAAACAGTCATTAAATTTTGGCTCTGGTACCAATTTCCACGTAATTCAGTTGTTAATTTTTGCGCAGATTCTAGCTTCAAATGGGCCACTGGGAGCCAGCTCCAGAAATGAAGGAAAGTAATGCCTACTGGCGGCTCAACTCTTTCGCGTGGGAATTTGGTAACAAAATTACATATGCAGTTACCTCGGAGCCAGAAATCCCTCCTCTAGAAGTTCACCCTGAAATTACCCTCCAACAATGCAAAAATAAACATGCACAAGATGCTTTATTATCAGATAGTTTGTGACAGTGAAATATCAGGAACAACCTCAATGTTCATACCTAGGATGGGTTGAATCAACTATGGCGCATCCACAGGATAGAGCAATACAGCTGTCAAAAAGATAGTGAGGCCCATGGGCGAATACGGAGCTATTTCCAGGATACATCGCTCAGTGTAAAAGAAACAAGGTTCAAAGGAGCATCTATTATACGCTACCATTCGTGTCAAACTAAAGACGTGAATGGTCCTATTTCTGGGAAGGGTGTGCTCTTGCTGGGCTGTCAGGTGGCTGCCCTCCTGGCTTGTGCATGTCACCTTGAACCACCTTGGCACAGCCGGTTCACTGGGGCTGTGAACCTGAGAACGTGAGCCAAGGCAGGTGTCTTCCCTCCCTAGAGTCACTGTAGCCCCCACTTCCCTGTCACTCCCCAGACATCCTGCTTGCCTTTAACTGTGGAATGAGCATGAAAGCTGAGCATTTTAAACCGGATCGCAGGCTGGAACACAGGGCTACATGGCCTATAACTTTGAAATGGGCTGACGGCAGAGTCCAGGAAGTTAAAAAATTAATGAAGAGTCCTGTGCCCCTCCTGCTTCCCATCTTTGACAGCATCGGCTCCTCCCTTATATTTAATAAGCGAGCAGCTGGTTTGCGCAGCTCGCCAGCCCTTTGCAAACATCGCCTCTTACTATCTCCCTGCGCGAAGGGCTGGTACTCCTCCTAATTGATGCGTCAGCACGGAAGTGCAGCCGGCAGAAGCTCCTGTGTGTGTGCACTTGCAGCCTGCGGGTGCCGTGTGTGCAATATCACACATGCACATCCTTTCCCCACAGAGCACTGAGAAATGTCGGGGCCAGCCAGGTCCCAGGTGCCTTCCCGTCTGGGTGGCGTCACACTTAGAACCTCGCTGGCTGCCCGTGCTTGGTTTTCTCCGGTTATGCACCAGCTCTCCTTTGCCAGCCTGGAAAGCTGCGGCTGGCTCTGCTTCCTGCGTTAAACAGAAATGACCGGAAGGCAGAAAGAGGTGGTAGCCCAGAGGCCGCACCTCTTTCTTTCCTTTCTAAAGTTGTCTCAGATTGGAAGGAATGTTTCTTAAGCCCTTTTGGGGATGAACAGTGGGGAGCGGGGTGCAGCGGAGGTGAGTAGCAGCAGGTCCTCTCTTCCTCAGTTGGAACAAAACAAGGCCTGTAGGAGGCTGTGAAATATGATTAAATTGTTGCCAATCAAAGTCACCTTGGCTCCTCAGGACCCACCAAGGCCAGCCTTCAGGCAAACAATAAAGCTGGCATTCTCTGCTAGGCCAAGTTTAGGAATCTGCAGCTATGAAGGTGATTGATGACAGAGTCTCGGGGACAAGGGGATGCTGCTGGAGGGACCGAACAGGAGTCAATTTTCTCAATGAGGCAGAGGGGATTCTCAGGAGGGCCCTGGGCCCAAAGCCCTTGCGCACTGCTGGGTGGTGGACACTGCTCCCACCCACAGTCTCGGGGGAAGGTGCCACTCCTATCTCTGTGTCTGCTTCTGGTAAAACAGCAGAGCGCCATGAGCCTGGGAAGACACTGCATCCTGCTGGCATCCTGCTGCCTGCTCTGTCACCTGTCACCTGTTCCAGCTTCTGGCCTGTTGTGCCTGGTAGTTGCCTGAGCCTCTGTCCCCCCACCCCTCCCAGGGTTCATGCTCATCGGTGGCCCCATTTCCTGGCCTCAGGAAGCCCCCAAATTAACCCCTAATCCCAGGGATGATTTCTGGATAAAGAAGGGTTTCAGGTTCTGCTGGCTGAGGAGGCTTGAAGAAGAATGAACACAGGGAGGCCGGGCATGGTGGCTCACACCTGTAATCCCAGCACTTTGGGAGGCTGAGGCAGGCAGATCATGAGGTCAGGAGCTCGAGACCATCCTAGCAAACACGGTGAAACCCCGTCTCTACTAAAAATACAAAAAATTAGCTGGGCTTGGTGGTAGGCACCTGTAGTCCCAGCTGCTCGGGAGGCTGAGGCAGGAGAATAGCTTGAATCCATGAGGCAGAGGTTGCAGTGAGCCAAAATAGTGCCACTGCACCCCAGCCTGGGCAACAGAGCAAGACTCTGTCAAAAAAAAAACACACACACACACACAGGGAAAAAAGGAACCTCAGGGAAACACCAGGCTTTGGGATGACAGCAGCCTGCCTGACCAGACACACCAATGGTGAAATGGAAAGGCAGAAAGATCAGACCCACAGGTGGTGACATGGAAAGGCAGGAACACCTCGAAAGCAAGTCCATGGTCCTCCTCAGATGCCAAGCCCAGGTGCTGGTGACTGAAACCCACCTTCCCATGCTCTGTCACTTCTGAAACTGCTCTTTATTCGTTTAAAGACCCAACAATGACATCTGTGAGGTCATCAAGGGTGCAGAGAGTCTCAATCTCCTAGGAAGCATGAAAACCCACGGCTGTGTGATCTGCTTGGCGGAGGGTCAGAGGCCACGGGCCCTCTTCCCGCCCCCGCCAGGACTGCACACCTGTCATATCATCTCTGCAGGTAGCCCGGCAGCACCGCACTGTGAAGCTCCAGGCTCCTGGGTGACCTGCAAGGGCACATTCAGGAGCTCACAGGATAGAGCAGCAAGGATGGCTGTTTAACTCTGCGCTATTGTTTGGTCTTGTTAGGTTTCGCTGTTGTTAGGTTATTGAAGAAGATGCAAATGACTGTCTCGTAGTGGGAAAATACAGTCCTTAAAGAGGCACGGGAAATCACTGTGAGATAAACACCGATGTTGAAACTCATGCAAGTGTCTGAGCTTCTGGTGGTTTAGAAATCAGCCGGCTGTTGCTTTTGCGATTGATTTCTTCCGGCAAGGGCTGCTTTGGAGAGCCTTGCACACACAGCGAGAGCCATAAAAGGCAGGTGAAAAGGTTGAGGATTTAAATCCTGAGTGGAAAACTAAAGGTAGCTTCGGAGCAATTGCTATGAAATTTGTAAGCAACAGTTGAAAATGGGCAACTGGAAAGCGTTTTCCAGATAGGGGCTGTCGGGTAACACTGAATATAAATGACCAACTTCGCCAGACAGCCCTGTGCTTTTGTTAGCACACCACATATCTGGAAGCTATTTTTAAAAATCACCTTTGTGCTCACAAATTTGCTGGCTAGCGGAAGCCAATCTTCAGTCCAAAGGTTATGATAAATCCAATATTTAGTGGGAAGTTTGTAAAATACCCTCCTTGTGGAGTCAATTTTTTCATTCTAACTGGCTAAGTCGAGGTGAAAGGTTACCCTTCCCGATTGGCAGGTATCTTATGTGTCTAATTATGGATGTGGTCTCGAAATCAGAAGGGTGCCAGGGAACAGGATGGCATTTAAAGCGATACTTGGGCTGGGGACAGTGGCTTATGCCTGTTATCCCAGCACTTTGGATGGAGTGCGGGTGGATCATCTGAGGTCAGGAGTTAGAGACCAGCCTGGCCAACATGGTGAAATCCCATCTCTATTAAAATACAAAAAAAAAAAAAAAATTAGCCAGGCATGGTGATGTGTGCCTGTAATCCCAGCTACTTGGGAGGCTGAGACATGAGAATCGCTTGCACCAGGAGGCAGAGGTTGCAGTGAGCTGAGAAAGCGCCACTGCACTCCAGCCTGGCTGGGTGACAGAGTGAGACTCTCTCTCAAAAAAAATTAATAAAATAAAAATAAATAAAGCAATACTTGGAGTGATCATAAACCTCAAACAAACCTGGTGCCTTCCTTACCAGGGGATTTGTTGATCCCCTCAGGAGGGAGAAAGGACTGATTATAGCCCTTCTGGGGGTCTCTGCCCCTCCTGAAATCCCAGCAGGAGATAAACATTCTGAAGCAGAAGCTGGCTACAGGCCTCAGTTCAAAGAAGTTACAAAGGATCGGATGTGACCCCTGACAGCAAGACAGGCCCAAACTTGTAGCATGTCATTGATCTGAGACGGGTCCTTCTGAGCCCACTCTCGGGTGGTCCTGGGCTTGAGGCAACCCTGTAGCCTGCATGGGCACATTCAAGGGTGCTTCTCAGGCCTGCCTCTCTGCACTCCTGGAAACTGTGTGTCCTAATAGGTTCAGGATATAACACTAGTGATGGAGAATATCCCTGTGATGGTGACTTTTATATACCAACTTGATTAAGCCACAGTACACAGGTATTTGATCAAACTCTATTCTGAATGTGTCTGTGAAGGTATTTTTGGTTGAGATTAACATTTAAATCAGTAAGTGGGCTTTGAGTAAGGCAGATGACCCTCCATAATGTGGTTGGGCCTCATCTAATCAGTTGAAGGCTTTAAGAAAAAGGCTGAGGATCCCCTAAGACAAAGTAATTCTGCCAGCAGATGGCCTTTGAACTGGAGTTAAAACATCAACTCTCCCCTGTGTTTCCAGCCTGTGGGCCCACAATGAAGATTCTGGACTTGCCAGTTTCCATAACCATGTGAGCCAATTCCTTAAAACCTCACCACCCCCTATACACCATACACACACACACACACACACACACACACACACTATTGCTTCTGTTTCTGTACGGAACCCTTACATAGTCCCTAAGGCTTATTGGGGTTTGAGCTGTGAAAACAAACCCCTCCAAAGACCACAGGCCTTTATAAGCCACCTTTCCTGTGAATCACATACAAGTGGAGATCACTTGTGTGGACATCACTCAAAAGCTGTGATGGAGGCTCCCTCTGTGACTTGATGAGGATCAAAAGGATTTAGCCCCGCTGCTGTGCTTCATCTCTGGGCAAGGATTCAGGTCTCAGCATCAGGACTTCTGATCAGACAGGTAGGACAGCAGCACAATTTGCTGACTGAATGTTCTGGGACAAGCTGCTTAAGCTCACTCATCCCCAGTCTCCTCCTCTGTAGGACAGAGGTAATGGCACGTCCTTCACAGGGCGACTGTGATGTCCACCCAAGACACTCTGTTTATGGCCCCTAGCCAACAATGTAACCTGATGACATTGTTGTTCCTGCCATGCACTACTAAATTACCTGCAAAAGTCTAATCAAGTTCATTGCAATGGATCATTACAGAGTTTTCTTATTTAAAATGAAAAAGGGGTCCCTGTAGCATAATTCTGCTGCAAGATGCTGCCTGGTCAGCAGCATAGCTATTGAGAATGCCAGAGGTGTTTGCAACCCACCCTGGGGCTTAAGCAAGCCTCAGCCCTTAGGGCTCTTCCCTTCCGGAAAAACATTTTGGTACCAAGGAGACATCCCAAGGAAAGCACTAGTTTAAAAATATTGTCTTCCATCAGCTTCCCAGTCTTCATCTAACACACAAAGATGCCAGAGGCATCAGTGGTAGACACCAAATTGGGAACGTAAAATGAATGTGAGAAGGACGTTTGAGCAGCTTAGAGAGAATTAGGAGCTGTCCAATCTTTGACTGTAAAATCAAAGCCACAACTTTCGACTCCAGGACACCAGAGTCATAGCAATCATTTGGGAGGGCTGGGGAGAGAAACTCATAAAAAGTTGTTTCAAATTGTATTTATTCCTTCTTTAGCCAGAGAAGTCTCATCTGTGAACATAAACTCATTAGCAGAGTGATGAGCAGGACTTGAAATGCAGCCTGCGTTCGTGCTATCTTTAACTCCTCATCTTGGACCGAAGCAATGAGACAGAAGGCAGAATATAGTGCCTCTTCCCTTCTGCTCAACTGACCATGGAGAAATAGGAGGAACTACATAACACAGGCTGAGGTGGGTGCAGGGGGCTTGGAGAGAAACGCCTAGCAATGGGATGTGCATGCCAGGGAACCACTGTCCCAAAATCTGAGATGACGCACCACTGCAAGACAAGAAAAACCCTGTTAAAAGAACATATGACGTCGGGCATAGTGGCTCATGCCTCTAATCCCAGCACTTTGGGAAGCCGAAGCAGGAGGACCACTTGAGCCCAGGAATTTGAGACCAGCCTTGGCAATATGGCGAGACCCCATCTGTACAAAAACATAAAAAATTATCCAGGCATGGTGGCACATGCCTGTAGTCCTGGCTACTCAGGAGGCTGAAGCAAGAGGATCGCCTGAGCTTGAGAGGTTGAGGCTATAGTGAGTCAAGATCATGCCACTGACACGTGAGCAGATGTGGAACCCAAAAGACCATATCCCAAGCAAGGGCAGATGCTTCTAATGTTGGCTTCATCTACCAGCAAAAGAATGATGTTTCTGGAAGTTAGAAAACTCTGGGGTCAAATGCTGGTGCATCCAGACATGACCCGGGATGTAGAGCACATCACTTAGTCTCTCTGAGCCTCAGTTTCCTCTTCTGTAAAAAGTGGCAGTGATTACTTACCTCATAAGGTTGTTGTGAGGAGTGGACAGGGTCTCTCATGGAAAATGCCCGGTGTATTGTCCATGCCCAGCATGTGAGTTTCACTCATATGTAGAAAAGATCATTGAGCTTTAATTCCAATCATACTGGTGACCTGACTACAGAATCTGGTGGCTTTGAGTGGTGCTCTGTGTTGTCCCAAGGTTTATTCAAGAATGTCTGGGAGAAGCAAAAAGTGGAAGCTCCCCACCATGAATCAGAACCCAAAAAACTCCCTATTCATTCACCTTCTCTCTGTTCATTCACCTTCTCTCTTTCATGTAAGATTTTGTTTGGGGCACCGCTTGGAGCCAGCACTTGACATTGTCTCAGCTACTCCAGGTGTTAAGCTTTGCACAAGGATACCCTCTTTCAGCAGATGGATAGAAATAGAAAATGCTGGTGACACACTGTTGGCTTGCTGTGGGGAACATTGCTGGTGGAAATGCAAAATATTATAACCCTATGAAGGAAAATTTGGCAAAACCTTATTAGCATTTCCCCTTTGACCTTTCCCCTTCCACCTCTAGGATCTATCCCAAAAATTCACTGGGAAAATTATGAAAAGACATGCACATGAGCTGAACCAGCACAGCACTACTGGAGAGGGCAGAAGGCGAGGGGCAATCCCAATGCCCATCACTAGGGACTGACCAATGACACCATGGTCCTCTCACTTATGTTGCAGCTGTTAAATGGAATGAGGAATTTTTTTTCATGGCTCCGAAGCAATCTCCAGGATGCAGAGTTAAGTGAAAACAGCAAGGTAGCAAGTAAAAACAGAAAAGATATGTATTTTTTTCATATTATGGTTTTCTTATATATGTGAGAAAAAAATATATGTATAGCATGCATATTTGATATTTGCATGTCAAAAGGACACAGGAATCAACCTGAGAGATATACCAAAGCTGGAACAATTTGAGTGACAAATAATGATAGTATTATAGTCCAAATACTAAAACAAATATCCATGAGGTCATACTGATATGGATAAATGATTCAATCAATCAATCATTCAATGAGATAAAAGGAACAAGTCTTCCTTAGAAAGAAAAACATCCCAAGTAATAAATGCAGATGTTACCCTCTCCAGGAGATGGAACTTAATTTCCCTCTCCTTATGGATGAGGTAGACTTAGTGACTCATACGCAAAGAATAGAGTATGAAAAGGAAAAAATAGTAACTGCAGTGGAGAAACTTGATAGATACCATCTTAGCAAAGTGGCTGAGGTTAACATCACCAATGATAAGTAATCTTTGTATCATGCACCTACTGATATGATGTGATATGGCGTGGCTGTGTCCCCACACAAATCTCATCTTAAATTGTAGCTCCCATAATTCCTAAGTGTCATGGGAGGGACCTGGGGGGAGGTAATTGAATCATAGGGGCAGGTTTTTCTTGTGCTGTTCTCATAGAAGGGAATAATTCTCATGAGATCTGATGATTTTATAAAGGGGAGCTCCCCTGTACACATGCTCTGTTGCCTGCCACCATGTAAGACATAACTTTGCTCCTCCTTTGCCATCCACCATGTTTGTGAGGCCTCCCCAGCCATGTGGAACTGTGAGTCAATTAAACCTCTTTCCTTTATAAATTATTCAGTCTCAGGTATGTCTTTATTAGCAACATGAGAACAGACTAATACATTATGTGACGAGAAGGACACCTTACCTCTGTAGTCTTCTTTCCCCAAACTCACAAGCCCAGTCTAATTGTGATGAAACACAAGACAAGCCCAAATGGAAAGGCCTCCTATAAAATTCCAGGCCAGTGGACTTGGAAAGTGTCAGGGCCATGAAAAATAGTGAAAGACGAAGGTAACTACCACAGACTGCAGAATGCAACATGAAATGATATCCTGGGCTGGATTTCAGAACAGAAAAAAGGATATTAGTAAAAAAAAAAAAAAAAAGCAAACTTCAAATAAAGTCTGCAGTTTATTTAACAGCATTTTATCAGTATTAATTTCTTAGTTTTGACAAATGGACCCTGGTTAAGTAAGATGTTAATAGCAGGAGAAGCTGGGTGAAGAGTGTTCAGGGGCTCTCTGTACTATCTCAGCCATTTTTCTAACTAAAATCATTCAAAACAGAAATTTAAAAATATTTGTATTTGTTATTTTTTATTTAAAAACATAGTGGAAGGGTAAAACATACACTGTAACAGAAAATGGTGACCGAAGAGACATTGAAACAATAGGTTAGTGGGAAGAGCCATAGAACCAAATATTTTAATACACATTGTTTTATAGACTTGACTTTGAAATCTTTTGTAAATATTTTATGTAATTTAAAATAAATTTAAAACCATAAAAAGCATGTTTAACTAGATATCCACATGCAAAAGAATGAAGTTGACCTCTGATACCACATAAAAATCTCAGCATAAAATGGATCAAATGCCCAAAGCAACTCATAGAAATCTAAAGCAAAAATAAATGAATGAATTTAACTAAACATTGAGTTGAGTTGCATGGAATCTTACCATTGAAAAGGACTAGTTTAAAAGACTTTCAATGAATTGGATTATAAATCCCTAGTAGACTACAATCTAAGGTAAAATAAATGTGGAGATATTTGTACAGTTTTCATAAATCATACTTTTGGTGGTACTGCTATTTTTCTGAGATGGTTATATGTGCATTGTGAGATAAAAGAGTAAGCAAGTGTGTTAGTATTCTGAAAATAGGATTTTCACTGCGGGAGAAATAAAATATAGATGTAGGACCAATGATGCTTAGTAAATATTTCATAGTTCTTACTTTATATTAAAAATATCCATATAAATTAATAATATGTTTTCTGATTAAGATGTTTCCTAAATATCCATGATTTCATGGTGTCCACTAAAAGAACTGAAAATGATGACACACCCATAAGCAGTGAGCACTCCCAGCACTCAGACTATGGGCTCTACATACCATTAGAGGGACTAGGGCTCCTCAACTAAACAGTTGATTTCAAATATGAAGCAGGAAATGAAAAAGCTGTGCCCAAGTCACCATTCATATAGAATGAAAGGAGCTACCAAAGACTACTGGGGTCATATAACCATCATCATCGTTAAAGTAATTGTAATAATAATAATAAACAAATAATGCTCAAGAGCCAATTTGAATAGATTTATTTACCAATGGCCAAGAATGTAATAATTTGATCATAATTAAGAATAATAGGCTGGGAGCAGTGGCTCATGCCTGTAATTCCAGCATTTTGGGGGAAGCTGAGGTGGGCAGATCACCTGAGGTCAGGAGTTCAAGACCAGCCTGGCCAAAATAGTGAAATCCCATCTTTACTAAAAATACAAAAATTAGTCGGGCATGGTAGTACGTGCCTGTAATCCCAGCTACTCAGGAGGCTGAGGCAGGAGAATTGCTTGAACCTGGGAGGCAGATGTTGCAGTGAGCCGAGATTGCGCCATTGCACTCTAGCCTGGGCAATAAGAGTGAAACTCCATCTCAGAAAAATAAATAAATAAATAAATTTAAAAAATCCAACAGGGAAAACACATTTCAGTCCCATATATCAGCAATAAAAATGAAATGTAATTTAGACTTCTGTTGCTTTGTAAATGGAAAGTTTAAAAATGCTTTTCAAATCCAGGAATACATCTAATAGAAGTTGTATAGGATTTAAAATTATAAGAGATTTATTTTAAAACACTATAGAAAACATCATCAATGGGTCATGCTTTATAAAAATAAAAATTATCTTCAAATTTATAATGTCATGCAATTCCAATCAAAATTTCAATTTTTTGTAATGAGAAAATTGATTATCTCATTCTATACTAAAAATGTAAGAGAATAATGAAAATGACCAAAACAATCTTGAGGAAATTAAACAAGGTGATGTGGGGTGCGTTGGGGAGATTGCCATGTCAAAGCATATTATAAAGGCATAGTAGGAGGCCAGGCACCGTGGCTCATGCCTGTAATCCTAGCACTTTAAGAGGCTGAGGCAGGTGGATCACCTGAGGTCAGGAGGAGTTTGAGACCAGCCTGGCCAACATGGAGAAACCCCATCTCTACTAAAAATACAAAAAAAAAAAAAAAAATTAGCCGGGCATAGTGGTGAGCGCCTATAGTCTGAGCTATTCAGGAGGCTGAGGCACGAGAACTGCTTGAACCTGGGCAGCAGAGGTTGCAGTGACTTGAGATCGCGCCACTGCACTCCAGTCTCGGTGACAGAGTGAGACTCTATCTCAATAAAAAATAAATAAATAAATAAAATAAAAGCCATAGTAGGAAACAGCAGTATCAGTAAAAGACTGACTGAATTGGACACAGTGCCCAGAAACAGATCCATGCATGTGTGAAAAATTAAAATATGAGAAAGATGTTACTGTCGGTCAATGGTAAAACAATGGATTAATCAGTAAGTGGAGGTGGAACAATTGATTGTTCTTATAGGAAATAGAATAAAATTAGGTCCCAATCTCATTATCTCATGCCACATTCAATATTCAATCCTAGTTGTGTAAAGCCCTAAATGAGAAAAGCAAAATAATTTAAATTTAGAAAAAAATTATGGGACTACCTTTAATGTTTCACAACAGGGATATATATTTTTAAGGAAGACTAAATAGGCAAAAACCACAGAAGAAATAATTGCTAAATACAAGTACATTAAATTAAAAAAGAAAAAACTTTTTGCTAACAGGAGATACTATTTTAGAAATGCAAAAATAGCCACAGGTCAGGACAATTAGGCAAGAGAAAGAAATAAAAGGCATTCATATTGGACAGGAAAAAGTAAAACCATCTCCATTTGCAGATGACATGATTTTGTGCAAGAATATCCTGAGGAATCCATAAACAACCATTAGAGATAATAAACAAGTTCAGTAAGGTTGCAGAATACAAAATCAATACACAAAAATCAATTGTGTTTTTATATGCTAGCAATGAGCAATCCAGAAAGAAAACAAATAAAACAATGCCACTTACAACAGCACAAAAGAGAATAAAAGACTTAGGAATAAATTTGATAGCAGAAGTTTAAGCCTTGTACACTGAAAACTATAAAACGTAATTGAAAGAAAATGAAAATCTAAATAACTGAAAAGATATATGACCATCGATTGGAAGCCTCTGTAGTGAAGATGGCAAACTTCCTAAGCTGATCTACGATTGGCAGATTCCACACAACCACTACCAAAATACTAGGTGGCATTGATTGATTGATTGATTGTAGAGATTGACAAGGTAATCCTAAAATTCATATGAAAATTCAAGGAAATCAGAATAGCCAAAGCAATCTAGAAAAGTTTCAAATCTTACTACAAAGCTGCAGGAATTAAGACTGTGTGGCACTGGCATATGATAGACACAGATCAATGGAAGAGTACTGAGAGTTCAGAAGTAAACTCATGCATTTATGGTGAATTGATTTTCAATAAGAGTGCCAAAGCAAATCAATTGAGGACATAATTGTCTTTTTAACTAACAACGCTGATACAACTGGTTATCTACACACAGAAGAATGAAGTTGGATGCATACCTCACACCATATACAAAAAATAACTCAAAATGGATCAAAGGCCTAAATGTAAGAGCTAAAATGAGAAAGTTGTTAGAGGAAAATATAGGCATAGATCTTGGATTAGGCAATGGTTTCTTAAAGTATAAGCAACAAAATTAACAAATAAATTGGACTTTATCAAAATTAACAAATTTCATGTTTCATGTTTTGAAAGACAGAATAAAGGGAAAAGATGACCCAGAGATTGTAAAAAAACTTTAAATCTAATATCTGATAAAGTTCTAGTATTCAGTATATATACAGAACTCATGGTTTAACAATAAAAAGACAAATGTAATGGGCAAGGGATTCAAATGGACATTTCTCCAAAGAAGATATGCAAATGGTCAATCGGTACATGAAAAGATGCTTGATCTCCTTACTCATATAATGAAATATTAGCCACAGAAAGGAATGAAGAGCTCATATATTTTAGAACACAGAGGAATCTTGAAAATATTATGGTAAGTGAAAGAAGCAAGTCAGCAAGACCATATCATGTATGAATCCATTTCTATGAAATATCCAGAAGAGGTTAAATCCAAAGAGATAGAAAGTAGATTGGTGGTTTCCAGGAACTAGGGGAACAGGGAATGGGGCATGTTTGCTAATGGGCATGGGGTTTCATTTTGGGGTGATGAAAATGTTCTGGAATTAAATAGTGGTTATGGTTGCACAGCCTTGTGAATGTGCTAAATGCCACTGACTTGTATTTTAGTTTAGTTTAGTTTCGTTTTGTTTAGTTTTTGAGATGGAATCTCGCTCTGTCACCCAGGTTGGAGGGCAATAGCATGATCTCGGCTCACTGCAACCTTCGCCTCCCAGGTTTAAGCAATTCTCCCACCACAGCCTCCTGAGTAGCTGGGACTACAGATGCATGCCACCACGCCCAGCTAATTTTTGTATTTTTAGTAGAGATGGGGTTTCGCCATGTTGGCGAGGCTAGTCTAAAACTCCCGACCTTGAGTGATCCACCCATCTCAGCCTCCCAAGGTGCTGGGATTATAGGTGCGAGCTGCCTTGCCTGGCCTATTTTAAAAGGGTGAATTTTCTGATATGTGAATGTATAGATAGACTGGGAAACAGATTTGTAACAGGCAACAACGAAGGACTAATATTTAGGATATCTAATGTGTGATAACTTTGAAACATGAATAGAATAGGAAAATGAACAAAGTGTGTGAATGGCCAATTCAGTAAAAAGAGAATAAGGATGGCCAATAAATCCATGACGTAAAACAATGAGAAGCCTTGCACACTGCTGGCAGGAATGTAGATGGTGTAACCACTGGGAATAGCGTGTTAATACCTGGTGAGATTGGAGATGTGGACTCTGTGGCCCAGCAATTCTATTCCTAGTTATGCAGACCAGGGAATAACTCCTATAGCTCAAAAGAAGACGTGTAAAAGAATTCATCGCTTTCTTGCAATGGAAAAAGATCAGAGAAACATCTAAAATGTCCAACCACAGGAAAACAGATATATGTATTAGTAAGGATACTATATCCATGAGCATAAGTGAACTAGCACTACAATTTTCAAGAGAGGTAGATTTCACAAATATGTTGAGAAAAATATTTTAAATTAAAAGAAATAAAAAATGCAAGTTGTTGAACAGTATATCCAAAATAATGTTGCTCATAGAAGGGTCAAAAGGGCCGATGGGGTGACTCGCACCTATAATCCCAGCACTTCGGGAGGCTGACGGGGTCGGATCATTTGAGGTCAGGAGTTCTTGAGACCAGCCTGGTCAACATGGTGAAACCTCATCTCTACTAAAAATACAAAAATTAGTTGAGTGTGGTGGTGGGCGCCTGTAATCCCAGCTACTCAAGAGGCCGAGGCACGAAAATCTCTTGAACCTGGGAAGCAGAGGTTTCAGTGAGCCAAAATTGCACCACTGCACTCCAGCCTGGGTGACAGAGTGAGATACTGTGGAAAAAAAAAAAAAGAAGGTCAAAAGCACATATAGCAATAGCAATACATATGGACATGTATATATGAGGTACAAGGAAAAGAGATGCATGTACATAAAAAAGCCAAACAGAATAGTGATTACCTCTTACAGAGAAGATAGAGATGTGTGACTGGGAAGGGGGGCCAGGGAGCTTCAATGACATTGATAACATGTTATTTCTTAACCTGGGTGATCGGCACATAAGCATATATTATTTTATTCTTTATATCTTATTGTATATCTTGAATATCATGTAAGAATTTCTGAAAGAAAAAAATTAGAAATGGAGCATGATGGCTCACATATGTAAACCTAGCACTTTGGGAAGCTGAGATGGGAGGATTGCTTGAGCCTAGGAGTTAGAGGCCAGCCTGGGCCACATGGTGAAACCCTGTCTCTACAAAAAGTACAAAAATTAGGTGGATGTGTTGGGGTACATTTGTAGCCCCAGCCACTTGGGAGGCTGAGGTGGGAGGATTGCTTGAACCCAGGAAGTCAAGGCTACAGTGAGCCACGATTGTGCCACTGCACTCCAGCCTGAGTGACAGAACAAGACTCTGTCTCAAAAAAAAAAATTAGAAAATATAATTTTGAAATTCTCTCATCAGAACATCAAATTATGAGATATCTAGGGCATAAATATAAAATATGTAGAAGAATTAAACTATAAATTTAATGGGATTCCAAAAGACCAACAGGATATTTTATGAAAGTTAAAAACTGATTATTGATATGATATGGAAGGGTATTTAAAAATGGCCAAGAAAATTTTGAAAGAGCTGAACAAGAATGGGTGGCTGGCCCCATCACAGGTACAAGTTCATTACAAAATTATAGAAATAAAATCTATGCCATTGGCAGAGCTATAAGAAATTAAAGCAATGAAACAGAAACCAGAGGCAAGGGATGAACAGATATGCACACCTCTAGATAGATCTTGGTTTGACAGAGGTGACCTTAAATTTGTTATAAGAGAATCAAATTTGTACCTCACAACTGTACACATAAAATAAATTGCAGATGAGTTAAAGTTCTTAAATGTGGAAAATAAAGCTTCAACATTTCAAAAGAAATGAGGAAATGATATAACTTGGAGTTAGGGAAGGATTATTTAAACAGGCATAAAGGCAATACTTGTAAAGAATACTATCAAGCCAAAAAAAGTCCACATAAAGGAGCTTAACATGGCTAGTTAATGATATCCAGTAATAATGGGGACACATTCCAAGAAATGCATCATCAGGCAATTTCATCGCTGTGCAAACCTCATATCATGTACTCACACAAATCCAGGTGATGCAGCCTACACACACCTAGACCCTGTGTACAGTCTGCTGTTCCTAGGATATAAATCTGTATAGCACGTGGCTGTGCTGGATACTGCAGGTCATTGCAACACAATAGTATTTGCATATCTAAACATAGAAAAGATAAAATAAAAATACGGTATCAAGGATAAAAGATGGTACATCTGTTTAGGACACTTACCATGAATGGAGCTCACAGGACTGGACATTGCTCTGGGTGAGTCAGTGAGTGAGTGGTGAGTGAATTTGAAGGCATAGGATATTACTGTTCACTACTGTGGACTTTATAAACACTGAACACCTAGGCTACACTAAATTTATAGAAAATGTAAAGCAATTGTGCTACAGCATTACAATGACTATGCTGTCGCTAAGGGATAGGAATTTATAAACTTATGGGATCACCGCTTTCTATGCAGTCTGCCATTGGCTGAAACGTTGTTATGACATTGAATACACAACTGTATTAAGTTCAGGAGAAAACAGCAACATCAGTCAGTTTTGAGGAACGAGAAGAAGAGAGGCACCCTGTGGAGGGAGAGACAAAATAAAGGCAAAATCCGACCTGTGGAATCCTCAACTTTTCTTAATCTTACCTGAGTGTAGGGGGCATCTGATGAGCAGAGACCTCCCCATGTCCTGGTTGTTGGACCCCACCTTATGGTGGTGACATCATCATGAGAAAAGAACATGTAATCATGTGACCTGTGATTAAAGGCAAGGCCATCCATGATGTGATTCTAGTCTCCCACAGGGGTGGGCTTCAAGGGGGCAGGAGAGTCCTGGAGGAATTGAGGGGGGGCACTTGGGCCATAGGAAAAATGATGTGTGGCAGGATTAGAGTTTTTCTTGAGACTCTCCTTAAGAAAACGCCCAGGCTTTGCTGATCTTTTGCTTTCTCCGCCTTGCTGGTGCGTGAGTGCACGTGGTGAAGCAGGTGGTGATAGAGCCATGTTTTCTTGCCTTGTGTCTGGTGGCCTGCTGCTTAGAGGGGGTCCCCAGGCATCAGAGATCAGGGCAGTCAGAGGCTCAGAAGGAACCAGCCCTGTCAACACCTGGACCTCAGACTAACACAGGCAGCCAGAGCTGTGAGAAAATAAATTCCTGTTGTTAAGCCACCCAGTGTGTGGTAATTTTTTATGGCAGCCCTAGCAACAGAATGTGCTTATTACATCATCTATATCTACATCTATGTCTGCCCGCATCTATCCTTCTACCTGTCCACCTACCTGCACCTGTGCCTGTATTTATACCTACACCTGTATTTCTGTTTGTCTATTATATCTCTATCTATCTGTCTGTCTATCTATCTATCTATCTATCTATCTATCTATCTATCTATCTATCTATCATCTATCATCTACCTCTCTATCTGCCATCTATCTATCTCTCTGCCTTTGTGTCTATCTACCTATCTTTATCATCTATTATCTATCCATCTATCTATCTATCTATCTGTTGGTCTATCTATATATCTATCTATCATCTATCTATGTGTCTATCATCTATCTATCTAATTTATCTGTATATCTGTCATCTATTTCTCTGCCTATGTATCCTCTATCTAGCTACATATCTATCATCTGTCTATCCATCAATCATCTATCTATCTATCTACTGATCTATCAATCTCCAACACAAATTTCTGAGTGATGAAAGGCAGTGGCAGAGTGAGTTATACTATAAAAATGGAATTCATGTAGAGTTAACAGTTCACTTAAAGTTGATAGAAAGGTCATGTTTCTACTTTGTTGGGCTAAAAGAGTCTGTCACCCTTTCTAACTCTCCTCTTTCTTCTATGTCCCACATCTGTCCCGGAGGGACATCCTGCCGTCTGTACCTTGGAAACACAGGTAGACATTGGCCACCTTCACCACCATTCACCACTTTCCCACTTTCACCTAGTCTATCATTCAAACAGAAGCCAGAGCGATCTTGTTAGACCTAGACTCAGACCCCTTCACTTAGTCTCCAAGAAGAGAAGACACGCAGCCCCTTTATTCTGAACAGTGAGCTCACAGGAAGAGAGCTGAGGGCCATCTGACTGCACTTCCTCCACCCACTTCCTAACTCTTTCCTCCCCTCAGGAGGAAGTGCTTCTGCAGAAGAGGAGACAGAAATGGACAGTGTGAGAGAGAGATGTGAAGAGACAGAGACAGACAGAGACAGAGAGATAGACAGAGAGACAGAGACAAAGAGACTGAAAGAGACAGAGGACAGAGGCAGAAACAAAGACAGAAAAAGAGAGACAGAGACATGGAGAAAGACAGAGACAAAACAGAGACAAAGACAGAGAGAGAAAGACAAAGAGACAGAGAGAGGTAGAGAGAGACAGACACAGAGAGACAGAAATAGAGACAGAGAAAGAGACAGAGACAGAGAAGACAGAGACAGAAAGAGACAAAGACAGACAGACAAAAAGAGACACAGACACAGAGAAAGAGACAAAGATAGAGAGATACAGAGACAGACAGAGACAAAGACAGAGAGAGAAAGACAGAGACACAAAGAAAGATGGAGACAAAACAGAGGCAAAGAGAAACAGAGAGAAATAACGAGAGACACACAGAAAGACAGAAATAGAGACAGACATAGAAACAGATACAGCCAGAGACATACAGAGAGAGACAGAGAGACAGAGAGAGACAGACATGGAGAGAGGGCAAGCCTTGGGGAATGGGAAACCAGAACACTGCCCACAGTGAGGGAATCTTTGGGTTGGCTCCGCCCTTGGACTTCTCAAATACAGAAGCCAGATATATTTCATTTTTGCTTAAACTGTTTTGAGTGGGGTTTCTTCCACTTTTATCTGGAACCACCCATTATGTAGCTTTTGTTGGACCACAGTCAATGCATGAAGGTATTCGTGAAATTGAATTGTACTCACGATTTCCAAAGACAATAAATGTGAAGAACCAAGTGCTTATTTATCAAGCTATTTTCTTGGTGCCACAGGTCACTGAATGCTACATGATGAATGTCTCATCATATCATTGTCTCCAGAGTGCCTGGAAGACTTTTGCCACTTCTCTGGGCATTTTTCTTTTGCGCGTATAGAATAGGGGTACTGTGGTTGCTTGTGATCTCACAATGCCCTTCCAGATCCTGAGCAGCAGGAATTGCTTAGAAGTAGATGTACTCTTGCTTACCCCTTTCCCCAGATCACTAATAGGGTCGCAACTCAGCCAAAGGCAGGACAAAGAGCAGGCAGAGTGTGTCTGGGTGGGTGGGGTTTGGGGAGAAGATTCTGTGCGGGAAACAGTGAGCAGAGCCGCTGAAGCAGGACCCAGAGATGTGCCTCCATTACCTGAATCCTTCCTAGATGCTCACCAGGGCAGGGACCCCTGCCTTCTGCCCACATTGAATGGGTAATGGCCAATCAAGAGAAGTCTGTGCCCACTAGCTGTCCTGGGCTGCCATGGAGTCTCTCTCAGGACCCCCCTACCATCTGGATTTTCCCACTCAAAGTGGGACCACCACATGTTGATTCTTGGATGCCTCTTGTATTGCTGCCCTCATCTCTGCCATGGCCACAGGTACCAGCTGCTAGACCCGGACTTCCTGCTGTCTTCAGCCCAGTTCATTCAGGTTCTCCAACTTTCCACTGGCTGGTGATCACACCCCTGGGGCTCAGCAAATTCCATAGGTGATGAGTAGCAGCTCCCAGTTTTGCAGGTACTACAACTTGGCCCTTGAAAAGCATGTCCCTGGTGGGCAGCCAGGCTGTGGAGAAGCCCACATATTTCCCCAAACAAAAGAGGCTGACCTCTGGCCACATGAGGACAGAAACCTGCAGAATCACAGCTGTTGTGTTACCAAATATTAAAGTAAGGTGACCAGAGGACAACAGAGGCCTCGGAGGAGGCCACGGCTGCTGCAACCTTGGATGCTGTCTGTAGGGACACTCCACTAACAAAGCTCTGTTGTGCTTGTGACCAAGAATGGAGGTCACGTTTTGCTCTCTGCAACTCAGAAAAGCGAGTCAGTCAATCCATGTTGCCCAAGGTTGTGTATGTACGTGTTGGATGGGGTGAGGGTAGGGGGAAGGAAAGATAGAATAAATCTTTTTGTCTTAAGCATGAAGAACCACATGGGCATAAAGAGGCCTGTTCTAGGGCATGTGAAAAGCAAACATTTTGTGCCTGTGTTCAAAGGTGAGGAGCAGAAAGGTGAGGGAGGGGGGCGGAACTGGGTGCCAACTCTCAGACGGGGTCATAGTGGATGACAGCTGAATCCTGCCCTGTTGTCTTCTGAATTTTGCATCTTCCAAAGCAGGAGGTAGGGGATGGTTATTAAACGCCCTGAGAATCGAGACAGATACCATAAAAGTCATCTGGATACAACTTCATTCTATTAAAGCAAATAATTGAAGGGCCTGCGCTGTGTTGCCTCCCAGTCTTGTGTGCATACATCCTGTCTTTCATCTGTGCATCCACAAATGCCTTAAGGATAATGGCTATTATAAAAATGAAGAATTGCCTAGGTGGGTTCTTTTTTAAAAAATAAAGGAAAGATCATTTGTAGACATTATTTTCTTGAGGGACATACAACAGAAAATGACAACTGGCTTCTCCAACTTTGCCAGGTGTTTTTTTTTTTCTTTTCTGTTTGGTTTTGTTTTGTTTCTGAAGGAAAATGTTCACAAGCACCAACATCTCTAGATTTGCAGAAAATTAATTCTGTAGATGATGTGGAAACGATAGCCTATAAAGTTAATGAGATATTACTGAAGTCTGGATAAACAATTAGCAGTATTAGCTGGGAAGATAAACCAGGACCTGTTGCCATTGAACAGAACTGCAACTAATTAAATTGAAAATTACAGCAGAAGCGTGTGAAAACAAAGGCGAATTGAATGGGGGCTGAGAATTAAGGGAGCTAATATTGCAAAGGCAACACTGTTATTAAAAATGAAAGGGAGGGTGGTGGTATTAAAACCATTCATTTCCCCCTCCCACATGCTCCACTGGATTCTGTTTTAATCATGGCATTTCTGTTGTCCTTAATGATCCCAGTGTCTGGTTTTGGCCACTCTGTAGGTCTGTGAAGATTCTGAGTTTACAACTTTTCATGTACATCCCCTGTGTAGAGGTAGTGCCCACTCAAGTGAAGGGGTCCCTTCCTGACCCCACAGACCATCCACGTGTCCCTGAGGCATGAAATTGGCTTTCTTGATTCTGGGCATGAAGAGCTATAGGCCTCCCTGGGAAAAATTAACTTCATGTCACATCTCAGCATTTTGTGTTAAAATTTGAGAGCCCCACAGCCCATCTCTCAGGCTCAGGGCATAAAGCTTTATTTATCCTTTTAAAAAAATTATCATTTACAGTCTTCTTATTTAATAGTTTTGCTCCTCTTTCTCCTTGTCTTGGAGAGCTTGGAGCATCCTAGGAATGCTGGTGGGAATGGAGTCTGAGAGATCCCAGAGGTGAATGGATCATTCCGCCAGGCGGAGACCTGGGCTGGATGGGGTCAATGGCCTGATGGCTGCTCCGGCCCCATCTCCAAGCAGGTGGAGATTGGGGGGAACCACATATCTCTTTGTGAGATCCAACATTAGCTGTAGCCAAGACAGGAGACAAAAAAGCGATTTCGCCCCCTTTTTAAAGCATACCCAGGTGTTCTGAGGGCTCTGCCATCTTCTGCAGCTGTACGCTGAGGGGCCAGGAAGTCACCCCCTTCCATGACCGCCATTCTCACTAACCATTCAGCTATGTGGTGCCGAGGACTTCTCCCTAAAGCTGTGTACCCTGCTGTGCTGACAGAGAAAAAAGCCTGCTCTAGAGGAGAATAGTCATTGCCCAGCCTCACACAGGCGGCTGGATTGCTACAAAGGTTCTGAGAAAACTTGAATGGTCAGCCCAGCAGACTGAGAAAGACCACACCATGCTTGAGAACATCTCTCCTGCCCACAGGATTTCCTGGAACTGGAACCAGACACACCGAACTCCCGATAGGGCTTATTTTCCAATATGCCAGGCTTCCCCTACTTGGGGAATCTTCCACTACTGGACAGATTCCCTCCCTCAGGGCCCCAAGAGTGCTTTCTCTTTCACTATAAAATGAGGGCATGGGTGGAAGATGGCATTCTCTGAATCCTGAATCCTTGAGAATAGACCACTTAGTTTTGCCCTCATTGTATTCTCTAGCTGGACATATCACAGGCCTCAACGGTGGCCCTCAACACATTGAAATCTGTGACATTTAGCTCTCTTTAGACCAGCTCAGCTCTGTCTCCTATAGCTGCTCCATTTAAGAAGAGAGCAGCCCCACCTCCTTGCTAAAAGATACCCTTAGAGCCTCTGCCTCCCCCCGTGTCTTCCCTGCCACTGATAGTGGTTCTCTGTCTTGCTCTATCATTAGATAAGGGTCAGCTATTGACAATCCGGCTAGAGAAGAAGCATTATCAAAGAGGCCAATTGACGGAGCTGCCATGTTTGATGCGTACAGTCTCTTTGATCTATCACAACATGAAGGCCTTTGCTTCAGGCACTCTGCTCTAAAGTCTGGCTGGATTTTCTGCAGAAAAGTAGAACTTATTTGGGAAAACATTGGAGGGGCATTTGCTGCTCAGCAGTGGCCTGCAAGATAGGTTGAAATCTCAACCCACACCAGTGGTGAATGAGTAAAATACCACAAAGGCCATTCAACTGGACATCTCTTTACTATCCAGCAAGGACTCAAAGGGCAGTAGGACTGTGTGCTATGAATGTCCAGCTCCCAATAGAACCCTCATTTTTCCATAAAGAACAGGGAGTTGGCACTAGTTGAGCCCCAACCTAAGTTATCCTACACAGGAAGGGAGCCAGGTGCTGGGTTTTCAAGACTCAATCCTATACCCAGTTACACTGCACAGAAGGAGGATGATCAATTAGCCTCATTAGTAACTTCCCTATCAATATAAATATGGGTTCCAGAGACACCCATCTAACCAATAGCTGACGACCCTATTGATTAAACAAATTCGTATCATTTCAAGTGAAAATAATCATCCAAACAAAATGCCAGAAAGAGCTAGACTTGAAAATCTTTCAGCAACTTATCACACATGAGAATAGAGCTGCAGAAAAGATTTTAGTATAAATACTGTAATTCTGCCAGCAATTAAATAACCTCAAACTGACTCATTATCTTCAGAGTAACATGTTAATAATTTAACTGACAAACATTTCGTAAGTTAATTCTGAAAAGACTTAAGCATAAATAGATTTAATTAATTCCATATTTACACTAGCTTTGCGCTTTTAACTTCAAATGATTTTTTGAAAAGTCAAACAGCGAATAGACATGCCGCACAAATGGTGAAATGACAATGTCATCTTGAAATCGTTTGGGGAGAGAAACTCCATGATAGCACATGAGGATGAAAGAAGACAAAAGTCATTGCACACAGCTATGGCAATGGTGTGTCACACTTAGGTGGGGAGGGGTCCTCTGATGGGAAAATTAAGTATCCATCATTTTGCTATCTCTTTAGTTCATTTAAAAATTGGCAAGTGTGTTGTCTTATAAGATGCCTGTGGGTGCTTTATTCATATGTGCATGTCTTAGACATGCTATGTGCTTGTGAATGGAACTGGTGTTCAAACAATGATTCACAGTATTCAGGGTAAAAAGTTAAATTGGATCCTTTGACCTTGTCTCAGAAAAGCATTTAATATGTAGTCCCAAACTGTCCAATCTTCGATATGACCTACTCCAGACCCTGGAGAAAGAACAAGTGCAGCTTTAATTGTTATTTGAAGACGTACCTGGTATCATATTTCACCTAAATGCTTTCAGCACTAGGTCCTTTGGACAGCTTCACAACAGCACAAATGTTCCTCTCCCGGAGTAGATAATTCCCTTCTCCAAAAGTTGATTCTGCCATCTCCCCCCTTATCCTCAGGGTAAGCCTCTGCCAGAACCCAGTGGGGTTCCTGTCTTTCTTCTCCTGGTTTTATTAGAGAAAACTCCAATATGCAAGCTGGATGCACCTCCCTACCTCCAGCCCCCACCATACTTCAAAGTAGATATGTGATCATCAGCCCCTAATCCCATCTCTTGTCTTCATTTGTTTCAAGAAAAAGATGGATATTGGCTCCTAATTAACCCGCCTAACCCTGTAGTTTTTAATATCTTTGCTTTAGTGAAATTCTAGGTTAAGGTTAATGATTGAACTCTGCTTCTAAGCATGTTCTTTCAGAAGGTAATTCATGCATATGAGAGGATGGGTATGAGGACATAACATGCCTGGGCCACAGGGCCAAGGAAATTTGAAACAACTTTTATTATGGAAGAGGGTTGGACTTTGGGTCAAATTCTCAGCTAATTACACACTTCATTCTGGGACTGATTAACATTCAGAGTCAGCCAAAGCGGCAGGGGAGAAAGAACATGGTAGGAAGAGGTGTTTGAACTAAACCCTCAGATGTCTATTGCATAGAAGGAAGCCTTATGCTTAGGGATGGATCCAGCCACGACTCTAATTTTCCTCTGTGAGCTTTAAGAATTAACCTTTTCATTGAGAGCTCAAGAGTGAGTCCTGTTGAAGGGGAAGAATGTCATGGCGCAGTGAGTGGAGGCCAAGACAGCCCTGGGTGTGTGGCTTGGCTGCTTTCTCTGAGAGGCTGAGGAGATGGAGGGTTTCCACATAAAATCCCCCCATTAAAAATTCCTCCTGTTCTCAACAATACCCAACTTCGTCATAGATACAAGCACCATTTCTTGGCTGTGTTAATTTTTAATAAGCTAGTTGCATCCAACCTAATCATGCCACTGAGGGCAGTTTGTATATTTTATAAGCACAAATAAATCCCTTCCCAATCTGCAAGCTCCTTGGTGGCCATTTGCAAGGGCCTTTGGGTAGCATCTTTAAACCTTCATCTCCTGTAGGCATCCCTGACTTGTAAGTACCTCTGGAAGATTCATTGTTGCTCAAATAATTGAATCTATTTAAAGAAATGAAGTCAATTAACTTTTCAGTTTATGACCAAGAAATAATTTCACTGTGTGTGGTCAGATTCTGCTAAGTATCTAGGGAATCAGTTATTGTTTAGAGCTCAGAAAAATCCAAACAGGATCCTAAACTACATTGGGCAGCCCCTACCACGGCATTCAGCATGGTCACCTTGGAGCTTGGCCTTGATGGTGAGACACCAAACATCGAAAACACCACAGAGCTAACATCTTTAAGCTAGAAACAGATTTTTTTTTCCTGTCAAAATCCTCATGCAGAACTTGTAAGTTGGATATTTCTGCCTCTATGCTCTAGCTTGCTTGTAGTTTGTTTTTTTCTGACCTGGTGGACCTTGCTTCCCTCTGTAAGAAATGCACTACCCACCTAGGTCTCTCTTTAATCTTGTTTTCTTTCCCTTTGACTCTGTGTTCACATTTAGGTATAAGTAATGAATGAGACATTTTTAAAAAGTGAACTTTTGTGGGGATTTGTATTTCTAATAAGAAATTATATCTGAGAATATAAAGAAGAACATGTGGGCCATTGGAATATTAGGCTTGATCACAAGCTGAGAAGAGCTCTATGGACTTCTGTGGGTACCAGCTGAGCTCCCTGTAGGCTGAACCCACAGCTTTTCCTCCTTCCTCCCACAGTGGTTCACAGCACGGACAAGCATCTGAGAGGGGTGACAACTGAACCCTCTGTACTTTCTCACTCCTTGAAGCAGAATTCATCCTCTGGTGTCAACAGAATGTTCCCTTTGACAATGCCATGAGAAAGGAAATACCAAGCCTAGGGAGGTTTTTCCAGTGAGCCATGAAGACCCACTTTGCTCCAAGCCACTTACCTTCTGGTTTCTTCCCAGGTCCCAGAGTTGCCCCCTGTATTAGTCCGTTTTCATGCTGCTGATAAAGACATACCTGGGACTGGGAAGAAAAAGAGTTTTAATTGGACTTACATTTCCACATGGCTGGGGAGGCCTCAGAATTATGGTGGGAGGTAAAACGCACTTCTTACGTGGTGGTGGCAAGAGAGAATAAGGAAGAAGCAAAAGCAGAAACCCCTGATAAATCCATCAGATCTCTCAAGACTTATTCACTATCACAAGAATAGCATGAAAAAGACCAGTCCCCATGATTCAATTACCTCTCTCTGGGTCCCTCCCATAACATGTGGGAATTCTGGGAGATACAAGTCAAGTTGAGATTTGGATGGGGACACAGCCCAACCGTATCACCTGCGCCACAACCCCACATTGCCTCTCCCTTTTGTTGCCAGCTCTCAACACTTGAGTGACTTCTGTGTCCCAGGGACTGTGATGGGCACTGGGGATGGAGTACTGAGCAAAGGCTGGCATGCTCCTGGATGCTGCAGAAGAAACCCTGGAGGATAAGAGATGTGAATCCAGAAGCACACTCATCTCTGTTGTCTCTGCCTGCCCCTTGGCAGCCTTCTCAGAGTGCATCGCTTGTCTGCCCACACTGTCAATGTTTATGTGCAGGGTCCTCTACTCTTTTTACTCTGAGCATGTGATCGAGGTGGTCCGTGGTCTTCCTCTCTGAGCACTGTCATTTCATTTCGCTATCAATTCTATGCCCATGACTCCCACATCTGTGTCTCCCCGGTCTACCCATCCTCTCAAACTCCAGATTTGTTTCTAAGACTTTTGAATAGACATCTCCACTTGCGTGCCCCAAATGCTTCTCAAACTAAACATGCCCAAACTCTACTTAGTCATTTATGAACATGCTGCCACTATTTGCCCTGCATTCAAACTAAAGGCATGGGTGTCACCCAAGTCTCTTTCCACTCACTCTTCTTACCTATCCAATCCATCACAAAGATGCCAACTTTACTCCCTAGGCCTCTTACGTTTCATTTCTTTCATTCTTATTCCTTGATAGATATGTTTGTTCTTCCTGCCTGTGCTTTTTCTTATTCCTCCATCTTGGCTTATCTATCCCACCCTAAGTCATTGAACAGTCTTCACAAATGGCACCTCCTCCTTGAAGACTTCCTTGAATCTACACCCCCTGTAATCTTCCCTTTATATGAACCTATCATTTCTTCCTCTTCTCTAGACACATATTTTTGGCCTTCTTATATAAGAATTATTTGGGCACCTGTTTTGACCCACCTACTATTTTCTTGAGGAAGATCATGCTGTTTTCATCTCTGTGCTCCCCTTACCTATGACAATCCCTGGCCCATGACTGTTATGTGAGCAGCAGGCAACACTAGGCTAAGACCAGGGTCAGGAGGCTCTGTAGAGGATAGGAGACACCTGCCCCAACTGCCTCACTGTTCTAAAGAGAGACTGAGGGGAGAGCTGGCATTCTGGGGTGGTCCAGCTTCTGTATTGCATCTGGCTGCTGCCCCCAGCCCTGTTGGCTGAGATTGGAAGAATGTAAGGCTGGGGGCTCAGAGCCCAAATCTCTCCATCCCATCTTAATGCCATAAAGATTACCCTGAAGCACAACTGGGTTTGATGTCACAGGGATCATATGGTGACCTGCAAAAGCCCCCAGGGCTAATGCATTTAACTGTGGCTTGGACTGACCAGGCGAGAGTAAGACTCTTGAGAACCAGTCCTCAGGCAGGTGAATCTGGGGTAGAACGGGCACTACACTGCAAAAGAGGCTGCAGCCAGGAGTACTGAAGCCATGAAGGCAACATCGTGGTCCACACTGGGGCTGCCTTCCCTGCCTCTAAGGTCTTCAGGTCCAAGAGGATGGAGCCACTGGTCTTCCATGGTGAGCTACAGCCAACTAGGGGGCATGTCAATGGCTCCTCTCCTGCAAGGGGAACTCGAGGAAGGGTCCTGCCTGGAAATGCTTTCCGGAAAAATATGTTCCAGAATGATGGATGCTCTATGGGGCTGGGGTCATCAGGCAGCCCCAGGCTGGTTTTGGTTTGGGATATTGAAAAGGTCATGTGAAAGGTAGCTCATGCATAAGGCAAGGTAACGTTTCCCTGATCCTGGGATTTGAGCAACGTTCATCTCCCTCTATCTCTGAGTCTGTACCACATGGTGAAATTATTTCTTGGTCATAAACTGGAAGTTAATTGGCTCCGTTTCATTAAGTGGCTCTAATTATTTTAGCCCCAGCCAAGATTCTGGTGATAGTTACTAATGAGGGTGCTCTTCCTTGTCTCTGGCCTCAGGGACCCTGCTGGCACCTTAGTGGCCTGCATGAGTTGATGCAGCTTCGAAGCAATAACTAAAGGCCCTGGGGGAATGCTCGGCCAGAGAGGAAAAGAATCAACAGAACCGCGGCCTTGGGAGCAATTGCCTGGATGAAGGCATTCATGTACCTCCCGGCTGAATTAGAAATAGGTTTAGACCTTTATCCAACAGCGTAAACCAGCACAGGGCATTCTCAGCAAAAGAGAGAGGCAGAGGGCCGTGGCTGGGGATGGGGCCTAGAAAGGGCCGGCGGTCAGCATCTGATGATGATCTTGAGGATTTGGTCCAGAACAGAGGTTCTTGGGAATTTGTAAGGTTGGCCATGCTCCTGGACCGGACACACAGCCATGCCCTAAAGACTATTTTCTCTTCATTAATTTCATTCAAGAACCACCTATAAGCCTGTAAATGAATAAATGATTATACTAAGTGAATAAGAGAGTTACTGAGAATTAAACAATTATTCTCACATTTCTCATTCACAGGAGAGAATTTTTTTTGTATGGTTGACTATGTTGTTTGGTGAAATAACTAACTGACATTAATTTTTCCATCCTGAAACTAATTCCTCAAATCCAAAATTTCGGTTTATTCTTAATCCGTTACTCTTGAGTCCAATTGATGATGCTTAGATTTTGGGAGTATTTTGAGGTATCTCATTCTTACATAATTTGAAATGTACTTAGAAATGTGTTAGAAGATATTGGAGAGAGTGGGGTGTGTATGTACTTGTGTCTCAGTGGCTACAGTAACTATTTTTACAGCATGAAATGGTACTAGTCACAGAATGAAGGATGAGATCATGATGCTGATAATGGTAATAATGGTAGCTATTGGGACCTCTGGGCATACCGTCATGATTCTTCCTATCCCAGTCCCCCATCCCCTGGAGTTCTGCACAAATAGAGAAACAACATAAAGAAAAACAAGCCCACCGGGCGCAGTGGCTCACACCTGTAATCCCAGCACTTTGGGAGTCCGAGGTGGGCAGATCATGAGGTCAGGAAATCAAGACCATCCTGGCTAACCCAGTGAAACCCCGTCTCCACTAAAAAATACAAAAAAATTAGCCAGGCGTGGTGGTGGGTGCCTGTAGTCCCAGCTACTCAGGAGGATGAGGCAGGAGAATGTCTTGAACCTGGGAGGTGGAGCTTCCAGTGAGCCCAGATCGCACCACTGCACTCCAGCCTGGGTGACAGAGCAAGGCTCTGCCTCAAAAAAAAAAAAAAAAAAAAAAGCCATTGGAAGATGAAATGTGAGCACATCACTGGCAGAGGTCATTTTAGAAGATGCAGCTCCAGTTCCAATAGCCTCAAAGCCAAACGCGTCAAGTAGATTTGCCCACCCAGCTCAGAACTCCTGTGTTCAGCCATGGAGGAGCAAAGAGCATGTGCTCTTCCAGAAACAGCCTCAGTTTTATCTCCCCAAATTTACCAATGAGATAGGTCACACATCTTCCTGGTGAAGAGAAGAGGGCATAGGGACAGAGAGAGGTCAGGGGTTACGGACGGAAGATCCCTCTGCACATGGAAGGAAGCATTCTGGGAAAAGTGTCTACCAAAACCAGGGGCCAGCCAAGCGCCACATTACTGCTGGGACTCCGTTACTTCTCATTTCACCACGGCCTAGACGTAGGTGTGATTGATCCTGTTTTAGAGATGAAGAGATTGACATGGTCAGAAAGTTAGATGACTTGCCCAAGGTCACACAGCTGGGAAGTGATGGGATGGGCTTGAACTCAGGTATTTAAAGCCTTGAGACTTTCTGGATCTTGAATGTTTCTACCTGAAGATTGTGCAGAGCTGTGATTCTCAAAATGTGGCATGAGGACTCCTGGGAAGTCCCGAGACCCGGTGGTGGGTGGGGGTCTTCAAGGCCAAAACTATTGTCTTCCAGATACTAAGATGATTAAGATATTACTTGTCCTCTTCACTCTCATTCTCTCTGGAGTGGAGAGGGGAATTTCCCAGAAGCTACATGACATGGACTATCACAATGAACCAATTGTGATTCACTGGAGAAGCAGCTATGGATTCATCTGTCTCCTGTTAAACCAGAGATTCAACAGATTTGCAAAATTTTTGATATAACACTACTCTTCTCATTAATTTTTTTGTTCCATAAAATATAGTTGTTTTGGTAAAAATATTTATATTACTATGTAAAAAGCATATATTTTTAATAAAATAATAAATATATTTTTAATTCTCAGTTTTAATTTCTAATATGATAAATAAGAATAGACACAAATAAAAACTCTGGATCCTCAATTTTTTAAAGAACTTACAGAGGTCCAGAGACCAAAAACTTTGACACCCATAGGTATAAATCCCTGGATAAAACCTATGGCCGCCTTGGGCATTCACTTCTGCTCAGGCCTCCAAGAGATGAGTTTAATCACCAGCTAACCAAAAGCAAATTTTGGAGAGTGGATTTCAAGAAGGCAGAGAGACAAACCTGGGATTTCTTTTTTTTATTCCTTTTCAACTTTTATTTTAGAATCAGGCAGTACATGTGCATGATGCTGAGGCTTGGAGTAAGAGTGAACCTGTCACCCAGGTAGTAAGCATACTATCCAACAGGTAGTTTTTCAGCCCTTGCCCCTGCCCTTCACCCCCACTATAAACCTCAGTATCTATTATTCCCTTATTTATGTCGATGTGTACCCTATGTTTAGCTTCCACTTATAAGTAAGAATATACGGTATTTGATTTTTCCATTTCTGCATTAATTTGCTTAGGATAATGGCCTCCAGCTGCATCCATGTTGCTGCAAAGACCATGATTTCACTTGCTATAGCTGCATAGTATTCCATGGTGTATATGTACCACATTTTCTTTATTCAATCCATCATTGATAGACACTTGGATTGATTCCATGTCTTTGCTATTGTGAATAGTGCTGTGATGTACATAGCATGTATCCTTTTGGTAGAAGGATATATTTTCCTTTGGGCATATACCCAGTAATGGGATTGCTCTGTCGAATGGTAGTTCAACTCTCTGTTCTTTGAGAAGTCTCCATATTGCTCTCCACAGTGGCTGAACTAATTTACATTCCCATCAACAGTGTACAAGTGTCCTTTTCTCTTCAACCTTGCCAACATTTATTATTTTCTGACTTTTTAACAAAGCCATTCTGACTGGTACAGGATAGTATTTCATTGTGGTTTTGATTTGCATTTCTTCAACGATTAGTGATAATGAGCATTTTTTCATGTTTGTTGGACCTCTTGCATGTTTTCTTTTGAGAAGTGTCTGTTCATGTCCTTTGCCCACATTTTAGTGGGGTTATTTGGTTTTTGCTTGTTGATTTATTTAAGTTCCTGGGATTTTGTGCAGCCTGTGTATCTCATAAGTGCTCAGGAAAATCTTAACAAACATCAGGTTTTTCTTTTTTTCTCTAAAAAATCATTTGTGAGCTCTGTGCAGATACAACACTAAACCAGGAATATCCCAGTTTAGAATGGAAGCACACACTTGGAAAATTTACTTTGTGCTTTCTCCACCTTTAACATGGTAAATGGATATTCAGGGCTCAGAATTTGCTCTGTTCACTTTGACCTGAAAAAATCAAGCCCTCAACTGTATGGCTTGTGGTGACGACCAGCCCCTTTGGAGAAGCCACATGACCCATGAGCTACAGAGGAGCCTCAGTTGGTCACGGTTGGACCTGGGCCAAGTCACAACCACGTGAGACCCTTTTATGTCAACAGCCACTCCTTTTGCTTCTTGGGCAGCTGCGAGAAGTGATGATGGGACTGGTGATGAGATTCAGGCGGCTCAGGCAAAGCAAAACCAGTCTCTTGCATGCGGCCAAACTCGTTGCCATTTTTTTTTTTTTATGTGGAAGATAGAGCTGGAAGGAACCTTGCATATTGGCTTGGTCCAAGACTCTCATTTTACTGGAGAACAAACAGAAACCATAGGAGTGAAGCACCCAACCCCTGGTCTCCACCTACTGCTGTTTAGAGTGGTGCCTGTGAATGCAAGGGAAGTGGGGAGTTCTCAGAGAGACTTTGGGCTCCAGGCCTGCACAAGAAGCTTCCTGGGGCCCAGAAGGTGTGTGCCACCTGGAGGAGGCTCAGGGCTTGGTCCCTGCAAGGCTGATTCTCTGCACTCACAGACCATGCCTTCTGCTTGGTCAACTGTCTGTTGTAGAGCATTGATCCTGCATCCAATTTAGTGACTTAATCCTATGTTCTCTCCCCATGGCCTGGGAGTTACTTTAACTATGTCTCTAATAATCTTTGTTTTCCAATATCTGGCATGAATCCTTAGTGCCTGTTCATTGAGTGAATGCATAAATAACTTGACAGTGGGTTAGGATCTTTTCTTCACTTAAATGGGATGGGATGGCATCATCAAAATATCTGGCCCTCTTAATGAATGCCAAAATGACTTCTGGCCTATCTAAGAGATGTCCTCCCTTCATAGTAGATGGCATGCTCTGCAATGTCATCAATTGTTGTCAAAATTTACAGAACAGGGTAGATTGACTTCAGGGGGTTAGTTTTTCACTGATTGAAGTCATGGGAAATTAGGATCAACCAAAGGCTCTTTCAGGTCATAAGTTCCAGGGTTTTGTGTTCTAAACTCATTTTGCTCAACAATATTTATTGGATGTCTACAAAGCACCAGACCCTGTGCTGCAGACCCCCACACTCAGAGCTCAGGTTCTTGCTGGGACAATCGGATAAGCAATGGCAGTCTAATCCCGTGGGATGAGGGAGTAAGAGGCCACAGAGGAGGAGCAGGTAACCTGGTGTGGGAAAGGCTGTCCACAGGATGAGTCACTGAGCAGAGACCTGAAGGACAGGTCCAGGGGAGCTGGGAGGAAGGCAGTGGGGTGGGAGAGGGATGAGACATCTGAGAGGAAGGGGCTGCTTGGGTAAGGTCAAGAGGAAATGACACCTCACCATGTTTGAGGACACTGGATGGAGTGGTGGGCTCCCTGTCCAGCTGGGCAATCAGTCACCTCAGCACCTCTACTGCCATTTGTCTTGTCTCTGAAATGATGCACCTTGTATGGGACCCATAGGGAGGGGTGAACTAACCTCTTCCCACCTCCATAGGTTTTCCTGGCCAACATCCCCAGTGCAAAACATCTTCCAACCTATCTCATTCTGACCTCCCAAAATTAGAAAAAAGAGCTGAGCTAGACATAATGCAGTCGCAGGCATGGACTGGGACCGAGATCTGACTTTCCATTCTGGCAAACTGGCATGCCCACTCCTGGCTCCATCAGCAGTTGGCCTGAAAGTTGCCGGTTCATGCGAGCAACCCATCTATCAAGGACAGGACAGTTTTGACGGTTATGAGAATATATGAAAGTGCTGTTTGGATGATACTAAATGGAGCACAGTAGGTCAATATTGTCTGGAATAATGAACTTGAGTTTAATCAACATATCATAAGCAAAATTATGTGAAGAAGCATAGCAAGTTATTATTGCTGTATTTGGTTATTTGACTACTTAATCTTCTAATATATGCACATAATAATAAAATAATTTTACTATGGATAGAACTCATTTTTCTACAATCATGCAAGTGTATTTAACAGCATGTTAATAATGCATGATGCTATATTTGTGAGGAAATGTTTGTAAAGTTAGACCCCTTTGGGGACATTGGGCCCCCATGTTCTCACATCCACTGACAACACGGTGGCCTTGCCCACATAGTAGATGCTTAATAAAAATGCGTAGGAATGTTAATAAGTTTAGGAGTGTGACTGTTTCCAAGATCATCAGCTGTACGTGGACCAAGGAAGGGCTTCTTGTTGGTGTGTGGTTTTTCTGATATGGAACAACCCCCGAAAATTGGAAGATAGTTCTGTCAATCTCAAGAAAAACAAAATGTGTTTTAAAGAGGTCACTTTTATCAGGCTAGAGATCCTTCTCTATGTCCCTCATAACTCCTGCAAACCTTGGAAGAAGAGTTTGAGTGAGGCAAGGAGAACACAGAAAGACTCGGCGACTTCTATGCGGGAAGCAAGTTGAGAGCTTGTGCTGAGGAATAAACTGGTGCTGGAATCAGAGCCCGCTCTCCTCGCTGGGTGGCTTCAGGGAGGTTACTCACCCCGACTAAGCTTTCACACCTCCCTCTCAAGGTGGAGTGAGGGCTAAATGAAGGCCTTCCTGGAAGTGCCTATAGCAAACATTGCTCCTGCAGATACATTATTATTATTGTCACAGTCATTGTGATCATCATTGTCATAGTCACTGTCATCATTAGGGCCGAGGGGAGGCATCCCCATGCTGAATATGCATTTGGTCCCCTGAACCTGATGTATGTTCTTTGGCCAAAACAAAACAAACTGGCTGAGCCATCTCCACTCTGACCATGTGAAGTCAGAGTCTGGCACCATACTGTAGCGTGAGTTCCTGTCTTTCTTAAGCCCAACCGTTTCTTACCCAGTGACATCCCAGGTGCCCTGGGGTCTGGGACTCCTGGCAGCAGAGAATAGAATGAACCACTCTGAGAAGTCAGGACATTGTTATGGCCCTGGAGATGGGTGGTTAAGGTAAAAGCTGTGTGTGTGTGTCTATGGATGCCTGGATTCCTGACCGCAGTCAGCACTGCCCATCAATTCCAGGTCAAAAGAAGGAAAGGGCTGGGCCCCATGATCACCAAGCCCTTGCCGCTCCGCTCTCCTTGTGAAAGTGACCTTCAGAGTTTCATCAGCTGATAGCAGACAGCCAGATTGCCCTCTAGTAAAGACTAGTTTAAGATCAGTTTCAGGAATTTTCTGGGTGTTTTTATCTTTGCAATGAAGCCATAAAGGCCCTCATAGCAGCTGGGCAGGCTGCAAAGTTGATACTTCTGAGCGGCTCATTAGAGTGTAATGGCATTTCTGAGAGTAGATGTTGCTGCAAGCAGCAGGCAGGAAGCTCACGCGGCAGCAGCCTGATGGATACTCCACATCAAGGGGGTTCTGGCGGATGTGCGGCACGCAGGCAGACAGCAAGCAGCTATACTCCACAGGGCGGTGCTGGGTTGTGAAAGGGACTGACAGTGCTGCTCTCCAGCAGAGGGGTGGGGGCAGGTGAGTGCACAGGTGCAGATGAAAAGGTGGGGAGTCTTAGTGGGTGTGATGGGAGTTTGACAATGGTGACAGCACTGTTTAGGAGGTGGTTTAAAGCTTTTTGTCTAATTTAAATTGGGTAGTAAATTCTGACACTAACATGAATATTGTATCTGATGGGATTCAGTTTGGGGAAAAATACAGTCTTTTCCCCCAAATGCTGCTGCGTGAAAGAAATGAAGGAAAATTTGTAGAGCATCTTGCTGAGTGCCTGACACATACAGGTGTTCAGTAAATACCCATTTCCTTCTCCTTCGGCTCTTTGTCCTTCCCTAGGCCACTTGCAACCGAGATGCTCTTAGCAGCAGCAGAGCCAAGAGACCTGGCTGGCCCTCCCTTCCCTAAGGGATGGGAAAGTCAGGCCATCAAAGTTTCAGGTTGAGATGGTTTTTCTCAACCCCATCTGCAAGACAGAAACCCATGGGAGACTTATTTTTATTTATTTCATTTTATTTTGATTTTTACTTTTTATTTTTGAGTTGGAGTCTCATGCTGTCACCCAGGGTGGAGCAGTGGCATGATCTCAGCTCACTGCAAACTCCACCTCCCGGGTTCATGTGATTCTCATGCCTCAGCCTCCCAGGTAGCTGGGAATATATGCAACCATGTCCGGCTATTTTTTTTTTTTTTTTTTGTATTTTTAGTAGAGATGGGGTTTCACCATGTTGGCCAGGCTGATCTCAAACTCCTGACCTCAAGTGATCCACCTGCCTTGGTCTCCCAAAGTGCTGGGATTACAGGTGTGAGCCACTGTGCCCAGCCTATTTTTTTTAGAGACAGGGTCTCTCTCTGTAACCCAGGCTGGAATGCAATGGTGCGATCATAGCTCACTGCAGCCTTCAACTCCTGGGCTCAAGTGATCCTCCCTCCTTAGCCTCCCGAGTAGCTGGGACTACAGGCATGCACCACCAAGCCCGGCTAATTTTTTAATGTTTTGTAGAGATTGGGAGGTCTCTCTATGTTGCCCAGGCTTGTCTTGAACTCTTGGACTCAAGCAATCTTCCTGCCTCGGCCTCCCAAGGTGCTGGTATTACAGATGGGAGCCACTGAGACTGGATAAAATGGAAAGCTTTTAAACCCTGTCAATTTTTGCCCTAAGCCTAGGGCTTCTCGTGAAGCCCTAGCTGTTTGACATGAGACTAGTTTATGTTTCTAAGCTTTCTTCCCCAGGCCACTTCAACGCTGGCAATTGAGGGTTGAACAATGGGGTTCTAGGATACCATGTTCATGTGCCAGGGTGTGGCAGGGAGAGGACCTAGGAGGTCAGTAGTGATGATGGCACAGAGAGAGTGTGAGTTACCCACAAGCGAAGTCCCAACCAGACCACTGCTTACAGTCACCAGGGGATGCCACAGGCCTGGGCTCCCTGGTACCCAAGAGCAGCTGGAGGGCATGGACAAGGTCATGACAAGGTGAATCTCCCCCTATCTCCCCGCCTCCTCCCGTGAGCAAGGAATGAACTTTTCTTTTCTAAAGATTTAACACCCCGTTCATAAAAATAAAATGGTTACATGAGACCCCCTACTAGAGAGAACACCAAGTACATTTGGTTCCCATCAAGTCTGAGGGCGACGATGGATATAAATAGTTGGCTTTTAAGAGGAAACTGCTGAGCAGGTGCAAATACTCCCCATACCTTGGAAGTGTCTGCTGAGCCTTATTACTCTGGGTAATTGGGGTTATGTGCCGTTGCTCTCTCTTATGGCCAAGGTTTCTGTTTCTGAAGCTGGTGCCTCCAGGATGAATTAGCGTTCGCCCCTTCATAAGCAGTGAGCCATCCATCAGCCAGTTAACCCTTTGTGCACCCAGGCAAGGACAGTGTATCCTAATCTCCGCAGCTTCCCCTCTACCGAGGGAACCCCCATCCTGCCCATCACAGCTGCCTAAGAGGGTGAAGACTGGCTGGGCGCGGCGGCTCACGCCTGTAATCCCAGCACTTTGGGAGGCCAAGGCGGGCGGATCACCTGAGGTCAGGAGTTCAAGAACAGCCTGGCCAACATGGTGAAACCTTGTTTCTACTGAAAATACAAAAAAATTAGCCAGGCGTGGTGGCAGGCGCCTGTAATCCCAGCTACTCTGGAGGCTGAGGCAGGAGAATCACTTGAACCCCGGAGGCAGAGGTTGCAGTGAGCCGAGATCACGCCACTGCACTCCAGCTTGGGCAACAAGAGCGAAACTGTTTCAAAAAAAAAAAAAAAAAAGAGGGTAAAGACCTGAGATCCAAGCACATGTAAAAGACAGATGAATCCCATTGCAGGAAGAATGTAATTTTTTAGGAGCAGAAAGGCAGAGAAAGAATGGAGCGCTGGGATCAGTTAATACATGACTAGCTTGATCATCCTGACTCCCCAACTCACTTTTCAGATTGTAGCAGGGTTTCAGACAGCCAGTTTATCTGAACAAAATTACTTAGTTCTCCACCCACGCCTGGATTGCCAGTTCAGTGCTGACCAGTTGATTTATTAGAAAGAATAGAAAACTGATCAGAAGAATTGTCTCTTATGTAAGATTTTCCTCCTACCTAGGAGTTTGTCATTTGCTTTCATTCTCTTGATTGATCAAACCAGGCCTCCGTTTGAATCGTCTGCAGGGACTTGGTAGAATCAGCAGAAGGGGCAACATTCTAACATTTTTTGAAAATCAACGTCAGTCTTTGAGAAAGTCTCTGATTTATACAAAGTCTCAGAGAGCCTCTTACCCCTTTTTAAATAGTTAATTTTTAAACATACTAGGTTTTATTAATTTTGATTATCCATGCTGTGAGTAGCTAATTTGTAACCAACTGTGTGACCTTCCATTGGCCTCAGCTGCATAGACATGGAATGTGGATTTTTGCATAAACCATCTGTATTAGTTTGCTGCCATATCAAAGTACTGCAGACTGGGCGGCTTAAACAACGAAATGGACAGTCTCACAGTTCTGAACTCTGGAAGTCCAAGATCAAGGTGTCGGTCAACAGGGCTGGTTCCTCCTGTGACCTCTCTCCTTGGCTTGTAAATGCCATCTTCTCTCTGGGTCCTCACAGGTTCACCCCTGTGTGTGTCTGTTTAATAAGGATGTCCATTGATTGGGTTATGGCCCACCCTCATGACCTCGCCTTTACTTGATGACCTCTGTAAAAACCCCATCTCCACATACACTCATGTTCTGATGTACTATGGGTTAGGACTTCAATACGTGAATTTTGGGGACACAGAGCAGCCCATCACACCCCTCAGGCCAGCCCCAGCATCCTGCCTTGCATTGACACCTGACACAGAGGCTGCAAGGATCTGCGGCCAGGCCTGAGGGGGGCTCCTCATCTCCACCCTCGCTGCGGCTCTGGCAGCTGCTGCTGACTTGGTTCAGGAAGGGGATGCCCCTCCTGATAATGACCTTTGCTGCCTCTCCACTGGGTTATTTAATATGTCAGGTTTCCTTTCCACCTCCCACAGCCATAAACGAAGACAGATTGCTCCTCTCACGTTTAAGGGCTTTTGAATGTAGAGTAGAATCGATCTTATATATGGGAGAGGTAACATTCTTTGAACACACCAGCATAAGATTGTATTTGATGACAAGGCCCCTCGCTCAGTAAATTCCTCCTCCCAGGGAGATCATATGGAGATGAGAACATAGCAGAGATAATGTTTAACTATTCCCAATGGGTCTGAGTTAAATTCTATTTTCCTAATCATTTACCAAAGATTCGCTGCCTCTTAGTGAAGCACAGTTTTGCAAGTCATATAAATCAGATCTGTTGGTAGTCTCTAAACTCACTGACTTCATTGTTTTTCTGTGTTTTGAGTCTCAGCCTGCCTTGCCATGCATCTCCCTTGCTCAAGAACCTTCAGTGGCTCCCCATTGCATCTTGGATCAGACCTGAGTTGTTGTCCCTCGCCCTGTATCCTATTTCCCTCTCCTGCTGCAAACAGCAACTTCCTTTTCTGAACAGACCAGCTGCTCACCACCCACACACTCCCCCACCACCCTTGAGAGCTCACCTTCTCCACTAAGCTCTCCCCAGCTGCCAACCCCTTCAGAAGACGGTAAATCGTCTCTTGAGTACATTTGTTGCATGTATATGAATCTAAACCAGATTCAACTCTGAAGTTGCAGAAGATAGAGGAGAGTGAAGAAGTGGCACTACCGAGTTCATTCTTGTTGGGTTTGAACGATAGGTAATTTTTTTTTCAGGCCACAACATGGCATTCTACCTTACCAATCATGGTTTTGAGATAAAGGCATTGTTTATTTATCCGAATGCTCAAAATATCTCAATCTACAGATTTCTTTTTACCTCTATGAGATTCGATTCAGTTCTCTTATTGTTCTTTCTCTCCTGTGATCCTTGGGTTGGGGGAGCGGGGCTTGCACTGGCATGAAGAGGAGACAGCTTGACTCACTGAGTGACACCCTGTCATTTCTAATTAAACTGCAGACTTTGTGGATGGCTTAATAGACTTTCTCTGCAGATTTCTCTGGCTTCTGCTTTTCCTGTACTTTCTTTGGACTTGTTTTTGCAAATGGCAGTGTCATGTAGGGCATGGATTTGGGAGCCAGAAAGCCCAGGTTCAAATCCTGACTCTGCCACTTACTAGCTATGTGGCTTTGGGCACGTTACTCAACCTCTCTGTGCCTTACTTTTTCCAGTTGTAAAATGGAAGATAATACTAGCACCTCTCACCGAAGATTGTTGAGGTGGGTCCAGAACTGCGATGCTTACATCCGGGCAGCTTACTTATCAGAACTGAAATGAAGGCACTCGCCCCAACCTAACTTTGCTATTTGTGCCGAGAAATTCTTGCCAGGAAGACAAGGCTGTAAATGAGTAAACCACAGAATTATTACCATCAGCGACACCCCCAAAATCTGTTTGGCAGCACCATGGTTGGCTCCTCTGGGCAAGAGCAACCCCATTCTCAGGACAATAGATCGCTAACTGGGTGGTATGGTTTGGCTGTGTCCCCACCCAAATCTAATCTTGAATTGTAGTTCCCATAATTCTCACGTGTTGTGGGAGGGACCCGGAGGGAGATAATTAGCTCATGGGGGCGGTTTCCCCCATACTGTTCTTGTGGTAGTGAATAAGGCTCATGAGACCTGATGGTTTTATAAGGGGAAACCCCTTTGGCTTGGGTCTCATTTTCTCTCTTGTCTGCCACCATGCAAGACACGCCTTTTGCCTTCCACCATGATTGTGAGGGCTCCCCAGCCACATGGAACTGTGAGTCCATTAAATCTCTTTTTCCTTATAAGTTACCCAGTCTCAAGTATGTCTTTATCGGCAGCATGAAAACAGACTAATACACTGGAAAAACCCAATTATTTATCAGATGGTTGTTTACTCATCAAAATTTTGTCCAAGACCCTTGCCTGGCTATGTCCACCAATCCTAAACCATTATATGGCAAACATCCCAATCAGATCTGTGTATTGAAAAACCCACCTCAAACTACCCAAACTCAGACCCCCAAAATCTATATGTGTTCCCGCTTCACCTCCCTGTGACCTCTGTCAAGGTGGAGTTCTCCCCACTGCATTGAGCAATGAACTTGGCCTTGCTTGATCCACAGGTTACTATGGTGCTGTTTGGGAAATTTGGGAGTTAATGAGATTGACTGCATGATCCTTCATTCATAATATCCAAGAAACACTTTGTCAATGCTTGTTGCATGCAGGCAATAGGAATTAGTTATTCTTCTAATGCTGTGCTTCGAAAATCATTTGGGTGCATAAAAACATGTATTTCACTCTCTGTATGTCCTACTAATGCTCAAAAATGGCTGCAAGTGAACAAGCAAAGACAAAGAAGATCTGTCACTGGAAGATAAAATAAAAGCACTTGTCAGAATTGCAGCTGCACTGTTGGGGCCTCTGTGGGGCATTTTTAGGCAATGCAAGAATCTGACAGCAGTTCTCAGCCTCTAACCATAAGCAGGATCCACATTGAACAGTAACCATCATCCTTATTACTGCAGTGGCTCTTGTGCAGGTGAAGAAGAGCATGGGCCTCTGTGCCAGGCCAGCATAGAACTTCGGGTAGGAGGACTTTAAAGGGAATGTTTCCTTGTCCCTCACCAGCCACCTGTCGGAGATTTTGATATGTCCCACCCCAGCCTGCTCCACAAGTTTT
This sequence comes from Symphalangus syndactylus, assembly GCF_028878055.3. Classification (NCBI taxonomy): domain Eukaryota; kingdom Metazoa; phylum Chordata; class Mammalia; order Primates; family Hylobatidae; genus Symphalangus; species Symphalangus syndactylus. The sequence goes on along the minus strand of NC_072444.2, from coordinate 32,359,741 downwards.
ACAGTGGAAAACTCAGTAGGAAGGACAGCACTTTTGTGTTTTCTTCTCATTTCCTGTTTTCCATGGGATCTTGATGTCAATTTCAGTTTTTATCACTCACCAGGGTACTTTTCAGGAACATGACCTTCATGCCAACCAGCGGACACAAGAGCTCATAGAGCCTTCTGCAGGATGAGATCATAGGAAGGACCCATTGGAAAAACAGGTATGCAAGCATTCTAGAATGTTGACTTCTTCCACCTTTTGTAATCTCTTATATTTGGATGTCAGGTCCTTTTGGTACGAGCACCTCAAGGGCATTTCATGATGGATGGCAAGGTAGCAAAAGAAGACACATTGACTCGGTGAAACCCTGTCTCTACTAAAAATACAAAAAATTTGCTGGGTGTAGTGGCGGGCACCTGTGGTCCCAGCTACTTGGGAGGATGAGGCAGGAGAATGGTGTGAACCCGGGAGGCGGAGCTTGCAGTGAGCCGAGATCGCACCACTGCACTCCAGCCTGGGCGACAGAGCGATACTCTGTCTCAAAAAAAAAAAAAAAAAAGAAGACACATTGCATGTACATGGATGCACACGTCTTCTGACCCTTTGACACTTTTCGCAGTTTGACCAACAACACTGATTTTTGTCTGTGCTGCTATTTGATGCTTTTAGGTCTGACCTGGTGCTGGAGAAAGTTGCAGTGAAAACCAGGGGGTGGGTCCTACAATGAAAGCAAGTCGTCTAGGAGAGTGATTGGTGACAGAGGGAGGCCAGAGCTACTCACCTACCAGGGCTAATGCCTCTAAACAAAAATCATTGCAGTGATGGGAGTGAGTGAGAGACCTCTTTTCTAATGGATGATCCCAATTCCGTTCGGAGAGGAGATTTGAAACTACTTTTCAAATGTGTTTGGCTTGATTTCTTTCTTTTCTTTTCTTTTCTTTTTTTTTTTCCTAGCCCACACAACTAAATTACCTTTTTTTCCCTCTGAAACAAATTTTTGTTTGGAAAAATACAACTACCCCCATTTCCTTACATGCCCTTCCCTAGTATACAAGCTGGTGAACTTCTTTTGAAATTGATTTAAAAAGTAGGACACAGTGCCTTGTTAATAAGTCATAGGGAGAGCAGAAATGTTGACATTGGCTTGAAATGCCAAGCCCCTCAACCATTTTTATTTTAAACTTCAGACCCTGAAGGAACTGTTCTGATTTTCCTCCCTGCATCTGCCAGAAGAGGGTCCTTAGGAAGGCCACCATGGATGTCAGATGAGCTCTCAGCCCCTCAAAGGTCTCCTCTCAGCTCATTTTTCTTGGAAACTGGCAAACACTCATTCGTATGCATGCCACTAATCTGAAATTCATGATAATTCAGAGATACAGTGAATGGAATGTTTAGCTAAACAAATTTATAATGCAAACAAGATTGCAGGAGGGAGGCTGAACTTCTTGTAGTTAGCAGCTGATTTCCAAGGACTGGAGGACCCCATTTATACGATCTATAATTGATTTGCCAATTACCAATCTGTCTTATCTGTTTTTCTGCTAGATTGAAAGGCGGAGACCTCACGTAGGCTGGGACTAGCCTGGTGCTTAATGCTCAAAGATATTTGCTGATTGAAAAAATGAATATTTTTTAGTAAAATAAGTGCCCCAGAGGAAACACTTAGTTTTGGCAATTCAGTAGGCTATTTGACAAATTAATCTCTATTTATTTTAAAACATGCTCTATTTTAGACATTTCACTAATCTAGATTAGTCGTTCTCAATAGGAGTAATCTTGCCCCCCCACCCCCCCACTGCCGCCCCGGAGACACTTGGCAATATCTGGAGACATTTCTTGTTGTTATAAATTAAAGGAATGGGGGAGGTCCTGGCATAGTGGGTAGGGACCGGGGATGCTACTGAACGTTCTACACTATACATGACAATCCCCACCCTTGCAAGCTATCATCTGGCCTCAATGTCAATGGTGCTGAGCTTGAGAAACCCTTACCAGGGGGCTTTCTTCCAGTTCACCTGGACAAGGGAGCTTGGGGTGTGTAAGTTTCTGGTCAGAATTTCTGTGGTTTTCAAGTATTTTGGTTCTTGAAGTATTTTGTCATTTCTGCTGTCTGTCCATCATCTCAGACTCCAGGAGTTTCATAAGACAATGAAGAGGAAAGCTTACTCATGACCATATTCCTACAGATGAGCAGGCCTAAAGGGGGAAGGGAAGGGACCTCTTTTGCTGCCAGTGAACTCCTGAGTCCATTGAGCAATCTCATTTTTACCACCAGGTGGGCTTCCCCTAGGCAATAGTACCTAAAAGTGGTGGGCGTTTTTCAGAGCCACTCTGTTCTGGACAAACACCGAGGGGACCAGAAGATGAACAAAAGCTGATGCAATGCAAGGATTAGAGCCCTAGAGAAAGGAGGGTCTGAAATTGCTCCTAATTCCTGGCATTCCTGGCATGAAGCAGAGGCTGAATACATTATCCCCTTGTGTTGATTGGAAATTTGTTAACTTTTGCCATCTTTTTCTGTCTGTTTGGCCAAGAATTTCATAAAATGCAATTTTGTGGCTATGAAAATGTGCTTGAGAATGTGTCCCATGGTGATGACTTGGAGCATAACATGAGGGTGCAGAAATACAAAATGAAGTGGGGGTCTCACCTTCTCCAAGAAGCTGAATGATCAACCCACTTGCAGGTGTGCATTCACCCCCTGCTCCCAAGCAGGTGGAGACTGCTCTGGGATGTCACGCTCTGCGTGGTAATGAGCTTTGCCATCGTGTTTACCCAAACAAGAGGTCAAGAGCATGGTTTTGGAGTGAGGCAGAAGTGGAGCCACACCCCAGCTTCATATGTGTGTTGCCCACATCGCACAAGGAGCCACTTCAATGTAGCACACCAGTGGCTGCAAACCCTTGGAGGTGACATTGCCAAAAGTGGGCATTAATAGATGCAATGCAAAAATAGTGTCTTGTGTTCAAAAAAGGTTGGGAAATACTGAGTGAAAGTTAAGTAGATTTCTTTTTCTTTTTTTCTGGGACCCTCCAACACTTATAGGTCAATCAAAGAGTGAGGAGCTGACAGAAGAGTTTGAGCCAGTTTCCTTACATTTAAAATGAGGATAATGCCTGGCCTTTCTGGTTGTCATGGCAATGGAGAAAATGTGGGTATAATGCTCATCCAGGTGGGTGTCTGCCACAAGGGAGGCCTCAACACCAGTGGCTGCAAACCCTTGGAGGTGGCATTGCCAAAAGCGGGCATTAATAGATGCAATGCAAAAATAGTGTCTTGTGTTCAAAAAAGGTTGGGAAATACTGAGTGAAAGTTAAGTAGGTTTCTTTTTCTTTTTTTTTTTTTACTGTAGAACTTCTCAGAATCATTAATATGCTAATGTAAATTAAGGCTCTCCAAGAGAGATAAATAGTGGGCAGCATTTTCCAAAGGTATTTTATTCATTTCACACATAATTATTATGTTCATATATATGCAAAACACTGTTTGAGATGCTCAGGATGCTGCAGGAATAAGACAGACAAGGTCTGCTCTCTTGTAGGTTTCATCCTAGTGAGCAGATAGGAAGGGAGGGAGAAGAGCAGGAGGGAGGAAGGAAGAAAATACATTAGGAAGGGAAAGGGTGGTGCAGAGAATCAAAATGACTTGAGATAAGGGGTGGCCACCTCAGCCGGGAAGTCAAAGCAGGACTCCCAAGATATTTTAGATGAGGACTCTGGGACCCAGATGCCACCAAGGGGCAACCAGGGCAAAGAACATTCCAGGTAGCAGAAGCAGCTCCTGCAGATAAGCTGCAGCAAGAATGAGCTTTCTCTTCAAGGAAGAGAAAGAGAGTGACCAGCAGGTGTAGAGCAGGGGAGGGGAAGAGTGGCAGGAGTTGGGGTCAGAGAGGCAGGAAAGCCCCAGTCCTGTAGGATTTGATGTGGGTTTGAGAAGGATCCCTCTGGTTGCCCTGTTATGAGTATCACAGCAGGTGGGCAAGGTGGAAGCAGAGAGACCATTCAGAGGTTGCTGCAGAAATCCAGGTGGGAGGCAACAGGGGCTTCAGACGGCGGCAGCAATGGAGGTGATGAGTGTGCATGTTCTAGAGATGTGGTGTTGTTTCAAATACACATTTTCTATTTAAATGTTTGTTCATACAGAATAGTGCACAAACTATAGGCACACAGCTCGAGGAATTATCAGGAATTGAACATGTCCACGTGTGCCCGACCCCACTCTCCAGCACACCCTCCCAGCCTCAACCCATCATCTGGATTCCAAGGGTAACCAGTATTTCGAGTTCTAAGCCATAGAGTAGGGTATACCTCTTTTACAGTTTGTATAATGGAATCATACAATATGTATTTTCCCACAAGTGGCTTTTTTTGTTCAACATGATAAGTGATTCGACCAGTTGTCAATTGTAACAAGTTTTTGTTGCTGTATAGATTTGCGTTGTTCAAATATACCATGATGCACTTCGCACTGGAGATTTGGGTTGATTCCTATTTTGGCCACTGTGAGTAAGGCCGTTAAAGTATACACCCATTTCACGTACACCTAGCAGTGGAATTTCTGGGCCACCGGATATGCACATTTCAACTTCAGGAGACACTATCCAACACTTTTCCTTTTCCAAAGTGGTTGCACCATTTTATGCTCCCACCAACAGGCTAAGAAGTTTTCAGTTTCTCCCCACTTGGTATTGTGACTTTTTAATTTTAGCTATTCTGGTCAGTTCATAGTGGCATCCTCTCATGATTTTAATTTTCATTCCCTGGATGATTAATGAGGTTGAGCACTTTTCATGTTTAATGGACCAATTTGAATATCCTCATTTGTGAAGTGCCCATTTAAACCTTTGGCCCATTTTGCATTGCATTTGTCTTTATAAGTGCTTAATATGTGGATGTTTATTTTTTTACGTTGTAGAATTTCATTTTGATTTATTTTCACAGTTTCCATTTCTCTGCCAACATTCTATATCTTGTTCTTAAATTTCCTGAACATATTAATCACAGTTACTTTAAAGTCTGTGTCTGAAATCTCAACATCTGTGAATCACTGTGGGCTTCTTTCTACTGTCTGTTTTTCTCTTGGTTTTTATTTAATTCTTGCTTTTTTTTTAATGCAATAGGACACTGAAAATAGGAGGTGTTTAACAGGGCTTCCTGTGATAGAAAGGTCCTGAATTTTAATTTTGTTTCCCTAACACTGTGAGATTACCAAGCGCTCTGCTAGCCTCTCAGCTTCCTAAACACCATTTTCTTCCTGGTTTTTCAACCTCCAGCCTTCTGCTAATAAATCAGGAGCTGCCTGCACAGAGAACACAGCACTAAATGGGGCTCCTTCTCTATGTTTTTCTCCTTGCCGGAGGTGAGGAGGGAGATGACCTAATCAGGCTGTAACCAAGCCCTTGCAAGTCAGGATTTATGGTTCTGTTGTTGTTGCTGTTGTTCCTCCTCCCTTCGTTCCTTTTTGGAGGTCTGGGGGATGCCAGTCTACTGATGATGGCTCTTACGCCCAGGCTGCAGCCCTTCCTAGTCTGAAGCTGACACCCAGCGTGCTTGCTGGAACACCTCCTCCTCCTGGACAGCTGGGTCTCTCCTGGACAGCCAGGGTATCTTTCACACCCACTGTCTGCCCCAGGAGCTGCAAACAGCTCTACTCATCTTCTTAGTCTCTCTGCCACCCCATCTTTTTTTTTTTTTTTGAGACAGAGTTTTGCTCTTTCGCCCAGTCTGGAGTGCGGTGGCGCAATCTTGGCTCACTGCAACCTCTGCCTTCCAGTTTCAAGCGATTCTCCTGCCTCAGCCTCCCGAGTAGCTGGGATTACCTGCCACCATGACCAGCTAATTTTTGTATTTTTAGTAGAGACGGGGTTTTACCATGTTGGCCAGGCTGGTCTCGAACTCCTTGTAATCTGCCCACCTCAGCCTCTCAAAGTGCTGGGATTATAGGTGTGAGCCACCACACCTGGCCTCTCTGCCTCCTTTTGTCAAATCAGCAAATGCTTCAAGTGGAAAAGTCAGGCCACAGCCCTGGCTTGCCTTCTGGAGTGGACCTGTCTCTGGATCATGGTCCCACACTTCCCTGCTATCTCAGCTGCCATATGCCTTCAAATAGATGTTTTTGGCTTGAAAACGTATGTTTTTCTAATTTCCTACAAAAAGACATTTTTCTATACAAAATTTTCTATACTAAAGTTGTTCTGTATGAGACGTCCTAAAGAAGCTTGTCCATCATCTCCAGATGTGGAGGTGTGGAGCTATGTTGAAAGGAGAGCCAACAAGACAACGTGACAGAGTGTGCGTGGGGGTGAGAGAAAGCAGGGAGTCAAGGATGGCCAAGGTTTGTGGCCTGAGAAACTGGAAGGATGGAGTTGCCATTCCTTGAGGCAAGTTGGAGCAGGATTTGGAGTTAAATTTTGGACATGTTGAATTTGAGATGTTGGATCTCCCTGCAGAGCTATGGACCAAGTCTTTGGATATTAAATCTGGAGTTTGGGTGAAAGATCCTGGCGGAATTTGTAAATGTGCACACATTGAGCCTGCATTGGGGCTGGAATCTGGACTTTCTGAGAGGGTCTTGCCTGAAGACGTAAATATGGACTAATTGGCATGTAGATGTTATTTTAAACCATCCAACTGGCTGCACAGAGAGTGGATACTCTTGAGAAAAGTACCAAGGTCTGAGTTCTCTGGCACTCTGGCTTTAAGAAGCTGCATATAAAAGTGTATAACATCTAGTATCCTGTATCTTGCTCAGTTACTTAACATTATACTATAAAATAAAATGTTAAAAAAAAGAAGCTGTGTAGATGAAGAGAAACCTCAAATGAGGTGAGAAGGAGCAGGCACTGATGCAGCAGAGACCAAGAGCCTGTGCTGTGTTGGAAGCTAAGGGAAGAAAACCACCAATGAAGGAAGAGAAATCTATTTTCACAAAAGGTGGCATCTAATAGGGAGAATGTGTTACTAATTTCTGGGACCCTCCAACACTTATAGGTCAATCAAAGAGTGAGGAGCTGACAGAAAAGTTTCAGCCACAGCTTCCTGCGAGACAGGAAAGATCTGGAAGAGTGAAGGGTCACAGGAGTCAAGAGGAGATGTATTCCAAGGAGGAAGTAAGATGAAGTGAGTCAAATATACCAAAATTCAAACAAGATCAAACCATAGCAGCCACCATTGTCTTTGCAATTTGGAGGTGACTGGTGACTTTAACAAGAGTAGCTCAGTGGAATCATCAGTGCGGACAAATGCTCCTGTCTACGACTCCCCTCTTCCACTCCCTGCGTTCCCTCTGCCTTAGGCCAACACTTTGGCTGGGCATATCCTTTACTTGGGGTCATATTTCTTTTCTTTTTTTTTTTGTTTTGAGACGGAGTCTCGCTCTGTCTCCCAGGCTGGAGTGCAGTGGCGCGATCTCGGCTCACTGCAAGCTCCGCCTCCCGGGTTCACGCCATTCTCCTGCCTCACCCTCTCGGAGTAGCTGGGACTACAGGCGCCCGCTACCACCCCCGGCTAATTTTTTGTATTTTTAGTAGAGACAGGGTTTCACCGTGGTCTCTATCTCCTGACCTCGTGATCCGCCCGCCTCGGCCTCCCAAAGTGCTGGGATTACAAGCATGAGCCACCGCACCTGGCCTACTTGGGGTCATATTTCAACCCTTCATTCCCGAGGGATCTGAGGCCTTGATGGGACTGCCCATAAACAACAGCTCTAGTTTCTTTATTACCATTGGGCTTAGTAGTACTAGTAGGCACCAGGGGATCCCCTAAATTCCATTCCCCTCCTTCCCTTCATTCTTTATCATTGTTTCCGTTTGATGGTCAAGATCTATCACTTGAGCCAATGTCATAGTTTTTTTCTGGTAGCTTAAGGAACACAAAATGTCTTCGTGAACGGTTACTTGTTTCTACTTGGCCCTTTCTATAACTGTAGGTCTTTTTTTTTTTTTTTTTTTTGAGACGGAGTCTCTCTCTTTTGCCCAGGCCAGAGTGCAGTGGGGTGATCCCGGCTCACTGCAAGCTCCACCTCCCGGGTTCACACCATTCTCCTGCCTCAGCCTCCTGAGTAGCTGGGACTACAAGCGCCCACCACCATGCCTGGCTAATTTTTTGTATTTTTAGTGGAGATGGGGTTTCACCGTGTTAACCAGGATGGTCTCGATCTCCTGACCTTGTGATCCACCTGCCTCGGCCTCCCAAAGTGCCGGGATTACAGGCATGAGCCACCGCGCCCGGCCAACTGTAGGTCTTATTTCATGGATCAGAAAGGCATTGTGGGGATTTTGCTGTATTTCTTCCAACTAGAAATGTGCTCAGAAATTACATTGGTTCAAGGTGCCCCTGGACCTAACTTCAGAACAGGGATTAGTGCAAAATTCCATGTGTCATGTGACACTCATGATCCCCCAGTCTAACATGACCCCTGAATTACTGTGAGCTTGGTCCATGTCCAACAATCCCTGAGTCCGAGTCTGAGCATTTCCCTTTGCCCAATGCATAGACAACTTGCTAAAAGGTTGCTGGTTCTTTTTGGAGAGAGCTAGGAGGATGATACACATTTGTGAGGTTATCCCCAGATCGATTCTCCAGGGTGTGTAGCTAGCTCCTAATTCAAGAGATCCTGGATCTATGGACTGACTTAGTTCAGAGAATTTGGTGAATGGCTGCATCATTATGGCTCATTTTAAGCTGTGTTCATCAGGGCTGTACAAATTGAACAGGCTTTTTTTTGGAGCATATTTATGAAGCCACATTTGTATCATAGCCATATTTGGAAGTAAGTAAATCTATTATTATTTTTTCTCCTTTTTTTCTTTTTTTTTAAAAATTACTTTAAGTTCTGGAATACATGTGCAGAACGTGCAGGTTTGTTACATAAGTATACGTGTATCACGGTGGTTTAGTGTACCTATTGACCCAACCTCTAAGTTCCCTCCTTTCACTCCCCACTCCACAACAGGCCCTGGTGTGTGTTGTTCCCTTCCCTGTGTCCATGTGTTCTCATTGTTCAACTCCCACTCATGAGTGAGAACATTTGGTGTTTGGTTTTCTGTTCCTGCATTAGTTTGCTGAGGATGATAGCTTCCAGCTTCATCTATGTCCCTGCAAAGGACATGATCCCATTCCTTTTTATGGCTGCACAGTATTCTATGGTATATATGTACCACATTTTCTTTATGTCTATCACTGGTGAGCATTTGGGTTGGTTCCATGACTTTGCTATTGTAAATAGTGCTGCAATAAACATACGTGTTCATGTGTCTTTATAGTAGAATGATTTATATTCCTTTGGGTATATACCCATTAATTAAATTGCTGGGTAAAATGGTATTTCTGGTTCTAGATCCTTGAAGAATCACCATACTGTCTTCCACAATGGTTGAACTCATTTACACTCCCACCAACAGTGTAAAAGCATTCTTATTTCTTCACAGCCTTGGCAGCATCTATTGTTTCTTGACTTTTTCATAATCACCATTCTGACTGATGTGAGATGCTATCTCATTGTGGTTTTGAGTTGCATTTCTCTAATAATTAGTAATGTTGAGCTTTTTTTCATATATGTTTCTGGCCGCTTAAACATCTTTTTTGAGAAGTGCCTGTTCATATCCTTTGCCCACTTTTTGATGGGGTTGTTTGCTTTTTATCTTGTAAATTTGTTTAAGTTCCTTTTAAATTATAGATATTAGACTTTTGTCGGATGGGTAGATTGCAGAAAAATTTCTCCCATTCTGTAGGTTGCCTGTTCACTCTGATGATAGTTTCTTTTGCTGTTCAGAAGCTCTTTAGTTTAATTGGATCTCATTTGTCAATTTTGGCTTTTGTTGCAATTGTTTGGGGCATTTTTGTCATGAAGTCTTTGCCCATGCCTATGTCCTGAATGGTATTGCCTAGGTTTTGTTCTAGGGTGTTTATGGTTTTGGGTTTTACATTTAGGTCTTTAATCCAACTTGAGTTACTTTTTCTATAAGGTGTAAGGAAGGGGTCGAGTTTTAGTTTTCTGCATATGGCTAGCCAGTTTTCCCAGCACTATTTATTGACTAGGAGATCCTTTCCACATTGCCTGTTTGTGTCAAGTTTGTTGAATATTAGATAATTGTAGATGTGTGGTGTTATTTCTGAGGTCTCTGTTCTGTTCCATTGGTCTATATGTCTGTTTTAGTACCAGTACCATGCTGTTTTGGTTACTGTATCCTTGTAGTATAGTTCAAGGTCAGGTAGCTTGATGCCTCCATCTTTGTTCTTTTTGCTTAGAATTGTTTTTGCACACCAGCATGGCACATGGATACATATGTAACAAACCTGCACATTGTGCACATGTACCCTAAAACTTAAAGTACAATAATAAAAATAAATAAATAAATAAGAATTGTTTTTGCCATACAGGGTCTTCTTGGATTCCATATGAAATTTAAAGTAGTTTGTTCTAATTCTGTGAAGAATGTCAATGGTAGTTTGATGGGAATAGCACTGAATCTATAAATTACTTTGGGCAGTATGGTCATTTTCACGATATTGATTCTTCCTGTGCATGAGGAGGGAATGTTTTTCCATTGGTTTGTGTCCTCTCTTATTTCCTTGATCCGTGGTTTTAGTTCTCCTTGAAAAGGTTTTTTACATCCTTTGATAGCTGAATTCCTAGGTATTTTATTCTCTTTGTAGCAGTTGTGAATGGGAGTTCATTCATGATTTGGCTCTCTGCTTGTCTATTGTTGGTGTAAAGGAATGCTTGTGATTTTTGCACATTGATTTTGTATCCTGAGAGTTCGCTGAAGTTGCTTATCAGCTTAAGGAGTTTTGGCGCTGAGATGATGGGGTTTTCTGAATATAAAATCATGTTGTCTGCAAACAGAGAAAATTTGACTTCCTCTCTTCCTATTTGAATACTTTTATTTCTTTCTCTTGCCTGATTGTCCTGGCCAGAACTTCCAATACTATGTTGAGTAGGAGTGGTGAGACAGGGCATCCTTGTCTTGTACTGGTTTTCAAAGAGAATGCTTCCAGCTTTTGCCCATTCAATATGATATTGCCCATTTACAGTTGCTACAAAGAGAATAAAATATCCATGATACGATATTGGCTGTGGGTTTGTCATAAATAGTTCTTATTATTTTGAAATATGTTCCATCAATACCTAGTTTATTGAGAGTTTTTAACATGAAGGGATGTTGAATTTTATCAAAGGCCTTTTCTGCATCAGTTGAGATAATCATGTGGTTTTTGTCTTTGGTTCTGTTTATGTAATTGATTTGCCTATGTTGAACTAGCCTTGCATCCAAGGGATGAAGACGACTTGATTTTGGTGGCTGTTTTTTGATGTGCAGCTGGATTCAGTTAGCCAGTATTTTATTGAGGATTTTTGCATCAATGTTCATAGGGGATATTGGCCTGAAGTTTTCTTTTTCAGTTGTGTCTCTGCCAGATTTGTAATCAGGATGATGCTGGTCACATAAAATGTGTTAGGGATGAATCCCTCCTTTTCAATTGTTTAGAATAGTTTCAGAAGGAATGGTACCAGCTATTCTTTATACCTCTGGTAGAATTTGGCAGTGAATCCGTCTCGTCCTGGGCTCTTTTTGGTTGGTAGGCTATTAATTGCTGCCTCAATTTCAGAACTTGTTATTGGTCTATTCAGGGATTTGACTTCTTCCTGGTTTAGTCTTGGGAGGGTGTATGGGTCCAGGAATTTATCCATTTCTTCTAGATTTTCTAGTTTATTTGTGTAGAGGTGTTTATAGTATTCTCTGATGATAGTTTGTATTTCTAAGGGGTCAGGGGTGATATCCCCTTTAACATTTTTTATAGTGTCTATTTGATTCTTCTCTCTTTTCTCCTTTATTAATCTAGCTAGCAGTCTATTTTGTTATTTTTTTTTTTCAAAAAACCAGCTCCGGGATTCATTGATTTTTTTCGAGGGTTTTTCATGTCTCTATCCTTTCAATTCTGCTTTGATCTTAGTTATTTCTTGTCTTCTGCTAGCTTTTGGATTAGTTTGTTCTTGCATCTCCAGCTCTTTTAATTGTGATATTAGGGTGTCGATTTGAGATCTTTCTAACTTTCTGATATGGGCCCATTTAGTGCTATAAGTTTCCTTCTTAACACTGCTTTAGCTGTGTCCCAGAGATTCTGGTATGTTGTTTCTTTGTTCTCGTTGGTTTCAAATAACTTCTTGATTTCTGTCTTAATTTCATTATTTACCCAGGAGTCACTCAGGAGCAGGTTGTTCAATTTCCATGTAATTGTGTGGTTTTGAGTTTCTTAATCCTGGGTTCTAATTTGATTGCAGTGTGGTCTGAGAGAGTGTTATGATTTCAGTTCTTTTGCATTTGCTGAGAAGTGTTTTACTTCCAATTATGTGGTCAATTTTAGAATAAGTGCCATGTGGCACCGAGAAGAATGTATATGCTGTTGGTTTGGTGTGGAAAGTTCTGTAGATATCTATTAGGTCCACTTGATCCAAAGCTGAGTTCAAGTCCTAAATATCCTTGTTAATTTCTGTCTTGCTGATCTGTCTAATACTGACAGTGGGGTGTTAAAGTCTCCTACTATTATTGTGTGGGAGTCTAAGTCTCTTTGTAGGTCTCTAAGAACTTGTTTTATGAATCTGGGTGCCCCTGTATTGGATGCATATATATTTGGAGTAGTTAGCTCTTCTTACTGAATAGTTTCCTTTACTATCATGTAATGCCCTTTGTCTTTTTTATCTTTGTTGGTTTAAAGTCTGTGTTGTCAGAGACTAGGATTGCAACCCCTGATTTCTTTTCTTCCCATTTGCTTGGTAAGTTTTCCTCCATCCCTTTATTTTGAGCCTATGAGTGTCTTTGCATGTGAGATGGATCTCCTGAATACAGCACATCAATGGGTCTGGACTCTTTATTCACTTTGCCAATCTGTAAGTGCTGCCTATTTTTTTCTTAGCATTCCCAACATCAGTTATCTGCCCCTAATGATTTATTTACATCTGAGTATTTGGTTATATTTTTGGTGCCTGGGTTGTAAGTACATCCACTTTGCACATTCACTTTGCCTGGATGGTAATGTATTCAGGTCCTCTGCCTCCCAGGATCCTAGAATTCAGATTTAAATTAGATAGCATAATTTACTGGCAGCAACTTCTGCATCTTCAGCCTAAAGACAACTGTTGTTGTCACCATTCTTTTTAAAGATTCAGGTGCTTCCTTCAACAAAGAATTTATTTCTTTTTTCTTTCTTTCTTTTCTTTTAGTGACAGAGTCTCACTCTGTTGCCAGGCTGGAGTACAGTGGCATGATCTTGGCTCTCTGCAACCTCTGCCTCCTGGGTTCAAGCAATTCTTGTGTCTCAGCTTCTGGAGTAGCTGGGACTACAGGTGCCCGCCACCACACCCAGCTAATTTTTGTATTTTTTGTAGAGACAGGGTTTCACCATGTTGGCCAGGATGGTCTCGATCTCCTGACCTCATGATCTGCCCACCTCGGCCTCCCAAAGTGCTAGGACTACAGGCATGAGCCACCGTGCCCAGCCCAAAGAATCTCTTAATGCCTCGGCAAAGGGAGTGTTCTGAGCCCTCTTGTAGAAAATAATTTGGGAGTGAGTGAGTGGATGGGAAATCCACTCCAGTATTTTTATCTTCCTAGTCTTAGATTTCTTCCTCTACAGTAGTCAAAAGAAGGCTAGGGCCTCTGGTGAATTATTGGGTCAGGGTCTGTTCAACCAACTCATCAAACAATCACAACAATTTTCAGAGGTTTGACTTAGCACATTGAAACCAAAATCTCTGGTACCAGCACTCATACTGGGAAAATAAATCAGCCTGTTGAGCACTGTGTTCTCCCCAGCTTGTACTAGAACCTCAGGATCTAGCACCCTTCCCGTTTTCTCATCCCTAGACATTATCCCTACCCTTAATTTTGTGACTGTCAATTGCTTACTATTCTTTAGGCATTTGCCATGTTTTAAAATTACCAGACAATATATGGAATATTTGTATGCTTTTAAACTGATGCATAAGTGTTTCTATGTTTTATGTCTCTCTCTGGGTCCTGGTTTAAATAGCCAAGAGTAGAGCTGTGATATATTATTTTTCTGATATAAATAAAAGCAACCTTGCAGTTCTTTCAGTGTGTTAGTTTATAATTGTTACCACCATGGACAAACTAGGTTTTGAGTCTAGTGAAAGGTCTGGAGAAAAGGAGGGCATACTCGGGCCTGGCTGCCTCTCACAGTGGTTGTTGGTCAAGACAATTACAGTATCTTCAAGAAGGCAGGAGTCCACTCCATGAGAGAGGGAATGTGGGCTTTTGGCTGTCAGGGAAGCTCATGGGAGTTCAGTGGCCCAGAGTCCTCTGATTCATCAGCCTCCTCCCATGTATCTCCTTTCCAGTTCTTGGCTCCAGTGAGGACGTTATTGCTGAGAATTAGATGCTGAAATTGGCACCATCAAATAGCTACTCCTGGCTGCCTGTCACTAATAGCAGCCATCTCACTGCCCCAGGAACTCAAGTTTACCATGGTCATCATGGCCTCAGAGAATACTCACCTCATCCTTTTTGTGCATCACTAGCTCTCAATTCTAAAAAAGGTGAGAACATCTGATTGGCAAAGCCTAGATGATACAAATATCTGGAGTTCTCATCTTTTCTAATGGGGAGTAACTCTGCTTGCTGTTAAGACTCACAGAGGTAGGAAATTTTCCAAGTGTAGGAAAGGCAAAGCAAGGCAGCCAAAAAGAATGGCAAATGTCTACCACTTCCCAGCAAAACTGAGACTGTTTTCTTCTCTTTCTGGTGAAAATAATTTTTAGATTTTAATTTTAAAAAAGCAAAAATTAAAATTTCTTAGGAAGATCCTGATGTATTTGGTCATGATGGTGACAAAGCCCAGAGAGACCCACAGGCTGGGTGATCTTTCATCCATCCAAGTCCTTATTAACTGAAAATTAATTTTATGCTGTGCATCCTGCTGAGCCCAGGAATCCAGGAAAAATTAACCCAGAAATGGTCACAGGCTCTGTATGTGGAAAGACATAGAACAAATCCGTGGTACAAAGAAACATCAATTGAAAATATCATAAGAACAAGGAAGAAAAAGTATGTGTTGTTACAAGACTCTAGAATAGAAATCTAAACTTGTCTTGAGCTCACCACCTCTCTCTCTCTCTCTCTCTCTCTCCCAACTCTCAGTAAATAATCACCAGCTCCTGGAGGGGCTCGTGGGTAGGTATGGAGAGAGATGAGCAATGGTCTACACAGATGACAGAACATATCCGCATCCCTAAGGTAGGAAGAGACTCAGTAAGTTCTGGGAAAAACTAGCTGAGTATAACACAGTGAACCAAGTAGACAGAGACATGTTGTGGAGCTGGGAGGTGGGGTTCTAGATCTTTGAGATAAAACCAGGGAAGTGATGAGGAGCACATTGTCTCTTTGTGGTCTCTTAGCGGCTTTGGAGTAAAACAGAGTAAAAGCAACCAAAACAGAGTTGAAGTCATGGTCCTTCCATCCTCAAACCAGGCTCCAATGGTCTGCTCTAGCTCAGGCGTGATTAGATTTGCATTTTAGAAAGAAACTTTGGCTACCACATGGAGAAATAATGAGGAGAAGCAAATGAGAAGACCGCCCAAAGCAGCAGTTCTGGCAGGAGATGGGCACTGGATCTCCTAGTTGGTGGCTGAGTGCAGATGCTGGCAGGATGTCCTGAAGGTAGAATGGAGTGCATAATTCTGCAGGCATGACGTATCCTCAAATATTAGAAAAGCAGGGACATGCTGAGACTGAAACAGAAAAATAAATCAAAAAGAAATCAAAAGATTTATTTCTAGAGTGTATAGAATACTATTGTTCTGCCATTTTGGAACCTTCCACCCTGTGCTCTTTTGGGGGCCACTTCTTGGAGTTTTAGTCAGGATTCTCCAGAGAAAAAGAACTGATAGGATGTGCATATATATATATACGTATATATATATTTTTAAGGAATTGGCTCATGCAGTGGTGAAGATTTGGCAAGTCCAAAATCTGATGGAGGAGTCTGGTGGGAAGGGGACTCCGAAAAGAGTTGCAGTTTGAGTCAAAAGGCAGGCTGTTGGTGAGCCAGGAGGAGCCGATGTTGCAGTTCAAGTCCAAAGACCCTCTGCTGGCAAAGTTCCCTCCTGCTCGGAGGAGCTAAATCTTTTGCTCTATTTAAGCCTTCATCTAATTGGATAAGGCCCACCTGCATTATGGAGCTCATCTGCTTTATTCAAATCTACTAATTTGAATGCTAATCTCATCCAAAAACACTGTCGCAGATACATTCAGAATAATATCTGGCCAATATCTTGGCCCAATCGAGTTGACACATAAAGTTAACCTTCACAAGGGCTGCATCTGAAATCCTAGATGGGAACACTTCGGAGAGGTACCAGCAGACTCTTTGACTCACTCCTAGGGTCCCTTGTGCTAAGGCTTTTCTGTGGCTCTCAAGCCGTTTCCAGGAATTGAGTAGAAACTCTCTCTCTCTCTCTCTCTCTCCCTACCCAAACAAAATTCCCTGAAAGCTATTACTTCCTGCAAGCAGGAGCTCAACTCAAACAAATGTTTCTATAAATGGCCACTCAGCAATGGGCGGCTTGAGAGATGTGGCATTTTGTCCCTGGGGACCTTCAGTAAGAGAATGCCAACCATCTGTTCAGTTGCGTCTAGCCAGGGCACCCACTGGCTTGTGCAGGAGCCTGGGCCAGATGTTTTCCTGAGGTCTCTTCTTGCTCAAGGATCTGATGACACCAACTCTTCATTTCTTCTGAATCAACAGCTGCTGATTTCATTCAAATAATCTAATTTGAAATTCTGTTTCTGGAACACAGACAGCTTCATCCGCCCAGGCAGAACAAAGGAAGTGGAACGGGGGCCTTAATAGGAGATATTTTGAGTGTTTTCAGACATAGAAGTCAACAATCTGTTCATTCATAAGGGCTCTGACCTCTTGTTTTGAAGGAAAACAGGAAAAACAATCTGGGTGCAAAGAACATAAATATTTCACTTTCACCCATTCTCCAATCTGGGCTGAAACAGGAAACAAATGTCTCCTCTGCACCTTCCCCACCCTCCAAACACATCTGTGAAAAGCAACGTGGAGATCAGATGATGGAAGTAGATTTAAAAAGTAATTTGCCACTTTTCAAGAAATATAAGTTGCAGATGCATCTATTCATTTTAGGGAGAAGAAGGGGGTACTCTGGGATTCTTAGGGGAGCTTTTGGGGGAGAAGGCATTGTCTCCTTCCCATGTGGATGTGTGGAGTCAGCCAGGAGGGAAGGAGGCATGGTGACGGGAGAGGAGGGCAGGCAGGCTCTGACAAGTGCATATTGGGGTCTTGGTGGAGACGCCTAAAGGATCTACCCCACAGGCAGTGAAAGTCTGGAAACGCATGGTTGGAAGGCTGCACTGAGCTTCAAATCGGAGTCTGCATGAAGCGCCCCGTCTCCTGCCCCTGGTGGCGCAGCTCGGTACTGCCTCCGCGTCTCCTCCCTGGCGATGTGACGCTTCGGCAGCCCCGGAACTGCCTTACCACAAAGGCCAGAGGCACGGTCTTCTACCATTGCAGTTTCGGGTTCTTCTGGGAAATTTCCACAGGAAGGACGTTCCAAAGGACTTTCCCAAGGAAGGTCTTGGCTGGATCAGGGATGGTGACTGGGACAGTACAGCTGGTCCCCGCTGAGACCAAGGCAAGGGTTGGTACTGTGAGCTACTTAAAGTGGTGAGATTATTTAAATCCTTTTTCTGGGGAAAAGAAACTGAGACAGGTTTTCCCATGATTGCAAAAATGTCACATCACTTTTTTAAAATCAAAACTTAAATGTACCTAATGATAATATAGAGGGGATTGCTGCCCCTTGGCACCAAAGTCATCCAACACGACCCGGTCTTAGGAGAGGAGGCAGCTGCCACAAGCACAGCCGCCCCCACATCCTTGCTGCATCCCCTCTCTGGAATTAGGAGAAGGGCTTCCTTCCACGCTGCTTCCTCCCTGGGGATGTCTGTCCAGGAAGCCTAACTATTCCCTTAAACCTCCAGGGGCCTTGGGCACCTGCCGTGAATCAGGTTTGTTGTAGGTACCAGCCACATGAGGATAAATAATGACCCTCTTTTCAAGGAGAACACACTTTTGCAAAGAAAACAGATGCATGTCGTATTGTCATTTGTAAAGCAAAAGGAAAATGAAAAATATGCTGGAGGAAGCAGAGGAGGACTGACCGGGCTTGTGGGAGGGTGCTGAGGAAGGCTTGCAGGAGATGGAGCTTCAGGAGTGAGGGTCAAAGGAGTCTAAGGGGATCAGGAACTCCCTGTAAAGACTCAGAGGACAGAAGGAAGACTGTGCATTGGAGGCTACTGATTCAGGAGGGTGAAAGGGATCATAAGAGGTGAGATGGAAACTAAATTTGGAGGCAGAATGTGAATACCCTTCAAAGGCAGACAAAGATATTTAGATAGCAGAGCAAAGGTAGAGGCCCATTCCCATGATGCGGTCATTTGGAACACTGGGTTGAACTTCTGTCCAGCAAGGCAGAGATGAGAGCTGAGTAACGGGACCTGGCCTGGGAACAGAGGGTCCATGTGTGGGTTCCTGACTTCCCAGCACTAGACCATGAGAAGCCTTGAGCAGAGATCACCCTCAGCATCCAGAGGTCCTCAGAAGGGCACATCCAATGTTGCTCATTTATTCACTCATTTATGAATTCATCATTAATACAGTAAAGCCCAGCAGACCTACATTTCCCTTAGAGGAATTCAAGCCATATGAGCTCAGTGAAGAGGAGGGAGACTAAGAGAGGAGGCAGGCACATCCTCCCAAGAGAGAAATGTAGCCTCAGTGGTGAGGTGACCCCTGCCCTGCCCCATTCTCTGGCAGAGAGGGGCTTGGATCTGCTGCCCCCAGCCAGGCCACCACACTCACATTTTGCACCTGGCTGGATTGGGAGAAACTTCTTGTTCAAATGCTCCTGCTGTTCTTAACAGCACAGTCCCTTGAATACATGCCAACTGCCTTATCTAGACACCAAACCACATCAATAGACCAAATCAGGCTGAGTGAATGTTTTAGACTTTTCAGGGCGATCTTGACTGTTAGCACCTCTCCTCTCTCAGCCAGCTCAGGATATCCACATCCAGGCAAGAAGTGTCCACATTGTCCCCAGTGTGTGACTGACACTTTGGGGGATGAACAGGTGCATGTGGCACAGTCTCAGGCCCCAACTCCACCAACGAGGGCAGTGGCCACACCCATCAGAATGGGGCCATCCAAGAGGCGAGTTCTTGGTCCTACAGTTTAAAAGGTGGCAACTGATGCTTCATAATGGGATATCCTTTCCTTTGCCTTCCTTCCCTCGTCCTCCAGCATCCAACAAAGGCAGCCAGATGGGCTCAGTGGAAATGATGTGGCTTCAGAGTGAGTTCTGACTCACTTTGTTGAAAACTTCCAAATGGCAGGGTCGGTGCTGGGCGTCACCCCCGTTCACCCAACCTCGGTACCTTAGCTGAGCCCAGAAGAGTATCATTTGTCAAATTTCAGACTTAAGCTAACAGGGCCAGAATGAAGCTGCAGGACCCAGAAGTGCTTTAAAGACCAGAATAGATGCATTTCCCTTTAAGCCCTGAAGCTCTGCTGGAGCCTCACTGTTCTGTGTGGGAGACGCATGAGGGGAGAAGAAAAGGCACACACACAATACCTTTAAGAGTAAACAAGCTTTATCCCACGCAAATGGCAATGCAGACATAATAAGAAAATTAATATAATAAGCAAATTAAAATAAGCAAATGATATAATAAGCAAATTGCAAAGGGAAGGGGAGAAGGGAAAAGAGATATGTGTATTTACACTCGCCAGACTGTGGAGGATTCACCATCAGACTGGGAAGCAACAGCCTGGGCTCCAGAGTCGGCCACTCATCTGTGCACAGAAGAGGAGAGGTCTCATGAAGTTTCGGCGCAGTCTGGGACCCTAGCTCTTTTTGTAACAAGCTGTTTGGCATGAGGCCCATTCATGAGGGCCCTTTACAACTGGGCTCAAGGAAGACAAAAAGGTCAACTTGTTTTTGCAATTGTCTATTGTTTTTCAGTAACTAATATATAGGAATAGATTAAAATAGAGATTTCTCCGAAACAGCACTGGATGGATGCCTCAAGGGGCTCACACAATCTGTTCCAGGACTTGGTGATCATTGTTTGTATCCATGTTCAATTGAGTTCAGATTTAATATTTAACTTTTCCTCCACATTCGGCCTCCATTTAATACTCAATTGTAGGAAAATACCCTTACAGATACATGGGGAAGGCATAGTTGATATAGATTACAGATACACAGTGAGCACAGGAGAATTAAAAACACAATTAATAAAAACCACACCCAGCATGGCTTTGCAAGGAGAGTCATACTGTGAGAATTGCCAGGGATATACACTCAACATTCAGTATGCAGTAAGGTGCAAACCCCTCCTTGGGCGGCAGTAAGCATATCTAATGCCATTCGATGTTGCAACACGACAGTATGCAGCTGAGCAAATTCATTTGATAACAATGTAAGTCCATTGCTACAATCATTAAGAGTTTTTTCTACATGAAAACTTAACATTTAAATTTGTTGCTGAAACAGGATTGTACCGGCAGCAGGGGAGGATACTGTGATAGGGTACCACCACCAGGGAGTCCCGCGCATTCGCAACCAGCGGTGTTTGTAAGCATCTAGATTACTGGGGAGGGGAATATTATCCCAGATGGTGAAATGAATTAATGGCCACCCCCAAGTGCATCTTCCCGACCAATGTGGAGGCAGGTATCACCACCTGTAGGAGCCACATACCGAGCGGGCCCCCCAGGGAATAGGAAGAGTTCTACTATAATTGTATTGCTGTCATGTGTAATTTAAGTGACAAAGGTGCTGTGTCTCGTTTGGGCTTGGGCAAAAATAGACAGTTTAGTTTGGTTAAAAGAAGTCCAGGTTGGATTACAAATGTTAGTATCCCGTCCCCGTTGGCATCGGCATATCCATTCAGAAATGTTAGCAGGGACGATTCTCGAAGGTAGCCCATTCCTGGCGGCCTCCAGCAGCTCGACGCATAGCCAGCACTGACTGCAGTTGGCTTTTGTTGCAGCAGTGGCTACCCAGCTGATGAACTCATTCCCAGCCTCAGACATGATGACTCAAGTACTGATTTCTAGCAGACAGATTATTCGTAATAACAAAACCAGAGGGGAACACGACATTGTTTTTCATCTTTAGGAAATTGTATTATGCCTTCATTTTTTGCTCCTGTAGCTACAAGGTCACCAGCCTTAGGGGCGGGACCTGATGGACACTGTATCCATATTTTGGATCCAGGTTTTAAGTTGCCCACTCTGATGAACCCAAATTCTCTGGTTCTATGTGTTGTTTCTATTGGGGCAGAAATTTCCTCAGGGGTTAATTGTTGACAAGGTACCACTAACAATTGAGCAACCCACATCTGCGGATTTATAGCAAAAGAATCTGGAGTGGTATTGTATAAAATGAGCTTTAACTCTCCCCGGTAATCACAATCAATTATACCACCATACCTTATAATGCCTCTCATTGTAAGGCTTGAATGTGTTGTAATCCATTCATCTGCATTCAAGTTTGCAGTTATGGTGGAAATGGCCTGTTGATCTGCCTGCTGATTAAATAGTCTGTTAAGAGAAAGCAGAGATGCATGAGCATCAACATGGAGAACAGTGATAATGGTGGTGTGCACCAGGATCCAGATATCTTCCCAGTATTGTTTTCCCCAAACCTCTTTATTCCCAATTAACCATTTGTTTCGTTGTCATTGGGACATCCAGGTAGTAAGACCATTTGCTACCGACCAAGAGTGGGTATACAAGTGGCAAATCCCTCTGGCCTCCTCCTAAATAGCTAGGAGGATGGCCACCAACTCAGCCAGCTGGTGCTCCCACCACTTCCTTCATCAGAACCAGTGAGTTCTAGGGGAACTCATGACCCAAGTCATAATCAAAAAGACATCATGGTAGAAGCAAGGTGCTCTCTCTCCAGCAAGGCTCAATAGCAAGCTAACAGTTGATTTTTGAAAGGGGTATAAGCTTTGCTGGCCTCTGACAGCTTCTGGTTCTAAAATTCCAAAGATACCCTCTGCCATCTTGCTTCTGCCTAAGGCTCTTATTAGCATGTTGATCTAGGACAGTTACTTGCAGTTCTTTTCTTTTTTTTTTTTTTTTTGAGACGGAGTCTCGCTCTGTCGCCCAGACTGGGGGGCAGTGGCACAATCTCGGCTCCCTGCAAGCTCCACCTCCCAGGTTCATGCCATTCTCCTGCCTCAGCCTCCCGAGTAGCTGGAACTACAGGCACCCACCACCACGCCCGGCTAATTTTTTGTATTTTTTTAGTAGAGACAGGGCTTCACCATGTTGGCCAGGATGGTCTTGATCTCCTGACCTCGTGATCCACCCGCCTTGGCCTCCTAAAGTGCTGGGATTACAGGCGCGAGCCACCACGCCCAGCCATTATTTGCAGTTCTACTGGCCCATCCCGTAAGGGCCACAGATCCAGGGCCGGTTGCACCACTTGTTTAGCTTGTTAAAAGCCGTGCTCTCTTTCTCTCCCCAGTGAAAGTCATAGCGTTTTCTAGTGACAGCATGCAGAGGTTGTAAAATGTTACCCAAGTCGGGAATATGATGTCTCCAGAATCCAAACAAGCCAACAAATGTTTGGGCCTCCTTTTTAGTGGTAGGAGTTGCAAATTCTAGTATTTTAGCCTTAGCCTTTGGTAAAATAAACCATTTCCCTGCATTCCATAGAATGCCAAGGAATTTTACAGTTTGTGCAGGTCCTTGAATTTTACTAGGGTTAATTTCTTATCCTTGAGATAGGAGCTGGGTTTTACCTGCTCCAAGCCCTGGTTGACCAGTTCATCAGCTTACCCTAACTAGGCCACTTGGACAGCTGCTTTTTTCAGCAACAGGCTGATACCTTTGAGCCTGATCACTCAAGACATAGGCCTGGCATCAGGCCAGGGCCAGTCTGGAAGTCAGATTCGCATTTTCCTTTTCCAGCTTACGTTTTTCTTGAAGCAACAAGTTCCTATCTTGACACATCAACTTATAAGCAGTAAGCAAGCACCATCCATGCCAGGAAATTCCCTCAGCGTCCCCTTTACCAACTGGTATTCTCTGCAGCACCTCACACACAGCCAATGGTTCAAAATGCACTAATGTACACCCTCAATTTTCACAAAGGCCAGTTCCCTTGGATCACTCAAAGGCCAAGAGGCAGAACTGGGGGGGAGTTCCCATCCCAGGATATGGGAAGTCCCCGAGCTCCCAGCCCACTCCTTGCAGCCGAAAAAAGGTATGCTTTCGCTTTTGGATCCTGTTCATGATGCCAAAAATGTTCTGTGAGGGGAAACGCGTGAGGGGAGAAGAAAAGACACACACACAATACCTTTAAGGGTAAATAAGCTTTATCTCACATAAATGGCAATGGAGCTGTAATAAGCAAATGACATAATAATAAGCGGATTGATATAATAAGCAAATTGCAATGAGAAGGGGAAAAGGGAAAAGATATTTACACTCACCAGACTATGGAGGATTCACCACCAGAGTGGGAAGCAACGGCCTGGGCTACAGGGTCGGCCACTCGTCCATGCACAGAAGAGTGGTCTCATGAAGTTTCAGCGTGGTCTGGGACCCTAGCTCTTTTTGTAACAAGTTGTTTGGCATGAGGCCCAGTCACAAGGGCCCTTCGAGACTGGGCTGAGGGAACACAAAAGGTCAACTTGTTTTTGCGATTGTCTATTGTTTTTCAATAACTAATGTATAGGAATAGATTGAAATAGAGATTTCTCTGAAACAGCACTGGATGGACGCGTCAAGTGGCTCACACGACCTGTTCCAGGACTTGGTGACCATTGTTTGTGTCCACGTTCAACTGAGTTCAAATTTAATATTTAACTTTTCCTCCACAGTCACCCCAGCAAGGTGATCCATGGTTGCAACTAGGACAAAACAAGCATGCAGTAGGCACCCAGTTCCCAACAGCATCTCCTGCATTTCAGCAAGACTGTGTCAGGTTTTCTACTGAACCAAGGGGGCGTCTTTCCCCAGAACCAGGCCTGGCCGCTTTCATCTCTGAACAAGGAATCTTGGAGGTGCGGCACTAGAAACACTCATGTTGTCTTGGATGACCAAGATCAGTGGTTCTGCCATCCACAGGCACCAAGTAGCTTTGAGTAAATCCTCTGAAAAAGAGTAGCAGTAGAGGTGGAGCCAACCCATGGTGATGCGCCTGAAATTGGTACCCATTCTTGGGAAGCTTTCACATGGGTTTGGGATTGCATTGACACCATCCTTCTCCTCAGCAGCACTGGCAAGCTGCTGAGTCTCATGCGGGCTGTTGGGTCCTGAGTGCTGCACAGCCCTGCAGAGGGGCTGCTCTCTGAAAGCTGCCCTGACCCCTCCCTCTGCCTGTTAGGTCCTGAAAGCAGAGCCAGCCAGTCACCTGCTTGTAATGAAAGCTTGTGTCTCCAATCCTCCAGTTTCACTCTGACAAGGGCAGTTTCAGAGTCCCAAGCTTCATGTTAACAGGGAAGCATTTTCTCTCCACTTGACTCGAGGTGCCCTGTCTTTGTCACTGAGGGATCTCTCACCACAGGGCAATGAAAGAGGGGTAAAACTAGGCCTCCGGGGAAAGAGTGGGAAAGAGAATGGGGCAATTCAGGATGAGAATTCCAGGGCGGGCATTCCAGGGAGTAATCTCTCACTGCAGAGTGAGGCAGCCTTTGAACCGGCTGCTTCCTATGCCTGGATGCTGTCACCCAAACTTCTCTGTAACTCCCACCTGGAGATGCTCCCTCTGGTCTCTGCTCCAATGAGACCTCCCTGTGGGCCTATTTAAATGGCAGCTTCCCTCGGTGCCACCGCGTTGTCCACACCCCAATGCCCCTACTCCGTGATTTCTTTTTCCGCTCAGCACCTGTTATCCTGTCGTCCATGCTTTGTGTTGACTTGGGTTTTGTTTGCTGGTATCTCCTCAGGCCCCCCTGGAATGTGAGCTGCATGAGGGTAGAGTGTGAATCACTCTTGTTCTGCTGCTCAGTCAATGCCTGATGATGGAGTAAACAGATTTCTGCTTTCTGTGGCCACCTCTGGGCCGCAGAAGGCCCAGAGGTTACAAGCAACCTCTGGTCTTTGAAGAAGGAGAAAAAGGACGGAGAAGTATGAAAAGGAGCCCCGTTTGGATGCACCCATTGAGCATTGAAGGGGAGGCCTCTTAGGTGGCCCTGTCCTTTGCAAACAGGCTTGGTGGTTCTCCCCTGCTCACCCCAGGGCCCAGAATCCATGCATACATGCAGGGTGGGGCAGGCCAGCTCAGGCTGACATGACCAGCCTCTGCCCAGCTCCTCTGTTGGAGTCTCTGCAGGGAATTTGGCAGAGCTTGGTCATTCCTTCACTAATTCGGCTGTTGTAGAAAAGCCGCCCAGTTAACAGGTCTGAGCCATTTCCTCTCATCCTGGGGACTAGAGGTGACTGCCACTTTAAGGCCAGTTAAGAGTTCTTGCCCCTTTCTGGAAGCCCTGCACTGCTGGGAAGCGGGTGGACACACACCTCCAAGAATGAATTCCAAGTGAATTTTCCCATTCTTTCTTTCCCCCAGCAGTGCAAGGCTGGGGCACACAGGGAGAGAATGTCTCTCTCAGATGTCAACTCCCATGGTCTCAACTAGGCCTCGGGGGAAAGAGGGGGAGGAGAATGGGGCATTCCAGGATGGGAATTCCAGGGTGGGCATTCCAGGGAGTAAGAGGAATTCTGGGAAGGAGGACACTCGTGATGCATGCATGGCCTACCGAGAAGGTCCAGGATCATCTCCCCAGCCCAAGCCTTTACTCACATCTGCGAAGACCCTCTTCCTATAGGAGGTGACACGGTCCCAGGTTCTGGGGATTAGGACGCAGACACCTCTGTTCAGCTGACCACAGCCACTGAGGGACCCACTGTTGATCCCCTATCCATTCTGATAAAGGCTTTTATGATGTCAGAAACCATGAACAGCTCATCTCCTGACCCTCCACTGGTGAGTTTGTGAGCATCTTAGGGGCGGCATCTGAGAGTCTGTCCTGGTGCTGATGTGTCATAGATGTGGGGGCCTGGTCTGAGGCTGAACGTGCAGCAGGACCAGCCTCTGGCCCTCCCCAGCTGGAAGGGGGGAGTTTTGCACATCTTGCTCTATAGCTCACTCTCCCCTGCTGCTCCCACTGAGGCAGTGAGTTCCAGACTGCTCTGGGGGTTACAAGCAACCTCCAGTATTTGAAGAAGGAGAAAAAGGGTAGAGAAGCATTAAAAGGAGCCCAATTTGGATGCATCCACTGAGCACTGAATGGGAAGGGGAGAACTCTTAGGTGGCCCTGTCTCTTTGCAAACAGGCATTGCAGGCCTCTGAGGTAGCCCCCAGCAGGGACCCTTGCTCAGCTCAGCTCAGCTCACAACAGGCAGCAAAGCTGTGCCGGCCAGGTGGCCTTGCCCTCCTGGGGAGCCAGGGACACCTGCGCGAGCCTGAGCCCTCTAGTGGAAACTGCGGCCATTGGCCGTCGGGCCTCTGCAGGCACCTGGTCCCTCCTGCTGTTGTCTGCACAGCCTGCCCCTCCAGGCCGCCCCCACGCCTGGGTTCCGCCCCCACGCCTGGGTTCCGCCCCCACGCCTGGGTTCCGCCCCCACGCCTGGGTTCCGCCCCGACGCCTGGGTTCTGCCTGCACGCCCAGGCTCAGTGGGGAGGAGTGAGCCCGACAACTATTTCCCACCCCTGTGCAGACAGAGCCCTGGCATCTCACCATCCCTTCCAAATGCCAGAACCCACCCTGGGCACCCATGCCCCGATGGGTCCCAGCCCCGGGTGATGCCCTCCTTGCATGGAGTAGGGACCCGAGCACACCCAGAAACACAGTGTGGCCGGGCCCAGGCTCTCTCTTGGTTTTGACCCTGTTGCAGGCCTGATGACCCTTGGGGACACAGTCTCACTGGGTGGCAAGATGTCCATTCAGAATAAAATAAAATTAAAAATTAAATTAAAACTCAACAAGCTGGTGCACACGCAGTCACCTGCATATTCTGCAATTCGGAGAATAACAGGCAGTTTTCCAAAATCAAACTTCAAGAAACATGTCCCACATCATCCCCAACATAACCATAAACCTCACTCAAAGGAACGGCAGTCCCACGGGAACGCAAGGCCCTCCGGGAGGCTGAGTCAGTGTGCTCTGTCCCCAGCTCCTAGAAGGAGGCCTGGCTTACAGCAGGTCCTCCAGAAACATCATCTGGAATCCAACCTTGGGATTCTCCAGCATTTGTTGGCCAGCCTACCTCTTCCCATGGATCTCTGGGCCTCCTATTTTCCTTCTGCAAAACGGAGCTTACACACACGAACATGCTTGTGTTTGCAAAAGGAGTTACCAGATATTTAAGAAATTCTGGGTGCGAATGAACAAGATTCTAGTTTATGGCACCAAGTGAGCAGCGCCACATCTTAGCACTAGCGGCTGCGTTTGCTCCTTTGGTGCCTTCAGGTGTGTGTGATGGTGACTCCCCAGACAGGGGTTCCAGACAGAGATTCCAGACAGAGATTCCAGGATTTCCATAAACCCCAGCCACCTGCACGTGGCAGGCTTCTCTGGAGTGCATGGAATATTCATTCCACAGGTATTTATGGAGGCCCTGCTGTAAGCCAGGCCTCCTTCTAGGAGCTGGGGACACAGCATACTGACTTGGCTACCCTGAGGGGCTTGCATTCCAGTGGGACTGCCATTCCTTTGAGTAAGGTTAATGGTTATGTTGGGGATGGTGTGAACATGTTTCTTGAAGTTCAAAGCTGGTGCTGTGAGCAGCGGGCCCTCCGAGAACAGGGCTGGAGCCAACTTGCACCATTGCACTTCCCATGATGCTGGGCCTGGGGTCCTGATCTTGAGAATCTACCGTTTATACAGTGATGTACATGCAGTCCCCTCTGGAGCCCTCTATCTGGGCAGGGCCTCTGCCCAGAGGTGCCGGCTGAGGACAGAGTAATTTCCATGGGAGCATGGAGGCCGGCTGTCCTCTCTGTGAGACTTGCTGGGCCCCACACGGCTGGGGTGCTGGAGGCCTTTGCTGGGGCTTTGTGAACATCAGGACCCAGGGCTGCCATGGCTGGGTGTGGAGTCCTGGGCAGGATCAATGCATCATTTATTCCTCAACGCCCCCCATCTGGAGTGGGGGTCTTGGACTTCCTGCCATCTCAAGGCATGTGATAACTAGGTATGGCCAGCAAGTCACCCTGCAACTGTGATGTCCCAGCCACCCACTACAGGGTGAGCTGTGCCAGTGGGCACTCCCAGGCTCAGAGGACATGGCTAAGGAAAGGTCCACGGGACGCCGGCACAAAAATGCCTTGAAGCAGCCCACATTGATACTACCAGGAAAATCACTCAAAAGCCCCCGACTAACTACACTTAGTAAAAGCTGCCAGTGTCGCAAGCACACTGTGAGTGGGGTCCTAGAGGGTCCATGACACAGAAAGCTCTCACTGAGCAGCGCTACCTCTGAGAACAGGGCTGGAGCCCGGCTCGCATCATTGCACGTCCCATGTCAATGGGCCTGGGGTCTTGGTCTTTAGAATCTGCCTTTTACGCGGTGATGAGCAGGCCATCCCCTCTGGAGCCCCCTCGGCCAGCCCTGGCATTGTTTGTTCCCTGACTGCGGTGCTGTGTCCTGGGCACTCTGAGGATTCCCTTCTTCTTTAGGGTTATCAGAGCCCAGTGGGGTCAGCTGCCTGTGCAGAATCCTCTCCAGGCAAGTCAGCTCTGGTGCAGAGGCGGCTCGTGGCTTGCGGAACATCAGAAGACAGAGGAGCCTCCTGGGGACTGAGCTCCAGCACCGACACGGCCGGGCCCCCCTCCCAGCAGGTGCCCACATGGCCTTCTCATCAAGGGCTCCTTGGAGGAAACCCAGCTGCGTTCCGACCACAGAGAACCTCACTCAAGCTAGGAAAGTTCTTGGACTGCTTAATAAAATCACAATGTTTGTTAATAAAATCCTACTTTAGTTGCCCCGGGGGACGTATGATTTAAATAAATGTTGCAGGTGGGTTTTGTTGATTTAGAAATGACTTAAACGTCTCCAGTTCTGGGACTGGCACCAGAACACAGGGATCACCAAGCGCCCTGCCTTCGGAGTGTTCCTGAACCGGCAGGAGGGAGGGGACAGGTCCACGCATAACACCTCCCCAGGGACAGGTATTTGGGAGAGACGCGTCTCCCCCTTCCCATCTAACAGGGTAACACAGGTGTGGATTTCCTTCCGGAGTCCTTTTTCACAGTCACCATTTCACAATTATGTCATCAGATTTTCTAGGTAAGACTTTGTAAATCACTACCTATTTACTTATCAAATAGTAGGTATTTGAATACCTGCTATCTAAATACTAGCTGTACCTCATATTTAAACTTACTTATTAAACACTCGGTATTTAAACTTGCTTATCAAATCCTAGGTATCTGAATACCTACTTATTTCAATACTGTCTATACCTCATATTTAAACTTAGCTATTAAATATTAGGTGTTTAATTTAAACTTACGAAATGCTAGGTATTTGACCATCTCATGCCAATTAGAATGGTGAACATTAAAATGTCTGGAAACAACAGATGCTGGCAAGAATGTGGAGAAATAGGAACGCTTTTACACTCTTGGTGGGAGTGTAAAGTAGTTCAGCCATTGTGGAAGACAGTGTGGAGGTTCCTAAAGGATCTAGAACCAGAAATAACATTTGAGCCAGCAATCCCATTACTGGGTATATACTCAAAGGATTATAAATCATTCTACTATAAAGACACATGCACACTTAAGTTTATTGCAGCGCTATTTCCAATAGCAAAGACTTGGAACCAACCCAAATGCCCATCAATGATAGACTGGATAAAGAAAATGTAGCACATATACACCATGGAATATTATGCATCCATAAAAAAGGATGAGTTCATGTGTTTTGCAGGGACATGGATGAAGCTGGAAACCATCATTCTCAGCAAACTAACACAAGAACAGAAAACCAAACACTGCATGTTCTCACTGATAAGTGAGAGTTGAACTATGAGAACACAAGGACACAGGGAGGAGAACATCACACACCGGGGCCTTTCGGAGGGTGGGGGCAAAGGGGAGGGAGAGCATTAGGAGAAATACCTAATGCATGTGGGGCTTAAAATCTAGATGATGGGTTGATAGGTGTGGCAAACCACCATGGAACTTGTATGCTTATGTAACAAACCTGTACGTTCTGCACATGTAAAATTAAAGTAAAATTTAAAAATTTTTACTTGTAAATTACTACAAGTAAAATTAGCACATGTAAAATTAAAGTAAAATTTTAAAAAATAAATTAAAAAAAAGAAATCCTAGGTATTTGAATACCTAGTGCCCAGTAGGTATCTACTTCCCTATTCCCTAGTAAATTACATATCACCTAGTAAGTTGCAGGCTCCAGGCAATATGGGAGAAGCTATAAACACTTGGGTGCTTGGAGGTGCAGTAGATCCCCTCCTCCACTGACTAATCCACTTTCCTATGCCCACCTTGTTGTCCATAACAAAAACCCAAGCCCTAACAAAATCCCAGTGATTGCAGGAAGCTGTCAATAACCTGTGGGTTCTTTACTCCTATCTGCCATGGATCTGCTATGCTGAGCACTGAGAAGGCAGAGGTCGTGTTGCAGAAAGTAGGGGCTGCCATGGACAGCTTTGGGACTGAAGAGAGACATGGTCAGGAGCTTCAAAGGAGGGTATAGTGTGTCCCAGAGGAGACAGGCTATGTGGCCTGGCTGCAGGGGACAAGAAAGCAGGGAGATAGAAGACTGGCCATGAGCTGGAGCAAGGCCTTGGGAACTGAGGGAACATCTCATCTCTTGCTGAAGGCACTGTTGGAAAGGCCTGGAGGAGAGAACTGCCACCTGAGCTCCAGGACAGGGGGCTGGAGGTAGATTTGGCTGAGTTTGGCTGGGACAGGGCAAGCAGGGGAGGCTCTGGAGCCAGAGAGACAGGAGTTGTGCTACGACCAGCTGCACATCCCGGACCAATGGCTTCACCTCTGAGCCCACCCAAAAAGGAGAACTTCAAGAAACATGTCCCACATCATCCCCAACATAACCATAAACCTCACTCAAAGGAACGGCAGTCCCACGGGAACGCAAGGCCCTCCGGGTGGCTGAGTCAGTGTGCTCTGTGAGAACTGCAGAGGGACAGAGAAAGTTTGAGCCCAGCCGGGTGCGGTGGCTCATGCCTGTAATCCCAGCACTTTGGGAGGCCGAGGCGGGCGGATCACGAGGTAAGGAGATCAAGACCATCCTGGCAAACACTGTGAAACCCGGTCTCTACTAAAAATACAGAAAAATTAGCCAGCCTGTTGTCCCAGCTACAGTTTGAGCTCACGCTCCATTCCTATTATGAAAGGCTCTGAAGGTAGATAGTTTAGGAAGGGCTCTCTAGGGCAGGGGGCTGTGCATAGAGAGATGAGTCTATGGTGACTTGTGTTTTACATGCACTTCAGCGTTTATGAAGCTGGGGTGCCACCGTCTTGTTTTATTCTCACCAGTGCCCTCTGAAGAGAACCAGGCAGATTCTCTGATCCCTGTGCTATCCACGAGATGTGTGGCGTGCACAGTGATTCGTGACTTTTCACACAGGGTGTGTCAGGAGGGAGATGCTCACAGGGTGTTTGTCCTGGAACGCTACCACCTCTTCCCTGCCTAGCTCAGCACCGTGGGGACAGGAGTGGGACACGAAGACAGAGGTCACTTTTGAAGGGGGCTTTAGCTGGGGTCTGCTGAGTGCATCTGTGGGGTGGGTTTGGGTTTCTGCCTCTGAGACTTGCCTGAAGTGAGACGTGTGCACGATGCATGGGATTGTTAATGAAGTCTCCTCAGCGGCGTCTGCGACTTCCTAACAGCCTGTGGGTGCAGGCTTGGTGCTGGTGAGGGTGACGTGGCAGCTTCTGTCTCTGAGGGGTCGGCCGGCCTGCCCCTTACCAGCTTCAGCACCAGCCCGGAGAAGGCTGGAGGCGGATCCCACTGCCTGAGGGCCTGGGTGCAGCCTTGCTGCCCCACAAGCAGAACCAACACCTGCGAGCTCCTTAACAATGCGCGGTGTCGGCCCCCTCCCGGACCTACTGTGTTCCGACAGAATTCCAGGCATAGAATCAGCGCTGTGCCTCCAGAGCCCAATCCTAATGCTCCCACCTGGAAGGGGCTTCTGTGGTCCTGGGACCAGCTTCAGAACGGCAGGTGATGAAGCCAAGATCCGCGGATCCACCGAGGGTCAGGGGCCCGGCCTGAGTCGCTTGGCTGGCGGCAGCTCTGGAGTTCAGCCACAGTGAAGCTCCCTCCCGGGATTCCAGGACCCATCACAGGGCCTGGCTCGGAAGATGTGCTGCCTCCGCGCTTGCCAGCGTGTGGAGCATTTCACCGGGGATTTCTAAGATCGTGTGGCTCTTGCTTAGGTATGATTAAGACGTCTCATAAGATAAACTCTCACAGAGGAAAGAACACGTCTCCTCCTCCCTTGGAGCCAGGCTTGGGTAGAGGAAGTACAGCCGCTCCTGGGATCTTCCCATGTCCAGGGCGGTTCTCCAGTGCCTGAGGCACAGACACCAGCCCCAGAGCACCAGCCTCAGCCTGGAGCCCTGTACGGGGCCTGCAAAGAACATGGGGGTGTTTATTACGGCGATACCTGGTGCAGAGACTCACCAGGTCTCACATATGCACTAACTCTATCAACCCTCACAAAAGTCCACAAGGAAACTGGGGCTCAGAGAGGGTGATAAATGTGCCCAGCATGGCATAGCAGGCACATCCAACCCAGGTCCTGCTGGTTCCAGGGCACACTGAGTCTGCTCCCCACCCCCAGGCTCTGCTCAGGATGGATGGGTGGGAGCTCTGCTCCTCCCAGCCCCTCCGGCCCAGGGAAAGCTTTCTCTGGCACCAGCAGCGTGGCTCTCGGCCCCTCTTCAGTTCTGTCTTCTTCCAAGCTGCCCACCTGTCATCTCTTCCCTTCCGCCCTCTACACTCGGAGTGGAGGCTGTTTCCAGCCTGCAAGTCAGTCACATGCTGCTGGGTGCTCACCGTCCTGGGTGGGTGAGTCCGTGGCTACTTGGAGGCTGGGTAGTGGGTGCTGTGGGTGCTGGCCGTCCTGAGTGGGTGACTGTGGGTGCTGGCCATCCTGGGTGGGTGAGTCCGTGGCTACTTGGAGGCTGGGTCAGTGATCTTTCACAGCCTTTCTCAGAACAAGCTCAGACATGAGAGTGGGGCACACCTCTGTTGATCCAACCAAGTTGAGAAAAGGCAAAGAAAAGTAAACGGACAACACTCCACACTTGCTGTTGCCCAAATCGTAATTTTCATGCATCAAGATGGCTGTGGGGTCCTCAAGTCACTTTGAAATATGAAAAGGGAAGGGACAGATGCAAAGAGAATGCACGTATGTGAGTGGTGAGATTGTGTCCTCCCCGAGCCAGTGTCCCTCTGTATTCAAGCCCCAGCACTGCCATCCCTGCGGTTGTTGAAGGACACCCACTGCCTTCTTCCCGTCCCTGCAGTTAATGAAAACAAATGCCACCTGGAGCCCAGTGCTGTCTTCTTTTGGACTTGGCTGCCCTGGAAAATCAGTTCACCCCTTTCCCTGCCTTCTCCTTTTTGACTTTAAACAAATGGACAAAATCACACCCTGCTGCTTTCTGATGAACCAAATTCCCCGGCACTAATGGAGTGATTTCTATTCAGTTCCCATCCATCCTATTCCTGCCAGGTTCGCTGGCTGCTGATGGAAACACACAGTGGATGTTACTGTCAACACACAGCTCCAAGAAGCTGAGAATCAGGGGTCGGCTCTTTCTAGGATGTGACCTGGAGCAACAGAAAGGAGTGGCACTCCACTCCCTACTCCCACCCAGCCTGGTGACTCAAGGG
Organism: Symphalangus syndactylus; assembly: GCF_028878055.3. Classification (NCBI taxonomy): domain Eukaryota; kingdom Metazoa; phylum Chordata; class Mammalia; order Primates; family Hylobatidae; genus Symphalangus; species Symphalangus syndactylus. Next base: position 32,325,797 of record NC_072444.2, on the reverse strand, counting down.
TCTTGGCTAAAGCTGCTCAGCCCCAGGGCTGAGTGTGTGTGGGGCTGTGACACCCCCTCCCTGGGCCTTTTGCAGTCAGAATATCTTCCCATCTGGGGCTGCTTTGTCCTGACAGGCCCAGTAATGCACCCATGCCTGAATGAGAGCAGGGGCTGCTGCACGGCAGCCTGACCTGGTCTCACCTTGAGGCAGGTGTACTCTAAGCTCCCAGGACCTTGACGGACACACACTATTCTCCCTTAGTGAGCTCTAGGATCTCCAGAGCCGTCTCACTCCCCTTCTGAAAACAAGGGCTCCCAGGTAACCAATCACCCCAAAACGGGCATGCATTTCCATCTGTATCTTAATTCCACACAAACAGTAGAATTTCTATAGGACAAAGAGGCTACAGAGATTGGCAACAAAGGGATAGCCTCTGCTGCCGGCTCATGCTCCCCCACCTCACCACTCCCCTTTCACAGCAAAAGCAAACTAAGTGTCAGACAGTGCCCTGCACCCTGCTCCCAGCCTTTGTGCTATAACTAGGCTTCATCCTGGATAAGTCCAGGCTTCCGTGAAAGAACTCTCCTGAGGGTGAATGGTTTTCTTTCCCTTAGGTGGACATCTGAGTCAAGGCCCTGACAGGAGTCAGAGCGTGGCACCTAAGACCAGGCCAGCAGGTGCTTTGAGTTTACGGGGGCACCACCCCACCGCGTTCTTAATGGACACTGTATCCTACGGCCGCTCGTCTCTCTGCTTTGTGTGTTTTCACACTTGTCAGCCTGGTAGGTTTCCAATTGTTTTTAGCAATCTTCTGTTTGAAAGAAAAGGAGCTGCACCCAACAGTGTCATAAAAACCCGCGTATCAGCTGGCAAAACCGCAATTCCTTCTAAAACCCGAGAATGATTTTCTAGATGGCTCATGGCAGAACCTTAACAGACAGAAGCACGTAGATACAGACAGCAAGAGGGAGATTCATGGAGTGAAATAGCTTTCGTGAACGTGGGCACAGGAGAATGAAGGTTGGTGGAGGCTGCCCTTCTGGTGGCCTTGGCAGAGAAACCAATACTAAAACTCAGGGGAAGGAAACGCCTCCCATGAAAACCTTTAAAAAGAACACTTTGTTTTCGATGGCATCTGTGTTCTGACAAATGGCTGAGCACTGAGCAGGCCAGATCAGTTCGTTTTGCAAATTTTATTTTAAGTAATTGAGTCATCTAAGGATGATTTACCAAGTGCCTCTTGCGTGGGAGTTTCTATACAAAGCCCTGGGCAACCCAGGGTGGAAGTTGCCAGCCCTGCCTTCAAGGAGCGTGGCTGGACTGCAGGCATGCATGGCCTGGGAGGAGTCTAGCATTCTTCTGTAGTCAATTCTTACATCAATTTGCAAGAATGTTGAATACAGGTGTAGCTTGAAGCAGGGTTCAGTCACCCTGGACAGTTTCCAGTCCTCCCCTACACCCAAATGGCTCAAGCTGGTGCCCAGAGATAAGAACCCGGAGGCATCTCTTCTGCCTAGCACTTTCCTGCCGCTTCCCATAAGCGGACAATTCAGGCATTTGCCCGTGATCTTAAAGTGACTCACACCCTGTTCCTTATATATACTGCCAGTTGCCACGCGCTATCTCTCTGCCTGACTATGTCTCTGCCTGGGAGGACGGAGGACTGCCCTCCCCAACTCACTGCTCCCTCCTTACCCAGGATTTGTAAGTAAAAAGTCTTCAAACTTGTTTCCTACCGTGGTGTGCATTGAATTTGTGTCTTCCATCGGAAAATCTAGTGGCTGTCCCAGGCTCTGAGATCCAGAGAGAACGGAAAGCCAGGCTTCCAGCACCTGAGTAACAGTCAGGCAGACATAAACTGGACACGGCTCAGACAAAAGCCACCCGGGCACCTACCAGAATGACCACGTTCCCCATGAGGGACGCCTGGTCACGGGTCTGACAGCCGGGCATTAGCCTGTCCACCAGGTAATGGAAGTTTCCCATGAAAGGCACACTGTGAGCACCACGTTTAGCTCCCCTTCATTTTCCATTAGGGCAGGATTGCCAACTGTTCTCATACTGGAACCCCAACTTGGCTGGTGGCTTGCAAACCATTTTCAACCAGGAAAACGCAAAAAATAAAGAGTCAGCAGCACCTCTGGCTTCAGAGTCAAACTTGCCTCCAGTGAAAGGTTTCGGCCATGACCTCCAATCACACCTCCTTGTCTGATTCTCTATGCCCATAGCACTAGCAACGAAGAGGATTGGAAGCACCATGTGAGGTGGGCATGGCTCACAACCTGGAGGGTCTCAAGTGACGTGTTTGGCCCATGACCCTATTAGCAACGTTATAGGAATCTGTTTTCTGGCTAGAGGTTGGGCAGGTGGACTTCTAAAGGTGCAATGAGAATTCTTGTCTGGGAACAATCCCTAGTCTTGCTTGGTATCAGATGCAGCCTTGGGAGCTGGGACATTCCAGGGAACTTTATAGTTGACTGCAGACAGGGACCATTGGGGGCCCTGACAGGGACAACTCCCCACATTCCTAGTACCTGTTCAGGGTCAAGTCAGTACTACCCCTGGAGGGGTTCAAAGTTTAATCATCTTCCGTAGACAGAAAAATGGCAGAATTCATTGTCCAAGTCCAGCTGTATTTTGGGAGTGTCTCCTTAACAGGTGTTTGCAAAGATTTTCAGGTTTAGAGGAGTCACATAGGAGAACAGGCAGCTCTGGTTTTGAAGTTAACAAATTCACAGGAACATAATTTGGAATCTCTGTATTTATACATATATAATTATAGTAACATAATACAAAAATATAATATTTAATATTTATGTTGATGCAAAGGGTGAAGAAACCTTTGAGCCTGCTGGTTTACCTTCCAACCTTAATGTAATAACCCTCAGGAGCATTGCAAGGGGACTTTGGAACTCTGGGCTCCTGCTTCTGGGCTGCAGCCTCCAGACATCCTCTCTAGTCTGTAACATAGCTATTGAGGGCATAAGGGGTGACTCCAGCCATTCCAACACGTTTAGGCTATCTTAATGATGAGGTGAGGCTCCGTGATCGGGAAAGTGACCCCTCTGGCTTTCACATTTCTTCAGCAGCCTTTGTCCTGGTCCCAGAGGCTGACCAGACCAATGAAAAGGAGAAAACAGGAATGTTAATGATGTAGCTCCCATGCTACCCAGAGAATTTACTGAGCGAGTACCCAACAACTGCCTGGGAAAATTGAGGGCGCGTGCCCTTGGAGAACAAGGTTCTTTTGCACATTGCCCATACCGGTGCTTACAACAGACCTCACGGCTGGAAGAATCTCAAGCATGACCTGATAATAACATGCTCTTAGAAATGGGGGCTGAAATGACTGATGCTCTGCCAAGCAGTGGGTTAAGTGGATTCCAGGAATTGTTTCTGATTCTCAGCAGCAGCAACCTGCCTGGCATGTGGTCAATTCCATCCTCTTCACTAAAACCCAACCTCTTCAAGGTCGCCAAGGACTTCCACGTGGCTGAATCTAAGGGACATGTCTGTCCTCATCATGCTCAACATTTCTGCAGTGTTTAGCACAGCAGGTCCTCCTTCTCTCATGTCACCCCTCCCTGGATCACTTCCTACCTCCCTGGCAGCTCCTCCCTAAACTACTTTGCTGTCTCCTGTTTCTCGGCTCAGTCTTTAGAGATCAGAGCACCTCGTCTCCCTCTTGACCCCTTCTCATCTCTGTCTCCACCCATTCTAACTTCATCATCCAACCCCACGGTTTTAAATCACCCCATGGGCTGATGATTCACAAATGTCTCTGTCCTCCCTGTGGCTCTGGTCTCACACATCCAGCTGCTTGCTTGACTTCTCCACTTGAAAAAGCACCATACATCTCAAGCTCAGCATGTCCCAGGGACAGCCTGGTCTCCTGCCTGCCCTGGCATTGTCCCTCACTGGTCTTCCACCTTTCAATGAATCTGACCACCCCAAAACTCGGAAATCATTCCAGGTACTGTGTTTTCTTCTCCTCCCGCACTCAAATCCTCACCCAGCTCTGCGTCTCTCTGGCTGGGTCACTGCAAGGCTCGAGATCCCTGTACCTGCTGTATCTGCTGCACTGCCCCCATCGTGGGCCCATCAGCGTCCTGGATTCCTGCAGTAGCTCCCACCCATCTTCCCACGGCTTTTCATGCCTCAGAGCCTGCTCTCTACAAGCAGCCAGAGTGGCTTCTGTTTGGCTTCTTTGTTTTTAATGTAAACCAAATCCATCGCTTTCCTCCTTAAAATCTTTCCATAATTTCCTGAGTTCTTAGAGCAAAACCTAAGCCCCTTAGTGTGGCCCACAAGACTTACATGGACGGGTCTCTGCTGGGGCATTTTCGTTGTCATGCCCACTGCCTGGTAGGTTCTTCCCCACCCTTAGCACATAATGTCTCACCAACCGGCCCCCAGGGCACCCCTTCTGTCCACCTCTCTAAAGGTGTTTCGCACCTGTGCCTGCTCATTGGTTTCCTTAGGATGCAACGACAAAGCACCTTAGCCCAAAGGGCTTCAATGACAGAACTTATTTTCCCACTGCCCTGGAGGCTGGAACCTGAGACCAAGGTTGGCAGGGTTGGTTCCTCCCAAGACTTCTCCCCTTGGCTTGTAGACACCGTCACCTTTCTGTGTCCTCACATGGTCATCCCTCTGTGTGTCTGTGTCCTCATGTCCTCTTTTTATAACAACGCCAGTCAGGACCCACCCTAATGACCTCATTTTAACTTAATGGCTTCTTTACAGACGCAGTCTGCAAATATACCACTTTCTGAGCTCCTGGGGGCAAGGATGCCAACAGGTACATTTGGAGGGACACAGCCCAGACCACATTGTCCTGACCCTCCACATCTCATCTCTCTGCTTCTTTCTCTTGAGTAGTCACTACGTTTTAGAATGACCTTGCTCTCTTTTTATTTTTTCACCTTTTTTGTTGGCTGTCTCCCGGGATGGATATTTTGTTTGTTTGTTTGTTTGTTTGTTTTGAGACAGAATTTCTCTCTTGTTGCCCAGGCTGGAGTGCAATGGTGCAATCTCAGCTCACTGCAACCTCTGCCTCAGAGGTTCAAGTGATTCTCCTGCCTCAGCCTCCCAAGTAGCTGAGATTACAGGCATGCACTACCATACCCAGCTAAAAATTTTGTATTTTTAATAGAGACGGGGTTTCACCATGTTGGTCAGGCTGGCTGGTCTTGAACTCCTGACCTCAGGTGATCCACTCGCCTCAGCCTCCCAAAGTGCTGGGATTACAGGCATGAGCCACCATGCCCAGCTGGGATAGACATTTTATGAGGCTTTTCTGCTTGGTTGCCAAGTCCTCACCATCCATACCATGGAGGCTGCAATGACATCTTCTACAAATACCTGGGAAAGTTCCAGAGAAGAGGGGATTTCAGTGGGGAGGATGAAAAGCAGGAGGAACTGTTCTGGTTATTATTAGTCCCATGGAAAGGTTAGGGAGGGCTCGAGGGCCAGACGTCTCTGAGATGCCCAGACATGGGCCATTCTGAACCCAAAGCTCATCACTTTCTCCCCTTCTGTCCCCGCCTATAGGAGTGGGCATTGCTGCTTCTCAAGCTCTGGGCCAGGGCAGAAAAATCCCCGGTCACCTGTGCAGAAGAGACGTGAGTGAGACTCTTACAAGGCCACCTGCCCAGCCCCAGTGGCTCCTAGTCCAGGACATGGAAAAGGGGCTGCTGCCTCAGAAAGCCAAGAAGGCGAGAAGACCTTGAGAGTGTCCAGAATACTGAGAACCGGATTAGGGCCTAGAGGCACTGGGCCCCTGGAGCCTCAGAGGGATCAGATCCAGAAATGGAATTGTGCTGTCTGCATCCTCTCCCGGCCAGATCAGTGCAGAAATTTACTCTGTGAATGACTCTCCTCTATCTGCTGTCGAAAACTACCACGTACTTGATGGCTTTAAACAGCAGAAATTTATTCTCCCACAGTTCTGGAGCTAAGAAGTCCAGAATCAAGGCATCGGCAGGGCCATACTCCCTCTGAAGGTTCTGGGAAAGGGTCCTTCCCCACTTCATCTGAGTTCTAGGGACTCCTGACATTCCTCACAGATGGCCACATCACTCCAATCTCTGCCTCTATCTTCACATCGCCTTGTCCTCTGTATGTGTTTGTCCCCAAACTCCCTCTGCCTCTCTCTTAAAAAGATACACATGATTGCATTTGGGGCCTGCCGAGATAATCTAGGATAAGCTCTTCTTTTCAAGATCCTTAGCCTAATCACATTTTTTTGCCATAAAAGGGAACATTCTCTCTTCAGTCACATAAGGTGGCATTCCTGTGTTCTGGGGATTAGGATGCAACCTGTCTCTCTGGGGCCACCTGTCAGCCCACCACACTGTTTTATGAGTTTCTTAAACAAACAGGTGCCATCTCCTGTGTAGATCAAGGGAAGAGCCTCTGCCTGTCTCACAGGCTGGGCAAAACCGCCCATAATAGCAGCATGACATTTGAGGTGGCTTTTCGGCTTGTCGCAGGAATAGTCTCAATATGAAAAGATAAGACCTTGGTGTTGGTGGGGAAAATAATGCTTCTGTCTTTCAGAGCAGGAGTGGCACAGAGCGGCCCTCTGTGCTTGAGGAGAGGAGGTAGTGGTTGTACTACAGAGGCTCTGTTGCTGGGTGGTGAGACTTCCCTGGATGAGGGTGAGATCAGGATCCAAAAAAAAAAAGAGCATGAAGGAGAGGACCTTAGGGGCCCAGCAGATGGATAGAAACCGGGAGACATGAAGCCCCAGAAAGGAACCAAACGGGGTCCTCTTCTCCCTATCTCCAGAGTGGGGTGAACCAACCTGCCTGTCACACCCCACCAACACACATGCTCTCCAGTTCTTCATTGAGCTCACAATTAACCTGTGAGTGCCTGGGAGAAGACACAGGTGACAGCTGCCCCTGCCTTGGGCCTCTCCAGGCCAGCCCCCTTGCTGCTCTCTCTGCTGTCCCTGGGCACAGGTTGTCAGCATGAGGCTCAGGTAGCCACATCTCAGGGCCTGGAGTACCACTTTCCCTCCTCCCATCCTCCCTCCTGGTCCAGCTGGCATGTGCATGGGCTGTCCATAGGAAAAAAAGCCCAGATTAGAGACATTTTAAAAAGAGTCAGTTTACCCCACCCAGGGGTAAGAAGGACCAGACCTCAACAATCCAAACCTACTTCCTTCTGGAATGTTTGCTCCCCTGAAGGACTGACAAAGTGAAGCTTGCCCTATTTTCCTTGTTAGGAAAACAAAATGCAAATGAGTTTTCTGAGGATTACTTCTGAGTATTAAGAGTCTTATGTAACATTTTAGCACACACAGGGAAGAGTAAGGGATGCACAGAGGGTGAGCTGAGAACCAACCAGGCAAGTCTTCAACTCCATCTTCAGTTCTGCCCCTGACCCTCCTTGTGACCTTAGGCCAGGCTGTAACCACTTTGGGCCTTTTTTCCTTTTAAACCTGTAGCAATGAAGCATGGTTTGGTAGAAATGAAAAAGCATGAGTTTTAGAACCAAACAGAATCACATTGAAACACTACCCAGTCGTGTGATCTTGGAAAAGTTTTTTTTAACCACTCTAAACCTAGTTCCTGAGCTGAAATAGACAGATACTATGTTCCTCATTGGATTGTTATGAAAATTGGGAAAAGACACCTGAAAATGCATAGTCCAAACCCTGGCACATAAGCCCTCAAAAACAATGTTCTCTCCTCCTTTCCTGACTGGGATCAAGAACTAAACAACAGAAGTGAGTAGGTCGAGTTCAGCTCCACCCTTTGAAAAGTGATCTCATGGTCTTAGCAGTAAGGAGCTAAATATTTCCTTCTTCATCAATAGGAACTCAATGTTTATAAACTTTGATAATTTAGATTGAAGGGATATGTAGTACATTAAAATGTCACTCAGAAATAATTTATATTCCCCAATCCATTAATATGAGGCATTGAAATGTCTAATTTTAAATATTGCCCTCTAAACGCAGCCTTTGATGATCAAACTGGCCAGGCAGGATCAAGCTATCTGTGAATTCCTGCAGTGGCTTTTCTGTAGCAAGCTGCATTGTAGTTATGTAGCTTGCATCTCTCTTTTTCCAGCAGTACAGTGAGCACTTCAAAAGCGGGCTAAATATTTGGTTATTTGAGCTGTGAGGGAGCCTGGGGAGGGGTTTGGGATGTGTTCACTGAGTGGTTGAGGTACAGATTTTTCTGCACTGACATGCACATTTCCTACTCCTGTCCAGCCAGATGTGTTCCCTTGCTTGTTGTGGAGGCTGTGTCCATTAGGAATCCACTGGTCACAAATCGCCATGACCCACTTTAAACTGGCTGAAGCAAGGCAGGGCATTTGGAAGCCAAGCTAACCCCACTGTCTGGTCCAGGGGTGGGAAAGCCTCAACACCCACAGCCCAGTTATACTTCTTGATGAGTTCCCTAAATGCAGTAACAACATAACTCAATTGGTTGGCTTGAAACAACAGGTGTTGTCTCACAGTTCTGGAAGCCTGAGATCTGAAGTCAAATTGTGGGCAGGCCCATCCCTCCTCCAAAGGCCCTGGGGATGGCTCCCTCTGAGTCTGTCTCATAGCTTCTCATGGCTCCTGGCAATCTTGCTTGTTCCTTGGCTTGTGATTATACTGCTCCCATCTCTACCTCATTCTTCATGTGGCCGTCTTTACAGTGAGTCTCTGTGAGGTTCTTTTTCTTCTCGTAAGGACTCCAGTCATATTGCATGTATAGCTCACCCTATTCTAGTATGACCTCATTTTTTTGGAGACAGGGCCTTGCTGTGTTACCCAGGCTGTTGTGCATGGGCAAGGTCTTGGCTCACTGCAGCTTTGACACCCTAGGCTCAAGCAATCCTCCCACTTCAGCCTCCTGTGTAGCTAGGACCACAGGTGTGTGCCACCATAGCTATTTTTTTAATTATTATTGTTTGTAGAGATGAGGTCTCACTATGTTGCCCAAGCTGGTCTCAATCTCCTGAGCTCAAGCAATTCTTTTGTCTTGGCCTCCCAAAGTGCTGGGATTACGGGTGTGAGCCACTGCTCCTGGATGACCTTGTCTTAACTAATGACCTCTGCAAAGACCTCACATTCTAGGTTTAGGTAGGCATGGATTTCAGGCTCCACAATTCGACCCCTGCCCCACTCCACCTGATTGCGCTTGATCTCTTCTTCCTGCTTTCAGGTCTCATTCTGAGGCTGACTCTCCTTTCACCAGTGCTAATGACTATCAATCCCCCGGGCCAGGGCTGTTCTCTTCCCCTGCCCATCCTATGGGAAAGACTGAGTTCTGGTCTGTCTCACCCCTCCCAGAAGGTGGTGGGAGGTCCCTCGAGTGGAGCCAACGTAGGCCATTTGCCCTTCTGTGCATGGATCCCTGGGGCCAGGGCCACGGGAATTGCTGATCAGCTGAAACCAGGAAGGCCCCCAGGCTCCTCGAGAGAGAATGAAGTGGGGGTCCCCAAAGGAGACGTGGGTGCCCTTTCCCTAAAGGAGGAGGGAGGATGGTGCCTGCTACAGTGAGGGAGAGAGTCACTGTTAGAAATACCATGCTAGAATACGCATCATCCAGCTGCCAGAGCTGAGGTGGCCCCACACTCGGCCTCCCTGCTGCAGCTGACAATACCTCAAGTCCAACGGTGCTTAAGCACGCTGAATAATTTAAATGGCAATTCCGGGGAGCGCTGCCAGCAGAGACAATCAAATGACACTCCACATCCAGCCCGCCGCCCCCTCCCAGCCTTGCCTGGAGTGTCTAATCAGGGACCAGGTTTTGTCTTTCTGCAGGCCTGAGGTGGGTCTGCTGTTATCTCCTCAGCTTTGTTCCCAGTCACAATCTGTACACTTTCCTCCATTCTCCCAACAAACAAAACTGGAGGCAATGACCTGTCATTTCCCCAGCATTCAATTAGAAGGGAAAGCGGCGGTGGGAGGTGGGCAATCTCCTCCCGCTCCTCCACACAAATGTGTCCTGGCTCCCTTCAGCCAGCCACAGTGGCTCTCCAGCAAGGATACAGTGAGTGAGAAACCAGAGACGGTCCCCAGGGTCACCCGGGCACACACCCGATGGGGTCCATGATAAGACAGACATGGAGTCCAGGCGGCCTGTGGCCTGGGTTCAGGTAGGAGGCTGCCCCTCCCCGTGCCTCTCCTGACTCTTCTCCCTCCCCTCCTCGCCACCCTGCCTCCTCTCCCCTTTTCTGTTAATCTCTCTGTAGGATTGGTACACCATGACAGCCGCCATGACAACCAAGGTCAGAATCTTCTCAGCAGAGCCTGGCACTCCTGGGCGTTCCTGGGCTGCCAGGGTGGTTTGCAGAAACAGTCAGGATCTCACCCCCGTCCAGAAGCCCATATCAGGAAGGCTTCCCCTGAGGACGCAAAGGACTCCTGGGCTGATGTCTCTTTCTTTTCTGAGGGTTCAGTACGATGATCCCATCCCCTAGACACACCATCACCATCAGAGAAGCCTGCAGAGTCCAGGGATGGGGTTGGGGTCTCTCCTGGGAGGGTCTCCCCCTCTGCCTCCTGCCCCACCAGCCCCACAAAGGATTGTGGGGCTCCATGGCATCCACACAGGCCCCAGTTATCCACAGGACTCTAGAACATGGACTAGTCCACGTGCTAGTGGCTTTCGTTCCAACTTCTTTACACCTTCGTCTTCCCGAAGGATTCTCCTATAAATTGATAGAAAGATAATGTTAAACCCAGGCACCCAAGGGAAGGGGAAAAGATGCTAAACGGAAACACACAAATTGTCAGGTGCCCAAATGGAGGCAGTAAATTCACAGTTTCGCTGTAAATCAGGTCTGTGCTTTGCACTTTACATGTAATTGTTAAATTGCTCTAAAAATAAGTAACCGATAAAATGAATAATGATCCAATTTGCCTCATCCACGAGTCGGTTTGAACTGAGTGCTGACACAGACACCATCGCTTTTACACTCACCATTTGGCAGTGGCAGAGAAAAGGCTTTTATTCCACTAAGTTTGGGATTCACTTAAACAGTAGCATAGTTAGATTCTGAAGTCAGCCTGGGACTCTCAGAATTCACGTCCAGCCCTTGGCACTGGGCCCATCAGATCTTCTTATGGGCAGAGTCTGCAGCCTCAGAAGACCTCTCTGCTCAGGGGCTCTGTCCTCAGGCTGAGCTTTTTACTTCCTGTGTGAGCTCAGCCCTGGCCTGCGGAATGCAGGGCCCCTGTAAGTGTGGGTTCAAAAGAGAGGGAACATGGTCCTCTGCCTCACTCCATAAGCTCACGGGCAAGCCGCCCCATGAAGAGAGGATCTAGGTGTGACACAGGAGGTGCAAAGACAGCGACATACATTCCCGCGTTTAAAACACATGCTCTGCCGGGCACGTGGACGAGAGTGTCTGCCTGGCTCGGGTGTGGCAGAGGGGCAGGATCTCCAGGAGTGACCAGGCTCTAGCAGGACCGAGGGCCCTGAGGGCCGCTGGGGAGGGCAGGCATGGGGGGAAAGGGACAATGTGAGTTAAGCCCTGTGAGTGAGAAACTGAGTGACTTGTTGTAGGAGGGTGTCAGGTCTGCAGCTGGGACTGAGGAATTCCTAGGCTGCAGGGGAGAGGCGGCGTGACCACGGGGACTGAGCTCAGCCTCCACTGTCCAGGCAGTGGAGAGCCACGGAGGAGTGAGACACAGAGCAGCAGCAGAGTCAGACTGGACCCCAAGGAAGAAAGCTTTGAAGAGGGCAGGTGGGAGGCAGGGAGACCAGTTGGCCGCCCACAGACTGGGCCAATGCAAGGGCTGATGAGTCTTGAGCCGAGGCCAAGGGGGTGGAAGTGGAGATGAGGAAGACATGAAGATATAGTTAGAGGGCAAATCTGCAGAGCTGGCCACTGAGAATCAGGGTGAGGAGGAGACAGGATGAGGCAGATAAGGATCTGTGCTGGAGTACAGGCCATCTGTGACCTGGTACGAAGCGTCCCCTAGATTCTATTAGGCAATTGTGCAAACTCCCGCTCCTCTGCTGTTCATTCCTCTGATGCTCAGGTTCAGGCTCCTGTTCTCAGCCTCACACAATTCAGTTACCTGGGAAAGGAAGGTGTGGCCTCAGGCCCCAGGAGGTCCCCATTCTAGTAGAGCAAACAGACAAGCAGACGGGTGTCCAGAGACCCAGCCCATCCCTGAGTTCAGGTGGCACCCTCCTGTGGCTCTGCTGGACTCAGGGCAAAGACCTGTTCCCAGCTGGGCAGTGGCGGGCCCTGCGGAGGAGGGGTGCTGTTTGAAATGAGTCTGGGGGAACAGACAAGGTGAGCTGGGGGAAGGAGATGCTGGAATGTTCCTGGTAAAGGGAGCAATGGGGAGAGCAGGAGGGGGACATTCCAGAGTGGTGGATGAGGGCTGAAGGGGACAGGTCACACTGCACGGGTTGGAAGGGACTGAGAGCTCTGGGCCCATGGGCAGGCGGCTGGGGGACCCTCACATGGGCTGGCCTCGGGACTCAGGCTTCTGCTGCTGTGTAGACACAGGCTTGGGTCATTCCTCAGGGGATGGTTCAAACTGCTTGCATTGTCCTCTGGGCCACCCTGTTATAGCTGGGCTTCCCCAGTGCGGTGCCTGGGGACAGACTGCTGGCAGGGCCCGAGGAATGGACAGGGACCCCCTGGCCACCCAGATCCTGTCCCAGAAATCGTACCAAGAGCAGACCAGGCAGCCCTACCAGCTGGCACCTGCCCCGCCTCCACACCCCACACTTGGCTGTGCAGGAGCCACTCAGAGGCTGTTTTGATTGGCTCATTTCAGCGGAGCTCATTATTTTTACAGGGAACAATTTCTAACCATTTTCCTTGTCACTCAGGGTGGTTGCTACTAGCTGAGTTACTCGGGCCGTTATAAATACATTATCAGACATGCTCAACAAGCGATCGCAGGTAAAAATAATCCCCACAGCACTGGCAGTGCGGAGCGAAGATGCAAGCCAGGCTGATTTCTGGCGAGACACACTGGGCTCCTCATCTCTCCCCATGTGCAGGGGCAGGGGTAGGAGTGGCACTGCCGGGTCCAAGGAGGGTCTCAGCGGCCTCCTGTCCCCCTCAGGGTAACAGAGTGTCAACCCTGGGGTTGCACCCTGCAGGTGCAGGAGCTGTAGAGAACACTGGCCCCACTGGCTGGGGGCCCCTGTAGGCCTCGTGTCAGAGTCTCTTGGGAACTTCCTAACAGGCCAGGCCTGCTGCACAGGGGCCTCTGGAAGTGGGCCCAGGTGGCCTTGAGGTCCAGTTGAGGAGGGGGCACAGGCAGGTTGGGCGCACCCACCCCTCCAGTGGGGAGGCAGGGTGGAGCGGACAGGGAGCCAGCCTCAGAGTCGGGAACCCAGTGCTTTCTCACAAGTACAGGTGGCCTAACTTATCCAAGCCTCAGCTGTATCATCTATTCAGTGGGTATAGTGAGACTTACCATGCAGGGTGTCTAACATTCAGTTTGTGAAACGACATTTCCCAGGCACTCGTAATCATCATGTCATTAGTAAGTAATTACAGTGAAAGAGCGCTGCCGACTCACGTAGCTGTCAGCTGCCAGGCTCCGAAGCTCCCCTCCTGTGCAGGTTTTGGGTTGTGTTGGGTGCTAAACCCAGTGCACACAATGAGGACGTTGGTATGTCATCGAGGGGTAGACCTGAGCTGAGGGCCCCAGATGGGTGGGACACGTGTGTAGGTGGCATGTGCTCGGGAATGCGTGGAACCCTCTTGGAGTAGGAAGGGAGAAGAGTTTTCAGGGAGAAGACAGAATTCCAGACAATGGGGTGCACACAGTCTAAAGAAGGAAGATTGCAGGAAGCTTGAGCAGACAGGTAGGACACCTGGTAGACAAGTACAGCTAGGACACCTAGTAGACATGTAGGATATCTTTTATACAGCTAGGGCACCTAGTAGGCAGGTAGGATACCTCTTATACAGCTAGGGAACCTGGTAGGCAGAGAGGACATCTCTTATATAGCTAGGGCACCTGGTAGGCAGGCAGGACACCTCCGATACAGCTAGGGCACCTGGGGCAGGTAGGACACCTCAGATACAGCTAGGGCACCTAGTAGGCAGGTAGGATACCTCTTATACAGCTAGGGAACCTGGTAGGCAGAGAGGACACCTCTGATATAGCTAGCGCACCTGGGGCAGGTAGGACACCTCAGATATAGCAAGGGCATCTGGTAGGCAGGTAGGATACCTCTTATACAGCTAGGGAACCTAGTAGGCAGAGAGGACACCTCTTATATAGCCAGGGCACCTGGGGTAGGTAGGACACCTCAGATACAGCTAGGGCACCTGGTAGGCAGGGAGTACACCTGGTAGACTGGAAGGGGAGAGAAGGACGCCTTGTCAGATCAGACTATAAGATCGCGTCATCTCAGTTCCTCCATGGAGACAGAATCCCACACTAGTGGGACCCTATTCTTTATCATTTCCACCCTCACTCTTGTTTACTGAGTGCTCACTGTATCCTCAACCCTGTGCCAACCACCTTATCAACGCCTGGTGTCTTTCAGTGACCCTGGGCTGGGCTGTCATTTGGAGTATGAGCAGCTTGCCCAGTGGATGCTCACAGTTGGTCTGTGGCGAGCCAGGGCTTGGACCCACGACCTCCTGAGTTCCCACTGTGGGGTGTCAACCCCAGCTGTTTCCTCCACACCTTAGTATCTGGTGGGGTCGTGATCCCTTCCCTCACCTCCAACTTGCTGCTCACCCAGAGTTGGCATTTGCCTGACTGGGGTCATGGTCATGGTTAGCACTCACAGTGGACGCGCCGACCACCCTTGAACTCGTGACGGGCCCCACTGAGGCTAGAGGCCTCCCCCCACTGGAGACACACTGACCGCCCTTGAACTCGTGACGGGCCCCACTGAGGCTAGAGGCACCAGCCCCACTGCCAGGCCTGATATCTTTCCTGGTACTCCCATCACAGCTGGGTGTGTGTTGAATTTCTTGCCCCAGCCTTGGTTTGTACCGGCTTGAGCCTCGCTGCTGCTGTCCTCACCTGGATCTCAACCTCCACATTGCAGGAATTGAGCCTGTGGGGCAGGAAGGTGGACACCAATGCATTTGCGCAGGGGCTGGGCTCCGCCATCTGGCCAAAGTGCTGCCTGGTCCTCCCTGGCCCATGGTGGAAACTCAGTGGGCACCTTTAGTGCTCTGATACCCAAACCTTCCTCTCTTGAAAAGACCCTCAAACTTCTCAGTCTCTAAAGGGAAGGATCAACACCGGGCATCTTTCCTCATCCTGCCAGGTCTTGCCACGTGCCCACAGCAGAAGTCACACCTTTGAGGTGGAATGAGTCACACAGAGTCCTGAGGAGCAAGAGCAGCCAGGTCAGCCTGGGGTGGAGGGGCCGGGGGTGCTGAGGTCTGACTTGGGAAGGGCAGGGGCAGGGGCAGGGCTGGGTCTCAGGTCAGTGTCAGGCCAGGGAGGCCGAGTCCCTGGGAGGCCAGCCCCTATGACCCCCCTGCCTGTGATCTTCCCACTCTGGAGCAGCACACTTTCTGCCGTGCTATCCAAAGGTGGCCCTTCAGGCCTCTGGGGTCTCTGTTAAGGGGCCCTCAGCCTCTGCTACACCCACAGAACCCTGCAATAAATAGGCCAGAAGGAGGGCCCATCCAAGACAACCTGCACTTTCTATCCCAGGGCCTGCAAAGACCAGAGACTTGAACTTCTCAGAATGTAGGTCTCAACAGGCAAACGTAGTCTACAGCCACAGAAATCAGAAGGGTGGTGGCCTTTGCAGGCAGGAGTAGCTGCAAAAGGGGCACAAAACCACTTCTTAGAGTGATGGGAACCTTCCTTATCTTGAGTGGGTGCTGGTCACCTGGATGTATACATATGTCAAAACTTACTGGAGGGTACACTTACTGTGTTCTCAATTATACTTCGATTTTTAAAAAAAGGTCTTAGACCACATGCATCAGAAGGAAATAAACCATCCTGGAAAACCTAAAGTTTGAAAACCTCTGTTCTAGACACACTTAGATAATCTGTAGGATAATCATTCAATCTGCCATCCAAATGAGGACACTTTATTTTTTATTATTATTTATTTTTATTATTTATTTATTTATTTTTATTATTGCATTAGGTATTTCTCCTAATGCTATCCCTCCCCCTTCCCCCCATCCCACAACAGGCCACGGTGTGTGATGTTCCCCACCCTGTGTCCAAGTGTTCTCCAAGTGAGGACACTTTATAGAGGGAAGCAGGCACTGAAAATAAATGAACATATATTTATTTATTTATTTATATACAAGACATATATTATATATTAAATATATATTTCATAAAATATATTATATATTTAACTATATTTAATTAAATATGTAACATATATTATATAATATATACAGCATATATATTGTATAAATTTATTAAAAATATATTAAGTTGGTACAAAAGTAATCATGATTTTGCCATAATTACTCTTTTTTTTGTTTGTTTGTTTTGTTTTTAGGTGGAGTCTCACTCTTGTTGCCCAGGCTGGAGTGCAATGATGCAATCTCGGGTCACTGCAACTTCTGCCTCCTGGGTTGAAGTGATTCTCCTGCCTCAGCCTCCTGAGTAGCTGGGATTACAGGCTCCTGCCACCACACTCAGCTAATTTTTAATATTTTTAGTAGAGACGGGGTTTCACCATTTTGGCCAGGCTGGTTTCGAACTCCTGACCTCAGGTGATCCACCTGCCTAGGCCTCCCAAAGTGTTGGGATTACAGGCATGAGCCACCACGCCTGGCCTACCATAATTACTCCTGTACAAATGTAATATATTTATTATTTAATTAGATCTATTATTTATTTATTATATTTACTAAATATAATGAATATATATTATTCAATTAGAGATATATTTAATTCATATATAATATATAACATATATTATATATAAATATAGAGAGAGACTGGTAAATTGGTTTTAATATATTGGTGAATCCATTGAAATTTTTCTAAAGGAGTTTCTTTTCAATAGAGTCCTAACATTTTAAAAATATTTTCTTAAAATTGCTATGCCCGGCCGGGTGCAGTGGCTCACGCTTGTAATCCCAGCACTTTGGGAGGCCGAGGTGGGTGGATCATGAGGTCAGGAGATCGAGACCACGGTGAAACCCCGTCTCTACTAAAAATACAAAAAATTAGCCGGGCGTGGTGGCGGGCGCCTGTAGTCCCAGCTACTTGGAGAGGCTGAGGCAGGAGAATGGTGTGAACCCGGGAGGCGGAGCTTGCAGTGAGCCGAGATTGCGCCACTGCACTCCAGCCTGGGCGACAGAGCGAGACTCCGTCTCAAAAAAAAAAAAAAAAAATTGCTATGCCCTTCTTCAAAGTTTCTTTTTTTTTTTTTTTTTTGGTTAGTATGCTAGAAATTGTTGACACCTTAAACTGACTCCTCTCTGTTAGACCGTAACCATTTTAATTAAGACAATTTTCTCTCTGCAGGTGCAGAGGTACCTGGTGAGCTCAAAGTAAATTCTGCTCACTGTTTTTTTTTTTTTTTTCCACACTGAAAAGTGAAAATATTTCACCCAAATGCACTTCCAGATGTTGGGTTTTTGGCTCCATTCAGATACCTTTACAAGAGAAAATACATTAAATAAATTGTCTATTTTGGAGTTGTTTCTCTATAAGTTTCTCTTGAATGTTTCTCAAATTTTAGATACATCAAACTTGTACATCTTTTATTTTTGTCCCATTTTGGTACAGTTTATAAACATGTTTGATTAAAAATAGGGCTTCATTAAAAGATGCCTTCCACATGTTGAAGCAAAATTACATAATTTCAAAATTAAATCTTATATGCTGTCAGGACACTCATTGTTGAATTTATCTCATCCCTCCCTCACTTGTAAGGGGTATATTTAATGTCTTCCTGTTTGCAAGCTTTGTCTTCAACAATTGCAATTTTATAGAAGTTTTAAAAACTGAAGTTTGAGGCCAGGCAAGATGGCTCATGCCTGTACTCCTAGCACTTTGGGAGGCAAAGCAGGAGGATCATTTGAGCCCAGGAGTTCAAGATCAGCCTGGACAACAGCCTGGGACTCTGTCTCTGCAAAAAATACAAAAATTAACTGGAACATACCTGTAGTTCCAGCTACTTAGGAGGCTGAAGTGGAAGGTTTGATTGGACCCAGGAGGTTGAGGCTGCAGTGAACCGTGATTGTGCCACTGCACTCCAGCCTGAGTGACAGAAAAAGACCCTGTCTAAAAAAAAAAAAAAAAAAAAAGCTGAAGTTTGTTGTCATTGCTCTATTCATTGAATTCATTAAATTATTTGGTGCAACCAAAATTTAGAGGATTCCTTTACAAAAGTTCTCACTGCAGTGTAGGACCCTTGGATTGACTTACCAGGCAGCTTTCTATGGGCTCGGTTTATAGAATCACCCTCATCATGGGCAAGGGAGAGGGCATAGCTGCACACTGAGATCTTTTTAAAATTAAAAGTCAGCTTTGTGGCCAGGTGCAGTGGCTCACACCTGTAATCCCAGCACTTTGGGAGGCCAAGGCGGGCAGATCACCTGAGGTCAGGAGTTCGAGACCAGCCTGGCCAACATGGTGAAACTCTGTCTCTACTGAAAATACAAAAATTAGCCAGGTGTGGTGGTACATGCCTGTAATTCCAGCTACTTGGGAGACTGAGATAGAAGAATCACTTGAACCTGGGAGGCGGAGGCTGCAGTAAGATGAGATTGCGCCACTGCACGCCAGCCTGGGGGACAAGAGTAAAACTCTGTCTCAAAATAAATAAATAAATAAATAAATAAATAAATAAATAAATAAATAAATAAAATAAAATAACATAAAATAAAATAAATACAAGACAAAATCAGCTTTGTCACAAAGTGTTGTAATTCGGCTATTCCAACTGCATGCATACAAATATTTGTAAGTTTGTGCAACTACAACTTATATTGTTTGATTGTTAGATTATCCCAACTTGTTAGACACAAGTTTGAATGAAGGTGCCCTATAACCCATTCGTGGTTCATATTTGCTCCGTAGGTATCTTCATATAATAAGAACATCACTTATCTAGTATCTCCATATGTGACCACTACAATGAAACAAGGAATTTCATATTCAGTGTGGAACCTTTTTTTTTTTTTTTGAGACAGAGTTTCGCTCTTGTTGCTCAGGCTGGAGTGCAATGGCGCTATCTCAGCTCACTGCAACCTCTGCCTCCCAGGTTCAAGCGATTCTCCTGCCTCAGCCTCCCAAGTAGCTGAGATTACAGGTGTGCACCACTACACCCAGCTAATTTTTGTATTTTTAGTAGAGACAGGGTTTCACCATGTTGGCCGGGCTAGTCTTGAATTCCTGACCTCAGGCGATCCCGCCCACCTCAGCTTCCCAAAGTGCTGGGATTACAGGCATGAGTCACTGCTCCCGGCCTCACTGTGGAACCTTTTAACTGAATTTGCAGTAGTCCTCATCAGAGTCTCAAATATCTCCCCTCAGACAGAATGAAATTTTTTTTTTTTTTGAAAGACAGATTCTTACTCTGTCACCTAGGCTGGAGTGCAATGGCTCAATCTCAGCTCACTGCAACCTCTGCCTCCCAGGTTCAAGTAATTCTCGTGCCTCAGCCTCCCAAGTAGCTGGGGCTACAGGCGTGTACCACCACACCCAGCTAATGTTTGCATTTTCAGTAGAGATGGGGTTTCACCATGTTGGCCAGGCTGGTCTTGAACTCCTGACCTCAGGTGATCCACCTTCCTCGGCCTCCCAAAATGCTGGGATTGCAGGCCAGAATGAAAGTCTAAAAGTTGCTTTTTTAGTTCACAAATGGGATTGAAAAACATGGGCCCATTCCTGGAATTCAGTGACTCCCTATATGAAGTATCAGATGTCATTTGAAACTGGCTTCAATGACCATTTACTGAGTTTTTCTTCTGCTAGTGGTGCTGGCACATGAACAGTTAACCTCTTGACTTTACAGACATGCACAGGGAAGCTTAGCTGCCAAGTGTGAGCCGAGTGTAGAAGAGCAGCATTTGACCTAAATGAAAAACCATACTCTGACCTTCTGGTGCCACATGCTGCATGCCATTCTCTTCAACAAAGCCTTCGACCACCATCTTTGGAAGTAGGTGCGGCTGTTTCTTTAGCGGATGACGATCCTTTGGCTTTTCCGAGGTCAAAATAATGCCAATACGTATTTTGTGTGAGCTGCAGCTTTGTCATCAATATTAATGGCCAGTGGAAATTCTGTGCTTTTTCATTAAACATATACTTCCATTATTTTAGCTCGTTGCTATCAAACGAGTTTATTACAAATTTTAAAAGCATTAGCAAGCAAGAAAATGAATAACTCATTGTATGTTCATCCCACAAAACAGTGATGCTCACCTGTAGCAAGAGTGCGCGGCAGCTCCCTGTCTGTGTTTAGGGTTACCCAGCCTCTATTTCTTCATTGCATTTCATACATTTGCCCTGTAATGTCCCACGGATCCCATGACTGACATCTGGTGGCTTTGACATCTTTCAGGTGTGGCATGGGCCATAGCAGAGTTGTCCACCAAGTGTTGGCCACAGTGGGCAGAGGGCAGTCCCCAGAAATGTGGGACATTTCTGCCCTCTTTCTTGGGGCCAGAAGGAGGTAGTTCTACCTGGGTCGATGTCTGAGTAGCTTCCTCCGTGGTGCCCAGGTGCAGCCTGGATAGGGAGGGGTGGCTGTTGGGTCTGGAAAGAGCTGAAAACAAGCTTAACTGATCCTTGCCAGTGGTCTGGAACCACAGGTTCAATTAAAAACTGCTCACTCACATGTCTCATTCATGTGACTCCACCGAAACCAGGGGTCAAGGTGGAGTCTACCAGACCATGTCCTGCTTATTTTAATATAAATGTTCACAATAAACTTGTTTAGAAAATGAAAAATCGGACACACATGCCAAACTGACCAGGTGCTGGGGCAACAGGTCACCAGATGATGGTCACCCTACAGGGATGACTGGCTAACACTGCCCAGGGGTGTCCCATCTTCCATGAGCCCCAGGAAAGAGAGCTGACTCTCCCCTCATCCAGCCACTCCAGACGGGGTAGCTGACCCAGCACCACCTGGGGGCAGCTGCAACTGCTCTTACAAACCGTCTTCAGCCTGGGCCTCAACAGACATATCTGAACCCTTACCAGCCCCACTGAGTTAGAATCTGTTGTGGCAGGAACTCATGAATATGCATTCCAACAAGATTCCCAGGTGAGTCCCAGGTGAGCAACAAACCAGTGCTTCCAGACTCCAAAGCAGACTCTCCTTCCACCCGTCCTGTTCCAAGGGACACACATGCGTGGTCACCTGGTTTGCTTTCCTCCCCACCTCCTGTCCCCAGCTTTGCCCCCACACCACCTATTTCTACAGAGACCATAGCTGTACATGGCCCCTCCAGATTCTGTGAGTGGCCCAGGCCCATGCATCCTTCAGGAGAGCCTTTCAGCCCAGTCCTGGCAGAAATGTCCTCCCGCAGTGGCTTTGCCCAGGGAGCCAGGCTGGACGCCGGGAGTGAGCATCCTTCTGTCGCTCTCACTTGCACAAATGCTGCTCCTCTAGGCCAATGGGAAAAGACAGGGAAAGGGAGTGAATGTCCATGTGAACCAATTCCTCACAGCACTGCGAGCTTCACCTCCACCATCGGGGCAAATTCTTACCACATCCCTGTGACAAGGTGCACCCATGAGGCAGAAAACCAAGCCAATCTCCCTAAAACAAAAAACAAACAAACAAAAAAAAACAGAGAAAATCCACCTGCCAGAGTGCCTGGTGGTCTGGGGTGCAGCCGGCCCCTGATAGGGGCCAAACCTCCTTGAACCCAAACCCCACAGCCAGGGCTCTCCCTCTCTTGCCTTCTCTCTGTGGGATCTTCTCTCTTCTCAGCATCTGCGTGGGCTGGCGAGATTGCCATAGGTGGGCCAGGATTGCCGTCTGCTCCCTGTGCCAGCTTTCCTCAGTTTAACCCCAAATCACAGGGACTTGACAGAATAGAGTTTATTTTCTGCTTGTTTCTGGTCCTGTCTAGGAGTTACTGTTCCAGGGTTTTCCAAGACATTGATCCATGGGTCCACACTCCTTCCACGTGTGACTTTTCCCAAGGTCACCCAGAGGGCCATCTCCATCCCTGCCACCAAAACAGAAAAGTCCATGGGGGTGTCCTCTGAGAGGGTTTGGTTGGCCAGGCCCAGAGATGGAATCCACTGCTTCTGCCCAGTGCCCAGCTGCTGGCAGATGCATGGCCACAGCTGATGGGAAGGGGGAGCAGGAAATCAGGAGGAAGGGGAAGAGGGCCACCACACCTGTAGACGCATCCCCCACAGCTCTCATCCTCAAGGTCTGTATCACAGCCAGAGACTCCGACAGGCCCTGCTTTGGTGACACCTCCTCCCTACTGCAGGGGAGGGGCGGCTGTGAAGCAGATCCCCTGTGCACTGGTCACCGACCTGTCTGAGTCTGGTGAGATAAAACACTCGCACAGGTTACATGAAGCAGCTCAATGCCTCATAGATGGGCAGTGAGAGGCAGCAGAGCTGAGAGTTCATGGCCAGCTGGTTCCCCAAGGCTCACGAAAGCTGCCCAGCCTGGCTCGGGCCCCACCTGCACCACAGCTGAAGGACCCTAGAAAGTAGCCCGCCCTGGGTTTCATACCTTAGGGCCACAGGCCCCACTGAGCTAAAGGACATCTGTTTCTGGGGGACGGTGGGCCTGGAATAGAGCCTGGGCTATTCCAGCCAGTTCATCCCTATCTCAGGGTGTTACTTTCTGGCACATTCTACAAGACAGAACTACAAGTGAGAAACTGGGGAGGCTTCCCTGTGAGCCAGACTGCAGCTGCCAGGGTGAAATGGGGCAGCTAATAGACACTCTTGCAAGAACCCACAGAGGGGAAGGCCATGGCTCTTGCAGGGAGGGACGCTGTACAAACACCATGCTTACCAGGGCAGGTAACATCCCCCACTCCTACCCCCGACTCACACGCCGTTTCTTGCAAATTGAAACCCAGAGGCCCTCACTAACTCAGCCCAGGCCACACAGCTACTATGTTCAGAGCAGAGGCTGGAACCCGGATGTGCCTGACTCCAGAACCCACGTCCAGGTGACCACTGGGTGCCACCTGTGTTTGCCTTCATGTGGCTCACTCTGAGGTGGCTCCAGGCCTAGACTGGGCAGCAGAGACTGGGGCCTGGGGTATCTTTAAAGCTTTGCTGCAGCCCTTGGTCCTCCACAGTGAGTGGCATCTCCACCGCCTGTCTCATACCTCACGAGGAGTGATAGACAAGTCTGGGCTGCAGCTCCGTCCAAGCTCTTTCCTGCACTCACAGAGGACCCAAGTCCCCCTGGAGAGGAAGGCTCTGCGCTTGAAATATCTCTGCTGCCTCCAGGAGAAGGCCATGTCCCCACATCTACAGGGAGCAGCCACCAACGCGGTATTAACTCTCACTTACAACCAAAAATAAATCAATACCTCCCTGAGGCACATCATACACAGACACGCAGCGAGAGAGGATGCGGGGCAATTTGTCCAGATTATAAACAGGAAGGCTTTTCAGAGGATCTATGACAATTAATGTCGATGCCTTAATTCCAAAGGTTCTCTGACAGGAGGAGTTGCAAACATGGAGCAAACCTGCACCTCCCTCCCCTTGATGGTGATTGGGTCTGTAATGAGCTAATAAATGGCACTGTCTTCCGGGAGCCACCTGCATTCATTCCCCAATTATGCTTTTATTGAGCACCTACCGTGGCCCGTGGCCCGTGGAGGTGAGCATGCGGTCAGTGTCTCCTGGGCCTGCCCAGGTGGATCCAAGAGTGAACAGAAGCTTAGGGCCTGACCCCAAGGAGCTGGGATCAAGCAGCTTCTGGGGTTTTCCACCAATGGGCTCCTGCTCTCCTGAAGCCATGTTTGCAGCCTGGGCAGATTCCATTCTTTCATTCGGCCAAGGTTCCCTGGACCCTTGTGTTCTAGGCACTGTGCTTCTTGGTGCATGTTTTGAAATCTGAATGAGACCTCAGACTTGCCACTCATGCAGAGGGAACACAACAGATAATTATAAAATGAAGTGCAGAGAACATGCTGAGATCTGTGCAGGGCTGGGGGATCCTTAAGCTGGCCAAGAGGTGGCTGGCCAGGTAGAGATTCCTGGAGCAAGAGACGGCACACCTGTGCTGAGGCAGCTGGAAGCTGGGGCCAGGGGGAGGGCTGGGTGCAGGCAAGTGGAAGCCACAGGTTCTATGCTGCTGGGGCCAGAGGAGGAGGTGGGAGGTGGAAGGGGACAGGTAGGTGAGGTGAGCCCTGGGGCCTGGGGATGGCAGTCCCAGCATGCATCACCAAGGTGGGCAATGTTTGCTGAGTGTGAAGAGCCTGGCCTGTAGATGCGAGGACGATGGAGCAGATGTGGGCCCTGCCCTGCCCTCTGGAAGGAAGTGTCATGAAGAGACAAAACAGACATGAGCACAGCAACCCAGCTCCTTGGTGTGGGCAACTTGCAGTACGTGCCGTGGTGGTCAGGAGCCGGCGTGGGCAGGCACACTAGAGCCGATTGTTGGGTGTTCAGGAATTTTGTGAACATGTTTTACATAGACAGCGGCTTAAATTGGCCCAGCTGGGAGCATTTACACCATGAGGATTGGCAGAGACTCCGTATCAGATTGTTTTTTCTGTGAGTAGGCTTGCAGTGCACTAAGAGAAGGAAGGGCAGGCCAAGTGTGGAGTGCAGCAGCCAGGCACAGTTTGCTCAGCAAGTCTCGGGGTGAGGGCAGGGGATGGACAGGGGACTGGGCATGGAGAGGCTGGCCTGGACAGCTCCTGGGGGAGCAGCAGCCTCCACCTCGCCTTTGCCAGCAGCCCCAGGTGAAGGGCTGCAGGGACCCAGGTACAGCCAAACTGCAGGCTGCTGGGGTGCAGGAGCTCCCCATTCTGCCGGGATACAGCCGGGAGCAGTTCCATCTGGGGCTTCCTCTGTGGGAACAGAGGGCGAGTGACCCCACAGAGCAGCCCAGGGCTGTGCTGGGGGGACAGCTGAGCTCTGACAGGTGTCCCAACTCCAAAGGTGAAGACCAGAGCTTCTCACCACCCACAAAGACATAAAAACAGTCCAAAACTGACTGAAAAACAGACAGAGCAGCTCTTTGTCTCCAACCTCTAAGCACAGAGTTTGAGATGTTCCGGTGCAGGGGACTGGCCAGCTGTTCCAAGCCAGGAGACTCTTGGCGTGGGCTCTGCAGAAACAAGTGACCCACGGCCAGAACTGGTCCCCAGCCAAGGGTGGAGGCTTCCTTAACTACTGAGCAACAGGCTCCCAGGGATCCCTCAGCACGTCCTTCCTGGGACTCCGAGCATCCAAAAGGATTTTCTTTATTGTGCTCCTTTAAATTAAAATCTCTCCATTTTGTGGGATTGTCAGCTGCTGGAGGAAATAAAACTGTTTATCGGCTTAATCATTTACATACGACACTTTAATATGGGCGGTGACGTGCAAAGGAGGAAAAACTACCCCACTTCCAGGGCAGATGGATCGCTGGAATCATTACCCCGCATAACTTTTAATTCGAGGGGTTCATGTACCAGGCCCGCTCTGCATTGATAAATAGCAAAGGCAGAGAACAAGGGCCGCAGGTGTGGGGGTGAGGCCTTCCAAAAGGGACCAGCGGGGGCAGCCTCTGCAGGCAGGGAGCTGAGCCTGCACTACAGAGCGAGAGCCAGTGTGGACGACATTGGCAGGAAAGCCATCCCTGCAACAGCAAGGACCCGCTGTCTCATCCGACTCACGCACAGGCATTCAGAGTTTGCCACCAGGCTGCCCAGGGCTGCTGCTGGAGGCCCTGCTCACCAGCGGAGCGAGGCAGAATGAGAGGTGGTGACAGGTCCCTATCCCCAGGCAGATAGCAAACCAGAGGACAAGAACCTGATGTCCGGCATCAGATGTAGACTCCGCTTCCTTTTCCTGTGTTAGTTACTAGCTTTGTGACACAGGTAGAGCGGCCAGATTTAGCAGATAAAGAGACAGATGCTCAGTTCCATCTGAATTGCAGATAAATGAGCTTGTGTTAGTGTAAGTATAGCCCATGCTGCATTTGAGTATTCTTAAGCTTACGTTTATATTTATTCCCCTCTGCCACCCCTGACACTTGCTCTCCAGGACTCCCCCACACAGTCCTCTGCTCTCAGGTCCGTGCAGCTCCCCCAGGTCACCCACCTAGCCCAGGCTGGAACGATGGGTACTAGATAGGTTCTAGACTTCCTGTCTAGGTAAAACGGGCAGACTAGACCTTGGAATCTAGAACCCATTATTCTGACAGATTAGGAGACAGGTACCATTCATTCATTCATCTGAAATTTAAATTACACTGGGCATCCTGTATTTCATCTTGCAGCGCTAAGACCCAGGCAGGTCTTAACTTCTCGCAGTCTGAGTTTGCTCATCCCTAATGAGAAAAAATACCCACCCTGGGAGGCAAGATGATTCCAGATAAGTAGCATGAGCACACGGCCCAGCACAGACCTTCCTCCTCTTGAGGTGAGCAAGTGCTGCTTGTCCTTTCCGGCCTCCCCAGATACACAGGAACCAACCAGGAAGTCTGCCAGACGGCCGCCCAGGGCCAGGTGCAGGATAGCGATGGGTGGTGTCCATTTGCTAAGGCCATGGGACCAGGCTGATCAGGACGCTGCTTTGGGAGGAAGGCGAAGGGTTAGATGTGAGCCATGCAGCAGAAGTACAGGTTCTGAAAGAAAGGTCGGGTCAAGGAACAGTCTAAAGTCTGAATCTGGAGAAGAAAAGGCTGCTGGTGGCCAGGATGGAAGCGGAGGAAGGGAGCTACATTTGGGATGGCTTTGCTTTCGGATGTGGAGTGGGGAGGAAATGAGGAAAACAAGGCCCTGGGGGAGGGGGAGGTGTGAAACAAATCACTACAGGCTTAGAGGCTTGAGCCACACCCATCCATTATCTCACAGTTGCTGGGGGTCAGGA
The DNA here is from genome assembly GCF_028878055.3 of Symphalangus syndactylus. NCBI lineage: Eukaryota > Metazoa > Chordata > Mammalia > Primates > Hylobatidae > Symphalangus > Symphalangus syndactylus. The sequence goes on along the minus strand of NC_072444.2, from coordinate 32,298,886 downwards.
GCCAGGCTGGGTCCTTTAAGTGGGTCTCACGGAGTCCATCAAGGTGTCAGCAGGGGAGACACTTCCAGGCAGAAAGGCAGCCTGGGTTGGGTGGGTGCCCTGGGGGAGCTGCACAGAGCTGAGAGCAGAGAACTGTGCCGGGGAGTCCTGGGGCAGCTAGTGTTAGAGGTAGAGGAGGAGCCAGGCCAGGTAGCCTGGCCAAGGATGACGTGGGGTTCATCCCATGGGAAGGAAAACCTCAAGTCACGGGAGGCTAGGGACGGGCTGCCTTGTGGACGCTGCAGCTGGCAGAGTTCCCAGATGGCCCCATGGGCATGTCCACCCTCACATACGGTTGGATCTGTGATTTCCTCCAAGCCAGTAGTCTATGGCAAAGGGGCAGGACTTTTGTAAGCATCATTAAAGTCCCTAATCAGTTGATGTTGGCTTCCTCCAAAAGGCTGTTCCCCTGGGTGGGCCTGCCCTAATCAGGTGAGGGCCCTCCAGAGCCAGAGTCCCAGACTCTCTCTTCTGCCGGCCTTGATGAAGGAAGCCACCATGAGCTCCACAGCTGCAGGGAACTTGATTCTTCCAGCAATCCTAGGAGCTTGGAAGAGGACCCTGAGCTCAGATGAGACCTCAGCCCCTGCTGACACCTTGATGGACTCTGTGAGACCCACTTGAAGGACCCAGCCTGGCTCCTGACCCCCAGCAACTGTGAGATAATGGATGGGTGTGGCTCAAGCCTCTAAACCTGTAGTGATTTGTTTCACACCATAGACAGCTGGCTCAGACACCCATGTTCTGTCCCTGCAGGAGCTCAGGGTGCCCATCCCACAGGTGTGCTGCACAGGGACTTCATGTCTAGGTAAAAGGTCAGACTAGACCTTGGAATCTAGAACTCATTATTCTGAGTTTCTGAACAGATTAGGAGATGGGTATCATTCATTCATTCATTCATTCATGCAACACATTTTGTGCAAGGCACAGGTTGAAGCAAAGCAGAGTTGGCGCCTGCCCACAGGAGCTGAGACGCAGGTGGACAAGGTCAGACATTCACACATTGACATGAGTCAGCTGGACTGTACTGCAAAACTGAGGCTTTCGGTGCAGGGAGACCACTTGGTGGCGGTGTTGGGGGCGGAGGGTTAGACCAGGCCAGGAAAGTGGAGGGCACCTTCCTGGAAACACAAACAGGTTGGGAAACATCAGTGTCACCTCCAGGTGCTCGCGAGCTTTGTAACCCACACAGATCCAAACTCAGGACCTAGGTTTGGTGTGCTGGCTCGGAAGGCACAGATGTGCACCTGCCCTCAGCGCAACCCAGATGTGGACAGGTCTGGGCCTGGGCTTCTGAGCTCTCCCTTCGCCTCGACCAGGTGCACCTTGGCGGTGTGGCTTCCAGAGCCTTCCCAAAGGTCTCCTCTCACTTCTGCTCCCACGTGGGAGTTGGAGGCCCCACCCAGCACAATGGTTCTCACTGTGGGCTCAGATGAGAAAGGAAAGTGGAAGAGAATCAAGAAAGCAAATTAGGGTGTGGAAGCAATTATCTTTCCCTCTGATTTAAAGGGCTACAGGGCTGGCCTGCTTGGCTGGCCACAGTGCCAGCGTCTGTCTGTTTGTTTTTTAATAACAGTGCAGACTGAGCTGGGGCCATGAGATGCCTCTGAGGTCCCTTACCTAGAGCTGTGGCCACACCCTCGTTCTCTGTCCTAGAGAAGGGCCTAATATCCATTTGGGGAAGTGGAAAAGTTCTCCTGTCGTCCTGAGTTTTGTTCCTAAACAAGGTGCTGTTCTTTCTTGTTCTCTGCACAGCAGGAAATTTGCGTTTTTAGTGCTCAGTGCGCATGTATTGACTGAAATTACACCAATTTGCATTTTTGAGGTGGTCAACCAGTGCAGCTGACTTTCTTACATTTGATAGAAAACTCAAAGCCATAACAATTAATAGCAAAGGACCCAGAACGTGAAAGTGGTTGGTCAGCTACCTCGGTTCTCAAGCCCTTCTTGGGGTGGGAGAGCTGAGGACAGCCAGCACAGTCAGACCCAGCCAAGCAGGTCAGCGCTCGGGGCCTGCAGTGAATTGCTGGGCCTGCGAGACTCCAGGGTTACCCCTCCAGGATGGAAGGGTCTACCCAGAGCTAGGCAAACTGCAAAGTTTAGGGGACCCGGTCTCATGCACTTTTGACATGGACTGCAAAGCTTGCGGGATTTCCCCAAACATCCTGAGGTTTCCTAACTTGCTAGAAAGACTCAGTGTCCACTGAAAGCTGTTCTACTCATAGCCATGGTTTATCAAGTCGATCAAGTCAACTGAGGCTGCCAGTGTCCTCTCCCTGTGGAGTCAGGATGTGTCACATTCTTGGCATCGAGGCATGACAAGAGGCATTGAGCACCGCCAAGCCAGTGAGCTCCCCTGAGCCCCGGTGTCCAGGGCTTCGTCTAGGCTCCATTCCACATGCACAACTGATTGATGATTGAGCCACAGGGTTGGTCTTTCTGGCATGGTCAACCCCACCTGAAGATCTGGCGCAGCCACAGTCTCAACAAAGCCCCTCCCAGAAGCCAAGGACAAGGGCAGACCTTTCTGCAGGCCAGGCTACATTCTTTACTACACGGGGGGCTCCACTGGACCCCCCACTCCCAAGACCAGACCATACACTTGGAGCTCTCTCTCACCACCCAGGCTAGGAGGGGGTTGGGGCAATCCGAGAAAGAGCTTTGTGCGGTCAGGGGCGGGGCTCTGGGCTGGGGGTCATGGGATCACATCTGGTGCTGGACCATAAGAAGAACAAAAGCACCTGAACCAGGACAGGGGGTGGAGCCGGTCGCTCTGGGCCTCAGACTGCGCTGCTGGCTGCACACTGGCCTTGGCTCTCGCTGACTTTTCAGACCTCCATGGCCCTGGGCTGGCCCCTCCTCACCCATCAAGCCTCTGCTCAGAGGTCACCCCCTCCAACCCAGTGAAGATTTTAAAGTGTCCATGTGCGCCCTCCTCTTCTGCTTGCTCTCCAGCTCATGACTCTGTTTTCTTTCATCCACAGACTTTCGGTGGGGGTCAGGGGATGAGGTATTTGTCCTATGACTGCTGTATCAAAATTGGTGTCTACAGAAACTTAGAGATTCAACATGGCACAAATGTATTCTTCCATTTCTAGAGGCCAGAAGTCCCATAATCATGGTGTCAGCAGCACTGGCTCCTGGAGAGTCCAGAGGGCCTCCTTTTCTTCACCTTTCCCAGCTGCCAGAGGCAGCCTGCAATCCTCGGCCCATGGCCCCCTCCTCCGTCTTCAAAGCCAGCAGTCCAGCATCTTTCCATCTCTCTCTCACCTCTGCTTCCTCCTTCTGTCTCCCCCTCTGCCTCTGAACCTCCTGTCTGCCTCTTACAAAGGCCTCTGTGATGGCATCACTCCCCACAACCCTGACTACTCCAAGATAAATCCCCACCTCAAGATCCTTACATTAATCCCATCCGAAAAGGCCCTATGCCATATGAAGCTCTGGGATGAGGACGTGGACATCTTTGGGGGACATTTTTCATGCTGCCACAGGAGGAGATGACCTCTGTATGATCCGTAGCTATACCAAACCCTACGATGCCTGCACTATGCCTGAGTGTCTACGCGCCTGTTCTCACACCAGACCAGACGTTTCCCAAAGGCAGGGACTCGCTCATGCTGTGCCTCGGTTCCTAAGTGCCTGGCACGCAGCCCACGGCCCATAGCATGCAGCCCACAGCCCACGGCTCATGGTCCATGGCAGACAGCAGGGGGTCCATCACACAGCACATAGCACACAGCACACAGCCTACAGCCTACAGCAGTGGTCCATCCTGATGCATGTGGTGAAGTAGCGGATTAATTCAGCTGAGGGCGCTCACAGGGTGCATGCTGCCTGCCTGACCTGGAGAATGGTTCAGAGGGCAGGTGGGCTTGGGCCCCAGGTGCCCCGTGCAGCAGGGGGTGCAGAAGCATCCATACAGGAGCCTGCGCTGGGGGCCTGCACTTTGCTTGTCAGAGGCTGGACCCGCCAACCTCAGTGCTGAGCATTGCGGGCCAAGGAGTCCCATCTGTCAAAGAAACCCATGGTGGATGGTAGCTGAAGTGATAAAAACAGATGTTATTCAGGAACAATTACAATAGAAAGAGACCTAGGTATAGAACCAGGATCAATTCCAAACACACCACGGGCAGTGGAGATTCACAGCCAAGGAGCAGGGCAGGGTCCACGGATGGAAAGTGACTAGGAGGAAACATCAGGGCTGGGGGATTCAGGCTCGAGCCACCTAACAGGATTCTTGCTGAAGGTGGGCCGGGGTGGTCAGACTCCCCTGGGGGACGGTGGGGTATGAGGAACCTAATCAGATATTGGAGGTGGGGGTTTCAGGCCAAAATGACTTAGCAGGGCTCTTGGTAAAACTGGATTTCATAGGGAAGTGTGGGCATGGGCCTTGCTGGAGGCGGGGATCAGGAGCCTGCCTCAAGTTTGCTCAAGTGATGAATCTCTGTCATGTCAAAGTCCTGTTCGTAGTGGGAGGCTGCAGGAAGCCAGCAGCACAGCCATGGAGCTGGTTCCCCACCTCTGTCCCTGCAGAGCTCTGCCTTCTCCCCAGCTCTCCTCCCACACAGATGCTGTCCCAGCCAGGAACCTGTGAACCACAAAGAACCACCACCAGCAACTTCCGATGCTGGCCACGGGTACACGGGACCCTGGGAGGTGCTCACGCCTTGGGGATGCCCAGCCCCTCGCCGCTTCCTCACAGTAGGACTTGAGTGCCGCTACATTCAGGCAGCATTGGAGGTTTGGGGGTGCCACCCCCTCCAATCCCACCAGCCTCCTCTCAGCTTCCAGAAGGTGTGGCTTCATTGCTCGTCCCTCACTCACATGACCTGTGCTGGGAGGAACCGTGGACATCAGTGGATGAGCTCGTGTTAGCTCAAAATAAACAACTGTTGCCACCTGCTTCCTGCGGCGGAGTCCTCCCACTGGGAACCCCGCCTGTCTGCATCCTTGGTCTCTTCTTGCATGGAAGGTGGGCCTGCTTTGCTTCTGAGTGAGTCAGACATCCTGAGCTATTGTGCTTTGTCTCTAATTTGTTTTTAAAAGTCTCCAGAGCCCAAAATAGCATAATCTTCTTCAGCCACATAAAGGCAATGTATGGGAACCTGCCTGTCTCTACAGTACTGACTTCAGAAAGGCTGAACCTCGTGAGATCCTGTCTGCATGCCTGGGCCACTCCTCCCTGTTGGGACCTACAACAGAGCCACTGCTGTGAATCCCCAACGTCCAAGATGAAAGGAAGCCCTTCCCCAAGAAGTGGAATGTGTCTTCTTGCTCACAAATACTAAACAGCACACTGGGGCTTCTGCACTGGGTGCAGCTGGACAGACTTTATAGGGGTTAACTGGTCATTTGCACAAGACCGGATGCCAGGAGGGCCAGTGACCTGACAGTTGGCGTATTGCGGGCCGTCTTCCCAGCCTGGTGGGCGCCTCAGGTTTGCTCACTGGGGAAATGAGTTTGCAGGACTGGGTTGCAGCATAGCACAGTGATCATGTGCAGATGCTGTGTGACCTTAAGCTAGTGTCTAGGCTTCTCTCTGCCCTTATGCCTCAACCTAGTATTCAGTAACTGAAAACAGCAGTGGGACCAGGCAGTCTCCAGAGGACATGTGCAATCCCAAACCATGATTCTTTTACAGCTTTTCAGTATATGCCTACATCTTTCCTCTTACATATTTCATGTTTTCATATGACTGGGTGACCCCACAGCAGAGCTGAGGCTCAATAGTTTTTATGAAAGAAATGAATTCATGTGTCAGCTAATAAATGGATAATATGAAGAACAAAGACTTCCTGCTGCTTCTTGACCTTTGAAGGTGACACCAGTGCGCAGTCCTTAGCCAACATCTTCCCTTGGTTTAACCACCTTCTTGTTCTCATCCAGGTAACCTCAAATGCAGTCAAGAGCCTGCTGTTGAGTAAAATTCTTTTTTTTTTTTTTCTGGAGACAGAATCTCACTCTGTTGCCCAGGCTGGAGTGCAGTGTCGCAATCTCGGCTCACTGCAACCTCTACCTCCCAGGTTCAATTGACTCTCCTGCCTCAGTCTCCTGAGTAGCTGGGACTACAGGCATGGGCCACCACCATGTCTGGCTAAATTTTGTATTTTTAGTAGAGACATGTTGGCCAGGCTGGTCTGGAATTCCTGACTCTACAGTACTGACTTCAGAGTGATCCACCGGCTTCGGCCTCCCAAAGTGCTGGGATTACAGGCGTGAATCACTGTGAACCACTATACAATTCTTGTATATAATATGTTTCCAGAATGAACTTGCTACTTACAATATTTAACTACAATGAACAAAGCTGTCTACTCATTGGGGGTCTCCCTAGAAGTCACTCTATGTTTTCCGTTAATTTGTCGGAGGGTTTTATGATGACACGGGCGAATGAGTTTACCAGTGACCTGGGGGCCTCGCCTGCAGGATAAAGAGGGACTTCAGCCTCAGCTGGAATGAACCATGCTGTCCACCTGTGCACACACCCATCCATTCACCTTCTCACACACCCATCCATCCGCTCCATAACCAGGGACTAGCACCTTTGGTGAGCCAGGCAGCATATGACTCCCCTGTCATCTCTGCTGTGACCCCAAAAACACCCAATAGAAGGGAAAGAGCTTCCTTGACAAGTGTGGACATCACCTTGTTCTCAAACACCAAAGTATACGCTGAGGCTGCAGGACCCCTCGTGGAGCTAGGAGTGGCTTCCCAGGCAGCCTCTGGGCGTCTGCAAAGACCAGGCACTGAGATGGCCAGAGGCAAGGCCTGCCCTGCTGGGAACGAGGGTCCAGTGGGAGAAACAGAAAAAGAAGGAGGAGGAGAAAAAGAAAGATGACGGCAGAGGGGGAGGAGGAGACCTGCCATGGGCTGTGGCACTGGAGGGGGATCCAGCTAATTGAAACAGGAAAGTCGGGAAACTTCTCAGGAGAGGTGACACTCACAGGAGTCCTGAAGGACAAGGGCAAGTTGGCCAAGGGACATGAGTGCAAGGAGGAGCTCTCCAAGATGAAGTGCTGGCCGATGCGGGGGCCTAGGAGTGAGTGAGGTGGACAGAGGGCTTCGGGGACGAGCACACGAGGCAATGGCAGCACTGAGGGAGGAGCAGGCAATGCAATAGTGAGTACCAAGGAGCATGCACGGAGGAAAGAGGAGCCAGGCCCTGGAGAACCTCTGGTGCTGTGAGGAGGATCCGTGTCCTATCAGAGCAACAGGGAGCCCTTGTTGCATTTCAAGCCAGGGAGTGGCATCCCCATGGTGGCGGGGTCCCCATCACTGTAACTTACTGAAAGCTTATTCTGTGCCCAGTGCTGCTTCCAGGGCAGGGCCTATGATGACTCAGCAAACAGAACCACCAAGAGGTGAAAACTATCATTAACTCCATTTTATGGAAGCAGAAATTTAAGCACAGAGCAGGTATCGTAACTTGCCTGAGGGCATGCAGCTGGAATTTTGGATATAAAGCCAGGGTTTGAGCCCAAGCCACCTGGCAGAACCTGTGGCTTAGCCATGCTGTTCTGCTGCAGCACAGGGCCGGTGCGCCTGTGACCTTTGATCCTACAGCCCTTGAGAAGACAGTGACCACGGGAGGGGGCTGCAGAGAGTCTCAGAGGCTTGGACACCCGAGGTACTGCTTCCTGGAGTGTTTCGGGAGCTAGCCTCTGACCTCAGTGTCTGGACCCCACTCAACAGACACATTCATTCTCAGGAAAGCCCTTGTCTGGTTAATCACGCTGAGTGGAAATCAGAGGGTTTTTTTTTTTTTTTTTCATCAAGAGTCTGAAAGCTCCATTTTCAAAGGATGCCTCTCGCTGAACAAATGAATAGCCATCTCCTTATAAAGCATTCTGCTTTGAAATTCTGGGATGAAAGGGCCAGAGCACAAATGATTGCAGTGCTGGTAGTAATGGTAACAATAATCATGATCATCATACTGTACCGGGATTTTATTTTTGAAGTCAGGGGAGGGCTCATTCGTGCTCTCTGGCTTCAGGCTGAAAGCCTGAACCAGGCCCTTCCTAGAAGCCGGGATGCGATCAGGCTGAGAAAAGTTACTTGTGCAGAAATAGGGTCTCGGGTAAAGCAGTGCTCTCACCTTGGGCTCTCCCCTCCCTTCCCCGGGCCTTTTGAAAATCTGACAAAGGTGTTTTAGTCCCTGGCAGCAGCCGCTGGGACCACCAGGGACGAAAACGTGTTAAAATCCAGGACAAACATTCCGCAGCATCTCCGGGCCGGGCCACGTGTCTGTCCCGCACTGCAGCCTTGCGGGGTGGGAACGTCTGTTCTGCCCCAAATACGGGGAATCCCTCACCTTGGAGCAGGTCAGTGAGAGCCTCAGACACTGGTGTGTGCTGAGACTCAGGAAGTGGCCCACACTGGCGTGGAGGAAAACGAGGGAAATGGATTTCTGTCCCCGCCCCAACAACCAGGCCAGTCCCCGCGCCATGTCCTTCTAACCCGCGCTGCGCTCCCTCCTCTGGCTGAAGGTCATCTTCCACTTCGTGCTGGGAGCACAGAAAGCTGCCAGGCAGGCTGCGCTGGGGGAGAAATCACAAGATGCTCACATCAGCGGACCGTCCTTGTTGAGCTGCAGAAAAATAAGAGTAATCGCGGGAGAAAGTAAAAGGAACAGAGCCTTTGGAGCTGGAATGTGCTCTCCAGCCAGGACACTTATTTTTGCACGCTGTCTGTGGGAAATGGCCTTGAAAAGATGGCAGGACAGCGTTCCCTTTGTGCGTTTCAAGATTCAGTTCCCCGGGTGTTCCCCCTTCCCCTGTCCTGTGCAGCGTCGGGGTGGAGGCCTTCCTGCAGGCCCTACAGCAAATGACTTGGGGTTTCCCAGGCTCTCATGAGTCAGAGGCACTGAAATGAGGAGGAAGTGACAGGACTATTTAAGGAAGTTGGGCAACTCTTGTAACGGGGCACTGTCGGGGCAAACGGGGGAAGGTGAGTTTTCTGACTCTTCCATCCGGGTGGGATGAAACAGAGGAAACAGAACCCACCTTGCCCTCTAAACACAAGGGAGCCCTCGGCTGAGTGAAGAGACCAGAGGCTATGGGAGGGTTTGGTTTAGAGAATTTTCTGGTTAACAGAGGATGAGGCAATGATTCCATCTTGATTCCTGACCTCACAGGAAACCCTTAGAAAGCACTTCACTACCTGGTCTCCATTGGGAACCTCAGTGCAGGGAAGAGAAGGTGACCCTTACCTGCTGGCCGAGGCTCATGGGGTCAGCACTGTTGCTGCTCAGGACGCAGACAGAGTGCAGGGAAGGACGGACAGAGAACCCCCGGGGTGTCTTGCTTTTTGAATTCTTGTTTGTTTCCCTTCGCGGACTTTAGGTGCACATAATTTGATGAATGCCACGCCTGGGTTCATGACTCGCCAGCCATGCCTGGCCCTCTTTTGCTATTATTATTATTAATTATTATTATTTGTGAGACAGAGTCTAGCTCTGTCGCCCAGGCTGGAGTGCAGTAGCACTACCTTGGCTCACTGCAGCCTCTGCCTCCCGGGTTCAAGTGATTCTCCTGCCTCAGCCTCCCAAGTAGCTGGGATTACAGGCGCATGCCACCATTCCTGACTAATTTTTTTTTTTTTTTTTTTTGAGACAGAGTTTCACCCAGGCTGGAGTGCAGTGGTGCGATCTCGGCTCGCTGCAACCTCTGCCTCCAGGGATTTAAGCGATTCTCCTGCCTCAGCCTCCCAAGTAGCTGGGATTACTGGCACCTGCCACCACGTCCGGCTAATTTTTTCTATTTTTTTTTTTTTTTAGTAGAGACAGGGTTTCGTCATGTTGGCCAGGCTGGCCTTGAACTCCTGACCTCAGGTGATCCACCCACGTTGCCTCCCAAAGTGCAGGGATTACAGGAGTGAGCCACTGCACCTGGCCTAATTTTGTATTTTTAGTAGAGATGAGGTTTCGCCATGTTGGCCAGGCTGATCTTGAACTCCCGACCTCAAGTGATCTGCCTGCCTCAGCCTCTCAAAGTGCTGGGATTACAGGTGTAAGCCACTGTGCCTAGTCTATTATTATTATTATTATCATTGTTGTTATTTTTAGTTTCTTTATTTTTTTCTTTTTTTTTTGAGACAGGGTCTCGCTCTATCACTAAGACAGGAGTACAGTAGGGTGATCTCGGCTCATTGCAGCTTTGACCTCCTGGGCTCAAGTGTTCCTCCTACCTCGGGCTTCCAAGTAGTTGGGACCACAGGTGTGCACCACCACACCCAGCTAATTTTTGTATTTTTGTAGAGACGGGTTTCACCACGTTGTCCAGGCTGGTCTCGAACTGCTGGGCTCAAGCAATCCTCCTGCCTCAGCCTCCCAAAATGTTGGGATTACAGGCATGAGCCACCAAACCAGGCCTAGTTTCTTTATTTTTAACAACACAAGGCACTCCCATGAATCCACCATGCCACCCAAGAACTAGCAAACTAACTTGCATGTGCCTATAAACTTCTACAGAAGTTGGTGCTGATCATTCCTTCTCTGAAAATAGCTGTGTTAGATCTACATGGATGCCTCAGAGCATATTATTTATCTTACCTGGTATTCTAGCCTTTATTTTGATAAAGAATATCATGCTGTATGTAGTCTTCTGGTACTTGCTTTTTTTCACTTAACCTAATTACTAATTAAGTTGGGTTTTTCTTCAAATGTTTATTGGCCAGCCATATTTTTCTCTCTTGTGAAATGTCTGTTTCTATATTTTTGTTCACTTTCTCATTGGTGCATTTATCTTTGCATTAATGATGTCTGGTTTTAAATATGCAAATATATATACACACATGCACACACGTATATACACATTATATACATACACACATATATATAATTAGTACTAGTGCTTTTTCAATTATACATGTTGGAAATATCTTCTCCCAGTTTGTAGCTTGTCTTCATTTTCTTGAAGGAATTTTTGATAAACAGAAGTTCTTAATTTTAATGTAGTCAGTGTATCGATCTTTTACGTAAGTGCTTTGTGTATCTGGGGATCTCAGGAAAGCATCTCGCTCTGGCTCATGGTGGGCACTTCATATATATCACTGAATGAAGGAATGAATGAATGAATGAATGGGCAAATGAGTGACTGGGTGGCCAGCACTTCAGTCACGCTAAGAATGTTAGGAACAGTAATTTATCCACCTCCCCGAGCCCCATGAGGAGAGCCTGTGTGTCAGCCATAGCAGCAGACAGCTAACGTCCTGCCTTTTGTGCAGGTCACCCAGTGAGGAAAAAGCCAGAGCAGACCTTGGCCGGTGCTCCGACTCTGGAACACGCACTGCAGAGCTTTCCCTGGGGCTGCCTCCTAGAGCTGGTAACGATTCTTACTTTCCCGGGCTGCTGTGGGGGTTAAATGGCTCAGATTGAGAAACCATTTGGCACATAGTAGCTAGTTTATTATATTAGCAAGTATTGATACCATCATCATCGTCATCATCATCATCACCTCAGCACAGAGTGGGCGTTCAAAGATTCTTTTTGAATGAGGGAATGAGCAGCTATGTCGTCTCGGGAATAACAGTGCTTGTTTTACAACTGAGGCCGGTAGACTCAGCCACTGAGTCTCCGTCTCAAGCCTCATTCTTTTTTAAAAAAATTATTATTGCTAATGTAAATAACATTTTGATTAAAAATACCATTTTCAAATTAAAAAGAAATTACATGAGGCAGCTGGATTCTTCTGTCTGTTTTTTCATTCAATCTGTTGCAATATGTTGTTTTGGTTGAAGGATAGGAAAAGAACCCGGCCTCATACTTCCAAGTAGTTAGAAAAGCGATGAATGTCTTACTAGCCTTCTCAGGTAATACTGGGTATCTTGTTTGACATTACACTGAAATTTGACAAGTTGGGGTTTCTTTGATAAGTGTTGGTTGATTAATGATGGGTTGTAAGTGGAATTCCATATCCATGCTTTTTGTATTCTATTACATTACAATCCGCTGGTTTATCTTACTTTGAGTGGACATTTTACCCATGCATGATTTCTTTAAAAGGCTTTAAAAGGCGGGGTTGGGGGGATGGCAGGGAGGGACGTGTCCTGGCAGTGCTCCTCCCCAGTGCAGACCCTGGATTGCTATCGCCACTTTCTATAGCTTGGGAAAAGGAAACTCCTTGAGTTCATTTGGGAAGCCTTGGACCTGATTCAGCGTTTAAACATCTGCTCAGAAACGGAGATCCATGTTGCCCTCTCATGAGCCTTCTGTTGGTGCCTATAATAAAGAACCTTTATCAGAATGCGTACCCAGAGCCAGGAGTAGTCAGCCTCCTGGGAGACTCAGCATTTACCTCTTCACTCAGTGAAAACTCCAGCAGCACTGCAACAAAGGGATAACGAATTTCTTAGCTTCACCACCCCATCCCAATGCCAATCTCAGCCAATAATATGACTTTGAGCTTCGGTGAAATCGGTGTAGATAAAATTGTATAAGGGATAATGTGAAGACTTAGCTTAAAAGCCATGTGTTGGGCCGGGCGCGGTGGCTCACGCTTGTAATCCCAGCACTTTGGGAGGCCGAGGCAGGCGGATCACGAGGTCAGGAGATCGAGACCACTGTGAAACCCCATCTCTACTAAAAATACAAAAAATTAGCCGGGCGTGGTGGCGGGCGCCTGTAGTCCCAGCTACTCAGAGAGGCTGAGGCAGGAGAATGGCGTGAACCCAGGAGGCGGAGCTTGCAGTGAGCCGAGATCGCGCAACTGCACTCCAGCCTGGGCGACACAGTGAGACTCCATCTCAAAAAAAAAAAAAAAAAAAAAAAAAAGCCATGTGTTATGTTTCTATTTAGCCCTTTGATTCTACATTTATCTCAGTCTTCCTCTTTGATTATGACTTTTTTTGTTTTTTGAGACAGTCTCCCTCTGTCGCCCAGGCTGGAGTGCAGTGGTGCTATCTTGGCTCACTGCAACCTCTGCCTCCTGGGTCAAGCTATTCTCCTGACTCAGCCTCCCGTGTAGGTGGGACTACAGGCATGCACCATCATGCCTGGCTAATTTTTGCATTTTTAGTAGAGACAGAGTTTTACCACGTTGGCCAGGCTGGTCTTGAACTCCTGACCTCAGGTGATCCACCTGCCTGGGCCTTCCAAAGTGCTGAGATTACAGGCGTGAGTCACCGTCCCTGGCCCATTATAACTTTTAGTAGGAGTAGGTAAGGTTTTTCCCTAGAAAAATTAAAACCCTGAAGAAATGAAGGCCTGTGTTTGAGTTTTAACTGCTTTGCAGGTAAGCACTTGCCCCCTTTGTCAATTTAGGATTAAATCTGGCCAAAGTTATAGACAACTGGAGTAAACTACAGCTTAAACTAATGAAAGATTTCCTTTTCTTGCCTGATAGCAAATTTGGAGACAGGTAATTTGGGGTTCAAATGGACATCCGTGATGTCTCAGGGCCCTAGACTACTTGTATTATTTTTCCCTGGTATTATCAGAATGTAGCTTCTACCCTCAGACCTGTTACTGCATGATGACAACATGGCTGCTCCACCTTTTCCATCTCATCTGCGTCCCAGCCAGGACTAAGGACACGGAAAGGCAAAAGATATGTGGAAACGGGTCAGTCCTCTCCTTAAGAGCTTTGCCAGAAGTCACATCAAGCAACTTCTGCTTAGACATCATTGGCCAGAGCTGTGTCACGATCCACCCTAGGTATAAGAGAGGCTTGCAAATACAAACTCTTGGCTTGGCCCATTTTTTATACTCCCTCCCACCCCTCACCACCACCGCCACTGTTTTGTTAGTAAGGAAGAAGAGGAGAATGAACATTGGGTGGTCAGCGGGCAGCATGTCACCTTCTTAGCAATTAGCCATGTTCCATCAAATAAAACAAAAGCGAACGCTGCACATCAGCTCAATATCAAAGGTAAAATTTAGGACCAGCATTGTACAGGGATCAGCTCTACTGTATGCAGGAAAATAACCATCAGGACAGCAATTCGTAGCATTTGGATGTCGCTGCCTTGAACACATGCTGCCTGCTAGGGGTTCTGCTGCACACAGGGTAGTCAGAGCATGGGAAATCAACGGGCTGAGCTGTGACTTTGTCTCCAGTGTCCTCCATGGGATGTACTAAAGGAGGCCTTGGCATCGGGCAAGTCAGGTCTGGGTCACTTGTCAGCCCTTCCCAGCTGAAGCTCCTCTGACATATGCACACGTGATTAGGCAGCCATGCTGGATGTTGCAAAACTGAATACCTGAACACGAGTTGGGTCATAGCCTGGACCCCAACCTGGAGCTTCCTGTCCTAGGAACCATCTCTCTGTCTAAGGCAAAGCCAGTGATTGCCTGGCTTTGTCTGTGGCCAGCCTCCACTTCAGTGCCTGGGCTGCATGGGTGTTAGATTTTTAAAATAGTAGACCTGGGGATAATGTTACCAACCCTTCTGGGTCTTTGTGGAGGTTAAATGAGATCACAAATGTGAAATGCATCCTGTCGAGGCTGATGCTTATAGACGGGGGTGAGTTTTAGGCCGAACTAGAGTGAACCAGCTGGGTATCTGTTCTGCATCAGGCCACTCAGTAAGTGAAATGTCTTCCTCCCTCCCCAGCATGTTCCAGAAGCTTCTTCAAGTCCAAGGACAGCAGCTTAGACAGGGCACTGCTGGAGGAAGTGGCTTTTCTGCTCAATTACCCTCTACATTGGTGGTGAGTTGCCTGTATGCTGCCAGAGCTGCTGCTTGGGGAAGATGAAGTCCTGCAATGACTGGCCAAAAAGGGGGCCACAGGAGGGTCAGCTGCTTTTTCATGTTTTAAGAATAGGTATCTTGGCAGATACTGAATCCCAACAAAACTCTAAAAAAAAAATAATGCTGATGGTGTGATGGTGATGGTGGTGGTGGTGATGATGGTGGCTGTGATGGTGATCGTTGTGATGGTGGTGATGATGGTGGCTGTGATGGTGATCATTGTGATGGTGGTGATGATGGTGGCTGTGATGGTGATCGTTGTGATGGTGGTGGTGATGGTGGTGATGGTCATGGTTGTAGTAATGGTGGTGGTAATAATGGTGATGGTGGTGACAGTGATAGTGACGATGGTGGTTGTGACAGTGGTGATGGTTGTGATGGTGATGGTCATAGTGGTGGTGATAATGATGGTGGTGGTGGTGATGATGATAATGGTGGTGGTGGTGGTGATGGTGATCTTGGTGACGGTGGTGTTGATGATGGTGCTGATGGTGGTGGTGGTGATGGTGATGATGATGGTCTTGGGGATGGTGGTGGTGATGATACTGGTGGTGGTGGTGGTGGTGTTGATGATTGTGGTGGTAGTGATAATGATGGTGGTGGTGATGACGGCAGTGGTGATGATTGTGGTGGTGATGGTGATGGTGGTGATGGTGATGATGGTGGTGATGATGAGGAGGGTGGTGATGATGGAGATAATGATGATGGTGATGGTAATGATGATTTTTTATTGGCATATAATATTTGTACGTATTTTGAAGGTATTTTGATATTTTGATTCATGTATTCAATGCATAATGATTAAATCAGGGTAATTGGGATATCCATTCCCTTGACCATTTGTCTTTTCTTCATGTTGGAAACTTTCCAATGCTTTTTTTCTAGCTATTTAAAAATGTACAATAAATTATTGTTGACTATAGTCACCCTACTGTACTATCAAACATGCCTATTAACCAACCTCTTGAGGACTTTTATTGAACAACCACAGCTCTCCCCTCTAGACAGAAGCACAACCCTGAAAGATGCATTATCTAGCCACCTTAAATTACAGATGAACCCATCACTCCCACAGCCCAATGTTATTTACAAACCCCCGCCTCTGGTGTCCACCTCATGGATCAAGGATCTATGTTGAGCTTTGGAGGCAGAAGAAGGGTTGCAAACTCAGCATGCTTCATGGGAAACATGCTTTTTTCTTTCTCATAAATTCTGACATTATCAAGTTTAGGGGCCTGAGAAAAACAAGATATAAATTATCTTCTTGGTTGTTGGTGCCCGTGAACGTAGAAGATTGTATGACTGTGCAGTGTCCCCTGTCCTCCCTGTGTGAGGTCTACACTTTCTCACTTCCCACCCAACATCAGCCTGGCCCTGTGACTTGCTTTGGCAATGAAATGTGAGTGGATGTGACATATGCCTCTTCCCAGCAGAAGCCACAAGGGCTACGGCATGGCCCTGCCTTCATTCCTTGCCCTGTGCTATGTGACTGGGATGTCCCAGGTAAGAGCAGCTCCTTCAGGTTGGGTCACAGGATGAAGACAGCATGGAGCAGGGCAGATGCCAGCTGTTGGAGTTTGTGAGCTTGAACAAGAAATTGACCTTTGTTGAGTTAAGCCAACTCTGGGGGTTGTTTGTTGTTGCAATATAATCTAGTGTGAGCTGGCTGATGTGGTTTATGAATTGACTTGGAAGAGGCATTGATAGCCCAGGCTCAAAGCTGGTGTCCAGCTTTGCCACTTCTGCATGGAGCTGATGGTCTCCAGACCCTGGTCGGCTGCTCCCAGGTCAGACCTCCAGCTCTACCTGCTTGCACATCATCCATTTTTGGAGCTCCTCTTCCCAGGCCATGAGTGTTCCCAATGACCCTCACTAGCACTTTCTTTACTCCCTTAAGGCTCAGTCAACACGATGAGTGCATGTTCTTACCTCCTGTATTCAGGGCTCAGTCAGCAAGATGAGTATACACTCTCACCTCCCCTACTTAGGGCTTTGTCAGCAAGATGAGTACATACTCCCACCTCCTGTACTCAGAGTTCAGCCAACAAGATGAGTACATACTCTCACCTCCTCTACTCAAGGCTCATCAACAAGATGAGTACATACTCTCACCTCCCATACTCAGGACTCAGTCAACAAGATGAGTGCAGCTCTCACCCCCTTTACTCAGGGCTCAGTCAACAAGATGAGTACATACTCTCACCTCTACTCAGGGCTCAGTCAGCAAGATGAGTACATACTCTCATCTCCTGTACTGAGGGCTCAGTCAACAAGATGCATACATACTCTCACCTCCTCTACTCAGGGCTCAGTCAACAAGATGAGTACATACTCCCACCTCCTGTACTCAGAGTTCAGCCAAAAAGATGAGTACATACTCTCACCTCC
This sequence comes from Symphalangus syndactylus, assembly GCF_028878055.3. NCBI lineage: Eukaryota > Metazoa > Chordata > Mammalia > Primates > Hylobatidae > Symphalangus > Symphalangus syndactylus. The sequence continues at coordinate 32,281,772 of NC_072444.2, read as the reverse complement.
CATACTTAAGACTCAGTCAACAAGATGAGTGCAGCTCTCACCCCCTTTACTCAGGGATCAGTCAACAAGATGAGTACATACTCTCACTTCTACTCAGGGCTCAGTCAGCAAGATGAGTATATACTCTCACCTCCTGTACTGAGGGCTCAGTCAACAAGGTGAGTACATACTCCCACTTCCTCTACTCAGGGCTCAGTCAACAAGATGAGTACACACTCTCACCTCCTCTACTCAGGGCTCAGTCAACAAGATGAGTGCATACACACACCTCTCCTACTAGTGGAACCAGACCTTCAGGGCCAGCGATGTTATCTCTCGATGTTATGTGAAACCAAGTGCCTGACTCTTTCATGTCCCCAATTCCCCCCTTCCCTTAAATCCAAACTATTTATCTCAAGTCCCATCCTGAGGACTGTGTGAATTTCTGCATTTACTCCTGCTCGTCCCCTATCGGAGGCCCAGAATCCTCTATAATATGAGGAAGGAAGGTCCTATTTCCTAAGTCTCTTTCCAAGTTAGTCGGAGGGTCCCAAGTCTTCCTCTTGCTCCTCCAGCTACTATGGCCTTCCCCTCTGGCTGCCCTACAGTAGAGACACCCCTTCCATCACTCCTCCACACACCTGCAGCACAAGCCTGCCTTCTGTGGAGGTTTTCTAGAAGTGGACAGAGCTGCAACACAGGGCAGAAACCTGAGACTCTTGTCCCAGTCACAGTTATGAGAAAGCATAAGGGCTTCACTGGTCACCTTATCCCCCTGGCCCTTCCCTTTGGGGCTTCTCTGGCGTGGACCCTACTCCTGGACTCCCCTCTTCTCTCTAATTTCCTACCCCAGACCTTCCAATCCCAGCAATGCCAGAGAACTGCTTTCAAATCGTGTCACTTTACTTTGCAATGCAAATTAACCTTCTTTCTCTTCATCCCTCTCTATCTAAATAGAAGAGGCAAAGCTATCAACACAGAAGATCCATAAAAGCCTTGAGATGAGAGGTTTTCTCCATTCTGGGCCAGATCAAATTCTTAGGTGGCCCTCTTTCCATCTGCACCCGGAGGCTATCACTTGCTCAGAGCAAGCCCAGGAATCTCATCCTTCTCTCTCTGATGTACCCGTGGTACACTTTAACAGGCAGTTCAGACCTGGCATTTTCTCTTGCCGGCCGGTGCTGGGCTGCAGGATGATTGTCCTGTGAGTCATTTTGTTGGTGGGAGTACAGCTTCTTGGCTCCCACCTCTGCCCCAAGGCTTGGTCTCTGCCTTGTGCTCAGCTGGTGCATGTAGTGCAGCTGTGTGCAGCCTCACCCAGGAAACAGCTCAGGTGCCAGGGGGAGGAAACCACAAATCTCCAGCATATAACCTCCCTGAGAAGGAAAAGCAACTTTGCGTCACTCCCCCTGCCCCTGACAACCATGAGCTTCCTGCAAGTTTTATTGGGAGGGAGGTAGCCAGGAAGATAGGAGAGTCAGGGAAGATACTCCTGTGAATGCTTTCAAGAAACTTATAATAATTTTAATCAGCATTTTCCCTTCCATTTAAAATCACAAACTTAGCTACTTAATCAAATGTCATGGTTAAGACACATTTACCTCCTTGGGAGAAAAATGAACAATGGCAGTTCAATTTGGCTTTGGATGGGTTTTAAAAATAGTCAAGTCTGTGAAGGCCATTAGATAAATGGCCTCAGAGAGCTTCAAAGAGGACCTCCTGTGGGGGCCTGCTGGCTCCTTTGTTGGGAAAATAGGGGAGGGGACTAGGTGAGGAGACCGCAGGGGTTCCCCAGGGTTCCAGGCTGTGGACTTCCCCAGCGGGGAGAAAGGGCCAGAATTAGCAGGGTGACCGGAAGAACTTTCCACAGCATGGACATCTGAACAGTTCCCTCTTGTATTGCCGAAGCTGGGAGGGGTGTGTGTGTGTGTGTGTGTGTGTGTGTGTGTGTCTTGGGTGGGAGTGACATACACACAGCTTCCCAATCCCCAAGGGAAGAAAAATGAACCAGTTAGAAATATGAGAGCCATCGAAGTATAGAAAACCAGTTCTAGAAATGCTGAAATACAAGTTAAGGTTTTGTCGTTTTACAGTCTGTAAAAAGACAATGATTTTGTCATGGAAATAATAATAATAGGCTGGGCGTGGTGGCTCAGGCCTATAATCCCAGCACTTTGGGAGGCCAAGGTGGGTGGATAACCTGAGGTCAGGAGTTCGAGACCAGCCTCACCAACATGGTGAAACCTCGTCTTTATTAAAAATACAAAAATTAGCCGGGCGTGGTGGTGCACACCTGTAATCCCAGCTACTCGGGAGGCTGAGACAGGAGAAACGCTTGAACCTGGGAGGCAGAGGTTGCAGTGAGCTGAGATCATGCCATTGCACTCCAGCCCAGGTGACAGAGTGAGACAGAGTGAGACTCCATCTCAATAATAGTAATAATAATAATAATGATAATAATAATAATAGGTGGATTGCTCTTTTTGGAGAGAGGTGGACCTGAGTTACCCTAGAGAAAAAGGAAATCAATGTACCCTGGTCCCAAATCATAATTTTAAGCCTGGGTGAGGGCAGAGGGCATCCTCCCTCCCCACAGACTGAAGAGGTCCTCACTCACCCGGGGCAGCAGCTGTGGTCTTAAGGCTCTGACTTCGCCTGGAGACTTCTGCAGGGCTTGTTCCCATCTCGGTTTTCAGAAAACACTTCCTTCTACTATTTTCTTTGCCCAGAGATTCCCAGGTTCCTTGGATAGAATCCAAAGGGTCTTTCAACTCGGATGGGGGAAAACTGGCATCTTTATTTAACCCTAACTGAAACTTGGCATTTCCTTTCATTATAAATGTCGGTGGCAGAGCTCGGTGCCTGTGACCGTCAAACATAGAAAGCACTGGCATTTTCATATGACATTGCCATGGCTGCAGATACCTCAGGATATTATTGCTGCATATCTGGACTTCAAAAGGAAGGTAACTTAGGATCTGTGAATTGATTACTAAGTGTATTAATAAAAAATATATACGGCTATATCAGACATTTGTTTTTATTACTCTTTTGATAATGCATTTGCATAGAATTGGTTTCCTAATAAACCTGGGCTTTTTCATCTATGCACTTAGAAGCCATTCTGAGAGAGGTCAGCAGGTGTCCACAAGGCTGCCCAACGGGTTCCTGGAGCCGACACGGTCCGGTCCGGAGCCCCTCCCTGCCCTCCTGGCTCCCAGTCTGCGAAGCCGGCCTCCTCCGGGCCCACTCCGGTTGCAGGAAGGGCCTCCCTGGTGCAGCACCGCCTCCTCATCCCGCTAGGTGGCAGCACTGCGAGCGCCTCCTTCCCTGCCGGCCGCCATGGGCCCCGCTGGTTCCAGGACCTCCCTGCCTCCTTCGCCTCTTAATGGGATCCGCTCCCTCACACCTCTCAGGGAGAGGCTCTAGGGGACGATGACCCAGGGGCGGCCTGGCAGAGAAACTGCTGAGTCACCCTGCTGCCTCTCTGGTCCTCTGACCGGCTCACAGATCACCATAGCCACACCGTGTGTGAGGCCTTCTCACGGAGCCCTGCAAACACCTGCCCGGGGAGGGGCTGTGGGACCCATCTTACAGATGAGGAGATCGAGGGTCGGAGAGGCCACACAACTCGGCCAGGACCCCGAGTTAGCAAGCGCTGGCCCCTGGTCCAGCCACGGCAAGGCTGGCGCTCCTGCCACCACACCTCCCTGCCTCTGGCCCTCTCTCGGGAGTCTTGGTGGGGGTCACTGTCTTCATCCTCCTGCCTGGGCAGAGTCCAATCCAGTGCCTGGCTCCTCAAGACCGGTGGCAAAGATCCTGGAGGCCTGGGGGTGAAAGAGCTGCTTGGGGGACTTAAGTCCCAAGCTATGGTCCTCCTGGGAGACTGAGCCCCAAGCCATGGTCCTCCTGGCTCTGCCCTTCCACCCCCTCGCTGGCTGCCCCACCCAGGGAGGCCTCACCTGTGAAGTGCTTCCCGCCTCCCCCACCCCCCCACGGCTCTCGCATGGCCGGGGCGATTCCAGAGCTGGCCTGGGTCAAGCACCTGCACAGAGCCCAGAGCGAAGGCACGGCATGGTATATCCCCCGCCCCTTGCACCTTTCCCCGGTGAAGGGTGGCACCAGTGTCCTTTCCAAGGCCCGGATTCTGCACTGCCCTCAGCCTGTGGAGGATTAAAAGCAGGGCTTTGTCGTGGTTTCTCAAGGCGTCAGCGGGTCTGCAGAGGATTCCGCCCCATGTCACTTCTCTCAGTGAAAGGTCCCCACCCAGTGTCTGTCCTCCTTTAAGTGCCCCCCCATTTTTGTTGTTGTTGTTTTTGTTTTTGTTTGTTTTTTGCAAATACAGACTAACCAGGTAGGCACAGAGGAGTCCTGGCATGGGAAGGGAGCAGTGAAACGCCAGTGGAGAGTCTGGGAGGCCCAGATCCCCTGGAACTTTCCAGTGAGTCCTCTGGAGCAAGGGCCTGGCCAGGCAGCAGCTGCGCTGGGCGATGAGGGACGGTTGGGTAATCGGGGGCACAGGACCGGGCTTCGCTGGGTTCGGGGCAGAAGCGCTGAAGTTCCGACCCCGAACTCGGTGACTTCATCAACGCAGAAGCCTGCGCAGCCGAGCAGGGGAGTCCCTCATAGGGGACCCTCGGACAGACGCTCCCGCGCGGCCCGCGTGGCTCAGCTCCGCCCCAGGAAACTTTTCGCGCAGCCCCCGCTCCATGCGCCCCTACCCAGTCCTTCTTCGCGGCCGCCCCCTCCCCAAAGTGGCTCTCCGGGTCCACTGCGCGCCCCCGTAACCGGGTCGGAACCTCGAACGGCTTCGCATGCCATCCGGTTACCCTGGCAACACCATCCGGCGGCGCCCGGCGGTCCAATCGGAGCCTGCGGCCTCTCTCTAGCCTTTCGCAAGGTGGGGACCGGGACGCGACCGGGGATGGGGAAGGGGGCTGAAGGAGGCCCAGCCTGCGCTGTCGCCCTTGCTGGGCACAGCGCTCCCCCCGCCCAACCCGCGGCGACCCCGGCCCCCGCAAGGTGGGGCGGCGAGCAGGAGCCGGGGCCCGGCCGGGGGCTCAAGCTCCCGTTCGAGGGGCGGGGAAGGCGGGTGACGTGAGCCGGCCCGGGCGGGCGGAGTTGGGACCGGCTCCGGGAGGCGGGGGCGAGCGCGCGGAGAGGCAGACGCGAGGAGGGAGGCGGCTGAGCAGCGCGGGCGGCTCTGCGGCGGGCGCGGTGGGCGCGGGCGGCGGGGCCCCGGGATCCCCGCGCGCGTCCCCACGCCCCGCGCTCCACGGCGCCCTCGCCCCGCGCGCCTCCCGTGCCCGCCTCCTGCCAGCCTCCGGGCCGCGGCCGTCTGCAGAGCGAGAGCTCAGACGGAGCCCCCGGGCAACTTGAGTGGCGCCGATCGGCGGCAAAGCCTCTGGCAGAGCCCCCCGACCCGGCAGCGCGGAGGGGACGCGCGGAGGGGACCCGCGTCCGCCCTCGTCGTGTCGCCCCAAACCCTAAGCAGCGCCGCCCCATCGGCGCGGAGCTCCGGCTGGAGGCAAGAGCCGCGCGCCGGGAGACACGCACCGTGAGCGGCAGCGCCGCCGGCCTCCCTCCTCGCCGCCCCGGAGGGCGAAGCCGCGGCTCCCCAGCCCTTTGCTGCGCGGCGACAGCGCCGGAACACGCCCCGCCTCGCCGCAGCCTTCGCTGTGCCGCCCGCGGAGGGGGCCGCGAGCCCCGCGCCCGGGCCGGAGGATGTGCGCCCCCGCGGGCCGCCCAGCCTGAGCCATGCGCCCCAACGGCGGCGGCGCGCCGGCCGGCATGGAGCCCCGCGCGGCCGCGCTCTGACTCGCTGTGCGCCCCGCGGCCGGCGGGCGGCGGGAGGCGGCGGACCGAGAGCCGGAGACCGGCGCCGCGGGACGGAAGCGAGCGGTCGCGGGCGCCGCGCAGATGGCCCGGGCGAGCCAGGTCTGAGGCCCCGCTCCCCGAAACGTGACCATGTGGATTCAACAGCTTTTAGGACTCAGGTGAGCGACTCGGCCGGCGCCGGGTGCGTGTGGGCGCGTGGGTGCCGGGCTGGGCGGAAGCGGCGCTTTCCTCTATGTTGCAAATCAAGGGACCCCTCTTCGCTTCCCTCAAGCGATCAAGAGGTGCACCGGGAGCCGGAAAGGGGCGCCCGCCGGGATCCCGGAGCCTGGAGCGCCGGGGCCCCGGCGGGGAGCGGCCGGGTCTCCAGGGCTCCGCGCGTCCGGGGTCCGGGCAGCGGCGCCCGCCCCAGCAACCCGGGCAGTGGGGCCGGCCGGGCGCGCCCGCAGCTCCAGGCGCCAGCAGCGCAGTGTCCTGGCCGGCTGCCCCGGCGCGCCTCCTCCCCGGGGCCCGGGGCGAGCCGCCGGCCGCTGGGCGCGGCGGGCGCGGGGGCCGGGGCTGCCGGGGAAAGCTAAAGCTCCGGGCTCCCAGCGAGAGCTTTGCAGGTGGAGTTGGAGGAAACCAGAGCCAAACAGCCACTCCGCCCCCTCCTTCTCCTTTCTCGGGGCCCCCGGGCTGAGCAGGGGCCTCCCAGGCTCCCAGCCGCCGACCCAACTGTTTGCGGGTGACCTCCGGGCCCGACGGGCGCCCACAGCTGGCGGGCAGCTGGGGCGGGGGAGCTGGGGTTCTTGGGGAGCGCCAGCGGCCACCCCCCCTGTAAACACACACGCACATACGCCCGCCGGCGCGCCCGGGGCTTCTCTGTGTCTGGGACTCCAGGACCAGATGGAACAGGGGGTTCGAGCCTAGAGCCCGTGGTGGGGGTGTCCAGAAAGACCCTTCTCGGCAAACTTTGCCAGCCCGCCGGGGTTCTCGGGCTTCTCTAGCTTCTGCCTGGGGTGGCCCAGGGCCCACCAGAGCCCAGCTGTCCTTTTTGCTGGGCAGGCTGCCTCTGAGCCCTCGCCCTCCTGCCGGGGCATTCACCGAGCTCGCGCATTTGGGTCCCGGGTTGGAACTGCGAGCGGGGAGGACAGAGGTGGAGGTGGAGAGCAGCGTGCGGTTCTCGAGTTTGTCCACTGGGATGCACTGCGCTCCCGCGTTGGGGACGAAAAGGCCAGTAGTTGTTAGCCGGCTGCTTGAGCCGCCCCCACTCCGGGATGAAGCTGTGGGGGGAGTGAGGCGAAGGGAGGGAGGATCTAGTGCGTGTCCTGATTTTGAGAAATTGGAAGGGGACTGGGACGCCAAGTGTTTTCTAGCGACCCTTGATTTATGAGCCGATTCTGCTCCCAGAGGTGAATACTGTGTAACACATCTAGTGAACATTGTCAGATGTTATTATTAGCATCCCTTCTCGCAGTGGCCGATCTTGCTGTGGGCTTCAAAGGTTAATCATGGAGCCTATTGTGTTGGGTGTTGGATATTGGCCGGGCCTGAATCGATAAGTGTGCTTGGGCTAGATAAGCTTTAGGCTTGGACCTTCCTGGGATGTCGGCAAAATGGAGCGAGGACAGCTTTGCAGGAATGACCCTGATCCAGGTGCCCTGGAGGCCTGCCATCCCCTGCTCTGCCCCGGACTGTCCCATGTCTCAGCAAGACCTTCCAAGGCCTTGTGAATGACCAGACGGGTCCCCACCCTGGCCAGTGGCTGGTCTTCAGCTCCGACCTGCTTCCTGAGCTGCCATCTGCCACTTGATTCCTGATGGCAACTTATTTGAACAGACATTTTTTTTTTTATTGCTAAGTTGCTAGATTAAAAGATGAGTACATTTTGATAAAGGGAGAGAAGAGCAAATATCTCGGAAAGAAGCCACTCTTTTGGTTTGAAATTTACTAAAACACTTCCTCTCAAGCATCCTCAAGCCGGATCTTGGGATTTTGCTTTAGGAAATAGTTCTGTTGGTTCCTTTGAAGTTTGACCTTTTGTTTTTCCCCCCTCGATGTTAGCACAGGAGATTTTCTGTAAGTGTGCCTTTAAGGACGAGCTGTCACCTATTTGGGATCCTGATGGGAGAGCTCTGTCTTGTTACTGCTGTCTCCTGGCCAGAGAAAGAGGCCTGTACCCAGAGGGTCTGGGTGGTTTTGCATCACAATGGGCACCTGGGGACTCTGAGCCAAAGGGTTGCAAGTTCAAGGTCTGGAAATGCACTTTTTCTTTCAAGACAGCCCTTCACCTTTGCTTGCAAGCCACTCCATGGCTCCCTAGGTGAGCACCGGGCGTCTTGCTGCCAAGCTTGGAGCCTGGTTAGGACAGGTAGACACTGAGCCTCCAGCTGGGGTGGCAGAAGGCCTGGCTTGCTCCACCATGGGAGAAGTGCAGTGTAACTTGCTGGGCAGGGGGTGGGGGTGGGGTGGGCTCTCTTAGTTCCAGCCCCAGAGACGAAGTCTGGGCTTGGTTATTTACTTCTGTGTTGGAACTGAGCTGTATGTGGAGCTTTTTTTTTTTCTTTTCCCCCCAAGAGGGAGAAGCAGATTGAGACTTATTGAGCGGCTTTCGTGTCTTTTGCGGTGGTATTTAATAGTTGTAGCAAAGCTCCAAAGATACTTTCCATCAGCTGCGAGACAGGGAGCCATGGAAGGAGACCCAGTGGCTTGACAAGCCCTGCCAGAGCTCACCCGTGGAGGGGGCGCGTACTCAGCAAGCAGCCCAGAGTTTGGAGTTGGCTTCCTGGTTGTGAGTCGCTTCCCAGGCTGCAGACCTCAGATGCTGTGGCTTCCTCAGGGGCTCCGAGCATCCACCTAATACGTTTGCTGGGTTGCACTCAGGACTGTGATCCCTAGCAGAGTGCCACGAGCTCATTCCCAGCTCATGTCCCTGCGGCCATCCCATCTGTTCTCCCGCTCTGAGGTTCTGGGGCCCCTTTTGTTTGGGAGGCCCTGGGTGTGTGTGTTGACATAATTCACAGTTCCCCAAGCCCTCTCAGTGCGCGCTGTACCATGTCTGGGCCTCATGGCAGGGATCCATTGGCTTGGCTGTCACCATCCTCGCTGTAGAGTCCCCAGGCAGCTGGGGCTGTGCAGCCCAGCTTTAGCGGATGAAGTCAAACGCTCCGTCCACAAACATTGCGCTCCCGGTGAATCCTGGCTCGTGCCGATTTCCAGCTGCTGCTACTAAATTGATTGCAACTGGAATCCATCTAGTGTCAGTGGCTGTGCTACTCCTTGGGGACAATTATGCTTGACTAAATTGCAAATTTAGGAGGCAGCTCAAATCTTTGGGCAACATCGGTACATACCCCGCTTTCACGCTCACCCCCACCTTGGGGATACACTGTCCAAGTAGAAGAGCTGATGGCAGACTCCTCTCAGTCTGTCCCTGTTGTTTATTTACTTTGATCACCTGCTTCCTTTTCTTCCACGCATTGGAGAGGGCAGCAGGGCAACGCAGCTCAGGAATGGAGACAGCCCCATGCCTGCCTGCCGGGGACAGCTGTCTCTGGGTCCCTGGAGGCAGAGCAGCGCCGGCTTCTCCAAGGCATGCACCTGCGTCTTTCTAGTGGGGGTCGCTGGAGGTGCTTCTGGACCCCAACCCAGTCTCCACTTCCGCAGCCCCAGTCCCTCTGACCCACACACTAACAGGGTGTTTGGCAGGTGGGGCCCTGTGTGCTCCTGGGTTCTGCATTTCCCTGAGCTTTTTGTGGGAAAGCCACAGGGTACCTGGAGCATGACCCTGTGTTACAATGAAGTAGGTAAACACAAAAACCTGACTGGATTGCAAACAGCTGAGCCTTCAAGAGCCCAGGGGCTCCTCTCTGGGGTTATGTAAGAGTCATCTGTTTTAAATACACAGTTGCCAAGTTTTCTTCAAAGGGTTACAAGTCAGTAGAGACCAAACTGATGTAAAGATTAGCTTGGAAAGCCAAATATATCCTTGATCTAGATTTTACATTTGAAGTCTGGCTTGAGAGGGTTTCTCCTGCCCGATGCCAATCAGACACAAGGAGGAGACAGGAGCAGGGGCTTTCTGGGGCCAGAGCAGGCAAACGTGGTACGGTTGACTCCATTCTTTCTTCCTCTGAGACCCCTTCCAGGAATTCAAAGGGGCTGGTGAGTCATGAGGCCTCGGAGCAGGGAGTGGTGGTGGTTACATAATTCAGATTAACTCTCAGTTAATCTGCCTTGAATAGAGCGTCAGGCTGGAGGGTATCCATGTCAGACCTCCGGTGGACCTTAGGGGGTGTCCCCAAGTACATCCACCTCAGAGCTGGGATAAGATCAGGCACCAGGAGGAGAGAGGAGGACTGGCTACTCCTGGGTCAATCCCAAAAGGTTACTTACTATATGATGATTTCATAGCATTGAAATTGAGGTAGGAGATGGGACTGGACTCTGGAGGTGGGACTCAGACTGTGGACCAAATTGAGGACTAGCTAAAACAGGGACAGGATGGAAGCACCATTCTATAAGACATGCCCATCAGTGTGCCATGTCAGTTTACCATTGCCAGGGCAACACCCAGGAGTTACTGCCCTTTCCATGGCGATGACCTGATGACCCAAAAATCACTACCCCTTCCCTAGAAATTTCTGCATCAACTGCCCCTTAAGCTCCATGGAATTAAAAGTAGGTATAAATACAACTGCAAAGCTGCCCTGAGCTGCTACTCTCAGCACACTGCCTATGGGGCAGCCCTGTTCTGCAGTGGCAGACACGGAGTTGTCACACTGCCGGACCGGTAACACCACCAGAGCTGGAACACCTCCTCAATAAAGCTGTTTTTCTTCTACCACAGGCTTGCCCTTGAATTATTTTCTGGTCAAAGCCAAGAACCCTCATGGTCTAAGCCCCACTTCGGGGCATGCCTGCCCTGCATCAAAATGACAAAATTATAGACGTGGTACAATACTCATACTACTACTGCAGATTAGTAGTTGCCAGGGGTCAGAGAAGGGGTGGGGAACAAAAGGAAAGAGGGTGTGGTTACAAAAGGGCAACATCAGGCCTCCGTTTTGTGATGGAAACATTCTCTATCTTGACTATATCCGTGTCACAATCCTGTTATATTATTGTACTGTCGTTTTGCAAATGTTACCACTGGGGGAATCTTGGTGAGGGGTGCACAGGGTCTCTCTGTATGATGTCTTACAATGCCTGCAATTCCACAGTTAAAAGAAAAGGTTTAATTAAAAGAAACAAACTAACATTCTCTACTAATCTGTCAGAGATTAGTGCCTAACTGATCTGACTGGCGAGCGTGGGCACACATGTGTGTATGTGAGTATTTAGCTTTTTTAGGGGTCGTGTATTTGTATTTAACAGCAGTCAGAGGTGATGTGGAAATGGGGAAAGGAGTAAAAAAATTGTTTTACAAAACTTGCTCAGTTGTGTCTCTACCACATATTTTAGAACGAAAAATTCAGCAGCATATGAACGTGTGGTGTTGCTAATGTTATGAGATCTATCATCGGTGACAGTAATAAATGACTTCATGCATAATTATTGGATAAGAAGATCTGTCCACATCTTTATGTAAATTAGGTCAACTCTGAAGATGGAGCAGCTTTTTGGGGTCAGCCCCACTTTTCTACCCTGGCTTATAGGCTTCAAGACCATATTCTGAGGGTTTTAAGTCAAACACAAAAACAGCTGGTTTCCTGTTTCTAGATCAGGGAAACATGAGCTTCAAGTTTGAGAAGTCAGACATTGGTTTGTGGCTTTCCTCTTATCACCTCATTTGGGGCTTTATGATAAAAGAACTGGGGGTTGGGGTGCTCTATCAGGGCTTATTGAATGAAACTGGGAGATACAATGGGCAGCTCTGTCAGATTTGTCTGTGAACTTCTGAGATCTCGTGACCTACACCTGATACTCTTTCTCTCTCTTTTCACATCCAGATGGGAGGTGCTAGAACTAATACTATAATACTGCTAGGCTTTTCCTAAGGCAGGCTTTGTGCTAAGTGATCTGATCCAACGGTGCTAAACTGTTCAGCCATTCTGCATTGTCCCACTCTACCCTCATGGTGGCCCTGCAAGGCAGGTATTATTGCTCCCATTTCACACAGGAGAAAAACTGGAGCACAGAGAGGTTAGGTAATTTGCTTAAGGTCACACAGCTAGCTCATGGGAGAGGTGGGATTTGAACCCAGGTTTCCAGGACTCGAAGGTCCATTCATGCTCCTTATGCTGACCTCTGTGGCTTTCTTGTCTTATACAAAATTTACTTCTTACTCACTTTATTAAGTTACAGATTGCCCTTTTGGGAAACACAAAACAAAATTTTCAAACAACAACAACAAAAAATAAAACAAGAAGAACCCAGCTGCTGTGATGCCAAGTCAGCACTTCATGGATTTAGCCGTGTGTTCAGCTGACTCTGAAATCACTAGTTTCTCTGGCACCCATGATTTTAAGTAAAAGGTTTATGGTCAAATGAAAAATTATTTTGCAGCACAGAATTAATGAAACATCATGGGGAGATGAAAACCTATCTGTGACACAGATACTGCTATTCAATCTATTTAATAATTAAAAATAAATATGTCACCAAATCCAAGGAGGCCTCTATTGAGAGCTTTCTTGAAATTAAAAACTGTGGAAATCAATGAATGATCACATTGAGAAAGTTAGGTTTAGCATAAGAAGTCTGAGTAAAAGGAATTGCCCTTTATATATTTGTGTGTGTGTGTGTGCATTTTTTTTGAAGTACAGTTTACATGCAATGAAATTTACCCATTTAAAGTATATGGTTCATTGATTTTTAGGAAATTGGCCGAGTTGCACAACTATTGCCATGGTCCAGTTTCAGCACGGTTGCTTCACCCCTGATAAGATCCCTTTTGCTGTTTGTAGCAATCCCCATTCCTGCCTCCAGCCTTTGATGACCACTCCTCTGATTTGGCCTTGATGGACTTGCCCATCCTCGCTATTCCTGTAAATGGAATCATCTGGCGTGTGGTCATTTTTGTCTGGCTTGTTTAGTGTCATGTTCTGAGGTGTGTCTATGCAGTAGCTTGCCACTTCATCCCCTTTTTGTTCCTGAATGGTATCCCGATTTTCAGACATCCCGTTGGCTTACTGGTTCATCTGTTGATGCACTGTTGGGTTGTCGGCATCTTGGGGCTTGGGGAACAGCATTGCCATAAACTGTGTGTGCCTGCCTCGGGATGGATGTTGTTTTCATTTCTCTTGCCTCCACGGTATACTTTATAACCACAGACGTCAATGCTCGGTGGGGCTGCAAGAAGCCCCTTATGTGTCATTAGATGGATGGAAAGTGTGCCGGGCTAGGTGCCGGCAGTCCAGCTCTGGGTTGGGATAGGCTCCTCCCTTTTGTTCTAAAGAGAACTCCCTACACACAAGCCATTGTTGATTCGAACATTTCTCATTCAACAAGCATTTATTGAGTGTCGAGTGCATTCTGCCACTGTGTTTTGGTTAGATAGAGGAGAACGGGCATTTCCATTCTGCCTTGGTGTAAAGGGGAATATTTGGACTCATTAGAAGGACTCCTATCTGGTCAGATGCCCGGAGGTGGAGGGGAGAGGGTCAGTGGTCTCTTGAAGAACCCAAACCATGCCTACTCCCCTGCGTGTGGAAAGTGTGGGCTCCAGGGGGCTTCCAGGGAATGTAAGGGAGGCAGCTGTGCTTCCCCCTTTCCAGGGGGGCAGTGGGGCCAGTTTGGGGAAACCGTCCTTATGGAGCATCATCTAGTGAGGGCTGAAGGGCATCATTTTGTTTTTATCTTATTTATTTGTTTATACTTTGAATAGGTTAGGTCTTGCTGTGTTGCCCAGGCTGGTCTCAAATGCCTGAGCTCAAGCGATCATCCCACCTCAGCCTCCCAGAGTGCTGGGATTCCAGGCATGAGCCTCTGCACCCAGCCAGGCATCATGTTTGATGGCTGAGGCAGGGCCAGGGTCGTAGGCACAGGGCAGACTGTGGAAAGCACCCCCAGAAAGCACAGGTCTTGGTGGGTGTTAGATGCTGCCACTCACAGAAGGGGCAGCCCTCAAGCAGGCCATGGATTCCAGGAATTCCATGATGGGGATTGTTCGGCACCAGCCACAGACTTGGAAGAACCTTACTGCATAAGAGGGAGAAATGAAGAGAACATTGAAGAGAACATTTCCCATCCTGGGGTAGATGACAGCGAACCCATGGCGCCCAGGCACCTCAAATTCAGGCTGCAGGTGGGAGGAGGGTGGCCCCTGGAGGAGCTCCTGGCATCCCTCTTGTGCTAGCCCCAGTGAGTGTGGATGAGGGTCTCGGCTCAACTGGCTCCAGAGGGTCTTTGTAGTTAGCTGCCAAGTTGTTAGCTGGTGTTCGGAGCAGAGACTCCCCAGACCTAGGGGTGGGGAAAAGATCTCAACTCTGGCAACCGGTGTGGACTCTTCAGTAGTTGCTTCTTTGAGCTCTGTGTAGAGAAGGATTCTGAGTTCTTCTGGGGATTTAGAGCAAGAAAAGTGCCTATAGACTGTTTGCCATGTCTGTATGGGACATGTGATGGAAGAAGAGTGACTCCAGTGCTGCAGAACTGCCCTTTTCAGGAGGCCTGAGTGCAGGGCTTGTTCATAGCCACAGGTTCTTCTTCATAAACACCTTCACTGAGGCCTGTGTATACAACATATCAGTGAACAGTTGCATGACACTTACTATGTAGCAGGCACTGTTCTATGCCTGGGCCGCATCTTAACTCATTCCTACATTGCTATGGTAGGAGCACTGTAAGGATCTCCTGTTTGCAGAGAAGGCACAGAGAATCTGAATGAATTTCCCCAGGACACACAGCAAGTAAATAGCAGAGCCCGGACTCAAACCCAGGCACTCAGCTCCAGCATCTGGCCTCTGAACCGTTACATCCTGTTCTTCCTAGTCTAGAAGAACACATTGGATTGCATGTATTTAAGGAATACAGCATCCACAAGGCTGGGGCAGGCAGCCAAGTATGGGATTTGAGCCCAGCATCCAGGGCCAATTTCCTTGCTGCCTGGCACCACACAGAACACACATGGATGTCCATGGTATGGAGGTGAAAAGGACATGCCTGGAGCTTCAAGCGTTCTGAGCCTGGTAGGGGGACAGTGGTGGTGCAGTTCCCAGGTGACAGCAGCAGCCTGTCCAGGCGGTTGGGCCCAAGGGTCAGCCCTGCTTAGACCGCAGCAGGGACTGCCTCTCACCAGCTGATCCCCACCATCAGCTGGGGGGCCGTGGTCATGCCCTTCTGCCGGGGTGTCATCTTTACACAGGTGAAGAAAGAATGGCCCAGGAGAGAGCTGGCGATTTTGCTTATTTCCTGGGCTGCTCTTTGGTGGCATCTGTCTGGCTCTGATTTGCTTCTACTTGGAGCATCTGAATAACTCAGCACGCCTCTACTCAGAGCATCTGAATGACTCGATGACAGAGTCCCGTAACCACCCTCCCAGGCTGACTACAGCCCTGATCAGACAGAAATCAGCATCCTGCTGTGGATTCAATTTCCCAAATGGTTGCAGAGAGCCATCTTAGGCAAGGGTGAAGCAATCACCCACGGATGGCACCGGTAGACTTCCTAGGCATGCAGCTAAGATATATATATATATATTTTTTTGAAAAGATTCAGTTACTAGGCAGGGTCATTGTATTTGGCGTGTTAGCAAGGAACCTATCCGAACCACGATGCCAGCCGTTGTGGCAGAAGCCTCCGCCCCAGGACCAGCTGAGGATTGTGCTCTCTGGCTTGGAAAGGAGTGTGGTAAAATGCAGAAAAAGCCCCATGAGAGCCGGTTTTCAGTCAACGCCCCCACCCCCCTCTTTTTTGTCAAGAGAAAATTCAAGACTGTACCCAGATGCTGAAAAAAGCTGTGCTTCCTGCTGAGGGACACGGTGGCTTTCAGAAGGCAAGGATTCTTTAGGGAGCCAATTATGCGAGACAAGAGTAAGCATGTTTATTTTTATGACACTGCATTTCAAAATCCCAGAAAATGTTGATGGAATGGCCCCATTAGGCGCCTAGGTCTCCTGAATGCTGTGGCATTACACTGTGCAGGCTTCCAGGGGCATTTTGGAGACTCTTGATTAAACCCCAGTATTGAGCTAATTTACTGCCCATTACTACCCTGGAGGGTCTCTTTGAACACTCACAGCCCCAGGTTCCTTCTTCCTTCAGCATTTTTCAGGCTGATTTGATTCTCTGCACAGAAGCCTGATGCTCTGGGAAGACCTGAGCCGCCGCACTCACTCCAACAGCATCTGTTTCTCAGGCTCTCACCCTGATGGTCCCTGGGGAGCACTGGGCTGGGGTTTTGTGGCACCAGCCACGCAAGTGGTCCCCCGAGAGTCTGCTGGCCCCAGGTGAGAGCCAGGCAGCGTGACAGGTATGGCAGGCACTGAGGTTTGTCCTGGGACAGGCTGCCTATGGGCCTGACATCCAGACACTTTCATGCAGCAGACATGGATGAGTGGCCACCACATGCTGGGTGCTGTGCTGGGCACAGGGATGAAAAGACCCCTCTCCTGGTCCTACAGGAACTCCAAGTGGAAGAGAGGACAGAGGAGCAAATGGAATTGCAGGAGCCAAGAGGAAGAAGGAGATGGGGAAGGTTTCCTGGGGGTAGCAGCATTTGACCCCCTTCTCAGAGGATGAGAGGAAGGAAGCCCATTGGCCTGAGGAGGAAGGGACAGCCAGGCAGAGGGAATGGGGTGGCTGCCGTTTACTGAGCACTGGTGGTGGGTGTGCTTTGCAGATGGGGATATGGAGGCACACCGCAGTGAAATAGCCCACTGAGGCTCCTCCAGCCCACCCAGGAGGAGGGCGGGGCAGGTGTATTTGGGTCAGCCCTTAGGAGTTGGCTCTGTGAAGCTGGAGAGGAAGGTGTATGTTGGGTGGGTGCTTGGAGGAGACTGGAAAGGCCAGCAGGCCCCAGGACTGGAGCCATCCAGGGCCAAGGTCCCAGGGAAAGTGTCATGCTCTCTGCCCCTGTACGTTCAAATGGAAAGGGAATGACAGACCCTGGGGAGTGAGGGGTGCAGAGAGGGGGCCCGTGACTCACAGGAGGGGTGCGGAGAGGGGCCCTTGAATCATGGGAAGGTTGTAGAGAAGGGCCGATGAATCACGGGAGGGCACAAAGAGGGGCCCGTGAATCACAGGAGGGGTGCAGAGAGGGACCCGTGAATCACGGGAGGATGCGGAGAGGGGCCCGTGAATCACGGGAGGATGCGGAGAGGAGCCCGTGAATCACGGGAGGGGTGTGGAGAGGGGCCCGTGAATCACGGGAGGATGTGGAGAGGGGCCCGTGAATCATGGGAGGGGTGCGGAGAGGCGCCCGTGCATCACGGGAGGGTTGCGGAGAGGGGCCCGTGAATCACGGGGGGATGCAGAGAGGGGCCCGTGAATCACGGGAGGGTTACGGAGAGGGACCCGTGAATCACGGGAGGATGCGGAGAGGGGCCCGTGAATCACGGGAGGATGCGGAGAGGGGCCCGTGTATCACGGGAGGGGTGCGGAGAGAGGCCCGTGAATCACGGGAGGGTTGCGGAGAGGGGCCCGTGAATCACGGGTGGGTGCAGAGAGGGGCCCGTGAATCACGGGAGGATGCGGAGAGGAGCCCGTGAATCACGGGAGGGGTGTGGAGAGGGGCCCGTGAATCACGGGAGGATGTGGAGAGGGGCCCGTGAATCACGGGAGGGGTGCGGAGAGGCGCCCGTGCATCACGGGAGGGTTGCGGAGAGGGGCCCGTGAATCACGGGGGGATGCAGAGAGGGGCCCGTGAATCACGGGAGGGTTACGGAGAGGGACCCGTGAATCACGGGAGGATGCGGAGAGGGGCCCGTGAATCACGGGAGGATGCGGAGAGGGGCCCGTGTATCACGGGAGGGGTGCGGAGAGAGGCCCGTGAATCACGGGAGGGTTGCGGAGAGGGGCCCGTGAATCACGGGTGGGTGCAGAGAGGGGCCCGTGAATCACGGGAGGGTTACGGAGAGGGACCCGTGAATCACGGGAGGATGCGGAGAGGGGCCCGTGAATCACGGGAGGATGCGGAGAGGGGCCCGTGTATCACGGGAGGGGTGCGGAGAGAGGCCCGTGAATCACGGGAGGGTTGCGGAGAGGGGCCCGTGAATCACGGGTGGGTGCAGAGAGGGGCCCGTGAATCACGGGAGGGTTACGGAGAGGGACCCGTGAATCACGGGAGGATGCGGAGAGGGGCCCGTGTATCACGGGAGGGGTGCGGAGAGAGGCCCGTGAATCACGGGAGGGTTGCGGAGAGGGGCCCGTGAATCACGGGGGGATGCAGAGAGGGGCCCGTGAATCACGGGAGGGTTACGGAGAGGGACCCGTGAATCACGGGAGGATGCGGAGAGGGGCCCGTGAATCACGGGAGGATGCGGAGAGGGGCCCGTGTATCACGGGAGGGGTGCGGAGAGAGGCCCGTGAATCACGGGAGGGTTGCGGAGAGGGGCCCGTGAATCACGGGTGGGTGCAGAGAGGGGCCCGTGAATCACGGGAGGATGCGGAGAGGAGCCCGTGAATCACGGGAGGGGTGTGGAGAGGGGCCCGTGAATCACGGGAGGATGTGGAGAGGGGCCCGTGAATCACGGGAGGATGCGGAGTGGAGCCTGTGAATCACGGGAGGGGTGTGGAGAGGGGCCCGTGAATCACGGGAGGATGTGGAGAGGGGCCCGTGAATCATGGGAGGGGTGCGGAGAGGCGCCCGTGCATCACGGGAGGGTTGCGGAGAGGGGCCCGTGAATCACGGGGGGATGCAGAGAGGGGCCCGTGAATCACGGGAGGGTTACGGAGAGGGACCCGTGAATCACGGGAGGATGCGGAGAGGGGCCCGTGAATCACGGGAGGATGCGGAGAGGGGCCCGTGTATCACGGGAGGGGTGCGGAGAGAGGCCCGTGAATCACGGGAGGGTTGCGGAGAGGGGCCCGTGAATCACGGGTGGGTGCAGAGAGGGGCCCGTGAATCACGGGAGGATGCGGAGAGGGGCCTGTGAATCACGGGAGGATGCGGAGAGGGGCCCGTGAATCACGGGAGGGGTGCGGAGAGGGGCCCGTGAATCACGGGAGGGTGCAGAGAGGGGCC
Organism: Symphalangus syndactylus; assembly: GCF_028878055.3. Classification (NCBI taxonomy): domain Eukaryota; kingdom Metazoa; phylum Chordata; class Mammalia; order Primates; family Hylobatidae; genus Symphalangus; species Symphalangus syndactylus. The sequence continues at coordinate 32,262,856 of NC_072444.2, read as the reverse complement.
CATGAATCACGGGAGGGGTGCAGAGAGAGGCCCATGAATCACGGGAGGGTGCAGAGAGGGGCCCATGAATCACAGGAGGGTTACAGAGAGGGACCCGTGAATCATGAGAGGGGTGCGGAGAGGAGCCTGTGAATCACGGGAGGGTGCAGAGAGGGGCCCGTGAATCATGGGAGCTGCGTGGGATGGAGCCTCTGTGTCCTGGTGAAGCAGCTTAGTTTTGTGGAAGGAGAGCCCTGGGGTAAGCAGAGGGAGGGAGAGGCAGCCCTCTGGGGCTGTGGTCTTAGGGAAGTCCCACAGGACTCCCCAGGCGGGGAAGACAACCTGCCCTGGCCCCGGGAAACACGTCTGCAGTCAGTTGCTGTGATTCCCATGCTCTGCTTTTACTCAGAATTACTCTGAGGGAAAATGCCAGCCTAGACCATGTGGGCACAAAGGTGTGACAGGCCCTGACCACCCAGCTTTCCTTTCCTGAGTCTCTTGCTGCTTCTCCACCCTTCCAGCCCCAACCTGCTGCCTGCCCCTGCCCCTCCGTGGGGACCTTCTCACCTTACAACAGCAGTCCCCAACCTTTTTGACACCGGGGACCAGTTTCATGGAAGATAATTTTTCCAGGGACGGAGGGGGTGGATGGTTTCTGGATAAAACTGTTCCACCTCAGATCATCAGGCATTAGATTCTCATAAGGAGTGCACAACCTAGATCCCTCACATACGCGCTTCATAGTAGGGTTAGTGCTCCTGAAAGAATCTAATTCTACTGCTGATCTGACAGGAGGCGGAGCTCAGATGGTGATGCTGGCTCACCCACTGCTCACCTCCTGCTGTGAGAACAGTTCTTAACAGATGCTGGTACTGGTCCATGGCTCAGGGTTGGGGACCTCTTCCTTAGAGAACTGGACCCGCACTCAGTTGCTGCTTGGGGTGGAGTCATCGTCCCACCCAAGCTGTGGGTTTGAATTTTGGGAAGAGCCCCTGAGACACAAGGCGATGAGCCCACAGTACTGAGTGAACATGGAAGTTTCAAGTGGGAAGGGGAAGACGTTTGGGGAAGTTGGATTCCTCCCTAAAGAATGCCGTTAGGGTGAAGCCAGGCACAGTTGCTCATGCCTGTAATCTCAGTGCTTTGGGAGGTAGAGGCGGGAGGATAACTTGAGGTCAGGAGTTCAAGACCAGCCTGGCCAATAGGATGAAACCCCATCTCTACTAAAAATACAAAAATTAGCCAGGCGTGGTGGTATATGCCTATAGTCCCAGCTAGTCAGAGGCTGAGACAAGAGAATTGCTTGAACCTGGGAGGCAGAGGTTGCAGTGAGCTGAGATCGCACCACTGCACTGCAGCCTGGGTGACAGAGTGAGACTCTATCTCAAAAAAAAAAAAAAAAAATGCCATTGGGGTGGCAACTTTCTTCCTCCTTGTGTGGGGCCAATCCTGTGTATTTGAAGCTAAAAGCCCTCTTCTTAAAGTAGCTTAGAGAGCAGTGCTGTGTGTGCGTGCGTGTGCATATGTGTGTGTGTCTGTGGGTATCTGTGTGTTGTGAGGGTGTAGGCGTGAGGCATCGGTTGACTTTAAAATGCCCAAGTAATACGTGTCTGCACTTTTTCCTTCATCAACTGAAAAGCTGTTTAAAAATGTAATTAATAAAATCTCTCAGCAGACCTTCAAGGTCAGGAAATATTATTAGCCTTATTTCACAGATGGGTAAACTGAGGCAGAGCAGGAGTAAGCAAGTTTCCTAAGGTCATACAAAGTCAGCAGAGTGGTACCTGAGGACTCCAAGAGGAGTGTGCCCGTAACTCAGGCTCTGGTGGCTCAGTCCTGGGACGGGGATTCCTGGGGAGTGTGGGGCTCATCCATCTCTATTTCTGCAGGTTGTGCATGTCCTGGAGCCGGGGTCCCCTGCCTGGGAGACGGGGCACATCCAGGGTTAGTGTCCACGGGATGGAGCCTTCACTGTCCAGGCTTTCTTGCCGGGCTCTGCCTGCCTTTTATTTTCCCTCCCTTATTTTCAGTGAGAGACTGAAGTCCATGACAATTCCTTATGTAGGAATTCTGGTGTTCCCAGTGAGTCACAAGTAGGTAGAATTTATGTCAGTTGCCACAGGGCATATTTGAAATTTACAGGAGGTAGTCAGAGTCAGTCAATGAGAGGGACCCAGATTCAGACAACAGGAGGGCCTCAGACTCAGCCAACATTTTTTAGCTAGCTTTTAAAATTGAAGTGAAATTCACATAACATAAAATTAGCCATTTTAAAGTGTAAACTTCAGTGACATTTAGTGTATTCACAGTGTTGTGCAACCACCACCATTCTTTAGTTCCAAGACCTTTTCATCACCCTAAAAGGAAACTCCATATCTTTTAGCAGTCACTCCCCGTCCCTCTGGAAACCACTTACCTACTTCCTGTGTCTTCAGTTTGGCCTGTTTTGGACATTTTATATAAATGAGATCATACAATTAATACATTTTTATACTGCTATGAAGAAGTGCCCGAGACTGGGTAATTTATAAAGGAAGAGGTTTAATTGACTCACAGTTCTGCATGGCTGGGGAGGCCTCAGCAAACTTACAATCATGGCGGAAGGCAAAGGAGAAGCAGGCACTTTCACAGGGCAGGAGGATGAAGTGAGTGCAAGCAGGGGAAATTCCAGGCGCTTATAAAACCATCAGATCTCATGAGCACTCACTCACTATCACGAAAACAGCATGAGGGAAACCGCGTCCATGATCCAATTACCTCTACCTGGTCCCGCCCTTGATTGTGGGGATTATTACAATTCAAGGTGAGATTTGGATGGGGACACAGCCAAACCACATCATACAATATGTAACCTTTTGTGTCTGGCTTCTTTCACTTACCATAACGTTTTTTAGTTCACCCACATTGTAGCGTGCATCAGTACTTCACTCCTTTTTATGATGAATTCTATGCCACACTACGGATAGGCTATGTGCTATTTGCCTGTTCATCCACTGATGGACATTTGGGTTGTTTCCACCTTTTGGCTGCTGTGAACATTGCTGCTGTGAACATACATGTACAGGTGTCTGTTTCGGTCCCTGTTTTTGATCCTTTGAGGGACATACCTAAGCATCAACACTTCTTGGACATGGGCTTTATCCACAATTGCCTAGTTACGGCACTGCTGCAGCACTTGTGTGATCTTTGGAAGTTCCCATGGTTTTTCTGAGCCTCAGTTTTCTCATCTGAAAAACGGGGATGTCACTCAGCCCTGCACAGGGCTGGAAGGATGGTGACCCCCTACCATTTACGGGTGGCTGCCCAGCAACAGAGCCAATGCAGGCTCCTTCCCCATCTCATCCTAGACTGCAGACAGGCCTCGCTATGCCTGTGCACCTTGTTCACAGTGCTGGGCCTGAGGCAGCCGGTCTGTCTTTACTCCGCACACATCCCCAGGGAGGAGGCTCAGTGAGAAGCAACACTTTTTATCAGCTCTGCACTAAAGAGGAATTATGAACCATTTTGGGAATGGATTAAAGCGATTGCCCCAGGATGAATCTTATTCTTGGTGCCTTTTCCTTTCCCCTCTTCCTGGACCTCAGAGCTGAGCCATGTGATCTACTGAAAAATACCCGAGTCGACATTGATCCTTTTAGTATGACACCAGCCCTGACCCACAGTAACAAGGAACTTGTGACCCACCCATGTACAGTGAACTGGGAGCTTCCCTGGCGGTGACCTGGTTTGTGAGCCTGTCACTTTTCACTGGAAGCAGCGTTCTTGCTGGCATGGAAGCATGCTGCCTAGGCTGCTGCTGGCTCCCTGCAAACTGCCTGGTTTCCCCACTCCAGTGCCCAGGTTGTCGAGCCATGACGAGTGCAGGTCTCATCGCCCAGCCTCATTGGTCTCCAGTTTCCTATCCCAAGAATGCACTGGACAGCTTGCTCAGGAAAATGGGTGAAAGTAAGCAAATTAACTGCAACACAGTTTTCCAGAGTGTTCCAGAATGTTCTTCCCTTTCCCTTCCGGAGGAGAGGGAACAGAGCAAATGACAACAGACATTTCTGTTTCTTGGAAAGCATGTAAAAACAAAGTCTTCCATCACTGTAATGGACCCAAGTTGTCAGTACCTGTGCCTGGGCTCCATATTCATGGCTGTGGCTCTTCAAGGCCCTTCTAAGGGATGTGCTATCATGCAAGTCATTTCAGCTGTTATCCTGTGTCGTCTCATCATTTTTCCACATAGGTGACTGTAATAGGCACATGTGTTGGTCTTTTAGAGTCTGCATCACAGGCCAGGCGCGGTAGCTCATGCTTGTAGTCCCAGCTCTTTGGGAGGTCGAGGTGGGAAGATCACTTGAGGTCAGAAGTTCAAGACCAGCCTGGCCAACATGGTAAAACCCTGTCTCTACCAAAAATGCAAAAAATAGCCGGGCATGGTGGCAGGCGCCTGCAATCCCAGCTACTAGGGAGGCTGAGGCAAGAGAATTGTTTGGACCTGGGAGGAGGAGGTTGCAATGAGCTGAGATTGTGCCACTGCACTCCAGCCTGGGCAACAGAGCGAGACTCTGTCTCAAAAAAAAAAAAAAAAAAGAATGGCAGCAGCTGGTTGTCAGGAGGATGTGATGCTATGGCATGTGCACTGCATCCATTACCTCCCTTTGTCCCCAGCCCACTTAGAGCCCAGGGCACTGTGGTCTTTCTATCTCAAAGGTACAGAGCCACAGGCCCCGGACAGCTCAGTTTTCCTGAGCACCACCAGGAGGAAATGCACCACCAGGAGCAAATGCACCCACCAGCTCTGGCAATTCTTCCCCACACACCTCTTCCAGTCCTGTGACTGCCATATCCCCATTCATCAAATGATGTGGACGTGTTGACGTGGAAACCTTGTTAGCCCTGCTTTTAATCTGAAAGGTATACGCCCATTATTTTTCCTGCTTTTGTAAATCCAGAGACTGAGCAAAATGGAATCCCTGGGTAACCAGAAAATGTAATTAATGGAAACAAGACGCTTCACGAGGAAGCTGGTCAGAGCCTGCTTTTATTGTCGTGGTTTAGCCAAGGAACTGGTGTGCAGGTGTCCCCACTGCTCTCAGGCACTGCAGTAGGAGCAGACTTTCAAAAAGGAGAGCTGTGAGGCACACTGTTCTCCTGATCTCACAGGGCCCTGCAGACCCTCACCCACCATCCCGGGGCTCCTATCAGCCTGGGCACAGTCATGTTTGAGACTCACGGAGCTGCTTGTGAATCATGTCGTAATGCACACATGTAAAGTAAGGAGGCTGGCGTCTCCCCGGGGTGTGTATTATTGTCTAGGATTGTTGTGAAGTGCTCAAGAATGGACTGGGAGGAGGGAGCGGTCGGGAGTCACTTGGGCCCTGTAGAGCTGGACTTTATTGCCACCAAATGTCACTGAAGTTATTGGACCCCAAATCACTGCACCATGACGGAGCGCCAAGCATATCAGACAAAAATGAAACAACCATTCTGCCAGGAGCCCTGAAGGGCCACAGTCATGAATACGGAGCCAGACACAGCCAGGTACTTTCATGTTGGATGCATTACAGTGATGGAAGACTGGTTTTGCATACACTTTGCCCACATGACATGTGGATATTTCCTATTTCTTTTCAAGACCCTGTGTTTTGCTTCTAGATAGATGGGCAAATTCTCAGCCTGGGGATCCTGGGACCACACTATGTGGCATAAAGTCCTCAGGAGGCTCCCAGGCAGCTGTTTCCTGTGGACCAGAACCCAGGGTAGAGGCCCTTCCATTGCACACCTGAGCTGTCTGCAAAGTCACTTCCAGGGAATGGTGGCTGGGTCCGCCTGGTGCTCCACCGCCCTCCCAGTGTGTGCATCCAGGCTGTGTGAGTAAGAAGGTGGGATCCCAGGCAGATTCCACCCCTGTCCCCAGAGCTGTGAGCAGGATGTGAAACCACACCCCTTAATACATAACCCCACACAGCAAAGGGGACTTGGCAGAGGTAGGGAATATTTCTAATCCATTGACCCTTCCATAGGGAGATCATCCTCAATTATTCCCAGTGGATCCAGTGTCATCACAGGAGTCCTTGGGTGCAGAGGTGGAAGAGGAGATAGAGATGCAGGCAGGAGGGTGAGGGTGGTGGCCTGAGAGATCTGAAACTTAAGAAGGATCAACACAGAATCGTGGCTGGCTTGAAGATGAAGGAGGGCTTCCAGTCAAGGAGGTGGCACCTCTGTCCTACAGCCACAAGGAACTGGATTCTGCTGACAACCTGAATGAGCTTGGAAACAGATTCTTCCCCAAGATCTCCAGGAGGCACAGCCCCACCAATGCCTTGATGTCAGCCCAGTGAGATGACCCTGAGCAGAGAATCCAGCCAGTCTTCTCACCAGTGGAACTGTGAGCTCATAGGTGGGGTTGGGGGTGTTTACACTGCTGTGTTTGTGGTAGTTTGTTATGCAGCAATAGCTAACTAATTCAATATATAGCTACCTAAGTACACAGGATGCATGAGTGAGGTGCCCCTGACGGCCCAGTGTTCTTACGCTTTCTCATTTCCTCTCTCCTTCCCGTCCCCTCCCCTGCCCTTCATCCCTCTTTCTCTGTTCTCTTTCTGTCTTTCTTCTAACAAGAGCTTGTGCTTGTTTCCAAAATTAGTGTTGGGACAATTGTAAACAGGTGAGGTGTGGACAGGCCTTCAACCCAGTCCCACTAAAACTCTGGGGACCCCGTATGGCGCCCCCGGCAGCTCTGCTCCAGCATGGGAGCCTCCACTGACTCATTCCTTCCTGCACTTTGTATTTGGAGGTGTGGAAGGAGCAGGGGTCGTGAGGCTGCTTGTGTGCCGGGGCTATGGACACAGATGTGGCCAGGCAGCCTTCCCAGGGCATGTCCTGGCTTTGTGTCTCTGGAACTGGCCAGATGAGGGTGAATCCTGACTCTGGCTCTGGCTTGGTCAATGAATAAATGAATTCATTATCAGCATTTTAGATGTGACTCTTCTTGTCCTTTGATCAAGGCTTTATATGAGTCATGGGCTCTGGAGAGGCTTTGCTCCTGAGCCAGGAGCGAGAAGTCAGGGTCTCCATGGAATGAATTGAACCTCATTACTGCCAAATAGGCTGCCAGATAAAAGAAAACAGGATACTTGGTTCTGTTTCAATTTCAGACAAACAAATGCATTTTAGTATAAGTATGTTCCAGATTTTGCATGAGATAGGCTTATCCCCGCCACCCCACCAAAAAAAAAAAAAAAGAACAAAAAGGATTGTTTCTTTCAAATACAAATGTTACTGGGCATTCTATATTTTTGTTAAATCTGGCCACTCGATTTCCAGAGACTGCAAATCGGCCAAGAAGGCAGGGCAGTGGGCAAGAGAGGGCCCTGGAGAGGAGGCCTCACTGAGCTCTAGTTAAGCTTTAGTAGCTGTTCTCTAGGTCAGGGGTTGGCACACCATGGTCTGTGGCTGCCTGACTTTGTAAATAAAGTTTTATTGGCATCACAGCCCATGGCTGCCTGACTTTGTAAACAAAGTTTTATTGGCATCATGGCCCTTGGCTGCCTGACTTTGCAAATAAAGTTTTATTGGCACAGGGGCATGCCCATTGATTTTCATAAAGACAGAGTTGGGTGGTTGTGACAGAAAATGGCCTGCAAAGCCTAAAACGTTTTCTGTCTGGGCCTTTTCAGACAAAGGTCAATGACCCCTGCTTTAGGTTCAGAGGCCAGTGCAGAAGCAGAAGTACAGGGGGTGGAGTGAAAGATAAGGTCAGACATGAGGGGGCTTTCATATTAGGAGGTCCCTGAGCCCCAGCAGCTGAGTAGGCACCCCGAGTGGCTGGCCAGGCCTTCAGGAGTGGCTGGTTCTGTGGCTGTCAGCTGCTGGTCTTGGGGCCTCCCTTTCCTGGGCCCTGGTTCAGTGGGAAGCTCTCAGAGCTCTAGCTCTCTCATGGATCGGTCAGGGCCCAGGGCAGAGTGAGCAGGCAGCATTCTGCTCTGCCTCCTGTCTCGTGTTTTGGATCTCTGGCAGAAAGTTCCATGCAAACGAAAGCCTTGCTTCATCTGCACGCGCCTATTTCTGTCTTGTTGCCTGCCTCTGCTCTTCCTTTTTGACATTCAGCGTTTTCAAACAGAGATTCTGCACAGGGCGTGAGTCACGTTGCCATGTGGCCGTGGAGGAGTCGTCTCAGGCGCTGGCTGAACCGTCGTCCTGCAGGCTTGAGAATGCTGTCCCTTTGCCATGAAGCCTGAGAGGGCAGTGGTCAGAGCTATCAGGACTGGAGGGCGGTGGGGGGGAAACAGAGCAAAACCCGTGCCCTCCTCTCCTCCCCAGGCCAGCAATGGGAGTGAGCTTGTGTGAGGATAGAGGGAGTAGTCCTCAGGACCACTCCCACTTTTGACACCAACTGCAGTGTTTGGGGGTCCCCAGGACCACCTTCAGCTGCAATAATTCACTAGGAGGACTTGAAGAATTCACTGAAAGCTGTCATACTCACAGTAATGGTTTATTAAAAGGAAAAGACACAGATGAAAGCCAGCCAAGGGAAGACACGCGTGGGGCAGAGGCCAGGAGGGATCCACACATGGAGTTTCCGACCATCCTCTCCCTTTGAGGTCAGGATACACTGCTTTCTTGGCAACAGTGAGTGACAGTGCCCAGGGAGCATTGCCAGCCAGGGAAGCCCCTGGCCTTGGTGTCCCAAGCGTTTATTACTGGGACCTCTTAACATAGACCTGGTTGAATGACCACATGGCCTACTTCAGTGTCCTGCCCCTTGGGAAGTGGAGCAGATACCATCTGACCCAAAGCCTCTAGCCTAAATCACATTGCTCGACTGTATGGTGGCCAAGGCCCCCAGGCAAACACAGAAATTCTTATCAGGCAGGACATTCCAGAGGCCTAGAGATGCCTTCCAGGAGCCCAGGGCAGAGGTCTGACCTCTCTTGGGCAAAGTTCTTTACTAAACAATCTGGTTTACACCAGCGACCAGGTGCCTCACGTTATTCTACAGTTGTTAATGGTGTAGCCCAGGCCAGTTAAACCTGCCCCGAAGATGGTGTGGGCAGAAATTTTAGGAGAGAAGATGGTGAGTGGTTTCTCTCCCCCTAAGGAAGACATTCTGGAGGGTACGGTGGAGTTGCTGCAAAGAAGCTGCATGGAGTCTGCTCGCCTTCCTGCAGGGGCTGGGACGCCCACGTTTAGGAGGAAGCCCGTCTTGTGGGCTCCCAGCTCTGTGTCCTTGTGCAGGCACGGCCTCTCTCTAGGTTGCTTGCTGCTCGTTTTGTGCATCTCCTCTTTCCTGGTTCCTGGACGCTCTGTGTGTTTGGGAGAGGATCCCCGGTGAGTTCATGATGCCCACTCCTGCAGAGGCCAGTGTGCACCGGCCTTGCCGCCTAGTGTCATTTTTGGGGCTAGTGTCTTAGTCACGCTCCTCCGATTTCCTCATCTTCCATGCACTTGTGCATTCTTTATTTTTTTTTTAACCAGTTCCAAAAAAAGATGATTTGTGTGAAGGGAGTGAAAATTGAGTTTATTTACGACAAATCAGTAGAATCCAAACTTTGGCAAAGAAATCCAGAAGAGGCCACCCGCTTCTGAAACACATCTGGTTGCATCACAGAACGTGAAGCTTCCGGTCCAGCTGGCTTGGTTAGACTCTGACCCTAGCTCTCATCCTCCTGGGGGCCTGAAGCCGCCTGCATCACCCCTTCTCAGAAACAGTGAAACCAACGCTGCTTCAGGGACTCTGGGAAGTCAGCTTTGAAATCATGTGAGACTGAGAGAGAGGGGCCGTTCCTTGGGAAATCCAGCCCACAAAGTAATCAGGAGATGATGGGGGGATGGGGAGCGAGGGAGACAGGATTGTCGGGTACCCAGCTCATCTGTCATCCGGACTTTGGGGACAACATACTCTCAAACAGATCTTTGCTCTCAGTATTTGCACCAAGGGGCACAGGCAGCACAGAATTAGCCACTTGAAGTTTTTAGCCTGTAGATGCCAAAAGGGGTATTGCATTCTCGAATTTGCCAAGAGTGGGAAGAACATGTGCAATGCTGTTGGCTACAGAGTTTCAAAAAGAAAATAAAATGGCCAGGGGCAGTGGCTCATGCCTATAATCCCAGCACTGTGGGAGGCCGAGGCGGGTGGATCACCTGAGGTCTGGAGTTCGAGACCAGCCTGGTCAACATGGTGAAACCCTGTCTCTACTAAAAATACAAAAGTTAGCTGGGTGTGGTGGCTTGTGCCTGTAATCTCACGTACTCGGGAGGCTGAGGCAGGAGAATTGCTTGAACCTGGGAGGCAGAGGTTGCGGTGAGCTGAGATCGTGCCACCATACTTCAGCCTGGGCGACAGAAATGAGAATCCGTCTCAAAAACTAAAAGCAATTAACCAAAATGCCTCTAATGCGATGCTATGAATTTCACATGATCAGGGGTTGGTAAGTCTGGGTAAGTGACATGTGGCTGGGATGCTGCCAAGGGGACCCACCAGCAGACAGTCAGGGTGGGCTGCAGTTGCCTGCAAGTTCTTGCTTTGTAGGGCTCTTAAAGGTTGAGGATTCCGACCTCACACATCCCTGATTCCACGAATAGAGAGGCTGCCCTGTGTGTGCAGCTGCCCGGCTGATTAATTGCTTTTATTTGTAGTAAATAAACTCTTCAAATGCAGGAGGGCTTCCACAGGAGCTGGCCAGCGGCTTTTCTCTCCTGTTTTCAGAGGGGATTCCACTTCTCTTGGCCCACTCTGTGACGCCAAGCAGATGACAGAGAAGGGATTAAGGAGGGAAGGAAGGATTTAAAAAAATTTAACATCTGAAACCAAGGCTTGCCATTCAGTGGGCATAAAGCCAGGGTGTGCAGGAGAAACTCTTTTAAAAAGTCAGCCAGCAGGTATTCATATGGGGTAGATGATATTCCAGGTAATGCTCTGAATGAAAATAACATGCATTCAAAAAAAAAAAAAAAAAACATTATGTGCATGTGTGTTGAGGTCATTAGAATCCAGTGGCTAAATATATCTCATAGGTGATGAAAATGACATGGTTCCTTTCTCTGTCCATTGTGGTGCTGGAGCCAACTATTGCTTCCAGTTGGAATGCCAACTCACTAATTTTCATAAAACATATAAATATCAGGTGAGGAGGAGTGCTTCTTATGTTCATGAGTAGCACATTTCCTGGTGGCTTGTGGAGGATGTCGATCAGCCCTGATGCCGTCAAATGGTGGGTACAGCAGCCCCCAGTGGGGTGGGTTGATGCATTTCCCACACACAGCAGAGAAAGCAATGCCAGCAGGACTGCAACAGGGTGTCCCTTTCGCCAGTGCTAGGGGCTGTGCTGAATTACCATCTCCCTTGTGAATCTTTCCTGTGGCCTGAAATTCATAGCATTCCTTTGGGTGCAGTTGAAGAAGAATGAATATTTGTGAAGCAGTTAGAATGGTGTTGGGTAGAAATGAGCACTTGAAATTGTATCACAAATATGAGTGAATCTGGTCTAGGAGTGTGCACTGCTATCTATTGGTTACATACTGCTCATTCACAAATGACCACAACTCATACATATCATCTCACATGTTCCCTGGGTCAGGAGTCTGGGCACAGCTTAGCTGGGCCCTGTGCAAGGCTGAAACCAGATGTTGGCCAGGTCTGTGATCTTATCGGAGGCTCAACTGGGGAAGGATTTACTGCCAAGCTCTTGTGGTTGTTAGCAGCATGCATTTCCTTGAAGGCTGCCTGACAGAGGGCCTCTGTTTTCTGCTGGCTGTCAGTGCCTCACCCTGCAGCCCTCTCCAAATGATAACTTACAAGCCAGCAAGGGAGAGAGTGCGCTAGCGAGATGGATGTTACAATCTCATGTACCGTTATCACAGAAGTAACATCATCACCTTTGCTGTATCCTGTTGGCTAGAAGTGAGTCATGGGTGCCACCCACACTCGAGGGAATGCACCATCTAAGACTGAACACCAGGAGGTGGGGACCCTGCCTGCTTCCTTAGAGCATGTCCACCACTGTGGTCATTTGCTCTCTTTGGGCAGTTCCAAATAATCACTAACATTTATTGACTTGACAGGACTGTGAGCCAGATGCATCTCATTTAAAACATCTTATGTAATCCTCATAACAACCCAGTAGGTATGCTCCTATCCTAATCCCCATTGCACAACTCAGAAAGCCAATTCCCAGAGAGGTTCAGTAACTTGCACAAGGCTACACAGTATGCATTCAAACTGCACAATCAGGTGCACCTGCCCTTAACTGCATCATCCTAGAAGGCCAAGGGCAAGCTGCTGACCAAGACCTGGACTCTGGGAGACAGCTCAGTGCCATGCATTTGCCAACTTTCTCAAGTTTGGAAGAGAACCATCCTATTTCAAACAGCAGCCTAACACTTGGCAACCTGCTGCCTGACGTAGTAATTTCTCTTGACAGTACTCATCACCATGGGATCCACTGTGCACGTTACACATTGGCTTCTCTCCTGCTTGTCTCCTTTCCTGGGACCTGAACTCCAGTAGGGCAGTGAGTTTTGTCCCATGTCCCCAGCTACTAGAGCAAAGACCCACAAATAGCAGGCACATGAGAAATATCTGAGTGATGAATGAATGAATGAATGTTATTTATATTCTGGAATCCTCATTAGAGGCCTCAGATCATAAGTGACCTGAGGACTTCAGGCTGTCTGCATTAGATTAACATGGCCACCATAAAGTACTACAAACTGGGTGGCTTAAAATTATAGAAATATATGGCTGGGCGTGGTGGCTCACGATTGTAATCCCAGCACTTTGGGAGGCCAAGGCGGGCGGATCACGAGGTCAGGAGATCGAGACCACGGTGAAACCCCGTCTCTACTAAAAATGCAAAAAATTAGCTGGGCGTGGTGGCGGGCACCTGTAGTCCCAGCTACTCGGAGAGGCTGAGGCAGGAGAATGGCGTGAACCTGGGAGGCAGAGCTTGCAGTGAGCCGAAATTGCGCCACTGCACTCCAGCCTGGGCGACAGAGCGAGACTCCGTCTCAAAAAAAAAAAAAAGAAATATATTATCTCATAGTTCTGGAGACTAGATGTCCAAAATCAAGGTGTTGGCAAGGCCATACTCCCTCTGAAATCTGTAGGGTAGAATCCTTCCTTGCCTCTTCCAGCTTCTGGTGGTTGCTGGCAGTCCTTGGTGTTTCTTGGCTTATAGATGCATCATTCAAATCTCTGCCTGCACTTCACATGGCCTTCTTCCATCCACATGTGTCCTTGCCTCTTCTTATAAAGACATCAGTTGTATTAATCAGGGTTCTGCTTAGAAACAGAACCACTAGGGTGTATGTGTGTGTGTGTGTAGAGAGCGAGAGAGATACTTACAAGGAGTTGGCTTACATGATCAGGGAGGCTGAGAATCCCTAAGAGCTGCAGCCAGCCAGCTGGAGACCCAGGAGAGCTGATGGTGTAAGCTCTCATTTAATACTGTAGAACTGAGAACCAGAAGAGCTAATGTTATAGTTCCAGTTCAGAAGCTGGCAAGCTTGAGACTCAAGAAGAGCTGATGTTTCAGTTTGAGTCTGAAGGCAGGAAAAGACCAATGTCCCAGCTCACAGCAGTCAGGCAGAGAGAGTTCCCTCTCTGTCAGTCTTCTATCCAGGCCTTCATCTGATTGGATGAAGCCCACCCACATTACAAAGAGCAGTCAGCTTTACTTAGTCCACTGATTCAGATGTTAATCTTATCCATGAACACCCTCACCCACACACCCAGAGTAATCTTTGACCACACATCTGGGCACCCTGTAGCCCAGTCAAGTTGACAAGTAAAATTAACCCTCTCACCAGTCATTGGATTTAGGGTCCATGGTGATCCAATATGACCTCACCTTAAGTACATCTTCAAAGTCCCTATTTCAAAATAAGGTCACAGTCTGAGGTTCAAAGTGGACATGAACTTGGGGGGACACAGTTCCACCCAGTTACACCCTCCTATGGGAGATAGAGGCTGGGTAGGAGTTGGGTTGTGGGTCAGCCGGCTTTCTTTCTTTTCTACCCTGTAGTGCTCAGAGCCTTGCCCCATAGATATTTGTGAATGAATGACCATTACAAAGCTGGCCTCCATCCAGGCCACTGATGTCCACTTATCTCTCATGTAAAGCCACCCTTGAGTCTGGTACATATGCTGGGCATAAATGACTTCCCAGAAAAAGGGAATTAAAGCTGTGTTTTCAGGTGCACTGGAGTTTTTATATATAAATGTATAAAATTTGTTTCCATTCCAGTAAGAATGGTGAAGTTCGGTGTAGCATTGCTACTTATGATCTTTGATTCCATCCCAAGCATCTTTCTAGTGGTGTTTTTTATGTGGACTTTTGGCTGAAGTAGAGTAGAAATGGACTATTTCTGTGTGGGATTACATTTTAGTGTCTTATAACCTGTACAATATATGAGCTAAATAATAGGGCTTTGGCATTAGAATTCAGGCGGATTTGGAAATATAGCAAAGATAAACTTCTGAGCAAGTTCTGTTTGAAATGGAGTGTTCTCTAGCACCCGTTATTGGTTTAAAATCCTGGGGGGAAGAGTTAAATAAATCAAAGAGACAGGTGCAGTTTTTAGATTAAACAGCCAAACTCATACAAAATCCCTTTGTCTAGACTGGACAAACATCAAGTGTTATTTCAGACAGTTTGATGAAATGCCCCACTGTTAACCCGCAGCCCGCTAAATGCCCACAGTGTTTGGTAAAGCCCTTTGGAAGCCCGTGTTTTCAGCAGCACGGACAGTGTGCAAAATTGCCACAGACTGCAAGGGAGAGGAATGTCAACTGGGCCACACTGTTGGCGTCCCCCTCCGCCAGCCCCAGGCCAAGGAAAGGAGGCTGGGTGCCTGCCAGAGTGAGGCAGGGGCCGCCAGCCACACCCACCCCGGGCGCAGGCCTCTGGGAAGACCCATGAGGCAGCCAGGGTTCTAGGAAAGGGCCCATAGGCAGTAATTTTTGTGCCTTTCTCGGGCTCTGGGCTTCTGGCCTGCAGAAGGGCTAGGTTCTGGCCATATTCCGGGCATTTCTGCTTACCTTGTTCAGACAGGTACAGCTGGGGCAGAGAGCACAGGCTCAGACAGAGGCCATGGCTGGGGGCAGAATATTTTTCCTTCTCATTCCGACCAAGCCTCACTCCCATCAGAGGCACTGGACAAAGCAAGGTCTCTCCAGAATAGTGCACCCTGGATTTGTCCCCCTCTGCTCTAAAGGAGAGGCAGACCATGTGCAGGAAGGCCGCATGCTTGGGATTAGACAGACCTGATGGGGCACAGTGGTGAGCTCTATGAACTTCGGCGATTCACTCATGATCTCTGCCTCAGTCTCCGTACCTGCAAAATGAAGGGTATGACAGCAGCCTCCGGGAAAGCTTCTCTGGAGCCTGCCAGTTCCAGGTGCTGCTCTGAGTTCTGGTATAATCCTCATAGCAATCCTATAATGATCTTCATTTTACAGACGAGGAAACTGAAACATAGAGAGTGCGAGGAACATAGTAAGGCCACATATCCAGGAAGTGCCAGGGCTAGGATCACTGTAGGGAGTCTGATGCAGAGTCCACCAATGATACTGTGGTCCACTGATGATGCTGAGAGGCCTTGAATTGGCCACACATCCAATTTCCGAACTTCAGAGCTGGTAAATGTGCAGGCTGCATGCATCTTAGAACCCATGAAATATGGAGGCGTGGACGTGGCAGGCTGTGCTGCTCATCGATGGTCTTCACATGGTGCCTGATCAGTGCTGTTGTAGTTGCTAAAATAGTAGCTCCCTGATCTTAAGCCTCAGAGATGCTTTGTTTATTCCCAAGTGGAGCTTGGCCACCTTCCCCTATGCATCTCCCTCCCCACAACCATGCTTGGGCCCCACTTCCACCGAAGACTATGCCCAGAATGCCTTTTCTCCGAGCCCAGCCATGAGGCCCTATCAGCCCTTTCCGGCAGCTGAAGTCTTCACCAGCCCTGAGTTTTCATGGCCCCATCTGTGCTCTGTGGCTCCTGCATGGAGTTGGCCTGGTTTCTGCTCTTTCACGAGTGGTGATCTCTACCCAGGTCTACATTGTGTGGTTCCTGTATCCTCCCTCCAACCCCTAATGGCCACCAGAGCTATGCTGAGCCCTTCGTAGGGTTTCAGACATGAATGTGATGATGGCGATGATGATGTTGGTGATGAGGATAGTGGTAATGATGATAATGATGATAGTGGTGATAATGGTGGTGTTGATGGTGGTGGTGATGGTGATGATGGTGATGGTGATGATGGTGATTATGATGTTGGTGATGGTGATGATGCTGATGGTGATGATGGTGATAATGAGAATGATTGTGATTATTCCAAAAGGAGTAAGGCTGCACCATTTTCCAGCTGTGTCAGTCCAGGCCCCAGTTGGCCCTTGGCCCCTTGGAGTCCAGCCACATACTGTGTAGGATCCAAGTGCCCTGCTTGCCAGAGATCCAGCACTCTTAGTGGCAAGAGTCAGATGGTGGGGGTTCAAATATGGACTCTTACCTGCTGTGTAATCTTGGTTGTAGTACTCCCCTTCTCTATGCCTCTCTCTCTCTCATCTGTAGAATGGGGTTAATAGCAACATCTGTCCTTCAGGGGCATGGGAAGAGTAAAATGATTAATACCTGGCACTGGGCCTGCCCAGAGTGCCCAGGGAAGATCAGCTGATAGTCTCACTTGACCCGCAGAGCTCAGAATCAGCATCCCTGGAAGCCTTGTTAAAATACAGCTTCCTTGGCCCACCCTGTTTCCAATTCAGTGGTCTGGGCTGGGTCTAAGCATAAGCATTTCTTACCAGTTCCAGGTGATGCTGGTGCCACTGGCCTGGGGACCCAACTCTGAGGACCCTTGAGCCTGTCCATCCATTTCAGTGGTTCCACTGGGACGTTGATATATGGGAAAGGCAAATGTGACCTCAGACATTCAGGAAAGCAAAGAAATGTAGGCAAGGAATTTCTACGGGTTTTAGGAAAATGTTTCGTCCTGCACTGGGTACCCACAGTCTTTCCCCCTAGAGACTCTTGCAAATATACTTGACTCAGATCTCCATGGGACCCACCTGGCTGAAAACAAGCTGTCACACCACCTTCCTCTCACTTGTCCCACAGCCATTTGAGGGCACTCCCTGTGTGCCAGCTCCCGAGTAGGGATGGGGCTCGGGGGCAAGGAAAGAACATCACTGTCCCCAGAGAGGCCAGGGTGGGACTTGCATAGGTGCAGTGTTAGAAGATCAAGAAAGCCTGATGCGTAGGGCAGGGGGCACTGAGGAGGAGTATGCATGGTGAGAGGCTTCCTAGGGAGCATCAGATGCGCAGGCATTCATAAGACACAGACACACAGGGCAGGGTGAGAGGGAGGCATGAAGAATGGGGAGGAAGGAGTTGGAGGAAGGAGAGGAGTGAGCAGAGGGCCCCGGGAATGGCCTGGAAAAGGCTGAGCCCTTGGATCCTCTAGGTTGGTGCATCTGGGCTCACCTCAATGGATTTGGGAAGATTTCGTTTCATGCCTGTCTCTGAAGCCCCCAAGTTGAGCAAATGTTGCTGCTGTCTGCATGTGCAGGGCAGGAATGCATCCCCAGCTGTTAACACGCTGATAATTTTACCCGGTAGAAACCATGTTCATTCCATTTGCTCCTGGCTCAGCACATCTCCAGGTTTAAGAGTTCACGGGGCAGGCGGGAGGAGGAGGCCATGAGGCTCACCTCCCGCCTGGGTCTAGGAAGCTGCACATCGGCCTTTATGAGTGTTCTGAGCACCTGCTTTCTGAGTCATCACCGTCATGGGCTACAGGAAGGAGAGACCAGGGAGCAAGGTCTAGGGCAGCCTTGTGGCCAGCCTGGCCACCTGGGGGAGGGGAAGGGAGTACCTGGAGCACATTCTCAGGGGGCCTTCTTTCCAGGAGCTGTTTCTCACCACTTCCTAGACATTCTCAAGCCATGGCCTTTCCTGGGTAGAATCCTGGGTTGAGATGGTTTTTGCAAGCACTTCCAGCTTTTCACTTGCCTCCAAATGGACCTACATCTTAATCATTCAAGACAGACAGACATCTATCCATTTCACAGGTGGGAACCCTGAGGCACAAAGATGTCACTGTCTGGGGGCTGCTGGTAAATGCAGAGCAGATCTAAAGCCCCCATCTCCATGCAATGGGATCGCCGTTGATTCCATTCAACTCGCCTCACCTCCCCCAGCCCCTTGGCTCTGCCAGCCTCCTCCACCAGAGTTGTCAAAGGGGCCACAAGGAGCCAGCAGATCTCTTTCCTTGGGAAGCCAGGCCCATTGGCAACCTCAGAGGATGGAGTCAGACCTGATCCCAAGCCATTGTCTTCTGCCTTTTGTCATAAGTCGTTGTGGCAGGAGGAAAAAAGGCCCAACAAAGGCACCCTCCTGCTGCTGGAGTTTCCTCTCCCAGCAGGTCTTCTCTGGAGGATGCAGTCATGGCCCTGAACCCCCTCTGATCTGTCCAGCATCCAGCATCTGTGTGACAGCCAGCTTTCTCGGCACCAGAAACACAGTGATGGTGCATGGCTGTGTCCACAACCAGGAGCTGTGAAATCCTCCAAGTCCATAAATCATGGAAAACAAGGACATAACCTTGGTTCTTTCTGCACCATCAATACATTACCTAATTCAATCATAAAATGGAAGAGCGGTTCCATTTGTATAATTCCGTATGAAAAATCAGCAGATTTTGCATTTTAAATGCTGCCTGCATAGCCTCTCCACAGCGCTGAGCACAGCCTCCCTTTGATGGAACAAGTGTCAAATAGAAAGGATATAAACAAGCTCCCATGTCACTACCTTCCTGAGGACGCTTATTTAGGGGGTCTTTTAATGCCTGGCTGTGATGGTTTATGTGCAAATGGTCTGCAAGCTGCTAACAATTTGTATTTCACAATTTGCTGGAGCCTGGCAGGAGCCATAATCCCATCCAATGGCATCGACAGATCACCCAGTGCAGTGTCTTGTTTTCCAGCTGCTGCTGGAGGAGCTCATTGCTGGGACCCAAGACAAAGACCCTGCCCCAGGCAAAGGAGAGGCAAGCTTCACAAAGAAGGCTCCTTGGCGCCATGTTAGGGTGCACCGTGGGGACCTCCCCTCTGCCTGCTTGGTGGGGTCAGGTGCCATCTGGTCATCCAGAGGCTGCGGGGCTGGGCTCTGCAAGGTCACTGCAGCCCATTGTCAGGATTGAGGATGGCAGGAAGTGTCAGAGGACAGAGGGACCTGGGTGGCCATCAAATGCACCCCAAATTTGAAAGGACCCCTTCCTTTAGGGATCACCTCCTGTTTTCTGCAAGTAAATCCAAACTTCAGGCTTGAGAGCAGAGCTGTTTCTTCTCCTCAGAGGTTTTTCCTGGGTATCTGGCACGTGCCAGGCACGAGACAGCTGATGGTTGATAGTTGCTGACAAAATGACGTGGCCTCATCCTCACGTCTTCCTTGAAGCTGGTAGTGTCTCCTCACTGAGCAGCTCCTTAACAAATACCACAACTGTGTTAGATTCCTGGTGCAGTCATCACAAATTACCACGAATTGGGTGGCTTATAACAGCAGACATTTGTTGTCTCGGTCTGGCAGCTAGAAGTCCAAAATCAAGGTGGGATGAGCTGGGTTCAAGGTTCAAGTTCCTACCCTTGATTGCCCTGCCTTCCTCTGCTGTGCTGCAGCTGGGTTGCAGAGGGCTGAGTTGAAATTCTCTTTTTTCCCTGAGTGCGTGGGTAAGTCCATTAATTTCTTTGGGCTCCCAGAATAACCCCATCTCCAAAAGGAACACCCCATACATAGTTATTCGGCTTCAATAAGTAAATAAAATGATAAACCCCAGTCTTTATGGATAACACACCAATTCAGTGCATAAGCCCACGCCAGCCTTCCGCAGAGCTTTGCTGAGCAGGAGGCCTTCAGTGGGAATTCATTTCTCACTGTTACTGTTCTGATCTCAACGCCATGAAATAAAAAGGGAGAGTCACTTAGATGCTCACGTGAATGGAGCTCTTCTTCTAGAAAGGCTTGCTCTTCCCCGCTGAGGTCAGGAGGCCAGTGTGGCCCTGACCTTTGGCTCTGGGGCGAGGTGAGCCCCGTTGTCCCTGTGTCCCCTTCAGCCTGGAAAAGCTGCATGCCCTCCAGTCTCTCAGTGTGGCCTCCGTTCTCTGATGCACTCACTTTTATTAGCCCTGCTTCTAGGATGTCAACCTCCAAGCAAAGGGAATCTCCACTTCTGCAGAGGGGTCAGAGCTGATGGAGTGCCCCTGAGGTTGGGCTGCCCACTTCCTGCCCAAGTTGACCAGGGCTGCCTCTGCCAGCTGCAGAGCACAACCAACCCCCTGCAAGGCCATGTCCTCAACACCATGGATGGGGACAGGAACCTGGAGCCCCATCCCTCCTTCCAACCTCTGTGTAGGCCTTTTCCTTGCTCTTTCCTTTCCTCCTCTTTACAGAATCCATTCCATAGACATGGACAATAATTTAGTTTTAGAAATCATGATCACAACCAGAATGCAGGCTTGGGGACCTGAACGCCTCTTGAAAGCCACCATAGGCACTTGCTATGTAGTGAGACCCTGGGAGAGTTTATTCTGGGAAGCCGTGGATGGGTTTCCACAATCTGCCATGACTGGTGCCTCAGCTGTTGAGATAACTTTCCCTTAAGCGGAGCATAAAAATGTGTAGAAATGCTGGCACACCCTCCATCAGCCTCAAAGCACTGATTCAGGTCATGCTCAGCGTGAGGTCAAGCCTTTGTCCGGGCAGCCTGGGGGCAGCCTCTGGGCTGGGGCCAAGACCCCTGCGGTCCATGGGGAGGGCAAAGGTCAAATGTGACCAGATAAGACAGAGAAGGAAAAAGGAGTTTCAGGGGAAGACAGTGGAAGGTTCTGCTCTCTCGTAGCTACGGCTGCTTTAGGAAAATAGGACATTGGCACCTGGATTGTGATGACTCGAGCCACAGCTGTTCAGTGCCAAACTGAATCATAGAGTGAACGTCCCTGTCACTCTGAGAAGAATGAGAGCTCCGTGCTAGGGGAATCAGCCCAGGCAGAACGCCCAGCCCAGGGAGGTGTCAAGGAAGGGCAGGGGCACCAGCTCCATCCATTCATCCATCCATCCATCAATTCACTCTTTCATTCATTCAGCCTCCTTCATCCGCCAGGCCTCTGTATGGGAGGTGCTGGGGACACAGAAGTGAACTGAGACCCCAGACCACACAGGAGACCAACGATGAACAAACCCTGCACAGCTGAGGAAGGGACTGCAGCTCTAAGTGGCCACTGGTGAAGAGCAGGGCTCACAGAACCTTTCCCTGGGGTCCAACCTGTCCCAGTGAGCTGGAAGGCCTCCAGGGAAGGAGGCATTTCTGCCGAGGCTGGAGGACACAGCAGTAGGGAGTCAGGATAGGGAAGGGGGCAGCTGAGGCTGGGCTGTGCTGGACGAGGCCGGAGAGGTGGCCCCAGTGAGGCGGGGGTCCCTCGGAGCGCCCAGTAGTCTTGGGAGGGAAGTGACACTTAGGAGGTTGGTGGCGTGTCGCCCAGGGCATTGGCGTGTGTGGGGAGCGGGGACATGTACTCACTGTGACCACACATGGGGCGGGTGCCATCCAAGAGAGACAGCGAGAGAGGGAGAGAGAGACTGAAGTCCTCAGGTGAAATGCAACCTGTAAGAAATGTAACTATTCTGGTTGACATTCAAACACGGTCTTATGTAGTGAAAACAATCAAGGTGTAGCTTCTCACTTAAAAACAAACAAGTGATTTACCTGAAAATAGACTTCTGGAAAAGAAAGGATCCTGATGGGGCCGGGCACGGTGGCTCACACCTGTAATCCCGGCCCTTTGGGAGGCTGTGGCGGGCGGATAACCTAAGGTCAGGAGTTCGAGACCAGCCTGGCCAATATGGTGACACCCCATCTCTACTAAAAATAAAAAAGTTAGCCGAGTGTGGTGGCGTGCACCTGCAATCCCAGCTACTCAGGAGGTTGAGACAGGAGAATTGCTTGAACCCCGGAGGCAGAGGTTGCAGTGAGTTGAGATCGTGCCACTGCACTCCAGCCTGGGTGACAGAGTGAGAGTCCGTCTCAAAAAAAAAAAAAGAAAAAAAAAAGGATCGTGATGCCCTTCTTGTTTTCCTTGCCATGGCGATGACCCCATACTTGAATTGTATTAACTCGGGAAGTTCACAGGACGCTGAGCCCATTATCTCCCTTCTACAGGTGGAGAAACTGAGGCAGGGAGGCATCTGGTGAGCCACCCTGCCCTGCTTACTCAGAGCGGGTGCCCCCTAGTACCCACCGGTGGGAACAAAGCCTCTCACATATGTGCTCAGGCCAAGAGTCTGAGACCCCCGCCTGCCCCCCTCACACGCCTGTGGGGGGGTGAGGGTTCCTCGGGGACCATGGCCTGCAGCTTCGGTCTTCAGTTCCTGAGGTCATGTAGAGGGAATGGGTGTCCAGAACGGTCCCTGACAGAGTGTAGGGAGAGAGAAACACACCGACGTCCTCACCCCAAAAGAGGTTTCAGAGACAATTACCGAGAAATCAGAACGACGCGCCTGGTATGAATTCAGCTGATTAAGGCGGTTAAATTGTTTTTCCCTTGCCAAAGGGTTGCCCGATTAACAACTAAACAAGCAATTTGTTGCACCTAAAATACCTATTTTCTGATTTATTGGCAAGGAGAGTGGAGCCTCGCGCAGCCCACCCACG
Source organism: Symphalangus syndactylus (assembly GCF_028878055.3). Taxonomy (NCBI): domain Eukaryota; kingdom Metazoa; phylum Chordata; class Mammalia; order Primates; family Hylobatidae; genus Symphalangus; species Symphalangus syndactylus. Next base: position 32,240,190 of record NC_072444.2, on the reverse strand, counting down.
AGGAGGCGGAGGGCAGGAAGGCAAGGCCCAGCAAGGCGGAGGCGGGAGGCATTCCTGGCAGGATCATGCACATGGCAGAGGGGCCAGAAGCCTCTGAGCCGATGGCCCCGGGGGCCCTGGCTGGAAGTGGTGGCAGGTGAAGGCCGGACAAGGTGCAGGATGGGGGTGCCTGGAAGGCCTGGGCTTGGTTTCAGCTCCCTGGGTGAGAAGCACCAGGACAGGATACTGGACTTGGAGGGTCCATTTCCTCCACCTTGAAACACAGCTTTCGGGGTTGACTGTTGCTCCCAGGAGTCATGAGCATCCGGCATGAGCACGAGCGTGAACCCGCTTTCAAGCTGTAAAGCTCCCAGCACAGCTGAGCCTGAGAAAAAATTCAGGAGAGGCAGAGAAATCCTGGCAGCTGGGAAACAGCCCCGCCAAGGCCGCCCCCTCTCGCGGGTGCACAGCAGCAGAGGGGACGAGAGGCTGGTTCTCTTGCTTTCCTTCCAACTGGAAAAGGGGTGACTGTCCCTCAGCCAGGCTGCCTGGCCTGGGGCAGCATCCACATTTCATCACTGCCCCCAGTTGAGACCCCCCAGTCCCCGTCCCTCCTGGCCCTGTAGGAACTTGGTGCACACCTGGCCAATGATGGATGCATTTTCCACTCGCTGACAAAGACAAGACTCAGTGCCTGCCCTGGAGGGGTAGTGTGCAGCATGGGGCGGCACCACTGCCCAGGGCTGGGAAGTACCCCTTTCCCCCCCAGGAGGCCCGAGGAGGGGATGCGCCCATCCAGACCCTCCAGGAGGTTTGTAGGCTCTGAAGTCAGTCCCCTCCTTCACTGTCACCAGGGCCTGTCCCTGAGGCAGGGCTGCTGCCCACCCTTCTACCACCAAGAGGTCCCAGATGCTGAGCTGGGTCTGCAAAGTCCAGCCCTTCCCCACCTTCAGCTACTTGTGTGACCTCTTGTTGCAAGGATGGGAGCCCATGGAATGGCCACTGGCAGCCCCCATAGCTATGCCCTCTCTTTGTCATGGAGCCACAACCAGGAGCTGTCACCAGGGGTACATGGAGGTGGCTGCAGCACGGGAGAGGGGACATCACGGCTGCTTTCTGCGCCTCTTGTCTGATGGTTGCAGAGCACTGCCCCTGTCTGGGAGAAACACCGCGTCCCCCACTTTTATTGGGTGTCACTGTGCCTGAGTCCTGGATCCAGACAGACCTTATTTCATCTGATCCTCTCCACCAATCCCGGAGACAGGCATCTTAGTGCCCATTTTACAGATGGGGACACAAAGCATAAACAGCTGTCTCAGGCCACACGGTCCACAGAGAGAGAACTTCCCTGAGTTCTCTCCACACTCAGGTCCTGGGACCATTTCTGGCAGGAGGGAAGCCTCCACTCGGCTGCTGGTGCCTGAGCAAGGGGCGTCTTTGCTTGAGTCCACCTGACTTCTTATCCAGGGAGCAGGGACCTTGGGGGTCAAGTGTGTGCTGGGTCGTTGGCCTGGTCTGACTTCCATGCCCTGTGCTGGACTCAGCCTCACAGAAGGGCAGGCCATGTCTGCCTGGTCACTGTGTGGACCGGATAAGCCTGAAGCCAGGGGTGCCAGGCTGAGGCCTGGGGTGAGGAGGGCCACTGAGCGAGATTGCAACCCCAGGGTCAGAAATGCAGGCTGGTGCACTGTGGGTGACTCATGGCCGTGAGCTCAATGTGCTTATGGTTGTGACTAAGCTGGGACCAGAAGCCAGGAGCCCAGAGTCCCATCAGGCTCCTGGAACAGACTCCGCTCCTGTTTGGGAAAGAGCATCTGGGGCTAGGGTGTCCAGCCACCCTCGGGTGCTCCTCCCTCCCTCCTGGCCTTCCTGGGACCAGGCCACCTTCTCCCAGGTTGCCTGGAGCTGGGCAGCCAGGGTCAGGCTGGGCACACTGACCGCCTCCCTTTGTCCTCTCCAGGCCATAGAGTCTGTGGAGGCTGTGGACGAGGTGCCCTGCGCTTCTGTCATCAGCAGGGCCAGTGCTTTAGGTGACAGGTGTCTCTGCCACCTGCTGGCCCTTTGGGCTGGGTGCACAGTAGGGCTCGGGAATTGTGCTAGGCCTGGGAGTGGCTCCAGAGAGGAGCTTGGGCCGCCAGGTCCTGTGTGCCTCTTGACCAAAAGCCCTGGTGCTAGAGGAGAGTCAGAGCTAACTCCCGGCTCGGGGGACACCCGGGCAGACACTGGCGCTTGCCACTGGATGGCAAAAGCAACCCACCAGCTGACTCCAGGAGTCAGGGGGGCTTGGGAAGGAGGGACAGGACCCGAAAGGAGGAGTAGGGCAGGCGCAAGTGACAGAGAGAAAGGCACAAAGCAAGGGCTTTGAGGTCGGTGGCGAAAACGTGTGGGGGACAAGCACTCAGAGGGGGCCCATGATCTGCAGACCCAGAACCGCCTGGCAGGGAGCCCTGCCTCCTCCTCTCCTGAGCCTGAGGGAAAATCAGTTTTGTCTTATTCCTGACTCAGGAGTGTCGGGGACCTGCAGAGGGACAAGGGTCTCCAGGGCTCAGAAGAGGGTGTAGGTCAGACTTGGGGTGGGGACGGGGTTGGAGGGAGCCAAGAACAGCCTTTGCCCCAGGCCAGGTGTCCCTGAGGCTGGCCGCAGCCCTGGGGCTTCTCTTCCACTCAGCCCTGTGCTCCTCCTGGGAATGGCAGCAGCATGGCGCCCGGCCCTGCGTGGATGTGTTGTCTCTGCATCGTTGCCGCCTTCTCAAGGGTTAGGAGTCAGCCCCGCTTAATAGGTGAGGAAACTTAGGCACAGAGACACTCACTGTGCCAGGCAGGCTCCCGCCACTGCCTCCCACCACCAGGACAGGGCTGTCAGGGCTTCTCAGGCTCCTCACCCCGCGCCCTGGGCCGCTCTCCTCTCTCCGTCCCTGGGCCCCTCATGCAGCCCTTTCCCTTCTGGCCTCTCAGCCTGCAGGAGAGGCTGGGGGGCAGGTCTGGGGTGCAGCAGGGGGACGTAGCCCGCGTGGACTCATCATTACGAGGACTTATAATTGCTTTGCTGGCTGGGTCCTAAGGAAGCACCTGCCCCTAAATCCCCCACCCCAGGCATCCGGGAGGAACTTCCCGGAAAAAGAGAAAAACAGCTCAGCCCCGGCCTGGTCTCCGCAGGCCTCCTGACCACAGCGGGGCCTTCCCTAGTGGACCCCACAAATCAAGCCTCATCATTCCTTCTCTCCCTGCCTCCTCTCCCAGGTCAACTCCTACTTGGCATTGGAGACCCATCACTTCCTCCAAGCAGCCTTCCAGGCTCAGCCAAGCAGAGGTGAAGCCACCCTGGCACTCTGCTGTCCTCCCTCCAGGTCTTGTCAGCTGAAATGCCTGTTCCCTGCCCGGACTGTGAACTCCCCATCTGGGTCCCTCTGTCTGTTGGCCCACGAACGGGCATTAAGCGCACATTTTTCCAAGCTCAGCCCTGTGCTCTGTGCTAGGACTAGACAGGGAAGGGAGGAGGTGTGCCCCATTCTAGAACCCAGCGCTCATCATTGCAGCTGCTTCATTAGGTGGCTATCAAATAATTGTATAAAAATAAGCAGTTTATATTTCTATTGCAGTGTAATTAATACTAAAAAGAATTGAGCTTCATAAATGCCCACCTCGGCTGTGCTTTACAGTTTCCTGGAAGCCACCTTTCCTTCACCATGGCCCGGGGAACTTGACAGGGCCGGATTTTCTCCCAGTTTATGGGGAGAAACTGAGGAAACCTTGGAGAAGCCCCCACATAGGCCCCATGCTGCCCAGGATTCAAAGGCCCACCCAAGTGGGGAGGTGCCTGTGGGAACTTTAGACACCACGCCACTCAACTGAGGGGAGAAGCAGCCCTTGGTCAGGGGACATCAGGGGCATGTGCTGATGGAGAGGGACTCTGGGCTTCGGAGGGAAAAACCCCATGGGGGCTGGGAGTCATGGAGGGCTTCCTGGAGGCAGGGGACAGGGGGAGGGATTGGAGGAGGCCTAAGCAGGAGCAGAGAGGGCTTCTGGGCTAAGACTGAGTGTCCAAGCCTTTGTTGGAGGCACCAGAGCCCAAACCCAGCTGGCTGCAGAATGGCCCTTCCTCCCCACGTGGGGCTGACAGCCTGTGCGTTGGGCGTCAGGGGACTGGGAGCGGGAGGGGAGGAAGAGTTGCCAGCTCATGTCAGACTTGATTAGTGCCTGTCTTAGCCTGTTTTATGCAGCTCTAACAGTATATGTGAGACTGGGTATTTTATAAAAAGCAGAGATTTATTTCTCACAGTTCTGGAGGCTGGGGCACCCAAGGTCAAGGGGCCCACGTCTTGCTGGGGCTTCTTGCTGTGTAATCCCATGGTGGAAGGCGGGAGGGCAAGAGAGCACATGGAGGGGAGGAAGGGGCCAAACGCATCCTTTAATCAGGAACCCACTCAGGGGAGATAATGGCATTCACCCATTCAAGGGGGCAGAGCCTTCAGGGCCCCCTCACCTCTTACAGGTCCCATCTCGGTGCTGTGGCACAGGGATTACGTTTCCACAGAAGCGTCTGGGGACACTCCAGCCCACTGCAGTGCCGGGAAAAGTGGAGCCTTGTTCACAAGGCAGGCGGGGTGGGGCGAGCGAAGGAGGGTAGACCCGCATTGGGGCTGCCCCTCCACCTGCCCAGCACACTCCCAGGGCTGCTCCTGGGGGCCACTGGGCCCTGTAGAGCTGGGAGGGGTGGGGTGAGCCTCCCATAGTCCATTACGACCAGCTCAGCCCAGGGGCATGGGCGCCAGTCTGCACCCGCTTCATGCCCTCAGCTCCTCTGTCAGGGTGGGGATGGCCCCTAAACGATCAGATGCAGTCATAATCCCAGCCCCCCACCCACGGTGGTGGTCTTGTAATTGAGCAGAGTAGGTGCTTCTGAAGCCTGGCTCTCAGCTCCTGAGCCCTGCACAGCAAGTATTATTTTCTGTCTGACACATGAAGGAAAGTGAGGCTTGGCGTGGCCATGTCACCTCACCATTCATTCATTCAGTCTCTCAACAAACATCTTTGGGAGCCTCCTCTTCCCTGGGCCTGTTCTGCTCCTTGGGACGCCCTGGTCAAGGGGACAGACACCATCCTTGTTCTCCTGGAGCATAAACTCCCAAGTGGTCCAGGCCCACAGCAGATGGAACATTACAAATTGTAAACTCTCAGAAACTAAATGACCAGACCGACAAGGAGATGAGCTCATGGGTCACGTGAGGGGTCTCCCCTAGGTGGGCAGGTGGAGGTGGGGAGATGATGCTCAGCTGGGGTGAAGGATGAGAAGTGCTGGTGCCCCACATGGCTGCAGAGAGCAGGTGCGCAGCTGGGGGCGGGACCTACAGCCAGCAGGTACCCGGGGAGCCGAGCATGGGTAGGGGCTGCCCTGGGAGCTTTAGGTTGTGAGCACAGTGGAAGTGAACAGAGGAGGCTGTGCAGGAAGGGAGGTCATGGTCAGGTTAACCTCAGTATTGCTTTGGCAGCTGAGTGGACACTGGATTGTGGGGAGCCAGGATGTAAGCTGGAGGAGGGTCGGAGATGGCCAGGAGTCAGATGGGACTGTGGCTTGAGAAGGTGGTGGGGGGAGGAGTGGACAGACCCAAGGCTCTACACTGGGGGTACTTTGGCCGTGGGGGGACCTGTGGCCATGTCTGGAACATTTTTGGTTGTCAAACTTGGAGGAGGGTGCTGTGGGCATTGTGAGGATAGAGGCAAGGATGCTACCCTCCCTGCAGGGAGTGGCTGTGTGGGGACTGAGAGCCTCTGCAGGAGGGAGGGTGTGCAGGGCCTATGAGCAAGTATTTTGAGACCATGAGGAAAGGGTGGGCTGCGATGGCTGGAGGCTTCCTGCTGCACTCTGTGGTGAGCAGTGGTGGCATTTGGGCACCGTGGTGAGCACACTGTGTAGAAGAGGTCAAAGGTTTTGCGGGGCCCATGCTGAGTTTCCACTGTGAGCCACCCATGAGGGTCAGGAGGCCGCGGCTGGCCAGGCAAGGTGAGACTGAGGTGGGCCTATGCTTGTGAGTGTTCCCTGCAAACACAGTACCTCGAGCCATGAGGCTCCATGGGACAGTGGAGATGGAGAGTGGGAATCGGCGAGGAGGAAGGAGCCTGGTTCAGGCTGGCCTGGCTGCTGTGAGAAAGTACCACAGACTGGGTGGTTTAAAGAAGAGAAATGTATTTCCTTGTAGTTTCGAAGGTGGAAGTCCAGAATCAAGGTGTCTGCAGGGCTAGTTCCTGCTGAGGCCTCTCCTGGGCCTGTAGATGCTGTCTTTCCCCTGTATCTTCACGTGGTCTTGGCTCTGTGTATCTGTTCTCATCTCTTCTTTTAAGACCCTATTGCCTTAGGGCCCACCCTAATACCCTTGTATTCACTTAATTACCTCTGTAAAGACCCTTTCTCCAAATGCGGTCACACCAGGGTCTAGAGCTTCCACATATGAACTTGAGGAGACCCAAGTCAGCCCCTAACAGAGCCTCAGGGAGACAGGAGCATGATCCTGTGGGATGACATTGCTGCACCCATTCTCAGTTCTCTCGTACTGGGGGGTTCATCAATAACTCCACAGCCATTTGTGTCTGGGGGGAGAACTTTCTAGATAATCACAGTAAACCCTGTCCTGAGTGGAGAATTATGTGTGTCTGAAACCCATCTCTCCTTGGAAGCAGCCAGCAGGTGGTCAGGGAGTGGCTCCTATAAAAAGCCAAGCAGAACTTGAGACACGGGGGTTTTGGGGTGAGGGTGGGGGCAGGGAGGCTCCCTGGCCCGGGCAGTGCTGGCTCCTGGTCATTCAGAAACCTAGGCTTTCCCAGGAAACTGTTCTTTTCCCCCTTCAAGTCATAGCCACTGCTCAGAAGCACCAGGGCTTCCTGGAAAGGCTGCTACACATCCCAGACATTTTAGCAAGTGTCCTCCTGACACCTTCTCAGGAACAGCTTCTGGATGGGATGATCTCATTAGGGGGAGTTGGAAGTTCCAGCCCCAGGGGAGCCCTGTCCCTGGGCTGCCTGGCTGCCCTGGCTATGCTGTGTCCCTTTGGGAAGGAATTACCCAACCCACAGTGCATCATCCCCACGCTGACGGGCAGCCGCCAGGGCAGCTGTATGCCAGGCTGCGTCTGCTCTAGACACTCCACTTGGGAACCCAGGGAGACAGCTTATGCCCGGGGGGTGGCCAGGGTGGTGGGATTTCACAGCCAGGCTGCAGAGGGAACCTTGCAAGGACTTGGAAACTGCAGCCAGTGATTGTTGCGTGTGCATGTGCGTCTGTGTACTGGCTGTGCCTGCATGGTGTGTTTGTGTGTGCATGCACCTGCATTCTGTGTGTGCATATGACTGTGCATTCAGGCATATTGTGTGCATGTGTGTCTCTGCATGTGCACATGTGCATGTGTATACGTGTGCATGTTTTTTCTGTATGCACACAAAATGTGTTTGTGTGTATGCACCTGTGTTCCATGTGTGCATATGTGTGTACATGCATGCATGTTCTGTGTGCATGTGTGTCTCTGCATGTTCTTGTGTATGTGTGTCTCTGCATGTGCACATATGCATGTGTGTATGTGTGCATGCTTTCTCTGTATGCACATATGGTGTGTTTGTGTGCACCTGTGTTTGTGTGTATATGTTAGTTTGTGCATGTGTGTCTATGTGCCTGTGTTTTCTGTATATGCATGTATCACTCAGGTTACATGTACAGATGTGTGTCTGTATTCTGTGTGTGCATGCCTGACTTTATTAGTTTGTATGTGGCTGTATGTGTACACCTGTGTTCTGTGCATGCCTGCATTTGTGCATGTGTATCTGTGTGTGTGCATTATGCACATGTGGCCTGTATATGCGAGTGCAGCACAGGATTAGATTTGTCCTGGGTTCCCACGGCACAGGGCTGGCAATGGGATTGGAGGAGAAATCAGAGGAAGCCATTTGTGGCTTCGCACAAGGAATACTTTTCCAACAGAGGCCCTGGCCAGCATTTTTCAGTGGTCCCTGTAGGTAATGAGTTCCCTGTCATTGTTTGTGTTCAAACAGAGGCTGGGAAAATGCTGATGGTGGCTGGTACTGTAGTGACATCACCTCAGGACAACTCTTTCCAGGCCTTTTCTACTTCTGAGTGACCATGGCTGGACTTGCTCCCCTTCCTCTGTGCAGCTTCAAGATGGGCATCTGAGTCCCATAGGCTGGTGCCAGGTCCATGTGGTGGTACTTACTAGCTGGTGACCTTGGGCAGGTGCGCCACCATCTCCAAAACGCCAGCCCCTCGTGGGTAACATGGGGAGAGTAGGGAGTCTGTCCCTGAGGGTGTGCACACATCTAACAGGATGGTCCCAGCAAGACCTGGACAGGAGCTGAGCCATGGTGCTCCCACCTCAGCAAAGGCAGGACCAAGACTCACAGCCACTAATGGGCTGGATCTGGACCTGCCTGGTCCTGGGCCTGTCCTCAGGGCAGCGTTCCAGTGGCCGGAGGAGAAGCAAGAGCCAAGGGGACTGCTAAGTCCGCGTTCTGTGCTCTTTTCCTCCAGCCGGCTTCACTCTGCACCAGCGTGGGGTGGTGGCGGGCAGCCGGCAGGAGATTCCGCTATGCAGTCATCGCGGCATCTCCTGTGAGGCAGCAGAGCCTCGCTTCTTTTCATTTCTTCTCCTGATGAGAAAATGGGAATTTTGTGTAGCTGAAGATGAGACAGAACCACGGCCTCCATTGAGTGATTTACGCGGATGATCTCACCTCGTCTAGCCGTGCCAGCGTGTTTCCCCATCACTATGTTCTTTGCTCATCACCATGGATGTGGGATACTAGATGGGCCGCTAAGGGGCCTGAGGCTGGAGGACACGTTGTCCCCACGCCCCTGTCCCCTGAGAGCCTCTGGGGCTTATTCTCAGGAGCCACATGCTCCCTGGAGGCCACCAAATGAGTCTTCATCTCATAGACCTTGGTCCCCTGCAAAGACGTCATTTACACTCAGGTATAAAGGACTGGGGATGGTGATGTTCACAGCAGGATATGGAGAAGGCTGTTTGAAGACTTCTGAGGTCTCCACATCACCTTAGGTGGGCTGTTGTACCTACCTTCAGCTGTGTGAGGCCAGGCCGGCCTTCCCCCTTCCCCCAAAATCCAGTGAGCACAGACTGAGAAGAACCTTCAAGGTCATTGGCCCTCTCCCACCCTCAGTCAACCACAGGGCCTCTTCCCCTGGCCACCTGAGGAGTGGTCATCCTTCCTCTGTGTGACGGTCACACATGTGGGTGCCTCCCAGGAAACTCTGAGCTGCTCTAGCTCCTTCTGTAATTTCAGTTCTTTTATAAGGCCCACCCCTGGCCATGGCTCTGAGTTCTAAAACTCCTGATTCTGTCCTCCTCACTGTGTGCCCTCTGATGTGCCAGAACCCAAGGTGCCTTAGCCACACTGAGCCCCTCTCCGTGGTGCCCCTGGAATGGAAGCCCTTGGTTGCAGCTTGTACTAAGGATGGTCTGGGGGGGAGTGGCTTGGGCAGGGTTGCAGACAGCTAAGGGGTCCCAGGCCCTGGCCTCTGCCTTGCTCCTGGCTCCCCGGTGCACCTGCAGCTGTGTGCCCCCTGCATCACAGAGCACACTGCTGCCCTGGGGGCATGGCCTCCTGTGGCCAGAGTTCAGAACCTCCTTCTCACTCCTAACAAGGGTAGCATCTGGTCATCGTCACCCCCGCCCTGGGGCCCAGTGAAGTGAAAGGGCTCGCCCCAGGGTGCATGGTGAGTGGGCCCACTGAGAAGCTGATGCTCCGCCCAGACCCACCTGACCCCAAGCTTCTTCTTGACCATCTTGCTCTCCTGGCCCCACACCGCACCCTGCCTGCCTCCACCAATGCCGTTCGTTTCCTGTCTTCAAATTCTAGAAACCCACGGAACAGCCACGTACTTGTTTCCAGAGGCAGAGCCTTTGCTGTTCTCCTCCCATCCTTGGTTGGCTTCAAAAGCGCCTGGCGTGCATACCGAGTTTCGTAAATACCAACATAACAATTGCAACGAAACCAAAATAGATATTTCCTATGAAGACAGAGGGGCTGCAGTGAGTGTTTTGGAAGCTGGCGATAACCTGACATTTATTCCTCTCAGTTCCCTTTCCAGGGACAAGACCATCAAGAATGAGCTATAGCGCTGTCACCGGGAAACAGTGTGGGTGATCTGTGGAATGCTCTCTGTGAGGAATGCATTTTCCCAATGTAGGAGAGATGATGGAGCCGTGTTGAAAATCTGAAGCCTTTGGAGGGACACATCCTTCCTAGAACCAACATCTCCCTGCAGCCAAATACTTCCCTCCCTGAGCCCCACCTTCTTTGAGTTGTATTTTTAAGAGACTTCATTCCAGAGAAAGACACAGCTACTATTTCTGTGTTTTTCCTTCTTCCGCAAGAGGAGAGTCAATGCCAACTCTTCCCCTAGGGTTACTGTGAGAGCGGCATGAGACAATTCCTGTAAGATGCTTAGCTCAGTGCCTGGCATGTAGCTGTGGCTGAATCCCTGTGGGGTATTATTTTAGTATCCTACGCCGTCTTTTTCTCTCTGCGTGCTGTCCTCTTCAGTTTGGTTTTCTCTAGTTAAATATGCATCTGTGTGATGGCGCTTGTGTCTTTGCACGATTGCATAGAGCTCTCCCCTGGAGCGTCTTCCTGGCCTGGCAGCTCTGGCTGAGGGGCCCCGAGCTCCGGAAAGGGCCATGTCACGTGGTGCCAGGGCAGCTGTGTGCTCCTGATCCACCTCCTTCTTTGCTGTTGAAGAGTCCTCGTCACCGGGCCAGCCTCTGGCCCCCTTATTGCCCACCACCCACATCCTGTATCTCGGGTTGAAATAGACATAAAGTAGGATCAAACCAGGTTTGAGGGAGGCCCTGGGGACACTCCTCAGCTCTTAACCCAGGATGTACCCTGGGTCTTCCACAACATACTGATGCTGGGCTTCGCCCCCACAGGTGCCCGTGAGTGGATCTGCCTGAGGCCTGGGCCTCAGCATTTTCTGAACTCCCTCCTCCCCCACCCCAGAGGATCCTCATGTGAGGCCCAGGCTGAGAACCTCTCCTTGGCTTTGCAAAATAGACCTTGCCCTCCCAGAGCTCTTCTGAGCCACTTCCCTTTGAGCTGACCCCCAGGGGTTGAGGTTCCCAGCCAGTGAGTTCTGTTCCTGCCCCATTCACCTCTTTTGCCAGTCTGTCCCTTTGCTCAGGGGGAGATGGAGAAGAGCTAGGGCTTGACGCTGGGATGGGATATCTCTTGCTGGGGGCCCAGTCTGGGAACTTTTATGTGCACAGGGGAAGCACAGGAGGTGGCCTGGGGTACTTGGCTAGGCTGCCCCGCAGCTGAGGCTGCACTGCTCACATCCTGAGTGCTGTCCAGAGAGCACAGATGTGATGGAGGAGCAGGCTGAACCAAGGGGACCTGTGGGGCCCTTCGTGGGGCAGCTGGTCTGGACTGGCCACCCCTCTGTCTTCCTGTGGAATTGTCCTGCAGAAGGGACAGGGGAGCAGGGCCCAGCAGCAGGGGCTCAGCTAAGACACAGAGCCAGGTTTCCCCTCCCAGGGACTGAGAACACTGCCACCCACCGTCCTGCCCACCCACTGCTTGTCACCACTTCACTCCTCCAGAATGCTTGCGGGCACGTTGCCCAGGCAACAAGAACGCCAGCGCCGTTGCTATCCTTCAGTCTCCTCCAAGCACCTGCGAAGGCTGTCGAGCAACATCCCCCGTGCCCCAAAGTTGCTGCAGACTCCGTGCTCCAGAGCTCCTGGGGAAAGGGAATGGGAGTGGAGGAGTGCTGGGTGCTCCCGTGAGCAGTCACAAAGAACCAGGCTTAAAATATGCACCGTCTAGTCTCCCGCACACCCCTGCCACTCGGTGGCAGGTGTACAGGTGGGAAAACTGAAGCATAGGGTGGTTACACAGATTAGTCATGCTTACGCAGCTGGCGGGTTGCAGTGCCAAGCACCAAAGCCGTCTCGTGTCACCCCCATGCCATGCTGTTTTGGGAGCAGCTGTAGGTCAGCCATGGAGAGCTACATGGCCTGCAAGCCTCTTTCCTCTTGGAAATGAGACCATCGTTCCTCCCTTACTGGGACTGGGAGGAGCAAGTGGTGCCCATACCATCAGGTTTCCCAGCCTCGGCCCTCTGGTCTTTTGTGGTGGAGTCTGTCTACACTGCAGGATGTGTTGAAGCATCCCTGGCTTCTGTCACTAAATGCCAGTAGCAAACCTGAATAGTGACAATCAAGTATGTCTCCAGATATTGCCAAATGTCCCCTGAGGGGCAAAATCACCCTTAAATGAGAACTGGTGATGTGTCTAAATGGTCTGCGGTACCACAGGATGCCGTTTTTACCATCTTCTGCAAGAAGGGGCCATGTGGTTCACTAAGGCCTGCTGTGCCGCTGGGCTGTGATGCTGCGTAGATGCAGGGTGGCACCTGCCAGGCACAAGGCGTGCCCCATGTCCCTCCCCACAGGGCACAGTCACCTTCACCTCCCTTCCCTTTCCTCCCCCAACACCCCGCTGTGCACAGCCATTCATAGATTGCCCAGGAAGTAGTCCCCGAAGTTACAGGTCACAGGAGTTACTGATTTTGCCCTAGTTTTCTAGTATGTCCTCAGTGTTCTAACGTGTCCCCAGTGTTCTAACGTGTCCCCAGTGTTCTAACGTGTCCCCAGTGTTCTAACGTGTCCCCAGTGTTCTAATGTGTCCCTGCTCCTACAGCTGCAGGGTTGTTGGGACCTCATTCCTGAGCAGAGATCTCAGGTGCCCCGAGGCCTAGACTCTCAGTCCAGATCGGAGGCCAGCTCACTGTGACTTGAGTCAGGCCACTCCATTTTGGGGTCTCACACTGGCATTATCCAGGTTTGGGTTAAGAATAGTGCTTTGTAACGTTATGGCCTGCGAAGTACCGATCCACTGGTTCCCAAGATGTTCTGTGGAAAGGAGGTCAGTTAGAGAGTTTGGCTTCGCTTACTTAGCTCACTGCTTTGCCCAAGGGCTTGAACGGGGAACCCTTCGTGAAGGTTCACAACCCCTCCTGGGGTCCCAGGCATTATCAGCTTAAGGAAAACGCCTTGGCGTGGGCTGGGCCGGACCGTCGTCATGGTCCCTTCCATCCGGGGCGTCCTGGGGCTCCCGGTGAGGCCAGCGGGTGAGTTGCAGGGAGTGCCCCTCCCTGTAAGTGTGGCCCTTGGTGTGCTGGGGCAGGGAGGAGGCAATTTGGGCTCATGAGAGGAGCCTCCGCTGGGCACTCTCCTCTACACTGTCCCGGGACCACCCCAGATTCTGGGCTGCCTCCCAGAGCTGTCTGGGGGAGCTTCGTGGGCCTTGACCTCAGAGCAGGAGTTAGACCTGCTGTCCTGGGGATGGGGCATTGGGAGGCCCCCAGACAACCAGGGCTGATTTCCAAGCTCTGGGGAAGGAGAGTAGCCAGAGGTTCCATGATGGGATTCAGAAAGCCTTCTTGTCATTCTGGAGGTTTCTGTCCGACCCAAATGAGTCATCTCTACGTTACTGCTTCTCCATGAGTCAAGTATCGCATGCGCGCTGGACGTGTATGGGCCTCTGATGATGAAAGCCTCTAGGCAACCTGGAGCTCCCTTCCAAAAGGGAGGGAAGTTTTTAATCATATTAAATCAAGAGGCAGAGCGCGGAGTGGCTCTGACAGGACATTACAATGACATCAGGCTGGGAATGCCGCGAAAGTGAATCACGGCTTCATGTGTTTTCATTAGGGAAATGGAACCAGGGACTGCAGAAGAAAGTGGGTGTTCCCTTCCTGCGCCAGGGCTGGGGACTAAGACTGGGGGACGGCCGTATCCCCTGAGTAGAGGGGGTTGGTCTCTGCTCTGAAATTCGGTGGGAAGCCATCTGCACCGTCCTGGTGGTGACTCAGGGGGACACAGAGCAAGCCTGCTCTTGAGTTGGGGGAGCAGAGGTTCTTGTGTGAAGGGGGAAGGGATGGAAGTCCATCTGCTCTGGGAGACACTTTCCCTTTCTCTCAAGGGCAGAACCACCAGGGAACTTGGAATTAGAGGAGAGTTTAGGGATAATGAGGCCATTTTCACATCTGAGCTGAAATCTCGCATCCCACCTAACACCAAATTTCTCTTCCTGGTGGAACTCACATCTTATCAGCGAACGGGAGGTTAGGATGCTAAGAGGCCCAATGTTCTTGAAGTTTTATCCTACCCAAAGGTCAGGGGTTGGGTATGGCCAACACAGAACCCCAGTCACAGAGGGCTTGCCACCAGCTCCAGGGGACCCCGAGCCCACGCCCTTTGATCTCTTGTCTTTGCAAAGAGCAGAATATGCTGCCATATTCCAGGAGAAGATACATCTGAATGTCCCTGAGAACAAATCTCCAAGAAGGCGCCCCTCCTGCCTCCCCGAGCTCCCTGGGCTAGGAATCCCTGGCAGTGCAGGCTCTCTGCCCTCCGGGTGTAGCCCGGGCAGCCTAGGGCCCTCCACCCTGCTTCTCCCCACAACGCCCTGTATGTTTCCAAAGCCCAGAAACGTTTGGAACATTGAAGGTAGGTGTTAAGGAAAGGAAAAATAGTGCCTTGTTCCCCATCCACTGTATTGTGGATAATTACCCCCTTACACTAGCCAGTCCTGCTCCCTCCTGCCTGCTCCAGCTGCCAAACAGGGAAGTTTTGAAGAGTTTTTTTTTTTTTTTTTTTAAATGAGTACCCCTCCCCCTCCAAGAATGTGCATTGTGCTTAGTGACCTGCTTCCAAAGATTCTGGAAAGGAGCAGGATTGCCTTCCCAGTGACAGCACTGGGCAAACGTCCCTGGCAAATGCTATTCAAGGTCAGCTTCAGCAGGGAGCGGTCCTGTTGAGAGCAGGTGCCCTGGGTACCCTGTATGAGGCGGATACTTCCCCTCTGTGGGCATCCCCCAAAACACAGAAGGCCGGTCTCATCACGGGACACACTTCAGACCAATCAATCAATGAAGAGGACCATTCTGTGCAACCCCTGACCAGTCCTCCTTAGAACCGTCAAGGTCATCAGCCACAGAGAAAGCCTGAGAAACCATCACAGCCAAGAGGAGCCGAAGGAGACACGACCACTTGATGCCACGTGGGATTCTGGATGGGTTCCTGGGACTGAAAGCAGACACTAAGTGAAAACTGGAGAAGTCCAAGCCACGTGTGTAGTTCCTGGTTATGCACCATGGCGCTGTGGCATGATGACCTAAGGTGTCCCTTGAGGGGAGACTGGAGATGAGTTCCCAGCAACTCTCTGGGCTCTTTTGGAATTTTTTTGGAATTTTTTTGGAATATCTTAAACTATTCTAAAATAAAAAGCTTTTTTGAAGCAAACCAATAGAAGTAGGGTGGGAGTCAGGAAGCATCTGGACATGGGTCACTGGGGACCGAGGGGTAGACCCTGGGCCCTCAGGGAAGGGAGGTCCACTTCTGGGATGGGGCCTTCCACAAAAGAGCATGGACTCACAAAAAGCCAACGGCACCACTGTGTCATAGAACAAATATGTCTGTGTCTATTCCTTCTGCTTCCTGGAAATCATTTCTAGCAGTGCCCAGTGAATTATTGATCACAGAAGCACGGGTCTTCTTCAACGAGGAGGAGGAGACTTCAGAGCCCACCTGCCCCAACTTACTCGGATGAATGACAGAAAAACTGGGGCTTGCAGAGTGGGAAGCTACAAGCCCATGCCAAGCTAACTTCTCCATCAGATGCAGCATTTCTCCCGGGCCCCAGAGCCAGTGAATGACAGGACCTGGAGGAGTCACGGGAAGTGGGTGTCTTCATGGAAGGACTGGGATGGACTGGCCACGGGCACAGCTCCAAGGTCCTGTCCCACCCTGAAGATTCTGGGCTGTTCCCCGGTGGAACAATTCCAGGGCCTGGCCTGCTTCTCACTGTGCCGGTGCTCCCAGGAGGCTCACGCTGCACACTCCCGACTCGGGGAAAGGTGCAACTTTAAGTGGAAGAGATGTCTTTGTCCCCTTAATTGACAGTGATTTTCTTCTGTGAAGAAAATATACAGAAAGTAGTGAATTGAATCTCAATTTGCCAAATCTTATTAAACTGTTCTTGGGAAAAAAATATTTCAATAAAAATTTAAAAGGAAGAGAAGCAAGAAAGCCACAAACTAGAAAATAAAGCGAGACGGAGCAGTAGTTCCTCATTTGGAAGCAGCTGGGGAGTAGGGGGTGGGTGGCCAAGGAGATTATTCTTTCTTTGAAAATCATGGGTTCGAGGCTGCTGAGAGGGAGCTTTCCGTGCCTGTTCTCAAAGGGTGTAGATGTGGTCCTCAGGTGCTCAGGCAGGGACCCTGTCTCACATTCAGGGTGTCCCAGTGAAGACTGGGTGGATGAACCCAAAGTCTCCATGGCTTCCTCCTGCCCACGTGCCTGCAGCTCCGGGGGCCACTCTGCCTTCCACCCATCCGCCAGAGCCAGGATTAGGGTGCCACGCCATGCACTCCACATCGTCCCCACAACCCTTGCACACACCCCATTCTCTAGTATGTTCCTTTTGATTTGTATTGGGATATACATCACACAAAACTCACCTATTACAAGTGTACAGTTTAGTGGGTTTCGTGTAGGCATAGAGTTGTGCAGCTACCCCCACACACAATTCCAGAACATTTTGTCACCCCAAAAAGAAACCCCCTACCCCATACCCCTTCCCCAAGCCTTGGGCAATTGCTCATCTTTCTGTCTCTATGGATTTGCTCACTCTGTGCATTTCCTGTAAGTGGAACCGTGCACCGTGTAGCCTTGAGTGCCTGGCTTCTTTCCCTGCCCAGGGTTTTCAAGGTGCATCCACATCGTAGCACAGATCAAGTAATCCTGCCATCCTTTTAAAGGCTGAACGATACTCCATTGTAACGTTACGCCAGATCCCCTTTATCCATTCCGCAGCTGACGGGCACGTGGGCTGAGTCAGCTTTGGCTGTTGTGAATTGTGTGTGGCCCTGGGCCTCCCTGTGCAGGTTTTCATGTGGACAGATGTCTGTGCCTAAGAGAGGGGCAGCAGGGTCACTGGAACTCTGTCTTTAGGGTTCCAAGGAATTGCCAAACTGTTTTGCTCAGAGGCACTCTGGTTTTCATTCCCACCAACAGCATACTATGTCTCCCGTCTCCTTGTGTCCTCTCCAGCACTTCATGTTCTCTGTCTTTCTGCTTGTAGCTCTCTCTGTGGGTGTGACGTGAGCGGTATGTTTTTGTTTGTTTGTTTGTTTGTTTTTTGAGACGCAGTCTCGCTCCATCTCCAGCCTGGAGTGCAGTGGCACGATCTCGGCTCACTGCAACCTCTGCCTCCTGGGTTCAAGCAATTCTCCTGCCTCAGCCTCTCGAGTAGCTGGGACTACAGGTGTGCACCACCACACCTGGCTAATTTTTGTATTTTTAGTAGAGACGGGGTTTCACCATGTTGTGCAGGATGGTCTTGATCCCTTGACCTTGTGATCCTCCCACCTCGGCCTCCCAAAGTGCTGGGATTACAGGCGTGAGCCACCATGCCCGGCCGGGCGGTGTGTTCTTAAGGGGCCTGTGGATGCTTGAGTTTTGGGGGAGACAGTGCCACCTCTGCCTGCCCCACAGCCTCGCCTCCTGATGGTTGGTGCTGTGGTTGGGGCCGCAGGGCCTGCCTCCAGAGGAGGTGTGGGGTCGCCTGCTGTCTTGGTGCATGTCTGACCGTGCCATGGATGCCTTGTGGGGTGAGGCCCTCCCGAAACCTGTTCATCATGAAATGAGAGGTGCTCAGGGCCCAGCCCCAGGCTGAGCAAGATCAGTGAGAAGAGTGTTCCCAGGCTCTGCCTCATCTCAGAGCCGCCCAAGGGATGAGGACAGAGATTGTACTGCTTACCGGTCCTTGGAGATAGAGCCAAGTCCTCCTCCTGCAGAGATGCAGCCTGTCACCAAGAGGTCCCCAAGAGTCTCAGGACCAGGTCCGAGCAGCACGCCAAGCTCAGCCGTCTTGGTGGCAGTGCAGAGCCTGGGGCCCTTGGCCTTGCACAGAAATGAGCAGTGGCCCCTACACATCTTCCTATGGGAGGGGCTTTCCCCCTGCCCCCCACATTTCTTGGCTGCTGGGAGTGGGCTGGGGCCTCTGTCCTGGTTGCCCACCTGCCCTCTTTTTTTTTCCTCTCTGAACAAATCAATCACTTTAAAAAGGAAGAAACCGGACTTGAAGAGGAAAAACAAATCGACCTCTCCCTGCCACTGTTGCAATTGGTTGGTTTTTCTGCATAACAGCTGGGTGTCTTGGAAATGAGGGGGTTTCTATAGTAACCAATTACAGCCATGATTGGTGAAAAATCACAGAAATATCCTGTGTGTGAAGTTATGCCAGGGAGGCAGGCACAGGCTTAGGTGCTATGGTTTTAATTTCCTGGGGCAATATTTCTCTAAGTACTGATGGCAGTCAGGTTTGCTTGTCATGGCTTTTGATTCAGCCTGCCTGGTGGTGGCTGGTCGGGCCTGGTGGGGGCTGGTGGGGGCTGGTGGGGTCTGGCGGGGGCTGGTGGGGCCTGATGGGGGCTGGTGGGGCCTGGTGGAGTGTAGTGGGGCCTGGTGAGGCCTGGTGGGGTCTAGTCAGGGCCTGGTGGAGTATGATGGGGCCTGTTGGAGTCTGGTGCAGTCTGGTAAGGCCTGGTGAGCTTGGTGGAGTGTGGTGGGGCCTGGTGGGGCCTGGTGAGGCCTGGTGAGGTCTGGTGAGGCCTGGAAGACCATGGCAGAGTCTCGTGAGGCCTGGTGGAGCCTGAAGGGGCTTGGTGGGGCCTGGTGAGACCCTGCACCTGCTCAGAGCGGCATCTCATCTTCCTGGGGGCTAGACTCCCACCCAGCTCTGCAGGTCATGGGAGAACTAGAGATTCTAAACCAGCTCCCATCCTCACTGGGTCACCTGCAGCCAAAGAGGAGCTACCTTACTGTGTATATGGGGGAATTTCACCCTAACCTAAATTCGTCCTTGTGGTGACAGTGGCCCTGGTCCCTGCCCCGAGCTTGGCTGCTAGTGCAGAGAAATTGCACACCAGGAGAAACACTGTGCTGAGGATTAGCATAATGAAGAGGTCCTCATTTCTGCAGCAAAGCACTTCTATTCTGATTTAAAAACTGAAGCCTTATTGTTTGGGGATTAGTCCTTTTTGGTAATTAGCACTCATGAGCAAGAGTTTCTCTCTTACCATCCTGATAACCAGGGGTCCATCTGTTCCCCAGATATCAGGGAGAGTCAGCACTGGGCACAAGGGTCTCAGTACTGAACGGAGGGCGTGCCCCCAGGGACACATTCACACACAGCTACAACTAAACTCTCCTACACAGACACACACAGACACACTCACACAGAGTCTCTCACACGGACACTCACAGACACACTCGCACGCTCACACAGGGACACACAGATACAGCTGCACACACAAATACACAGATACTGTCACACAGGAACACACACTCACAGGAACACACAGATACAGTTCCACACACAAATACACACACACTCTCACACAGGAACACACACTCACACAGGAACACACAGATACAGTTCCACACACAAATACACACACACTCTCACACAGGAACACACACTCACACAGGAACACACAGATACACTCATACGCACTGACACACATGAGCATAGATGCACTCACACACTTCTGTGCTGACACACATATGGACACAGTCACACAACAGTACAATCTCACACACGCACCAAATACACACAGACGCCCTGGCCCTCACTCACGCACAGTCTCTCACACTCGTGGACACACCCCCAGATGCGTCTTTACACTCATGTACGCTGGCTCACTCTCACACTGGCACACTCACACAGCTTGACCCACACGCACACACACACCCAGTCACACACGTACACACTCACATACGTGTGCTTGCCTACACGCACACACACACTTGCGTGCATGCATTACAATGACACACACAGCTTCCTTCCTTTGTGAAGTCACTCACTGCCTTATAAAGAAAATCTCTACCCAACCTGCTTTCCAGGCCTGGCTTTGGGCGGCGTCAGGCTGGCGCTTGGCACCTGAACACCCTCGCGCTCCCCACCCGCTTCAGTCATTACAGTTTTTGGATTCATTTTAACTTTCAGACGTGAGGCTGGTGACGAGAAACTGACTTTGAATGACACCTATAATCAGTCTTCAATTATCTGTGCTGGTGGAAGAGAGAGCGTGGGCCTGGCTCCTCTGAGCCCTTCCACGTGGCTCTCTGCCGCGCCCTGGTTTTCACGTGACACCAGAGAGTCCACTGGTCCAGAGGCGACCCCAGACCTGGTGACAAAGCCTCTCCATGTGAACTGGGGAGGGGCCGCCCTGCCCGCCCTGCCTGCCCTGACTTCTTCCCCTGCAGCCCCGCTGGGTGGCGAGGCAGCCCCGCCCTCCTCAAGGTTGAGCAGGATTTGCCCTTTTTGCAGCCCTCCGGGGAGCTGAGGAGGTGGATAACAGGGTTTCAAAGGGCACCGGCACTGCAGATAAACAGGGGGAACGGAAATGTCAACAGAACAAACACTTCGCGTCAATAAACTTTCGGTTGATCCAGAGCAAATCTCATTTCCCTGAGTACGATCCAGAGGAGGCCGGAAGTAAGAAACCTTCCCATGTACAGCATTTAAAGCGATGCCTGTTTACGACATGCATGCCGGGCTCTGGGTGAGGGGCAGAGGGAGCGGCTGGTATTGCAAAGTGCAAGTGCCTGGCAGGTGTAGGTGCTAGGAAGCGCCTGCGCTCACGCTGGGAGGTTTCGCTCCTCCTAGACCTGGGGAGAGGCGCTTCCCCAGTGGGCAGGGGGTGGCCTGGGCTATGCAGAGGAAAGCGCCTGGCCCTGGGGTCCCAGGTGGAGGCCGGTGTCCGCTTCTGCCATCCTCTCACTTACGTCCTCTCCTCGTGTGATGGGCAAAAGGAAGGAGGGACTCCCAGGTCTTTTCAGGTTATCTTGTCAAGGCTGACCTGAAAGGCTGGGGGTTTCTGAGGCTCGGTTTTCCTCCCGTGAAATGGACTATTCGGCGACCAGCCTGCTCTGTGCCTGGCAGGCGCCTCAGCCCCACGGTGCGGGGAAGCAGCTCCCCGCACCCTCGCAGCCCGCACTGTTCTTGCACGTGAGTCAGCCTTTGAAGTAAAGGTAGGAAGGGTTTCGGCTTCCCTTTTGAAGTTAGAAGGAGCTCTTTCTAGAAGAAGAGAGCGTCCTTGTCACAGTGGGGGGTGGAAGGAGAGGGCTCCGGGGCCCAGTCCCCCTCCTCGGCTTCCACTGACCGCTCTTCTCTCCTTCGCCTCCGCACAGCTCCATGTCCATCCGCTGGCCGGGCCGCCCCCTCGGAAGCCATGCCTGGATACTGATAGCCATGTTTCAGCTCGCCGTGGACCTGCCCGCCTGCGAGGCCCTGGGCCCGGGGCCGGAGTTCTGGCTTCTGCCGCGGTCGCCGCCCCGGCCGCCCCGGCTGTGGAGTTTTAGGAGTGGACAGCCAGCGCGGGTCCCGGCCCCGGTGTGGAGCCCCCGGCCGCCCCGAGTGGAGCGGATCCACGGGCAGATGCAGATGCCCCGAGCCAGACGGGCCCACAGGCCCCGGGACCAGGCGGCCGCCCTCGTGCCCAAGGCAGGACTGGCCAAGCCCCCAGCTGCTGCCAAATCCAGCCCTTCCATCGCCTCTTCGTCCTCGTCCTCGTCCTCCGCGGTGGCCGGTGGGGCCCCAGAGCAGCAGGCCCTCCTGAGGAGGGGCAAGAGGCACCTGCAGGGGGACAGTCTCAGCAGCTTCGACTCCAGAGGCAGCCGGCCCACCACGGAGACTGAGTTCATTGCCTGGGGGCCCACGGGGGACGAGGAGGCCCTGGAGTCCAACACATTTCCGGGCGTTTACGGTCCCACCACGGTCTCCATCCTACAAACACGGAAGACAACTGTGGCCGCCACCACCACCACCACGGCCACCCCTATGACGCTGCAGACTAAGGGGTTCACCGAGTCCCTGGATCCCCGGAGAAGGATCCCAGGTGGGGTTAGCACAACAGAGCCTTCCACCAGTCCCAGCAACAATGGGGAAGTCACCCAGCCCCCAAGGATCCTGGGGGAGGCCTCAGGTACGGCCATCTCTCTTCTGGTTTGGGTTTGCTTGGGGTTGAGGGCTGGAGCGTGACTCGGGAGAGATGCTTAGATGTCCCTGGGTGATGCTACGTGTGGAGGCTCCAAGAGATGCAGGCGTGATGTGTCCACGAGCTTGCACATGCGTGTAGACTGGCAAATACAGGCTGTGCCTTAGAGGAAGGGGGCGTGAGATGGGAGAGTTTCCCTTTTTAGTATGTACCTAGAAGTGGGCGCTGCACCTCTTGTGCCTCTGTTAGGGACCAGCTGAATCCACCAGGTGCTGCACCCCTGTTACAGACTGGTGGAATCCACCACACACAGCCACGTCTTCCAGGATAGTAGAATTTTGTCTCTGGGGCCGGCCCTTGAGCAAGACGCTTGCTCGTCTCATGACACAATTAAGGATCCCCCCGCCCCGGAGTCTTCAAAAGCCTTCAAGGGTGTGGGACCCATGGGCAGGGGCAGGGTGCCTGCCAACTTGACCTCGGTGAGGATTAGGAATGGCCTTAAATAGCAAGAAAGGCCGAGGCCAGGTAAAAGGAAGAACTTCCAGCAGTGTTAACAGAAGCTTCGCAGACAGTGATTCAGGGGCAGCGTTCGGCTCCCTGGTTATGTGTCAGGAGGGTGTTTGGAGGACGGAGATCAGAACAAAGGGCTAGTTCTTCTGCTGCTGTTATCCTAGCTGCCTGTGGACACACACAGTTCATTGGCTTTGGAATATCTCCTTCTGTGCAGTTTTGTTGTTTTTTATTTTCTTCCTATACGCTGTCCTCCATTTGCTTTGAAAGGAGTAGCGCTTGGAAATCTCCCAAGCCAGGGCTTGTCCCTGAACTGGTAGCCTGCACCGATGTCACCAGGCTTCACGGCAGGCCTGCAGGGGAGAGCGCAGAGCCCTGGACACCCCGTCACCCTCACCTCCCTCCAGTTTTCTCTGCCTCTGTTAACAGGCACAGCCCGATGTGCCAGATTGGCTCAGAAGTTCACAACCTAGATCTGTGCATACACATTCTAGACAAACAGCAACATTTGCTAACTTTAAAATCGGATGCAGATTTCAGGCCATCAGTACAAAATGGGTGGGGGCGCCCTGTGGCCTCCTCACAGCTTGCCTTCCACAACCTCCAGCTTGTGGGCTCGGTAGGCCCCACCTAGGCCTCTGCAGAATCAAGGGGAGGGAAGAGAACTGCTCTTCAGAGCTCCTCTGCAGGCAGCCGGCACGGCATCCAGGCCCTCTGCGTCCTCACTAGACTGCGTCCTGGCCCTGGTTCCTCCTCATCTTGGGCAGGCAGGCACCGGGCAGTCCTTGGACAGGTTTTCATGGGGCGGGTGGCTTTTGTCCTTCAGCCGGTGACCTACTTTCTTCCTTCACCTGGACAAGAGAACCTGTGGTTTTTATTCTGAGCTCCTCTTCCCTAGAGAGCAATGTTTCTATGGAAGCACAGCCTGGGCTCCCTGCACATGCTGAGGGCCGTGCCCAGAGATGGAGGCTGTGGGCTTGGGAGAGGCTCCGGAGGAAGAGGCTCTGGAGGTCCTGCATCAACTGCCTCCCATGCAGCCTCTTTTGGGAATCCACGGACATGCGGGGTCTGCAGTTCATCCTGCACCGTCAGGCACCTGCTGGCAGTTTACAGAGTGTTCGTTTTCACCTCAGTAAACTCAGCAGCCATCATCGTAGTAGGATTTCGTGCTACTCTCCCTTACTGTCACCTCCTCTGTGTACATCACTTACTATATAGACATGGATGAGGAAACAAGGTCCCATTTATTCCAAATTACATTTGTTATTACTAAAGTTGAACACCCGGGACAGTGTTGTAGGCTTAGCAAATTAATTCACAGTGCATTGGATGTTGCTAATCCATCTCGACAGATGCTTATCTTGGAAGCGATTTATGGTTCTTCATAATATAATCTGGTGCTAGATTAATTTGTTTAGCAAAACAAATCTAAAAAGAGGAAAATATGTGTGTTTGTTTCTAATGCAGAGAAATGTTAATTCTGGAACGCGATGCTGGGCCACAGGGAAGGGAACAGGTGGTTTACAGCAGCGCTCATCAGGGCTAGGCCACCGTCCTGAGCTTCCCAGCCAAGGTAAAGGGAAGAGAGGAAATGCGGGGATGATTCCACTAACTGGGTTCCTCATGGCCCAGTGGGTACCACGTAAATGAATTAGACCAGAGCAGGAACAATTTAGGTTAGACACTGGGAAGTACTTGCTGGTGATGCAGGAGGTGAGATCTTTGCTTAGGCTACTGAGAACAGGCTGCATAATCTCCTTATCTGAAGTCCCAAGTAGAGGGGGATGGGGGAGGGGGGAGGAAAACAACTGTTTAAGCTTCCCCAGATGGAAGGAGTGGTGGGACAGAGGGCTGAACTCCCTGGAACCCCCTGGCTTGGCAGTCATCAGAGGTAGACCTGCGCCCCCAACATTTGGTGGAACGTGAACACTACTGACACTTCTCAGACATCTAAGGTAGCAGAAGTGGTCTTGGGGACTCCAGAGCTGCAATCTGGGAGGCCATGAATTGCTGCAGTTAGCAGGTGCCTTGAGGCTGAATATCTGGGCGAGAATCTGGGCTCTGTTGCATGTCACTGTGTGACCCTGGAAAAGGTCTCTTCTCTCCTGATTTTCTTTTCTTCACCAGCAAAATTGAGGCTTAGAAATAGGCCGTGTGCAGTGGCTCATGCCTGTAATCCCAACACTGGGAGGCTGAGGCAGGTGGATCCCCTGAGGTCGGGAGTTTGAGACCAGCCTGACCAACATGGAGAAACCCTGTCTCTACTAAAAATACAAAAAATTGGCCTGGCGTGGTGGCACATGCCTGTAATCCTAGCTACTAGGGAGGTTGAGGCAGGAGAATCACTTGAACCTGGGAGGCAGAGGTTGCAGTGAGCCAAGATCCTGCAATTGCACTCCAGCCTGGGCAATAAGAGTGAAACTCTGTCTCAAAAAAAAAAAAAGAAATATTTTTCCTAAACAGTTGCTGTGAGAGTTTAGCAGGTGAACACTGAGCATAAAATAAGGCACCTGGCACCGAACAATTCTCCATACTTATCAGTTGTTTTTATACCCAGCAAGAGTGGCCTGAGGAGGAGAGGGTTGCCAGTGTCAGAGGCAGAGCAGGCTGCCAGGGACTTGTGTGTTTTATCATCTCAGACACAGCCAGTTTTGCCACTTACTGGAGGGCACCCCAAAATTTGGATTTGGAGTTTTAGGAGGTGGATGAAACATCCATTAAGTGAGTTTTACCTGTCCAAAAAGGGATCTTTGGTATCACACTTGGGGATTTATAAATTTTATTTTTGTTTCTGCAGAGAAATATTTAGAAGGGACATATCATATTTTTCTATCTGTCTATAGCACAGGTATTGCTGGGCACAGAGAGGAAATGTGGCTGGTGATTTGCAGGCACTCTGAAATTTCTCTGGAAGTAACATTACTTGGGATAGCTGCTGGAATGATTAAAGGGTCCCCTGTCAGGATTCACCCTACATATGAAGTAACTGGGAAATCTTTTTGAGTTTCACGGTAATGGTTAAGAGTCCCACTGCCTGTCTTCAAATTCCTGGCTTCAGCTCATGATCGCTGTGTACATTTGGGCAACTTGCTTGTCCTCTCTGTGCCAGTGGGTATGATAGAGTTAACCATCTCATAATGTTGTTGTAAAGATTCAATGAGACAGAGCGTGCCAAGTACTCAGTGCCTGGCACATAACAGTTTTCAGTATGTGCCTGCTGCTGTTAATATAAGGATGGTGATAGTGATGATGATGGTGATGGTGTTGATTGTGGTGACAGTGAGGATGATGGTGGTGATGGTGATGATGGGGATGATGATCATGATGAAGATGATGATGATGGAGATGATGGTGATGATGATGGTGATGATAATGATGGTAATGGTGGAAATGGTGGTAATGATGGTGGTAATAGAGAGATGATGATGATAGTGATGATGGAGATGATGATAATGGAGATGGTAATGATAGTGATGATGATGCTGATGATAGTGATGATGACAATTGTGATGATGATGATGATGGTTACCATTTGTGCTAATTTGCTGCCACTACCTTTACTGCTCTATTGAGGGGTCATTTGATGAGTTCCTGCATCCATGTCCCTGACCTTGGCGCTCTGTACAGAGGTGTAGATGGCACTAGCCAAGAACCTCTTGGGATGGAAAATCACCTGGCGCAGGTTCACAGAGGCATTGAGCTCCAGCCTCACGTGAGCACTTGCAGAGTGTGACCATCAGATGGGTCAGAAGTTAACTTGAGGTCGGGGAGGAGGCTCCCCACAGTGCAGTCCCAACCGTCTATGACAGCTGTCTTGCTGGTCAGGTTTCGAATCTGGAATCACAGAGTCTCCTGGGAGAAAAACAGAAAGTCATTTTCTGAGCTTTTATCTTAAAACGTGTAAAGGAAATTTGTGGGGAATTCAAGCCAACTGATTTGGGTCTCTGAATATGCCCACTGTGGGAATACCTGGGACAGGAGTGCTTGGTATACAGTTAGTGCTCAATGAAGGTTTCCTGAACCTTACGTTCTTAGGCTGTGCATGATGGCATCTGGCCCCAAGACTTTCCCGCCTGCCCAGGCCAATCTGCCGCTTTCCCCAGCTCATGTTCTGTCTCTCAGAAAGCTCGCAACCCAGGAGGGGCCCTGAAATCCTCTAGGTTCCCATTGTCATTCAGGGTTTGCCTCTGTTTAATCAGTCATGTATTCGTGACATCCAGCAACTCAAGGATGAGATGGCTCAGATGTCATCCAAGTCTGGCCTGGAAATTTTTACATTGGAATTCACTCATGCATTTCTAAGGATGATTTCCAAGTTTGCTTTGTCCTTGTCACTGAGTGGGAGCGGGGGGGGCCTTCCATGTCCTTTAGGTATGTCCCTCGGTAAGCACAGGTGACAAGCTGGTGTCATTTTCTCTGCACCCCAGCCATCAGCTGACCTAAGCATCAATGCAAGCCAGCCAACCTCAGGAGCAAGCCTCATGATGGTGAAATATTTTCTAAACACCAGAATTGGAGTAGAAGAAAATGAGAAGCAGATGTGACAGGGAGAGACATCCTCTTCCCCTTTGGTTTAAAGCTGTGATGACCATTTAAGTGCTGAGCCCATTTTAATTAAGTTGCTGGGTGTTTGCTACCAGGGAAGTGAATCTGTCCTTAATTTAAAGATATTTGAAGCAAATGACTCATGAACTTCAAAAGTTTTGAGTGGTTTAATTGGGATAAGAGAATCAAAGAGCAAATCAGTGCTTGGAGCACTACAAAAGATCCTAAACTTTGTAGACAGCGAGGCTGGTCTTTAGGGTCTTAACTGGGATCTTCTGAATGGATGCAGCATGGCAAATCCTGAGTGCCATGGTTCTGGGTGGTGGCCTGTGGTCGAGGTCTTATGTTGGCCAATAGCTCACTGGACCCAATCAGCCTCTTAGAGCACTCCCTCTGTTTTTGCTGAGCAAACTTGTATTCATACCAAATGGATAAGTGTGCTCCAACTCATGAAAGTCCAGCCTCTGATTCTCCTGGACACGACTGTGTTGCAGGTCTTCTTGCATTTCCCTGTCAAACGTTCCTGGCTTCAACTTATTGCATTTAGTCCTTCTTAAGCTTCTTCATTCCCTCAGGCCCTCATTCTCCTTCTAACGGCATGCTAGGGATGTGAAAGGTCTTTAATCCTTAAGAACTGAGATGCCCAGCCTAAGGCACTTTCTTTCTTTCCTTTTTTTTTTTTTTTTTTAGATGGAGTCTTGTTTTGTCACCAGGCTGGAATGCAGTGGTGCGCTTGGCTCACTGCAACCTCTGCCTCTCGGATTCAAGCAATTCTCCTGCCTCAGCCTCCTAAGTAGCTGGGACTATAGGCACGTGCCACTAAGCTCAGCTAATTTTTGTATTTTTAGTAGAGACAGGGTTTCATTATGTTGGCCAGGATGGTCTCGATCTCTTGACCTCATGATCCACCCGCCTCGGCCTCCCCAAGTGCTGGGATTACAGGCATGAGCCACCGCGCCCGGCCTTCTAAGGCACTTTCTACGGGAGAGCTGCTGGGTTCAACTCTGTCTTCCTTCACCAGGCCCTGGAGAGGTGCCTTTACTTGTTGACCTGTTCAGAAGTTTCCAGCAAGAAGAGGAAGGCCTTAATGAACACTCTCCTCTACCTGGAAACCAGTCTCCTTTAAGGGAATGGGTGGGGTCACTGACTACTCGGGTAGCCGGCGGCTGCACGAAACACACCCTTGTAGGATATGCCTTTCCTTACATCATGAATGTCACAAAACCCTGGATTGATAACAAATCTATTTGATATATGGTGGATTGAATTCATGATCGCCATCCGCTCACAGGGGAATGATTCTGAGTGTAGAAATTAAATGTTAGACAGAATACCATTTTTAGACGTTTTGTTTTACTGTGTTACAAGGACCAGTTTTAGAATGTCTGGCTTCTTAATCAATTATTCAATGAACCATCAACTCTGTACTTACTGATAGTAAATGCCACACTTCGGGGTGGAGCGGGGTGAGGAGATGCAAAACATGGCCCCTCCTCCTCTTTTCAAGGAGTTAAAAAAAATCCAGTTGGGAAAGCAAGACGGATAAAGACATATCCTTGCACAAGAGAGAAATGACAGGTAAGGACGGTAGAGGAAATGTCACCAAGGCACAACTTCATCAATCGCCCAATTGTTATTCTGGCAATAGAGATTGGAAAGAGACAGGAGCCCTTGCAGGTTTCTTGGAGCTGAGCCCTGGGGCGGGTAGGGGAGGCACAGGAAGAGCCCATCTTGGGGGCGTGTGGCGGGGCTGAGATACAGTAGGCAGAGCTCCTGCAGGCCTGGATTGTGGAGGGAGCCAGGCCAGGCCTCCACCTCCCCACAGCTCAGTTTCTTGGCCTCTGGAACAGAGGCTGAATAAGACGACCTCCGAGGTCCCTCCTCTAGCTCCAAATTGCCCTAAGAATGGGCGAGTCCTGGTGTTCCCTCTGCAAGGAGTGGGAATGATGGTTTTGGAGGACCCCCTTCCCCAACTTGTCATCAGTGAAAGAAGAATGTTGGAGAGGTGCGCCCCTTCCCTCCCTGCCAGCGTTCACAGTTGGCTGTCCTTGGGGACCCAGCAGTGAGCTCAGTGGTCTATGTACACAGGCAAGCTGGGGGCCTGATGGGACCATGGCTGTGGGCTCAATTTTAAGCTTCCATTTTGTGATGAGGAGTCACTCTTCTCCTGGTGGAACCCTCTGCCCGACCTTTGCCCAGGAGTGGCCTGTGTTATGGATGTCTAGCTTGAAAGGCTGCCATGTGAATCCTGCTGGTAGAAAAAGCATCACCCGCATCTTTGCAGCACATAAGTTCCAAGTGACGTTTGAGGGCTCCCCAGGTGGTCACTGACACTCAGTCCCGGAGACTTAGCCAAATTCAGAGGCAGACGAATGCCTGATGGACCCATGTGCCACGTGGTTAGACATGAAGACAGGCTTCGGGTCCCTGCCTTCAATGTGGTTCAACATGGTTCAGTGAATCTCACAACCGTCTGCCTTGCAGTCTGTGTAAGGGTGTGATGATGCAAAATAAAGGGAGAAAGCTTCCCTTTCCAGAAGTTTCTTTCAGCATTGGGGAAGCCAAGTTTGTTGGAGGAACAGAGAGGCTGAAAATCTCCCTCCAGAGGTGACCGATGGGTGGGACATGTCAGGGACAAAGCTGGTGCCAGAGGAGAGAGCCCCCACCTTGGCCGAGATGGACCCAGGCCATGGCTGCAGGTGTCCTTGGCTCCACCATGTGACCCCATGGTCCTCTGAATCTTTGCCTGCAAAATGGGGAAGCAATTTCTCTCTGACAAGGTTGTTCTGAGACTAGACCGTGCCAGCCCATGTGGGAAACTGAGCGCCATAGTGAGCATGCGGGCCCCTAGAGTTGAGTCAGGTCTTAAAAGATGCACGAAGCCCACCTCACCAGTGGCTGTGCCAGGGTAATCGAATGGTGTTTGTGGTGGGAAAATGCCATTTGCTTTCTGTGACCTTCAGTATCCTCTTCTGAGGTCAGTTGGGTTGTGAGGCTGCATGCTCAGTGCTATTCTGTCTATATCATGATCTTTCCCTGCCCTGGAAGGCCTCAGTTCTCCCTGTGGTGGTCAGACCTACCTCAGGAAGCCCTCAGCCTGGCCCCCTTAATGTGCCAGGTCAACACACCTGAGGCGTGGTTTGTGTGAGCCCCATGGAGAGGATGGGGGACAGGGATGGGGGCTGGAGCCAGCACCATTTCCTTTGTAAGGGGCCCGACTCTCCCCTTTGCATAGCTGGAATAGCGCTTTACAGTTGCACATGCTTCTCCCTTTATGTAGCTGGAATAGCACTTCACAGTTTGCCCAGCTGATGTGCTGTTCACCAAACCACCCTGGGAAGGGGGAAGGAGGGGGGTCTGCAGCTGGGAGAAGCCCAGGCATTTGTGAGTGGGGACTGGGGCAGAATCCAGCTCTCCTGACTCCAGGACCATGGCACTTTCCATGATTCTAGGGGTGCTCTTCAAGGCTTGGGGACCCTCCTACCACATAACTCTTCTGCCTGAAGCATCAGGATGCCCTGAGTGTGGGTTCTAGATCCAAGTGGAAGTTCTTGGTCTGTGTGTAAAGGCCACTGATCAAAGAAGATTCCTGGTCTTCTTGACCCTTCTAGAAGCTCCAGGGGGTCCTGTCCATCAACAAAGCCATGACAGGCTTGACAGAAGAGTCGGATGTCCCCACCGTGTGATTTCAGAGACACACCCTCTGGTGCGTCCCTGGCCAGGACTTCATGGATGTGTCCTGAGACCAAGGCCAAGCTGCTGAGACCCAGCTTGGGTCCTAGTCACTTATTCCCACCTCTGCAAGGAGAAAGTCAATGCTGTCCACGGCAGGGAGGAAGAAGAGAGGCTGTGTGGATAGGGGCTGCTGGGGAATCGTGGGTTGGGCAAAGATGTCTAAAGGGATGAGAAAGAAAGGCCAGACTTTCCTAACCCTTGCAGAGCCAGTGCCCGAGTTTGTGATGGATTTTGTGACACTCCCTTTACACACTGCCAATGCACCTTGCATAGAAAACATAATCTGTGTTTTAAAAGCTTGATATAGTGTCCTAACTGTGCTGAGGAGGACATGCAAAGGAGAGTAATTTAGGGTCAAATGCTGTAGATGTACATTTAAGCGCCCCAGCCCATCTTCACTGGAGGGGTCCGGTGCTTGCGTGCATATATACAGCATTTTATCTGTATGTGTGCTGAGGCAGTCAAAGGCTGGCCTCTGCATAGGGTCACTGGGAACACGTCTGCCACACCAGCTGGGACAGTTGCATCACGTTGAGGGCAGGTGACTTTCCAAAATGATGAACAACTCTCAGAGATGTTTGGGACAAAAATGCACACAGTCTTCTTTTGATTTGTTCGATGGTTGCATGCGAGGGAACTTCAGCGTGTTCCAGCCATGCACTGGAGAATCCCCTGGGTTCATATGTGGGACAGAGGAGGCCCTCTGGGTTCCAAGTGTGTTGGTTAGCAGCACTGAGCAGCGGGGCGGGTGGAAGTTCACAGCACAGAGGCGATCCGTGGTCTGCACACTTGTCCTGTGCACGGCAGGACCCGCGGCGGCCATCCCTGCCTCATTCTGTGACTGTTAAGAATTCCTACTCTAGTCCTACACATTCCGAAAGCAGCCATTCACCCAGCATGAGCCTCGTCCTCTGTGTTCACACGCATCTTGTGCACAGGAGGCCCAGCCTTCATCTGTGTGTGAGTCCTGGGGCTACTGTAATGCATCGCCACAGTCTGCATGGTTTAAACAGTAACCAATTCTCCAGCTGTTCTGGAGGCTGGAGTCTGAGGTCATGATACGAGCAGAGCTGTGGTCCCTCCGGAGGCCCTGGGTGAGGACCCTTCCCAGCATCTTCCAGCTCCTGGTGGCTTCACGTGCTCCTTGGCTTGTGGCCGCATCACTCTGGTCTCTGGCTGCATCTCCACGTGGCTGTCTCCCTGTGTCTGTCTTCTAAGGACACTTGTCATTGGATTTAGGGCCCACCTGGATCACCCAGAATGGTCACATCCAGGCCCAGTGTGCTGGGAAAGGCAGGTCATGGCCAGTTGGGTTGGGACAGATCAGGGCATTGGGCTGGGGCAAGGTTCCAGGAGGCTTGGAGGCCATCATGAGGATTTGGGGTTTATTCTGAGTATGCTGGGGCTCACGGGATACACTGAAGAGCGGTATGATCTGAGCCGGAGGTACTGACTGCTCTCTGAGGGCATTCTAGGGGGAAGACAGGAGGCAGTGATACCAGATGGGACATGATGACTTGTGGAGAGGTGGGACGTGGGCCCCAAGAGAGCATCGGCTGGGGAGTAAGGGAGATAAACATCTAGAAGGTCCCCGAGGTTTTAGTCTGAGCAACTCTTTCTTTGGCTGAAAGGGGTGCATTTAACTGAGAGGCAGAAGCTGGGGAGCAGCAGATTGGAAGGAGCCCTTGGGACGGGACCTTCACTCATGTGACATCCAGCCACCCTGGCGGCCGTCCAGGGGTAGCGCCTGTGGATACTCCTTGGATTCCTGAGTCTGCCACTCGGGGGCTGGTGCAGCCCGGAGTAGAAGCTCAGGGGAGCCTCGGGTGTGTGGAGGGTCTGGAAGGCCATGGAGACAGTGGGGACCACTTGGACAGAGCAGGGACTGCAAGATGGGAGAACGAAGGGGCAGTCGGGGGTGATGAGGAAGAACCCACCGGGAGGAGGCGGCCAGGAGGCTGCAGGAGAAAGCTGTTCCCAGAGCATGGAGGGGTCCTCAGGCAGAGCTCCCAGAGATGCGAGAGAGGCCACTTTTGTGAGGTGGAGGCTGCTGGAAATGTGGTGAGGGGAGAGTCCTGCGAGGGCGATGGAAGGGAGACGGGAGGTGAGCCGCAGATGCAGTGGGTGGAGCTGAGTATTTTGAGGAGCTTTGCTCTGTAGGGGTTTGGGGAAAGGGAAGCTGTAGTTGGAGGACTATGGAGGTGGACGAGGATTTTGGTTGTTCTGTTTCGTTTTGATTTTTTTTTTTAAATCGCGGGAGTATTCGGGCACGTCTGTCTGCCAACACGAATGACCCAGTAGAGAATGGAAATGGACAATGTGGCAGGGACAGAGGAACAGGGACAATACAGAAGCCAAGTCCTTAAGGGATGAGAACCAGCCTGATGTGTGTTGTGGGCTGAGCTTGCCGTAGAGACCTCAAGAGGCGTTGGAGAAAAGCCTGGTTTCCGAATTCTGTGTTTCTCCCTGAGGGCTGACCTTTTTCTTCTTTTCCTTGTGAGAGTCTGTGATAGTTGGAGGAATGAAATCCCCTGGGAAGTGCACCGACATGGCCCCTGCCATTGCTGGGCAGCCTCCCCAGGCTGGGGTGGACAAGGAGCAGGTGTACACAGAGGTCACGTGTGGTGGCCGCGGGCACCTGCGGATGCCAGGTGGAACCATGGGCAGTGGTGGTGATGGCGGCCAGGTTGAGGAAGGCTCAGGGAGAGGGGGCATTTGAGCGAGGTCTGACATGAGAGGAGGAGGTGGCCAAGGGAGGATTTCTGTCCCCTCTGGCCTTGGCGGCATACCTAGTTCCACCTATGGCCCCTCACCTGGTCATGAGCTGGACATCCTCATCTGGTCACAGAAGGGGTCACCACCCTGCATTCCCACCCCTCTTCTCTCTGAAGCCGCCACCTCTGGGCCCCCCCCCCCACCGGGTGGTTTGTCTCCATCGACTGGCATTTACCACGACGTCTCTCATGTTATGGCCACTTGCACTGCCCAGAGGTGGGCCTGCCCGCTCCTCCCCAGCCCCTCACCAATATCAATAGTCACCAGTGTCATCTGCCTGCGTGGTGCTTTCCACAGGCCGTCACCTAGCCCAGGACTCCTTGAGGGGCTGCAACAAAACTCCCACCCCCAGATCCTGCACCTGCTGTGCCCCTGGCTCCCAGCGCCCTGCCTGGCCCACAGCCAGCTCCGTAGCCATTGTCTGAACAGTTTTTTAAAATGCAACTTCTGGGCTTAGAGGGAGCTGCAGGGAATGGGTTCCTAAGTGCTGAAAGCCATGCAGATCTTGCGATCTTTAGGTGAAAGAGAAAGAGGAAATGAAAAGCCAGAGTGATAATGTGCCGTGCTTTTAAAAGTCATTGATGCCCACACTGGAGGGAGGTACAGTTCTCCATGAGCACCCTCCCCTCCTGCTCCAGACACAAAGCAAGGCTGCATATGCTGGCTTGGCCCAGGGCTAGCCTGCCGCAGCGCACGCTCTCCGGCTCTGGACTGCCCACGCTTGTGCCCAGCTTGTGCAGCAATGAAACTGCCTGCCAGCCCTCAGGGTCCAGGGAGCTGGGAGCACCCGGGGCGTCAGCTCAGCCAAGGCTTGCTGGTCCCTGGGCCTTGGGTGCAGACAGCGGCCTGCAGCAGGAACCTCTGACCCAGGCAGAGGAGTAGTAAAGGGACCTCCAGCCCCCAGCAGGCAGGAAAGAGGGTTTCAAGTTCCCTGGGAGAGGCAGATGTGCATCAGGTTAAGTGGCAGCTCCAGTGGGCACCCACTTCCCACGTGTGGGGGAGCGATGTGAGTGGGGTGGGCCATCTGGGATACTCAGTGTAGAATCCCACATCCTCCCATGCCACATGGATGCCCCGTGGAGCTCGCGGGCAGGGCTGTGGTCACAGTCCCCCTGGTGCCTGGCCAGGGCTTGCTTGTGACACATGCTCAAAGTACACGTTTAATGAATAGGTAGACTCCCTGTTCACACCCACCTCCCTTTCGAAGGTGCTTGAGGTTAGGAGAGAACTCAGAATGTCCAGGATGTCACCCTAGAGGTCACCGGCTCCTTCCTTGGTGGCGGGACTTGCTCAGCCAACGGAACCGGGGGCCTCCTGTGCCGGTGTCCTGGGCAGCTGCAGCAAAGCACTCCAGCCTGAGTGGCACAAACAATCAAAGTATGTTCTCCACCATCCTGGAGGCTAGAAGTCTGAGGTCAGGGTGTCGGGAGGGCCGGCTCCTCCCCAGGCCTCTTTCCTTGGCTTGTAGACACCATCTCCTCCCCGTGTCCTCACATGGTTGTCCCTCTGTGTGTCTGTGTCCTCATCTCCTCCTCTATAAGGACACCGGTCAGCATGGATTAGAGTCCACCCTAATGACCTCATTTAACTTTAATTACTTCTTTAAAGGCTCTATCTCCAAATACAGTCACATTAGAGGGTGGAGCTTCAACATGCAAATTTTTGGAGGACACAGCTCAACCCGTAACACCTCCCACCTCCGGGGTCATGGCCCACCTGGGAGAGTGCATCCCCTGGGATGAAGCAGGGGGCCCCCGGAGACCTGGAGTCTTTGCGGGGTGGGGGAGGAAATGGAGCTCCATTGCCACCCCCCGCATAGAGATGGAGAAAGCTGGGCACAGAGGCAGGCCCTGAATCCTGGAGACAGCTGGGCACAGGGGCAGGCCCTGAATCCTGAAGAGAGCTGGGCACAGGGGCAGGCCCTGAATCCTGCAGAGAGCTGGGCACAGGGGCAGGCCCTGAATCCTGCAGAAAGCTGGGCACAGGGGCAGGCCCTGGATCCTGGAGAGAGCTGGGCACAGGGGCAGGCCCTGAATCCTTTAAGGCTGCCATGCTTGTGCCAGGGTGTGGTGGAGGGTACCACCCTGGGGGGCAGTACTGGAAACTCACAGTGGCCAGGGTTTGTGTGCATGCAGTATTCCAACATCGTCCTGTGTTTAGGGGGAGAACACTTGAATAGTGGCGTAATTCAGGGAAGTTGACCCCAAGAGCCCAGTGGGGTGAGCAGAGTCTGCTTCCAGGAGTTGTGTGGAGTGGGAGGCTTCTGGGGTGGTGTGGGTGCTCCCGGGATGGCAGCAAGTCTGGGAGCCTAGAGGAGATCGGGTGGTGGAATCTGGGCCGCAGGAAGAGGTCAGGTTCTGAACACCCAGAGAAGGTGAGTTTTGAAGCCTCAGCCCCCACTGTTTGGCCCTAGTGAGGGTGGGAGTCACCTGGGGAATTGGTTTTAAATGCACATTTCTGGTCTCCACTCTCCAGAAATCCTGATTCAGGCAGGAGGGGCCCAGGAAGCTGCCTTGTCTTCAGCATGTCGGTCTGGGAGGCAGAGAAACTGCAGCCGAGAGCCGGGGGCCTGCATTGCATGGGCGGCTGCTGAGCTCGGGCCTGGTCTCCTTCAGGGTCCCTGGGGGATGGGGCTGCCTTCGTGTCTGGTGAAATAGGACAGAAAACAGGCACGGAAGAGCTTTCAAGAGGCAGAGGCTTGGCCCAGAGGGAAGCTGAGGGCCAGGCTTATCCCCTCTGTGTCCTCACCGTGGCTTCTGGGGGATGCAGATTCCTGTGTGAGAGCCCCCGGGAGCCCAGCCCCCTGGCGTGGGCCACCCCCCACAGTGAGCCACCTGTGGCAGCGGGTTGCCATTGCTTCGCAGTTTGGGTTACATCTGTTCCGCTGTGAGTCATCGGCTCGGAGCTGGGGCACACACAGCTCTCACTGTGCCAGGCGGCCGTTCCCAGGCTTGGGCCGGTGAAGAGCAGGAGATGAAGGCTGTATCTTTGCAGCCCAGCGGGCAGCAGGAGAGGCCAGGAGGAGCCTCACAGCCTCAGAACAGTGTGGCCTCTGGCCCCCTCTGTCCCCTCAGGATCCCAGGGAGTGTGGAGGGCTCCCGGCCCCACCCTCCCTGTGTTTCAGGAGTCCCAGCCCATTGCGTTTGCCTCCAGCCCTCTCCTGTGGGGGACAGTGCGGAGAAAGCTCATGTCTCCCTTCAGTGGAGTTGACTGCACAGCCACATGGACCAGGGCCTCTCTGGTTATGCTGCCCTGACCCCGTCTGCGTCTGTAGCACTTGGTCACTGATGTCCTCCACCTGCATGTCTGCCTCTACAACCATATTCTCACCCCTGGGCAACAGAGGCATGCTGCTGGGGACCACATCCCTGACACAGGACCTGGGTGCCTGGAAGACCTTTGAGGTGGACCTGGGGTGCCCACCTGCTGGCATTTGCACCTCTGTGGAATCCCTTCCCCTGGATTGTGGATGGGGCCATGACCTGCCTCTAACCCATGGCTATAGCAGCAGTGATGGGACTTTCCCATGTTTAGTAATTTAAGGCTCTGTACTGCTGGCCTGGAGGGGCCCATGTGGTGGGGGCTAGTGGGTATCCAGGAAGTGAGGGCAGCCCCTATTCACAGCCATCAAGAGGCCTAGTGCTCGGTCCTTCAGCCGATCCTGCCAATGCCTGGAAGAAGCTTGAAAGTGGAAACTTCTCTAGTTGAGCTTTCAGATGATTGCAGATGACAGCCCAGCCCAGCCCCGGATGGTACACAGAGCCTCTGAACAGCAGGGCCCTGGTCCCCTCCGTTCCCTGTGGGACCTTGAGCAGAGGACCCAACAAAGCCATAGCCAGACTCCAGAACAGAACTCGCCCACAGAACTGGAGATCACTAACAGGTGGTGTTCGAGCCCTAAGTTTGTGGTCATTTGCTACTTGGCACAGACAACTAGTGGAGCCTGGAACCAGGCGAGGGTCTGTGGGTGATGGGTGAATGCACAGGGAAATGAGGGTCATGGGCAGGGGGTCTGAGTCTGGAAGCCGATGAGACATGGCCTTTGGCAGCTTAGAGAGGAGCCCTGGGCCCCAGTGGACCCTGGTTGAGCACAGGGCCCTTCCGATGGCATACTAGAGGGTTTATTCCAAACTCTCTTTTTCCCTGGAGTCATTGTGTGGCCCGTGGTTTCCTTTTAGTCCAAGCATGAGGAATGCACTCACACTGCCACAGCCAAATGCACCTGCGTGTTCCCACCCAGCCCCGGGGTTGGGGT
Organism: Symphalangus syndactylus; assembly: GCF_028878055.3. NCBI lineage: Eukaryota > Metazoa > Chordata > Mammalia > Primates > Hylobatidae > Symphalangus > Symphalangus syndactylus. The sequence goes on along the minus strand of NC_072444.2, from coordinate 32,202,304 downwards.
TTGGCATCTGAGTGACACTTGCTCCCAGTGGCTGCCCCGATGCTGTGTAGGGGTGTGAGCGGCCATCACAGCCTGCTCTTGCTGTCACTGTGGGGCCTGGCCTGCTCCAGAGTGGGCTTTGTCCGTGGGAGCAGCTCCTGAATAACCCTGTGCTCGTGGAAAGCCAGAAAGAGCAGGACAGATCTTCAGGCACAACTGCAGAGCCCAGGGGTCCCTCTACAGCGAAAGATCATTTTGCAACTTGCTGGAAACTTCTGTCTTGGGCCGCTGATTGCTGGGCCCCAGCTCCTCAGAGGACTCTGCATTGGCTTTTTTGGGTGGTCAGGTTTTCCCTCCACCCTGGGCCTGGGGCTCGCTCAGTCTGGCCCCCCTGCCGATGGGCTCTCTGTCGTTGCTCCCTATTGAAACCAGCGTCCTATCACTGGGACTTGTGAGCTCTCCGGGACTCCACCGGCCCTGGGCCCAGCTGCCAGACCGCACACCCATGTTTCCATTAGTCCCTGAGGCTCTGTGGGGCCTGCAGACCCCGAGGACGCTGCCCGCTGCCCTCCTGCTCACTCCAGCCCTGGTGAGCTCAGGGCCGAGTCTTCTGATACATCCTGGAAAAGAAATCATTGAAATGAATTATACATCAACACCAAGAGACAGATCATTAATTAATAAACTCAGCCATCTCAACTTCCCACAGCCTACACAGCATCCACGGTGAATGAATAAGCGGGCCCAGCCTCGCAGCCCGGGATGCAGATGAGTCTCCCTTTCTTGTGAGTAGGGTGCAGGTCGGAGTGAGGGGAGCACAGGGCAGGGCCCGAGTCTCGAGGGCATCACTCCTCCTGCGAGTGCAGACCTGGGGCGCGGGGTCCAGCTGGCTGGTGCGGGGCTGCCCTGTGAGACTTGGAACTGCTGCCCCACACACTCCTGTGCCCTGGCCCTTCCTGGTGAGCTAGGTTTTCGGCTCCTGGCCCCTGAGCTGTGCCTACAGGGTGACCTCGAGCTGCACGGGGTGGGACTCTGCTGACAGTTGCTCATTGAAGTGTGGGGCCTTCCAGTCTGGAGGAAGGCATCAGAGACCAGGGTGGCAGCAGGGCTGGCTCCTTCTGGGGCTGTGAGGATCTGTCCTCTCTCCCAGCTCTGGTGCTCTGAGATGCTGTCTCCACCTGAGCCTTCCCATTGTCTTTCCTCTGTGCATGTCAGTGTCCAAAGTTCCCCTTTTGATAAGGACAGCAGTCCTATTGGATGAGGACCCACCCCGATTGCCTCATTTTAACTTGATTACCTCTTTCAGGGCTCTTTCTCCAAATAAGGTCACAGTTCATGGGTAGTGGAGGTTAGGACTTCAGCATATTCATTTGGGGGTGCATAATTCAACCCATAGTACTTGTCCTTGGATTTAGGGGCCACCCTGATCACCCAGGATGAGCTCCTTAGTCACATCTGCGAAGATCCTCTTCCAAATAAGGTGTCATTCACGGGCACTTGGGTTAGGACGTTAGCATCTTTTGGAGGAAAAAAGGTCAGCCCCAAAAGTACCCTCCCTTCTTTCTACTCCCCATTGTATAAGCAAAACATAGCTCTTAGAGCAATGACCCCCGTGCAACCCCAGAAGAGGGAAGGCTTAAAGAGACAGGCGTTCAGTAAGAGGTCCACAGCGTCCACAGAGGGCAGGGGACTCTGCCAGATATGTCGGTATTGGCCTGTGCACCTGGCAGATTCCACACCTATAAGAATGGAAGTTTCCAGAAGATTTCCATGATTGCTAGTTGTTTATTTAACATCCTATTAGAGGAGGAGACAGGGAGCAAAGAAGCTTGCTGCTGCGTTTGTAGCCAAGGTGTGTTGTAAACTTAGATTTTATTGTTAACTTTGGCTCCTGGGGAAAAAAAATAGCACACAGACACTGAAACAGAATTCCAGGCAGAGCAGCTCAGCACAGCTGTTCCAGAGCCAGGCTGAATCCGCAGCTCACCCAGCCTGGAGCCCAGAGAAGCGGGTGTTGGGAGAGCGCCTACCTTCCTCTTGATCCCTCTCATTTTTACAAATTTTCAAGAAAAGCAACAACACAAGCCGCTGTCTCTGCTGAAGCTGTTGTGTGTGTGATTGATTCCTGGAAGGCACACAGTGTCTACTGTTAACCCAGATATCAGGAACCTCTGCGGGGCTGCCCCTCTGCACCTAGCAAAGGCATTGTCCAACCCCAGGCCACCTTTCAGAAGCCAGAAGCCTGAGGAAAGGACCTGTGTTCCCAGGAGGAAAACACCAGCCATATCTGACCTTCCATGTTGAGCCACACCTGGGCCCTGCCTGGGCCAGCATTGCTTGAGCTGTGAGTGCAGCCTGGAGTTGGATACCCAGAGGGACTCAGAACAGACATCTCAAGCAATGCTCAGACCTGGCCCTTCCTGCACTTGGTGCTCCAGTGTTCTCATCCCCTGCTTGGCTGGATCAAACTCTGCCTGCAGTCCTTCTTTCCCCTAATCACAAAGTATATCCCTGCCCCTTTTGGGTATGTCCTCTTAGTCTCACTCGTAAACTCAACTCCTTGACTTAAAAGGAGATTGCAAATGTTTTCACCATGAGAACATTTGTTTTTTGTTTTGATTTTTTGATTTTATTTATTTTAGATTTTAGGTTTTGTTTGTTTTGTTTTTGTTTTGTTTTGTTCTGTTTTGAGACAGAGTCTTGCTCTGTCGCCCAGGCTAGAGTGCAATGGCACAATCTTGGCTCACTGCAACCTCTGCCTTCTGGGTTCAAGCGATTCTCCTGCCTCAGCCTCCTGAATAGCTAGGATTACAGGCATGCACCACCATGCCCGGCTAATTTTTGTATTTTTAGTAGAGATGGAGTTTCGCCATATTGGCCAGGCTGGTCTCGAACTCTTGACCTCAGGTGATCCACCTGCCTCAGCCTCCCAAAGTGCTAGGATTACAGGCGTGAGCCACTGTGCCTGGCCTGATTGTGTTTTTGAAAGTAACTGAAGAGCTGACATTTGCTCAAACTCCTTCAAGATGTTGTCACTGCCAGGTAGATCCAGGCAGATCCTCAGCTCTTTGCCTTTCTAGTGGCCCCTAGAGACTTCAGAAAGGTGTGAACATTGTGTGTGACAGGTAAGAAAGTCAAGGGCTTTGGGGCTTCCTCAGCCTGCAGGAGTTACGGGGACAGCTTGAGAAGGAGGGAGAAGCAGGTGGTTTAGGGCCTGTGACCCAAAACCTTAGCTGGTAACATACAGGGTCCCCAGCAGAGCTGGCTCATTCCAAAGCAGATTGGTCCAGAAAGGCCCGGGACCTGGGCTCCAGCCTGCCTGAGACAAAGGCTAGAGAAGCACACAGGGCCACCACTGTTTTCTGGCTGTTTTTGGAGAAAATTTCAGGCCAAACTCAGCTCCTGGAAGAATTGCCCCTACCCTTCCGCCCCGTCCTTCAGCTCAGGTGGGTCCTGGGAGGCTGGGAGCCCTCCTGGAGAGGAGTTGGGTGTCACCTGCAGCCCTCTTCTCCTTGCTGCCCCCTGCAGCCCTCTTCTCCTTGCTGCCCTTCCGTCAGACACCCCCTGGGTGGCCAGGAGGCCTCCCTTCCCGATAAAGGCAGCAGCCTTAGGGACAGAGTGGGGAGGCAGGAGCCTGTGCCCCACACGCAGGAGCCCCCTTTCTGAGTGCCAGCAGGATGTGCTCTTGGGGAGAGGCTGCATGGGGAGGTACGGGGCACACGTTTCCTTAGGTCTCTGAATGTTCATACAGAGAACAGCTTTCAGCCAGCCCCTCTTGCCCAAAGGGCCCCATGATGTGGGGATAGGGCACAGCCAACTTCTTTCCCTTCCCTAGAAGAGACTGAGAAGGGAGCAGCTGGTGCTAGGACCCTCCCTCCAGTCTACTGTGCTGATGAGGCCAGGCAGGTTCCAGAGGCCCTAATGCCACCATCCTCCTAAGACCTGGCATGGCTGAGGTGTCACATGGGCCCACCTGGGCAAGGCCATGCCTATGTGAAAGGGAAAGGGAGAAATCGTACATGGCTCCTGGAGAGGGGACCTCCAAGCTGCCCTGCCCTGTGGCTTTGCCCTCCCACCTTGGGCCCCCTGCCTCACATGGCCTGCCAGCTGTCCCTCAGTTCCCTGAGCCCCAGAGGCCCAACTTGGGCTCCTTCGGGGGCCCCCAGAATTGCACTCTGCCTACAGACAACCTCTCAGTGCTGTAATTTACTGTCAACAAGAATGTCCCTTGTCCCAGGCCCCACTGTGCCCGTGCAGGCAGGTGAGAGTGGCTTCACAGGAGCGCAGGAGTGAGGGAGTGAGGGTGAACCCCTGGCCCTTCTGTGAGACCTGGGGTGAGTCACAGAGTCCTGAGCCTCAGTGGGCTCCCTGATACAGTGGAGATCATCTTCCACACCAGGCCCCAGTCAGTTCTCCAGGCCGGGGAGGTGAGAGAAGGCTTAGTAAGTTACAGTCTGCTTCGAAAATTGGAGCTGTTTCTTTCCCCTGACGTTCTCGGGAGATCCTTGGAGGAACTGCGTCTCCAAATAGACATCTTAGCCTGGACTTCTGGCTATGGCCTCTTGGGGTCCAAATTCCCCACAAATGAATGAAAATAGGATTTCTGGACTTTTCTTTGCCCAGCAGGGCATTTCAGAATCTGTTTGGATTGAGAAAACTTAAGAAGCTGTTAAAATGCTTAGTTTTGCCTCAAGAGAATTTTGTGGGATTTCCTGCCCCGCCTCCAACAAAGTGGGCAGCCCCCACCCCAGACGCCCTTCTACTCTTAGAATTGGGGCTGGGAAGGTAGCAGAACCCCCAGGGCGTGGCTCAGGGTTTTCACGTGATTTTTAAAATGCAATGCCGCCTTCAGATGATCTGCACACCCAAGACGTCAGTGTCACAGGGATCCGTGGGTCTGTGCTTCCCCAAGGCTGGTTGGCCCCAAGAGTCATCACTTCCAAAGCCTGGGTTTAGAACCCAACAGAAGCAGGTCACAGGACAGTGAGAAGCTGCCGAACAGAATCTCATTTGCTTGTTCACCTGTTCAACCATTCATTCATTCAGCTGACCAAAGTATCTTGTGTGCCCAGGGCTGTGCTGGGAGTGGGACTGAGACCATTTGCAGGCAGCCAAATCGACTCAGCCCCTGTCCTCACATGGCATGAGGTCCAGTGGGGAGCAAGTCCAATTGCACAGCTGTCTTCCTGTCCTCAGAGGCTCGCCCTCCTTGTTCTGGAAGAATGGGATGTGGAACACAGATCCTGCTCCGAGCGCGGGAAATCCCAGCGGGCCGGCCTTGGGAGGATTCGGTTCATCCTGACCCATCTCTGACCTGGTCCAGGACAGCCCACCCCTCCCCGTGTTCTCCTTGTGGGCAGGGATAGGAGAAGGCCACTGTGACTTGTGCTATTTCCCAGAGACCAGAGAAAATTCTGGCATTGTGATCTGCCCACACGCCGTCGTCTGTGTCAGAGCCAGAAATAGAACGCAAAGAAGATTCTTGTTCTGATTTCTGTGCTCATAATTCTAGGGCAAGATGCCCTTATGAGATGTGGATCAAAGGAGGTGGGGGCGGGGGGGAGCTGAATGGAGCTGTTCACGCGAGGTGTGTGCGTCGCGAGCGGGGCCCTTGCCGGAGCTCCAATTAGCGGCTTTTGTAAGCGATCACGTACCGAGTATTGACTTGGCTCAGCCCAGGAAAAGCGAGAGCGATTTGCAAAAGGCCCCTTCAATCATGACAATTAAAATCCAAATACAGACCTGCAAGGGCCCTGAACCCATGCACTTGTTCTGTGTGGAGGAAGAGAGGCACCCGCTCAGATGCTCCTTCTTAGATGAAAGGAGTGCATCAGCTGAGCCCCAGAATAGGAAGGGCCCGCCCTACTGAGCCTCCTGCCTCACTATTAACAGCGCTGCGTCCGTACTGGGAGCCAGGTTCTGACAGCTGACTTGAATTAAATCTCATAAGGCCCACAGGACACATGTCCTGGGAAGAAGGCATTCCTCTGATCTTAAATCAGCAGAGGCAGAAGCAGAGGCCCCGAGAGGTTAGTGACTTGCCTGAGGTCACACAGCCTGAAGGGGGTGGAGTCAGGATTCAAACCTAGGCTCCAGGGACGGTGTTTTGATGGCCTGCACTCATCTGACTGTATCTCCTTCAGTGTTCTCCGCCATCCCTTGGGCGTATGGTACTTTACAAAGTAGGAAGTGGAGACAGGGATTAAGGAGTCTGTCCGGGTCTGCCTATGAATGAATGTCAGGCCTCGTCACTGCAGGAGCTCGGACTGCACTGGATGGGGCTGGAGTGGCACCTGTGGGCGATGCTGAATACGATGCATATCTGTCTTTGGGGTGTTCTTGGAAGGAAGGAGAAGGGCAGCACCTAAGAGGGGTCGGTGATGGTGGCAGGGCCAAGGCTCTCACCTTCCCCTGGACAAGGTTTCTAAGGCCCGGGAAGCATCTTCTGCTTCCGAGGCCCAAGACAGTGGCGTTTCCTCTTCCCCGAGCACTCAGCCTCCATCTGGCTTTCTGTCCACCGGCACAGATGGCAGTGTTGTTTCTCGACTCCTCCGTCCATCGCCTGCAAGCTGAGCCGCGTGATGGAGCTCAGCCTGCAGCAGCCGTCTTCACCTCAACTTCCCTGGGAGCCGTTCTGCTTTGCTTACGCGTATGAGCTCCACGTGCGTGGCGACCCTTGGGGGTGACAGAGGGCTGGGTACAGGGGCTTCTCTTCTACGCCTGGGTGAGCTCTACCCCAGCAGCAGGAGCGCACCCTTACAAAAGCCTGCCACGGCGCGCAAGGCATGGTGGGACCAGGCCTCCTGGCTGCTAGAAGAAGACAAGAAAAGCATTCTGGGCTCAAGTCACTTCAAAAGCTGGTCACAGCAGGTCTTTTCTTCCGTGACACTCACGTAGGGGAGATGGGGAGAGAAGTCATCCCTGGAATTCTAGCCTGGAGCGTGTGGGAGGGAGGGTGCAATGTGCGTCAGTAGGGTGAGCATGCCTATTGGGAGAGGGGACCAACTTGGGCCCCAGGTTTGGGACTCTCCTGGTTGAATCTGTCACCCATCCAATTTTGCAGGAAAGGAGCCTGGTATGCAGGCTCAGCACCCACTGCACTGGGTGGGCAGCTTCATTCTGCCTGTGGCACTGGCCTAAGAGCTCAGAAAGGTTTAAAAAGATAAGACAGCCCACTGAATAGCCAGGGACATTCAGGAGGCTGCACACGGAGGTCTCTCCTCCCACGCTGCCTGCTGTACAGTGGGCACCTCTGCCTGCTGTGTGAGGTGTGAACTCCTCCCTGCTCCTCTGCTCCCTGAAGCCCTGCCCTGGCTTGACTCATGCAGTGCAGCCACCTGAGACTCAGTAAGCCCCTCCCCAAGCTGCCGCCTCCTCCGGGGTCCCATCTTCCTGAAAATGGGGCACAGCCCCTATCACCCCTGCCTCTGGCCTCGGAGCTGGCTCCCCTTGCCTGTGTCACTGCAGCTCAGCCCTGGGGCCCGCCTCCTGAGGGTCCCCACAGTGACCTTCGGCCTTTGCCATTGCTGGTCAGATTAAGGGGAGCAGAGGTTAGAGGAAGAGGGTTGGCGCTGAGGTTCCTTAAGGCCCCAGATCAGCTCCGTACTTGCTACAGTGGCAAGCTGCCTTACCTGCGCCTTACTTTCGTCATTTGGAAAACAGGGGTAAGAAAAATGCCAACCTCCCAGGGTTGTCAGGGGAAAAAGTTAATGTTTGTAAAGGGCTTGGGATGTGCCCTGGCACATGGTAAGAGCTACAAAGGTGTCCCTGAGACCGTTTACAGAAATAGTTTTCACACAGTTGCCACATCAGTTCTCCTAAACCACAGCTCTGACGTTCCCCCTCACCTGCTCAAGAACTGTCAATGGCTCCCCACTGCCTACCCCAAGAAAGTTCAAGCTCTCTCACCTGGTTTCCAGGCTGTGATTGCCTTCTCCCTTGGCTTCCTCTTGCCTGCTGCTCTGTGGGCAGCCCTCCCTTTCCCACGGTCTTGGCTCTGCCGGTCACATCTTACCCCCTCCCAGCTCACTCTGCTCCCAAAACACCAGCCACAAGTAGTTCCCCTCCCACACATCCTCCTCTAATCCTCTGTGGCCAGGGGTAATCTCTTCCTTCCTCAAATGTTCATGCTGCCTTCTTGGTTGTATTTATATGTATAAATAGCTGCAAAATAGGATTAAAAGTGAGGCCCTGACTCCCCAGTGAACCTGCAAGCTCCTTCAGGCCAGAGCCTTGATGTGCTTTTTGATTCTTTTTATCCTCTGTGTAGCACACGGCAGAGCAATTTGCAAACGTAGGGAGTTCAACATGTATTTATTGAATAAGCAAATGAAAATTAAAGAATGAAGAAAAGGCCTTGTAGCTCAAACCCCTACTTATCCCAGTGTATCTGGGGAGAACGTGTGGGGGCCACTGGTAAACTTGGAGTGCACAGCTTGGGTGGGCTGGTCGGAAAGAGGGCTTCTACATGGACCTGCAGCCCTAGGACTCAGACATGGGTCTCCAGGGCTGGCTACCGGGGGTGGATTGAGGCCTGAGAATTCTTCCCTGCGAGGGCTTATTTTCATGCTCTGGTCAAGCAAGGGCCCTGCTTAATACAGCCATTATCTAGAGAAAAAGGGTTGAATGAACTAGAGCAACTCTCTGAATGTACTGGAGTTGGCACACTTGCATTGGGCAAAGTGGGAATTATTACGCCTGTCTGCAGTATCGCGAGCAAAGTGGGATGCTGTGTGAGAGCGTCCTTTCCCTGCCTGCAGTTTACTGTGGGGCTGTGGATGGGCACCCCCGGGATGGGAAGGTTCTCACCAAACCCAGGCTGGGAGGAGGCTGGGGCAGAGCAGAGGGTTGGGGAAAAGCGAGGCCCCAAAGGCTGAGCCCAAGCCTACCCCTTGGCTCTGCCGAGTCCCTGGACAAGCCCTCGTCACCACCCACCCCTCGGCCCCTCACCTCTCTCAGGGAAATGCCATAGCACTGATTACCCTGCAGGGGTGGGGGCCTGTGGGGTGAGATTTTTTTTTTTTTTTTTCTGGGGCTCATGTTGGATTTCATGGTGCAGCAACAGGACACAGTGCAAGTGCAAGCAGAGACGGAAGCCCTGCTGAGACAGAAGCCCCCCAAGATCTGCGAGGTCATCCTTTCCTTAGGCCTGTGCATAGGCAGGGCCAGGGTGCCCAGGTCCCAGACTCCTGAGGCCCTTGTCGTGGATTTTAAAGAAATTCTAGGCCAAGTGCAGTGGTTCACAGCTGTAATCCTAGCACTTTAGGAGGCCTAGGTGGGAGAATCACTTTAGCCCAGAAATCAAGACTAGCCTGGGCAACAGAGTGAGACCCCGTTTTCTACAAAAATAATTATGTAAAATATTAGCTGGATGTAGTGGTGCATGCACCTGTGATCCCAGCTACTCGAGAGGCTGAGGCAGGTGGAGCGCTTGAGCCAAGAAGACTGAGGCTGCAGTGAACCATGATTGCACTACTGCACTCCAGCCTGGGCGACAGAGCGAGACCCTCTTTCAAAAAAACCAAAACCAAAACCAAAACCAGCTGCCTTTTGCACCCATGGTTCCATGTGGATTTTGAAGAAGCCCAGAACTCAGTTTCACAAGAGCTGGCTAAACTCCAAAGGTGTGCAAAGCGCCTGCCTGGGGGAAACAGCTTCCCAGGCTTGATTTTACCTGGTACTGAGTACAAATTTTACTCATTCCAAATGTTATACTTCTTCTCTTGCTAAAGTTTCAGAAGAGTAATGGGACCCAAAGCCCAGGCGTCCTTCAAGCATGCAGCCCCCAGCCACATGGCAGGCCATGGCCATGCATGATCAGGCATGATCAACACAATGGGGGCCCTGCTCTCATGGGGCTAGCAGGCCCACAAGGGTGATCGTCTGGAAATTCACTCACATAAATGCGTAGTTGTCAACCATGTTGAGCAGACTGAGTCAATACACAGGATAGCATAAGAGTTTCTGCAAGAAGAATGTGGATTGGCTGGGGAGTTAGCATGCATGAGGGGGCTCTCTCTGAAGAAGGGGAGGGTGATTAGGGGGTAGCTGATCTGGAGCTAAGAGAGACCACTCTAGGCGGGAGGGAACCCAGCCCTAGGGCAGGAGTGCAGGTGTTGGCAAGAGCCCCTGGCAGGCAGATGTGGTGGGAAGGATTAGCACAGAGCAGAAGGGAAGAGTAAGGAGAGGGGCTGGGGCCAGGGCAGGCTCCCCAGGCCATGGCAACACTGCAAGGGTGTGCAGAGACTAGGAGAAGCCGCTGGAGGGTTTGAGCCGGGAAGCAGCAAGATCTGAGCTCTGTTCTGGAAGGGTTCCCTGGGCTGCTGGATTTAGGAGAGGCTGTGGGAAGTGGGGAGCCCTGCTAGGGATTCCGCTCCAGGCGGAAATGAAAGTGCCTAGGACATGCGTGGACAAAATGTGGGTGGAGGCCACGACTTGACTTGTCTCTTCCATGAAGGGAGGCCCTATAGGAGCAGGAGAAGAAGAGAGAACTGCTGGAAGACCTGGGGCCCTGGCAGCAGGGCAAGGTGACCACTTAGGAGGAGAAGGAGGTGGGAAGGGCATGGGGGCACATCTGGGGGTTTGGACACCATGTTCATGTTGGGAATTGAGATGTGGGGGAGGCAGGGCCACTGCTTCTCCTCTCTCCTGGGAGACTGCATTTTCCATGGGCACCGGAATTCTTGGTGAGACTCCTGGTACCTGGAGCTAAATGATGCAGAAAACTGGTGGATGTCCCACTGAAACACATGTGGGAGAGTCTTCCTGTCCTAGGGGTGCCCTTCCACAGCCCCACAGTAAACTGCAGGCAGGGAAAGGACGATCTCACACACAGCATCCCACTTTGCTCGCAATGCTGCAAAGATGCGTAATAATTCCCACTTTGCCCAATGCAAGTATCGGCAGGCTTTGGGGTCTGCCAGCCTTGGAAAGTGGGTCCGTCCAAGCACAGACATCTCCCGTCTGTCGGCAGCAATGGCCACGGGACAGGCCCGGGAACCCCATGGTTGGCAGTGCATTTGGAATGCAGTCTGCCCCCTACCCTCTTGTTAACTCCAGGTCTCCTTGCCACCTTCTGAGCTTTCTGGGGAAATAAGTCAAAAAGTTAATTTGATTTTGAGCAGATTCTTAAATCAGTTCCCAAGAGGCAGAGATCAATTTGCATTTCATCTTTTCTTAGTCATCTTGGCTGGTATTTCACACGAGCTGTTGGTATTTTTCGTGTTCTCTCACTGCACAGAAGTGACCCTTGGAGCATATTTTTAAAAGGAGAAAAAACCATCTGAAGAGGGGGAGGAGGCAGCAGCTTCTGTTTTTGGTTGTATTTTTTTTTTTCCTGTTGTCTTTTGTACTTGTGATTTCTGTTCTTCGCGGCGCAGCATGGTTGTGGCGGCCCTCACCTCAACGTTGAATTGTGTTTGGTTCTTCTGCGTCCTTCCTAAAGTCTCAGGTTCCTTCTTGTGCCTTTGGCATCAGAGTGTCTGATAAGGGGCAGAGCCCGCCGCAGGCCTCACCCATCATCTCCTGAGAGGGCTTCGGGATGGCTTCCCACCATGGTGACCACTCCCCGTCCAGCTCACGACACCTCTCATCTTGGAAGGAGAAAGGACCTAACGGGTGTATCTAAAAGAATTTAAAGCGGAGTCTCAGAGAGATGTGGGCATACCCATGTTCACGGCAGCGTTATTCACAATATTCAAAGTCATGACTCCCAGGTGTCCATCTATGGATGAGCAGATGAACAAAATGTGGTCCATCCACACAATGAAATATCCCTCGGCCTTAAAACCAAAGGAAATTGCAGCATATGATACAATGTGGCTGAACCTTGAGGACATTCTGCTAAGCGAAATAAACCGGCCACAAAAGGACAAACTCTGTCAGATTCTACTCACATGAGGTCCCTGGAGTCACCAAATGCATAGAGACAGAAAGTTAAATAGCGGGTGCCAGGGCCTGGGGGAGGGGGTTGGAGAGGGAATGTTGATGGGGACAGTGGGGGAGGGGGAGGGGGAGTGAGTGTTGAAAGGGACAGGGTGGGGGAGGGGGATGAGGAGTGAGTGTTGATGGGGACAGGGTGGGGGAGGGGGATGGGGAGTGAGTGTTGATGGGGACAGAGTTTCAGTTTTGGGAAAATGAAAAAGTTCTGGAGTTGGAGGGTGGTGGTGATTTCCTGACAATGTAAATGTGCTTAATGCTGCTGAACTGTATGCTTAAAAAGTGGCCGGCCAGGCACGGTGGCTCACGCCTGTAATCCTGGCACCTTTGGAGGCTGAGGTGGGCGGATCACAAGGTCAGGAGATCGAGACCATCCTGGCTAACATGGTGAAACCCCGTCTCTACTAAAAAATACAAAAAATTAGCCAGGCGTGGTGGTGGGCACCTGTAGTCCCAGCTACTGCAGAGGCTGAGGCAGGAGAATGGTGGGAACCCGGGAGGCGGAGCTTACAGTGAGCCGAGATCGCACCACTGCACTTCAGCCTGGGCAACAGGGCAAGACTCCGTCTCAAAAAAAAGAAAAAAAAAAAGTGGCTAAGATAGTCAATTTTATCTTATGTGCATTTTATCACAATTTAAAAATTGTAAAAAGAAAAAGGATCTGCCAGAGAGAGCTTCCTGCAGGGTGGGGTCCAGGTGTCTTGTGTCTGGCACCCACCTTCATCCTCAGGAAGACTTGGGTCCGAGGACACTTCCTGGATGTTGTGCAGCAGAGAAGCTGTCCGACTCTGCAACTGCGAAGTCTCGTTGAAAGCCTGGGGGCCGTGGCCACTCAAGGAGGACGTGAGAGCAGGGAGGGGCTGGCAGGGCTGGGAGGTCTGCCTCACGCAGGGGTTGGCTGGATGAACAAACACAAAATGGGAGCTAGGTTTCTCTCTGGGAGAAGGGGTGAGAATGAGCCCACGGTCTTGGCTAGATTTGGAGGTCGTCCGAGTGTCCTGGCGCTGCCGTAAGGAAGGACCACAGACCAGGTGACCTAACCCAGTAGAAAGGCGTCCTCTCACAGGGCTGGAGCAGGAAGCCCAAATGAGAGTGTGTGCAGGGTCTTGCTCTCTCTGGAGGCTCCAGGGGAGGACCCTTCCTGGCCTCTTCCAGCTTCTGGGAGCTGCTGGCGTCCCTTGACTTGTGGCCACACCGCTCCAATCTCTGCCTCTCTTTCCCTATGGCCCTGTGTGTGTCTGTGGGTCCTCTCTGTCTTACAAATATACCAGTCGTGTGTGACCTCATCTTAATTCATTCTTGAAGTCCCTATTCCAAAAAACATCACATTCTGAGGTTCTGGGTAGACATGAACTTGGGGACACATTTTTCATTCCAATACAGAGGTGTCAGTATAAACTCAGGGTTTCAAATGCGAGTGTTCATACATATATTTCTTGGCTCTCCAATTAAGAGGCGCTAGGCAGTGATGCTCCGGCAGAGATGGGCATACCTCACACCCAGGCCACAGTTTGCAGAATTTCTTGGAACCAGGGCTCATTGGGTAAATGGCTGATTCCAGGACTGGGGCAGGGAGAGCACAAGTCAAGTCTGGAATATCTTGTTCCAGAAAGTAAGAAAGTACTCACGGAATGATGGGCACCTGTCTAAAAGACCCAGAGGCCAGCCCAAAGGGGCTCCCACTGGCCAAATCAGAGACAATTTCTGGTCTAACTCACATAATAAAGTACAATCCCTGAGTGAATAAGACACGGAAAAGGAAAATTCTTTACGGTAGAATGCCAGGTGATGCACGTGGAAGGAATGATGGAATTAGAACCATTGAAACCATCATAATAATGATTAATTTAGGCAAGAGACATCAGTGAGTTTTAAAGAGTGGGTGAACATTGGATGGTAAATGGGACATTCATCTCCAGTTATCTCCCACAAAATGCTGGCCACGCAAAGCCAGGGAGTGACTTCACGCTGAAGATCCTTTGCAGGCACCTCTGGCCCTAGTAATCTGAGTCACCCCCCTCTCCAGTAAAAGGACAGATCGGCCCCTGCGCTGCCTGATTGGAGTCACTGAGAACACAGTACAGCTTCTTGATTTTCTTTCCCCAAATTCATAACCTGATCTGTTCATGAGGAAATGTCAGACAAATCAAAATTGAGACACATTCTACAAAATGACTGGTCTGTAATCTTCGAAATGCCAAGGTCATGAAAGTCTAGGAAGGGCTGGGAAATTGTTCCCAGTTGGAAGATGAGAGACTCAAATGCAAGTTGGGAGCCTGAATTGGGTCTCTTTGCATGCTTGGGGCCCCTGGGGAATCAGGGTCGGGGGCTCTGGGGAAGGTCTGAGGGTGTCTTTGTCCTGTCCTTTCCTGTTTTCTCAAAGTTCGAAATTTTTTTAAACTATAGTGTATAATAAATCAAATGATGCAATATAAAAGCTGACAGCCTTTTCAATTCCTCTCTTAAGTCACTCTCTGCAATGTCAGACACCTCTACAGGAAGAAAAGTGTGGGTTGGCTTCATGAAACACAACCCTTTCCCCATCCTAGCCCAGTTAGAAAATAGTTTAGAGGTAGTGCTTTTACTTTCCCCCAAAGCCTTGATATTGATTCAGAGGTTGCTGCACTATGAATGGTCTTCATGCTGTTTTATTTGGGTGACCCCTCCTGGTGGGGTAAATGTGGGGATGATGGTGATGTTGACGACTGACCGACCCACTGGGTCAGATTTCAACGTCAGGTTGCCTGATGAGGTAGACGCAAGTGTGCTAGCATGTTCTGGAGAATACCCCTCAGGTCCCCTGTCCCCGTCAGAACCTGTATGGATTCCACAGCTCCCTGGGGAATGACTTCGGGATCCTGGAACTTGTCCTGCACCCGCAGATTACCCCCTGGTGGCTGCAGTGACACCCACCTCCCAACTGCTACCCTCAGAGGCTCTTGTTGAAATGGACACGTGTTCTCTGCTGGGGCCCTGCAGAGTCACTTTGGCTCTTTCCTGTCACGTTACAGGAATTTCATCAGGTCCCAAGGAGGAAATAGAACAAGATACAGAGGTCACAAAAGCAAAGACCCAGCACATCTTAGCTGGGGATCAGCATGTGGTAGGGAGGGCAGGGCCAGGGAAGGAGGGCAGAAAAGGGGCTCGAGACAGTGCACCTGGTTGTGGAAAACTAAAAGCGAAGGGGCTCAGGATGGATGGAGAAACAGGGAACTCACACTTTACAGGAAGTGCATTTGCCACCTGCGCCTGCTCCCTGCATATTCATTCATCCGGATATGTGTTAATGCGTGTGTATCCGTGTTCATTCATTCATCCATCCATCCATCCATCCGACAGCAGGCCTGCAAAGAAATGCTGAGACATTGCCAGGAGCTTGCAATCAATTGGCCAGAATGATTTTCTAATTTCTTCCCCTCTGCACCCTTCAACGAATTTATCTTTTACGTTCTGACCTGAACCCTTAAGTACTCTGTGCAGCTGGGACAGATTTGCAAAATGAAGGTCAAACTGGATCAACTTCATCTATGGGAGATCTCGCCGAGAACAATCCCTGACTTACCTGGTCGGAATCAATTGGGGAATAATTGGCCTCCTGACTTCAATGATGCCTGCATGCTGATTCAGTCTTCATGATATAATTATGGGAGAAGGTGGGGCCACGGCACTCAGGACCGTCACTGCGAGAGCTCTCCAGGCTCTCCAGGTTGGGATGGGGAGGTGAAGTGATGTGGTGTTTTTTATCTGGGAGAGAGCTGGGATCTCTGTGAACAGGGCTGGAGGGGATAGTTAAAGGGGTCATGGGACGAGAGTAAGACGTGACCTCCAGGGACGTCTGAGTGTGTAGATCAAATGGGCCTTTGTGGGCCTGAGTCATTTTGTCAAGGGCAGCAAAGCCAGGTCCGAGCTGGTGCAGCCATGCATGTGTGGGTTGACCCAGAAGGAGCCTTGGCCACCGCGTGTTGATGGCAGGCGCGTCTCGTCTGGCGTGCAGCCATTCCTGCTGTTCGGAAGCCTCACACAGAACCCTCCATTTGTATAATGCTCTGTGATTTTTAAAGGACTCTCACGTATTTTTTCCTCTGGTAGATGAGTGGGCTGAGAATGTAAGTAATTTGTCCAAGGTCAATGAATCAATCAGCAGAGCAATTATTAAACTGTATTAGAGAGCATGTTGCTGAGTGCTGTGGGGAGAGGCCTCAGGGGAGGATGTGGGCCTGGCTGGGCCCAGCCAGAAAGACAGGGCAGGATCCAGATGCAGACCTGCTCACGTGCACACACAGGGGTGCACCCGTGCATGCACAGCCTCACACCCAGCTGTGTGCACACAACATGAAGGGGCACACATGCACACGCACACATGCCTACATGCATAGGCACACACACACATACATACACACACACACACACACATGCCCAAGCACGCCCACCCTCATGTCTGGCCATGTGCACATAACACACAGTCACATATACCCTGGCACACATGCCCACATGCAGACACAAAACATAGGCCCACACTTGCATGCACACAGGTGTGGGCACACATACCATGCACACACAAATGCCAGGCCAGACATGACTTGCCCCTGCTGGTGTCACTGTTAAGTGTGACAGACAAGCAGAGGACACACACCCACGTGGGTCTCGGGCCTTCAGGAGAGAGGCAGACCTAATAGGGCCCGGATTTGGGGCTGGGAGGCTCCTGAGGGGCCACAGGGTCCAGACCTCTCCTGTACCTCCCTGTCCTGGGGCCAATGGTTAGGCCACTGCACTGAGGAAGGAAGCCCTCAGACAGAGCGTCCTTGGAAGGATTGAGTGAGCCCATCCTAGCAGAACCTCCAGCTGCTCTTCCCCTCCACAGCTAGAATTGAAATAATCAAAATAATCACATGCAATCATCCTAAATAACAATGTGCAATGATAACAAATGGACATGAGAGACACCCTCAAAGGCCTGGAGTTTGCTGGAGAGTCTAGGGTGACAATTTCCTAAATGAGTTGCTTTGGGGCCCTCCCACCTCTGCCAGCACCGAGAAGGCTGTTGTGGGCGTCTGTGTTGAGGTGCATGGGTTCCATCCTTGGAGGGAGGGGACAGGTCTCCAGGGCTCTGCCTTTCTCCCCCGTTACCAGCCTTGCTTCTGTCCACACCTTTGGGAGGAATGTTGCCCTGCCCTCCATCCTGGATGGCAGGCAAGGCTCTGCCAGGCTCTGATGAGGAAAGGATAAAGCTCCACTCCACATAAGGAGGGGCCTGGGGTTTTAAACCAGCCTCCATTTCCTCTCCTCCTTCCACCCAGACTGCCTTACCCTCCTCTGCTGCTCACAGTGCGCTTCTCAGACTAGCTGGTGCTTAGAAATGAATTATGCACACATTGGGGCTCCCAGAGCACAGAGGATGGGAGATGAAAGGCCTCCTCCAAGAGATGTGAAACATACCTTGTGCATTTGGCTTTGAGTCAGAGTCAGCAGGTCACGTGGGGATGGTGGGTGGAGTCTGAGCAAAGTAGCCTGCTGGGTCCTGGGCAGCGCTTCCTCTTCAAGGCCAGCGTCCTGACGTCCGTCTGTTGCTGGGGGCGAGTCGACTGCTTTCAGTGTTTGGCTAGGACTTAGGGATACGTGGCAGGAGCATGGGTTCTGGAATCAGGCTCTGCCACTGACCAGACTGAGGGTAAACTGGACTAGTGTCTCAGCCTCTCCCAGCCTCCCTTTCCTCTTTGCAAAATGAAAACAGTGAAGCCGATTGCGTTGGTTTCCCGTGGCCGCTGTAACCAAGTTTCGCAAATGGGTGGTTTAAAACAACCGCAATTTATTCTTCCATAATTCTGGGGACCAGAAGTCTGAAAGAAAGGTGTCCTAGGACCATGCTCCCTCTGGAGGCACCCGGGGAGGAGCTTTCCTCGCTGCTTCCAGCTTCTGGGGACTCCAGGCATTCCTTGGACTGTGGCTGCATCGCCCCAATCTCTGCCTCCATCATCACGTGGCTGCCTCCTCTATATCTCTATGTGTCTCAAATATCCCTCTCCTTTCCTTATAAGGACACTTGTCATTGGATTTAGGGTCCACCCTGAGTCCAGGGCAATTGAGATCCTTAGCTAATCACATCTGCACAACCCTACAACCCTATCTCCAAATAAAGTCCCAGGCACAGGTACCTGAGCCAGGATGTGGCCATATCTTTTGGGAGAGGGAGCACCGTTCAACCCACATCGCCCACCTTGTGAAATGATTACTGTAAACATGAGCAATAATGGGTGGGACGGGTCCAGCAGAGCACCTGGCATAGAGCAAGGCCCTCAACACACAGTAACCCCTTATCAGCATCTGTGCAGGGACCACAACTGTCCAACAATCAACCACTCCAGGTGCCTTCTAAGGCTAATTTTGTACCATGACTGAAAATACGTTTTAGGGCTTACAATGAAAAATTGTCCTACTTAGTACAAACGACTGCTATTGAATTCTATTCCTTGCAGCTCAGCAGGCAGCCTCTGGGGTGACAGAGGGGCATGGAGTGAACACCAGGCTTCATGGTTTGCCCACACATTTGGGTGTCATAGATTGGCCTGTGTGCTCCCCAGCCCGGGAAATTGCTTCCCCACCATTGGGACTTTCGTTGACAAGGCAGCTGGTGGCACGACACTTCCTAGGTGTTCACCACCAGCCTTGTGACCCCGCAGTGCAGGGACTGTGGGTCTCGATAGGAGTGCCAACGTAAAAGCACCAGATTAGTCTGCAGAGAAGAGATTCATTCATTCTGTAGTCCAGGCAGGACAAGACCGTGTTCACGTGAGGTCACCTGTGGGAGAACACCACTGTCCCAGCCTCCATGTTGACACAAAACCAGATGTCAGCCAGAGCCAAAGGAGACAGACATGGCATCAAGGGGAGAAAAGGAGAGGAAGATGTCCCACAGAGGGGTCTGAGGGGTCTGTCCTTGCAGGCATTTGCTGTGCCGTCATCAGCCTCACTCCCTCCAGGAGGGCTCCATGCATGTCCTGATTTGGCCTGCACTCTGGCCCTCGCCACTTGCCCACACTCCGAGACACCCCTGGCTGCTCTTGAGTTGATCCCCGCTCCTCCAAATGCCGTCCCCCCTCTCCACCTCACCCGGCCTCTGTTGCCTCTCCTGGGGGCCCTCATGTAGCTTCTGTCTCTTTTTTTTTTTTTTTTGAGACGGAGTCTCACTGTCACCCAGGCTGGAGTGCAGTGGCGCAATCTCAGCTCACTGCAAGCTCCGCCTCCCGGGTTCATGCCATTCTCCTGCCTCAGCCTCTCCGAGTAGCTGGGACTACAGACGCCCGCCACCACGCCCGGCTAATTTTTTTTTGTATTTTTAGTAGAGACGGGGTTTCACCATGGTCTCGATCTCCTGACCTCGTGATCCGCCCGCCTCAGCCTCTCAAAGTGCTGGGATTACAAGCGTGAGCCACCGCGCCCGGCTAGCTTCTGTCTCTTGCTGCTATCTTGCAGACCAGGTTGGCCAGGGCCTCCTCCTCCTTGGGCTTTCAGGCCTTTAGGCTTCTTTCAAAACCCCCATCCTCCAGTGCATGTGAGGTCTGGCTGTGCCTCCCCGTCCCCTCCTAGGCACTGAACCATCCTCCCACTTGTCCCTCTTGGGCCCCATTCTACCTGACATGCAAAACCTCCACCTTGAGTGAGAGCAACTGTGTGCCATCCACACATATGCATGGAAGGAGCGGATAGCTCACAGTTAGGCTGAGTGTAAGTTCACAATCGCCGACCTCAGATGAAAGCTTCCTTCCTTGGCCGGGCATGATGGCTCACACCTGTAATCCCAGCACTTTGGGAGGCTGGGGCAGGCAGATCACCTGAGGTCAGGAGCTTGAGACCAGCCTGGTCAACATGGCAAAACCCTATCTCTACTAAAAATACAAAAATTTGCCGGGCATGGTGGCACACACCTGTAATCCCAGCTACTTGGGAGGCTGAGGCACGAGAATCACTTGAGCCCGGGAGTCCAAGGTTTCAGTGAGCCGAGATCATGCCATTGCACACCAGCCTGGGTGACAGAGCCAGACTCTGTCTCAAAACAAACAAACAAACAAAAAAACCTCCATTCCTTACTCTCCAACCCAAACCCCACCCACTATGTCCCAGCACCCAGATTTTGCTGCCAGGTGCAGCCCTACACAGTATCAACCTGGCCATCCCCTCACCTGACCTTCAGAGCCACTGCCTCTGGCCTCATCCTCGCCCCTGCATCCTCCCCTCCCCATCCATCAGCCACTCCCTCCCATTGACCCTCACCCTAGAAGAGCCTCCCGTGGCCTCTGTCCCATCTCAGCGCTTCTGATGTGTGGGGTGCATCACGTGCGTGATCACCCTGCTGTACTGGGTGTGTTACATGCATGATCTCCTGTTACTCATGATGCCAGGGTGAGCTGAGTTGTTGTGTGTGTCTCCGGCCAGCGCCTGCAAGGGAGAGGCACTGTATAGGAGTCGGCCTCTGTGACTGGTAGTCGCAGCGTTGTGGTCCTCAAGAATGGAACAGGGCTCTGGCCGGGTGTGGTGGCTCATGCCTATAATCCCAGCACTTTGGGAGGCTGAGGCGGACAGATCACCTGAGGTCAGGGGTTCGAAACCAGCCTGGCCAATATGGTGAAACCCCGTCTCTACTAAAAATGCAAAAATTAGCCGAGCATGATGGCATGTCCCTGTAATCCCAGCAACTCAGGAGGCTGAGGCAGGAGAATCGCTTAAACTGGGGAGGCGGAGGTTGCAGTGAGCCGAGATTGTGCCACTGCACCCCACGCTGGGTGACAGAGTGAGACTCTGTCTCAAAAAAAAAAAAAAAAAAAAAAAAAAAAGAATGGAACCAGGGCTCTTACAAAAGAGGATGACAGGGCACCCTGGAGTGTTTTTGCCCTTCTGCCACATGAGGATGCAGCAAAAGGCACCATCGCAGAAGCAGAGAGCAGCCCTTGCCAGACCCCAAACCTGCCAGCACCTTCATTCATCTTGGACCTTCCAGCTTCTAGAACTGTGAGAAATAAGTCTGTGTTTATAAGTCACCCAACGTAAGGTGTGAGAACCGCAGGAGTGGACTGAGCCAGGACTTCAACCTCTCATTTCTGGTGGACATGGTTCAACCAGCAACACTGTCCCCAGCATGCCAGGGCCCTGCAGTCCAGCTGGCAGTGCCCAGCTCGTTCCAGTCTCATCAAAGTCATATTCTCTGCTAGGTTGTAAAGGGCCTTCCGTGAGCTTACACAGTGGGCAGGGTGTGTCCAACTTAGGTCCCTTGGGACCTGCAGATGTTCTCAGGACAAAACCATGTCAGGTGGACACACCTTCCACAGACATGGAATCAGGCACTGTCTCCAAGTCTTGCTCTGCTCGAAGCTGAATACCTCCCCTTGCAGAAGTCACCTTGTCTCTGGAACCTCAGCCTTTACATCAGCAAAATCAAGACAGTGTTCCTTCCACTGACCCTGTCACCCATGGAGTTTCTGTAAAAAGTGAGACACGAGATGCTATGGCCCCAGATGTGTGGGATCCCTGCATGGGTGGAGCCCCTGCCATGTGCTTATATGCCTCTGTCTTCTCCATGCCGGCTTCCGGAGGATGGGCAACCCAGCCCTCCACGGACATGGGGAGGCACACTGTGGAGGCCAGGCGGAGGCAAGAGTGGGGAGGACCAGGAAAAAACAAACCAGTGTATTTGGTGCATCTCCCTCATCACCAGGAGCTGTGCACAGAGGGACACAGTGACCCCAACTGCTTAGGGGCAGCGGCCCTGTGTGCCAGAGGCCTTGCATCCAGGCAGGTATTCCATGAAGGGTGTGTGGGTGGGTGTGTGGCAGTGCTTGTGCCTTTAAGAGTGTGCCTGTGTTTGCATGCATGCAATTCTTGTGTGTGTGTGCACCCGTGCATGCCTGTGTGTCTGTTCATGCCCGTGCGTTTGTGTTTTTGTGTCCCTGTTTGCAAATGTATGTGTGTTGGGTTTTGTGCTCATATATGTAGTGTTTTTGTGTATGCATGTGCCCATTCATGTGTGTGTATGTTTGTGTGTTAGTGGGCATATGTGTGTGTTTTCATGTCCATGTGTTTGTGTGTCTGTGTGTACGTGTGTGTGTGTGTTGTTTGTATCTATATATGCCAGTGTGTGTGGTTGTGTTTGGGTCAGTATATGCTAGTGCATACGTGTTTGTGTGTGCATGTGTGTGGGGGGGCATGTGTGTGCTTTGTCCCCGGCCATGTGTTTGTGTGTATGTGTGCATGCCCATGTTTGTGTGTGCGTGTGTGCACGTATTTGTGTGTGTTCATGCATTGGTGTGTGCATGTGCAGGACAGTGTGTGTGCACACACACATGCCCCTAAGGGGGTGATGGAGGTGTGAACACACTTCTCGCTGCCAATGCTGGAAAAGCCTGGCTGTTCACTGCTCTAGAGACCTCTGTGCTAAAAATAGAATGAGTTGGGAGGTGACACAGAGCCCTGCAGGACCACCTTGTCATCCTCATAACTGTTTTGAAAATGGCTTGTGAGCCTGAAGTGCAAAGTGCTTGTGGCAGCCACAGCCTTTGCAGACAGAGCAGTGCCCTCTGCCAGGCTGGGATTAGTGGGTTCTCTAGGAGCAGGGCTGGAGGTGAGGTGTGCTGGGATGGGCACAGTAAGCCTCAGAAATCTCCAGTGACACACCCTCCTCCTCCATCACTGTTAGGGGATGCTGCCGTCACCTTGGGAAGAAGACCAGGGGTCCAAGTTGGTCTGATTGGACCAGAGAGGAAGGGATCTGACCTTCAGAGAAGAAGGAGGAGTGAGGTGGTTATTCTCATCTCCAGCAACACTGTTTATTGTCCCAGGGAGCCAGTGGCATACCAGATGGAACTGCCAGGAAGCAGGGAAAAGACCTCCAATCCCTGACCTGGGCTGGGAGGGCCAGTGGAAAGGTCAGCTTCTCCCAATCTGCAGTGTAGAATCCGAGACTCTGAGTGGTCAGATGATCCCTTTTGGCAGGTCACCACCCAATAGTGACCAGGCCATGACGGGAACCATCTGGGTGGCCCCAAGGCAGCCTCCAGCACAACCCCCAGTGCCTCTCGCTCCCCCGGCTGCCTTGGGAACCTACCTGGACAGGCGCTCCTCCTCCAGACCACCCATTTTTCCCCCTCTGTTTTGTCTGGAGATGACGGCACCATGTCTGGACCCGGCAGAGCCTTTTGTGACCTGGGAAGGATCCAGCCTTGATCGCTGGACACCTTCGTCCAGCACTGGCCTCTTTCCTGGTGGAGGTGGCCACTGACAAACATTCCAGTTCCGCTCAGTTCTAGAATGTAGCTGATGCAATGAACCTATTAGCTGATGCTTCCTGACTCAGCAGGGCATAGGAGCTAGCAGAGAGGTCCCCACCCACAGCCAGGTGTGCCCCAGCAAGGAGAGTGCTGAAAAGAAAGGGAGGCACCTGGAACCAAGTGAGATGCCATCTTCACTCACTCGTTCAATCAGTCATTCATTTGCCAAGTATTTATGATGTGGCTGCTGCTCTGGAGACACAGTCATGAACAAGAGAGACACCTGCCTCTGCCTGGAGCCCACGTTCTGGCAGCTCATCCTCCTGGCTGCGCACATTCTGTCTGGGAGTTGTCTTGTCCACAATTTTACCCAGGACCCAGCCAGTGCATCCAAAGAGCGCAGAGGCCTGGTGGCCACATCGATGATGGCATTTTGTCCAGGAGTACTGAGTGCAGTTGAAACACAAGCCAAGGGAGAAAGCACTCATGCTCTCTGCAAGGTGCGTTTCCACTTTGTGTACAGTAAGATTGGGTCACGGACACAGAAGCAGCCAACACAAAGGCAGGGCCGGAGTAGAAGCTGAGTTCACAGGTGACTCTGGACACAGCAGCTGAGGAGTGAGACAGGGTGCACTGAGTCCCTGCCCATACCCCACAGCCTAATGCAACCAGACCTTCTTATGCCAGGCACCTGGCATCTGGCTGGATGGTAACAGCGGTGCCCACAGGAGTGAGTTAGCTGGGCAAGTGACTGCAAAGTATAGGGCTCAGGTGGGTGGAGGAAGTGCCATCTCAGACACATGAGAAAGGGTAGCAGTAAGGTCACAGCATGTCATTAAAGGAGGAACAGAGGGAGGGGAGGAGGAGGAGAAGGGAGGGGAGGAGGAGGAGAGGGAGGAGGGAGAGGAGGAGAGAAGAGGGAGAGGAAGAGGAGGGAAAGGGGATGAGAAGACACTGGTTGCTTTGTTTCACCGAGATGAAGGAACAAGGAAAGAAACAGTTGTTTGTGTGGTTGAGGAGCTTGGAATTTCCCCAGGGAAGATGTCCAGTAGACAAGAGAATGCAGGAGGTGAGGGATCTGGGCAAGAGAGGACATCATGATCAGTAATTGCTCTAGAGATGATAATGGCAGTGCCCAGAGCCGATGGGATTGCCCAGGAAGAATGCCCATACCTTCTCTGTGAGCCCCATTCCCAGTCTTATGAGCTATGGGGACCGAGTGGTCCACCTGGCTCGTAGCAGGCTCTGAATAAATAGTAGTATCATATTATGGAGTTTAAATTAAATCAGCAGGAGGGAGCCCAGCATAGCTTCCAGCATGCAGCTCTGATGAGGGTTGGCCTCCTTCCTTCCCTCACTTTGATGCCACCATTCGCTTCAGGGACCAGGACTCTCTTGCTCCCCTGCATCTCTTCTGCCACAAAGAAACAATCCTGGACTCCCAAGCCCACCCCCATGCTCCAGTTACCCTATCATTTGAATAATTTATTCTTCCAAGGAGAGTTTACTTCTTGAAAGACAACTATAGAACCAGGATCCAAGTGGAAGAATTCAAGGCATAAGACAAAGACTGAGTCCTCTAGGGAAGAGGAGGCCTTGCAGAGCCCCCAAAGACACAACCTGTTTTGCTGACACCCCTCATGTTCTCTTCAAACTTCCCGCCAGCCCTTCCTGGGGTGCTCCTTGGCCACATGCCTTTGTTCTGGACTGTCAAGTGGGTCCCCTTCTATGATCTTCTCTCCATCCATACCATCCCTGCCTCTAAAGATGCCAGCCAGAGAGCCTACCATGAATCTTCTTCTTTTACAGCGTTTTATATCATTGCTACTGGAAGGGCCCTGTGCACTAACCAGTCCTGACTTTTTCACAGTTCTTTTCAGCTAAATCTTTCATCCCCAACATGGAAAATAGGTTGAGGGGAGACAGCAGTGTATGGAGAGAGAGTGGGTGCCCTGCAGCTTCCTCTTTGATTCTTCTCCAGCCCCTGGAAGCTACATTAAGGCCCAAGAGAACACCTTGAGGCTTACTGATCTAGGCCCAGTTTCCTGTTACACAGATGGGAAAACCCACACCCAAAAAGGACGTGAAAATTTCCCAAGGCTGACTGCACAGGAATTAGCAGGAATTTACTCCATTTTCTTAAAAAATATTCCCATGAATTATTCATATATAAATATGTAAATTATTCATATACATTATTTATATATAAGGTAGTAGTATTTATATGTGTCCCAGTTCTCTCTTGAAATTCTCCATCTTGTAATCTATTTTCTTTAATATATTAATTGCTGTTTTTGTTTTTGTTTTTGTTTTGAGATGGAGTTTCGTTCTTGTTGCCCAGGCTGGAGTGCAATGGCATGATCTTGGCTCACCGCAACGTCTGCCTCCTGGGTTCAAGCGATTCGCCTGCTTCAGCCTCCTATGTAGCTGGGATAACAGGCATGCACCACCATGCCCAGCTAATTTTGTATTTTTAGTAGAGACAGGGTTTCTCCATGTTGGTCAGGCTGGTCTTGAACTCCTGACCTCCTGACCTCAGGTGATCCACCCACCTCAGCCTTCCAAAGTGCTGGGATTACAGGCGTGAGCCACTGCGCCTGGCCTAATTGCTGTTTTAAAGGTGGTGTCTGATAACTCCAATACTTACTTATTCCATGAGACTATGTCTTTTGTCTTTTATTTTTTCTCTTTGGTTTTTGTTCACTTGGTTCTGTCCCCTGGTATGCCTGGTAATCTTGTGTTGAATGCTAGACATTGTGCATGAAAAGCTATAGAGATGATTCATGGCTCTAAATCAGACATTGACCAGCTATAGTCCATGGACCAATCCTGCCTGGTTCCTGCGTTTGTACATCCTGGGAGCTGAGAATGGTTTTGTCATGTTTAGAAGGTTGAAAAAAATTAAAAGGATAACAGTTTGCAACACACAAAAGTTATTTGTAATTCTAATTCTAGTGTCCACAATTAAAGTCTTCCTGGCACATAGCACACTCATTTGTTTATATTTGTCTGTGGCTACTTCTGAGCTACACAGGCAGGGGTGTGTGGTTACTACCAAAGCTGTATGGTCTGTAAAACCTAAACTATTGACTCTGGCCCTTTGCAGGAAAAGTTTGCCATTTCTTGCTCTCAAGGCAGTTTCTCCTGTAGCAGTGACTCCCTTTCCCTTCTGGCTACCCAGTAGGTTGCGACTATGTGGAGAGAAAGTGAGTTTCCAGTCTCTCAGGCAGCCCATCCTCCTTGACAGTTCCAACCTCCATTCCAAGCTTCCCAGCCCGTGCATGGCTTCCTGGTCTCAAGCAGCTGCCACTTTGGGGATGAGAGAGCAACATCTCACGTCTTCTAAACTCACAGGGAATTCCTAGCTTCTGATTTTGCAGACTGAAACTGAACATTTGTCTATTTGTTTGTTTCTGTTTATTTTCGGTGACGGGGCCTCAGTCTTGTGCTTTGAAAGGCCTTCTTGGAAACATGGATTAAGAAGTTGCTGGGACCCCAGCGCAAAGCAAGGAGTGGCTGTTTTCCTATGGCTTCCTCATTCCAAGCGAGCGAGCCTCCTTTGTGCTGTCCCACCTTGGGCCCTCCTTCCTGCTCACCCCTCATCTCAACCTGGGGCATTTGTGGGGACAGTGCTCACAGCCACCACTCCCTGGGCCTTTCACGTCCTGACTTGCAACAGCTCTAGTGGGCAAGATGCAGGGAGATCAGCCCTGCCTGGGCAGGAAGCCCCAGCTGGCCCACAAGGTGTCTCTGCCTTGGAGCCAGGTGATATGAGCACAGGGATTCTCACCATGTGCCCTCCCTGCAGCCCATGGAGCCATGGTTGGATGGCACTGCCCACTCCTGTCCTGATGGGAGAAGGGGCACAAGGTGACTGTCCAAGAGCAACAGGGAGGGTATGGGGGTAATGGGGGCCTTTCAAGTGCATCTATTTGTCTGTGTGTTGTTTTTAATAAAATGGCTGTTGGTGTCATAAAGACAGCAGCTGTTATTGAATTTAACAATATTCTGCAGCAGGAAGCCTTCAAAAGCACTCAGAACCCCTGTGGGAAGTGGGTGCAGGGGACTCTCACATGTCCCCCTCCTCTCTTACACCACCCCCACACTTAAAATTGCATTGCAATTTCCCCACTCTCTGACTGCATAAAGGTTTTAATGAAACAAGGGGATAACCATCTCCCTCCTGCTGGCTCTGTTGACGCTGCCAGTGGGTTTTGCAGGCAGAGCACCCTGCCTGGCCACGGGGCTCTGTTTGCAAGCTTCTGGCCTTGCTCCAAGGAGATTAAGCTGCCCCCACCGCCACCCCCTGCCTGCCCATGGACTCAGTCTAATACTGGGGGCTTGACTCAGACCTCGCTGGAAGGCATGTCTTGGATGTTAAAGGAAAAATTATTCAATGACACTTATTAGAGTGCAGTAAGGAATACTTTACTTGGGGCCATCACAGCAAGTACAGGGACCACACAATAGGATTTTGCTATGGGGGAGAGAGATTGGGCTCAACTTTGAACACAGCCTGGGCAAATGGGAATTTGCAGCCAAGGGGCAGGGCGGGGTGGTTGGTGGGATTGAAAATGACTAGGAGGAAACATCAGGGGTAAGGGGGATTCTGGCTAAACACACCTAACAGGGTTCTTGCTGAAGGCAGGCCAGGGTGATCAGATGTCACCTGGGGAAGGGTGAAGGATGACAACGGATCAGAAATGGAGGATGATCAGATATGGAAGGTGGGGGTTTTGGCTAAACTCACTTAGCAGGGTTCTTTGCTAAGCATAGACTTTAGAAGGAAGTGCCCAGACATGCCTAGGAGAAGGTGCAGGAGCCTGATGAGAGTTTCGCCGGGCAGAGGATCTTTGTCACTGAGTTTGGTGGAGTTTGGCAGCTGCATCAGTGAGCAAGCACCTCTCAGAACAGAAATAGAAGTGTGGTCCCCTTTTCACATCACGGGCCCCAAAACAGAAGAAGCCCACAGTCGTAAGGGGCTTGGCCCTGCCGAAAGCAGCTCAGGGAGGGCTGCAGGAGTGAAATGACTGTGTCTGCACCGTGGAGTCCGTGGCTGGGATCCCAGGACCAGTGCTCAGGGTGCCTGGGCCAGGTGTGTGGTGGTCTCATGGCATGGCCTGACCTTTTCTGACCCAAACTGCTCAGCAGGGGCTTGTCTGGACCAAGATTCAGCAGCAAGTAATGCCCTCCTGGGTCAACGTCTCCCACGCTGAGCTCTTTCTCTCCAACTCACAAATGTTTACGGAGGGTCTAGGGCAGAACAGAGATGGCTGGATTTGGAGGGCCTGCCGTGAGTGGAACCCAAGACAGAGAGGCTCCCTCCTCTCTCTGAGCCTACGTCCTGCTGAGTTCATGGAGGTTTTGTTTTCCTGGGGTTCAGACGCTTAGGTTCTGTGTAAGAAGAGTGCAGGTGCCAAATATGTGAGATGCTGCGTCAAGCAAACCTTCTGAAACAAGGTTGTTTTCTGGAGGCCTCTCAAACCTGAGCTTTGTGAATCTCCAGGAAGGAACTAAGCTTCCTACACAGAATTCCCACCCTGATTTGAGCAGAGAACCCTTGTGGGTTTTCCCAGAACGCTGAGAAGGGTCTTTGGGGAGGGTAGGGAGCCTGCAACGCCCCCTCCAAGTGTGGAACCTCAGGCTGTCCCTAGCCCTCCCTAGCCTCATCTCTGTCATGCAGCCACACCTGCCTGCCCCCAGCCCTTTCCCCCACACCTGTGGCAGAGCCGGGGGTTCCCTGGAAGGAGATGAGAGCCTGACACAGAGGCTCACACATGAGTCATTGTTTGGGGAGGTGATAAGGGAGCCCGAGCGAGGCTGGGAGGATTTCATGTGGCTCCTGGAGACATCTGATTCACTGTGTCAGTGCAGGCCGCCTCACTTCAGGTCTTTCTCTCAGCAGATCCTTCCCTTTGCCTTCAGCACAGACCCCTCCCCTTTCCGCCTCCCCTGTCAGTGAGCTATGCCTTGAAAGGCCACAAACAGCACCAGACCCAGGGGCATGCAGTGCTACCAGTGTATTGCTGGGGCTCACTCACATGCCCTGGGGTGGCCAGCTGTTGGCTGATCTGGGCTGGCTTCAGCTGGGGGTTAGGGCTGTCAGCTGTGGCCCATGGGTCTCTCAGCCTCCCGTGGGCTGGGCTGGGCATGTTCTCAGCATGATGGCAAATGGACAAAATGGCCAGCCTCATGCACCGCCTTGCTCTCAACACTGGCCCAGCCCACAGGCAACTGCAAAGCATCCTGGCATGAGTGTGGCTGGAGGGGGTGAGGATTTGGGACCACCATGGAAACACATCACAGGTACCTGGGGAGTGGGTCCATTACAGACACTCATGGTACCTCCTGTTGTGGAAGCTCTTGTCACAGGTGCACTTGCATGTGTATTTGCGATTGGTTTGTTGGTGTCCTCATCACCCTGGATTGTAGCCTGTTCTGGATGGGGACACTGCTTGGTTTTTTTCCCCTACTGCAGCCTTTGGGTCTAGCCCAGTGCCTGCACACAGTAGGTCCTGAATAAGCAGCTGTTGAATGAGTGAAGAGTGCTTTTCTATAATATCTCGAGGCAAGGTGTGTGATATGCTTTGGCTGTGTCCCCAACCAAATCTCCTCTTGAATTGTAGTTCCTGTAATCCCTACGTGTTGTGGGAGGGACCCATGGGAGGCAGAATTTAATCATGGAGATGATCACCCTCATGCTGTTTCTGTGATAATGAGTGAGTTCTCATTCTCATGAGATCTGATGGTTTTATAAGGGGTTTTCTCCCTTTTGCTCTGCACTTGTCTTTCCTGCCACCATGTGAAGAAGGACATGTTTGCCTCCCCTTCCTGACTGTAAGTTCCCTGAGGCCTCTTCAGCCATGTGTAACTGTGAGTCAATTAGACATGTTTCCCTTATAAATTACCCAGTCTCAGATATGTCTTTATTAGCAATGTGAGAACAGACTAATAAAGCGTGTCACTCCTCAATCATGTCTCCTTGGGAGACTGTCAGACCCTATATGAGCATGAGAAAGAAACATCGGGGGCTGGCATAGGAAGTGCATTAGTCCATTCTCACACTGCTATAAAGAAATACCCCAGACTGAGTAATTTTTAAAGAAAAGAGGTTTCATCAACTCACAGTTCTGCATGGCTGGGGTGGCCTCAGGAAACTTACAATCATGGCAGAAGTTGAAGAGGAAGAAAGGCACCTTCTTCACAGGGTGGCAGGAAGGAGAAGTGCTGAGTGAAGCAGGGGAAAAGCCCCTTAAAAAACCATCAGATGTCGTGAGAACTCACTACCATGAGAACAGCATGGGGGAGACCACCCCCATGATTCAATTACTTCCACTTGGTCTCTCCCTTGACAAGTGGGGATTATGGGGCTTACAATTCAAGATGAGATTTGGGTGGGGACACAAAACCTAACCATCTCAGGAGGTCCTACGGGCACAGCATGGAGACACGATCCCACCCGACCCCATGCTGGAGAGTGTGGTGCACACGTCAGGCTGCTGCTCGATTGACAGCACTGCTCCCAGGACAGCCAGGGTGCAGAGGAGCTGAAGGCAGCTTCTCAGGGCTGAGTCCCCGACACTGCTCTTCCCTCTACCCAAGATCCCAGGACAGAGTGGATCACTCACTTGTCCAGAGCTGGATGCTGGGTTACAGGCTTTCTGTGCACTCTGCAAACTCCAGAGTACTTCTGAAGATGGCTAGCCCCAGAGCTCAGGTCAGGATGCAGGTTGAACCAGCTCCAAACTTGGTCAGGTTCATTATATTGTTCACAGCCCCGTGACTGTTTCTGTCTGCAGCCACTGCAGGTAAGGAACCTTCTTGCTGGGCTGCTCGGCACACCCTCTGGTACTCAGCTGGTGTCTGAGAATCCCTTGCTCCTGCTTCTCGTGTGTTGACTCTAAAAGGTGTGCATGGACCTGCTCCTCTTAGATGGGGGTGCTGGATGGCACATCAGTCCTGAACCAGGGTCAGTGTTGAAACATCACTGAAAATAAGGCTGTGATGACAGCTTGAAACACAGGGAGACACATGTCTTATAGTCTGTTTAATTTGGTCAGGTGTCTGGGAGACAGGGAGCATATTTTGAAAGACAGTTCAAAATAAAAATATTGGAGGAATCTGGCCTCTGGGGCTGGAAGCTGGATGGACTGATGTTAGTCCCAATTTGCAGAATGTCTGCTCTGGACCACTGACTGCATTGGGTGTGCCCAGCCCCATCTCTACTGCTCCAGGGAGCTGGCTCAAGCCTCTGCATAGTCTCTGCAGTGACCATAACCAGAGTAAAGCCACTGTTCTTTGAGGACCTCCTGTGTGGGGGCCCCTGAACTGGGTGCCTTCCTTCCATGGCTTCTCCCACCTACACCAGGCACATGTCTGCTGAATGGAAACTGCGAGGTCACAGCACCATGCCTCCGAGAGCGAGGTGCAGGCGGGTTTTTTGGAGGGGGAGCCTCGCCATTTGCTTAGAGGTTTGATGCACTGACCATTTTATAAGCTAAACGTAGGATCTGAAGACAGTGGATGCGGCGGTCCTGGTGGCGCTGGGAGTTGTCAGAAAGGACTCCGCAGCTAACACGCCAGGCTCCGGCTGTGGATGGAGCATCTCTGCAGCAGAAGGCCCCTCGGCTGGTTCAAAGCCTCCCTGGCAATAGGGTGTCTCTTCCCCCAACCCTGAACCTCTCCTTAGCATGCAGCAAGCCCGACTTCCTTCCCCCCAGCACTGGCCTCCAGAGCCACCATCTTTTGTGGAACTTCTCAAATGATAGCGGAAGTTCAGTGAAAGAAATGGGTCATTTCCCTAACGGCCACTGAGCTCAAAGTTGAGTATCAGTGGCTTCTGTTCTTACACAAGCCAAAAATTCAGGCCGTGTGTGTCTCTGTGTGTGAGTGAGCCTGTGTGTGTGTGCATGTGTGTGTGAATATGTGAGTGTGTGTATGTGTAAGAGTCTGTGTTTGAGCATGTGTGTCTGTGTATGTGTGAGTGTGTATGTGCATGTGCAGGCATGTGTGTGTGTGAGTGTGTGTATGAGTGTGAGTGTGTGTGAACATGTGTGAGTCTGTGTATGTATGAGAGTGTGTGTGCATGTGTGTGTATATGTGAGTGTGCCCATGCATGTGTGTGCTCATGCTTTGGAAGCTGCCCTGGAAGTGCTGAATGCTCTGAGGGGGTTTCTGCTTCTTCCAGCCCTGGACTTTCTGCTCCAGAGAAGATGCTTTTGCCTGTCATGGAGCAGATCTGACTCCCCGGCCCCTGGGATGGCCCAGGGTCCACGGCTGGGGAGCCACATTTCCCAGCCACGATGCAGCATTCTGATCCCCTCCCGTCTGCTGGGCCATGTTCTCTGAATGCAGGTCAGAAGGAGCAGATGGACAGGGCCTGGCTTCCTTCCCCCTGTAACCCATTTCATAGTCATTATATTCAATTCAGCAATGTGTCTAAGCGTTTCTGTTTGCCACAAGAGGTGAATATGCAGGATTGGCCTTCGCCAAGGCGTGTGGCCACACCATGGAGGGGGCCCGTGAGCAGAGGCTGCCCATCTGTGCCCCCCCACAGTCATGCCACACACAAAGTGCCCACTCTGGGATTCTTGGGGTCCTGCAGGCCAGGAGTCACAAACTTTTCCTTAAGGACTAGATGTACATATTTGAGGTTTACAGATTGTACCGTCTCCATGTGAAATGTGCATTGAGATCATGGCTCCGAAGGCTGCTGTTGGGTGATTCATCACCTTGCAAACATGAGGTGAGGGCTCTGTGCTCCCTTGACCCTAACTGAGCCCCCAGGGTGCCCGAGCCTTTGGAAAGCCTTTTAACTCAGAGGGTAAACCTCACTGCCAGTGAATTCATTTCCCAAGGTCTCTACCCACCTCATCCTCACCCCATTCCCGGTGTCCTTGCTGAGAATCCCAGATTTGAATGTGGCAGTGCTGAGAAGCTGGTCCTGAGAAGGGAAGGTGGATTGATGCCTTGGTTTAGGCTTGCAGCTGGGTGGCATGGGGTCTTTCTAGCAAGAACTTGTCCCCTGGGCTCTCTCTGAGTCCCATCTGTAACACTCTGTGTTCTCTAGTTCAGAGCAATCTCCAGATACAAAGAAACCCATGGGTGACATTGGTAGCCAGTCCTAGGGTCAGGGTACATGAGTACAACTTCAGGTCCCTTCTGGAGCCGACAGCCAGACAGATACTTAGGAAGATCTCCAAGTCTCTAGACCGTGATGCCATGGCCATTGGCCATCCCTGTGCAGAGAACAACAAGAATCTGCATTAGTCAGGGTTCTCTAGAGGGACAGAACTAATAGGATTGATGTATATATAAGGGGAGTTTATTAAGGAAAATTGACTCGCACGTTCACAAGATGAGGTCCCACAATTCTCACAATAGGCCATCTGCAAGCTGAGGAGCAAGGAAGCCTGTCTGAGTCCCAAAGCTGAAGAACTTGGAGTCCGATATTTGAGGGCAGGAAGCATCCAACATGGGAGAAAGATGGAGGCCAGAAGACTAAACCCATCTAGTCTTCTCACATTCTTCTGCCTACTTTTATTCTGGCTGTGCTGGCAGCTGATTAGATTGTGCCTACCCAGATTGAGGATGGGTCTGCCTTTCCCAGGCCACTGACTCAAATGTTAATCTCCTTTGGTGACACCCTCACAGACCCATCAGAAACAACACTTTGCATCCTTCAGTTCAATCAAGTTGACACTCAGTATTAACCATCACAAGTCCACCCCTTGTCAACTTGAATGCATACACATCTCCTGAAATTACACATAATCTTCAAATAAAGACAATAACAAGGTCTTAGTTATACCTACCATAATGCAACTATCCTTCATACAACTCTCCAAAAGGCTGTGCAGGACAGCAATGAGGGGCTGAAGCCTGGAGCAAGCCTGTTGAATTCCGTGTCTGCCATGGCTTAGCTGTGTGTGCAGTACCGGGTTAATTTTGCCCAAAGAAATGTCCTTGCCCCCAATTCCTAATCCCTTGGAATGTCCTGCCTGAGAAGAGTGTCTTTTTTGCCTGGGGGCCTTGGGCCTGGCCAGATAATACGACGGTGCAACTTACGATGGGAACTGGGGCCATGGGGTATTGTGGTATTAGCTTGACCTTCAGAGGGGCTGGAGACTGGGGTCAGCCGTGCCAAGGGTCACCTGTGGCAGAGCCCAGCACAAACTCTGGGCATCAAGGCCCAAGGGAGCTTCCCCGATATTTCATGCGTATTGTCACACATCATTGCTGGGATGAGACAGTGCTGTCCACATTTCTCCACTGCAAGGTGACATCCGGAAGTGCCTGGTCTCCCCTGGACTCTGTCCCATGCCTCTCTTCCTGGTGCTCATCCTTCTGCTGTGATAAACTATAACCAAGAATATAATGGCTTTCTGAGTTCTGTGAGTCTCCCTGCCGAATTGTTAAGCCTGAGGGTGATTGTGGGGACCCCAAATGGCACTGTGCAACCTTGGGAAAATCCCTTAACCTCCTTCTGGACTTGGGGAACATATTTGTGCCCACCTCATGGTGCTGTAGTGAGCTGTGAATGTACTAATTCACTTGGCATGAGGCTTGGCACCCTCTACCAAGAAACTTGGGGTGACTCCTTGTTATGGACCTCTACAGTGGCTCCGAGGTGTCAGCCCCATGACCTCTCTTCCTGCCTGGCTTTGTTATTGATAAGGAAAGTGTTGGAGGGAGAAGGGGTGTTAAAAGGAAACAACCAGGGATGGGCTCACCCCTCACCCTATGAGGCACACTGGGGGTGACCTCCAACCCAAGGCTTCAGCTGCAGTGACATCTGTCCTGTGGGCTTGTCTTGTGCGTTGGAGGATGTCTGCCAGCATCTTTGGCCCTTACCCATTAGATGTAGAACCACTCCCACCCACAGTTGTGACAACCCAAAGTGTCTCCAGACATTCCAGATGTCCCTGGCTGAGGACCACTGCTCCACCTGCCTAGGCCCTTTGGGACAATTCCCTGGGGACTGCCCTTCTCTGTGTTGTTGTGACCAAGCCGAGCCCTGTGAGATGTCAGCAAAGCATTTTCTTAGGGGGAGTTCTGTTTCTGTAGTGTGTGATCCTGTCCGAAGCTGGAAGGACTTCCGATGAGAGGAGACTTTATCTCCAAGTAGTGTTGGCTTGAAGCACTTCCCTGAGCCAGGCCATCACCCCCTGTGATGGTGAATTTTATGCATCAACTTGACTGAGCTGAGGAATGCCCAGAGAGCTGGTAAAGCATGGTTTCTGGGGGTGTCTGTGAAGGTGTTTCTGGAAGAGATAGGCACGTGAAATAATGGACTGAGTATGGAAGATCCCCATTCAGCCATGTGGGTGGGCAGTATCCAATCTGTTGAGGGCCCAGGTAGAACCAAAAAGACAAAGAAAGGGCAAATTCTCTTCTCTCCCTCTCCTTCCCTCCTCTCCCTCTCTCTCTCTACCCCCCCTTTCTCCCTCTCCCTGTCTCTCTCTCTTCCTCCCTCTCTCCCTCATCTCCCCGCCTTTCTCTCTCTCGCCCTCCCCCTCTCTCTCCTCTTTGTCTCCCTCTCCTCCAACCTCCCCCTCCCTCCCTCTTTCTCCCCCACTTTCTCCCTCTCCCCCTCCCTCACCTTCTCTCCCTCTCCCCACACCTTCCAAAGAGAGGGAATAATGAGGACCCCTTGTGGATTTTCCATATTTCAGCCTGTTTCCTACAAATATTATTGGGACCACTGAGCTGGGACATCTGTCTTCCCCTGCCCTTGGACTTGGACATCAGAGCTCCTGGTTCTTGGGCCTTTAGACTCAGGTACTTCCACCAGTGTCCCTGCCCACTGACCTGAAGTCCCTGTGGTGTAGATGGAGCTGCGACATCCATCTTCTCCTGCCTTTGGCCTTGGACTGAGTGACACCACCAACTTTCCTGCTTCTCTAGCTTGTAGACAGAAGATCATGGGATTTTTCAGCCTTCATAATCACATGAGCCAATCCCATGATAAATTTCTTCTTATAGATCTCTCTATATTTCATTGGCTTTGTTTCTCTGGAGAACCCTGACGAATACATTCACCCCTTGGAAGACTCTGCGGGGTCACTCAGAAAACAGCACACTCCTTTGTGTCCCTGCCATAAAAGCTGGTGGCCTTGTTCTGCTGTGAGCATCCCAGTTTTGGAAGATGCATTTTTTCTTAGCAGCCTGTTCCCAGGAGGTGAGCAACTGACTCAGACGAAGCCTAATCCCTGAGGTTCCTCCAACTCCAGCAAGCCAAGCTGCCTCTCATCTGTCCACCACTGGGCACTGTGAGCTTCTCCCTAGTCAGGCCAACGTGTTCACAGAGACTCTTTTTCAAGGACTGCCATGAAATTGACATTTTGCAGGTCTCTGTGGAAAAGGAATGGCTTTTTTGGGATGGAATTGGCACTTTGGGTCCCAATGTCACCTGTCACCTGTCAAACTTACTTTTGTTGCATGACAGACATTTCTGTGTCCAGTGACCATGGCACTTTGTTTGCATAATTCAGATGCTCCAGACTCCTGCGTTGTGAAATCAGCTATGATACACACAGCAATGTCATCTGTTTGCCTTGGCCAATTCCGGGACCATCACTCCCACCTTCATCCAAGTGTACCAGCCAAACGTGCCTCATGTCCTAGAAAGAAAGCCCTTGGTGGGTTTGTTTTTGCCATGGACAATGGCCTGTATTTGATTCAGCTTCGTTTAATAAGACCTTGTTCAGACCCAGAGATGGATTACAAACTTCCACATCAATCTTCAGGGCCTGATCTTATTACAAACCACCACAAATATAACCATAAAAGCCCTATTGATTGATGCAGAGCTTGGTAATCCATCTGTCCTCATCCATTATTCTGGGAATAATTTTTCATTATCTGGATGGCAGCTGATTCCTCACACATTAGTATACAGTGACAATTAACAGAAGCAGAAAAAGCCCCCAAATTAGC
This sequence comes from Symphalangus syndactylus, assembly GCF_028878055.3. NCBI lineage: Eukaryota > Metazoa > Chordata > Mammalia > Primates > Hylobatidae > Symphalangus > Symphalangus syndactylus. The sequence continues at coordinate 32,165,195 of NC_072444.2, read as the reverse complement.
AGGAACAATAACACCTGTCAGGAAGGGGAAGCAAGAATTCCCACACAGCATGCTTCTGAGCTCTGGGACCAGGTCTGAATTTCAAAGAGTTTGAAGATGGGATTCAGTGTTGACCGTGGAAGTGGAGAGGGAAAAGTTTGCTTGTTTGTTCCTTCCTTGAGGGCATAGAGTGTGTGCTCCCTTTAGGTGACATCATTGTCAATCCAGTCATAGCCCCTGCACAGCTGACATGGAAACTTTTCCAGGATTGCTCAGGGGCAGCAGGGTTTATGGGACAGGTGTTCCTGCCCGAGGTAGCTAATAGCCACCAGAGACTTGACCAGAAGGAATGTTATTTAAGGCGAGAGTATTGAGAGAGACATGAGTGAAGAAGGAGAGACATGAGTGAAGAAGAAAGAGAAAAGTCGAAGCCTCCTGAGAATGGTGCCATTTGCATAGTGTGGGAAAATTCCCTTCCACAGAACCAATAAGATATGGTCTCTCTCCACACAATGATTCCATAATCTGAACATTCTTGTGTTTGGCAAGATGCTATTTCTTCTTAACATGGAGAAAATTGAGATAGAGGTGGCTGAAATATTTCTAAGAGCCATCGAAGGAATCAGACTGGTACATTTCTCTCTGATTTTCAGTTCCAAAAATCAAAAATCCTGTGTAATTGACTTCTCAAGGGAAACCCTCATGCAAAGTGACTTATTATCAAGTGGCTTCATATGGACAAACCCAGCAGGGTGAGGCCACTGCTGCTAGGTGTTAAGACCCAGCCATAAACTAGAGGCTGTGGGTCTCTCTGAAACCACCTTGACAGTGACCAGTGAAGAGCCCGGCACACAGCAAAGCTTTGATGGTGGAGGGGGAAGGTTCTAATCCTTCAAACTAAAAGATTGCAGTTTGATTCCAAGCATTAACCGGTCATCCAAAAATAAGAATATGCTTTTATTTAATCTACAAGCAGAGCCATCTTGAGCTACTCACCTAAATCATGTATCTGTAAACTGTGGTCCACGGGCCAAACATGGCCACTGCCTGTTTTTGTAAATAAAGTTTTATTGGAAAACAGCCCCATTTGCTTCTTTGCCCATTGTCTGTGGCTGCTTTTTTTGCTACAATGGCAGAGTTGAGTGGTTGTGACTGAGGCCATACTGCCTGTAAAGCCTAAAATATTTACTATCTGGTCCTTTTAAGAAAAGGTTTGTTTACCTGGGATCCACATGAAGATTTACACATGGAAGGAAACTACTCCTGGCTCTTGGGGAAACTAAATGATGGGGCGGATGCTGTAAACACCACACGACTTCTCCTGTGTTATTTTGCTTTCTTGTAAGTGAGCAGCCTTCCAAAGAGAGGAGATAATGAAGAACCCTTATGAATTTTCCATATTTCAGCCTGCTTCCTGGAAATATTATTGGGGCCACATGTCAGAAGTCCCAGTCCTTGTCCAACCATCATGAGGGTCTGTAGTTTATTCTCATAGCTGTAACATCCTAAGCAGGAGCCCAGGAGCCCATTAAAACCCACACTCCAGGTTTTGAAGCACATGGCTGTTTTCTTTACAAGAAAAGTCTGTGCAGGGTTCGGTAAACTGTTGATCTTGAACTTATTTAACAATAGAATGTGGCCACAGGTGTGTGGGATTTGGATTTAGATGTTTGGTTTTCTTGGGGACGCTGGAGCAGAGAATTGCCTTTGTCCAGGCTCTGCTTGCTGACCAGGGAAAGTCATTTTTCTTCTTTAGCATCAGGCATCCAGTTTGTCAGACAGGTTCAAAAAAATGCGGGTAGAGATGGGTTAAATCGATCCCAGGTGTGAAGGCTTAGCTAGGTGCATCAAGGGGTCCTGTAGAAAGCACAGCTGTTGTACTGCGGGTGTGTGTCTGCCCAGACCCTCTTAGCTGGTGATTAGCCCATAATGCACCCTTCACATTTTAATGTGGGAAATCTATGAAGAAAATTTACACGAAAGGCAGGAGAAGGGCCTCCAGGGCAAGGCCAACATCAGAATTAGATCATTACCCTTCCTTCTGTTAACGTGGTTTCTGATTTGTTATCCCTTAGTTATAAGCTTAATGATACATCATGCAGCTAAGATCACATTATCATCAGCATCACCTTCACCATCATCACCATCACCATTATCATATCACTATCAGCATCATCAGCATCAGCATCATTATCATCATCATGTCACTGTCACCATCATCACCATCACTGTCATTACCATCAGCATCATTATCACCATCACCATTATTACCATCGTCACCATCACCACCATCATCATTACCATCACTATCATTATCACCATCACCACCATCTTCTTCACCATCACCATTATCATCATCACCATTATTATCATCACCATCATCACCATTACCGTCATTATTATTACCACCATCACTGCCACCATCACCATTATCATCATCACCATCATTATCGCTACCATCATCACCACGTCACCATCACCACCATCACATCACTATTATCATCACCGTCATTATCACCATCATCATCACCATCACCATCATTATCATTACCATCATCACCACCATCACCATCAGCAGCAGCAGCAGCAGCAGCAGCAGCAGCAACCTCCTTCTCATCACAAGAAGCACAGACACAGGATGAGCACATACGCTTCGTGACAGCATGGCTTTCTCTTGACTGGGCCAGAGGGAGTGTGTGGGTAGAGAGCAAGAGGAGACTGAACAGGCAACCCCCCCTCCACAGCTGTCCATCCTTTTCAATCCTTCCTCTGCACACGAGGCCTGAGTTGGGTCTCAGGAAAGTTAGTACATAGATAGGGATTGCCAGAACTGGTAGACACTCCATTGTTGGTGGGATTAAGGGTGGTCCCTGTGGCATAACTTAACTTTCAACTCATTAGCAAACCAACTTGGTAGTCCCAGAGAAGGGACTTGCCCAGAGGTTTACAGCAGGTGCCACAGATGGGGCATAGGTTTATGGGACGTCATTGGCCAGAACTGCAGTGAATGCAGCACCTTTATTCAGGGGGCATCAGAGCAGCTGTTGCCTGTGGGTGAGCAGTACTAGTGCTGCAGGCACACAGTAGGTGCACAACGAACAGTTCCTGAATCAATGGATAGAAGAGGGCTTGGGAGAGACCCGCCATACTCATGTGTTTCCTCCACTGTTTGCCGGATGCTGTTATTCTGCGGGTCCTGGAGGAGAATCCTTCATGAAAAACAACAATTACCCCCAGAGAGGGGGAAACAGGAAGACAAAGCTTGTTTTCTGGCTGTGCCAACGTTTAATCATTTATGAACAATTTCCCCCATGAGGATCATATCCAGCGGAGAGGTAACATCTGTTTAAGAGACTGTCCTTGGGAGGCCGCCAGAAAAATCTTGACACTGAAACCCGCCATGCTGAAACACGCACATGCAGTGTTCTCACCCCAGCAGCCCAAGAGGCTGGTCAGGTGTGAGGGGCGGGTCTCTGCAAAGCAGACACCAAGATGGAGCCCCAGGCGGAGACAGGACAGTTGCTTGGATCTCAGGTGGAAGGACATGGGGAGATGAGTAGGAGGAGGTGCTGGCACCTGCAGGCTTGGCGGACTCCCTCACTGCCTTGATCTTCCAGCTTCTCAGGTGCTAAAGTGGACCTTCCAAGTAGCCCTGGCTGCCTGGTAATGTCCCCGGCATCCAGGTCCCAGGAAGGATGTGACAGATGTGTAGTCAGGAAAGAAGGTGGTCTGGGATAGGGACCAGAGGCAGGAGCTGTTGCAGGCCTGTCCTGTCTCCCCAGTCCTGTGTCTGTGGTTAGTGGCAAATGTTGCAGAAGGTTTTGGGACAGAGATGGGGGATGGGAGAGAATCCCTGCTTTCTGCCATCATGCGTGTGGGTGTCAGCAAACAGCTCTTGGCCAGAGCTCTACCTGCCCCACTTCTGAAGTGGCTGGTCTTTCTGTTCCTATCCTGCCGATTCCAGTGCCCCCCCACCTCCCCATTCAGGGATTGGGGCCAGGGCAACAAGGTTAGACCATGGATTCTCCTCTGGGGCTGTGGGAAGCATCCACCGCTGGCCTGAAACTTTCATTCCTGGAACCTCATGAAGCAGTGAACTTCTTAGCGAGGACTCTGGAAAGAGGAAGATTTCACCCTGTGATCCGGGTCTGTGAGAGTGTCATCCCATGTGCTCTTCTTTTTACCTCCCCAATATGTACTGGCCCATCCTCGCTCCCCCTGGGTCAGGCCAAACCCTGCTCCCACTCACAGACCAGCACCCTGGAACTCACCATTCCTGAATAGAAGAGCGGAACTGGCCCAGGGTGTGAGGGGAGAAAGGGGTCATGGGGAATATCTCACCCAGAGCTGACCTGCCGCCGGGTAGAGGAGGCAGGTGAAGGGCTTGGCAGGTGCAAGAAAGAACACAGCCGCCCATGATCCAGGTCACGGCTTGGAGACTGAGAGGGTGGTGGAAGGAGAGAGCCCAGAGCTGGAGCTCCCCCTTCCCGGACCCCGAGTGAGAGCAGCCTCATGCCTGGGGCCTGCAGTCGAGGAGGAGAGAACTGAGCACCTGTCACGCTGCCCCGAGTTCCCTGCTGTGGATGGGACCTGGCATCCCCAGCTGGCTTGGGGGGATGTGCCTCCATCTTTCCCGGCCCCCCTCGCCTCCTGAACCTGGTTTCACGGGTGCCCTCTTCCCTCTTTCCTTCTTTCCAGGTCTGGCTGTCCATCAGATCATCACCATCACCGTCTCCCTCATCATGGTCATAGCTGCTCTCATCACAACTCTTGTCTTAAAAAATTGGTAAGGCTCCTTGGGCCCTTCTGGCCCAGAAATGGGGGGTCCCTGGGTGGTGAACACAGAAAGGCCCCTACTTTTCAAAGCCAGCCTGTTCTGCTGGCTTCTGCCCCGGGCAGTTCAGATGCCACAGGCTGCTTGCCGTCCAGCGCTGCCCTTTGGCCCGGCCCCTCTCCTGGTTTCCCTGCAGAAGGCCAGCGAGCCCAGCCTTCGTGACAGAGCTTCTCAGGGTGCGTGTGGTCCTGGGTTCCAGATTCTTTCTCTGGATCCAAGTGTCCCTTGGGACCCAAGTTGTCCACCCAGAGCACAGTCCCTATTTCTTGTCTCCTCTGCCCCTTCCCTGGAAAGGTAGGGATGGGGCCCTTCTGCCGGCACCCAGCGGGGTCCCACGTCCCTCACTCAGGCTCGGCAGCCGGTTGCTGAACCAGCCCTGTTTGTATTCTTTGTTCCTCTCAAAGCCACTCTGTGTGCTGAACTAGGTTACCGCTTTGCTCCAGGCAGCCTGCCTTTGCCTATTTCCTCCTGGAAATTGGCCTACTTTGAGGCAGGCCTTGCTGGGTGTACACACCTGATAAGCCCCTGAGAAATCAGGGGACTGCTGGGAGGCCCTGCTGCTCGAAAGCGCCTTGGGGACCTCACCTGCCTGCAGCCACTCCTCCAGCAACTGTGTCTCCTTTCGGCATCCAAGCTTAAAACTCTCTCATAGAATAACAGACCCAAGTGGTCCCCTTGCTGCCTGCACACAGCCATATGAATCAGACAAGGCTGATGGTGGAAATCACATCGGTGCCTCAGAATCACAGGGGAACACAAGAAAGAGAGAGAAAAAGCCAGGCTCTGGGATCAGAGGAGGTGGGACTCCTTGGCAGGCTGCAGGAGGGTGGGGGTAGCACAGCCCCACAACAGACCTCCCACTTGGCTAGCGAAGCCTCAAAGCTGCCTCCTGATAGGTAGCAAACTGGGACCCCGGGCATTTTCTGGAGACAGGTGATGACAGGACAACACAGAGCTCACAGTGGGGCTTCTTAGGCAGGGGCTGGCCAGAGAAGGGGCTTTGGACCCCTGGACTGTGTGGGTGTATGGAAGGACAAATCCCATTGGCCATCTTGGTGAAGGGCTTCATCTCCCCAGAGACAGCGGACTTTGTAGCCTGGTCTGTGACAGGTTGATGACAAGCCTTCATCTTGCTTTTCCCACTCTCGAGCTTATAGCAGACCTTCAAAGAGCCCTTTGGGAGAACAGCCCGGGAGGATGGATGAGCAAGTCCTATGAACCTGACCTCCCTCTGAGGAAGACTTTGTGGGTGGGACTGCCCCCTGCGTTTGGCATTCGCCTTCTGACCTTGGTGTATGGGGTAGGGGGCTTCTTCTCCAGGAATCAGGGTTCCTTTCATTGGGAAAACCAACGCAGGAAATAACCGAGACTTAGAAGGAGACGGGCGCATCCCCCTGCCCCTTGCCTTCGCGCAGCCCCTTCCTATGCACAGGCCCTGAGCGTGAAGGGGAAGGGGCGGGCAGGGGAAATGGCCCCCAATGCGGGGAGACGTCCTCGGCTCCCCATGCAGCGGGGGAGGGGCCTACCAGCCAGCCCCTTGTCCTTCCTGTGCTCTCATCATAGAAGCGGCATCCGGGGGCCTGGATTCTTGCTTTGTCGAGTCCCTGGACGGACGAGGGTGGGAGTCCCATGGTCACTATAAGTGGCCTCTGGAAGCCCCTGTGGTTCAGAGGAACTAGACCATAACAGGCAGGCATGCAGGACACTTCCCTCTGCATACTTGATCAGGGATGAAGGACAAGCCAGCTCGTCATTTCCAGCTTGTGCACATGCCCCTGGGTGAGGCTGAGGACAGGGGCTTTCTCACTCATCAGCTTTCCCCAAAGACAGGTCCATTGTCCATTCTGAGATGAAGGAACGGACCACCCCAACCTGTACCCAAAGGCTCCCACACGCTCTAGGCCCCTCTGGCAGGAAGGACCCACCACGGCTTTTATCCCGTCGAGGCGTTCATGGGGAAACTGAGTCAGCACCATGGTCTGGCTGATGCTCTTTAGTTAAGCAGGTCCCTAGCTCTGCGATCACACAGCTTACCACTTACCCCTCATCCTCTGTGCTGTAATAGCCACATTTAAAATTCAAATTTCTTTCTTTTTTTTTTTTTTAAAGAGTTGATTGCTTGATTGTGGTCGATCTTTCTGAAGAGGCTGGGAATTACCGTTTAATATGAAATGATGTGTAGCTCATGCCTGCAAGCAAAAGACCCACAATGGAAGTCTGGAGTTGTGTTTGTGGGTTTCCGGCCTCTGCCCATCCCCCCACCCCAACCTCTTTCTCTTCCAGCTGTGCCCAAAGCGGGAACACTCGTAGGAACAGCCACCAGCGGAAGACCAACCAGCAGGAGGAGAGCTGCCAGAACCTGACGGACTTCACCTCGGCCCGGGTGCCCAGCAGCCTGGACATATTCACGGCCTATAACGAGACCCTGCAGTGTTCGCACGAGTGCGTCAGGGCCTCTGTGCCCGTGTACACCGACGAGACGCTGCACTCAACGACGGGGGAATACAAATCCACATTTAATGGAAACCGGTAAGCTTGGGCTCTGCTAGACCCTGCAGCCGTGAAGCTCTTGGTGGTCCCGACCCCCCCCCGGGGCCGGTGTGGCTGAGCTGAGAGCTGTTGGTCAGTTTAGGTCTTCCCTGAGGTCGCTTGGAGGGGCCCAGGCAAGGCGGACAGCTAATTTGGCAAAACGAGAGAGGCAGGGTTGATAGCAATAGGCGTTTAGCTGCTCCTAGAGAACACAGTGGCTGGAATTTCCTTCCAGACCCCTGGACATGGGCAGTGGCGGGAAAGGCATAGTCTCCCAGCCCTCGCTCTGAGCCGTCATCCTTCGTGCCCCAGAGCTCAAAGGCCAGCCCTGTCGTTATCAGCCTCCTAAATATCAACAGATCACAACAGCCCCCCACCGGAGTCAGCGTCTCTGAGTCCCGTCAATAAAATGTCAGTGGCAAATTTAGCAAAAGTATCAGATACCCACCAGATTCGCAGACCGGACGTATGTTACTAAATGCTCCTCCTTTTTTATTATTCATGTGTAATCCCTCAAAGAAAATAAACCCCACAACCATCCCTGGGAATATTTAAAAAAACCCTTGAGTCAGCTCTCAAAGGTTTGTCCAGAATTAGATTAAAGTATCAATAAGCTTTTTTTTTTAAGTGAGCATACATTTATGCATCATTTTGTAAATTAAAAAAACAGTCTCCAACAACTTGAAGAAAGGAGGAGGCTGGGAGGCTGCCTCGAAGGGTCCATCATGAGCAATAGAATTCGCAACCAGGGTAACACTGCCCCAGGCCCCTGGAAAGGGCTCCCCTGGAACCCAGGGCAAGGTGGCTGGACTCGAGTTGTTTTAGAAAGGGCTGGCTGCATGCTCCGTTTCGTTCTGTTTGCTGATTTGTTGAGGGGCCCTGGAGAGCGAGGGCTGCCGGGGCCGCCACATCCATATTTAATGTGTCTTTGTCCTGTTGGCTAGAATGAGCAGATGTTCCTGAAATACCTTCTGGCCACGCCTCTTCTTGCATGTCCACGTTGCATTCTGCCATCTGTGATATTCTCTGTCTTAGACGTTCCCTTCCCTTCTGGAGGAGGCCAGTGGCGCTCAGAACCTCAGAACTGTTGTTCTAAACCTCAGTGGTTTTACACTCAGACATTTGGGAAGCCCATGGGTGCCATTCCAGCCTTCCAGAAGGCTGAGTTCACAAATAACCGGCTAACAGATTTCCAAACCATTTCACTGCATATGTGGATGTTGGCTTGGACATGAATCTGGGCCAGCCAGTGCTTGGGCCTTGTGGGTAGAGGGCAGAGGGCCGTGGGCTGGCCTCTGTTGCTTCACTTTTCCCACCTTCTGTGCTTGTGTTGTGCAGGGAGGTGGGGTGGGGGGCTGTCAAAGAGCAGAGCTGGCACAGCTGGTGCTCTCGGGCTCTGGCACGGAGGCATCAGATGGAACGAGTTCTTGCCTTTTGGCCCAGGGTCATGCACTGTTGGGTTTCACTGGCCTTGGGAAATGGTAGCTTAGTCTCAAAGGTGACAAATTATGGGGGAGACATTTTGGGAGCCAGGTTCCATCCTTTCTGTCATGTGCAATAAAGTGGGTCAGATCTGCCACCAGAGGCAGAGACCCCAGGCTCTGGGCTAATCCTGCAAATTCAAAAACGAAAATCTGGAGTCAGCACAGCCTTCCAGCCTGCACAGCAAAGTGCCCGTGTGCCGAAATCCCTCAGTCTGTGTCCTCCAAAGCCTCCCAGGGTAGGAAGCATTCGTGTGTGAGGACTTCTCCCAGCCACAGGGAATGGGGAGGTGGTCCCTTCCTGGCAAGGCCAGGAGTCCGCATTAGCACTTCCTTTCTCAAGAAGCCAGTCCCCACCGCAGGCCTGCCCCGGCTTGCCTATCACATGTCATGTACCAGCACGCCAAAGCCCATTTTTCTGTTCACCGCAGACCCTCCTCTTCTGATCGGCATCTTATTCCTGTGGCCTTTGTGTCTGAGAAATGGTTTGAAATCTCCTGCTGACTGGCCGAAGTCTTTTTTACCTCCTGGGGGCAGGGCAGACGCCGTGTGTCTGTTTCACGGTAGGTACCTCTCTTTGGACATTCCTGTTTTCGCTCCCTTCCCTCCCCTCCCCACTGCCCTCCCCATGCGCTCTTTGGGATCACTGGGAGCTCTTTTAGACATAGTGGGTGGATTTCCAATGGCATCACTTCTCTGAACATGAGCCAGGGGGCTGGGCTTTTGATCTTGATGTTGGATTTGTTAGAAGTGCCCTCCCCGTCCCAGGGGAGGAGAGTAACAGACACTCATGCACTCTGATTCCACGTCCTCACTATTCTTATCAGTGCCACTCCTTCCCTCAGGAAGGCCACCACGCGCGTGGCCTACGTGGTAGGGAAAGTCATTCCCTGAAACAAGCGACAGTTACAGCTCTCATTTCCCACAACAGGAAGAGATTAGGACAGCGGCTAGTGAGGCAGGAATCGCGCCTCCGTCACGTCTTTACATCGGGGGAGGGCACAAGGCAGAATTAAAATACAATTTCGAAATATAAAAATAAGAGATAAGAAAGAAAATGATAAAGAAAGAAAGGGAAGAGTTGAGACATCTACTAATTTGAAGCCAGGAACCGGCACCAAAACAGGATGAATTTTCCACGCTCTGCTGGATGGGAACATTTGGTTTGCTTTCAGTGATATTAACTTTAATGCTAACGTTAAATTGCCTCCTTCTGTGCTGAGTCTTCGGAGCACTCGGGCTGCTGAGGGGAGAGAGCATTGCGCCCTCATGGCTGCACATCCCATGCATTCTATAAGCACAGCCCATGGGTGCGACCTGAGGTTTTCGTGTTGTTTTCATGGTTCTTTTTGATGCTGGGCTTTCTACGCATCCCCATCTTGCTTCCTTCCAAGGGTGACTTAAGATCCCTTACATGAGTAGGGAGCCCTATTTCTCGGATGGAATACCAGTATTTGAAAATATTTTTTTTCTTACTTTTTGCCCACCTTCTGATATGAGGGACTGAATGGACAATATCCTCAGGGGCCCGCAGACAGGGAAGGTCTGGAGGACTCAGCCGGCTGCACCTAGCTGGGGGCGGGGAACCAGCTGCAGTCAGAGAGGGGAGTGAATCGGTCAGTTCCTCATCCTGGCACTAATGAACCGCATGTTTGCTCCAAATCAAATCTCCAGCCCTCACTCCCTATCCCGAAGCCAACATGTTCTGCCAACTGGCAAAGAAACGTAATTAGATTAGAATATGGGAACCGAGCTGCCCTGCGAGGGCCTTTGCTGCGGCAGGTAAGAGGCAGGTTGTCCCCACCATTCAATGGGGGGATGTGCAGCCTAGAGCATCCATCAGAAACCAGTGCCTTTGTCTGCCTCACTGCAGCTCCCCTCATGAAGGGAGGCCCCCGTTGGAGTGCCAGCCAAGCTAGCCACAGGGAGCTGGCTCGCTAGCAGTGTAGTCTGCGACCCGCCTGGTAAAGCGTCTGTAGGGATTGGGTCCTGATGGTTGCCAGCATCTCTGTTATGATTTTTAAAATTTGTTAATGCACAATTCATTGACCTGGGAGATGCAAGGCCTTAGAGTCAAAGACCTCACTCCCTTCCACCAAGAGCCACAGGCCCACAGAACTGGAGAGGTCAACTCAAGGGGACAGCTCCCTAATATGGATGTTTGCACGGCAGCTCATGGAACACTTTTTACTTGCCCAGTCCTCCCAGCAATCTCATTTACAAGTGGGGAAACTGAGGCAGTGGGCAGTTAAATGACTTGGCCGAGGTCAGCTCCCTAGGGGAGAGGGGACAGCTTTCTAATGTTTCCACAGCAGCTCATGGAACACTTTTTACTTTCCCAGTCCTCCCAGCAATTCCTTTTACAAGTGGGGAAACTGAGGCAGTGGGAGGTTAAATGACTTGGCCGAGATCAGCTTCCTAGAGGAGAGGGGACAGCTTGCTAATGTTTGCATGGCAGTTCGTGGAACACTTTTTACTTGCCCAGTCCTCCCAGCAATTCCTTTTACAAGTGGGGAAACTGAGGCAGTGGGCGGTTAAATGACTTGGCCGAGGTCAGCCAGGTTGTTAGTGGTGGGGCTGGATCACCCAATGGCTGCCTGGCTCCGGGACTTTCCCTGCGTACTCCACAGGCCTGAGCCCAGGGATCCTTCTTTTCCATTAGAACAGGAAGCTGCAGCACTGACTTTAAAAAAATAGAAAGATAAAATAGGGCAAAAAAAAGTGTTTTATTTACTCATCTGCCCCAGAAAACCTACGTGTCTCATCAGCCTGGTCCTCCCCTTGCAGCAGCACGGGGCACTGAAGACCCCCCAGAAACACTGTTGGTGGGCTAGCCCTGTGCTGCAGCCCCAGGCAAAGGCAAGAGACATGGGCGCCCCCAGATGGGCCCCAGGTGGACCCTGCTTCCCAACTGTGCCTGAGGAGCTGTTTCAGGACCACCAACATTTACACAAGGAAACATCTCTGTGTCTAAAGAGCTGACCCCCTCCCTGTGGCTCTCAGGTAGGTCGCCCCAGAGTTCAGAAGAGCCTGTGAGGCTTACTGAAGGCAGCTGTGCTCAGCCTTGGAATCTGCCCACACGAAGCCACGGCCCACTCCTGGTGGCCTCCTGAAGTAGCTGCGGACCAGGAGGGCTACGCACACAGCCTCGTTAGTCCTTGATAAATGCTTATAAGATTCTGTTGCCGATTGCGGGACAGACCATTTATCACTCACTAGGATGAAAGCGTTGGGATTCTGAGCACGGGTGCAGAATAGCCAGAAACATCTCTCAGATTTGCTGGGGTACTTATTGTCCCTAAATAAATAGCAATTAATACTAAAACATTTAATTAAGGTTTAAGAGCCAGTGGAGCTATTTCTCTCTCGCATAGCTGGGAAGCCTCTCCAAATGCATTTTTAATGATGATGCAGCCGTTTGTTACCACACCATTGTCTTCTCAGTCTAATCCGTGTGCACATTTGGGACCCGAAGGCAGCCAAGTTCGTTTTCCTGCAGGCGGTTGCCCGGAATGCCAGTGGCTCCTGGGCAGATGTGCACCCCAGATTCAGCCTTCGTGATAGATTCCAACACGTTCTTGCCTCAGACCACCTTTGTGGTGGGGCCAGATTGCGCTGGACAAAGTGAAGCTGGCCTTTATGCTCCAAGGAAGGGGGCCTCGAGAGCAGGCCTGCGTTGGCTCTCGGAATAATTCACGGTCATCTTTCATACAGTAGGTTCACTTCAGCAAACCTCGTTAATGTTGATCTCTTTCCCTTTGCCAAGGCTGCTTCATTCTGAACGGAGCCTGCAAAGTCATAAAAGCTCTTGAATCCGAAGCAAGTGAGAAATAAATCATGCACTATTATTATTTTCAAAAACACATTGAAGACATCACTAATAAAAAATAAGAAGTGTACCTGTGCCTTCCCACTTTGTTCTTCCAAAATATACATTAATAGAATATCAAACTTTTGTTATTCAAAGGAGCCTATTTTTCAAAGCAACATCCATACCTTTCTGGAAGCTGTGCTTGCTGAGCTGAGAACGGTACCACGAAAACTTTGAGAGAAAGTAGCCACTTCAGATTGTCAAGAAATTCTGCTCTGCCCCAGGGACACCTGGCAGTAGCCTGTTTGCTCTTTATTTATGTATTTATTTATTTTATTTATTTATTTTTAATTTTTTGCAAAAGCAGACATTGGTCATTACACCCAGTGATCCACTGTGAAGCATGCGGCCCAGTGGGGCCAGGCCAGACGAGAATCTCCTTCCAGGCAGCAGAGGGCAGAATGTATCCCAGATCCCAATCTGGAAGATGGCTTTGCAAGATACACACAGCTTCCCTTTTTGCCCAGGGAACCTCTGGTGGACATTCACCTTCAGCCACGTTATTTTCCAGCCATGGGGTCCAGGCCCCACCTTATCTGTCTTTCCCAGCTGGCCTGGGATCCTCAGTCCTTCTCTGGGCTTAGTGCCAAGATGAGAGGCTCACGTGCTAAGTGTGGCACAGAAAAACACGAGCAGCTGAAGTTTGAGCAGCAGAGTTTTGGCAGAACATGGACAACATGAAACCCTCCTCCTGGGCCAGGGGCTGTGACCACACCTTGGTCTTGCAGGAAACCTCTCCACCCTCTGCAAAGCCAGCGTGGCTCTGGAAACGGTCATTCAAGATGCAGGATTGGCACCATCTCTCTCTCTCTCTCTCTCTCTCTCTCTCTCTCTCTCTCTCTCTCTCCTCTCTGTCTCTCCCCCTCTCTCTCTCTTTTCCATCCTGAGACACAGAGTAGAGAGAGATGCCTGCAGTCTTGGAAGAGACTCCCTTCCCTGCATAGCCGGGGATGTCTGGCACAGGCTGCCACCCACTCGTTGATCCTCCACGTCGTGTCTGTGGCTCCCTGCATCAGCATCTACCTGCAGGCAGTCCCCAGAGGTTGTTTCATGCCATTAAGGATGGGTCTCAGGGACTGAGGACAAAACTGCTTCACACCCCTGCTGCGTCTCTGAGCCTCATCCAGTGTTGATTCCCTACTCCGGGCCAGGCACAGAACTGGAACCTGCATGAACCAATGGTGAACGGGCAGGACACCCCAGTTCTCAGTGGGCTGTGCTGCCAGCAGGGGATGCCTTGCACATCTGCCCAAATAAGCTGGATGCAGATGGTCCCATGCCCAAGATGTCACCAAGCAAGTGCTCCAGGAGACAGAAGTAAAGTAGGGGATGCGTGTAGGAAGGAATGGGGCATCCAAGAAGCCCTCCCCAGGGAGGTGATCTTTCCAGCCTAAACCTGAAGGATTTGAGGCTTGAGATTTGCAACTTGAAATCAGGGAACCTGGAATGTAGATAGGAAGAAAAGAGGAAGAGTGAGGTGGAAAGGCGGCCAGGACCCAGTGCAGAAGGATCTGATGAGCCAGCATGGGAAGTGCAGGAGGCTTTTTTTCTTTTCTTTTTTTCTTTTTTTTTTGAGACAGAGTCTCGCTCTGTCGCCCAGGCTGGAGTGCAGTGGCTGGATCTCAGCTCGCTGTAACCTCCACCTCCACCTTCGCATGGGAGACTTTCACATGGGAAAGCGGCAGGATAAAGTCTACCTGGGAACACCTCCGGAGCACGGCCAGACAGATGCAAGGGGTGGAAGCTGCTCCTCCGGCCTTTATTCTCCTGTTTAAGGTCAGGATCAAGGACTGGAAAGCAGCCGGGGCCACGGTTCAGGCAGGAAACCATTCTTATTAAGGTGGCAGCCATAAGACTTATGGTCCAACCCTAAACACATTCCAGAGAGAAAGGTTGGCCTTGTGAATGATCAATGATCAGGGAACACAGGGACAGCAGCTTACAACCAGTGACTGTCCCGGGACACCGGGACCCAGTGTAGGGTCTCCAAGCCTAGCTTCTAGTGGCCCCAGGATTTTTATCTCCCTTTTAAGAAAAATTGTAGTTGTAGTAAATATATGTAACATAAAATTTACCATTTTAGGCCAGGCGTGGTGGCTCACACCTGTAATCCCTGCACTTTGGGAGGCTGAGGCCAGCGGATCACCTGAAGTCAGGAGTTTGAGACCAGTCTGACCAACATGGTGAAACCCCGTCTCTACTAAAAATACAAAAATTAGACAGGCGTGTGGTGTGCACCTATAATCCCAGCCACTTGGGAGGCTAAGGCAGAAGAATTGCTTGAACCCGGGAGGCAGAGGTTGCAGTGAGCTGAGATCGTGCCACTGCACTCCAGCCTGGGTGACAGAGCAAGACTCTGTCTCAAAAAAAAAAAAAAATTACCATTTAACCATTTATGCATGTCTAGTTCAATGGCATGAGTGCCTTTACCATGCTGCACAGGCATCTTCACAAGCCAGCTCTTCACCTCCTTCCATCACCCCGTATTAAAACTCTGCACCACTCAACACTCACTTCCCATCTCCCCCCATCCCCTGGCCCCCCATTTTACTCTGTCTCTGTGGATTTGGTAGCTCTGGTACTTCCTATAAGTAGAATCATGTAGCATTTGTCTCCACATTTTTTAACTTTCAAAAAAATTACCAGGGTGGACATATAAGAGGGATATTTCTCTGTGTGTTGTAATAATTACTTCATTTTTTAAGCCCCTCTTCCCCAAATCTGGGGAATGTGGAAGAGGTGGGCAGGGGTGGGGCACAGCTGGAGTAAGGCTACCAAGAGTGATCCAGCGCTGACCCAAAGGCACGTCCCCTTTCTTTTCTTTTTTCTTTTTTCTTTTTTTTTTTTTTTGTGAGACACAGCCTCACTCTGTTGCCCAGGCTGGAGTGTAGTGGCGCCATCTCGGCTCACTGCAGCCTCTGCCTCCTGGGTTCAAGTAATTCTCATGCCTCAACCTCCCAGGTAGCTGGGATTACAGGTGTGCGCCCCCATGCCTGTCTAATTTTTGTATTTTCACTAGAGATGGGGTTTCACCATGTTGGCCAGGACGTCTCCTTTCTTTACATGCAGTGACCCCTGTGCCCACAGCAGCTGGTTTTCCCACAATAGCTGAGCGGACACTCCACTGTAGCGTCATGGAGTTGTCCACACGGGTGTCATTTGGAGGCAGCGAGCAGGAATGTGACGCCCAGGGCCCAGCCTCTTGTCCAGGTGCAGAGGGGTCCAGGGAAAGACCCAGCCCCTCACCTCAACCTTCAAATGAGTAGACTCTGGCACACTGAGCCTCCTGGAGATAATCAGAGATGTAGTGCTGATGATCAGGGACGCAGTGCTGCGCAGGAGGAGCTGTTCTGGGGCCTGCCAGCCTCACTGTCCATTCCTGGGATGTGTCCTGCAGAAGGCAGGCATGTCCCACCTGGGGCCCCTCCTCCCCAGTCCCAACCAGAATCACTGCGGTGGGCTCAGTTGATTCAGGAGAGAGAAAGCCACACCCTTGTCTTTGGGAAGAAGCGGGGAATGGACCCAGGACTGGCAGTCACTGACCTCACCTGGGGAGCTCTGAAAACCCACGTTCACAGGCACTACCCCGAGACCCTGATTCCAGGTCTCCAGAGGTGGGCCTGGGAATCTGTATTTCTGCCAAGCTCCAATGATGGTGATGATGGAGTCAGTCTGGCCGCATGCTGTGCATGCCGCTGCTGGAAAAACTGTAGAGCTGCCACTGGGTGTTTTTCCCACTTCATTTTGGGATCAGCGGGTACACCCGCCCCATCCTACCACTTTCTGATATGTGTCATCTGCACAGATGAGGATGCGGTAGCATTTTCTTTCTATTGTTGAGGGTCCTAATTGCCTGTAGTTGAGAGGAGCTCTGAGTGACAGCAGAGGGACCCAGACAGCACCCCATCCCTGTGACAGAGACGCAGCTTTGGGCAGAACGTCCCCGGGTGGGACCATGACGTGTTCCAGCTCACCTGGCCATGACTGGGTTGACTCTCTGAGGGATGCTGACCTACTGGGGGTTCTTACTCAGCCAGGGAGATTGCATTTTCCATTTTCTGAGGCTCAGGCTGGCTGGGTAGGAGCCGCCCCTTCTCAGCCTGCCCGCTGAAGGTGGCAATCGCAGTCAGCCCATTTGACCTGTGCCCAAGTAGGACTTGCCTTCTCTCTCTTCAGCAAGATCACCTCTGGGGAGATGCGGGAGGTGGATTTTCTGATGCAGTCCATTTATCTCTCCCGAGTCCTGGCCTCGGGGATCCTGCAGCTGAGCAGTGGACAGAAACAGACTCCCTTTCTTCCTGCAGCACAGGAGCAGAGCAGGCCCCACGCCACCCCCGACGGGAGCAAGCTGGACAGGGAGTGAGAGCAGGGTTGCCACACGCAGGCGCTCTGATGTGCATGCCTGGGACTGGATGCCCCGGCACCCCACCATGAGTTAGTGGAGGGGGTGGTCCCAGCCCCTGGTAGCAAGCTCAGAGCTCTGTAGATAACCAGAATTCCACAAGGTTCAGGCTCCCACTTCATACCCCTGGGATTCCCAGTGTTTCTTCCAGTTCCTGCTGACCAGTCCTAGTGAGGCTTTGTCCACGTTCCAAGGACCCCTCCATGTCAGTGAACCGATAAAGGAAGCGATCGGACTCTGCACGTGGGGGTCCTGCGTGTGGGGGTCCCGGTCGACCGAAAATCCCACGGACTTGTCGCTCCCTCGGCCTGCTGCCATTTAATCTCTTCTTGTTTTCTTTCCACACAGGATTCCGTTGGTGAACCTGTAAAAACAAAACAAACAAAACAAAACAAAAAAGACAAAACCTAAAACTAAGCTATCTAAGGGGGAGGGTCCCCGCACCTACCACTTCTGTTTGCCGGTGGGAAACTCAACAGAGCAGGACGCTCTAGGCCAAATCTATTTTTGTAAAAATGCTCATGCCTATGGGTGACTGCCTTCTCCCAGAGTTTTCTTTGGAGAACAGAAAGAAGAAATGAAAGAAAGGAACCGGAGGCAGAGAGACAAGTATACCCAGCGAAAGGGACGGGAGGAAGCATCTGAAACCTAGGATTCGTCCTACGATTCTGAACCTGTGCCAATAATACCATTATGTGCCATGTACTGACCCGAAAGGCTCGGCCGCAGAGCCAGGGCCCAGCGAATCACGCGGAGAAATCTTACAGAAAACAGGGGTGGGAATCTCTTCCGATAGAGTCGCTATTTCTGGTTAATATACATATATAAATATATAAATACAAACACACACACACACACACACTTTTTTTGTACTGTAGCAATTTTTGAAGATCTTAAATGTTCCTTTTTAAAAAAAAGAATTGTGTTATAGGTTACAAAATCTGATTTATTTAACATGCTTAGTATGAACAGAATAAACCAGTGTTTTCTACTTTGGCAACTCACATCACACACATATTACACACATGTGTGCATACACACACACAATACACATACATGCATATAGACGCATCTATTGGAAATGCAGTTCCACAGGTGAGCATGTTCTTTCTGGTGACCTGGTATTCCATCACCGTTCACCCCAGGGGACAGCCTCGACCCAGACAAGGAGGCCCTTAAATGACAGCCTGCATTTGCTAGACGTTTGGTGAGTGGCATCAAATGTGTGACTTACTATCTTGGGCCAGAACTAAGAATGCCATGGTTTTATATATGTGTATATATATATATATATATATATATATATATATATGTTTGTGTATATATATATACATATGCATACATATGATTTTTTTTTTTCATTTAAGTGTTGGAAGATGCTACCTAACAGCCACGTTCACATTTACGTAGCTGGTTGCTTACAAACGGGCCTGAGCCCCTGGTTGGGTGGGTGGTGGATTCTTGGATGTTCGTGTCATACAAGCATAGACTGGATTAAAAAAGTTTTCCAGTTCCAAAAATTAAAGGAATATATCCTTACCATGTGTGTGTGTAATGTCAGGGCAGAACTTAGACATACGTGAAGGGCCCCAGTTGGTTTGAAAATGAAAAATAGTCATTCTGTGTGCAAACCACAAGGCTGCCCCACTCGGGCAGTGCCCTGGCCTGGCCCTTGCTGCATTGCCTCCCCTTGCACAGGTGGGCAGGTGTCGCCCGCTTTTTCTAGGGCCCAAGGGTGACTTGGAATCTTGGGGCAAGCCTCGGCAAAGATGCCGTTCTCCTGTCAGCTTCCATTGGCCGATGGATGTTTCTGTTTTGTCACCGAGAATACTACCCAGTGGAAACAGGGGCCCCAGACCTGAGCCTCAGTACAGAGAATCCCAACCACACACACTTTATTAAAAATACTGCCATGCCGCCGGGCCTCCCTCACAAGCCTCACCTGAAACAGGCTCACTGGTGTCCCAGATTGCTGTCAACAGGGGGTGCTGTAGGGATCTAGGGATGCATCTCATGGCCCACGCTGTGCCTCCTTAAAGGATGTTTCCTGTCTATGGGAGACGCCTAATGTGGTGTGGGTCCCTGTCTCCAAAGACTATATTTCTCACGCGTGGCCCACGTGCAACTTTAATTTTAGCAGTAGAGTGCATGAGCCAATTCAGTGAAATGTTGCAGCCCAGGCGAAAAGGTTAAAGATCAGACAGACAGCTGACCTTACTGCCCTCACTGGCCAGGCTGATGACCTGATTCTTCCCTCGGGCTCAGTCTCCCTGTAAAACACCTTGTGATATGCTTCAAAAGTTCACTTTTGTATCTCCTGAAACATGTGAACCTAGAGTAATACCTCCGGAGGGGAAAGGATTGTTTTTGTGACGCAGCAGTGTTGAGATCTGTATCCATGGTATTGCTCACAAATTAGGAAAAGTTGTTCTTTAGTTTTTGTTCTATCATTTTCCCCCCAAGCTTTGGCACATCCCGAGACAATGCAAACATCCGCCACTGGCATTTGGCCATCTCCAGGTTCCTGGCACTCACCTGCACGGCGCTCCAGCCTGCAGCTCTCTCTGCGCGCCATCCGGCCTCGTCCATCCCATTCTCCTTCAATCACTCCCTCCCGCTGAGGTGGGCCTCCTGACTCCAGGTGAGCACAGCGTGGTGCGAGTGCATGGTGAGGGCTGGCAGCGTCCAGCAGGCAGTGGGGCTGCTGCTCTGGTCTCTGACGTTCTGAGCTCCAGAGTGAGCCCAACTGAGGAGGAGGTGGTGGCCGGGGGGCCCTGTTGGTTCACTGATCATGAGAACCTAGGATTCCTGAGGGACTCCTGGTATCTGCTCTGTCAACTCCCAGCTGCTCAGCCCCCTTCTCTGACCCTGGGCGGCACCCTGGATGCCCTGAACTCTTTCTTGGGTCCATAAGACACCGAGCCTTGGAAGGAAGTGTAATGCAACAACCCTCTTGTCCCTAATCAGAGCCACAGATTCAAGGCAGGGCTGTGAGACCCACACAGGCACAACCACCAGACAAGCAAATGCATGCCCATTCCACACCGAAAGTCTGGTTCTGTACCAACATGACATCCGTCAAGGTAAATCCACACAGGCAAAGGCTGCTATTTCTGGATGATTGAGGCAGTGTATGTAAAGACATGTTACTTTACTTTTTTAAATGGTTACCTGCTATCCCAGACCCCTCAACTGGGATCGTCCTCTAGGTAAGAGGAGATAATGAGTGAAAGTGACGGGGCCTCAGAAATGCAGCCCCACCCACGGTGAAGTCTGCACTAGAGCACAGAATTGTCCTGCTTCGGGCCGTATGTATATGTAATGCCCATGCACTTTGTGTGTCGGTGGCTGCTGAGTTGGCCTGATCAGTCCTTCTGTAGCCTTGGGGCAGTGTTTCAAGCTAGTTGGTGTCCTCTTTCCTCTGCTTGACCCTGGAATTCAGAGTCTAATAGTAGACACCTCCCATCCTCCACCCAAGGCCTGGTCCTTACCTTTGCTTGAGCTTTTTTTCCTCAAGAAAAGAACTCCAGGGAAGGGTGATGTGGTTTGTTAGGGTTCCCCAGTTTTCATCCACTTCCATCTTATTCCTCGGAGATCCCACAATCGCAAACCCCCTGGCAGCCTCCTGGCACCTGCATTTGCCTTTAAAGCTTTAGAAACAGCTAGGAATGCACTCCTTGTACAGTCTACTCCATTTCCAGATGAAGTCGCTGCTGATCTTCATGCGCTTGATGTCACTTTGTCTGATTGGAATATGCGTGTCATTGCTCTTGTTTCCGAGGTTGACGTGAGAAAGGCAAGGTTCTCCAGGCATGGTCAGGGAGCTTCCCCACCGTTTCCCATTGGGCTCAGATTCCAGCCATGACTGAGACAAGTCCAAGCCTTCTCACGCAACGTGGAAGTGTAGTGACACCCTGGGGTGTGTGGAGGTGGCTGCTAGTGTTCCTATTTACTGCCTTCCTTGCACACAGAAGGGAGAGGCCACTTAGGGGACCTTGTGTTCTCCATAGTATTTCTAGTCCTTCCCAATCTTGAATTTGAGTAGACTTCTCTTATTACATTCAGCTCCCAGAAATTCACTCCAGTCCTTCCTGGAGCATTGTGAAATTAGAAACCTGAACTCATCAGCAAACCCCACCCACTATTTGAATCGGGACACCAGGAAACCCGTTACTACTAATGTGATCTTACCATCTTAATCCTTTCTTTCAAAAATACATGACTCTTTCACAGCCATATTTTAGCATCAGGAAAAGCCATGCTTAGAGGGGTTGGTCTTCAAAATTTTGTGTGTGATGCCTAATGTGTAGGCCATATTAAAAGGTGAACGCACCAAAGGATTGACCCTGTCACCTTGGATGGTCTCTATTTTGACCCTGTTGCTCATGGAGAGGTATTTTACCCTTTTGCTTCTTTGCTCAGGTGGTCCAGGGTTGTCTATAGCCCAGGAAGCTGGACTGACGCTGTATCTTGAAAGACAAGACCAGGAACCAGGAGTGAGGCTGGGACTCTCACTCAGCCTTTTCACAGTCAGGCTTGGTCTTCCCATACTTATTTCAAGATGGCACCAGGACACACCTTCTTTTGTCCACCTGTTGACACCATCACCCTCTTTCATCAGTGCGTACATGAGACTTGGTGCTCCACCAGACTGTCTTCTCCCCTACCCCTGCCCCCTTCCACAAAGCCATTTCTCAAGTCACAGTGGGAAAAGATTCCAAGGCCCCTGATTTCTTGAACCATTATTGCTTCAGCACGTGAATTCTTTAAGACACTACTCGCATATGCCATTGGAGAGAAACAACCTGTTCTGGATCACCATAATGAGCTGATCAGTCATTCATCCTCTTATTCAACAAATATTTGTTCCACTTCTACCACACTGGCCATACAGTCGGAGGCAAGATGGGCACAGTTATGCCCTTTTGAGCTTTATATTCTACAGTGGGAGGAGGTAGATGGTTAATGTGAAAGCAAACCAAAATAATTTCCAGAGAGAGAAGAGGCAGGAAGAGAGCAGAGCAGAGTGATGGGGCCCGAGGGCAGAGAAGGAGAGAGGGGCAGAGGGAGAGAGTGGGGGGGATTGAAGGGGAAGAAAGAGAGGAAGGGATTGCCTGCCTCTCCTCCTCCTGCGACCCATCACCTACTGGAAAGTTACCACTTGCTGCTTGAGGGTTGGTCTGGTATTGGATGGAGCAACAAGGCCTTAGTCTTAGCTCTTGGACAAAAATGCAGTGCAGTGCTGAAGATAAGACATCACAGTTGTTACGACGCCTGGTTCTCCACCAGATTCCTCAGCCATTCCAGCAAGAGTGGAAGCAGAGGGGCAGGGGTAGGATGAGGGCTGCTGCCCTGGTGATGAGCTTGCCCCATCCCTGGGCACTGGCTCTGCCCCAGCCCCTCCCATGTTGGTCCCACCTGTCAGGTTGCCAGGCCAACCAGGTCTCAGGTCAGCCAGGTCTCAAGGAGGATGAGGAGGTTCAACGTCAGCGACTTGGTCTGCAGGGCACGGGCACCTTGGGGGTGCCATTCCTCTTGGTGCCAGAAGGCAGCTGCCTCTCCAGAAGCTCCCCCAGCACTGAGCTCACTTAGTGGCATCCTTCTTAAACAGCATCTGCTTTTAAGTAAGCAGCTATTCCAAAACATGCCGTGATTCATGTAATTTTTGAGTGGTTACTTTGGTGCAGTTTGTCAATTTGCTCTGCCATACTGTTTTTTGATTGTTTGTTTGTTTTCCAGTGTAAATAGCACAGCCCACATAAATGAGCGAAACTCATCATCTGAGGATCTTTGATTATTCTTCCCCACTTATTGTACATTGACGTGCCGCCTGCTAGGAAGATAAACTCCCTCTTTGCTCACTCTGAGCCAAGATCTCTGTGTTAGTTACACTCAGCCTTATCTGAGGGTTCCAGGGAGGTCTTAAATGAATGTTTGGGGTTTTGAAACATGCTACCAGCCCTTCCTTCCAAAGAGCGTGAAGCATGGCTCTGTGTGGTTTTGTGTGTCTGGGTTTAAAGCTTGTATTTGGATGTAAGGAGTGACTAAAAACAGATCTAGGCAGAGAACTGCTATCTTTTAAACCACCCCAACCCTCAGTCGAACAGAAGGAATGAGCTTCTTCTGATGTCAAATCATTCTAGAAAGGTCTCAGCTAGTGAGCACAAAGTAGCCAATCCCGGGAGTTTATATGGGCCTCCATGTGACCAGGCCATCCCTAGCTAGGAAACTTAACTCTTGGCACAACCTCCCTTTATGCTGAAGGGCCCATGGAAGCATGGGAACATTTGCACTTTGTCAGAGGAGTGGCCCCACCCTGCTCTCTGCCTGCAACACAAAGCAGCTCCCCTCAGAACAGCCAGCCTGGTGCAGAAGCACTTGAACATCCCATCTTCCGTCTTATTTCACTTTGGTTGCAGGGAGTTAAATACGTAGGCCACAGCAGACTAAGATAGCGGTGTGCACAATGGCCTCCAGAATATCCAGTGACCCAAGTGATGTTAGTCTTGGGGTCCCTAAGGCAGTAGGGCATGGGGAGGAAAGTTCTCTCCATCAATTCCCAAACACATGAGTCACAAGTCCACACTCCACACCTGTAAACGCACAGCCCATGCCCCATTGTAAAGGTGACTGAAGAGAATGGTCAACTCGGTGGTGATGGGCCTGTTTTGGAGCTAAAAGCATAAAATGAATCCTCGCTGTAGCTCCATTGCCTTTTCCTCTTGAAGGATTCCCTGCTAAATGTTCTAAGAGTTACTGTGCATAGAATCAAGAGAGCAGTTTTGAATGAGCCGTAAATCTAAGTCATATATAAGAGGCATAATATAGATTGGGCCAAGCTTGCCCATCTGGGACACACAGGTTTATAGAGATTAAACACTAGGGAGTAGCGGGGGAAGGGAACAGTGACTGTATAAATGGCCATATAAATGACCTACTTGTCTTCTCATGTAGGCTGGAATCAGAACCTATGTATGCCGTAGATAACAGTCAATTAAATGGGTTAATGTTCTAAGCCAAGAGAGTTCTTAAGACACCCGCTTGGGACTGGATTAACTCTTGTCAGTATCTTGGATTCCATAGTAAAACATCTGTTAAGTAACATGCGGCAGGAAAGGATGCAGGGAGCATCGGACTGTAGGAAATTCTCCTTTATACAAGTTAATTAGTTTTTTCTCTGGTGGCTCTCTCTTAAAACAGAATCCCCTGGAGACCCGGGTTTTCATGTTGTAATTCAACACCCAAATCTTTGCAACACTAAATAACAACTCCCTAAAGACTTCAGTCTTGCACGGGCATAAGCAGCTCACACTGGTTAGCTTTTGTCAGATTTCGTCATTTCTGCAACAGCATTTCTTAATGTTGATGTTGATAGCTTCTGGGTTAGCAAACTGGCAGTTCACTCTAGTCTTACTGGGTTGGGCAAGTCCTTGCCCCCAGAAAATGAGGATAGCTTTGGCCATGGGAGGAGCAAGAACACTATG
The DNA here is from genome assembly GCF_028878055.3 of Symphalangus syndactylus. Taxonomy (NCBI): domain Eukaryota; kingdom Metazoa; phylum Chordata; class Mammalia; order Primates; family Hylobatidae; genus Symphalangus; species Symphalangus syndactylus. The sequence continues at coordinate 32,140,615 of NC_072444.2, read as the reverse complement.
CAGTCCTAAGCTCTGCTTTTTGTTTTGTTTTGTTTTCGGCACCATTATGTACCGTGAAGACTTACAGCCACTGCTAATACAGCACAGGGGACACTTTGAGGAGCCCCGGTATCATCATTTGAAATCATTGTATAGGGAACTGCAGGGGTGAACACCATTGTACCAATCCCTGGGCCAGTGTCTCATTTCCTAACAGAATCATCCCATTCTTGTTCACTCTTCAGTCATCCCAAGCCAAAAGGGAAAATTCGAAACCCACTGTAACACCCCAACCCTAATTTCCAAACTTTGGAGGACTCACCTGGGGCAGGAGGGAGAAAGGGCTTTGCTGAAGTCTCAGGCTGCCGAGAGCCATGTATGGGCATAGGAGCAAGCTGATGGCATGGTTCTTGATAAGGTTTTCTATAGAGCAGCAGCTGCTGCTCCCAGGGGAACCCTCTCCTGTTGCCTCCTCAGTCTATTCTGGGGTGGAAATGCCATTCTCTATTATGTCTCTCACATACATGTGGATTTCTAATATCAAGTTATGTGACTGCCTACCACTTAAGGCCTACAAAACAACGTGGGAGTTTCTTTCTTGAGTATGCAGCAAGTCAACATGAACGGGACCCTAGAAACTGCGGGGAGCAGGATTCTCTAAGGTGCTCTTAGATATGGTGTCACTTCCACATACAAGCACAATTCTCCCAGTTAAGGGGCTGGAAGACAAGCGGGGCAACTGGTTTTGAAAAGCCCGCTGGTGTGCCAGAGGGGATGTTTGCCCACACCCTCCTTGAATTTAACTGCCACAATCTATCCCCAGACGTGTTTTGTTCTATTTCTTGTTTGTTTTTCACTTGTGTTTGCATTGCTTCCTCTGAAGCCAGAGGCTGAAAGGCCCTAGCAAAGTTAGTTCTCAGTCAACTGATGATAATTGTGATCCTTAAAGATGAATTTCCAGCCTGAGGTGACACACAGAGGTTCAGCAAACATCTCAGGATCTGTCACATGTCATGTTGCTTGGTGTGAAGATGGAACAAAGTCCACATCAGTTTCTGCTCCTTCAAACAGTGTGTCGATACGAAACATTGAGATTTGGCAGAAACATGTGCCCAGTTTGCAGCACCAAATACTGGTCTTCTCAGAAGTGTTTTTGCTTTTTTGTTTTGTTTTTTGTTTAATTTCCTCTTCTGGCAGCCCCATTTGGATCATTTCCTCTCTTTCTTTCCTGGAGAAACAGGATGGCAGGTGCTGGAGCCCAGAGAGGGGTCACCCTCCAGCTAAAATGATTTAAATGGAAAAGAGAATGACAGCAAAGCTTCACATGAACTTTAATGACCTTATCAATGACCTTTACTAACTTACCATTGGTACCTGGATTGTTGAGAGGTGAGTGGGACTAAAAGCCGGGATCAGGATCAGTTGCTCCACACATTTGCAGATCAGGAGCCCCAGGAATGTGAGTTAGACCCAGAAAGTATTGAACTGGACATTGAAGGAAGCTTGAGGTCATGCATTGATAACATTTTTAGAGTCTTTTACATTATTTTTTCAAAAGGAGCCCATGTTTACTGCAAACCATTTAGAAAATACCGATAACCAAACAGAAGGGAAATGTTTGAAACCTTCCAATTGTTTAATTCTGTAGAAACTGTTCACGAAAGGCTGAATGAGTGAGGACAAGTCACAGAGATCTCGCCATGGTTAGCACCAGGGACAAGTCTGGCTCCAGTGTATGTTTTATGAAGTCTGATTAGCTTTCAAATGCATCTTTGCCAGCTGAACGTGTCATGCACTAAACTTCCCATTGATCATTAGATTGTCTACCGTTAAGTGGAAAAGGCAGTCAACCATTTGGATGTTTGACTTTTGCAACATCAAGCATTGGCCATTGGGCACATCTGGGCATTGGTATGGAATAAACAGGATATTCAGTGAAACATCCAAATTATTGACTGGATTTTTCCCATGGGGCATCTGTCTAAGAGTCACAGATCTGAGAAATAGAAGGACCAGGTCCATGTTGATGCTCCTAGTGTGTTCAAATAACTCTTGAATTCACCAGGTCTCATTGCATTTATTTAAAGATGGAGCCCATTATCCCCTCCTCCTCCTCAGCTCACCCATGGAACTAGAAATTCACAAACCTGAAGCTGAACCACAGGACAAGAAATTAAACAGCAACGGCCACATGGCCTATTTTTTCACAGGTTTTGCATTGAATGTTTTAGAACTTTATTCCCCCACCTCCTTACTCATGTATACCAAAACTGGTTTTATTTTCATTTTCCTAAATTATTTTCTGATACAATAAACTGTTAACTGTTTATTTATACTTTTACAAGGAGCACTTGTTATTTTTCAAAAGGAAAACAAAAGCCTCTCTGTTTTCATGTTCTCCGTATATCTATACCACAGCTGTCTCTATAGACATATTTATATATCATCTTCTTGAGAGAGTTAACCTCCTGTAGTTTAATGTTGTGTTTTTTTTCTTTAAATGCATATCATAATCATGTTAATAAACAAAAATGACACAATATATGTGGGTGGGGGGTGGGGGGCAGGTGGCTGGGTGTGGTTTCCGTACAGGTGAACTTTTATTCCAGATTTTTTTAAGTTGTTTCTGTATTTCAAAGCTATGTATTTGGAAAACATTGTAAATGAAACACCTATATTAACTTTCCTGTGTATATTTAGTACTCTGATGTTGCTATTAAAAAAAATTAATATGAAAAAAAAAAAGAAGAGAAAAAAGAATTACCATGAGTTCAGGCCATGACCTCATAAGGACTTTTTTTTATGTTACTTCTTTGTTTATTTTTTAACAATATTATCTGAGACCTCCTCTAAGAACATAGGCGTTGTTTCTATGCCTGTGGTTCACAGAGTCTAAGATTTCCTCCCTGAATCTTCATTATTTCCAAACCAATGCTTTGCCCAGTTAAACAACTCTGAAAACACTTCCAGGTCTCAGTGTCTGGGCCCTGGGGTTGGTTATTAACTGAGTCTGAGTTAACCAGGCAAGTTCTACCACATTGTACCTGAGACTGCAAATGCCCACAAGCTCAGAGTTGGGGGGTTCCAGTGGCTCTTTTATGGGCAGTCGCAGGCCAGCAAATGTCTTGCAAAGATTCCTTCAGAGGAAACTGCACCCTGGGGAAAGGGTCGGCCCAAGGCGTATTTATAATTGTGTGCTGGTGCCAAGGCAAAACATTTCAAAGGGCCTCCAGTATCAGAGCCAGGAGATACCTCGCACACTCACAGTATTTGCAGAGTGCAAAAGAGAGCTCTGTCCACTTCCAGACATGCTCGGATCAGGCAGAGTATGTAGGAGCAAGGCCCCTGCCTCTAGGCCAGCAGTTCTCAATGTGGGGTGATCCTCACCCCCACAACATCTGGCAATGTCTTCAGACATTTCTGGTTGTCACAACAGGGCTAGGGGTGCTACTGGCATCTAGTGTGAAGAGGCTACCAGGCTGATAAGCACCCTACACAGCACAGGGCAGCCCCCCAACACAGTCATCCAGCTCCGGAGGCTGAGGTTGAGAAACCCCTCTTAGACCTGGGTGGGATGCTGCACTTTGCTGTGCTCCCCATGGGAGGCAGGATTTTTTTTGCCCTGATGTGGACTTAAAGGTGAAGCTCTCACATCAACTGTCCCTGGGCCAGCTGGAGCTAAGCCTCAGGGTAAGAAAGCAAGGCTGGAGGGCGACCTTGTGTTCTAGTGAACCCTGCTGCTCAGCCCCAGGTGTATGCTACACCTGCTAAGCAGCTTTTAACCTGTCAATGTCTTTTCACATATTTGAAATTACCTGAACATATCACCAAAGTCATATGCATCATCCGTGTATGACTTTGCCCCATTTGCCAAATGGGGCAGACCAAGCGACACAAGGGCATGGCTGGTAAAGGGTCCCTAGGCCAGGAGGGGCATCCAGTGGACCCAGACCTCATCTAACTCACCTCAGCTCCAACCACAGCCTCACACACCTCCAGATACATCTCTAGTGCATGGTTATCCTGCTGATACATTTTCTGTCCTGCCTTTCTCTCTTTCTTTCGAGACAGGGTCTTGCCCTGTCACCCAGGCTGGAGTGCAGTGGTACAATCATAGCTCACTACAGCCTCAAACTCCTGGGCTCAAGCAATCCTCCTTCCTCAGCCTCCTGAGTAGCTGGGAATACAGGCGTAGGCACCATGCCCATCTAATTTTTAAATTTTTTTGTAGGAATGTGGTCTCATTCTGTTGCCCAGGCTAGTCTTGAACTCCTGGCCTGAAGCAATCCTCCTGCCTCAGCTTCCCAAAGCACTGGGTTACCGGCATGAGCCACCACATCTGGTCTGGCCCTACTTTCTTAATCAAAGCCATTGTCAAGGGCAAGGACCATTCACAGAAAGATGAGGGGGGAGAGGTGAGTCAGAGGCACGGTCGCAGTTTCAGTCAACACCAAGAGCTGATCTGCACGTAGGAAAAGGACGCACACCAAAGGCCTGCAGAGCTAGAGACGCTCAGCTTCAGGCATCTCCAAGACATAGGAGTGCTGAGGCCTGACCACAGAGGGAAAAGCCTTCTTTACAAGCCTAGAAAAAGCAGCATTTCCCCCTAATTAGCTCTGAAGAGCAGGTGGTGCTCCTCCCCAGTCCCCATCCCTCACCTGGCACAGAATGGATGGACAACTTACCCAGTGCCTCATCCAGCACCAGGCGCAGGGCACTTGTGACAAAAGCACTTCCATTCCAACCTTCTCAGCATCCTGCGGTGCCTTTGTCTTCCTCCTTATCCCCACCCTGGGAGCTTCCACTTGTCTGTGAGGCCAGGGACTGGCAGATGGCTGAGGTGACCACTGGCTCCCCAGGGCACTCTCTCCTGAGTCAGTGAGAGGCCTAATGTCCTCAGACACACTGATGAATGGGATACATAACTGTCTTTAACAAGCAGAAAAAAAAAATACCACTTTGGTCATTTAACTGATTTAGACAAATCAACAGCCTGGATACCATTAAAGTAAACTCAATTTGCTCACCAGTGAGAGGGGGAAATTGGAATTCTAGTATCCATTTGCTAGTGCATAGAGCTCTTGCCTTTGAACTGAAGCCAAGACAATAAATACTGGGTCCTGATATGATTGACTAAGTTTGGCAGAGTTGCCTGTGATGGGCTTTTGAACACGCAAACACAACAGAAACCTTGCTCACTGAACAAGGCCGTGGGGACTTCTCTCCAGCGCAGTGAAGGCGGGCTGGGCATCTGGAGGGGCTGGTGCAACTACATGTTCTCCCTAGCAACTGTCCTTACCAACTGTATGGGGCCACAGAAGGCAGGAAATATGATTTTGGGGAGCTAGGGGCTCCCCACATCCCTCAAGTGAAGACCATTCGATGGGCTAAGAGTCAAAGGTACACATGAGGTCTCCTCCAAAAACCAACTGGAACCAACAACCCAGGCTGGTGCCAAGTTGGGAGGGACCGTAGGACTCTAGATCCTATTAGTCTGCAGATGCTCTCTGCATTTATTGTGACTGGTAATAAGTGCTTGTTCAAATCGATACATCTCCTCTGCTTTATTAACGGGCATTAACTTCAGAGCTCAGAAATGAAGTTCTAAGGTGTGAGGATAGGTTCCTTTAGGACAGCAGTTCTCAGGGGATGACTTTCTTCCCAGAGAGATTTAGCACCGCCTGGTGACAGTTTGGGTTGTCATGACTAAGTAGTACAGTGAGCACTGACATCTAGAATTTAGAAGCCAGGGATGCCATCAAACACCCTGCTATGCACAGGACAGCCCCACGACAAAAACAATCTGGCCCCAAATGTCAATAGTTCTGACATTGACAGCAGTGTTCTGGGGGATGCTGAAGTCGACCTGCTTTATGCAGAGGGTCATCACGAATCAGCACTGCTCACTGGGTCTTCCCGAAGCCAGCAGCTTCCTTAGGGAACAGCAGGGTTATCTCAGGAAGCAAAAGGTGAGCTGTCCTTTCCCAGGTCTTTTTTTAAAGCCTGGGTGTTTTGGTTTGTTATGGCTCATGTAACAAAATAGCACAAACTGGATGTGGCTGCAAACCCTGGAAATGTATTGCATCACAGTTCTGTAAGCCAGAGGCTGAGATCCAGAGGGACAGAGCCAGGCACCCTCTGAAGGCACTAGGGCCGGGCACCCTCTGAAGGCACTAGGGAAAGGTCTGCTCCAGGCCTCTCTCCTGCTTCTGGTGGTTACTTGGCATGTGGCAGCCTCACTCCATCCTTCACTTGGCACCTTCCCTGTGTGTGTGTCTGTGTCTAAATTTTCCCTTTTAATAAGGATACCAGTCATGCGGGATTGGGGCCCACCTTTCTCCAGTAGGACTTCGTCTTAACAAATTGCATTTGCAATAGGCCTATTTCCAAATAAGGTCACATTCTGAGCTGCAGGGGGTTAGGACTGCAGCATATGCATTTGGTCAGGGGTTTGACACAATTCAACCCATGACCCTGGGGAATCAGAGATGCCATCACTTGGGTTGAAACCGGCCCCACTTTCCTTTGTTCTGCATCTATCCTGAGAAAACATGAAGGGCCTCAGGCAGCGAGGGGTAGGGGATACCCAGAAAGGAGGTTCAAGTTCTCCTCCCCCAACTGAAGCTGGGGGGGACCCATCCAGGAAACACTGGGGATGATGGTGGCCTCACCTTTCAAAACCAAGGCAGCTGGGTTTCTAGTTGGAGGTTCATCTGGGCTTCAAAAGGAGAAGCAGCTTCCTCTTAAAGTGACTGTCCCCAGAATAGTGTTTTTGTTTTGGTTGCAGGTTGCCAGATAAAGGTGAAGCAGCTGCCACGGTCATATGCTGTCATAAAACTTAGAAAAAAGGAGAGCGAGGGAAGTGGAATACATAACTCCTTGCAGAGAGAACAGCTGCAAATGCAGAGCTTTGCCTCTTTTTTCTTCTTCTTTATTTGCGTCTGTGATTTCTTATTTCTGTTTCACTTCTTCCCTGAATTTCTGAGCTTCCTATCTGGCTCTGGCACACTTCATTTGGCAGCACGGAGAGTGCCCCCCAGTTAGGATCTGCTGCACTGCAGGAGGGAAGGAGGCCGCTGCTGGTGGAGAGACATTTGGCCACTTGCCTGTGACCCGGTGGGCTCTTCCCAGCATTTCTTCTCCAGCTCACCTTTCGCAAAATGGTCCGGGTTTGCAGAGGAACCCTGTTACCTATCTAGACTGTTCTCTACGTGCTGTCTTCTCCAAAGCTTTCTCCATGTTTTCTAACTCTTCAGCCTTGAACTTGGCAGAAGTGATGCAGCAAAATCTCGGTCCCCTGAGGCTGTGGTTCTCCAGACTGGCAGCCTTCCTAGGAGTGAAGCTGTAGGCACTAAAGCAAGAGGCAGGGTGGGATGGAGAGGAGTCAGCCTTAGCAGAGGAGCAGAGTCTGTGGTTGTCCTGCTCTAGTGCTTGCAGCTCTGCCCACAGACAGGTCCAGAAGGCTGTAGGTCCCCAGAGTGTCCTTGCTGCTGGAGATGGCTGGCTCAGTTCACTTTTTCTCTTTAGAACTCTTTGGAACATGTAGACCTCCTGCTGATAGTTTTATAGACAATCACCCAAAGTGTGGCCGTTGAGAGCAACTCTATGCAAACCATTGCTTCTGCAAAGCTACAAAATAATGAGCTTTTGATAATGACACTGAATGAGCTGTGGACACAGACTAGACCTTCCTGGGACCACATACCACCTCCGACTGACTGATCCCATTAACACCAGCAGGCCTCATGGGGCCTGCCATCACCCAAGGCAGCTGAGTGAGGAAAGCCTCCCCAGGCTTGATTTTGTTAAAACTGCACATCGAGGCACTTCCGCCCAAGACCTGGGTTATCTCATATCCTCTCCAATTCGGCAAGGGCCCCGCGTTATGCTGGATTGCTTTGGATCATGGAGGGAAAACAATAATGAAGCCATATTTTGGGCATCTGGCTGAGCTTTGTTCTTCCTTTAAGAAAGGAAGCCATACCACAATCACCCCAAAGATGAGGCAGACACCTTCCTGAACCAGACCCTTGCTGGCTTGGACACTGTGGCCCATGGCTGAGTAATGGTTGGGGAGTGAGTGTCTCTCAGTCCAAGACCTCATATATGATAACATTATGCGGGAAAATAATGAGAACCATTGAAAGATGTTGCTCACTTTGGGATTGAATTACCACCTAAATCAAACTGACAGTGGGCAGGGGGCTTGTAGAATGAAATTAGGGAGGAAGCGGTATTTCAATTGGGAAATGCTGGGTGCTCTCCAGGAGAGCAAGGCTCCTCTAAATGAAATACAGTCCTGAGCTCCTGTTTCATCCTCTGTGATTTATCGGAACCGAATAGGGTTGTTTGAATGGTTCTGAATGTGATTTCCAAAAGCAAATGAACATCTCATTCTGGAATCAAGACACAGGAAACCGACTTTGGAGGATCTGGTACTGGGAGAGACAGGAAGCAATGCTGGGTTCTGTATGACGTCTTCTATATTTAAGCCCCAGTTCAAGGCAGGCTGGAGGGACATGTGGAGGAGGGAGGCCCTCAGATTTTGTTGGGGTGAGAGTGAAACCTAGGGCTTTTCCTTTGAGTGTTAGTGGGCATTGGACTGGTCTCCTGCAGTCAGTGTGTGGTGGAAAGGTGGCCAGAGACTGAGGAGCAAGGGTGAGACACCCAGAGAAATGTGGGAGACACCAGCCAACTCAACCTCCGGCCTTCCCCAGGGAGGTCCCAGGCTACACTCAATGTTGGTCACCCCTTCCCCTCCTTTTCCTGCCTGTCCAATCCCAGGTGGCAGAACCTCCACTGTACAAATCAGAATCTTCCACTAGTTCTACTAAAAAGGAGGTAAAAGGTGATGTTGTTTCAGTTTGATAAGGTTTGGCTCTGGGTCCCCACCCAAATCTCACCTTGAATTATAATCTCCACGTGTTATGGGAGGGACCCAGTGGGAGGTAATTGAATCATAGGGGCTGGTTTTGCCCATGCTGTTCTCGTGATAGTGAATAAGTGTCTCGAAATCTGATGGTTTTATAAAGGGAAGTTCATGTGCACACACTCTCTCTTGCCTGCTGCCATGTAAGACGTGCCTTTCACCTTCCACCATGATTGTGAGGCCTCCCCAGCCATGTGGAACTGTGAGTCCATTAAACCTCTTTTTCCTTATAAATTACCCAGTCTCCAGTATGTCTTCATTAGTAGTGTGAGACAGACTAATACACAGTCCTATCTATTGCAGGCTCTTTCTGACTGGTATGGTCAAGTTTCTGGCAACATCTTCAAGGGCATTGCTCCTGTAGTGACAGTGTCTTCCAGTAGTTCTTTGCAAAATTTTATCACCTTTAAGGACTGGGCTGGGGGACATTCACACACCAACCATTGATCACTCATCTTGCATAGTCTCTAAGCCCTAAGCCCACCCTGGCAGCTTCCACACAGAACTCTTTGGAGAGGTGGCTGAGAGTTATTTCCTCCAACCCAATTCCCAAGATCATATTCAGCTTGCCTGGATATAAAAACTGATTAGCAACATAACTAGGTTGAACTCAAATGTGATGAAAACTGGTAGTGCGGCTCCACTTCTGCAGGAACGCTTGAAATATCTGTGCATTCCTAGGACACACAACACAGGTTTTCTGCCCATGCAGGGCCACTGGGAGGGGCAAGAGGAAGATGAGGGCTGATCTCCTCCATGGACCATTTGTATCCAAAACCCGGGGGCTGGTGTGTCACCTCTTTTCCTCACCCTCTTCCCACACACCACCCTTTCTCTACTTTCTCTCCTCTCTTCTCCCTCTCCCTAACCTACCGAAGGTCACCTTCTCTGGTTTGAATGGGGCCTGCCTTTTAGAACTTGAGGAGGAAAGCCTCAACACCCCCTTGAGTGGAATCTTTCTGCTTCCCTTCTGGGCTTTGCTAAGAAAACAAAATCTACCCTATTGGAGGAGCTGCTGGAAGTGAGGAGGGGAAGAGTGAACACCTTGAAGCCAGAGATCCTGCAGCTTTGCAGGGTGACATGAGTTTTCTCCTCCTTCTCCATGGTGGCATCACAAGAGGGTTCGAGCCCTCCCAGACGGCAGACCTAGCACCAAGTACATGGCTTGCATTGCCTCGTTTATTCCTCATGACCATGCTATGAAGTAGGCATTAGTGTCATCCAGCTCTGTGAATGAAGAATGTGAGTCAGAGAGAGGTTGAGGAACTTGCCCTGGGTCACACAGCCTGACTTCAGCCAAAATAGTCCAACCTCAATGCCCACACGCTTCCCCTCCCTGCTAAACTACCAGCCAAAGACCACACTAAATGTCAGATGCTGATAGGGGCTGAGTGGCTTCTGGCCTAGCCTTCTAGAAGAGGCGTCTTCTTCCACCAGCATTCTTTGAGAACTTGCAAGTTCTGGGAAGAAGTATCATCGGGATAGGGAGGGAAACAGAGTCACATACATAAACAATGCAAGACAGCATGTGATTTGTGCATGTAAAAGTTACAGAGGAGAGGGCCTGGGAGCCCCGAGAGGGGATGGAGCCTACAGGCCAAGTGACCAGGGGTCCCATGGGAGGGGAGGATGCTGCACATTCCCTATTATATTTGCCTCCCTAGGACACGCCATGCAGGCATTCTACCGGTGCAATTTGTTCCCCTTCCAAGAAGGTCCTCAGGCACCAGACTTGTGCATGAAATCCAGAGAAGAGGATGGACTCTGGTGGAGAAATCCTCCTTGAACTTCATCACAGCCTCGGTGGTGGAGGTCAGGCCCCTGAACAGGCCACTCACTGGGCTTCTCAAGGCACTGTGTCTACCCCCGCATCCAGACAAGCCTTCATTTGACGCCCCCACCTCCCATCTTCCACCCTCCTTGTCGCCTTAGCTGTGTGAGATGCCCCAAGACATGTCTGGCTCTTACACACTTTCCTGTCTCCAAGGTCAGCCTGTGAGATGCAGCTGCAGGCTGTGGGCAGACAGTGCATGGCCCATGCCTGTGGCTCGCCCTGCACATCGTGCCTGGAAGCTCCCTCTGAAAACACAGGGCTCAGCTTCCCCAGAGGCTGCCACACTATGCCAGGTCATTTAAACTGAGGGGCAAACTTTGAGGGAAAGAAAGAAAGAATGAGCTGTGTGGATAAATTCTTCTTCTTTCCTCTCCCTAACGGATTGCTCCAAAGAGGGTATTGCTAGGTGGTTTCTCTGGAGAATTCCAGGCTGACCAAGCAAAGGTGATTGGGAGGCTGTGGCCAGCACAATAACTCACCACCACCTTGCATTTGTTTTCCTCCACCCCTATTCTCTTCCTTTCCTCCAAACAGTTTCACTCCCAGAATTACACTCCCTGCAATAAAGCATTAACACATAAGTCCTGCAGGGCCTCATATTCAGACTAGGACGGGAAGGTATCCAAGGACATTATAAATGATAGCAATGTTGGGAAACAAAGGAGACCAGTCTGCCACAGAAGCTTGTCCAGGTACAATTTCCAGCAGGCTGTTGGGATAGGTCAAGGCTGTGAATGGAAGGCTTTGATGCTGAGCTCAGACACTTTGACTTCATTCTGTAGACCAGCGGGGAACACACTGGGTCATCTGGACAAGAGGCTCACTTTCGGATTAAATGGGTCTCATGTTAGAGGGTGTCCCAGGTGGCTCAGATGTGCCCCACTTGGGCAGAATCACATCTTCAGGAGTAGAGGAGCCCTTTGTGCTTTTGAGCAAAGAAGTGCTATGAAAAGGACTGAATTTGAAAAAAGAGATGCAGGCAGAAGGTTGAGTGGGAAGCTAAACCAGAGCCAGCAGTCCAGAGAGGAGCCTTGAGAACAGGCAGCCAGACCAACAGGCCACTTGAGGAAGACCCGTGGCCGAGAGGGCGGACCTGCAGGAGGAGCAAAACACAGAGCTGTTTCCATGGCCAACTGGGGTACTCGCCAGGAAGCCAGATGTCTGTGCTGGAAAATGTCCACACACAGCTGCTCCGAACCCAAGCCAGGGCCTGGCGGTGATGTGTACAAGTAACAAAGACAGTGGGGCTGGGCAGGGGCAGAAGGTCTTATGGTGTGATCTGAGGAGGAAACAGACACCTGGATCCTGGCCAGGTCATGAGAGTTCTATTACTCCATACTCTCCTCCAGGGTGGCTCACCTCTTGCCCACCACCCACTGGACTCAATACAACAGTTGTCTCTGTCTCAAGCCTGCAGGAAGGTGGCCAGATAGGAAGAAGATGCATGTGCTGCTGAGTGAAGACGGAGGAGCCAGAGAAGAACGTGGGAGCTTCCCAGTCCTCCTGATGAAGGCAAGGAGGACCACCCAGGCATGAAGACACCATCACTGGGGAGGCCAGCTCCCCACACGCGTCAGGGATCCCCCATCAGAAATGGCTCTGAACCCTCCCCTGTCTCCATCTCTCCCACATTGCTATGGTTTGAATGCTTTTGTCCTCTCCAAAAAGTTATGTTGAAACTTAATCCCCAATGCAACACTGTTGGGAGATATGGCCTTTTGGGGCGGTTTTGGTCATGAGGATCTTTCCTCATGAATGGATTTATGCTGCTCTAAAAAGGGCTTGCAGGGTGGGTGGGGAATTCACTCTTTTTGCTCTTCTGCTATGTGAGGGCACGTTGCTCATCCCCACTTTCCCTCCCACTGACTATGGGAGGACACAGCAAGAAGGCCTTCACCAAGTACCGGATGCTGGTGCCTTGATCTTGGGCTTCCCAGCCTCCAGAACTGTGAGAAATAAATTTTCTGTTTTTTATAAATTACATGGCCTGTGGTATTTTGTTGTAGCAGCACAAACGGACTAACACACATGCTGTTCTGATCAAGCCTCACTAACCTGCACCCAGTCTGTCTACACCACGTCCTTATTGGGATGCTCATCTTCTCTCCTCTTCTTCCCACTGCCATTGCAAAAATGACCTTCAATATTCTCTGCACCAAACTTCTAGTGGCTCCCTATTGGTCCAAATGCCTCAACAGAACTCTAAACTCATTCATCTTCTGTCCTTGTGACAGTCCTGAGGAAAGACTGGGGTCCATTTCACCCACTCACCCAGGAAATAGAAACCGTTGAAATCACTTTTTGCCAAAAAAAAGAGCAATCCCTTGGAAACTGACAACTGGTGGGGGTGGGAGGGTGTTTTATTCCATCAAAGATAAAGACAATTATTTTAGGAGCATTTCCATTTTTCCTTTGATGGGGGATTCTCACTTCTGTTTCATACAGGCTTTCTAGGTCCAGTTCAGTTATGGTCAGGCAGCAGTTTTCACCCAAAGCTATTCTCTGGGTGTCTTCTTCTGTCATCTATACATAGTTTTGGGAGCCGACCAAGGTGAAACTCAGCACCAGAAGGGGATTTCTTTATTTCCCTTCTATTAAGGTTTTGCTTTGACTGGTGATGGGTGTAAGAATATCAAACATGATAGAAAGCACCCACGCTGGCCCACAAAAGCATTGTGAGGCCCTTTGCTGGACACCTGGGAGGGGCGGCCTGTCTGTCTTCTGCTCTGCCCTTTCCTGCTGTGTTCTGGAAGCATAGGCAAGCATTCCACAGTATCCTACCTGCAGCTGGGGATGCTGGGCTGAGCACACAAGGAGCCACAAGGAGAGTGCCCAGACAAGACCTTACAATCTCAACTTCTAAAACTATGGTGGGGCAATGGCCAAATCAGGATCATATCTTTTATGAATGTAGCCCTCCTGTTAGCATCTGATAAATCCTCTGTTCACTCCTGAGATAAAGTGGGAGGGCCATTACTCTTGCTTTTGACACCCAAGTAAGATAAGCCACACAGGCTGGGACATCAGAGAAGAGCCAAAACAATAAGACTACAGAGCCTGGCTATGTTTCTGCCAGTGAGAAGCTGCTTTCTTTTCTCAAAAGCCATCAGATTGGATGGGTTCCTCCCCACCTTTCCAGCCTTTCTGGCCCCCTTCCTCACACTCTTCAACCCAGGGACTAAAGCAATTGTCCCCAATATAACTTATTCTTCAGGATCCATGCTTGAACTGTTTGCTCAGCGTAAATTATCCTCCCAGGAAAGGTATTTCATACTCTCCAGGATACAAATCACCTGACACTTTTCCTTCTTCCAGAACACTCCTATCTGTAACTTGGGTTTACTCAACTCCTGCCCTATCCTCCCACAATATTTGACTATGCCTGTCGTACAGTGCCCATTGCTGTAACAGCAGTACTGGTGATAATGGAGCAGCAACGACAGTACCATCTACTGAGCATTTAACCTTTGCATACCTAGTGTAGAGTCTGTCCTAACTAAAGCCTAAAGGGACAGTGCAAGATGTTAGTGATCTGGTTTTCTGCTGCTGTGGGATAAGCCACTCACAACTTTGTTGTTTAAAACAAAAATAGTCATTTTATTTTTTATGGCCAGCTAGTCTGAGAGTTGACTGGCTTCAGCTAGCTGGTTCTCCCTCAAGGTCTCTCCTATGGTTGCAGTGGATAGTGGCTGAGGCTGGAATCCTCTGACCACTCCTACACTCGTCTGGAGCCTGGGCTGAGGAGACTCAAACAGCTGGGCCTCCTTGGGCATCTCTCTCTATCTCTCCATGGTCCTCTTGTGGGCTTAAGTTTTCTCATCTCTAAAATAGTAATGAAAATATGAAGTATCTAGGGGGATTGTTGTAAAATTCAAGCGAGCTGGTAAACACTTGAAAATATCAGTTGATACAATGACAGTTGTTATCATTATCCAGAAGACTTGGATGATGCAGAAAATCTTCAGATAATTAAGAGCTATCATGGGCATAAAGAACAACACTTGTCTACACTCCTTCAGAGAAGACTGAGACCAGTGGATAGAAGTTATATGGTAGAAGATTCTGGTGCAATCTATAACAATAAAATAGCTCCGAGATGGAACAGGATGCCGTGACCCAAAATAAATTCCCAGTGTTTGAGTGTACTCAACACAGTCTGGCTGACTATTGCTTAGGGAGTGGCAAAGGGGGTGTCCACTCTAAATGGAGGATTACCTGTAGGTCTTTTCTAACTCTGACTTCCTATAAGTCTCTGAATATGTTTTGATTGCATTGATGGAACTAAGAACATACAGTGTATACATCACTCTATTTCTTCATCCAGGTATTCATTTATTCAAAAAATATTTCTTGATCATCTTGTGATAATCCATCTTGTGCCAGGTCCTCTGTTAGGCACTGTCGATAGGGTAGTAATTGTAGCAGCACCATGAATATATGAGTTACAGGAACCTCGTCCTAAAATCTGGTGGAGGATACAATTTCAAAACTGTACAATGAGAGAAATGGTCCACTGGGAAAGAAACCCAGGGGCTGCCCAACCCCAACTGTGAAAAGGAGGAAAGGGAAGCATTTCTAAAAGAAGGTATACAGTTGATTATTTAAAAACTTGGGTTTGAACTGTGCAGGTGCATTTATACACAAATTTTCTTCCACTTCTGTCACCTCTGAGATAGCAAGACTAACCTCTTCTCTTCCCTCTCCTTAGCCTACTCAATGTGAAGATGACAAGGATAAAGACTGTTAAGATGATCCACTTTCACCTAATGAATAGTAAATATATTTTTTCTTCCTTATGATTTTCTGAATAACATTTTCCTTATTCTAGCTTATATTATTGTAAAAACAGTTTGTAATACATATAACATGCAAAATATGTGTTGACTGTTTATGTTATCAGTAAGACTTCTGGTCAAGAGTAGGTTACTGGCAGTTAAGTTCTTGGGGAGTCAAAAGTTATACAGATTTTCAACTGTGTGTGTGGTGGGTCACCCCTAACTCTCATGTTGTTCAAGGGTTAACTGTATTTAATTTGAGAACTGAAGGATAAGTAGAACTTATCCTCCCAACTGTGGTTGAGAGTGGGGAGGAAGGGTTGGAAAGAAGAGTGAGCCTAGAAGAGGGAATACTACACGGGATGATTCAGAGATGAGAGAGAGCATGGTGGAGGGGATGAATATTGTTCTTTATGTGCTCAGGGCACAAGATATGAAGTGGGCAGGGCATGTTTGAAGCACCCTACTGATTATTCATAGGTATTCTTGTGCCATGGGTATATAGGCTTTCATCCAGCCTCCCCTTACAGTTTCCATTTAGAAAGTTATTATTGCATTGATGAGGCTTGTCCTAGTAAGGTTGCAATGGAAATGGAGAGAAGGGAGTAGATTGAAAATATCTTCAAGGAAGAATTGGCATGCCTTGAAACTGGAATTGATTAAAAATGGGAGATGAGCAATTAAGTTAATGTTTAAAGATGACCAAGATTTTCAACTTGACAGACACAGGGGAGCTGGAAAGATGAGCTGATGAGAAATGAAAGATAAGGAATTCACTTTAGAACATGGTGACTCAGAGATAACGGCAGGGCAGGAAATGTCCTCTAGGTAATTACAGATGAGAAGCCAGACACTGAGTGACAGACTGGTCTGTATTTACTGACTCAAGAATCGGTAGGAAGATAGAGCTATGTTTCCATCATGCCAGATAGAATCAGACTTGTTCTCCCATCATAAGCAACTAGAAAGCTGGATTTTAAAAACTATGAAACACTGGACAACTGGCAGTGTAAGACTGTTATCCCTAAGAAAAGGGAAACAAGTAAGGCAAATCCTTTCTCCCTGGCCATATTTTTCATACTGTAGCATAGAGAAGGGGAACCTAAGTAGACAGCAGCAGCCTCAATGAGGTGAAGAGACAGAGTCTGGAGTTTGGGAAAACTGAGACTGGAAGTTCTGGGCTTTGATACTGAAGAAAAGAGAATCACGTAGAAATAAAGAGCTTCATAAATCTGCATAGAGTTTCTCACGAGTCAATTGCCGAATGCTGAGCAATAAATGCATAGTGTACAGCTCTGTAAGACTTTGAAAGAACTACCAGGGAGCTTTAGGATGAATAATTCCTGGGATCCTGAGTTCTGATCAGCCAGAATAGAGACATTTTGTTTAACACTTGTGCCACTCAGGGGAGACCACACAGTTATGCCTTATTAATAGGGTAGAGATTAAAGGCTACTATAGACTCATATTAAAATATATTAAAAATAGATCTCAGACGCTGGCTCACACCTGTAATCCCAGCACTTTGGGAGGCCAAGGTGAGGTGATCACTTGAGCTCAGGAGTTCGAGACCAGCCTAGGCAACATAGTGTAAAGCCTGTCTTTACAAAAAATACAAAAATTAGCTTGGTGTGGTAGCATACTATAGTCTCAGCTACTTGGGAGGCTGAAGTGGAAGAATCACTTGAGCCCAGGAGGTTGAGGCTGCAGTAAGCTGTGCTCATGCCACTGCACTCCAACATGTGCAACAGAGCAAGACACTGTCTCAAAAAAGAAAACAAAACAAAACAAATAAAACCCAGATGTCAAAAGGATCCACAAGTAACCTAACTTTGGCCAGAGCAAAACTCAATGTACTCTGAAGGATAAAAAAATGCAGACACTTAAAAATGTAATAATCAAAATTCCTATTGTTAAATCAAAAATTAGTAGACATGAGAGAAAGAAAGGTAATGTGACCAACTATGCAAAGAAGACTTATTAAACAGAAGCAGACCCAGAAACCACAAAGATGATGGAATTAACTGACATGGTCTTTAAAACAGTAACTATAGACATGCTCAAGGATTTAAAGAAAAATACCAAAATAATGAGAAAAATAGGAGATATTAAAAAGCATCCAGTGGAATTTCTAGACCTTAAAATATAAAGTATCTGAAATGAAAAATTCCCTAGATCAACTTAACAGCAGATTCAATGAGTAAAAAAAAAGATTGGTGAACTTGAAGATATGTAAGTATAAATTACACATTTGAGACACAGAAAGAAAAAAGACTGAAAAAAAAGGGACAAAGCCTTAGTGATCTTTAGAGCAAAATCAAGCAGTGTCACATATGTGTTATTGGAAGCCCAGAAAGAGAGGATGGAAAGGGGTCAGAGAAATATTCGAATGAATAATGGGTGAAAACTTTTTCAGTCTGATGAAAATATAACCCAAAGATCTAAAAAGCCAAATAGATCTATCAGGAGCCTAATCCATCAGGATTAACATAAAGAAAACCACGCAAAGACACATTATCACCAAGTTGCTAAAAAAACAGTGATAAAGAGAAAATCTTTAAAATATTCAGGGTAAGAAGACACTTTCATATAGGGCAACAAAGATAGTACTTATTATAGACATGTCATTGAAAACAATTCAAGACAGAAGAAAAGGAAATTAGATCTCTGAAATTCTGAACTTAAATAAAAGAAAAACATTAAACCTGAAATTCTGTACTCAGAAAAAATATTCTTCAAAAGAAAGGGGCAATAAGAACTTTTAGAGACAACACAAGCTGAAAAAATTCGTGATCTGCAGACCTGCACAAAGAAATACTCAAACTTTTGTGGTTGAAAGAAAATGACACCAAAAGCAAACTCATATTTTCTCAAAATAATGAAAAACATAAATAGTAAATATGTGGGTGATACGGTTTGGATCTGTGTCCCCCCCGCCAAATGTCATGTTCAATTGTAATCCCCAGTGTTGGTGGTGGGGCCTAGTGGGAGGTGATTGGATCAGGGGGCAGGATTCTCATGAATGGTTTAACACCATCCCCCCTTGGTACTGTATAGTGAGTGAGTTTTCACAAGATCTGGTTTTTTAAAAGTGTGTGGCACCTCCCTGCACTGCCCCCCTCGCTCCTGCTCTACCCATGTAAAATGAGCCTGCTTCCCCTTTGCTTTCTGCCATAATTGTAAGTTTCCTGAGGCCACCCCAGAAGCCAAGCATCATGCTTCCTGTACAGCCTGCAGAACTGCTAGCCAGTTAAACCTCTTTTCTTTGTAAATTACCCAGTCTCAGGTATTTCTTTACAGCAATGTGAGAACAGAGAGTAATACAATGAGTAAATATAAAACATTTTTATTGTGACTTTTTAAAAGATAACTTACTGTTTAAAGCAAAAAAATACAGTTTTCTGCAGAGGCTAAACAAATATTGAAGTAAAATATATGACAATATTAACATAAAGAATGGTAGGGAGAAATAGAAGTTCATTTTTGTAAAGTTTTCATGTTACACATGAAATGGTATGAAATTAGTTGAATTCAGACAAGAATTAGTTGAAACGTGTATGGTAAGCCCTACATAAATAACTAAAACATTAAAATAAAGAGGTACAGCTGAGATGGAAATAAAATGGAATACTAAAAGATACTCAGTTAATCCAAAGTATGGCAGAAAAAGATGGAAAATAAAAATTAAAAACACCATTTCTAGCTCAGCCTAACAAAAGTAAAAAGCTGAACAAATGGAAAAAATCAGCAGATCTTCTTAGATCCATAAAAAAGTGACATCACAAGCAAACCATTGCCCCCAAAATTGGAGAGACAGATGGTAGATACAGAAAATCACAACACATGAGAGCACAAACCTCTGCAGAAAGCAGGGCCAAGGCAGAGTAATTGATTAACTGCTGAGGCCTCATAGTGACAAGTATGAAAGATTTTTTTTTTTTAATCTAAGGTTTTCACTGGGTCCCCAAACTTTTGTGAATTTCAGCTCCTGGAGAGAAGGTCTTAGCTAATGCAATAAGGCAAGAAAAGAAAAGTACACGGATTGGGAAGGAGTAAATAAAACTGTCTTTGTTCACAAATAACATGTTTATCTATGTAGAAAATCCAAAAGAATCATACACACACACACACACACACACACACACACAAGCACTGTTGGAAATAAGTGATTATAGCTGGGTTATAGAATATAAGTTTAATATACAAAATTTAATCATTTTCCTATATGCCAGCAATGAACAACTGCAATTTGAAATTAAAAGTAAAATAACTTGCATTGGCACCCCCCAAAATAAAATACTTAGATAGAAACCTAACAAAATATGTACAAAATCTATATGAAGAAAACTACAGAACTCTGATATAAGAAATTGAATAACCTAAATAATGGAGAACTAGTCCATGTTCATGGATAGAAAGACTCAATATTGTCAAGATGCCAGTTCTCCCCAACTTGATCTATAGATTCAATGCAATTCCAATCAAAATTCCAGGAAGTTATTTTGAGGATATTGACAAACTGATTCTAAAGACTGTATGGAAAGGCAAAAGGCCACAAAGCACCTCCACATTATTGAAGAAGCACAAAACTGAAAGAATGACACCACCCAACTTCAAGACTTACTGTAAAACTACAATAATCAAGACAATGTGGTATTGGTGAAAGAAATGACAAAAAGATCAGTGGAACACCTAGAGAGCCCAGAAGTAGACTCACATAAATATAGTCAGTTGATCTTTGTCAGAGCCACAAAGAAAATACAATGGAGAAAACATAGCCTTTTTAATAAATGCTGCTGGAACAACTGGACATTAATAGGCAAAAATATAAATCTAGACACAAATCTTACATGTTTACAAACATTAACTCAAAATGCAGGATTTAAAACTATAAAATTCCTAGAAAACAGCATAGAAGAAAATCTATGTGACCTAGAGTTTGGTAATGTTTTTTTAGATACAATACCACAGGTATGACACATAAATGAAAGAACTCATAACCTGGATCTCCATCAAAATTAAAAATTTGTGCTCTGTAAAAGACACCATCAAGAGAATAAAAAGATAAGCCATAAGCTGGGTGAAAATATTTGCAAAAGACACATCCGATAAAGGACTGTTATTCAAAATATACAAAGAACTCTTGAAACTCGACAATAAGAAAATAAACAACTCAATTTAAAAATGCGCCAAAGACTTTAGCAAACACCTCACCAATGAAGATACACAGATGGCAAATAGAATATGAAAGTATTCTCCACATCATAAGTCATTAGGGAATGCAAACTAAAACAGTGAGATACCATTACACATCTATCAGAATGTCCAAAATCCAGAACACTGACAACACCAAATGCTGATGAGGATGTGAAGCAACAGACATTCTCATTGACTGTTGTAAGAATGTAAAATAGCACAGTAACTTTGAAAGACAGTTTCATGGCTTCATGCTGAACACATTCTTAACTTAGAGTCAGTAATTGTGCTCCTTGGTATTGACCCAGAGAAGTTGAAAGCTTAAGTTCACACAAAAACCTGCAAACAGACATTGATAGCAGCTGTATTCATAATTGCCATAACTTGGAAGCAAGCAAGATAATCTTCTAGCAGGCTAATGTGTAAATACTCTGTAGTACATTCAGACAATGGATTATTATTAGCACTAGAAAGAAATGAGCTATCAAGCCACAAAAAGACATGGATGAATTTGAAACACATATTACTAAGTGAAAGAAGCCAATATGAAAAGGCTACATGCATGCTATATAATTCCAACTATGTGACATCCCAAAAGGCAAAACTATGGAGACAGTACAATTATCAGTGGTTTCTAGGGGTTGAAGGGAGAAAGGGAGAGGTAGGCAGAGGATTTAGGGGGCAGTGAAACTATTCTGTATATATTGCAATGGTAGATACCTATCATTATAAGTTTATCCAAATTCATAGAATGTACACTACCAAAAATCAACCCCATGTAAACTATGGACTTTGTGTGATAATGACGTTTCAATGTAGGTTCATCAGCTCTAACAAATGTACCATGCTGGTGGATGATATTGATAATGGGGGAGGCTACGCCTGTGTGGGGCAGGGGCTATTTGGGAAATCTCTGTACTTTCTGCTCAGTTTTTCTGTAAACCTAAAAGTGCTCCAAAAATAAAATCTGTTTATTTAAAATAGAAAGCATGACACATATGGAAAACAAACAGAAGGATAATAGACTTAAACTTAACCATGTTGGTAATTACATTAAATGTAAATATTTGTGATATTCTATTTAAAGGCAGAGATCATAAAACAGAAAAAAAAAAAAACTAGTAGTCTGCTGCTAAATGTTTAACAACCAGCTCCCTAGAGGAATAAATGTCCTAATTTGCATCAGTTGTGGGTTTTGTGGTGTAAAGACTTCCACTATGGTCAACGTCAAGGTACAAGGTGACATCTACCAGCTTGCAAAATTCCTGAAGATGTAACAATTAGGTCTTGTGAGTCAGTATGTGCTGGCCCTAGCACATCACTGGTTAAAAACCCATCTATATACTGTTTACAAGAAACACAAAATAAATATAAAGACACTGATAAGTTGCAACTATAAAAAATGGTAAAAGATGTACAATGTTACTAACAATCATAAGAAAATTTGAGTGATTACATTCATTTCTGACATAAAAAAATTTTGGTAAAAAGGGTATTTTACGCTAATAAAGGGATTTACTTATCCAGAAGACATTATAGTTCTAAATATTTATGCAACTAATGACAGAATTTCAAAAGACACTAAGGAAAAACTGACAGAACTGAAAGATAGATATACTTGGAATTATAGTTTCAACACTCCTTAGTTCTGATAGGACAATTTGACAGGAAATCAGGGAGGATACAGATGATTTGAACAACACTCTCAATAGCTTTGACCTTTTTGACATTTTTCAAAAATTATATCAAACAACAACATACTGTGTATACTTACCAAGTTCACATGCAACATTCACCAATATAAGCCAGGTACTGGGCCATAAAACAAGTTTCAATAAATTTAAAATATTTTAAATCATACAGAGTATATACTCTGATCAAAATAAAATTTTATTCAAAAGGAAAAACAAAACATGTCTGGATTGTATCTAAACATTTAGAAATTAACACTCTCAAAAATTAGAAGGGACATTAGACAATATTTTAAGCAGACTACAATGAAAACATAAAGAGGAAATCACAAGGAGAATTAGAACACATTTGGAGCTGAATGAGGATAAAAATACAACATGTGAAAATTTGAGTGAGGCAGCTAAAATAGTGTTTAGAGGAAAAGTTAAAACTTTGAATATTTATATTATACAATAATCAAGTTCTAAGAACAATGATCTAATTTTTCACTTTAAGAATCTAGAAAAAAACAAGAAATTTACCCAAAAGTAATATAAAAAATAATAAAAACAAGAGTGAAAATCAAGAAAATAAAATATTAATAAACAATACAAATCAATGAAACAAAAATTTATAGAAACCATCAATTCTAGCTAAACAAATCATGAATAAAAACAGATAAGACAACATATCGCAGTAAAGGTGGGACACAGATACTCTAAACATGAAAAAGGCAATAAGGGGGTGTTAGGAACAACTTCAGGCCAATAAGATGAACAATGTAGATGAAATGAACAAATTCCTTAACAGATACAAGTTACCAAAATTGATACAATAACAAAAAATTTGGATAGCTCTATATCTATTAAGTCAATTCACAACTAAAAACCTTCTACAGTGAAAAGGCCAGATCCAGATGGTTTCACACTGGTAAATAATAATAATGCCAGTCCTGAAGAAATAATACCAATCCCATACCTTTTTCACAAAATAAGAGAATATATACGTCCACCCTCATTTATGCATTGGAGCCAAATGAGACTTTACCAAGGAAGACACACACACACACACACACACACACACACCCTGTAGACCAATATCCCTTATTAACAGAGATGCAAAAATCTTTAATACAAACTTACCATACCAAATTCAGGTATACCTAAAAAGGGTATACCAACTAGGGTTTATTCAGGGATGAGGTAGGTCTAATATTTCAATCAATTAATATATTTCATCATATTAACAGAAAAAAAGCCCATAAGATCATTTCAGAAGCATTTGGCAAAATTCAACACCTATCATTTTGAAAACTCTCATCAAGGTAGAAGTCAGATGAAACGTTATCAATTGATAAAGGGCATTCAAAGCATAAACAAAAGCGTATTGCTAAAAATCGCACTGAATGGTGAAAACCCCACCATTTGTAGAAACATAGCAAGGAGATGTCTATTCTCATTATTTCTATTCGCTATGTTGCTGGAGGTCCTAGCCAGTGTAAAAATACAAAGAAAATATATGAAAGGCACACAAATTGAACAAGAAGCAGTGAAATTGTCTTTATTCACAGATGACATGACCATGAATGTAGAAAATGCTAAGAAATGTCTAAAAACATTACTAGAATAAATAACTAAATTCAACAAGTTCTCTATAAAAAAAGTCAAAATATAAAAATCAAATTTATCTCCATATATTGGCAGTAAAGAATGAAAAATGAGACATAAAACAGCATCATTCACAATGGCATCAAAAAAGTGAAATATTTAAGGATATATATTCAATATAGTTGTATAATTATATAATGTATAACATATATCAAATATATAAAATATATAAATATTTGGGGATATATGTTTACATACATAAGTATGTTAAGTGTACACTAAAAAATTACTGAACATTGCTAAAAGAAATTAAAGCTCTACATACATGGAGAGAAATATCTTGTTCAAAGATTGAAAGACTCACTATTAAGATGTTAATTCCTCCCACATTGATCAAAAATTTGACATAACCCCATTCAAAATCCCAGCACACTTTTAAAAAAAATAACAAACTGATTCTAAAATTTACTGGAAATGCAAAGAAAACCTAGAATAGACAAAATATTTTTTTAAAAATTGAATAGCAACATAGGAGGCTTGCTGCTTCTTGAGTTCAACATGAATTATAAAGCCACAGTAATCATGACAGTGTGGTATGGGCATAAGGATAGACACATAAGTCAATGGAACAGCACAGAGATCTAAGAAATAAGTTCACACTTCAATGGTCAATTAATGCTCAATAAAGGTGTCAAGGTAATTTAATGGGGAAATGATAGTCTTTCAAAAATGGTCCAGAGGAAATGAACACCCATATACAAAAAAAAAGAACTTTCATTTTTATCTTACACCATATGTAAAAATTAACTTGGAATAGATCTTAGATTTAAATGTAAAAGCTAAAACTATAAACTTTCGGAATAAAATATAGAAGACATCCTCATGACCTTGAGGTAAGCAAAGATTTTGTGGGATACAAAAAGAACAAAGCACAAAATTATAAATTGGACTTCATTCAACATCAAAAACTTTGACTTTTCAAAAAAAAAAATCAATAAGAAAATAAAGCCAAGTCATCACTGACTAGGGAAAACATCCACAGTATACATTACGGACAAAGAACACGTATCCAGAATATTTAGAGAACCTAATAAAATTAGACAAACAACTCAATTTTTAAAATGTGCAGAACAATTGGATGCATCACAATGATGAGTGACAAATAAACACATGAAAAGGCACTCAGCATCCTCAGTCATCAGAACATACAAATTAAAGTGTGTTAAAAGAGATATCCCTTTGTACCTCTAAAATGGCTAAAATCTAAGTGAGAATACCAAGTGTTCCAAGGAGGTGCATCACCTGGAATCTCCATGCCTTGCTGGTCATGAGCAACCACTGTGGAAAATGGTGTTGATAACTTCTTGTAAGTTAAACATACACTTACTGTGCAATCTAGCAATGCACTGCTAGATGTTTACCTAAGAGAAATGAAAATGCATGTCCACAGAGATGTGCTCACAGATGCTCAATGCCACTTTATTCATAATAGCACAAATTGGGAAAGAGCCAGATGTTCATTCTCAGGTGAAATAATAAAAGAGAAGATAGATCCACACACAGAAATACTAGTCAGGAACACAAGAGATCAGAATACAGATAGATGTGATGGTATGGAGGAGTAAAGCAAGGCAAACAAAAACAGAAGCACACACTGTATGATTTTACTTATATGAAATTCTAAAATAGACTAAACTAGCCTTTGATGGCACAAAGCATATCAGAGTTTTCCTGGGGTCAAGGGTTGGGGGTGAGGAGGTTGATTGCTGAGTAACATAAGGCAACTTTTAGGGGTGGTAAAATATTTTATATTTGGCAGTGATGGCTACACATTTGCCAAAACTCAGCAAAAGTCTACATTTAAAATGAATAATTTTTATAGTTTTTAACTTACACATCTGTAAAGTTAATTTGTTTTTTTTGAGACAGAGTCTTGCTCTGTCACCCAGGTTGAGTGCAATGGTGCAATCACAACTCCCTGCAGCCTTGAGTTCTTGGGCTCAGGCAGTGCTGCCACCGGAGCCACCTGGGTAGCTGGGACTACAGGCCGGTGCCACCACTCTTGGCTAATTTTTTTTTTAATAGAGGCAGGGTCTTGCTATGTTGTCCAGGCTGGTCTCGAACTGCTGGGCTTAAGTGATCCATCCTCCTGCCTTGGCCTCCCAAAGTTCTGGCATTACAGGTGTGAGCCACCATACCCTGCCTAAAGCTGATATTTTAAAGTAGAAAGGGTATTCCAGGGGCAAGCATGAAGAACTAGATGCAACAACACAGAAGCCTGCAGGGGCAGCTGCAATCCGTCTAGCATTACAGTTCTATAATATGAAAAGGAAGGCCCAGCAGAACACACTAACGAGGGGAGCAAGGCAGCCACCTATGGCCCTCAAGTGGTCGACTAAGAATTAGAGGTATCTCGTATATGTTGACCAACGAAGGGTTTCAATCAGGGACAAACATATTGAGATTTGTTTCCCATACTCACATCTGGCACTCATGTGGATAATAAGTTGTAAGATTAAAACCACCTTTGCAAAATTATGACTGAGACAGTGAAAGAGATCTAACTTAATCAACTCCATCCTGCTTCTAACCTCCAAGCTGCCCTTGTTCATTCATGGGCATAGGCTGAACTAACTTTGGGAGAAACTTAGTTTATAGTTCATAGTTTAAAAAGGCAATAACAACCCTTTCCCAAAGCAGACCCCCTTCTTGCCTGGGGACTAGACTGCCTTTGTAGGACTAACATTAGCCACAAACTTAGAAACGATGGTTTAGGAGTCATGCAGCTGGAGGCTACAAGATTCTGACCCTCCCTAAACTGCTCCTAAGATCAGTGCTTGAGATATTTTGCAGACCCTGCACTTGATGGATCAGCTGGCACCACCCAGATCTATTAACTGGCTCATCTGACCTTGTGGCCCCACCTAGGAACTGACTCAGCACAACAAGACAGCTTCGACTCCCTATGACTTCATTCCTGACCAATCAGCACTCCTGGTTCACTGGCTTCCCCCTACCCATCAAGTTGTCCTTAAAAATTCTGCTCCCCGAATGCTTCAGGGAGGCTGATTTGAGTAATAATAAAACTCCAGTCTCCCGCACAGCTGGCTGTACACGAATTACTCTTTCTCATTTGCAATTCCCCTGTCTTGATGAATGGGCTATGTCTAGGTAGTGGGCAAGGTGAACCTCTTGGTCAGTTGCAAGAAGTCAGACAGGAGACTTAGGGATGAAGTTAGATATGTAAAAAGCAGAAGAAAATGAGCACAGCTGAGGAAAAGCATTTAGAGATAAAAAGTGAAAGGATTTGGAAGTTGATTTGCTCAAGGGACGAGGGGCAGACAAGCCATTTGTGATGGTTAATACTGAGCGTCTGCTTGATTGAAGGATGCGAAGTATTATTCCTGGGTGTGTCTGTGAGGGTGTTGTCAAAGGAGATTATATTTGAGTCAGTGGATTGTGAGAGGCAGACCCACCCTCAATCTGGGTGCACACCATCTAATCAGCTGCCAGTGCAGCTAGAATAAAGCAGGCAGAAGAGCCTGGAAGAAATAGACTAGCTGAGTCTTCTGGCCTCCATCTTTCTCCCATGCTGGATGCTTCCTGCTCTGGAACATTGGACTCCAAGTTCTTCAGCTTTTGGACTCTTGGATTTACATCAGTGGTTTGCCAGTGGCTCTGGGGCCTTTGGCCACAGACTGAAGGCTGCACTGTTGGCCTCCCTGCTTTGGCGGTTTTGGGACTCAGACTGGCTTCCTTGCTCCTCAGCTTGCAGACATCCTATTATGGGACTTCACCTTGTGATCGTATGAGTTAATTCTCTTTGATAAACTACCTTTCATATATACATTTATCCTATTAGTCCTGTCCCTCCAGAGAATCCTGACTAATACACCATTAAACAAGCAAATGTACAAATTTTAAAAAATTAAGGTGAGATAGCCCCATTAAAAAGAGCCAAACACATTGAGCGGGCACCTCAGAAGGAGTCTTGTTAAAGAAAAATTGTTCAATGACATTTGTTAAGCACAGGAAGGAAGTCTCTATTTAGGACCATTGTGATGGGCACAGGGACCACTGCAAAGGGGTCTTGTGGTAGAAGAGAGAGATTGGGCTCAGCTTCAAATACAACACAGGAAGTAGGCATTTATAGCCAGATAACAAGGAGGAGTCAGTGCATGGAAAATGACCAAGAGGAAAGAAACACCAGGAGCAAGGGACATTCTGCTAACAAGATCACCTAATAGGATCCTTGATGAAGGCAGGCCAAGGTGATCAGATCTCACCTGGGGGAGGGTGGAGGATGAGGAAACTGATCAGATATCACTGAGGGTGATCAGTATGCTGTGTTCTGGCTAAACTACTTTGCAGGGTTTTTTGCTAAAATATAATTTTGCAAGGAAGCGCGCAGATGGGCCAAGGAGAAGGTTCAGGAGCCTGACTAAAGTTTGGTCAAGCAAAGAATCTTTCTTAGTTTAAATCTATGGTCAGTAAGCATATAAAAAATGATCAGAGGAATGCAAATGAAATCTACTAGAATATATCACTTTGTACTATGCAGCTGGCAAAAATTACAGTCTGACATCATCAAGTGTTGGTTGAGGATGCACAGCAACAGAAACTCGTGTTCATTGTTACAACTGTTCTGCAACACAGTGGATCGTTATCTACCAAAGTTGAATATACACATTTCCTATGACATATTGATTTCACTCCCAGGTATATACCCTGGTGCCTAAATGCACCTGGATATATGTACAAGATTGTCCATAGCAACATTGATTATAATAGCCCGGTTAACCTTAAATAATGAGATTCAGGAAATATGATGAAGCAGAGAGTTTATTTCAGCACAAAGCTTGAGAACAGCCTCCCTGAAAATACAGACTCCAAAAGAATATGTCAGCATCCAAAGTGGGGAGGTTAAGGTTTCCTTATACAGGCTGTTGACAGAGTTGCAACATTTCCCATACAAGGTCAGTACATATGTTATAGTGATTTGTTTGGTTACACTTCACTATATTCCATGGAAGATCACTTTAGCACTACATGAAGAGGGGCAATGATCTGAGGGGTCTTATCTCTGGTGCAACAAGGCCTTTCCTATTCGTTTACAGGAAGAAGCAGAAGTTGTAGCTGCATGCTATGTAACTTAGGCCACATAGCCACTTTCCTCTCAAGGCTCAGAATAATTTAAAGTTACAACAGCTTTATGTTTGAATTATTTACTTTCACAGCCCACACTGAAACAAGCCAGATTTCCATCACTGGTAGAATAGATACATGAATTGTGTATATGCTTATGAAAAAATACTTAAGCAGCAATAAAATAAATGAACTACATCTACATGCATGGATGAGTCTCACAAATGTAATTTTGAATGAAAGAAGTCAGATGCAAAATAAGACATATTCTGTTAAGTTCCACAACAGGCAAAGCTGATGTCTGGTATTTAGGGATACACACGTAAGTAGCATAACTATTGCAATAACAACAAAAGCAAGAAAACTGTCACCATAAAAGTCAAGATGATGGTGTCAACCTAAAGTTATCAAAAGGGTTAGAATCTAGTTTAAAGAGAGTTTATTCAAGCGCAAAGTTTGAAGACAGGCTGCTCAGGAAAGCACAGATGCCAAAGAGTGGAAGTCAGTCTTCCATTGATTTCCATTCAGTCTTCTGAAGCACTGAACCTTGGGATTGTGTACATAGACAAATTTTGGGGAAGCTTAACAGAATGTCAACATCTTTCTATGTAAGGCTTAATGGATAGCTACAATGGTCTGATTAGTCAAGGTAGTCTTTTTCTTATGGGAAAGGTATATTAACCTTCTGCATCAAAGATGTAACAGTCATGGGGTCTTGGTGGCCATCTGGTCTGAGTTAGGTACAGGACAACAAAGAGGCAATTAATCTATAAAAAAGATCAGTGATTGAAAGAGGGGAGATCTGGTCTCTGTCTCTCCTAGTCATTTATAGAACAAGAGCAATGAGGAAGACCATTATGCTATAATCTAAGAAGCAGAATTGGAAATACGCTACTGACTCAGTCTCCAGGGCTTACCTTCCCCCTTGGCATAATAAATTTAAGGAGTCCTGAAATTTTATTTTCTCTTACATTGGCCACCCCTGTTGAAGGAACCCTAAGGTTCTTCTGGGGTACTAGTAATATTCCATGTCTTGATTCAAATGATGGTTTTGTGGTCGTGTACTTTAGAACTATGTATTAATTTGAGCAGTGATATGTTTCATGCACTGTTCTTTATGCAAATGAAAGTATTCAAAAACACTACCCCAAACATGCTGCTTTATGTGCTGACTACTTCAAACTGAAGGTACTTGGGAAGCAGCAAATGCAGGCAGTGGCTTTCTCTGAGCTTCCTTGATCTGCCTAAAGACTGGATTATCCAAAAGAAGCTCCCTTGTAATGAATCATTTCCCCAGAAATTTTATCAACCAGGGAAGATTAACTCTCGTCACAGGGGAGAAAACTGGAAATTGACACCATGACCAGACTATTACTACCTGAGCAACCGTTTATCTGCACAAGACCGCCTTTCTTCACTGTACATTTTCTCCTCTTGCCCTGCCATAACCTGTAGTCCCCATCACCCTCCAGAACTCCAAGCTCCTGTTTTTTTTTTTTCATAGCTCAGTATGCTGTGTAAGTTTTAATCATCTGACCCTTCTTAAAGTCTAATGTTTTGTGAGATTCCTGTGTGTATAAACACAATTAAATATAATTTTCCTCCTGCTAATCTGTCTTATGCCAATTTAATTTGTAGCCCAGCCAAGGAACCTAGAAGGGTAAAGTCATTTTTTGCTCCACTACACATTATATTTCATGACTTTAAAATTTCAACAATGTCAGCAAAATAGGGGTGGTCATTGAAAGCGTTAAACACACAGGGCCACCAGTGCACAGTGGCATGGGGAGCATACTGCACAATGCCAATGGCATCACTTCCATGGACATCAATGATTCCAAAGGCAGGCAGCCAACCAGGGAAGTGCAGAGCCCATAAGAGACCCTGAAAAGCAGCTCCCAGAGAATGACCTTTCCTCCCTGTGGTCCTTGGCCAGGTCCCATAGCTCTCCCAAGCACACCTCCTGGATTTCCCATGGGAATGCCCAGATGCAGCTGGAATCAAAGCTACAGGTAGTCAGTGCTCCAGGGCCCCTCCCAGAGAGAGAGTAAAGGATTTACAATGGACATGACAGGCTTTGTCCTAAAAAAGACGCTAAAATGAAGATGTAACCACAGGAGAGTCTTCTGTACTGGCCCTCTCCTTTTGTGGATGTGAAAACTGGAGGCGCAGAGACACATGTGGCCTCCTCTTGGTCAAGAGAGAGTTAATGTCCAGGCTTGAAGGAAGCCCTTCAAGGTTCTTCTCACATTGAAGTCAGGCTGTTCCCCTAGGATCCCTGTCCTCTTCATTTCTTATTCTAAATTTGTAGATTAACTCATGTTAATGATTCCTGATGGGTGGAAATGTTATTCTATTAACATATTTGCATAATGATAGGAACTTCAGTGCCTTAATGGGGGAAACTGAAGCCCCAGGGAGGGCCAGTGGAGCAGGAATTGGCTGCTCTTGGGGACTTTTGTACTTTTTGCTTATTTGAGAAAAGTCGGATTCCCTCCCCAGAGAAGGTAATGTGAGCCCGAAACTGTGGACTCTTTGAGGGGATTCACAGACCCCCTCCACTCTACCAACCCATCTGAGGCCCAGACTAATACCATGAGGGAAGCCAGACTCTTCCCCACTGGCTTTAGCCCTGATGACTGTGTGCAGTGGTGACAAGGCACCCCATCATTTGATGGTGTTTGGGGAGAGAGAAAGAGAAAGAGAGATTGAGAGAAATATTCTCCTCTGTAATTCATTAATAATAATGTTACTGAAGGTAGTTGGTCAGACATGCGCAGGGCAGGAGAGACCCCCTACCATCAACCCCAACCAGAAATATCAGGCAACAATCACTGATGGTCAAGCAGTGGTTAGACTGTTTCTCTAAAATAATAATTGGTTGCAGCCAGTGCCAGGGAAAAGCAGTATCCCCAATAGATAGAAACATCTGAAACTCATGATCAGCAGCTTCCTGATAACATCTCAGGAGCTAGGCAAGTGGGTTCAAGCATGCACACTAAGAGGCAAAATGGTGGAGTTTAACTGGTCTATGACCCCTCCTAGGGACATTTGATAAGAGAAGAATGCCTCAAGTAAGTATGTACACAACTCCAGGAAACACACTGCACATGTGGTACCCCTTCTCCCTGTAAGTGCTGGCAGCCACTGTGCATGCGGACAGCCCACCCCAAGGGAAGAATCAGGAGAGAAAGGGACACAAGGCCCTGGAAGTATGCCAACATATAAAACCCTAAGTCAAAGGTCAAACTGTGCCCTTGAATCTCTCAGGTCACCTGTTTGGCCCTCTTCCAAGTGTACTTTACTTCCTTTCATTCCTGCTCTAAAACTTTTTAATAAACTTTCACTCCTGCTCTAAAACTTGCCTCACTGTCTCCCTCTGCTTCATGCCCCTTAGCCGAATTCTTTCTTCTGAGGAGGCAAGAATTGAGGTTGCTGTAGACCCATGTGGATTTGCCGCTGCTGAACAATAATACCAAGTAACAGCTGACCTTTCCTTCGTGCTCACTGGGAGCTGGGTGTTATTTGAAGTACATAGCAGGAAAAGACTCACAACTCCGGGTGTGCAATTAGAAGCCCCCAAGGGCTCCCCCGAGCACAGACTGTGGCATAACATGCCCACAGTCCTCAGGCCAGTGTTGATGAGAAAGGCCAAACTCTGTAAAATATTGTTAAAGAACTAAATATGGCCTGAGAAAGTCTCCATACTTCCATACTTGAGTCCTTGTGGATGAACCGTAACCTAACTTAGTAAGCAGACGAGACTAGAAACCTGATTTAGGAGGATGCCTCAGTGGCTGAGTCTCAGCCAATCTCAGCAGCCAGACTTTCACCACTCATAGACTACTGACTGTTCAAACTGTGTTCAAATAAAGCAAATGCCAAGTCGTAACCAATCCAGCTGCTTCTGAATCTCACTTCCGTTTTCTGTCCATCACTTTCCTTTTTTCGTCTATAAATTTGCTCTGACCAGGAGGCATCCCTGGAGTCTCTCTAAATCTGCTGTGATTCTGGAGGCCACCTGATTCAAGAATTGTTCTTTTTTTTCTTTGCTTAATTAAACTCTGTTAAATTTAATTTGTCTAATGTTTTTCTATTAACAATGTTTAAAGAGGTTTATTCTGAGTCCAATATAAGTGAACATGGCCTGAGCACAGTTTCAAGAAGTCCTGAGTACAAGTGCCTGAGGGGGTCAGGTTACAGCTTACATATATATACACATATATGTATGTGTACATATACATATACATACATATATGTATATATGTATGTGTATACATATGTGTGTATATATGTATGTATATATGTGCGTGTATGTATATATGTACGTATATATGTATGTATATATGTATATATGTATGTATATATACGTGTATATATGTATGTATACATGATATATACATATCATATATATGCACATACATGTATATACACACACACATATGTGTGTGTGTGTGTGTGTGTGATGATGGGTCACTGTAACCTCCACCTCCCAGGTTCAAGCTATTCTCCTGCCTCA
This sequence comes from Symphalangus syndactylus, assembly GCF_028878055.3. Taxonomy (NCBI): domain Eukaryota; kingdom Metazoa; phylum Chordata; class Mammalia; order Primates; family Hylobatidae; genus Symphalangus; species Symphalangus syndactylus. The sequence goes on along the minus strand of NC_072444.2, from coordinate 32,106,960 downwards.
GCCACCTGAGTAGCTGGATTACAGGCATGCACCACCACACCTGGATAATTTTTTTTTTGTTGTTGTTGTTGTTGTTGAGATGGAGTTTCGCTCTTATTGCCCAGGCTGGAGTGCAGTGATGTGATCTCTGCTTACTGCAACCTCTGCCCCCTGAGCTCAAGCAATTCTCCTGTCTCAGCCTCCCGAGTATTTGGGATTATAGCTGCCCACCACCACGCCCAGCTAATTTTTGTACTTTTGGTAGAGATGGGATTTCACCATGTCAGTTAGGCTGGTTTTGAACTCCTGACCTCAAGTGATCCACCTGCCTTGGCCTCCCAAAGTGCTGGGATTACAGGCATGAGCCCCCACATCCAGCCAATAGATTTTAAGGATACAGAAGTTACAGGCAAAGACATAAATCAATATGCATAAGGTACATATTTGTTCAGCCTGGAAAGGTGGGACATCTTGAAGTGGGGCAGGGGTAGGGGATGGGGAGGGCTTATAGGTCATGGGTGGATTCAAAGATTTTCTGATCGCCAGTTGGTTGAAAGAGTTAAACTTTGCCTTAAGAGCTGAAGGCAGCAGAAAGAAATGCTTGAGTTAAGGTAAAGGGGGCTGTGGAAGCCAAGGTTCTTGTTATGTAGATAAAGCCTGTAAGTAGCAGGCTTCAGAGAGAATGGAGGCTAAATGTCTCCTTGGGGAACTTAAAAGGTGTTAGGCTGTAGTTAAGTCTCTCCTAGATCAGGAAAAGACCTAGAAAAGGAAGAAAATTCTCTATTGAATGTAAATGTTCCCCACAAGAGACAGCTTTGCAGGGGCCATTTCAAAATGTCAAAGAAATATATTTTTGGGTAAAATACTTTGATTTCCTTCAGGGTCCGCTCTCTGTCAGGTGATGCTATACCAGAGTCAGGTTGGAATTTGGAATTTTATTGCCACAAAGAGTGTTTTGTTCATAGTGTGATCTCTATTTTAATATTAGTTCTGGTCAGTTTGTGCCTAAACTCCAAAGGGAGGGGATATAAGGAGGTGTGCCCTATTCCCTTCCTATCATGGCCTGAGCTATTTTTTCAGGTTTCTGTGGGATCCTCTTGGCCAAGAGGGGGATGTCTGTTCAGTTGGTTGGGGGCTTGGAATTTTGTTTGGTTTCTACCAGGAAGGGGCCTTGCCACAATTCATAGGAACTGGAGGACACCTGGTTTATTATAAAAGCCAGATAAAGAGCAAGAAGCCAGGCACGATGGCTCACGCCTGTAATCTCAGCACTTTGGGAGGCTGAGGTGGGCAGATTACGAGGTCAGGAGATCGAGACCATCCTTGCAAACACGGTGAAACCCTGACTCTACTAAAAAAAATACAAAAAATTAGCCAGGCGTGGTGGCGGACGGCTGTAGTTCCAGCTACTTGGGAGGCTGAGGCAGGACAATTGTGTGAACCTGGGAGGCGGAGCTTGCAGTGAGCCGAGATCACTCCACTGCACTCCAGCCTGGGCAACAAAGCGAGACTCCGTCTCAAAAAAAAAAAAAAGAAAAAAGCCAGGTAAAGAGAAAGAAATCGCAAACAATAACAAAACACCCTCATCAATAGCCATTATCTGAGTCTAACAATTGTTATTAAAACAGGGAGGAATGTCTGGGATATTTTAAGTGGCAGCCAACATATCATCTTGAGAAATGGAAAACAGAATTCAGAAGCTTCAGGCTGCAGCCCCCAGCAAGACACAGCAACATCTTTCGTAACCAGCCCTCCAGCCCCTGCTCTGGGGCCTCCGCTTCCTTTGATTCAGACCCAACATCAGATGCAAGTCCTTTCTGTGTAGGAAGCACAACACCAAACCAGGCTGTGTGCTGAGGCCCCAAAGCCATGCCTGAGTGAGCTAGAGGCTCACACAGAGCTCCCTGCTTGCCCTCACCCCAGCCCACCTGCAGGCTGCTTGCCATATAATCTGACCTCTGGGGCCACAAGGGTCTGCACACCTGCACTCTGCAAGTGGTTGTACAATTACCCACGCCCACGCACACATGGATGTCAGAGGGCTTTGCACCAGAGTGACTGCATCTAGAACAGGTGAGATAGAAATCCGCAGGCCTGGTTTGCAAAGTCACAAAGACCCTGCTGAAAAAACCTGATGCAGTAAAGAAGCCAGCCAGAAACTGCCAAAACCCACCAAAACCAAGACGGCTGCAAAAGCAACCTCTGGTTATCCTCGCTGCTTATTATATGCTGATTATAATACATTAGCATGCTAAAAGACACACCCACCAGGGCCAAGACAGTTTACAGATGTCATGGAATGTGGGGAGGCTACCCTACATGGTCTAAAGAGGGGAGAAGCCCTCAGTTCTGAGAATTCTCCACCTCTGTCTCAGAAAACTCATGAATAATCCACCCCTTATTTAGCCTACAGTCAAGAAATAAAAATAGCCACCCTGCAGCCCTTGGGGCTGCTCTGCCACCCTTTTATTCCTTTACTTTCTTGAGAAACTTGCTTTCACTTTTTTCTATTGGCCGGTCCTTGAATTTCTTCCTGTAGGAAAGCAAGAACCTACATGGCCTCCCAGGCTGAACCCAAATTTTGGTGTTCACCCTGCAACACAGACACACTCAACAGGGCTTTGCGGGTTCATGGGGATGCCCTCACCTCACCACACCTATCACACTCACTGTGCACTTCTGGTAACACACAACTCCTGATCCCAGCCATGCCCAGCCCCTGCCACCTGCCCACAGGTGTGCTCTGTATTAACTCAGGGGCCTGGAATGCCCAGGTCCACACAGGCCCCACCCCCACCCCGGAGCTAAGAGCCCTAAGGCCCTTGCCTTTTCCCCCCTGTTTCCGTTTCTTCTGTTAATACATCTCTCCCCTACAGGGGACTCGACTCCAAAGGGGCTGCTTGCCAGGCAGGAGCAGATAATATCTGCCTGACACCTACTGGCAATAAATGTCAATGCACAGACAGGTTGATGGGCTGAGATTGCTTCCTATTGATAGAGGATGATGAAGTTGTGGTTTGGAGTGTGATTTCTGGAGAAAAGCAAAGGGATTTTGCAAAAGCGTCTCCCCCTCACCCCGAGCTGAGAGGGTGTGCCAAGCGTTTGTCCTGGCTGTGTGCGGGTGAGCCGCGTACACAGGGTGGGTACGTGTATCCTTGTGCCACTGTCATGGAAGTGCGAGAGTGTGTGCGGATCTATGTGTGGGGAGTGTGGCTGGGACTTCCGTCAGTGACCATGTGTTGATCAGCATGTTACTGGGGCCATGGAATGTCTGTGTCTCCATCACTCATGGTGTGGATATGCAGGGGTGGCCCTGTGGGGGTTGGTGTTCACCTGGGCAGGGGTGTTCACGGGGCCACGGAATGTCTGTGTCTCCATCACTCATGGTGTGGATATGTAGGGGTGGCCCTGTGGGGGTTGGTGTTCACCTTGTAAAAAGTAAAATAGAGTTTCCTCTTTAAAGACTTTCCTCCCTGTCTAATTAGGAATAAATAGTAACTTCTCTTAAAAGCAAAATTTATTCAAAGACCTGTGCTAACATTCTTAAGTATCTGCTAGCCATAATAAAGAAATCAATGTACTTTATGTTCTTAGCTCCCACAATTTAGCCTAAATATTTGCCCTGGCATGCTTATACTGGTCCAACAAGCATTAAGTCATAGCCTGTTCCTTTTCCTTATTTAAAAGTGTTTTTATCTTTCTCAGCATTCCACAAGTTACTTTCTCCTTCCTTTGTTCTCCTCTACCTTTGCCTCTTTTAAAAAGTTCTCGGTTACTAGCCAATCAGGACAAATACAGAATGAGGGGTCCCATTCCAGCCAATGGAAACCGGACACAGCAGTAGGGTGGATGCGTCAGGTTACAAAATAACTTGACTCCTTTGTTTGGTGTACTCTGGTGTCAAAACTGCTGGTGAGTGTACCCTTTCTGCAGGAAGCAAAAATGGCCTTACTAAATAATGTTCAAGTGCTATTTTTTTTATGGCACCAGAGAATAAGCATTTCAAACAACCTGGATGGGGTGTTCATGTGTGGGGTGTAGGGGTTGTCACAGCTCCAGTGTGGGGTGTTGGAGATGGTGTCTCTTCATTTCCACCCATAGGTTCCTTCTTCAACTTGAGCTCTCTCCCAGCCAGAGAGGGTAGGAGCCTCTTCCAGCCAGAAGTGGGACTCGAAGCAGGATCAAAGGGCTGGGCAGTATGGATGCCTTCACCTACAGACCAGCTTCCCTGACCTCTTGGGAAGCTTCACATTCTAACCTAGAGAGAGAACAATATGTCTTCAGTAAAAACACACACACACACACACACACACACACACCCTTGCACACTCTCAGACATGCAGGAAAGCAAAGCCCTACCACCCCACAGGGAAAAGTCCACGGGGAGGCAGAAGCAACCCCCTCGTCTACCTTCTCTGGGGTGTCATGCCGCCAGGACGACAGCCGGGGCTCTGTGAGAGTGAGCCGTCCTCCTCTTAGCTCTGGTCCTGGGATTCAGGTGCTAACAGCCCTCATCAGCGTTTTCCCCAAACCGATGTTACTAGCAAATGGTGCTGGTGGTGAAGACAGCGGTCATTTGTGAGTGCTTGCAGTACGGCAGGCACCGTGCTGCGTGTTCGCATGGATGGTCTCCTTTTACTCTGCGTGGCAACACTAGCAGTGCTGCTGTTTTCCTCGCTGGGGCTCAGATGACAGAGCTCGCCCTGGGTCACTTGGGGAAGACTGCCGGTCCTGTCTTCCCTTCTTTCAGTCCTGGCATCTTCTGTGCCAGCTGGGCGGATGGCTGTGGCTGCCCATACGAAGCCTGCATTTCCTATGCGTCCTCACGTGTGTTGAGGTCATCTGAGCTCAGTCCAGGCCATGAGGTGCAGGTGAAAATGATGTGTGCTGGCTCCAGGGGTCTTCCCTTTGGGGTGCAGCTGTGCCCTCCTTTTTCCTCCTCCTTGGGCTGGGCAACACCCAGGGCTGGTGCATCCCAGTGACCCTAGGAGGATGTTGTGAGCTGAGCAGTCACAGCTGCCCTTTGGGCCATGGCTGCTTACATCTGAGCTAGACCATGGGAGGGAAAGCTCTACTGTTGTTAGTCTGGGCCCTATGCAGACTGTTCTCTTGTTAGTACAGCAATTTGTACCAGGAATGGAACTGGCATACATAAACTAAAAGGATGCAGGGCTTGTCTGTCAGGCAGCAGGCAGTGAGGACCCAGGCCTCACAAACCGGAGGCTGGGGTGCTTCAGAGCATCCTCCATACAATCTTAGGATTCCTGGGACGCCAGTGACAGTCAGCCACAAGCTGGGGAAGAACTGGGTGGAAAGAGTCAGAAAATGGGTAGGCAGCTTCCTGTTGATTCTAGCGAAGTCCAGGAGACAAGAGCCAACTGCTTTGCTGGCAGAGAGACAGAAGGACAGCTCTGCTCAGGGAAGGCCTCTCTGCTGGTGCCCACCCACCAGGTGGACTGAGTGTTCAGAAATCTGGACCTTGGCTTGAGAGCATCACCTTTTGACCCACACACAATGGGATAGAAAGCAGCGGGCACTTTGGCCTTGAGCAAGCGTCCGCTATTAATACTTCCTGGTCCAATTGTAAAGCCAGGATAAAGGGAAAAGGGCAGATTGAGGGCCTTGTAACTCCCCACCCACGTCTATGGTTTCTGAAGGTCTCAAAGAAACTGTCATTCAGAAGGGGATGAGCCCAGCACAGAGGCGTGAATGTGAAAGAGGAGATTCAGCCTTAAGCCTCATGTGAAAATGAGGCCTGTGCTTGTGATTCTGTGGGCCTGAAACATAATGGAAACCTGTGAGAGTTTGGGAGAACTCATTTGACAAGTAGAATACAACCTTCACCGGCAAATTCTTAGACTGTGAAGAGTCTGGAAGTAAAGCCCTGTCTCCCCAAAACTTTAGCTCTTAAGAAGGGCATGCTGCAACACCTCCCTCAGATACGCAAAGTGGGGTACACCTAAGAGGGGGAAGCGAAAGGCCACCGACTACGGACAGCGAGCTCCTCCCACCTCCTCCAGAGCAGAACCAAAACTGGATAAATGCGTTCATCTGGGGGACAAAGATTCCTCAGGATAGTTACATTGGACTGGAAAAAGGTGTGGCTTAACAATTGCAGTTACAGTATCCTCTGTGGATTTTATGAAAACATACTGCAATGCAATTGTCATAGAACTCGTGATTATTTAAGTAAAGGAATATTAGAAGAGTTAGAAAATATTAGAGAAGCAGTCAAGATGGTTTGGGGCTTAAACTCCTGGTGACGTGGACTCTCAGAGGCGGTGGGGGGTGAGTGTGATTTTGGCTGGGGCTCCACCTCGTCCCCACTCGTAAGTCCCAGGTAAGTCTGTTCCTTCCTTTTGTCTCTGTTTGCTGGCAAGTAAAACAAGGCAGTAAGAAAGTCAGCTCTTTGTACCTTCTCTGGCTGTCATGAAGATCAGACCACAGAACATTGCGGAAGGTGAATTATGCCATGTTCTAGGGAACTGAGCTGGGAATTATGCCATGTTCTAGGGAACTGAGCTGTCGCTGATATTGGCATGTTTGGGGAGAAAGGTGGAGCTCAGCCTTTGCAGAGCCCATTCCAATTAATGCAGATCAACCCTGAGGACGACCTTGACACCAAGGGGTCGGCTGTCAGGGTCTTTCCGTTGGCAAACTCCCTCGCTATTCTTGTATTGTTCATGGACTCAGAAGCAGGTCTCCAGCCTGCTCAATGCCAGATTCCAGAGTCGCAGAGGTGAGAGGCCAGCGAAGTCCCTGCTTTCCTGACATTTGTATTTTAGTCATGGAAGTAAACACAGAAGTAGGTGGGACTACATTGAACCAGACCTTCTTCACTGCTTACCAGTCACGGCCTGGAGTCCATTCTTTTGGACCCAGATTCAAACACATAACATGCCACAGTCATGGCTACATCTGAGCAGCTTCGTCCTGATTTGCCGACCAGGACTTCTGTGGTTGACATCATTATGAGGTTGTTATAGTGGTGTTACTGGTTAATATTATCACCACTGTAATTGCTGTTCATGTTTAGACAATATCTGTGTTTCCAAGTACATCCACGGTGTCCCCCCTTTCCCAGATAACCACATTTCCTTATTTTAATTATTGACAGGGAAGTTAATTAAAATATGGGACTTCCACAGACCCCAGCGTCTTCCAGTGCTCTCCCCTTGCTGTTCATGATGACCTTGTATTTACAAGCAATGATCCAGCCTTCAATTCTCATGGCAATGTTCTGATCCCAGCCAATTTAAGTAATTCCGCCAATAAAAATTCCACGAGATGTTATCAAACATTTTATGAGTCTGAACAGACAGGTCCCACTGTGTCTAAACACCTCTTTTTGGAACGCTAGTTGAGAGGAAACAAGCAAGTGTGAATGCCCAGCAGGATTTGTTCTCGAGTCCCCTTTTCTTAGCGTGCAAAACTCCTGAATCTCCCATTCCTTCTCCTATTTTTTTTTTCCATTATTTTATTTACTTGAAAATATCCTGCTAAGTGACTTCTAAGAGCAGCTCTGTTCCACATGGTGTGGATCTGGGCCTCTTTCTCATGAATGCCTTATTTACCAGCTCACTAAGGTCTCAGGAAAATTGGCATCTTGGCCCTGAGAAAACAGGAGGTTGTTGCAATCCAGCTGCCAGCTGCTTGACCTTGTGGGTGGGGGAGTAATTGCTGGGTTTCAGTTTCTTCGTTTATAACTTGGGGAGCATAACACCAACCCACAGGGCTGCCCTGAGGAGTAAATGAGGTCGGAAGAGAAAGCTCCCGAAGCAAAGCCAGGCATGGACAGCAGCCCAGCCAGCGGTGGGCACAAGCTCTCCTGCAACAGCAAGAAAACAGAGAGCCCCCTTCTGCTGCATCATCAGCAGCCTCCCTTACTCCACATCAGCACGCCTTTCCCTTTCCCAAGGGACGGGGGCCAGGGCATCCTGTGAGTACATGGGTGTTTTCTTCCTCCCATCCCCACAGCCTGCCTTGCATAGGAAAAGAAATTGGAAAACAACAATGATGATGACATGTACAACTGCAACAAGACATTCCTTCTGGGGAAGAAGCCCATTTTCTGGTGGGGAAGCAGGACAGACAATAATTTTCAGGGTCCAAAGCAAAAGGAAAATGTTGGTTCTCCCTATTCATAAATTATTAAGAATTTCAAAGTGATGACAGCAAGATATTAAAGCTAACATGAGCCTTTCTAAGCACAGGGCCCTGAAACCATGTTTGGGTCGCATGTCTGTGAAGCCATCACCAGTGAAAAGGATGTGCTTTTGTCACCTGTCCTGCTCATGGCAAGCCTTTCTAGGCTTGATTTTATTCTTACTCTCTTAAGAATCCCAAGGGGTAGGTATTTTTATCCATAGTTTATGGATAAGGAAATATGAGGGCTTGGAAAATTGAGAGATTTCCCGACAGGACGTGTCTCCAACTGCCTGCTCTCCTGAGACATTGGGAGTCGGATTTTCTGCAGAACCCGACGTGACTCTCCCAAGCTGTGCTATGGAGGAAGAGTGGCCAGCACCCAGTCATCCAGCCGAGCCCCAGGGCCTGGATCTGCCTTGGTTGTTAAGAGCACACTCTCTAGATTCAGGCTGCACATCCCTTCTTGCTACTGAGTTTGCGACTCAGGTGGCCTCAATTTCTCCACTTGGAAAACAGAGAAAATTATGCCTCATGAAGATGCAGAGAGGTTTGGATGAGTTGGCAAAGCAATACTTTCAGAGCTCTGCCTGGCATATTAGCAATCCTTGCATCCAGAGGGATGGCTCTGCTCTATAACAACCGTAACTCTAGGGTGGCTTTAGGGTGAAAAGCAAACGGAAGGGTGGGTTGCCTGAGTTGTTCCCATGTCAGCAATCATGAAGTCGAGAGAGTGCTGCAATCATCTGCTAATGTCTGCCATGCTGCAATTGTCTGTTAATGTCTGCCAGGGGTGCACCTGGAAGGTGAGGGTGCTGGTGTTGGTGGATTTGCTAACCCTCTACTCAAAGTGAATCTACGCCTTCCCTTGAATCACTAGAATCTGCAGGACACACCCAGGTACTCCAGAACATACCTCACATGTCACTTCTTGTTAAGCTCATGAGGACAGGAATGTATGTCTGTTGTGTTCACTGCTACTAGATTGGTGTAGAGGTAAGTTCGGTTTTGTCATTACTTTTAATAGGGAAATATTAAAATATTTCCCCAGCACCTAGAACAGTGCCTGGTAGGTTCTCAGTAAATATTTATTTGAATGTTGTGAGTAGATGAACCAAGAAAGACGTTGACTCCAGCTGGATGCCTGGAGAGATGCAGAGTTGTTCTTCAGTTCTCCACGAGGCTGCCCTGTGGCCCAGCCTAAGAGGCATTGGTACTGGAGTGATGATGCAGCCCTTTGTCCCCACACAGATGTATGTCCTATAATACACCCTTGCAACATACACACACTGCATGCAAGCTGGGTATATTTTTTTCCTGGAATCTTAAAGAACAAAGAAACATTTCAATGATATCTCCCCAGTCCCAAAGCTGCATCTCAGGCCATGTGGGCTGCTACAACAGAAGACCATGGACTGGTGGCTTATAAATAACAGATATTTATTCCTCACAGTTCTGAGACTGGAAAGTCCAAGATTAGAAAACCAGCAGATTCAGTGTCTGGTGAGGGCCCATTTCTGGGTTCACAGACGGCTGTCCTGTCACAATGTCCTCACACGGTGGAAGGCATGAGGGTACTCTTTGGGGCCTCTTTTATTTTGATTTGATTTGATTTTTTGAGATGGAGTCTCACTCTGTGGCCCAGGCGGGAGTACAGTGGTGTGATCTCAGCTCACTGCAACCTCCACCTCCCAGGTTCAAGCAATTCTCCTGCCTCAGCCTCCTGAGTAGCTGGGATTACAGGCAGGCATTACCACACCCAGCTAATTTTTGTATTTTTAGTAGAGATGGGGTTTTGCCATGTTGGCCAGGCTGGTCTCAAACTCCCGACCTGAGGTGATCCACCCATCTTGGCCTCCCAAAGTGCTAAAATTCCAGGCATGAGCCACTGCACCCAGCCAAGGGGCCTCTTTTATAAGGGCACTAATCCTGTTCCTTAGGGCTCCACCCTCATAATGTGGTCAACTCCAAAAGGTCCTGCCTCCTAATACCATCACCTTGAGGGTTAGAATTTCAACACAGAAACTGTGGGGGGACACAGACATTCAGGCCACAGCAGCTGTGCAGCCCCAGGCTTCCTGTCCATGATATGGGCAAGGTCTCTGACCAAGAGGTGTACCCTTAGCAAAGAATCTGCTATCCGCCTCAGTGGGTCACTGTATTAGTCTGTTCTCATGCTGCTAATAAAGATATACCTAAGACTGGGTAATTTATAAAATAAAGAGGTTTAATTGACTCACAGCTCCACATGGCTGGGGAGGCCTCACAATCATGGTGGAAGGTGAAGGAGGAGCAAAGTCATGTCTTACATGGCAGCAGACAAGAAGAGCTTGTGCAGGGGAACTGACCTTTATAAAACCATCAGATCTCATGAGACCTATCCACAACCATGAGAACAGCACGGGAAAAACTGGCCCCCATGATTCAATATCTCCACCTGGCCCCACTGTTGACACGTGGCGATTATTAGCATTCAAGGGGAGATTTTGGTGGGGACACAGCCAAACCATATCAGTCACAGATCAAAAGATTTGGATTATCAGAGATCACAGATAAATATTTAGTTATAGTCTTATCGCCTTTCGTCACATATATGTGTTTCCTTAGGCTCTGAACATCAGAATTAAATGTGAATTTTATCTCTCTATTCCCAAGATTGAGGGCAAGGTATGGCTCATACCAGTGGAGAGCTTTGGAGGTGGGAGATGTCATGGGTTAAATTGTGTCCCCCAAAGATATATAAACACCTTAATTCCTAGTACCTGTAAATATAACTTTGATTGGAAATAGGGTCTTTACATAAATAATCAAGATAAGATGAGGATGAGGTCTTAGGATGGGCCCTAATCCCATATGACTGGTAGTCTTATAAAAAGGGGAAATTTGGACACAGAGACAGGCATGCAGGCATGCACACAGAAAGCCACGTGATGATGAAGACAGATACTGAGTGATGCTTCTACAAGTGAAGGAACACCAAAGGTGAGCAGCCAGCAGAAGGTAGATGAGAGGCCTGAACAGCCCTCAGAAGGGCTTAACTCTGCCCACACCTTGATCTTGGGCTCTCAGCCCCCTGGAATGGTCAGACAACTGTGGGACAACACATTTCTGTTGTTTAAGCCCTCCAGCCTGTACTGCTTTGTCACGGCAGCCTGAGCAAGCCAATACAGAGGTGAGGCAGATACTGGTGCTGGTCACCACATATTTCTGGTTGTCCTTCTGGGCATATGGTGGGATCACCCAGATCCTACCTTCTTGGCCCATTCAGGTTGGGGATGGCCATAGGACTTGCTTTGAATAGTGCAATGTGGGCAGAGATATTTGTGTGAATTCTAGATAGAAGCCTCCAAATTCAGTATGTGATTCACCACACTCCCTTCTGCCTGTTTCTATGACAGTGGGAGCATGTTCCCCATTTCCAAGAGAGAGCCTTGGCAGATTCCCTCCCTGAGGGATGACAGCTCAGGCCCCTACCAGCCTGCAATGGACCTTTAATGAATGGGGAACTGTATTAGTCAGGGTTCTCTAGAGGGACAGAACTAATGGGATATATATATAGTTAAAATAGTTAATTGTAAGCCTCCATTCTCTCTCTCTCTCTCTCTCTCTCTCAGGAGTTTATTAAGTATTTACTTACATGATCACAAGGTCCCACAATAGGCCATCTGCAGGCTGAGGAGCAAGGAAAGCCAGTCCGAGTTCCCAAAACTGAAGAATTTGGAGTCCGATGTTCAAGAGCAGGAAGCATCCAGCACAGGAAAAAGATACAGGCTGGGAGACTAGACTGGTCTCTCTTTTCACATTTTTCTGCCCACTTATATTCCAGCCTTGCTGGCAGGTGATTAGATTGTGCCCACCCAGACTGAGGGTGGGTCTGCGTTTTCCAGCCCACTGACTTGAATGTTAATCTCCTTTGGCAACACCCTCACAGGCACACCCAGGATCAATATTTTGCATCTTTCAATCCAATCAAGTTGACACTCAGTATTAACCATCACAAGTCCACCCCTTGTCAACTTGAACCCATACACATTCCTGAGTTCATACATAATCTTCAAATAAAGACAATAATAAGGTCATAATTATGCCTAACATAATACAACCATCCTTCATACAACCAGAAATGCACCAATCCCCAACACAAATACTATTACATAAAATTAACAATACTTAAATGCAGATGTGAAGTCAATAAATCTTAAGTCACATGATAAAGGAGAAAGGAAATATATTTTCTTAGTACAAGTGTATACAAGTGTATACATGTATTACACATGTCCATGCATTGCCTCTTGTGTAGGTACACACATGTGCAAGTGTGCACACAGGCATGTTGTGGTTTCAGCAATTCCCTGTGGAGTTCTCTTTGAAAGTGGGCAGCCTACCTGTGCTCAGGGGACAGTGTGCCTTAGCTCAACCAAGTCTGAAACAGCTGAGTCCAAGACACCATGAGTGTCTGAAACGACGCTTCATCCTCTCCACCGGGACTCATGGAGCTGCTCACCTAGGACTGAGGTGAGCCCCACATTAAGTGGCCATGTTGAGGAAGGGCTGGTGCCAAAGTGATTTGTTGCACTACGCCTTTCTCACCTGCTATCTTCCCAAGCAGAGGTTAAAAACATGGTAGAATGTCACTTAAGGCAGAAGAATGGAAACAGACCCAGAGCTCAAGAAAACCAGCTACTTTTGGACAAAATCAGTCTTCACCAGAACGAACCAATTAAAAAAAAAATGGGTGCCTTATTCTATACAGGACATTTGCATATTTTGCAAGTTCTTAACAACAGAGAGAAATCTCGAGGTGCCAGGACAGGAAACCTCAAGACAGCTCCCATTTTCTTCAAAATAAATGAGAGGTGTCATTTTTAATGAAGGGAGGAAAAGGATGCCTTTAATCCCCTCTCCACACTCCCTCTCCCTCCCACAAGTTAGGAATCCTCTCCGCAAGCTGCAGAGAGAAAAAAATATCAGTTAGCCAGGAAGGTTTGAGTGGGGCTTATTAGTCTTTTCAAATTCGTCAGCTGATTGTCTCCTAAACTTAAGCTTCTGTGAGACAGCAGCAGGTTGGACATTGATTCCACAGGCAGAGGCAGCTCCGGACCTCAGCAGGATTTTCAGGGAGCACGGAGGGTCTGCAGAGCTACCTTATCACCAGGCTCTCTCTGTCTCTTTAAACAGGCAGCCAAACTGCAGGACAAGCTGAGCCTCCTTCAAGGAACATGGGGTGGGAGGATGGCAGGGGCACCCTGGGCACTTCCTGATGCAGAAGTTCTTTGTGAATCCTGCAGAAGGAGCAAAGCTTGGGGATGTGGAGTGTGCATAGAACTGACCTTGCACATCTATCCAAGAGGACTGTGCAAGCTGTCATCTGCTGGAGTCAGCAGCTGAGGCCACTGTAGTGGAAGCAGCATGCCCTCCTGCAATCATTCTGGCTCCAAATGTCAGCCACTTCATCACTACCTACTCAGTGGCCTTCAGAATGTAGCACTTTTAAAAAGAAATAGTTAATTGTAAGCCTCCATTCACTCAAGAAGCTTTTCTTTGCATGGGGGGGTGGAGCTTTGTGACAGGAGGAATTGGAAGATGGCCTTTGAGATTCCCAGGCCCTGGCATGCATGCCCTGTATATCCCCACCCCTTAAGTTTTGCAGGTGGGCCAGGCCTCATTAGGTGAGCCCTTTGAAAAGATTCTAGGGAACAGAGACAGAAGAAGGCGGAGAGATCCAAAGCTTCAGAGACTCCTTCCTCTTGGCCTCGACAGAACAAACTGCACTGTTGTGAGTGCCACGTGGCAAGGAACAGCAGATGCCTCTAGGAGCTGAGAGTGTCCCAGCTGCCAGCCATCAAGGAAGCCGGAGCCTCAGGCCCACACTGCAAGGAACTGAACTGTGTCCACAATGACATGGACTTGGGAGAGGATCCCAGGGTCCGGAAAGGAATGCAGCACAGCCAACACCTCAACTGCGCCCTGTGAGGCCCTAAGGGGAGAATGCAGATAAGCCATGCCAGACTCCTGACCTAGAGAACCCAGGAGATAAAAAGATGGTGTGTCGAGCCTGTACTAGGACTGTAGCCATTTGTTATATGCCATAGATAGTCAACATGTACTTTTTTTTTTTTGAGACAGGGTCTTCCTCTTTGGCTGACTGGAGTACAGTAATACAATCACAGCTCACTGCAGCCTTGGACTCCTGGGCTCAAGCAATCTTCCCACGTCAGCCTCCCAGGTACCTGGGACTATCCGCATGCACTACCACACCCTCCTAAATTTTTATGCTTTTTGTAGAGATGTTGTTTTATCCACCATGGTGGCCAGGCTGGTCCTGGACTCCTGGGCTCAAGTGATCTGCCTGGGATGACAGGCATGAGCCACTGCGCCTGGACAGCCAACGTGTGCTTTAGACAGGACGGGGCGAGTGCACGGCTGGCCCAGCAGGGAGGGTGGGCCAGCTATGTGCCACATGCCCACATTCCTCTGCGGTACCACCCACCCACTGTCTCCATATCTGTGGAGTGTGTGACAGTTCTGAGACAGGCTTCCTGTGGTGCACGTCTGCACAAGCTCATGCTTTCCTGTTGGCATTTTTCAGCTGTATTTTTCTCCCCAGGATGGTGTGTGCAGCAGGTGGGTGGGGTGTGTCTGCCATTTCCACCCCTGCACTCGGTGTCTGGCAGCTTGGTAAGTACCATAAGACTGGATGAGTTTATAGTTCAGCAACAGCATGGTGGGCACCATAGGGACCTGGGTTGGGGGTGGTGGTGAGGGGGAACTTCCAAGCAGCCACTGCACTCTCCCTAATTTGTAGTAGCCTCAGTTTGGGTGGAGTTGATTCCACTCTCGACTCAGGGTTGGGAGTGGGCTCTGATGCTGCTCACTTTGCCATAGAGATGAGCTCAGAGACAGACAAAAACCCAGCCAGAGGCTAATCTTCACACAGTCTCCCTGGCCCCAGGGACTGGTTCATTGGAGGTATTGGTTCATTGGACTGATTCATTGATGAGGTATTCTGTGGCTTGATGTTTTGAGAAAGAGAAGCATCTGCCTACACTGAAGACAGCTGATGCACACACACACTTTTGCAGTCACCTGCCCACCATAAGATAAGTCAGCCTTTGCATGGAGAGGGAACAATAAAAAACAGAATCACAGAGAAGTAGAGCTGGTTCCTTGACCAAACCATAATTGAAAACCATTTACTTCCAGATTATTCTTGTTGCTATATTACCTGAGCTGGGATTTTTATTGCCCACAATGCAAAGCACCCCCAAATGAACTGTGCAGGGAGGGCAGATATTTATTTCTTTTTAATAGATGAGCATGAAAGTTTCAAGTTCTTAACCAAATGGCACTGGAAACTGTATTAGTTCGTTTTCATGCTGCAGATAAAGACATACCCAAGACAGGGTAATTTACAAAGAAAAAGAGGTTTAATGGACTCACTGTTCCACGTGGCTGGGGAGGCCTCACAATCATGGCAGAAGGTGAAAGGCACATCTTACACCATGACAAAAGAGCATAAGCACCAAGCGAAAAGGGAAATCCCTTATAAAATCATCAGATCTTGTGAGACTTATTCACTACCATGAGAAAAGTATGAGGGAAACTGCCCCTATGATTCAATTATCTCCCACTGGGTTATTCCTACTACATGTGGGAATTATGGGAGCTAAAATTCAAGATGAGATTTTGGCAGGGACACAGCCAAACCATATCATTCTGACCCTGGCCTCTCCCAAATCTTATGTCCTCACATTTCAAAACAAATCATGCCTTCCCAACAGTCTTCCAAAGTCTTAATTCATTTCAGCAATAACTCAAAAGTCCACAGTGCCATTCCAAATGAGAGAAATTGGCCGAAACAAAGGGGCTACAGGCCCCATGCAAGTCTGAAATCCAATGGGACAGTCAATGGGGCAGTCAAATCTTAAAGCTCCAAAATGATATCCTTTGATTCCATGTCTCACATCCAGGTCATGCTGCTGCAAAAGGTGGGCTCCCATGTCATGGGCAGCTCCACCCTCATGGCTTTGCAGGGTATAGCCTCCCTCCTGGCTGCTTTCAAGGGCAGGTGTTGAGTGTCTGGTGGTTTTTCTAGGCACACGGTACAAGCTGTTGATGGATCTACCATTCTGAAATCTGAAGGACAGTGGCCCTCTTCTCATAGCTCCACTAGGCAGTGCCTCAGTGAGGACTCTGTGTTGGGGACCCAACACCACATTTCCCTTCTGCACTGCCCTAGAAGAGATTCTCCATGAGGGGCCCTCCCCTGCAGCAAACTTCTGCCTGGACATCCAGGTATTTCCATACATCTTCTGAAATCTACACAGAGGTTCCCTAACCTCAGTTCTGGACTTCTGTGTACCTGCAGGCTCAACACAACATGGAAGCTGTCAAGGCTTGGTGCTTGCACCCTCTGAAGTCACAGCCCAAGCTGTAACTTGGACCCTTTTAGCCATGGCTGGAGTGACCGGGATGCAGGGCACTAAGTCCCTAGGTTGCACACAGCAGAGGGGACCTGGGCCCAGGCATGAAACCAATTTTTCCTCCTACGTCTCTGGGCCTGTGATGGGAGGGGCTACCGTAAAGTTCTCTGTCATGCCCTAGAGACATTTTCCCCATTGTCTTGGGGATTAACATTTAGCTCCTTGTTACTTATGCAAATTTCTGCAGCTAGCTTGAATTTCTCCTTAGAAAACAATTTTTTTTTCCTATTGCATAATCAGGCTGGAAATTTTTTGAACTTTTATGCTGTGTTTCTGTTTTAAAACTGAATGCCTTTAACAGTACTCAAGTCACCTCTTGAATGCTTTCCTGCTTAGAAACTTCTGCCAGATACCCTAAATCATCTCCCTCAAGTTCAAAGTTCCACAAGTCTCTAGGGCAGGGGCAAAATGCCACCAGTCTCTTTGCTAAAACTTAGCAAGAGTCACCTTTACTCCAGTTCCCAACACATTCCTGATCTCCATCTGAGACCATCTCAGCCTGGATTTCATTGTCCATATAATTATCAGCCATTCAACAAGTCTCTAGGAAGTTCCAAACTTTCCCACATTGTCCTATCTTCTTCTGAGCCCTCCAAACTGTTCCAACCTCTGCCTATTACCAAGTTCCAAAGTTGCTTCCAGATTTTTGGGTATCTTTACAGGAGCACTCCACTCTACCAGTACCAATTTACTGTATTGGCCCATTTTCATGCTGCTGATAAAGACATACCTGAGACTGGGTAAGTTACAAAGAAAAAGAGGTTTAATGGACTCACAGTTCCATGTGGCTGGGGAGGCCTCACAATCATGACAGAAGGTGAGAGGCATGTCTTATGTGATGGCAGACAAGAGAGAATGCGAGCCAAATAAAAAGGGGAAACCCCTTATAAAACCATCAGGTCTCATGAGACTCATTCACTACCATGAGAACAGTATAGGGGAAACTGCCCTCATGATTCAATTGTTCCCCCACTCTGTCCCTCCCACAACATGTGGGAATTATGGGAGCTACAGTTCAAGATGATATTTGGATGGGGACACAGCCAAACCATACCAGAAACCATCAGAGATGGAAATCATCAAAGGTGTAGAACTGAAATTGATTTTTTTCCTAATGGGTGGTAGGCAAAATTCTAAGATGACCTCCACAATTGCCACCCCTTGTGTACATGGCCTATACATCTCCCCTTGAATGTAACAAAATTTATGAATATGATGGGATGTCACTCCTGTGATTAGATGACACCATATGGCAAAAGTCAAGAAATTTTGTAGGTGTAGTTGAGGTTCAAACTAACTGATCTTGAGTTAATCAAAGGGAGTTTGCTCTTGATGTCATCTGGTGAACTTTTAAAAGAGACACGAAGTAGCAGATGCTCTCTTGCTGTCTGGGAAGGAAGTTCACTGTCATGATGTGGAAAGGGCTACTTAGCAGGGAACAACAGCCAGCTCCTAGGAGCTGAGAGCCTCAGTCAGTCGTACATGCACAAGGAATTGATCACAGGTTACTGCAAAATAATAGTCATTCATTTAGCCAAATGATAATTCAAATAGTCAAAAAGCAAAAACCTTTACTCTTTGATAGAGACAAGATTCCATTTTCCAAATAATCAAATGACTCAATAATGATTGCATGGAGCATAGAATCTGTTTCTGTCTCTCTCTCTCTCTTTTCTTTTTTTTTAAATTTGTAGTTTACTAAAAAAGTGAACCAAGTTTTTTACTATCTCTTAGTAATATTACAAAAAATCTTGTTCAAAAGAGAAAACCAAATTCTACCTTTGTATTAGTGTACTTTGAAAATCAGAACTGTTTTTAATAAAATCTTATAAATGAATCCTTTCAATCTCAGTCAGTTTTGACCACACAAGATTTTCATAAACTTTTTATCACTTTTTATCAATTTTTCTCATTATTTCCCCAACTTTCTGTATCCATTTTGTCTTAACTATATCTTTTCCTCCATTCACTTATTCTAAAAGAAACCTGTAAGTAATCTCTAAACTAGACTAAATTATTCTTTTTCTCAACAAAGCACATCATCATACCTTTATAACATCTTATTTTCCTTGTATACTTTTCAGAAAGAGTTTTTTTCTTATATCTAGTAGATTTAGATAAATAAATAAATTATAAATTTAACTCAGTAACTCCAATTTTTAGCAAAAAATCTAGGAAGTAAGCAATTTTGAATTGTTTTATATCTGTATTTGTAGATCAAAATTATTTCATAATTTTTAGAAAGTTATGTTTCCTCAATTGTTTTATGTTCATTAACAGATCTAGATACATTTAGCTTTTCTATATCACAGAACAATAGGATGTCAAAGCGTGTAAACTTAAACGTATGCTTAATAATTGATATTTTGATTAACTTACTTAGAAATCACTGAGATCTTTTATGATGATCTATTACCTAATTTGATATAACATGACTTTAATATTTCAAATTATTGAAAAATTTTTGAAATGATGACAAGTTCATTTATAAATATTTATCTCCCTTACATTTACCTACTTTACTTGTCTTTAACAATTACATTTGAATTGTTCATTGAAAACAATGTCAGCCATTTTTTTTTCTTTTAAAAAAAGCAAAACTGGACAACAGCTGCATTGGCCAGTCTCATCTTAACCAAGGCCACTGAGATACTGAACACAAGTACCCTCCTTTATGTTTCCCCCATCTGTCCTGGGTCCCAAGTACCCACATGGTACCCAGAATGGTCACGAAAGAAAAGGACCATCTGAGTCCTGGATTTACGCAGAAGATTCAGAGCCCAGGAGAGAGGACAGAGCTATGAGAAGGATGTCTGGAGGATCTGACCCCTCCAGCATGGTCAGGAGGCAGAGCTGGTCCAGGGAGGATGGGGCCATATTGGGGTTGGCCCTGCCCTGTAGCTGGTGGCCCAGGCACTGTGGAACACATATTAATAACATATCCATGCCTATGTCCCTAGGCCTCACCGTGACCACCTGTCTACAGCCTAGAATTCAGAGGCTCAGAACGAAAGACAAGCTCAAGTAAGTATTAACAATGTCATAGAAACAACACTTTTATGACTTTAAAACACCTAGCAGAGACAGTGTAAATATGTCTGACCAGCAGACCTAGGAAAAAATGTGAGTTAAATGTTGAAGACATTTTATTTTACCAACAATTTTAAAGCTAGCTTTATTAATCAAACATTAATAAGGTCATGTGAACTTGAAAAGCATTTGGTTAATTTGTTTAACTTATGAGAACTCATTTATTTATAAGTCAACTTGGTACCATATTCGTATAATATATACGAATGCATTTACAGGCGTATACATACATGTAGACATGACATACAGCACACATGTATGTATTCCAAAGTGAAAAACAACAGGGGGCTTAATGTAAAGGACACTAGAGCTTTGCATCCAAGAGGAACCAGCCCAAGACTCTTGAGGCTCGGTGAGGAAGACAGAAACCCCACTCCCAATGAAAGGAGTCAGTGGTGCCTTTTTTCTGTTCCTCAAGAAGCCTCAGGGTTACCAGAAGCCCCTTCTAGACCCTTTCACGTGGTATTGCAGTTAGCAAAAGGAAGGGGAGGTGGAAGTACATGGAAGAACATTTTTATTTTTATTATTATACTTTACATTCTGGGTTACATGTGCAGAATGTGCAGTTTTGTTACACAGGTATACACATGCCATGGTGGTTTGCTGCACCCATCAACCTGTCACCTACCTTAGGCATTTCTCCTAATGTTATCCCTCCCCTAGCCCCCCACACCCGACAGGCCCTGGGGTGTGATGTTTTAATGTATACTCATTAAAAACATGTTTTAGAGGAGCCAATTTGGGGAGATTTTAAGCTTCCCCGAAAGGCCAATGATGTTTTAGTTAGCAGGAGTTCAAAAAAAAGTAGGCCTAGTCAACTAAGAAGTTCCCATGGGAGAAGTAGAATCGAAAAAAGAACAGAGAGACAAAAAATAGTCCGAATATCAGCTTTTAACTAAGCTGACTTTTGATCATAGAGCTCTTTTAAAAAAATCATTTTGAATTTCTTATTATTAGATTTTAGCCAGGAAAAACAGCAAATATTCCTGGCTTAAAAAACAAAATGAAACAACAACAACAAAACTTAAAGAAAAATGTATCTACCAGTGATTCAGAACTAAACCAAAAATACACCTTTTATGACTTAACTAAGTACACACAACACATGGCCAAGGAGGTGCAAAGAAATAGTCCTCACAAGATCAGAAGCCAGCCTCAAAGACAGCTGGAAGAAAAAAAAAAATAGACTTAGAAGCAACCAGGAAAATAATAGCAGTTCATGGAGAGAAAAGCATCAATAACAAATAGGTACTCCAAAAAGTCAAGAGTCACACAAATATAAATTCCAAACAAATAATTCAAACTAGTTCTTATAAATGTTCCATTTTTCTCATTAAAGAAGTTAAAGGATTTACATGTCCAAGGGACAGATTCCCTGGTCAGAAATCCCTCCAGGGCCAGGATAATGAAACGCAAAATCCTAGCCATTAGACCACAGGTCGGGGTGTCCTTTTGCAAATTCTGCAGGGAATCCAAAGCAGGCAGTCTGCATGTACAAAGGATTTTACATCTGATTTCCGCCTTTTAAAAAATCTTGCCAATGGAGTTTGTAAGGCTATGTTTCTTTTGTGTACTTTCATAGGTAGCAGTAAGATAGCCATTTAAATCAACAGTTGTATAAAAAGTTTTCTTTTACAGATAGACAATTTATTTATTCCACACATGACTCAAGCCAATAAGCCTTTTTCATGGAAAGTCCCAAACGTAGCTTTCTGGGTTTAGAATAGCATGGACGTAAGCAGCATTTTTTAAATGGGTTCAGAAGATGCAAGGCCCTGTGATCTCTCCCAAAACTTCATTCGCAGGAGTAGAGAAAGCAAAAGAACTTTTGTTGCTACGGATGGGTAAGGATGGTGTTTGTGTGTGTGGTGCCTCCAGCATCCCACAGATTTGTGGGGGTTGCTAGACACAGGTTCATCAGTCCATGACACCAGGCAAGCCCTCTTGGGATTGGACTTTCCCAGGACTAACCACGTAACAAGAGTTGTGACAACAAAAGTTCCTAACAGCTGGGACTCCTTAATAAGACAAACTCCCCTGAGAACTCGGCACACTCAGAACAGAGTGCTGCTTAATATCGTGTGTGTCTCGGGGATCCCAGTCCTTTTAATCTGGCCACCAGACGTTGCCTGAAAATCATGCCCTCTGGATGGCGAAGACCAAGAAACAGTGCTCTCTCCTGGTCACAGATCAAGGTCTCATGGACATAAAACAAGACACGAGGGACAAGCAGCACAGAAAGATGGAAGTAAAAGAAACCTGGACCATTTCTGGGGAAAAAAGGAATCCTATGATATGAGTATTCATTTATACCAAAAAATATATCAGGGTCGGTAAACCAAAGTCCTACTCATACAAGTGCTTTTCTCCTATTAATCTTAAGTTTGGATAGGAAAAGGAGAGTGATTTTTGCCATCTGCTTGACTGGATTCTAAATGGAGAGACCAGGACTCTGGTAAGAATTTCTCACTCTTTGCTGGCTTGTCAGGTCCCGGGGTCCCTTGACTGTGGCTTTCAGAAGAGCACAGTGGTTTTGGCTATCCTGCTTACAGAACCATAACTGTAGGGGCCAAAGGAAAACTTTCCCCTTGTCCTCAGAAGGTCCACTGAAAAGAGACAGAAAAAAAAGGCAGATTAATAGGATAAAAGGCATACAAAATTTATTTTAATGTGCTTAACATGGGGGATTAGCATGAAAATGATCAATCCGCCAATCACCCAGTGGGATGCAGGTATTCATGTATTCTTCTTCACAGGGAGAGGGGAGATGGGAGATATGTGGCAATTTGAGGATAGTAAATGATTTCGAGGGGAAATGAATGCACTTGGAGGACATACAGTGACCTGGGACAAAGTCTGTTGGGCCCACAGAGCAGACAGTGGCTAGTAAATTATTCTCTTTGGAATTCTGAATGGGACTAAAATAGAGGACAATGATTTGGGACAAACCTCTGTCCGGGTGCATTGACAGACTTCATTCTGTCTTCTTGTGATATGAGTTAAGTTAATGAAAACTCAAGGAAGGAACCAGAGGTGATTGTGTTCTTCTTTGGCAGGTCTAGACTTCAGGCAGGTAAGGGAACTTTAGAGAACAACTTCCTCCTGTGCTTTGGGAAAAAAAGAGGATTGAGATACAGGAAGGCGGGGAGAAGGTTAGAGAGACATTGAGACTGCTTCTTTAGTCCAGCATGTCAAAGCACCATATTTTGGTGTATCAGTTTCTGAGCCCCAACTCTATATCTGTCTATTCATATCTCTCTCTCTCATGCATGTGCTCTCTCTCTCTCCCCACCTGTGCATCCATCTGTCCATCCATCCATCCATCCATCCATCCACTGTCCATTTATCTATCTCCCAGACTCACCCAGAATAATCTCCCTTTTGAATACTAAAGCCGAGTGACTAGAGACCTTAATTGCACTGCACATTCCTTTACCTTTGCCATCTAATGTGACCTAATTATAGAGTAATCTCCCATCTCATACATATTCATATTCACAAATCTTGAGTGCTTTCTCTACACCAGATTCTTCCAAACATACTAGTTCCCCAGTGTTCATAATGGCTTCATGAGCTAGACATTCTTGCCCTTGATTTACACTCAAGTTTAAGTGACTTGCCCAGTGGTAGCAGAATCAGATTCCACATTTGTGGCCTTGTGGCCTTGTATGCCAACCTTTCCCAAAAGGGGAGAAGCCCATAGCACTGATGTGAGAAAACAAATGCAAGTTTGGATCCCGGTTTTGTGGTGGGATTTGGGCTGAGTGATAGCATCTTCTTGTGCCTCAGTCTCCTCCACAATAAGAAGGAAAGTTCTGTTGTAAGGATTAAATGTGATATGATGTAGAAAGTGCTCAGAATCTTGCCTGGCATAATATCACAGGCTATGGTTACTATTTATTTTGATTAGCATTGCTATTATTGTTGCCACTGTTAACACTACCCCATAGTAAGAATGTAACAACTTCAGTAGCAGAAGGAGAGGAGGAAAGTGATGCCCTCACAAACCGATGAACCTGGGTGGGAAGTAGGGTCTGCTTGGATCCAAATGTCCTATCTGGTATTATTTCTTATTCCCCAAATTTCTTCCAGATTCATGAACATCATCACAGGACTCAAGTGACTATAATTCAGTAAGTCCAAACCACTAACGTTATGTCTAATTAGCTAGTCTTAATCGACATTAAGATAAATAACTTTTCAAATTATTTTTCCTGTGAAATTAGGACATGTTGGAGGGCAACCATCTATAATTTAAATCAATGAATTAAGACAAATGTAATTTAGTGGTTGCTGAGAAGAGAGAGAAAAATTTTTTAATGTGCTAATCAACTCACCAGTGTTGATAGGGGAAAATTCTGAAACACATTAATCAGCTGTGGGTGAAACAGCTCAGAGACAGTGTCATGCTGTTAAGAACATAAACAAGCAGTAATGGTTGAAGAACAAGCACCACTTGGCCTTCTTGGTCTCCTGCCAGTAGAGATTCCTCATCACCATCATCTTATTTTCTCTCACTTACAGTTGAAAAGTCTAGCCTTCAAGCATAGTGCCCACTGTCTGTAAAGAACACAGCTTGACATTTATTTTTGCTACCTATTTCTCACCCATCCCACCTCTTTTCTCATTTCAGGCTCCTGATGACATCAATGTCTGAAAGTTTAAAATGTATTCAAGTAAGTTTTCCTCCAAATTTGATTGTGCAGTGATAAAAGAGGCCACAGATTTGAACTGGGGATGACAGCATGTGGAATAGCCACCCACTTCCTGCATGTTGTGAGTTGGGGTGATCCAAAGCTGACAATAGAGGCAAAGGTGTAGCACAAATCCAAGAGTTGGAGTCAGGGCAGCACAATCTGACTCTGTAGTTGTAGAGGCAGCCTTGAGATGCTAAACATAGCTTTTCTTTGTTTTCAGATTCTGTCGTGATAAAAAAAGAAATGTCAACTTTAGATTTCACACTCTAAGTTGCGAAAAATGAGAGAATCTTTAATCAGTTGGGATTCTTTCTATTGAAAGTGATAAAGCTTGACACGAACAGTCTTGAGCAAAAATGGGAATTTATTGGCTTATGCAAGCAAAAATCTTGGGATGTATTCAGCTTAAGGCAGAATTAAAACCAAGAATTAAAACAAAGCTCTCAGAATTTTCATTGACAAGCTCTGCTTTCCCTCCATACACTCTAGCCAGGGAGCTCTAACTCTCCCACCGTGGTGACAGGTGGATAAGCCATCTCCAGCCTCACAGTCTTTCAATTAAGATGAGCAAGAAGCACATGACAATCTTTTCTGTGGACCCCA
The DNA here is from genome assembly GCF_028878055.3 of Symphalangus syndactylus. NCBI lineage: Eukaryota > Metazoa > Chordata > Mammalia > Primates > Hylobatidae > Symphalangus > Symphalangus syndactylus. The sequence goes on along the minus strand of NC_072444.2, from coordinate 32,081,963 downwards.
GAGTACTGCCTTTACTAGTTCAACTGACCTGGGGGTACACACTGAAGTGTGGTAGTCAAGAGCTCAACCTCTAAGTAATTTCCTGGTTTGCAGCCCAGCCCTGTGACCTGGGGAAACTTAGCAACCCTCTCTGAGCTTTATCTATAAAGAGGGCTGGTACCTGCTGCTTAGGGAAAGTATGAAACTCAGATAGGCTTATGCAGACCAAGAGCACAGGGCAGTGCAGATGGCACATGGCAAGAGCCCTGTAAATGTTAGCTACCGTCATCATACCCCCACCCTGAGTCAGTCACAGGGCCAGAGGAATGATGTGAACTGATTGCTTGGGCAACAATCTGAGATTCTGTGCCTGGGCAGACCACCCAGGCAGAGAAGAGGAAGCACAGACCTTCACACTAAATTTACATCATACCCAGGGCAGACAAACCCATGTTATAATGTGGGTGGGACACCTATGATATGAGGAGGGGGGTCTCACTTCTCCTTCTGCTCCTCAGCTGCACTGAAGGTGTGCATGCTGCAGTGAGCGCCAGCTCCCTTCACCCTGGAATTCTGCTGATCTCAACGGCATGGTTGGTTTGCTTCCTCTGGCTCTCACGCTAGTTGAAGATACAGACTCATCCATGTGTAAGAACTGTCCAAGGGGTGCTTGAAGGGCACTCTCACCATTGCATTGTGTTGCCAAGCTACAAACACAGCTTTATGCTCCAAACTCTTCAAGCTCAAGAGTATCAATGGCCCTTGGCTTTTACTGAGCCTGCTTCCATCGATGAGAAGCAGACTTCCATCTATTCAGAATGAGAGCCAACACATCAATTCAAAATGATGAAGCTATAAGGGGAAACAATTTCCCCAATGAGAAGCTGACAGCCATCCCCCTGCTTTGACTGAAGTGGCTTCTGTGGGCCCCTGGAGCAGAGCATGGGTGTGACTCACAGGGCTTCCCCTCCATAACAATGTGGGAAGTCAGGATGGAAGGAAGGAGATGGGGCTGGGAGTGGGGGCACAGGCTCTTATCCTTAAAATTAGGAATTCTTGGAGGGAAGTCTCATGACATCCCTGAGCCTCAGTTTCCTTGTCCATGAAAGAGGAAAATAATCCCCACCTCATTGAACTGATGTAAGGACTGAATGAGGTGGTGTGTACAAGTGGCCAGTGAACAGCAGGCCTTGGTACATTGTTAATATGCAGGATTTCATCATTGCTCTAAAGTTAAATTAGGAATAATCTTGATCTGTCCATTCATTTTTTCATTCATTCATTCTTCCATTAAGAATGACACAGTGCCTTTGTCTTCCTGGAAGTTGAACCACTCCCAGGGGATGCGTCTTCCCTCCTTTCAGTTCTGTAACCATAGTAAATGAGCAGGTTGCTCTGTGTCTTTTTAAAATTTTATTTATTTATTTTTATTATTGTACTTTAAGTTTTAGGGTACATGTGCACAACATGCAGGTTTGTTACATATGTATCCATGTGCCACGTTGGTGTGCTGCACCCATTAACTCGTCATTTAGCATTAGGTATATCTCCTAATGCTATCCCTCCCCTCTCCCCCCACCCCACAACAGTCCCTGGAGTGTGATGTTCCCCTTCCTGTGTCCATGTGTTGTCATTGTTCAATACCCACCTATGAGTGAGAACATGCGGTGTTTGGTTTTTTGTCCTTGTGATAGTTTACTGAGAATGATGATTTCCAGTTTCATCCATATCCCTACAAAGGACATGAACTCATCATTTTTTATGGCTGCATAGTATTCCATGGTGTATATGTGCCACATTTTCTTAATCCAGTCTATCTATGTTGGACATTTGGGTTGGTTCCAAGTCTTTGCTATTGTGAATAGTGCCACAATAAACATACGTGTGCATGTGTCTTTATAGCAGCATGATTTATAGTCCTTTGGGTATATGCCCAGTAATGGGATGGCTGGGTCAAATGGTATTTCTAGTGCTCTCTGTCTTGACTTTACTTTTCAAATTAACTTTTAAAATCTATCCTCACTGAGGAAAGGAATGCTAATAAAACCTCCCACATTAGACCAGGTTGCAAAAGAAGTCATACACATAATCCTTTCCCAGGTTCACCAATTTTGCTATTTTGATATCATGGTCCTAGGTGTGCCTAACAGCCACCAGCTTGATGCATGGCCCTGAGTCACCTTGCCACATTAGACAAACCTGCCCATTGATCAATAAGCAGTTCTCTGCTGTTCTTGATCCATTTGTGCCGCTCCCATGGGCAAGCCCTTGCTCTGCTCAGCATGGAGGGTCTATCTCTTGGCTGCTTTTAAGCCTAGTCTCAAAATATCTGTGGGGTTTTTGATAAGCTGGTTAAACTCTCCAGGCCTCAGTTTCCTCAGTCATAAAACAGGGAAGAAGTCAAAATCACCTCTCAGGGCTGTTAGTCTAACCGAGGCAAATGAGTGCTCTCAGTAAAACTGCAAAGTACTACACAGCTGGCAGCTGTACCAAGCTTGGCTTCCTCCTCCTCCTTTATCCTCCTCCCCCTGCTACTGCTTGGCATGGCTTGGATCTGTGTCCCCACCCAAATCTCATGTTGAATTGTTATCCCCAGTGTTGGAGGTGGGGCCTTGTGGGAGGTGATTGGATCAGGGAGGCAGTTTCTAATGGTTTAACACCATCCTCATACTGCTGTCTTGTGATAGAGTTCTCGCAAAATCTGACTGCTTAAAAATGTGTAGCGCCTCCCCACTCTCTCTTTCTCCAGCCATGTAAGATGAGCCTGCTTCTCCTTTGCCTTCTTCCATGACTGTAAGTTTCCTGAGGGCTCCCCAGAAGCTGCTATGCTTCCTGTACAGCCTGCAGAACCACGAGCCAATTAAACTTCTTTTCTTTATCAATTACCCAGTGTCAGGTATTTCTTTATAACAATGCAAGAACGTCCCAATACACTGCTCTTCCTCTTTCTCCTCTTCCTCCTTTTTTTTTTTAACCTATGGCAGATTTGAGGATAAAATTACATAATGCAAGTGAAAGATCTCTAAAAACTACAGCATTCCATGATGTTTTATCTCCATCATCAATATTACATTCAATTGCTACTTGATGATTGATGCGCAACAAATTCTCTCTCCCAGCTACAATCAAACATGTAGAAGAGCAGGTTGCAATCATGTTTCCCCAAGTTTGCTTTTCCTGATAGATGCTCTATTTTCCAATCTTTATTTTTCCATTAAAAAAGTTCCACCCCAGAACCTCACTCCAACATTTTGAAAATATACTGAACATACCTGTGCTTTAGAAGCAGGGCCTGAATGTGTATTTGTTTCCTGGTGAACCAGTTGATGGAGTTATGCAATGCTGGCATAAATTCACAGCTCATTAAACCAGCCACATTAAACATTATGGGAGCAAACACCTCCCCGAGGAGTCTAGTGGAAAAGAATAAGGAAGCCACAGCCCACATCAAGCCAGATGCCTAATCAGAGCCAACGGTACACACAGAAAGTGCTGATGAAGAGCTTCAGTACAGTGCTGCGTTGGAGTTAAATTCTGTAATTGTTAATCAACCAGGCATTATCAACCTTGATATTTCATTCACCATCTATGTATCCGGAGACACTCACCTGTCTTCTTGTTATTACATATTTTGCAGGACAATGCACTGAGAGATTAGAGTTCATAGCAACCGCCATGTATTTTTATTCTTTCCTGACTGTGTATGTTACAGAGAAACACAGAGCCTTAACAAGGCCTTTTAGATGTAAAATAATATACAGGGAAACTGTGCTTATTGTGGGGTTTCATGGAGAGTGATGACAATTAGGAATCCCTGTGCCCCTGATTAATGCGTGTTTATAAACACATGTGAAGTGCCTGCCACCCCGCGGTACAATGCAGGAGACAGAGCGTGGTTCTGATGAAACGGCCTCCACACAGTATCTAAGCCAGGCATCTAAGAGAGGGCTGACCTCTCCTCTTAGGCTCAGGGGGGTTTTTCGTGGGGCTGCCTGATCAGCAACGGGAAGACTGAAACAAACACAGGCCTCAATTTCCAGTATTGCCTGGGTGTGCAATGCTCGGTTGCTAATCACAGAAGTCTAAGAGTTTTACCAAGACACTTTTTCACCATCAGCAAGAGAAAGGTATCTCCAGGGTATGACAGTGATGAATCTTGAGGATCTGAAGGGGTCCCTCTTCCCTCTTAACTTTCTGCCCTGGGGACAGCTTATTGGCGATGTTTGCTCATTTGAGAAATGTATCGCTTAGGGTTCTACTAGAGAAAGAGAACCACCGGTAGATCTATATCTACATCTGTATCTATATCTCTACGTCTATATCTATACCTATATCTCTACATGTATATCCATATTTATATGATACAGATGTAGAGATATGAACATGGATATATTAGGTTGGTGCAAAACTACTTTTTTTTTTTTTCATTGAAAGTAATGGAAAAACTGGTCACGCGCCGTGGCTCACGCCTGTAATCCTAGCACTTTGGGAGGCCAAGGCGGGTGGATTATTTGAGGTCGGGAGTTGGAGACCAGCCTGACCAACATGGAGAAACCCCATCTCTACTAAAAATACAAAATTAGCCAGGCATGGTGGCGCATGCCTGTAATCCCAACTACTCAGGAGGCTGAGGTGGGAGAATCGCTTGAACTCAGGAGGTGGAGGTTGCAGTGAGCCAAGATCGTGTCATTGCACTCCAGCCTGGGCAACAAGAGCAAAACTCCATCTCAAAAAAAAAAAAATGAAAGTAATGGAAAAACTACAATTACTTCTGTACCAACCTTAATAGACACATAGATAAATAAATCTCTATCTCTATACATATGATAGATATATTGATATGGATATAGATATATCTACATCTATACCTAATCTCTATATCTATAGCCATGTGTATACAGTATCTATATTTATAGATCTATATCCGTCTCTATATTCATATATCTTTATGTCTGTATCTATACATGCTATAATTTAAATGTGCCCCCCAGAAAGCCTGTGTTGGGAACTTAATCCCCAATGCAACAGTATTGACAGGTGGGACATTTGAGAAGTGATTAGCCCAGACGGGCTCTGCTCTCATGAATAGATTAATGCTGATTTAAAAAGGATCTGAGGCTGCCAGTTTGATCTCTTGCTGTCTCTCACATGGGCTCTTTTCTCCTTCTGCCTTCCACCATGGGATGATGCAGTGAGAAGGCCCTCACCAGATGAGGCTGCTCAATCTTGAACTTCTCAGCCTCCAGAATTATGAGCCAAATGCATTTCTGTTCACTATAAATTACTCAGTCTGTTGTATTGTGTTATAGCAGCACAAAACAGACTAAGGAAATGTGTGTGTGTGTGTGTGTGTGTGTGTGTATGAAAAGAGAGCTGGATAAAGAGAAAGAGACAGATCTCTAAGATCTCTCTGTAAAGGGAAATAGAATAGAGGGGTATCTATCTCTATAAGCATATATATATTTGAATCTATCTATCTGTCTATACAGGGATATTTATAGATAGATCTCTATCTCTGTATCTATATAACTATATATAGAGAGATGGATATGAATATAGACATAGAGACATGTGGATATAGAGACCTAGATCTATAGATACACATATATTAAGAGATTTACTGCAAGGAATTGGCTTACATGATTGGGGAAGCTGTCCAGTGGGAAAGCGAGAGGGCAGGCAGGAAACTCTCCTGCAGGAGGTGACGCTGCAATCCCCAGGTAGAGTTTCTTCTTCCTTGGGGAAACCTCCATTTTGCTCTTAAAGCCTTTTAACTGATTGGATAAGGCCCACCCAGACTATTAATGATAAGCTCCCTCTCTGAAAGCCAACTGCTTGTAGATGCCAACCACATCTGCCAAATACTTTCACTGAAGTATGTAGGTTAGTGTCTGGTTGAGTCACTGGGTACATCAGCTTAGCCATGTTGACACATGGAAGTGTCCATCACAGGAAGTGAATATGAGAATTCTTACTAGGTTTGAGAGCATAGTAGGAGTGCTGAGAAGTTAAATATGGGAAAATAATTTGGGGGAAGAATTTCTGTCAACTCTTCAAATTATTGAGTGCACCATGGATGTGTTAAACACCAGTCAGCCACAAACATACCTTTAACACTCTTTCAATAACTCATGGGCTAGCTTATGCACTAGCTCATGCATGCACTGATGCCGTGCTCCACCCTGCAAGACTGAGTGAAGCAAGTTCACATTGTACTGGTATCAATCCCAGGGGAGAATTCTGAAGACCTTATCCACTGTATCATGAGCTGGAACAATTTCTATCACATGTCTGAGTCTAGTGAGGCAGAACATCCACACACAAGACACATGAAGCATGTTACTCACAGCAAGGAAAAACAGAAGCCTAGGGTTCATGGTGAGCCAGTCCTCCAAGACTCAGGTAAGCTGTTCAGAGTGCATGGACCTTTTCTCCTTAATTTCTCCATAGCTGAGGGACTCTGGAACTACCCTCCATTTTATATCCTGGGTGAAACATGACTTGTGGGCTAAAGCATTGTAGGACATTCTGTTCTACAAGGGACAAAAACGGAGCCCAGGCTATTCTGGCCAGTTCATCCTTAGCTCAAGATATTGTATTCTCAGCATGTTCTATGGTTATTCTTGAGAACTACAAGTGAGTATTTCTCAAAGGAGGAGAACTGGTTCAGTCCACAGCCAACTGGAGAACCGTCCAGCAGGCTGAATTACCAAACTGCCATATAACTCTAGAAGGATTATATGGTTTGGCTGTGTCCCACCCAAATCTCATGTTGAATTGTAGCTCCCATAATCTCCATGTGTCATGGGAGAGACCCTGTGGGAAGTAATTAAATCATAGGGGTGGGTTTTTCCCATTCTGTTCTCATGATAGTGAATAAGTCTCATGAGATCTGATGGTTTAATAAATGGGAGTTCCCCTGCACTGCTCTCTTGCCTGCCACTATGTTAAACATAGTTTTACTTCTCCTTTGCCTTCCACCATGATTGTAAGGCCTCCCCAGCCATGTGGAACTGTGAGTCCATTAAACTTCTTTTTCTTTATAAATTACCCAGTCTCTAGTATGTCTTTATTAGCAGCATGAGGATAGACTAATACAATAAATTGGTACCAGGTAGTGGGATGCTGCTGTAAAGATACCCAAAAAGGTAGAAGCAACTTTGGAACTGGGTAACAGGCAGAGGTTGGAACTGTTTGGAGGGCTCAGAAGAAAACAGGAAGATGTGGGAAAGTTTAGAACTTCCTAGAGACTTGGAGGGCTCAGAAGACAGGGAGATGTGGGAAAGTTCAAAACTTCCTGAAGACTTGTTGAATGGCTTTGATCAAAATGCTGACAGTGATATGAGTGATAAAGTCCAGGCTGAAGTGGCCTCAGATGGTGATGAGAAACTTGTTGGGAACTGGAGTAAAGGTCACTCTTGCTATGCAAGGAGACTGGTGGCATTTTGTCCTTGCCCTAGAGACCTATGGAACTTTGAACTTGAGAGAGATGATTTAGGGTATCTAGTGGAAGATATTTCTAAGCAGCAAAATGTTCAAGAGAAAGCAGAGCATAAAAACTTGACAGACTTGCAGCCAGGCAATGCAGTAGAAAAGAAAAACCCATTTTTCGGGGAGAAATTCAAGCCAGCTGCAGAAATTTGCATAAGTAATGAGGAGCCAAATGTTAATTGCCAAGACAATGGGGAAAGTGTCTCCAGGGTATGTCAGATACCTCTGTGGCAGCCCCTCCCGTCACAGACCTGGAGGCCTAGAAGGAAAAAATGGTTTGTGGGCCAAGCCCAGGATGCCCTTGCTGTGTGCAGCCTAGGAACGTGGTGCCCTGAGTCCCAGCCACTCCAGCCATAGCTAAAAGGGGACAAGGTACAGCTCAGACTGTGGCTTCAGAGGGTGCAAGCCCCAAGTCTTGGCAGCTTCCACATGGCGTTGAGTCTGCAGGTGCAGGGAAGTCAAGAATTGAGGTTTGGGAACCTCTGCCTAGATTTCAGAAGATGTATGGAAATGCCTGGATGTCCAGTTTGCTGCAGGGATGGGACTCTCATGAAGAACCTCTACTAGGGCAGTGTGGAAGGCAAATGTGGGGTGGGAGACCCCAAACAGAGTCCCCACTGGGACACTGCCTAGTGGAGCTGTGAGAAGAGAACTGCCATCCTCCAGGCCCCAGAATGGTAGATCCACTGACAGCTTGTGCTGTGTGCCTGGAAAAGCCACAGACACTCAATGCCAGCCTGTGAAAGCAGCCAGCAGGGAGGCTGTACCCTGCAAAGCCACAAGGGCAGAGCTGCCCAAGGCTGTGGGAGGCCACCTCTTGCATCAGTGTGACCCAGATCCAAGACATGGGGTAAAAGGAGATCATTTTGGAGATTTAAGATTTGACTTCCCTGCTGAATTTTGGACTTGTGTGGGGCCTGTAGCCCCTTCAGTTTGGCCAATTTCTCCCATTTGGAATGGATGTATTTACCCAATGCTTGTATCTCCATTTATCTAGGAAGTAACTAACTTACTTTTGATTTCACAGGCTCATAGGCAGAAGGCACTTGCCTTGTCTCAGATGAGACTTTGGACTGTGGACTTTTGAGTTAATGCTGAAATGAGTTAAGACTTTGGGGGACTGTTGGGAAGGCATGATTGGTTTTGAAATATGAGGACATGAGATTGAGGAGGAGCCAGGTGTGGAATGACATGATTTGGCTGTGTCTCCACCCAAATCTCATCTTGAATTTTACTCCCATAATCTCCCATGTCATAGGAGGGACCTAGTGGAAGGTAATTGAATCACGGGGCTGGTTTTTCCCATGCCGTTCTCACGGTAGTGAATAAGTCTCATAATATCTGATGGTTTTATAAAGGGCAGTTCCTGTGCACATTTCCTCTTGCCTGCTGCCATGTGAGATGTACCTTTGCTCCTCCTTCACCTTTTGCCATGATGATGAGGCTTTCCAAGCCATGTGGAACTGTGAGTTCATTAAATTTCTTCCTTTAAATAAATTACCCAGTCTCCAGTAAGTCTGTATTAGTAGTGTGAGAACACAGTAATACAAAGGGAGACCCCAGTTTTTCTTTCTTTTTTATTTTTATTTTTATTATTATACTTTAGGTTTTAGGGTACATGTGCATAACGTGCAGGTTTATTACATATGTATACATGTGCCATGTTGGTGTGCTGCACCCATTAACTCATCATTTACATTAGGTATATCTCCTAATGCTATCCCTCCCCCTCCACCCACAACAGGCCCCAGTGTGTGATGTTCCCCATCCTGTGTCCAGGTGTTCTCATTGTTCAATTCCCACCTATGAGTGAGAACATGCAGTGTTTGTTTTTCTGTCCTTGTGATAGTTTGCTCAGAATGATGGTTTCCAGCTTCATCCATGTCCCTACAAAGAACATGAACTCATCCCTTTTATGGCTTTATAGTATTCCATAGTGTATATGTGCCACATTTTCTTAATCCAGTCTATCATTGATGGACATTTGGGTTGGTTCCAAGTCTTTGCTATTGTGAATAGTGCCACAATAAACATAGGTGTGCATGTGTCTTTATAGTAGGATGATTTATAATCCTTTGGGTATATACCCAGTAATGGGATGGCTGGGTCAAATGGTATTTCTAGTTCTAGACCCTTGCGGAATCGCCACACTGTCTTCCACAATGGATGAACTAGTTTACAGTCCCACCAACAGTGTAAAAGTGTTTCTATTTCTCCACATCCTCTTTAGCACCTGTTGTTTCCTGACCTTTTAATGATTGTCATTCTAACTGGTGTGAGATGGTATCTCATTGTGGTTTTGATTTGCATTTCTCTGATGGCCAGAGATGATGAGCATTTTTTTCATGTGTCTATTGGCTGGATAGGTGTCTTCTTTTGAGAAGTGTCTGTTCATATCCCTTGCCCACTTTTTGATGGAGTTGTTTGATTTTTTCTTGTAAATTTGTTTAAGTTATTTGTAGATTCTGGATACTAGCCTTTTGTCAGATGGGTAGATTGCAAAAATTTTCTCCCATTCTGTAGGTTGCCTATTCACTCTGATGGTAGTTTCTTTTGTTGTGCAGAAGCTCTTTAGTTTAATTGGATCCCATTTGTCAATTTTGGCTTTTGTTGCCATTGCTTTTGGTGTTTTAGTCATGAAGTCCTTGCCCATGCCTATGTCCTGAACGGTATTGCCTAGGTTTTCTTCTAGGGTTTTTATGATTTTAGGTCTGACATTTAAGTCTTTAATCCATCTTGAATTAATTTTTGTCTAAGGTGTAAGGAAGGGATCCAGTTTCAGCTTTCTACAGATGGCTAGCCACTTTTCCCAGCACCATTTATTAAATAGGGAATCATTTCCCCATTTCTTGTTTTTGTCAGGTTTGTCAAAGATCGATGGTTGTCGATGTGTGGTATTGTTTCTGAGGGCTCTGTTCTGTTCCGTTGGTCTATATCTCTGTTTTGGTACCAGTACCATGCTGTTTTGGTGTCTGTAGCCTTGTAGTAGAATTTGAAGTCAGGTCGCATGATGCCTCCATCTTTCTTCTTTTGGCTTAGGATTGTCTTGGCAATGCGGGCTCTTTTTTGGTTCCATATGAACTTTAAAGTAGTTTTTTCTAATTCTGTGAAGAAAGTCATTGGCAGCTTGATGGGGATGGCATGGAATCTATAAATTACCTTGGGCAGTATGGCCATTTTCATGATACTGATTCTTCCTATCCATGAGCATGGAATATTTTTCCATTTGTTTGTGTCCTCTTTTATTTCTTTGAGCAGTGGTTTATAGTTCTCCTTGAAGAGGTCCTTCACATCCCTTGTAAGTTGAATTCCTAGGTATTTTATTCTCTTTGAAGCAATTGTGAATGGGAGTTCACACATGATTTGGCTCTCTGTTTGTCTGTTATTGGTATATAGCAATGCTTGTGATTTTTGCACATTGATTTTGTATCCTGAGAATTTGCTGAAGTTGCTTATCAGCTTAAGGAGATCTGGGGCTGAGACAATGGGGTTTTGTAAATATACAATCATGTCATCTGCAAACAGGGACAATTTGACTTCCTCTTTTCCTAATTGAATACCCTTTATTTCTTTCTCCTGCCTGATTGCCCTGGCCAAAACTTCCAGCACTATGTTGAATAGGAGTGGTGAGAGAGGGCATCCCTGTCTTGTGCCAGTTTTCAAAGGGAATGCTTCCAGTTTTTGCCCTTTCAGTAAGATATTAGCTGTGGGTTTGTCATAAATATCTCTTATTATTTTGAGATATCTCCCATGAATACCTAATTTATTGAGAGTTTTTAGCATGAAGGGCTGTTGAATTTTGTTGAAGGCCTTTTCTGCATCTATTGAGATAATCATGTGGTTTTTGTCTTTGGTTCTGTTTATATGCTGGATTACATTTATTGATTTGCGTATGTTGAACCTGCCCTGCATCCCAGGGATGAAGCCCACTTGATCGTGGTGGATAAGTTTTTTGATGTGATGCTGGATTTGGTTTGCCAGTATTTTATTGAGGATTTTTGCATCGATGTTCATCAGGGATATTGGTCTAAAATTATCTTTTTTTGTTGTGTCTCTGCCAGGCTTTGGTATCAGGATGATGCTCACCTCGTAAAATGAATTAGGGAGGATTCCCTCTTTTTCTATTGATTAGAATAGTTTCAGAAGGAATGGTACCAGCTCCTCATTGTACCTCTGGTGGAATTTGGCTGTGAATCTGTCTGGTCCTGGACTTTTTTTGGTTGGTAGGCTATTAATTATTGCCCTAATTTCAGAGACTGTCTTTGGTCTGTTCAGGGATTCAACTTCTTCCTGGTTTAGTCTTGGGAGGGTGTATGTGTCAAGGAATTTATTCATTTCTTCTAGATTTTCTAGTTTATTTGCATAGAAGTGTTTATAGTATTCTCTGATGGTAGTTTGTATTTCTGTGGGATCAGTGGTGATACCTCCTTTATCATCTTGTATTGCATCTATTTGATTCTTCTCTCTTCTTCTGTATTAGTCTTGCTAGCGGTCTATCAATTTTGTTGATCTTTTCAAACAACCAGCTCCTGGATTCATTGATTTTTTTGAAGGGTTTTTTGTGTCTCTAACTCCTTCAGTTCTGCTCTGATCTTAGTTATTTCTTGCCTTCTGCTAGCTTTTGAATGTGTTTGCTCTTGCTTCTCTAGTTCTTTTAATTGTGATGTTAGGGTGTCAATTTTAGATCTTTCCTGCTTTCTCTTGTGGGCATTTAGTGCTATAAATTTCCCTCTACACACTGCTTTAAATGTATCCCAGAGATTCTGGTATGTTGTGTTTTTGTTCCCATTGGTTTCAAAGAACATCTTTATTTCTGCCTTCATTTCGCTATGTACCCAGTAGTCATTCAGGAGCAGGTTGTTCAGTTTCCATGTAGTTGAGTGGTTTTGAGTGAGTTTCTTAATCCTGAGTTCTAGTTTGATTGCACTGTGGTCTGAGAGACAGTTTGTTATAATTTCGGTTCTTTTACATTTGCCAAGGAGTGCTTTACTTCCAACTATGTGGTCAATTTTGGAATAAGTGTGATGTGGTGCTGAGAAGAATGTATAATCTGTTGATTTGGGATGGAGAGTTCTGTAGATGTCTATTAGGTCTGCTTGGTGCAGAGCCGAGTTCAATTCCTGGATATCCTTGTTAACTTTCTGTCTTGTTGATCTGTCTAATGTTGACAGTGGGGTGTTAAAGTCTCCCATTATTATTGTGTGGGAGTCTAAGTCTCTTTCTAGGTCTCTAAGGACTTTCTTTATGAATCTGGTGCTCCTGTATTGGGTGCATATTTATTTAGGATAGTTAGCTCTCCTTGTTGAATTGATCCCTTTACCATTATGTAATGGCCTTCTTTGTCTCTTTTGATTGTTGTTGGTTTAAAGCCTGTTTATCAGAGACTAGGATTGCAACCCCTGCTTTTTTTTGTTTTCCATTTGCTTGGTAGATCTTCCTCCATCCCTTTATTTTGAGGCTATGTGTGTCTCTGCAGGTGAGATGGGTCTCCTGAAGACAGCACACTGATGAGTCTTGACTCTTTATCCAATTTGCCAGTCTGTGGCTTTTGATTGGAGCATTTAGCCCATTTACATTTAAGGTTAGTATTGTTATGTGTGAATTTGATCCTGTCATTATGATGTTAGCTGGTTATTTTGCTCGTTAGTTGATGGAGTTTCTTCCTAGCATCGATGGTCTTTAAAATTTGGCATGTTTTTGCAGTGGCTGGTACCGGTTGTTCCTTTCCATGTTTAGTGCTTCCTTCAGGAGCTCTTTTAGGGCACTCCTGGTGGTGACAAAATCTCTCAGCATTTGCTTGTCTGTAAAGTATTTTATTTCTCCTTCACTTATGAAGCTTAGTTTGGCTGGATGTGAAATTCTGGGTTGAAAATTCTTTTCTTTAAGAATGTTGAATATTGGCCCCCACTCTCTTGTGGCTTGTGGAGTTTCTGTCGAGAGATCTGCTGTTAGTCTGATGGGCTTCCCTTTGTGAGTAACCCGACCTTTCTCTCTGGCTGCCCTTAACATTTTTTCCTTCGTTTCAACTTTGGTCAATCTGACCATTATGTGTCTTGGAGTTGCCCTTCTCAAGGAGTATCTTTGTGACATTCTCTGTATTTCCTGAATTTGAATGTTGGCCTACCCTGCTGTGATGGGGAGGTTCTCCTGGATAATATCCTGAAGAGTGTTTTCCAACTTGATTCCATTCTCCCCGTCACTTTCAGGTACACCAATCAAACGTAGATTTGGTCTTTTCACATAGTCCCATATTTCTTGGAGGGTTTATTCATTTCTTTTTACTCTTTCTTCTCTAAACTTCTCTTCTGGCTTCATTTCATTCATTTGATCTTCAATCACAGATACCTTTCTTCTAGTTGATTGAATCGGCTACTGAAGCTTGTGCATGCATCACGTAGTTCTCGTGCCATGGTTTTCAGCTCCATCAGGTCATTTAAGGTCTTCTCTACACTGTTTATTCTAGTTAGCCATTCATCTAATCTTTTTTCAAGGTTTTTAGCTTCTTTGCGATGGGTTCGAACATCCTCCTTTAGCTCAGAGAAGTTTGTTATTACTAATCATTTGAAGCCTTCTTCTCTCAACTCATCAAAATCATTCTCTGTCCAGCTTTGCTCCATTGCTGGTGAGGAGCTGCATTCCTTTGGAGGAGAAGAGGCACTCTGATTTTTAGAATTTTCAGCTTTTCTGCTCTGGTTTCTCCCCATCTTTGTGGCTTTATCTACCTTTGGTCTTTGATGATGGTGACATACAGATGGAGTTTTGGTGTGGACGTCCTTTCTGTTTGTTAGTCTTCCTTCCAACAGTTAGGACCCTCAGCTGCAAGTCTGTTGGAGTTTGCTGGAAGTCCACTCCAGACCCTGTTTGCCTGGGTATCACCAGCGGAGGCTGCAGAACAGCAAATGTTGCAGAATGGCACTGTTGCTGTCTGATCGCTCCTCTGGAAGCTTCGTCTTAGAGGGGCACCCGGCCGTATGTGGGGTGAGTCAGCCCCTATTGGGAGATGCCTCCCAGTTAGGCTACTCAGGGGTCAGGGACCCACTTGAGGAGGCAGTCTATCCATTCTCAGATCTCAAACTCCATGCTGGGAGAACCACTACTCTCTTCAAAGCTGTCAGACAGGGACATTTAAGTCTGCAGAAGTTTCTGCTGCCTTTTGTTCAGCTATGCCCTGCCCCTAGAGGTGGAGTCTACAGAGGCAGGCAGGCCTCCTTGAGCTGTGGTGGGCTCCACCCAGTTCGAGCTTCCCAGCTGCTTTGTTTACGTACTTAAGCCTCAGCAATGGTAGGCGCCCCTCCCCCAGCCTTGCTGCTGCCTTGCAGTTTGATCTCAGACTGCTGTGCTAGCAGTGAGGGAGGCTCTGTGGGGGTGGGATCCTCCGAGCTAGGTGTGGGATATAATCTCCTGGTGTGCCATTTGCTAAGACCATTGGAAAAGCGCAGTATTAGGGTGGGAGTGACCCAATTTTACAGGTGCCCTCTTTCATGGCTTCCCTTGGCTAGGGAAGGGAATTTCCTGACCCCTTGCACTTTCTGGGTGAGGCAATTGTCCTGCCCTTCTTCAGCTCACACTCCTTGTGCCGCACCCACTGTCCTTCACTCACTGTCTGACAAGCCCCAGTGAGATGAACCCAGTACCTCAGCTGGAAATGCAGAAATCACCCATCTTCTGCATTGCTCACACTGGGAGCTGTAGACTGGAGCTGTTCCTATTTGGCTGTCTTGGAACCTCTCTCCGGGAGACCCCAGTTTTATCCCCACTTTATTGATGATGAAGCACAGGTGCAGTCATGTAGGAAGCTCGCAGCAGAGCTAGGATTTGAGCCCAAGAATCCTGTCACCTGAGTTTTTAATCTTTTTTTTTTAATAAGGCTTCCAAATGATCTTTGTATTTTGAACCAATTCTGAATTACTCTGTTGAGGCTGATAGGAGTTAGCGCTGATGATCCCAATCATTACCTATGAAGTTTTGGGCAAGTCATTCTGCCTCTCTGGGTCTCCCTTTTACCACAGGTTAAATGGGGGTACACTCCCCCTTTTAGGCAGCCTCTTAGTTTTAAGATTGCTGACAAGTTTAGAAGGCAAAGTGTGTGGATATGTTTTATAAATTGTAAGTACTGTGCATATGGGAAAAATTCTTTTCCCTTAACTTCTCATATGCATAATTTTCCCAGCAACTACATCTGTGTTCAGCTTTGCTTAATGAATTGCCCTACACAACAGGCAGGAGTAGCTCCATGGCACGTGAGGTGCAATTTAAAACATGGCATCTCTAAAATGCATTTATTTCTAGCCCTTTTTCCATGTGATTGAAGAGAAGTCTCACTTTTCTGTATCCTCCTTTCACTCTCCTGTGTCTCTTAGAACCAGAGGCTCCAGGAATCCTCAGGGCAGGGTCTCCATCCATGACAGACAGAAGCCTCTGAGACTCCCTGCCCAAGCTCATATCCCCATTGTGAGTAATCTCCTCTGTCCAAGGTTAGCCACCAGGCATCTTGCAGAGGCGCCTGGGGACCCATGTTCAAAATTTTAACCTCTACAAACACCTATGGTTAAGGCCCTGTCCCTGGCACATCCCAATTGTAAACTTTGGGCCACTTTTCTCTTTCCTAACTACAGACTCCAGTTCCTTACCTCCAGGATAGTGCAACCCTGATGCGCTTCCACCTTGAAAACAGCTCATGCCAGCTCTACATGCTGTCCTCCTTCATAGAATGGCAGCCCTGGTTGCAGAGGAGCCTAGATCTTTGGAAAGAAAAGGCCATTGTCTCCTTGGCAAGAAGGTCAAAGGAGCTGCCTCCTCCTCCTCCTCCTTTCTCTTCTCCTCTTCCTCTCCCTTCTCCTCCTCCTCTCTCTTCTCTTCCTTCCCTGCCTCCTCTTCATTTTCCCATCTCCTGGTCCTCTTCTTCCCCCTCGTCTCCCTCCTCCTTCTCCTCCTTTTCTTCTTCCTCATGTTTGTCTTCCTCTATCTCCTTCTCTGCCTTCTTTTTTCTTGTTTTGTCTGAAGCTGTGACTACAAAACACTTTTTTTTTTTGGTCAGTATCTCAACTCATCAAGTCTGTTTTCATAAGTAAACAGGCATGGAGTGAGTTGCAGTTGTTGTAGGTGTTGGAGGTGCCAGTCCTCCCTCATACGCAGCTCTCACCCAGTGTTTTGGGTGGAACCTGAAAGTGAGGATGGAGCCCATTTGTAGAGCTCTCCAAGGAAGACTGTTGCTATGGAAACTTCAGCTTGGCACCATATGCAAATACCTGTCTCCCTTGAAACTTGCCTGACAGTGATGCTGAACAGAAAATATAGAACATGGTAAAATGGGTTTTTAACTTTTATGTAGGGACTGTAAGAGCTGTGCCTTCTAATTAATTATGCACAAGCACTCCGAGAGGCAACCTGGTAGAAATGTCTGCAGGTAATGGCCTTTTGACAAATTCCCTTCAACTCTTAATTTTTTAAAGGGAACTTTTTTCAGTAAATAGAATGAGAAAAGGAGAGTCAGTTCATTTAGAGCAGGCTGCTGTGGACACCCATTAGCTGTGTGCTCACTGCACAAGCTTCACTTCTCCTCATTAGTGTGATGTGAACACAACTGCCAAGGGCCCGGCATGGAGGCCATCAGTCCTGTCGCACATGCTCAGGGACAATCCCACGGGGGCTGTCTCAAATAAATGAAAAGCGTGGGAGGAGCCCCCCAGAAATGACCATAAGCTGCCCTCTTGGGGGGTGTCTGCCTTCTAAGACCACTTGGGTGATCCTGGCAGTGGATCTGGATTCCAGGTGCCAAGAGGACATTTTGCAGAGCTCAGAGTGAGAGAGGCATGGAATTTGGGTTCCCTGGGGCTCAGCCAGGTCCTGAGCTCTCCTAGGCTTCCAAGGAGGCAGAGAAGAAATACCTGGGCCCGGTGGAGCTCTGGGTGTTATGTTACCAAAGTTTATCATCGCCAGTAAAAGAAGAGGCTAACAAAGAGGGAAGTGGACACCTTAAGGCCAAGGCTGGAAAATCAGCTAGGGATGATGGCACAAACGGGGGGAGCATTTAGTGGCCACCTGGTGCACATGACCCACTGTGCTGAGTCACATTGTTTGTGCCTTTAGGACCCTGGGTGGGCCCTGGTGAGGAAGCAGCCTCAGGAGCCTTCCAGAAGCAAGCCCAGAAGCACTGGCCACTCGAGTCCACCCTGTAATATCTGGGTCCTTCTCAGTGGGGTGGGCAGACCACAGAGGACAGAGGGAGCTGAGGCGGTGCAACACTGGGGCCCAAGAAGCAGACATGAAATAAGAGTCAGGCAGCAGGGGTGGAGGTGGAGGCAGATCTCCTGCAGTGGGGTGTCGGGGCATTGGCACCGGGACACAGTGGGCCTGATGGTGCAGGAGCTGCAGGTGCTCTGCTAACGGCAGAATCTGCCTGGACCCAAGAAAGCAGATCCCACAGCAAAGTCACGTGGCTGTATTCCATCCACAGAACGACTCTCTGGAGTGGGTCCCACATCCCCTTTATGGATGAAGAAACTGAGGCCCAGTGAGGTGCGAGAGACTCGGCCTGGGGCACAGTCCACCATCTACTGAGGCCTCACAATTGGTCATTAAATTGCATCCACTCGAGGCTCCTCTATCATTAGCATATCACAGGAAAGGTGGGTTATGCTACAGTTGAGTTGTTCCCTCTCAAAAATCTTACGTTGAAGTTCTACCCACCAGTAACAGAATGTGACCTTACTCGGAAATATGATCCTTGCGGTTGGAAGTAGTTAAGTCAAAATGAGGACATACTGGAGCAGGGTGGGCCCCTAATCAGTCAGACTGGTGTCCTTATAAAACGGGGAGATGCAGGCTGAGAGGCACAGGTGCAGGGAGAAGGCCAGATGGAGATAAAGGCAGAGATCGAGGTGATGCATCCATAAGCCCAGAAGTGCCAGTGATTGCCAGCAACCACCAGTAGGTAGGAGAGGCGTGGGGCAGGTTTTCCTTCACTGCCCCAGAAGAAACCAACCCTTGACCTTAGACGTCTAACCTCCAGAACTGGGAGACAATAAGTTTCTGTTGTTTTAAGTACCCAGTCTGCAGCAAACGTCCCCCAGCCCTGTAGCTGCAGGAAATAGCTCAGGTCAGACCACCCCTAAGGTACATTCCACGTGAGGGCTGGTGATGGCCATCGGTGCCTTTACTGACGGTGTTGATGCCTTACCCTGGGCATTGGCAGGGCTGGCAGAAATGTGGCTGGGAGTGGCAGGGACCATGGAACCATCGTGGCCTGGGGTGAGGAGGGCGTTGAGCAATCATGCTTGGGGACGTTCAGCTCTGGGCTTTAGGATTCAACAGAACACCGCATTGATGTACAGTTGCTTGCAGTGGCCTTGCTGGTTCCTGTAGACGAGCTCTTTTGATCCTAATGGCGATGTGGCCAAGAAAACAGGCAAGTGTTCCTACAGGCCACATTCTCCCAGCTGCTGACTGGTGGAGGTGAGCTGCAAGGAACTGCCCCCAGGCCCGACGGTGAGTGCCTCTCATCTTCCGTGCCACTGGCCCCAGGTCTCTATTCCTAGGCAATAGCCAGAAAGTCAGTAATATTTCTCTAGGGAAATTTTAACTGATGAATTGTTTAGTAGGTAAAATTCACTTCCTCCATAATTGGAAATGTAAATAGAAGTGATTAGGGACTGATCTGTAGCAATTGGGCAAATGTAAGGAGTGCACTATTCTGTTATAATAGAGGGGAGTGGTGGCACACCCCTCGCTGGCACTGCCGGCTCCTTCGGGAGGTCGGGGTGGATGTGTGGCAGAACCCAGGCCACCTCAGGGATGGGGTGTCAGCTCCTTCCTGAGAGGTCCTTTGCCACACAGCATGGCCCTAAGCGCCTAGATTTCACACTCAGGGGAGATGCTTCAAAACTTTAGACCCAAGGCTGTGGGTGCCACAGACACACGGAGGAACAGTCTTCAACCAGACTGAGACCAGGGCTTGTTTCTTGTACCTCCTTCTGCCCCAACACACACACACACATCACATGCACGTGCACACACACACATACCACACACACACACCACACACACACCACACACACCACACACACACACCACACACACACCACACACAACCTCCCATATACACACTGCCCTCACACACACCACACAATCCCCTGTACACATGCATGCACACACACTACACACCGTACACACACACTGCACAACCTGCCATACACATTCATGCATACCTCACACACACTCCTCTTTTGTAACCTCCTCTCTCGCTCAGTGCTTTGAGGGTAGGGGTCTCTTATGCAATGGCAACAATGCAAAGATGCTGATCCACAGTCCTCCGTTCACTCGTCAGTCCCTACAAGCCAAGGGCTTTGCTCACACCTCCTCATTCTAGTCCCTTCTGCAGCCAGGCAGAGAAATCTGGGCTTTGGAGACACGGCTTGCCCATGCTGTGCATCTCCTTTGCTGCAGAGCCAGAACCTGTGGTCAGGTCAGAGGACCTGGAGTGGGTTCCCCCAGCACCTCACTTGCTGTGTCCCCAAGCCCATCACCTCCCATCTCCTCTTTCAGTTTCCCAGAGAACACCTGATGGAGAAACAGATTCCTTCCCTGGCCTGCTGGGTTCCCTTCTCAGGAATGGAGAATCCAGCTTGTGAAGGAAGAAGATGGAAGTCAGGTATAGGCTCAGAAGCTGTCTGGGTGACCTTCTCTCCTTTAGAGGATAAGAGTCCCTTTACCCTAGCCCCATCCCTGACACTTAGGCGGGGCTGCGGAAGTTTTATGTGTCATTATCAGCTCCAGTGGGTTCTGACGATACCATGATTTCTGCATCGTTTACAAGTTTGAAGCAAAGGCCAGTGTTTAAACCCAAAGAACGAATCTTTCAGAGTAGAATTTTTCAGTGCTAAGAACATTTGGGTGCACTATGTTCTATCTAATGCCTGACCAGCTGCTGCTCGCACCTTCCCTCTTAGAACTGAGAATTCACACCTGTGACCCCATCCGCAGCCTCTGGAGACCCCTGGGCTCAGCCCTTCATTTCCAGCCCACAAATGACAGTAGTGAGCTGGATGCTCTTAGGGACCCTTCTGGCACTGGGTTCTGGGACGGAGACCCTCCCTTTAAAGAGTTCTCTACCTGGGCCTGTAAAACCAGCAGGCCTTCAAACAGTGCTGTCCCCCAGCCCTCTCTGCACAGAGGCTCACTAGGGCCACCCCCAAGATGGCATCCTCCGGCCAAAGGCTCCTTGTGGAGCCTGACCCTTTCTAAGCCTAAGGATGCTGGCTAGAGCTAACCCTGCAGAGCTGAAACCTGGCTTGTCCCACATTTAGGTAACAGTGTCAGCTAAAGTTGGCGAACTGATTAAGAATAGTAAATTGAAGTCAAAATAATTTTTAAGTGCTCCAGTTACCAAAGCCTAGGTCCTCTCCTGTCTACCCAGCTTCCCAGTTTTATCTCTAGCATATTTTATGGAAATAGTTCTCTCTCTCTCTCTTTCTCTCTCTCCTTCCCTCTTCCTCCCCACCCCCCAACTTTCTCTCTACTAGAAGAGCCTGGCTGGGCTTCCTCAGATTTTTTAAAGCAGAAATTTAAATACAATATCTAAAGCTTTTAGCCTTGCTTATGGCAACACAAAAAATCCGATTATCAATTAGAACTGATAATGTTTTACAGACTATTCTCTTTATTAGTGCCATATTGCAGCTAATTCTAGAGAACAATTTCTCGGAAATGTCCCTGGGTTATGGTTTTGCTGACTCCATTTTGCAGAAGATTTAAGATGCCAGTGAGTGCCCGCCTGTGCCTGCCTAGGGCCCCCCGATGCCATCCTTCAGGCTCCCTGGGCCAACGCAGCCCTGGGCTCTCTCCATGCTGGAAAGGCGAGAGCATTCACACGACCCGAAGTTCTCAGTCTTCAGGTAGGAAATTCACCAATCCCTTGACATGTGGGTTTGGTTTGGGTCTTTAATCACTACTAAACTCACCCCCAAAGTACCTCGAAAAGGTAGCAAGACCCAGAGGAGGCCACATCCTTCATCATTTTCCTGCCAGGATCTCTGCCAGGAGACAACAAGAGGCACCTGCTCTGCAGGGCTCGTCCCCAGAGCTCGCCAGCCCAGCCCCAGGAGCCCTCCAGAAGGCCCACATTCACAGATTAAATCTCATGCAATTTGGCGCCTCTTCCGTCTTCCAACACTTCACAGCCATGGCCCACCCTCCCACCAGCAATTTAAGCCAGCTCCAGAGCCAAGGCCACCTGCTGTGCACAGTGTGATTTTTTTTTCCAAGCTGAAGCTGTGGGTAGAACTTTCAGTCTTCACCTCAAAATACAGTCCTGCTGGGTGCATGGACAAAGTCAGAGTCGAAGGAGTCAGGGGTCACAGCCAACACCTTCCAATAAGACACTGTCCATGACCTTGTGTCACCGGATCCTTGGCCACACGCAGTCAATATCATCCTGCGTTTTCAGTGGCTCAGTAATTTACTTTGAGCTTCAGAACCACAAAGAGGTGGAGCCAAGATTAAACCTGGTCCTTCTAGACATGGGTTCTGGATGCCTCCACTGTGCCTTGATACCAAAGGGTCCCTACGTACGCCCCTCTCATTTACGATGGAGTTTTCTGGCTGTTATTCAGTCCCTTCATTCCAACTTCTCCTTGATTGTGCTACCCAGAACCACGTTCGCACATCTGCTACAGTTGGTTGTTGATGGCATTGATCCCACTCTCGTTACATGACTGATCAGTAATTAGGCTGAGCTAAAATTAATTCACAGTCTCTAGAGGCCAACCCAGAGGCTCCGCCTAGAGACATCTGGCTTATGCTTGCTGGTTGGATGAGGTGGGTGCGAGGTGGATGCGTGTCTTTGTTTATTTGAGCTGCTGTAACAAAGCTCCACCGACTGGATGGCTTATCAACAAGACATGTATTTCTCCGTTTCAGAGGCTGGAAGTCTGAGATCAGGGTGTTGGCATGGTTGGGTGCTGGAGATGCCCACTTCCTTGTTGCAGACAACCAGCATCTCATTGTATCCTCCCACAGTGGAAAAACAACAAGAGAGCTCTCTGGGGTCTCTTTCATAGGGGTCCTGTCCTAGTCTGTTTTGTGTTGCTATAAAGAAATACCTAAGGCTGGGTAATTTATAAATAAGAAAAAAGTTTATTTTTCTAGGATTCTGATGGTTGGAATGTTCATGATTGGGTGTCTGCTTCCGGTGAAGGCCTCAGGCTGTTCCACCCATGGGGAGGGTGAATGGGAGCTGGTGTGTGCCGAGACCACGTGGCGCAAGACAGAGGGGAGGTGCCAGGCTCCTCTTAACAACCAGCTCTCATGGTAACCAATAGAGCAAAAACTCATTCACTCCCAAGAGAGAGCATTAATCTATTCATAGGGGATCCAACCCCATGACCCAGACACCTCCCCCTAGACCCCACCTCCCAATACCACCATGCTGGGAATCGAATTTCTTTCTTTTTTTTTTTTTTTATTATACTTTAAGTTCTAGGGTACATGTGAACAATGTGCAGGTTTGATACATAGGTATACATGTGCCATGTTGGTTTGCTGCACCCATCAACTCATCATTTGCATTCGGTATTTTTCCCACTGCTATCCCTCCCCCAGACCCCCACCCCACAACAGGCCCTGGTGTGTGATGTTTCCTGCCCTGTGTCCAAGTGATCTCATTGTTCAATTCACACCTATGAGTAAGAACGTGCGGTGTTTGTTTTTCTGTCCTTGTGATAGTTTGCTGCGAATGATGGTTTCCAGCTTCATCCATGTCCCTGCAAAGGACATGAACTCATCCTTTTTTATGGCTGCATAGTATTCCACAGTGTATATGTGCCACATTTTCTTTATCCAGTCTATCATTGATGGGCATTTGGGTTGGTTCCAAGTCTTTGCTATTGTAAATAGTGCTGCAATAAATATATGCATATGTGTCTTTATAGTAGCATGATTTGTAGTCTTTTGGGTATATACTCAGTAATGGGATTGCTAGGTTAAATGGTAATTCCAGTTCTAGATCCTTGAGGCATCCCCACACTGTCTTCCACAATTGTTGCACTAATTTACACTCCCACCGACAGTGTAAAAGCGTTCCTACTTCTCCACATCCTCTCCAGAATCTGTTGTTTCCTGACTTTTCAGTGATTGCCATTCTAACTGTCATGAGATGGTATCTCATTGTGGTTTTGATTTGCATTTCTCTGATGACCAGTGATGATGAGCATTTTTTCATGTGTCTGTTGGCTGCATAGTTGTCTTCTTTTGAGAAGTGTCTGTTCATATCCTTTGCCCACTTTTTGATGGGGTTGTTTTTTTCTTGTAAATTTGTTTGAGTTCTTTGTAGATTCTTGATATTAGCCCTTTGTCAGATGGGTAGTTTGCAAAAATTTTCTCCCATTCTGCAGGTTGCCTGTTCTCTCTGATGGTAGTTTCTTTTGCCATGCAGAAGCTCTTTAGTTTAATTAGATCCCATTTGTCTATTTTGGCTTTTGTTGCCATTGCTTTTGATGTTTTAGTCATGAGGTCCTTGCCCATGCTATGTCCTGAATGGTATTGCCTAGGTTTTCTTCTAGTGTTTTTATGGTTTTAGGTCTAACATTTAAGTCTTTAATCCATCTTGAATTAATTTTTGTCTAAGGTGTAAGGAAGGGATCCAGTTTCAGCTTTCTACAGATGGCTAGCCAGTTTGCTGGGAATCAAATTTCAACATGAGATGTGGTGAAAACAAACAAACCAGATCCAAACCACAGCAAGCACAAATCCCATTCTTAAAGGCTCCACCCTCATGACCTAATCACCTCCCAAAGGTCCCACCTCCTAACACCATCTCATGGGGGTTGGGATCTCAACATATGAATTTTGTGGGGCCACATACTTTTAGTTCATAACAGTCAATGAGTCAGCCATCGAGTAGCAACAGAGAGCATCCTTCATTCATTCACTCATTCTTTTGTTTGATGTATTTTTATTGAGTGCTGGGCTGATGTATCCCCTATCATTGGGACATGTAGAATGTAGCTACAGAGTTGTACTGTCATGGGGTAAATGAAGTGCTAAGGCCTTGTCTGGATTCTTGTCTCTCTCCACCTCTCATCCCATCAAGGAGGCAGCTCAATGGTTGTTTTCAACATGAGAGAAAATTCCTTACCTTTTGTAGAGAAAAGGTAAGTTGTTCAGTTCATCCAACAGGATCTGGTGAGCTGAGATGTGTTGATGGTGAAGTCCAAGTCAAGAGTCCCCTGTTTTCTCAAGTGACTGGCTCAGGAGGAGTCCCTTGGAGCTTCTTTTTCAGCAAATACGGTGGCTGCCTGAGTCCAAGGGTGCTGACCTGGGAGGCCTGCCCGATGGGATTTCTATTGATGAGATGGTAGAGAGATCCACGTCCCTAGCTGGGCACTTTCAAAAGAGCCTCTGAGAGCCTGGGGTTGTGGCTCTGTAAGGCAGGAGTGTAGGCTTTCCATGCACCTCTTCCAAAGGCCCCTGTCTCAGTTGGTTGTGGTTCTCTCACTCCTCACCAAATGACCCTGGGGACATCCTGAGGGTATTGCTGGCAGTGGTCTTAGTCGGCAGAGGCAGGAGGAGCTTGTTATGCCATGAGAAGCTGCAGTCTTAGAAAAATCACAAGGGATACAAGAGAGGGATAAAATAACCGAAAGTCTGAGTGACCAATTGAAGGACAGGAGGTGACCATTCAGGATAGGGACTCCCCGCTTTATCACAGCCAGGACTGCTTCCCTTCTCCATGCTGCAGGTAGTGGGCCGTTTTCCTTGGCGATAGGGTCAACTGACTCAATGAGGCCAAAGGGGAAACATCTATTTCCAATGTTGGCAAGCATGGAGAGACCACTTACTCCCTGACCAATACACTGGACACAGCCACACCCATAGATTTCTACAAAACCAAGAAACCAATTAAGCCTTCTGCAGGTAGGGTGTGGGGCTCAAACCTAAGGGACAATTTGCTCTAAAAGACATTATGGGGTCATTTCTCTCCGCCTCTGGAACCCTCTCAGGGAGTGCAGAACAGATAGATGTCCAGTGTGAATTCACTGGGTATATGAATGATATAGTTTGCTCTGTCTCCACCCAAATATCATCTTGAATTGTATCTCCCACAATTCCTACATGTCATGAGAGATAACCAGTGGGAGGTAATTGACTCATGGGGGTGGGTCTTTCCCGTGCTGTTCTTGTCATAGTGAATAAATCTCATGAGATCTGATGGTTTTATAAAGGGAAGTTCCCCTGCACAAGCTCTCTCTTGCCTGGCACCATGTAAGATGCCTCTTGCTTTTCCACCATGATTGTGAGGTCTCCCCAGCTGTGTGGAACTGTGAGTCAATTAAACCTCTTCCCTTTACAAATTACCCAGTCTCAAGTATGTCTTTTTTAGCAGCATGAGAACAGACTAATACGAAGAGCTGTGGCAAACCAGCTGACTAAGTCAGTATCATGGAAGGAGCATGAACCTTACCTCGGTCAGTCAGGAGGTGCATACACCCTCCTAAAGCTACAATGGCATTCTTCTGACTCTTCCACAAGTATCCCAGGCTAAGCCTAGCTCTACTCCAGTGAATTTTCAGTACAGAACCTCGGCCCCAAGTGGCCTGGAGGTCTCCAAACTGATATGACTTTGGGAGATTTCAGAAGACAAGTCACAGACCAAGCCCTGGTCTGCAAGAAATTGGGACTTCTCTCCCTGCTCAGCCTGGGAGTTTGGCCTGTGAGAAAATGAACAGAGAATAGAGACCATAAGTACCAATGCCTCCCTTTTGAGTAAACACACATCAACATAAAAGGAATGCCCGGAGATGCAAGAGTGAATGGCCTTCAAGCAGCACAAAAGACTCAGGTGGCCCCTGGACACAGGTGTAGGGTGAAGAAGGGTCCTCCAGGAGCTGAGATGAAGGCAGCTTCCCAAGCCAGGTACCAGGATTTGGGGAGCATCCACAGTCCAGAATCCAGAACAGGACCCACACATGATGGGGATGCAGACGTAAGGGACTGATGGTTAATACTGAGTGTCAGCTTGATTGGATTGAATGATGCAAAGTATTGCTCCTGGGTGTGTCTGTGAGGGTGTTGCCAAAGGAGATTAACATTTGAGTCAGTGGACTGGGAAAGGCAGACCCACCCTCAATCTGGGTGGGCACCATCTAATCAGCTGTTAGTACAGCCAGAATAAAAAGCAGGTAGAAGAAGATGGAAAGACTGGACTGTCTTAGTCTTCCAGCCTCCATCTTTCTCCCATGCTGGATGCTTCCTCCCCTCGAACATCAGACTCCAAGTTCTTCAGCTTTTGAACTCTTGGACCTTCCACCACAGACTGAAGGCTGCACTGCTGGCTCCCCTACTTTTGAGGTTTGGGGACTCAGACTGGCTTCCTTGCTCCTTGGCTTGTGGATGGCCTATTGTGGGACCTCATCTTGGAATCATGTGAGTCAATTCTCCTAATAAACTCCCCTTTATATGTACATCTATCCTATTAGTTCTATCCCTCTGGAGAACCCTAATACAGGAGCCACCCTCAAAATCCTGTTTCATAACTAAGGAGGCATCAACAACTCTCCCAGCAGCTGGTGGAGGATGGAAACCATGCGAGTGCCGAGATTTCAGGTGGGGACTTCGGTGGGGGTTGTGTCAGCCCAGGGAGAGAGGACGGAAATTCAGCGAGGACATAGAAGAGAGTGCCTCTACCTTAATCATCACCCTGAGGACCCTGAGGCCAAAGACACCAGAGCCCCTCACTTTGATCTACAGTTTCAGAAGCCAGACCCTAACAGATGAGTTGGAAAGATGCCTTTGAAGGGCTCAGTAATGATGGCTCAATGAGGAGTTTTCATTTATAAATGTGACTCACTGTGGCCAGGCCACGGAGGGTCTGGAGCAGGGCAGACACAGCAGCACCACCCTCCAATTAATGGAAGTGCAAGAACCTCTGTGGGACTCAGATTTGGGCCAAGAACCCCAAATCATCTCCCTTGGCTCAGCCCTGAGAGCCACCTGGCACTCTCGGGGCAACAGGAAACTAATGAGCTCCTTTCTGTTCTGATTGGTTTTGTTTTGTTATGTTCCCCAGCAACAGAAGGCATTTCTTTCTTTCCTTCAGGCATGAGATGATTTAAAGCTTCCCTCGTTTGTCCCTATGTCCCTCCCTAAGGAGTTCTGAGGTGCTCCCTTTCAGGACAGACATTGGGTCATTGGCCTCCTTTCTCCGCGGAGGCACATTCCTGTGGCGAGCATGGCCTCTTAGTGCTGGAACAGGGGGATCTTGGTGAGATGAATGCACTTGGGCTGTTGGAGACTCTTTCTCAGGTTGGCCTGAAAGCCTCCAGGAAGCACGGTGGGAGGGGAAGAGAACAGCGAGGCCCTTCTCCTAATTCCACTCTGAGGGTGTCTGGTCCAGAGGAGGAATATGGAAGAACCAGGTGCATCCTGCCAGGTAGAGACCCTCCTGCTGGCTTTTTGGAGACACCAGTGCAAGTCAGTAGAGAGCTCTCAATGGCAAAGAGGGGACAGTTTAGACAGATGCTGCCCCTTCAAGTGTCTCAGGGGAGAGGGGGCCTAAGCAGAGAAACCACTGGGTGAGCCTGGGGTTTCTGTGCCTCGTGCTGGAGTTTCGGGCAAGTCCTACTCCTGCCATCTGGGGGCCAGGTTCATTATGCACCCTCATGGAGCTTGGCCGCTGAGATGCTTGCTCCTAGGGCAAATGGATAAATGGATTAGCCACGCTTTTCTTGTTCCTTCTATTTTGTTTTTTAGAAATGTGCACTGAGTGTCTTTCCCCTTATCGGTTATTTATTCTAATAAGTCATTTTATTGGCATCTTCAAAGCCACAGAAGTGAGATCTGTTCTGCAGTGGGCATTGGCTGTCACTGTTTCTCAAGAAGTGGGACTAAGCTTCTTGTTCAATGAGCTGTGGCCACAGCACCCAGCCTGAGTGGCATCAGCACATGCTCAGAGCTGGGTGACTCAAGTTCATGTCCTGGCTCAACTCCTGACTCAGCCAAGTGACTGTAGCCAGGTGCCTTAATTTCTTTGTGTCTCCGGGATCACATCTTCAACAGGGGGACAATAATAATCTTATCTTATGGGGCATTGAGGAGTTACTAAATTAATATACACAAAGCACAGAAATCAGGGCCTGGTGAGGACTAATTTGGGATTCTTGATTGTTGCCCGGGATTGGTCAAAGCTTAATTAATTATTTTAGAAATAATTAAGGCAGTAGAA
Organism: Symphalangus syndactylus; assembly: GCF_028878055.3. Classification (NCBI taxonomy): domain Eukaryota; kingdom Metazoa; phylum Chordata; class Mammalia; order Primates; family Hylobatidae; genus Symphalangus; species Symphalangus syndactylus. The sequence continues at coordinate 32,053,276 of NC_072444.2, read as the reverse complement.
AGAAATCTGGACGGTTATGCTTCCGAGCGCTTACTCTGCATCAGCTGCCTGCAGGGCTTGGTTCATTTTGCAGCTAATGACTCCTGAGCACCCACTGGGGGTGATCGCTGGCTGAGCTCACCCCCTTCACAGGCACTGGCCCTGGGAGGTGCTGAGTGATAGCTCTGTTGTTTTATGGCCTGTCCAGGAAGCCGAAGTCTGGAAAGGTTAATTAGCACTAGAAAGAACCCAGAACCAAGACTCTCATGATCCCAGGCCTTGTGCTGGCTTGAAAATCTCATAGCCTAGCAGGTTTCTCCTCCTTTTGACCTTGCGAAGTGAGAGGGCAAGTCTCATACGACACAGAGAGAAGTGTACAGAATCCCATCCTTTTGTTAAATTCTGGACTAAACAAAATCCCTTGAACTTTGAGATTCTGCTAGTCTTTAATACACAAATGTGTGCAGGGAGTGGGGTGTGGTGTGCAGGATACCATAGAATATTATTTTTGTGGGATCATCTCCTTACTAGTTTCCAAAAGAATGCCACTGGGAAATGTTTCCCCAGATGCTCATTAAATAACAAAATCTCTCTCATCTGCTAATTATCCATGACTGAGTGACAACTTGCACTTAAGAAAATACATGGAAAGCAGAATAAAAAGGAATATCAGCCTTCCTTTCCCATAGATGGCACAGGGAGGGCAACGTAAACCACCCCCTTTCTTATTCTCTCATGTGTCTTTTCCTGTCTGGATGAACAGTTGCTGCAAAGCCACCACTCGGTATCAGTGGGATGAGATTCGTTGTCGGTGGCATTTCAGCCTTTCTGCTGGGCCTCTGCCTTCCAGTTTGAAAAATCTGCCGGCATTAATTGTCAGAGGCTGTGTTTCCCTCTTATTCCCCCAAGCAAAAGACAAGGGCTGCTGCCTTCACTTTGCTGCAACAGTTGTCAAAAAGAAAGACAGCTCTCCCCTAGAATGTCAATTCGGCTTCTCTGCTACTGTGAGTCTCCCATCTACAAGGACAGCTCCGAGCCATTGGGCAGCAGAGCGCCTGGGATTTCACCGAGAAAATCTGCTCAAGATTTGCTGGATGGAAACAGGTTTATCATTTTGGCAGGGGCCCGATTATGGAAATCAAGAAGTTCTCACCCTGTTCTCGGATGCCTGCAAGCCTTCTCAGCTATGCTGCAAGCAAGAGCCCGTGTACTATTCCCTATGCTGCTAAAGATTGACAGTGCCCTCAGAATGGGCCTCCAGAACCCAGCTCGTGGACATAGCTCTTCTCCGTCCACACTGGCCATCTGGATATTTAGGTTTCTCAGATGAAAAGGTGCTTCCAGAAAGAGCAGGGGGCCGACATCCAATGAACTCTTTCCTGTTCTATAGTTCTCCTTGGGAAACATCGGCTGTGTCTTACCAAACAATGGGCAAAAGAGGAGGGCCCTAACATCTGAGTGGGCAAAAGACACAAGCAGGCAATTCACAAATGAAAAAATATGACTAGGAAGCAAATGAATGGGAGAATGTCCAACAACTGTAACACTTAGAAATTCAAATGAAACAATGAGACATAGTGTGTGTGTAATGTGTGTGTGTGTTTGCCTATCAAGTTAGAAATGACTACACACTTTCCAGCAACCAGCTAGTGAAATAATGTCTCACTCATTGCTAGTGGCTATAGAAACTGATTTTTTTTTTTTTGATGAGGGGCACTATTTATCACAGATTTTGTAAAGCCTTTAGAAAAGGACAGTTAGCTTTTATCAGATATGAGGGCCAAATCTAAGCACTGTGGACACATTGCTATACATAACTCACAATGACCCTACCAGACAGGTATAGTATGATCTCCATCCTCCTCTTCTGGGTGGAGGCACCAAAGGAGAAGGAGTTCATGTACTCAGTCTGAGGTGATGCAGCCAATAGTGATGGAGACAGACTCTGAATGCAAGACCTCCAGCCCCAACCACCTCATTCTAGTGCCCCGCGGGTCCTCCTCATTTACTCCAGGGCTATGAAGGAGCCTAAATACACACCCACAAGAAATTTTTGACACTAAGGTGATCAGCAGTTTGTTGAAAATTAATCAAATAACTTAGAAGGCACTCAATGAAATATGCTGCCATTTTAAAATGATATCTAGGATTTTAAGTTATTCATCTCAAAATGAATGCAAACATATTTATCTCCAGTCCCCACCTGAACCCTACTAAAAAGGAGAGTAAATGAAAAAAAAAATTTAAACAACACATAATATTTCAAGATCAGTGAGAACAGGAGAGGAGACAATAACATTATTTTGGATGCTGAGAAGCAGGGCAAGTGTTTGCAGACTCAGCTGACCCAATAAAGCAGAGTCCAATCAGCAGTACAGAAAACATGGCACACTGACCAGCCCTGCAAAATCTCCCAAGGGCTTAGAACTTGAGGGCCCTTTACATCCTGGAAGCAAATGTGGAGGTACAGTAAAAACAGGAGGATGATTGGAAGTTGGTGTGGGAAGTAGGTGGACCAATCCCTCACCTGACTTGTCTTCCAAATTCTGTGTGTGGAAGAACAACTTCCCTGACCTTGGCAGGAGACTAGGTTTATTCTTTGTAGAGGCTAAAACAGAGTCACTGAAGATGTGAGGATTAGATCAATGATCAAATTGAAAACAGGATGATTAAATGGAGGTTTCCCCCAGGTGGCTCTCAGAATCCTCAGACCTCTCCCTTCCAGACAGGAGATTGGAAGATTGTTTTCTGGAAAATCTGACCAGCCCAAATGAAAAGACCTAAAGATACTGACAGCAGAGTCTCCCCAGTGACATCCCAGGCAGATCATCCTACCACAAGACCAAAGTTGACAAGTGCTACTACCGACTTGGAGTCTCCAACCAGCCTTAAAGTTTTGTCTATTAAATATGAGCAGACTTTCAAGGGTCTCCAAAATATTTGAGGAAGGTTTGTAACACAGACAGATGCCAAACAAGCAAACTGAACTCCAGGGAGGAAACTGTTATGTAGAGAGATGAAAACCAAAGCCTAACAAACAAGAAACATGCCAATAATACCCTTGGGGTTGTAAGAGAAAATATCACATCCATGAAACAAGAAGAGGGTGTTGTTAAAAAGGAACATTTAGAAAACAAAGTAGTTCTTTAACATTAAAAAGATAAGGGCAAAAATTCAAGATTCAATAGAAAGTTTCTAAGATAAGCTGAAGAAACTTCCAAGAAAGTAACAAAATGATATACAAAAGATAAGAAAATTAGAAGGTTACCCAAAAAGGAAAAAGTTAGATAAAGAAAGAGCAAACACAGTGAATGGGAATACAGCATTAAAGAATAGCAGAGATACCTGGTGATATGTTGTAATTCTATGTGCTCATTGTTTCAGGCACTGCCCATCCACTAATTAAATCCTCATAACAAATCTTGAAGTAGGCACTATTTTTGTCCTATTTTACAAATGAGGACACCAAGCACAAAGATACTAAGACAGAGAGGTGAGGAGACTGACTACCCAAGATTACTCAGCTGGTAAATGACAGAGCTAGCTAGGATCTGAACCAGGCAGTCTGAATCCCATGTCCAAGTTTTTAACCACTATACTAGACTTCTTCTCAGTAAAAGGGCTTCATAAAATTAAAGAAATAATTCAAGTTTTTTCCACAGACCTTATTGTCACAGGTTTCCAAATTGAAAGGGTCTTTTGAACATCTGACACAATGAAATAATAATCCCTACCAAGTCATAAAATCATAGCATCATGGACTGTCACACACTGGGAGCAAAGCAGAGATCCTAAAAGCTGAGAGAGAAAGGAGAGTTGTGGGGAGGAGAAGAAATTAACTCTAGAACTAAAAAAAATAGATTAGATGACACCTGACTTCTTTAGAGCAATACTGGAAACCAGGAGAAAATGGAATATTATAATGCCTTCAGATTAAGAGGGAAAAGTTGTCAAACTAGCAGGCTATGCTCACCAAATGGTCAGTCAAGTGTGGTGGTGAACTAACAACAATTTTAGACACAGCAGATCCATGCACATTTTGTCTGAAACCTGCTGAAGAAGGTACTCCATTAACATGAGGAAGTCAGAGAGAGGAAGGCATGCCATCAGGAAATGGGGAGGACAACAAGAAAAGTGGATCCCTAGGGTGATGGGGAAGGTGGCTCCAGGATGACAGTTGTACACCATAGAGTATAGCAGTACAGATTGGAGTAGGCTGGAAGACAGAGAGTGATGTCTCCAAAAAGGTGAAATTCATTGGATGTGTTCAAATGAATGGAGAAGAGATTCTTGCAAGAGACAATTTCTACAAGAATGTGGAAATTGAGTATGGAATATAGAAAATGAGACAAAAGAAGGCAAAAGATAACATCCATGACAATGAACACCATTGAGAAAAAAACAACAGTTGTTTAGGACAAGAAAAGTGATCTCATAGCATCCAGTGAATTGAATTCCCATATATGACCATTCACTTTGGATTGGTCATGATAACATAAACACTGAATATCCATTTCAGCAGCATGGTAATGTAGCTATATTACCATGGCGGGATGATGGAGGAGTGGGAGCTCACATATGTAGGGGTGCAAAGGATGAAAGGGCACTAAACATTTTTTGTTCTTAGTGGTAAGTTAATAAATAGCAACTGAGGCTGGGCAGAGTGGCTCAAGCCTGTAATCCCAACACTTTGGGAGGCCAAGGCAGGTGGCGGATCACGAGGTCAGGAATTTGAGACCAGCTTGACATGGTGAAACCCGTCTCTACTAAAAATACAAAAAATAGCCGAACATGGTGTCATGCACCTGTAATCCCAGCTACTTAGGAGGCTGAAGCAGGAGAATCTCTTGAACCTGGAAGGCAGAGGTTGCAGTGAACAGAGATCGCACCATTGCACTACAGCCTGGGTGACAGAGTGAGACTCCGTCTCAAAAAAAAAAAAAGAAAAAGAAAAAGAAAAAAGTAACTGAAGTGGAAACATCAACAGGTAGAAATGTTATTCATAAACATGAAGGTAAACACCAAAAGAAACAGCTAAAAATTAGAAAGCAGTAACCACTGGGATTGAAAAATCAGCAAAAAATTGATCAGGGACTATTGAGGTTCATAACAAATATTTTTAAGGGGTTATCTTTTTTTAATTTTTAAGTTCCGGGGTACATCTGCAGGTTAGTTACATAGGTAGACTTGTGTCATGGATGTTTGTTGTACAGATTATTTTGTCACCCAGGTATTCAGCCTAGTACCCATTAGTTATTTTTCCTGATCCTCTCCCTCCTCCCACCCTCCAACCTCTGATAGACCCCAGAGTGTATTGTTCCCCTCTGTGTGTCCATGTGTGCTCATCATTTAGCTCCCACTTATAAGTAAGAACACATAGTATTTGTTTTTTTGTTTCTACATTAGTTTGCTAAGGATAGTGGCCTCCAGCTCTATTTGTATTCCTGTAAAGAACATGATCTCGTTTTTTTAATGGCTGCATAGTATTCCATGGGGGTACATATGCTACATTTTCTTTACCCTATCTACCATTGATGGGCATTGAGGTTGATTCCATGTCTTTGCTATTGTGAATAGGGCTGCCATGAACATTGGCGTGCATGGGTCTTTATGATAGAATGATTTATATTCCTTTGGATATATACCTAGTAATGGGGTTTCTGGGTTGAATGGTAGTTCTGTTTTTAGATCTTTGAGGAATTGCTACACAGTTTTCCACAACGATTGAACTAATTACACTCCCACCCACAGTGTAGAAGTGTTCTGTTTTCTCTGCAACCTTTCCAGTATCTGTTACTTTTTTACTTTTTAGTAATAGCCATTCTGACTGGTGTGAGATGCTATCTTATTGTAGTTTTGATTTGCATTTCTCTAATGATCAGTGATGTTGAGCTTTTTTTTTCCTGTACTTGTTGGCCACATGTATTCACAACTAAAAGAACAAAAGAACCCAGAGCAAAACAGCCTCAAAGCTAGCAGAAGACAAGAAACAACCAAAATCAGAGGTCACCTGAAGGAGATTGAGACACGTTGATCGGAAGATCAATGAATTCAGGAGTTGGTTTCTTGAAAAAAATCAATAAAATAGATAGACTGCTAACTAGACTAATAAAGAAGAAAAGAGAGAAGATTCAAAAAAACACAATCAGAAAAGACAAAGGATATATTACCACTGACCCCACGTAAATACAAGTAAACATCATGAACACCTCTATGAGTAATAAATCTTATAGAATTAATTGACTCTGTAACTATGTGCATGGGTAATTTTGATTGCAGGAAAAGACAGAATAGAAAAATAAACGAAAGAATGATGAATGTGAAGATGATGTAATGATGTGAAAAATGGGAATCCTATGGGGTGGAGTGAGAAGCAGGATACTAAACAGTACAGGCAGTGTTGCCAAAACTGTGTGAAACAGCACAGAAGAAAGACTGGAAGGAAATGCACCAAATACTAAAGATGGTTAGTCAGGTAGTGTGATGTTTTAAAAATTCTTCTTTTAACTCTTTTCCACAGTGTTTACAAGCCCTTTATGAAGAAAAATGGAGCAGAAAATAAGTGCCTCTTTAAAGCAGTGGAGATTGCTCACTTGTAGCCTGGTAGGCATGGAGCAAACAAAGTCTCTGTGTTTTGCTTGGAGCCAAGGGAATAATTCTCTTTATAATAATTGGATAAATCTGATTATCTCCATGGGATCTGATTGGTTAAAGAACTCAGAGGACAAACACCAGGAAGGACAGTCAGTAGATAGAACTGAGGAGGGCTGACAAAGGGGAAAAAACTCATCTTAAAGAACAGAAAGACAATGGAATGGGGGCTATATAAGTGGTTATTTTAGCTGGTAGCTGGCTTCTCATTTCCACCTCATCACCTTGGACCTTGAGAAGCAGAGGGCCATGAATGTCTCTTTTTTGTGGCTTCCAGGCACCTCTCCACCACTGTGGTGGGGCAGCTCAGTGTTCACAGGGGGCGCTCCTCTCCCATTCACCTATTTTGCTTTTCTTCCATAGGTGTTGTATTAGTCCATTTTCAACCTGCTGATAAAGACACACTGGATACTGGGCAATTTGCAAAACAACAACAACAACAACAACAACAAAAAAAGAAGTTTAGTGGACTCACAGTTCCACGTGGGTGGGGAGGCCTCACAATCATGGTGGAAGATGAAAGGCATGTTTTACATGGTGGCAGACAAAAGTGAGAGCCAAGTGAAAGGGGCTTCCCTTTATAAAGCCATCAGATCTCATGAGACTTATCCACTACCACCAGAACAGTATGGGGGAAACCACCTTCAAGATTCAATTATCTCCCACTGGGTCCCTCTCAGTGGAATTATGGGAGCTACAATTGAAGATGAGATTTGGGTGGGGACACAGCCAAACCATATCAGGTGTGAAGGGTGAGGGTCTAAGAAGACACCATTTGGAGAGTCCAAGGAGCCCCACTCTCATTTCTACAGTGGAACATGCAAAATCCTCTTCCAGCTGTGATGTAATGCTGTCTCTATCTCCCCATGTCTTCTGTTACAATGTGAGTTTCCTGGAGGCACCTATGTAATGTTACACTCATGGGGAATATCCAATAAAGAAACAAATCCTTCCCTCAGGGACAAGTAGGAGGTGGAGAGTCTCCCCAAGCACTTCACCTTGAGAAAGAGAATGCTCCCAGGTTGGCTAAGACCAGTTCACATTAGCTGGTGAGAACCCCTGACAAGCATCTCTTTCCAATTCTGTGTGGAGTGATGTCATGCCAGTAGCTTGGAATTAGCCATTATGGGAGTATTCACACAAAGTAATCAGTAAACACTACAAATAAGTCCCTATCCCCCCTGGACAGCTGGTTACAAAACACTTATTACCACACTGCTGTAGACCTGTCTCCACTTCCTTGTTATCCCTGAGTGCTTTTCCTTGGAAGCAACCAATAGTATGGTGATGCTGGAAATGGCCACTGCTAACTTGAAGAGTGTGGTGGAGACTGGACTTAGGTATCTACAAGGACTTTTCCAACTGGAGAGTGTTTATAGGTGAGAGGATGTGAAAGTTGGGGCTCTTTACCTTCCCTGACAATTCTGGTGCTCATCTCCAAGGCTTTCAGGGATCTCATAATCAGGGTGAGGATAGGCAGGAGTGTGAGTTCCCAATCATAGTCGAATTGAATGGCCAGACTGTATAGACATTCCACAGCATACTTTAAAATGTCTAGAGAATGTGTTTAAGCATTGTAATATTTTACAATTTTTCGAGTGTGCCTGAAGGGAAGCCACAGATCACAAGCTATCCATCTCTGCACCCCATTAACTGGCTTAAAAATAAAAAATGTGGTAAATGAGTCTTGGGTGGATCTGCCAACAAGGCATAATAAAGATTGATGCTTTGTAGAGGTTTCATCTCAGAATGCAAATGTTATCCTATGAATCCAAAGTATGATTATAGTGGGTAAAAAAAAGAAAGAAAGAAAAAAATCAATGCACAGTGCTAGATCGTCCAGATAGCACCAGTCTCTGTGTCAGAAATCAAGAGGTTAGTCTATGGGGGCCTCTGAGATCCCCAGCAGGGCCAGTCCATGGGGCCTTTTGAGACCCAAAACTGCTAGGGTAACCTGGTCTCTCAAATATTTCTGCTTCCCATTGACATGAGTTCTACTATAGTCACACTTTGCAGTAAGCTGTAATTCATCTATTTTATTCAACAAATACTTATTGATCACCTACTCTTTGCCTACATCTTGTGCTGGCTGTTTCTATAGCAATGATCTTATTTAAAACATTAAACACCTCCATGAAGTGGGTTCCATTACACCCTTCTCAAGACTATGAAACAGAGGTGTTGAGACTCAGAAGGTGCTGATGACCTCCTTTCTCTCCCCACAACACTCTGGCTTCACACATCAGCTCCCAGCACACTTTTCCTTTTATACTCCCAAATGCCTAGTTTCTTCCTGCCTCAGGACCTTGGGATGTGCTGTCCTTTCCTTGAAAGTCTTCTCTCCTTGGGATAACTGGCTTTGAGCAAAGCACTCGCCTCCTTCAGGTGACTCCATCCCATATTTGACATTCCCCATTGTACTTACTTCTTGAACCCGCCCTCCATAGCATGAACCCTCCCTGACTCTCCCCTGCAAAGGGGAGCTAACGAGACCACCTGTGACCCTGAAAATTTCCACCATTCTCTCTATTTTATTTGTATACATTTTATCCTTATTACAGTGTTGTCACCATACCATGAGTCTTTAACTGTTAGAGCAACTGGGAGTAGTTTCTGTCTCAGGATTACGAGGTCCTTGAGGCTGTTTAAATAAATTTATGATCTGTTTGATTTGCCTCACTTACATGTTACCATGGGTTTACTCTCCTTAACTGTTTATTCCTCTATAAGATCATGGGGGCCTGAATGTATTCCCCTAAATCAAGTGACTACTTACATTCTATTTCTACTAACAAACCCTAATAATTTACCTTCCCATCTAGGAAAATAGATTTTTCCTCTGATTAATATTGCCAGCTCAACAATGGGAAGATTTTCTCTTGGGGTCCCTAAGTTCTGTGATATTGTCCTCCCCTCCCTCTGGAAAACTGGCTGCTTCACTGAAGTTGTTGAGACCCTAACGTCCAGTTTTCTTAGATGATGACCTCAGAATTGATGGGTAAAGAGTGAAAAATGGGAGTTATCCTACACCTCAAGAATAGAAAGACACACAACCATAAAAAAAAGACAGTTTACAAACAACAGAGGTTTATTTGGCTCATGGTTCTGGAGGCTGTGAAGTCCAAGATTGAGGGGCTTCATCTGCTGAGGGCCTTCTTGCTGTGTCATTACATGGCAGAAGGCATCACATGATTAGACAGCATGTGCGAGAGAGAGGAAGAGGGGGATGAATTCACTTTTCTAACAAATCCAAACCATTTCTGTGATAACAAACTCACTTTTGTGATCATGACATTAATCCATTCATGAGTCATAGAGCCCTCATGACCTAATCATCCCTTAAAAGTCCTACCTCTCAATACTGTTGCATTGATGATTAAGCTTCCAACACATGAACTTTGGGGGGCATGTTCAAATCATAGCAAGAGAAAACAGAAACGGAGGAAACTTGAATAGAGACTTCACAGAAGATTGGCAAATGGCACATAAGGACATGTAGAGGCACAATGTCATTAGTCAAAAAAGATGCAAATTAAAGCCACAATGAAGTATTAAAACTGTAAGGAAACATACAAAATTAACTTTTAAAACCCAGAAATACTAAATGTTGGCAAGAAAATGGATCACCCAGGACTCAGCTATGTTGGCTGCTGAGAAGGTAAAATGGTACAAGCACTTGGGAAAACTCTTAGGGTCTCCTAAAACTAATATACACCTACCCTGTGATTCAGCAGTTCCCCTTCTGGTATATATCTAAGGGAAATGAACATATGTGTTTAAAAATCCCAACCTGTACATAAGTGTTCACAGTAGCCTAATTCATAAGATTCTCAAACTGGAAACAATCCTAATGCCCACCTACAAGAGAATGGACAAGTTGCAAATTTATGCAAAAGAATACTGCTCAACACTGACAGGAATGAACTACTCAACATGCAGCCTAGATGATTCTCACAGGTAGTAAGCTGAGCAAAATGAAGATACCAGAGAATACATGCTCTGTGCTTCCCTGGCAGGGCTACTACTTTCTAGCTACTACTTTCTCTTAAGAATAATATGTAAAATGCAGAAGACCCCATTGATTTGTAAACAGCACATTATTTTAGTGCACTTTCTGTAGCCTAAACTATTGGCCCACCTCTATGCCTCTTGTGCCTTTTGGCTTTGCCATTTCTTCTATTAAGTTGGTGCAAAAGTAATTGCGAGTTTTAGCTTTTAAAGTAATACCAAAAACCACAACTATTTTGCACCAACCTAATAGTAAAATCAGAGGATAATATTCCTTGTCTTTGGGTTTGTCACGTGACTCTTTTTGGCCATGGGAGCATAGGCAAAAACGACTTGTGCCTCTTCTGAGCCCCAGCCTTGGGAGGCCTTCATGCTTCCATTTGCCACTGCAGTGAGAAAGCTTTCCTTAGATAACTGCTGCCCCTACAGTCTGTGCCCCAGGATGAACACATATAGGGTGGACTGGATCCCAGTACAGCTAAGAGTCAAGGCCAAGGAAATGACCCCAGAGCTCAGCCTAGCTGACTTAGAAATGTGAGAGGAACCAGTGCTCATTGTTGTATACCTTTGGATTTTGTGAGTGCGTGTTACTCAGTAATAGCTGCCTGATACATTTTCCCTTCATTCTACTACTCTTGATTCTTCACCCCTAAGTCATTACCTAAGTAATATTATTTCTTCCACTCTTTCCCAATTATTATTAACATCCTCGTGCTCCAAATGGATCTGGTCACATCCCATACCATGAGACCACCTGGGAAACTGCACAGCTTATATTCCTTACCCAATTAGAACCAGCCCAGGTGCTCCAACCTGACACTCAGAACTCCACCACAGCACTCCAACAGTTGACTTGTCATCCCTGTGTCCCAACCACATGGAATGACTCCCTGTCTGCTGTACTCACTCACACACCCTTCTGCACTCTTCTCAGCCTGATGTCTTTCCCCACAGTGATGGCCAGTGCTCATCCACATATCTCACACATACCTTTTCTGCTGTGCACCGTTCAAGTGCCTCCTGCACCACCCAAGTTTCTCGGATTTATCTCTGCCGAGCGATTTCTCTGGACACAATGACAGTATGACAAGATCATGGCAGCTACTCATTACAAAGCACCTACTATATATTAATACAATTTACGGCTGCCAGGTGCGGTGGCTTACGCCTGTAATCCCAGCACTTTGGGAGGCTGAGGTGGGTGGATCACGAGGTCAGGAGATCGAGACCATCCTGGCTAACACGGCAAAACCCCGTCTCTACTAAAAAATACAAAAATTGGTGGGTGTCTGTGGTCCCAGCTACTTGGGGTGCTGAGACAGGAGAATGGCATGAACTCACGAGGCAGAGCTTGCAGTGAGCGGAGCTCATGCCACTACACTCTAGCCTGGGCGACAGAGTGAGACTCTGTCTGAAAAAAAATAAATAAATAAATTTAAATTTAAAAAATTAATACAATTTACCAGCCATATAAATAAAATTTTAATTTACTTCTCATGGGATGGGAAAGTGCATTTCAAAAGAATTTACCAGCATACTCATCAAAAGGTTACCACCCACTCCCCACCTCCCCATCAATGAATGAATGGATGAAGGAATTGTGGAATATCAGTTCTGGGTTGAACTACAACAATACAATGGAATGTTATTTAGCCTTAAAAATAAAAAGAAATTGTGACACATGCTACAGTATGGATGAATCTCAGGGACATTTTGGTATGTGAAATGAGTCAATCACAAAAGAACAAACACCATATGATTCTGCTCATATGAAAGACCTAGAGTCATCAAATTCATACGGACAGTAAGATGGTGAGTGCTAAGGGCTGGGGAGAGAGAATGGGGAGTTAGTGTTTATTGGATACAATGTTTCAGTTTAGGGAGACAAAAAATTTCTGGGAATGGATAGTGGTGATGGTTGCACAGCAATGTGAATGCACCTAATGCCATGAAATGGTCAACTTAAAAATGGTCAAGGTGATACATTATATGTTATATACATTTTACCACAATAAAAGTAGGCATTTATTTTTCAAGATCTCACAGTCAGGCCGGGAGAAGTGGTTTGCGCCAGTAATCCAGCACTATGGGAGGCCGAGGTGGGTGGATCACTTGAGGTCAGGAGTTCGATACCAGCCTGGCCAACACAGTGAAACCCCATCTCTCCTAAAAATACAAAAATTAGCTAGGCATGGTGGTATGCACCTGTAGTTTCAGCTACTTGCGAGGCTGAGGCAGGAGAATTGCTTGAACCCAGGAGTTAGAGGTTACAGTGAGCTGAGATCGCACCAGTGTACTCCAGCCTGAGAGACAGAGCAAGACTCTGTCAAAAAAAAAAAAAAAAAAAAAACTCACAGTCATGCACTCAGGCATAGACCCAAACCTACCCAACTCCAAAGCCCTTGACTTTTTATGTTGTCCGTGTCTCCTGTTAGAATTCCTGTCACCCCTACTTAAGTGTAGCACCAGTGAGGTTAGGTGTACTTCTGATCCATCTTTGATGCTCCAAGTACCTTAGAGAAAATCTGTGGGAAAAAGGAAAGGAGGAAGAAGGGAGGAAAGAAAGACTCCTTGTGTGATGGGCACAGAAGGGGGCATTCAAGGGCTTATTGTGGAGGTAGTGGCAGTGAGTGGGGTACACAGTGCTGCGAAACTGGATTTGGGAAACAAGAGGAGCCATCTGGAATAGTGAGATTAAGAAGCAGAATCCAAAGGATTTTGTTTTGTTTCGCTTGTAAACAGTTCTGGGTTAAACTAAAACACCTGGCTGCTATGTCGCACTTCACAGTCATGACCAGAAGCACTCTGCGTACCCGCTTCCTCCTCCAGCAGCTAGCAAAAGCCGGAGCCTGTGATTTATAAGAACATGGTCTTTAATGGGGCTGGAGGTGCAGAAAGCTGCACTTGAACTATTCACGGAGAGAGAGAAAGCCCAGCAGTGGGGGTAGAGATGGCAACCAGACTTTTGGCTATCAATGTTAGTTAAATTTAATAGCAGGGTCTTATTGACTATAAGAGTCAATTACCAGGAAGAATGACCCTGTCTGTTAACAGCAGAAAAACGACCAAAACTGAAACCATGTAAACTTAAATTGTTTGCTTATCCTTTTATAAATAAGATTAATTGGCTAAATGGGGCCTATATGTTAGAGAAGATAAGTGGCGGACGTTTTCCGACAATTGCCTTCTTCACGCTGCCAGGCTATGCTCTGGAGGTTTGATGGGAGAACATTCATCAAAGAGTGTTATTGTTATTACGTTTTAATGTGTCTCTTCTCTGAATTTCTCCCACCTCGGTACTTTTTCTGCAGGAGGTAGCAGGTCTGCAGGCTGTCAGAATTGAATGTGCTGAGAGGGTGGGTGCTAGTGAAGTCTCTCTGGGAAGACAGCACAGGCGTGCACATACACCACACACACATACACCCCCGCCCACATCGGCCACAATGACAGATGCTTGGGTGGATGTAACATCGCTAAGCCACCTTGCTTTGAATGTCTCAGTAAGTGAGGAAGAAGGCAAACTCATTTCACTGGCTGATTTCTTTTTAAAAGAGAGGCTGTTTTCCGCTGTTAATGACCTACCACTTAATCGCCTTTGTTCTTGAATGAGCTTTGTTGGTAGATGGGTTTCCTGCTCCCAACTCCATTCCCTTTCCTGGTTTTGAACGTATCTCCACCTATGCCCAGATTAGGGACATGGATGTAGAGTCTGTGTCTGCAAGCAGGCCCCCTGCCCAGAGCATTGGCTCAAGATAATCCTGCACATCTGGGACCACAGGCCATTCCTCCACCTCAGGAAGAACCTGCCAATGGCCGCCATGCTGTGCAAGTGGCAGATAAAAAAACAGACAAACCGGAGAGCACGGCACTCAGAACGGAACAGGGGACTTTGCAGGCCCCAGGAGCTGGGGAGAAGCTGTCTCAGTGCTGCTGGCCAGTGACAGATTCATGTTTTCTGTTTCTGCTCTGAACCACAGAACACCAGGTGTTAGGGCTGAATCACACACCTTCCACTCCCCAACCAAATTCACATGTTCAAGTCCTACCTCCAGTACCTAAAAATATGGCTGTGTTTGAAGACAGGGCCTTTAAAGAGGTGGTTAAGTTAGAACGAGGCTGTTAGAGTGGGCCCTAATCCAATAGGACTGGTATCCTTATAAAAAGAGGAGTCCTAAGGCCAGGCTCAGTGGCTCATACCTGTAATCCCAGCACTTTGAGAGGCCGAGGTGGGTGGATCATGAGGTCAGGAGTTCAAGAACAGCCTGGCCAAGATGGTGAAACCCAGACTCTACTAAAAATACAAAACTTAGCCAGGAGTGGTGGCAGGTGTTTGTAATCCCAGCTACTCGGGAGTCTGAGGCAGAGAATTGCTTGAACCCAGGAGGCAGAAGATGCAGTGAGCAGAAATCATGCCACTGTACTCCAGCCTAGGTGACAGAGCAAGATTCTATCTCAAAAAAAAAAAAAAAAAGGAGTCTTAGATGTAGACATGAGATAGGCAAGATGTGAAGACCCAGGGAGAAAAACTACCAGCCCAAGAGACATGCCTCAGAGAGAACCACCCCCACCGACACCTTGATCTCAGACTTCCAGCCTCTAGAGCTGTAAAACAATGTGTTTCTGCTGTTTAAATGACCCAGTCTGCAGTATTTTGTTATGGGAGCCTAAGCTGACTAATATATCACATGTCTTCTGGTCTCTGCAGGTTTTGTAAACCACAGGTTCTGGGTCCAGAAATGGGGAGGACGCTGGTGGCTCCCACCTGGATTTCATGCCACAAGGGCTTTCTGCTCTGGCCTTAACTCACATGGCATTTTTAAGGCATGGCAAATGTTCTTGCCTTTAAAAGGCAGCATTATATTTCAAAGGAACTGTAATAAAGCATGCTTTTTCAGCCTTATGGAAATGTGTGCTATGCAAACATGGACGATCCTCATCTGAAAGTAATTCTCTCCCAACTCCTCAGGCCACCAACGGAACGAAATCAAAAGATCGGCAGCAGTTCCTAGCTCATCATTTGTCAAAGCGAGACGAAGCTCAAAGCTTCACACTTTTGTGTCCAGTGCTAAATTCAGCTAATCGCACCTCTGCATTCTGTTGGCCATCCAGGACCCCTGCCATCCCCGGGAAGGATTATCGGCAGTGACAGCAATAATGACACTTTGTGTTTTTGGTTCCTCGCTTCGGATGGCTTTCAAAGGCCTCTGCCACCCTGACGTTCCTTATGTCTGTGACACCTAGCCAAGCAGACACAGGAGGAGGACTCTGAGCTGGCTTCACAGAAGCAGGAGGGAGAGGCGGGAAGAGGCGCACTTGTCCGCATACTAAACACACAGTGAGGACACAGGCTGTGCACAGCACTGTCCTCCCTCCAGGCCACGCCATGGCCACAGGGTGAGCTGCCACCTTCATGGAGAAATGGTCTCTGTGTCCACTCCCTCGGTCTCGGGGTGACTCAGGACATTGCCTAAGTGTAGGCTCTTGTCCCATCACCAAAAGTCAAGCAAGAGCAGAATGCAGGGGATGCCCAGGATCTCCAGTGATTCTGCCCTGTGGACATTGACAACCTCTACCTCCTGGGTTCAAGCAATTCTCCTGCCTCTCCTGCCAAGCACGTGCTTGGCTGAAACAGTTGACTGCAGAGACAGAGAGGAAATGGAGCTGCCCTAAAACCCCAAATGCCTGTTTCTTGGCTGGGTGAAGTGGAGCAAAGTGACTGCTATGGCTTGGCTCTGTGTCCCCACCCAAATCTCATCTTGAATTGTAATCCCCAGGTGTTAAGGGAGGGACCTGGTGGAGGTGATTGGACCATGGGGGCAGTTTCTCTCATGCTCTTCTCACAATAAGGAGTGCATTCTCACAAGAGCTGATTGTTTTATAAATGGCAGTTTCCCCTGGGCTTCTCTCTCTCTCCTTCCATCTTGTGAAAACTGTCCTTGCTTCCTCTTTGCTTTCCACCATGACTGTAAGTTTCCTGAGGCCTCCCCAGCCATGCGAAACTGTGAGTCAATTATACCTCTTTTGCTTTATAAATTACCGAGTCTCAGGTAGTCTCTTTATAGCAGTGTGGGAACAGACTAATACAGTAACTCAATGTAGTTACATTAGTTTTGAATGGGAGAGGGACAGGGGTCCCTTCTCTCCTGATTTTCCTTCCATTACAGTAACATCCAGGGCACTCTCCCCACCTCACTCTCTTGTCCCCTAGAGAGGTATGCAATACCTGAGCTATGCGTTGTGAAGGAGAAGCTGGGACAAGAGGGCAGACCCTTCTTCTCCCCCTCTTCTTCCTCTTGAGAGCACGCACTTTGCTCTGATCTGCTCCCCTGTGTCACAGATTTCCTGGGTCTGCATAGCCCCGGTTGCTCCATGAGGCTGAGCACGTGAAGCTGCTCCAAGCAGATGGAAGTGACATTCTACAACAACAGCTCTGTCTTGATCTCAACATCATTTTTTAATCCATTTTTTTTTTATCATTTCTCAAATGGTTTATAACACAGGCAGGGGAGGGATATGATATTTGATGTCCCCCTCCCACCTTGCTTCCTGTGCGTCTCAACATCTATTAGGCAGAGTTAAATGTGGATCTGAGTTATGGTTCCAGATATGTGTAACTATTTGTGTGTTTGCAATAATTCTGCAAAGAAAGAGTTTTACAGCATTAAAATCTAAACCAAAGAGCAGAACTCTCCAGGGGGTTGTGGGGGTTGTGAGTTGAGGTCTCTGGACTGCAGTTTGTCCCAGGCCCACACTGTAGGAACACACACAAAGAATGCCCTGTAAGGGGAGTGGTGCCATTCCCTCTCTGCTTGTGGGGCCTTGGGAAGAGGGAGAATACCTGAGAGGGCCTATGTTTCAATTCATCCATGGTGAGCTGTGTCTTCAGGGACCCTGCCAGCTCCCAGCTCATGGAAAAGCTGAGGTGAGCTGGTTCTGGAGCCCAGGTGGTTAGCATGGCCTAGGGACCTCCAGCCCGTCCTGCACTGCAGAGGGGCGACCCTATCCATCCACCCCCTCACTCCTTCTCTTGGCCTTCTGTGGGCCCACGAATGGTTCTGGGCATGTAAGGATGAATGAGGCCCTGTTTCCATCCTCAAGACACTCAGGGACTCCTGTAGGAGAGAAAATGCACATAAAAGCAGTATGGTCATTCTATGGCTGCCAAGTAGTTCTCAAAACACAAGTCCCAACCTGGCCTCTTCTGCTCTTCCTCCAGCACTCCCACTCTGGAAGAGGTCACCTGTCCTGCCCCGCAGATGGCCCCCAGGCAGCTCCCTCCCCTTTGTCCAGTCTTTCACTGGATGCTCTCTTCTCAAAGACCATTCATTGCATTAGTTGGCTTGGGTTGCTAGAATAAAGCACCACGGACCAAGTGCCTTCAACAGCTGGAATTGATTATCTCATGGTTCTGCAGGCTGGAAGTCCAAGACCAAGGGGTAGGCAGAGTCAGTTTCTTCTGAGCTCTCCCTTCTTAGCTTGTAGATGCTGTCCTCTCCCTGCATCCTCCCATGGTCATTCCTGTGTGTGTGTCTGTGTCCTCATTTCACCAGTTGGATTGGATTAGAATCCACACTAATGACCCCAATTGCCTCTCAGAAGACTCTATTTCCAAATACAGTCACATTTGGGGTTTGGAGCTTCAGCATATGAATTCGAGGGGGACACAATTCAGTGGAGAGCAACCACTCAGGCACAGATAAGGCAGCCCTGGCCCCAGCATCCCTGCCACTCACCCTCCTCACTCTGCCTCCCAGGTCTCACCCCCTCCCTACACCCCCACGTAGGACCCTCTCGTTTGTGTGGACTGTTCACTGTCTGTCTCCCCAGACTGGTTTGTAGGCTCCAAGAGGGCAGAGGTTTCCAGTAGTTTTGTTTCAAGGTTCCCTGAGACCATCAACAGGTCCTGGCAGATGGTTGGTGCTTAAGGAATGAGAGTTAAATGCATGGATCCTGCATGGACAGGGAGAGGCAGGGTGGCCCAGTGGTAGCTCAGAAGAGAGGTCTCAGGCTCCTAGTCCTCAGGTGCCCAGCAGACACTGGCAGGAAGGAGTGTGAGCCTCCAGGCTGAGCCAATGGCCTGGCTGTGGAGCATGGGTGGCAGAAGATGAGCTGGGGAATGGGGAAGGGGCTGGAGATGAGGCAGGGTCCTAGGAAGCTTGGGAGACAATCCCTCCTCCAACCACAAAAGCTACACCTGCTCCGTCTCATGGAATTTCTTTTCAGTCTGAAATGAAGACCCCTTAGAAAGGATAAAGACAGGAGCGGGGGTGCAGACGAGACACTGATGCAACAGACAGGCCTCACTTTGGAAGGTCCAAGGGCCATCCCCTGATCACCCAAAGGCTGCAGATGCCAAATGTCATGGTCAGGCTTGGTCACTGAGCTCTGGTCTGACTCTCCTCCTCTAGAAGGTGGCATGTTGCCATGGAATGAACCCCTTCCTTCACAGCAGCCACAACAGCAATCTCACTCTGCAAGCTTGCACTTTGCAGACACCAGCTCTTAATGCCTCTGCAGGCCCAGGGAGCTGTTTGCTCCCAGGCTCTCCCTACCCCTGTCTCACAAAGACTGGGCCCACATTCCTGGCAGATGCACTATTACTTGTGCAGCTCTTAGTTCCATACCATTCCTCCTGTATCCCTCAGCATCCAGGGGAACTTTCTTGGTCAATGCTGCCTGCCTCTGACAGTTATTTCCCAAAGAGTGGGAGCTGAGGCATTGTGGAAATCTGGGTGAATTCCCTTCACTACCAAGTCCTGTTCATGTCATCAACCTTGGGTTTCCCTGCAGTGGTATCTTAGCAGACACCATTGTCCCTTTGCAGAGAACAGCCAACCTGGATTTCACATCCTGAATTAATGGTGGTGTAATGAAAAGAAACAGAACAGGAGTCCAAAGGCCTGAGAGTAATCCTGCCACATAGTACAATACTTGCTAACTATGTTGTGTTAGTCCATTTTCACACTGCTGATAAAGACAGTCTTGCTGATACTGGGAAGATAAAGAGGTTTAATGGACTTACAGTTCTACATGGCTGGGGAGACCTCACAATCACAGTGGAAGGCAAGGAGGAGCAAGTCACATCTTACATGGATAGCAGAAGACAAAGAGAGAGAGCTTGTGCAGGGAAACTCCCATTTTTTAAAACCATTAGATCTTGTGAGACTAATTCACTACCATGAGAACAGCACAGGAAAGACCCACCACCATAATTCAATCACCTTCCACTGGATTCTTCCCGTGACATGTGGTAATTGTGGGAGTTATAATTCAAGATGAGATTTGGGTGAAGGCACAGCCAAACCATATCATTCCACACCTGGCCCCTCCGAAATCTCATGTCCTCACATATCAAAGCCAATCATGCCTTCTGAATAGTCCCCCAAAGTCTTAACTCATTTCAGCATTAACTCAAAAGTCCACAGTCCAATGTCTCCTCTCAGACAAGGCAAGTCCCTTCCACCTATGAGCCTGTAAAATCAAAAGCAAGTTAGTTACTTCCTAGATAAAATGGGGGTACAGGCATTGGGTAAATATAGCCATTACAAATGGAAGAAATTGGCCAAAACAAAGAAGCTACAGGCTCCCATGAAAGTATGAAATCCAGTGGGACAGTCAAATCTTAAAGCTCCAAAATAATCTCCTTTGACTCCATGTCTCCCATCTGGGTCACACTAATGCAAGAGGTGGTTTCCCAAGGCCTCGGGTGGGAAACCTCACTGTTCCCTCTGCCCTAGTAGAGGTTCTCCAACACAGACTTGCTCCTGTAGCAAACATCTGCCTGGACATCCAGGCATTTCTACACATCCTCTGAAATCTAGGCAGAGGTCTCTAAACCTCAATTCTTGACTTCTGTGCACATAAGGCTCATCACCACATAGAAGCTGCCGAGGCTTTGGGCTTGCACCCTCTGAAGTCATGGCCCAGGCTGTACCTTGGCCCTTTTTAGTCATGGCTGAAGCAGATGGGATGCAGGACACTAAGTCCTTAAACTGCACATAGCAGAGGGACCCTGGGCCTGGCCCACAAAACATTTTTTCCTCCTAGCCCTCTGGGTCTGTGATGGGAGGGGCTGCCACAGTGGTCTCTGACATGGCCTGGAGATATTTTCCTCATTGTCTTGGTGATTAACATTCTGCTCTTTGTTACTTATGCAAATTTCTGCAGCTGGCTTGAATTTATCCTCTGAAAATGTGAGTTTCTTTTCTATTGCACTGGGAGGCTGCAACTTTTCAAACTTTTATGCTCTGTTTTCCTTTTAAAACTGAATGCCTTTAACAGCACCCAAATCACCTTTTGAATGCCCTTCTGCTTAGAAATTTCTTCCACCAGATACCCTAAATCATCTCCCTCAAGTTCAAAGTTCCCCAAGTTGCTAGCACAGGGGCAAAATGCCACCAATCTCTTTGCTAAAACATAACAAGAGTCACCTTTGTTCCAGTTCCCAACAAGTTCCTTATCTCCACCTGAGACCACCTCAGCCAGGATTTCATTGTCCGTATCATTATCAGCATTTTGGTCAAAGCCATTCAACAAGTCTTTAGGGAGTTCCAAACTTTCCCACATTTTCCTGTCATCTTTTGAGCCCTCCAAATTGTTCCAACCTCTGCCTGTTACCCAGTTCCAAAGTCATTTCCACATTTTTGGGTATCTTTTCAGCAATGTCCCACTCTACTGGTACCAATTTGCTGTATTAGTCCATTTTCATGCTGCTGGTAAAAACATACTTGAGACTGGAAAGAAAAAGAGATTTAATGGAGTTACAGTTCCACACGGCTGGAGAGGCCTCACAATCATGGCAGAAGGTAAGAAGAAGCAAGTCACAACTTACATGAATGCTGCAGGCAAAGAGAGCTTGTGCAGGGAAACTCCCATTTTTAAAACCATCAGATCTTGTGAGACTCACTCAATATCACGAGAACAGTGCAGGAAAGACCTGCCCCCATAATTCAATCACCTCCCAAGGGTTCCTCCCATGACACATGGGAATTGTGGGAGTTACAATTCAAGATGAGAGTTGAGTGGGGACATAGCCAGATCATATCATATGTAATCTTTAACAATTTAAGTCCTTTTGAATCTCAGTTTTCTTATCTTTTAAATGGGGACACGCTCCTACTGGTGGATTAGCTGTGATGTTTAAAAGGGGAACATGTGAACAGTGCTGGCACTTGAGAGGCACTAAATAAAACCAAGCATTCCTTCATTTGTTCATAACATCTGAGGCTGAGTCAATAGCCCCATCAAGGAACCAAGCCACAGGAGGTAATGTAGAAGTCAGGGTGGCCCTGGCCTAGGTTAGGGTGGCAAATTGGGTGGGCCACCGTGGTTTCTAGAGAGTGGCAACAGGAAATTAATCAAGGATGGCATCTCATTGCCTCAGACCACAAACAATTGCCTCTAGCATTCTCCAAACTTAGAATCACTTCAATGGGTGAGAGTGGGCCACATTTGGAACAAATTGTTAACAATAGGTGATTCATTAAGCACACAGACACACCCAATTAAAATCTACTTAACATACATGTTATGAATGACTCTACAGCCATTAAAATAATTTTGAATAGGAATTTTCTTTCTTCTTCATTTCTCTTAAAATCTCCTAGATGATACAGGTTTTTCTATTTTTCTTTTTGGTCTCTCCTAGTTTTGGTCTCTAGAGTTTGGTCTCTACTTACTTTTCTACTTTTTATTTTGTGTTTAGTGATTACTTATTTTAAATTTTAACATGTTTATTAATAAGCCTAATAATATCAAACACATTTTTACCTCACTGGAAGTTAGAAGATGCAATTCAAGCTTTCCCCATTCCCAGTCTCATCTTTTTGTTGACTAGTATTTCAGTATCACTTTGTTTTTAAATACCCCAGTATTTAAAAAATATGTATATAATATATATTTAGACACCATTTTTTAATAAAATTAATTTATTTATTTTACTTTAAGTTCTGTGATGCATGTGCAGAATGTGCAGGTTTGTTACATAGGTATACATGCGTCATGATGGTTTGCTGCACCTATCAACCCGTCATCTAGGTTTTAAGCCCCACATGCATTAAGTATTTGTCCTAATGCTCTCCTGTCAGTGGGTGGGGGGGACATCATTGTTTATTTAGAGTCACTGATGTGTTCACAACTTTATTTACATAGGTTTTCTTGTTCCTATATCTCTCTTTGGGGTTTAATTTCCTACTTGTTGAAATGTATCCTTTAATATTTCTTTCAAAGAGGATTACTGAACAGTCAATAGTAAATTCAGTCTGCATCTAAAGTTATCTGAAGGTAGTTTAATTGAACATAGCATTTCAATTAAGAAAGGCTGTTTCTTTCATTATTTACAATTATTCTCTTGAATTCTGTCATTTTATACTAGTGAGATGACTACTTTCCGTCTTATGATTTTTCTCTTCTATTTTTTTAATCTCTTTCTTTGAGTAGAGTTTAAGATTTCCCCTTTGTGCAGTTCTGAGGGTTTTAGGATTTTCTCTCTTGCTATGAGTTTCAAGCTTTTTACTATAAAGTGCCCATGTGTGCGTTTGTTTTATTGATTTTACGTGGGATTTTTTGAGTTTCTTAAGTCTGAGTACTCTCTTCACTTTGGAAAAATTGGCAGCCATTTTTTTTTCCTCACACATTTCCTCTCCATAGTTTGTGCCTCTCCTTCTGGAATGCCTTTTAGATATACGTGGAAGCACTCATTCTCCCTCCTTGTCTCCTGGCAGTTTTGTGACTGTCTCTCCAGGCTGCTTCTTGGCCATCTCCTCTCATCTTCCTACTCACTAAATCTGTCGGCTGAGTCCTGTCTACGAGTATCAGTTTCTGCAAGTACCATTTAGTCTGTGACAAACCTGCCAGCTAATATTTTTTTGTACACTCTCTTGGTCCTCTGCCCCTTCTGTGGTCCCCTGGAAATTTTAAATTAATTATTTTAAAATCTCCCTCACCCCTCTCTTGACCGCTGGCTCCTGTGGAGCTAATCTTACTGTCATTGAACCTGCTGGGTTTGGCTTCCCTGTTCCTTTCCAAGAAGGATGTTTCTCTGGTTTCTCCTGCATCCATCCCTGCTGTTGTCATCACCAGCAGAAGCCTGGTTTTGATTGGGTGGCAATCAACTCAGGTAAAAATGGTCCTTCCCAGATCCCTGTGCAGCCAGCACTGGCTAGGTGACCTCCATCCAGCCCATGGTGAGTGAGGTTCTGTCCCTGCACAGGGCCTTTTTCATCCTCCCAGGCAGAGGTCACCATGCCCACCATGGCTGCCCGCCTGGGTCTTTGGTTATATGAGGCAAAACAACAAAAACAACAAACAAACAAACAAACAAACAAAAAAACTAAAAACCAAAAAACAAAAAACCTTGCTTGCACAATTCCAGACAGAAAGTTCTATTAATTTCTTAGCCTGGGGTGCCTGCCCCAGAGCCAAGTGTAACTGTGTGGTCATATCCCACATGACCATGTTTAGGGTTCTCATGTCTCACTGGAGAAACTATTCCCATCCACAGTTTATACTCCTGACCATATAGGCTGCAGGCTTTCTATGGGTAGCCCCTCTCACACCCACAACACAAGGACTCCACAGCTCCTCTGGGGATGTTGAACCCTTTGTCCTTATGTCCAGGGCCCACGACTGAATGAGACATCAGCTCCCTCCTCTCCTTGCTTCCTTTGAGCACCTTCTTCCTTTCTGACCTGTGGATTTTTCTTTTGTCTTTTTGATCCTGACTGATATTCAGCCATTTCTTCCTTTTATTTAAACTGTGAGTAAACAGCTTTCCACATCACATCTGTATTAGCCTACTCTCATGCTGCTATAAAGAACTGCCTGAGACTGGGTAATTATTAAGGAAAGAGGTTTAATTGATTCATGGTTCTGCAGGACTGGGGAGGCCTCAGGAAACTTACAATCATGGCAGAAGGGGAAGCAAACACATCTTCACATGGCAGCAGGAAGGAGAAGTGCTGAGCAAAAGGGGGAAAGCCCCATACAAAATCACCAGATCTCATGAGAACTCACTCACTATCATGAGAACAGCATAAGGATAACTGCCCCCTGTGATTCAATTACTTCCCATAAGCTCCCTCCTATGACATGTAGGGATTATGACCTACAATTTAAGATGAGATTTGGTTGGGGACACAGCCAAAGCATATCAACATCCATTAGCTACATTGGCCAGAAGTCTCAACAATAAGGATCTTTTATCCTCTAATAGCTGGAAATCACTCCTCCCACAGAATACACAAGTGTACGGAACACACATGTTGTGCATCTGTATCACCATGGGCACTCACAGAGGCATCTCCAGGTTAAGAATCCATGTTTTAAAATGAATATTTGTTAGCACAGATGGATATTTATTTTATATTACATTTTGTAAGAGTGGGTACAAATTTTATGTGGTTATGATAGCATTTGGGAGATATACATGTTCATGTATGTTTGTCAATGTGTGCAGGATCTTTACATGTACAAGTACATGTACGTGGATATTCCCAAATGCTATCATAACCACCGATAATTTTTATCTCTATCATAACCACATATAATTTTTATATTAATTTTTATGGCTTCTCCCAAATGTTAATAATTATTTGGCCAGGTGCAGTGGCTCATGCCTGTAATCCCAGTACTTTGGGAGGCAAAGGCAGGCAGATCACAAGGTGAAGAGATTGAGACCATCCTGGCCAACATGATGAAATGCTGTTTCTACTAAAAATACAAAAATTGGCTGGGCATGGTGGTGCATGGCTGTAGTCCCAGCTACTCGGGAGGCTGAGGCAAGAGAATCACTTGAACTCAGGAGGCGGAGGTTGCAGTGAGCCAAGATTGTGCCACTGCACTCCAGCCTGCGACAGAGCAAGACTCCATCTCAAAAAAAAAAAAAAAAAAAAAAAGATTTTATCAGGGTTTTATGATTATGTCTGTTCAGCCTGCTGTAACAAAATACCATAAACTGGCTGGCTTATAAACAACATAAACATATCTTTCTCAGTGCCGAAGACTGGAGAGTCTAAGCTCAAGGTGCCAGGAGAGCTGATGTCTGCTGAGGGCCTACTTCCTGGTTCATGGACCACATCTTCTCTCTCTGTGCTCACATGGTGGAAGGGATGAGGGAGGTCTCTCAGGTCTCTTTTATAAGGATGCTAATCCTATTCATGAAGGCTCCACCCTTATGATCTAATCACTTCTCAAAAGCCCCAGCTCCAAATCCCATCACCTCCAAGGTTAGAACTTCAATATATGCATTTTGAGGGGACACAAACATTCAGACCATACCTTTGTGTGGCTTAGTTCTTTCCATTTATATGAATGCGTTAGCTAAAAGGTTATTATGACATTTATTTGTTTTGAAATACAATAGAGAGAACTGGACTTCCTACACCTTTGTAAGCTGAAACAAATCTCACTTCCTAAATCAACACAAGTGAATTTGCTGAACTTGAGGGGATCTACTCTCAGAAAAGATCATAAATCCGTTCTAACAATCCCACCATCCCAGAGCAGGTTGCTGGTCCTCTCCATTTGGAAGCTGCGATTTGAATCCACTTACAAATCCCACAGGTAAGCCAGGTGCCATCTCCCTCAAGGGGACCTGTCACTCCCCTCCCCGAAATTGGCCTGGACGGCTTGGACAACTTTTGTAAAACCAACGTGACAATTTACTATCATGGAAAACCTTCAGAGAGGGTGGTATGCTCTCTGGAGAAAATCCCAAAGACCATGTTTCTCTTTGGGCCACAGCATGCGTCTTTCTTCTGAGTCCCTGGAGAGGAGTGTTTTGTGGGATTTTTTTCTGATGCACTCTCAGGGATGTGCATTCCATGGGGCTGCCATGTCCTGGAGGCAGATGCTCTCTAACACGGGTACATAGTGCAGGGCTTCCATCTTTGAGATGGAAGGTTGCAGGGTCTCACGTGGGGAGCCCGTGCAGGTACCAGTCACTGTTTTATCCAGGCTCCTTCTTGCCCACTAGCTCACACAAGCTTCCAAACTCATCTTCTTGCATTAATACTCTGAGCCTCCGAGTCACCCCACATGCCCCAGATGGTGATTACTAGCCCAGCATCAGCAAATTTAGATTCAGTACGCCAACCCAGTGCCACAGAGTGGCCTATTATGACAGTGATCAGACTATAAATGGTCTGTTTG
Source organism: Symphalangus syndactylus (assembly GCF_028878055.3). Lineage (NCBI taxonomy): Eukaryota > Metazoa > Chordata > Mammalia > Primates > Hylobatidae > Symphalangus > Symphalangus syndactylus. Next base: position 32,026,489 of record NC_072444.2, on the reverse strand, counting down.
GCCATTGAGAAGGGTCCTCAAAGGACTAATTCGGCCTTTGTTAATGAGGGCTTTTTAAAATATTCTGGCACTGCTTTTCTTGATGTATGACAGATTTATGATTCATGGAGGATTTTAATATTAATGTTGGCCTGATGGAAGATAAATCGGACACAGGATTTATTGGCATAGTAAAGAATTAGAGGTTCCCTCTCCACGAGTATGAAAACATCAGCCAGAATGCATTCACTGGACACCCTGCACCATGTTTCAGAGAATCCTCAGGTAGTGGGCCTAGCAGGGAAGAAATAAAGTCTGCAGCCTGCAGGACAAAGTCAGCAGAGGAAGCTGACTGACCCATGGCCCCGGAAAAGGAGGGGGAGCAGGGAGCCTCCAGGGGAAGCTGGTTAAGTCTGCCCCTGTTGCAGCAACTTCGAAATCTGTTGGCCTTTATTGGACCCATAAATAATGTGTACAGCTAGAATGGCTGGCGCCATGGTGGGGAGTGCCCATGCAAATTCAGAATGGGAATAAACTTGATGGATGCCCTGGGTGTGTCCTGCCGGCAATAGGAAATCGTGGGGGAATCAGCTGGGCCATTTCCTCCATGCACTCTATTCTGTCCTGGTGGGTTCCATATATTTCAGTCAAAATTTCTGTCGCTGAACACTGAGATTCAGAGTTAGGTGGCCATCCGGCCTTCCCAATTTAAACACAAACACAGAATAAGTAACATCCTTAGTGAGAGCTTACTCTATGTCAGGCCAGGCTCTAAAGAGTGTCCCATGTCATCTCACTCAGTCCTTGAAACAACAGATACACTAGGACATCTTATTTCTCACCTCCTTACAATGATTCAGACACCGAGGCTCACAGAGGTTAAGAAGGGTGCCCAAGTTTAATGGCGGGGCATAGTGACTCACACCTGTAATCCCAGCGTTTTGGGAGGCCAAGGTGGGATCATGAGGTCAGAAGTTCGAGACCAGCCTGATCAACATGGTGAAACCCTGTCTCTACTAAAAATACAAAAATTAGCTGGGCATGGTCGTGGGCCCCTGTAATCCCAGCTACTCGGGAGGCTGAAGCAAGAGAATCTCTTGAACCGGAGAGGCAGAGATTGTAGTGAGCCGAGACTGCACCACTGCACTCCAGCCTGGGCAACAGAGCGCAACTTCATCTCAAAAAAAAAAAAAAAAAAGAAGGGTACCCAAGTTTACTGAGCGAATGAGGGGCAAAGCTTGGATTCAAAGTTGACTCCAAAAGTCAAAATCTTCACCACCATTCTAAGCATCCATGAAGTGACTGTTAGGAGTAAGACCCCCTGGCATTCCCTGATTTGGTGTCCAAGGGGTGAGACCTGGCTCTAAGTGTCTTCCGACCTTCTCTTGTGCACCGTGTGTATGGATTTTGTTCTTTAAAATTCTGTATGAAATCCTCAGGCAAGTACTCATTGTCTGGATTCCCCAAATCTGCAGGAGTAAATGTCACCAAGACTCTGAACCCCAAACACGAAACAACCTGTGCAGCTCCATGAGAGCCACTGGCTGCCAACACAGAGACCGTCTCTCTTTGTCCTGGCAGCTGCCTTGGGTGGCCACATTGGTTCTCCAGGATCTTGGCATTGGTGGTTTGAAGACTTTCCTGTTGCTTTTCAGCAACACAGCTCAGACAATAGGGAAACACGATGACCCACGACGCTTACCAAATGGCAGAGAGGCAGTCTTCTCTGCAGAATGCAAATCACATGGAATAGCCGCAGCTCCTGAGATAAGCAAAGCCCCTCTGCTGATTTTATGTCCACAGCCCTGTCTTCCTTCATTCTTGCACTCTGTTCTATTTCCACCCCAGCTGGGTGCACTGCCATTCAATTCTGATGCCAACCACCTAGGGTTAGTGTCAGACACCCCAGGGCAAGCACTCGGTCCTCCACAGACTGCCCCAGTCACATGCCAGCTCTGAGTGGAGTCTCTGGGCCACCAGCATCCCTGACCAACTGATATAAATTCAGAGACTTCTGAGACCCTTCCCCAGGTTTGGAAATCTGCTAAAAAGACTCACAGAATCCAGGAAAGCTCTGCACTGCAGTTTTACTATAAAGGATACACAGAGGGTCAGCAAAATGAAGAGTCATGGGTGAGGCCTGGGAGGGAGCTCTGAGTTTCCGGACCCTCTCTCTGTGGAATCCCGGTGTGTCACCTACCTAGTACAGAAATGTGGAGGCAGGAAGCTCCAGGAAGCCTCAGTGTCCAGAGGCTCAACTGGGATTTCTCTGTGTAGGCATGATTAATCTTGGGACACGGGATTGAATTCAATCTCAACCCTTCCCCACCGCAGGTCACATGCTTGATCTTTCTGGTGACCAGCCCCCTCCTGGAGCTATCTAGGAGCCCACCGTTATTTACCTCATTAGCATAACAAAGATACTCCTATCATTAGGATATTCTAAGGGTTTTTGAAGTTCTGGGTCAGGAACCAGATACAAAGACCAAATATCTTTTAAATTATCCATGGAGTCTTTGCTCAGATGGTTAGCTGTTCCCAGCACTGTGTCAGTATGTCATGAATACTGTGTCCCCAACACAGTATTCAGATGGCCTTACAGATGCCAACTGTTGTCCCCTTGCAGGTTGAGCTCTGGATCACACCTGCCTGGCAGGCTCTGTCCTGTGGGTGACATGCTGTAGGGCCCTGGTGGATTTCAGCCCCCATCATCTTGAGGACTCTCATCAAAGAACCCTGAGCGTGCAAAGGATCAAAGATCTGGGGTTAGAACAAGTAAAGACAGTGCCATCGCTGTTACAATCACTTTGTCCTCACTTTTCTCTAGCGAGTAGGTCAAGGAGGTCACTTTTATTGAACGTATTTTGCATTTTTAAGCCATAGCTGAAGGAGCACAGAGGGTAGGTCGGAGACGTTATTAACTATTCAGGACTGATGGAAGCCCGAGACTGGGGTGTCACTTTCCTGCATAATTACGTGAGCTGTAAAATGTGAAAGGCCTTTTGGCCCTCATGCCCTTTCTGTTCTGTTTTCTTCCTTGTTGACTTTTTGACTCACTGGGCTTAAATAAACTCTCCTTCCAGGGGACGAAAGGGCATTTACTGGAGGCGAGCTCCCTCTTGTATTAAACCAGGCAGGGAGGAAATGTGAACAGATGAAAGGAGATGCAGAGACACTTGCATGAGCTAAGCTAGGCTGGACCCATAACATCCCTTCCCACTGTTCGTCTGTGCTGAGGCCTTCTGCGTGTTGCAGGGTCCTGGCAGATGTGGTCCCTGAGCTCAAGGATGGCCACAGGAGCTGCTGTGTCGGCTGGCATTCAAGCAGGGCCCAGGGAGGCAGACACCAGGGCACTGTGGGCTTGCTTTGCTGCATTCATTCAGCTCAGGCCACTATCTGCCATCACCATAGACTGCAGGCTTCAACAACAGACGTTCATTTGTCACAGTTCTAGAGGCTGGGAAGTCCAAGATCAAGGGGCCAAGTGATTCAGTCCCAGGAGAGGGCCCTCCTCTTGGCTTGCAGATGACCAGCTACCATCTCATTGTGTCTTCACATGGCCCTTCTTTGGTGTGTGGGCAGGGACCAGGGGAGGGGAGGTGTCTCTTCTTAGAAGGACACTAATCCCATTGAATCAAGGCTCCATCTTTATGAACACATTTAACCGTAGTCACTTTATTACTTCAAATACAGCCACATGTGGGGTCAGGGCTTCAACATGTGAGTCTTGAGGGAACCCATTGAGTCCATAGTACCCAGGTTTCATGGATAGGGTATTATAAAATGCTTTAGAAATTCTTTTTGACTTCCCACTACTCTTCCTTCCATCCCCTTTCTTCCCTGCCCTTCTGACACATGTAGAATTTTTAGACTTTAAAGGAAAACTTGAAGGTTTCAGGGATGGCCATTATTAAGTGTGTTGACAGGCAAACAGGGGAGTTCACAGCCAGAGTCAAGCCCTGGAGAGCTGCTGTCTCCGGTAGTTCTTTTCCTTATTTCCCTAAGAGGAGCATTAGATAACCACCATGCTAAGCCTTTTTTTTTTTTTCTTTTCTTTGTTTTTTTTTTTTTTGAGATGGAGTCTTGCTCTGTCACCCAGGCTGGAGTGCAGTGGTGTGATCTTGGCTCTCTGCAGCCTCCGCTTCCCAGTTTCCAGCAATTCTCCTGCCTCAGCCTCCCAAGTAGCTGGGACTACACACGTGCACCACCAAGCCCAGCTAATTTTTTGTATTTTAGTAGAAACGAGGTTTCATCATGTTGCCCAGGCTGGTCTCGAACTCCTGAGCTCAGACAATCTGCCCACCTCGGCCTCCCAAAGTGCTGGGATTAGAGGTGTGAACTACCCTGCCCCGCTGCTGAGCCATTTTTATTGCAAGATGAGATGCAAATCCACAGACCTCCCCTGTCCTGCACATACTCCCAAAGAGATGTTTGGGGACACCACTCCAAGGTGGACATGCCACCTCTATCTGTTCTTGTGTCTCTGCTGGCCTCACCACCAGCTCCTGGGTGCCCATGGGCACAGGCGGTCAGTCTCGTGCTAAGCTAACGTCTTTCTACCTAAAGGGACATGTTTTCTACTTCACTCTTGCGGGGCTGCTTTTGGATGTGATTTACACAGCCTTTTCAGTTTTTCAAAACAGCCAAAATTCTGAGACATGCTTTTGCTAAAAAATACATGAGAATCTTCTAAGGGTTTTTAAGCACCCAGAACATAACAGGGAAATTGGTCTGATAGAGCACCGTGGTTGATTCGGGCAATAACACATGTAATATTGCATTCTGGAAACGTTGGCGCCTCCGCCGGCAGTCTCATCCAGAGACACAACTTTAAATGAGACACTTTGTTATTAAATAAAACCTCCTTGCAGACAGAGACCATAAGGGCTTGCCGGGTCAGTCATTTAGGTTTGAAATCTCCTTTAATATGAATTTCCAGAGGATATTACAAAAGGCCCTACATGGGCAATAAAACACATTGTAGGAAGCTGCTAAATATGCATTTCTGCAATGGGCCTCTTTTAACGTCCGTAAATACATATGCATGAGGCACAGATAACGCTCGCCGGTGCTTCGCTCTGGGAAGCATCTTCTGGGAGACGCCGCAATAAGCCTTCTCCATTCACCGTGGAGCCAGCAGCCCGACCAAGGCCAGCCTGGAGATTTTAGAGGCAGCGAGCAGCTCTCGTCTCACAGGTGGGAACGGCAGGCAGACCCTCTGGCGTTCTGGAAGGACCCCACCGCAGGCTCCCAGCCAGGGGACACTGGTCTTTCTGGGTCGGCCCATCCCCTGGTGACCGGGTTAGTTTTTATTTCTGTCTTCTGCCTGTGTGGGCCCCAGAGACAGACCCACCTGCCCCATTTACTATGGGCACCCCTGCTCAGGACACTGCATTTAGCACATCAGAGAGTCACTCCTGCTTTTAAGGGGTGACAATGGTGCAGGAGCTTCCTGGAGCTGCTGTGAGAAAGGACCACAGGCTGGGTGGCTTAAAACAACAGGAAGTTACTCTGTCACAGTCTGGAGGGTAGAGGTATGAGTGCAAGGTGTGGGCAGGGCTGGTTCCCTCCGGAGGCTCTGATCCGTTCCAGGCCTCCCTGCAGCTCCTCCTGCCTGCTGACAATCCTGGCCCCTCCTGCCTGCTGACAGTCCTGGCCCCTCCTGCCTGCTGACAGTCCTGGCTTTCCTTGGCTTGTAGATGCGTCACCCCAGTCTCTGCCTCTGTCCTCACGTGCCCTCTTCCCTGTGGGTCTGTGTTTTCTCTTTTTATAAGGACATTAGTCATATTGGATTGGGACCCACCCTGCTCCCATAGAATCTCATTTTAACCAGTTACATCTGCAATGACCCTATTTCCAAAAGGTCATATTTTGAGGTACTGGGGGTTAAGACTACAATGTATCTTTTTTTTGGGGGGGGTCTCAATTTAGTCCATAACAAAAGGCTTTCATTCTTAGCAGCTGTGCACATTGTAGCTGTGTTTTCAGGATCAGGAAATCATTGTTTCATTCATTAATACTCAAGTTGTGCACAGCCATCAAGCACCTCCCAGGCATTGTGCTAAAGCTCTGGGGACCCAATGGGGGAGTGAGCCCAGAGCTGACCCTGCTGGAGCACACTCAGATCAAAGATGAGGAAGGAGAGAGGGGGCACCTGGTGGGCAGGACCTGGTGAGCAAGCCACAGGAAGGAAATTCATCTTTGTCCTGAGAGAAAAGGCAACGTTGCCAGATCCATCAGGTCGTAAGTGAAATCAGACTTGGGTTTAAATAGAGCGGCAGATGGAGAGGGCTGCTGAGAGGGCCAGCACTGATGTGGGCATCTGGGTAAGCAGGCTGCTGCCTGGGCCGGGGAGAAGAGAACCAAGGAGGCAAGAGTGACTCAGTCGGGAGCAGACCCAAAGCCGGGAGCAGGGAGTGGTGCCCAAAGACCTTGGTGGGACTGAGATGGGATGACGTTTCCGGTGACCCAAGGAGCACTGGATGCTCACAAATGCTCAGCGCCACCTGAGAACACCGGACACAGCTGTTCACTCCTGCTATTGGCAGAGGAGAGGAAGGACAGGGGCTACACACCCAAAACAAACAAACAAGAGTCATGGTGGCTTTCATGAAGTTCTGCCACTGCTTAGAAGTCTCCAGCAATATAATTAAAAAGCAGCATCTAGTTTTCACTTGTTAAATTGGCCCAGAATACAAAAAGGGAAAATAATATTCGGTGCTGTAAGGCTGGGATGAAATATCCCTGCTACGTGCTCTGCTGGTGGAAGTGCGAATTGGTGAAAGCTTTGGAGAAGACAGTTGAGGAAAACGCTTTCCTGCCTAGCAAATCGCTCCTGACAATTTATCCTAAAGAAACAATGGTACCTGTGCAAAATCTTACACAGATGAACTGTCAGGGGAGCATTCTTTAGAGTAAAGGGACTCTTAGTCACTTATATTTTCAGCAGAAGATGAGCAGTTTAAAAACCTAGGGACTGTCCACACTGTGGAATATTAGGCAGTCATTTAAATTGTGGTTTAAAAACTAACCAATGGGAAAATGGCTACAATCTAAAATGAAAAATTCGAGATGTAAATTTATATTTTAGTGTGTCTCCACCATAGAGGAAGATGTATATGACATGTTATTAAGTGAAAAATGCTGACTACGAAATTATTGATGGTATAAATGGCAAGGATGTGTGCTTGTATTTATGTGTGAATATATGTGAGTTATGCATGGCTGTATATATTAGAAAATTGAGTGAAACAAAATACACCAAATGGCTAACGGTGGTTATTTCTGTGTGATGGGGTTTGAGGTTATATTAAAATATTTGCTTCTGTGTTTTTATATTCAAGGAACACATTTGCAGCCTGTGTTCATTGTAGAAAACTGGGGCAATTTAGAAAAACATGTATTATTGTAAAGCATTCTAATGGAACATAGATCTTTGAGTGTCTTCTTTCTTAAACCACTTTGCTGAGTCCTAGTTCTTCATTTTTCCCCTGGGAGACAGCCTCACCACTTTTATTCCAGGAGCAAGGTCTCCTCCGGGCTGGAGGGCTGGGTGCTGGATGTGCTCTGACCCCCGAGAGTCTCAGAGGACACTCAGAGATGGCTCTTGATCCAATGGTGTCTTGCTTCTGCACACTGGAGTCACTGTAGGCGCCTGCCCAGGTGAGCAGATGTGAACAATCCAAAAATTGGAAGAGTGAGAACAAGAAAGAGGTGATGTGTGCATGGGTTTGTGTTTTTACGTGTGTGAGTCTGTGTATTTGTGTATGTGTGTATGTGTGTGCATGTGTGAATGTATGTGTGTTTGCATGTATGTGTCAGGGTATATGTGTGAGCATATGTGTGTGCATGCATGTATCAGTGTTTATTTGTGTGTTCATGTGTGTGTTTGTGTTTCTATGTGTGTGAGTGTGTTTGTGTATTTGTGTATGTGTGTGCATGTGTGAGTGTATGTCTGTTTGCATATATGTGTCAGTGTATATGTGTGAGCGTATGTGTGTGCATGCACGTATCAGTGTTTATTTGTGTGTTTGTGTGTGTGTGTGTGTGTGAAGAGGGTGTGTACCAGGCACGGATCCCAGGCTGATTCATCTGGACATAAGGAGGGCAACTCCTGTCTTCAGGAACCATCAATCTGGCCATTTTCACTAGCACTTAATCTCCCTTAGAGCAAAGCAAATATTTTAGCATTCTTTTAAATATATATTTTTAAAGGTCTGGCTTTAAAGCCTAGAAGCTCAGGAAACCTGAGCTCAGGGTGAAATTCTCTTTGCAATAGGTTTGGGCCAGTGCAAATGACATGAATTATACTCACCATTACCTCAAGATGCACTGCTCCCAGTTGGCATAAAATTGCCCATTTCCTGCCTTGATATAAGGGGCCTTATTCTCGACGCTCTGTTGATGTCAGGAGCTACTATTTCATGCCTGACACATTGGTCGTTTTAATCACCCTAGCCTCCGTATCTGGGCCAAGCCCCACTCCTCGTTGGCCATATTTCTATCTGCAGTTTTTACCACTTGGGTTCTTCAGACGGGCTCATATTATCCTGAAAGGTTCCTCTAGGGCATGTCAAGGGAATGGAGGAAATCTTATAAGCAGACAGAATAAATAACAGTGCTAGTAAGGGCCGTGGGAGACATTGGGAGAGGAACAATGGCGGCTCAGGACACCTCTCTGTGTGCACGTGTGTGTGATGTGTGTGCCTGTGTATGCATGCGCATGTGTGCACCTCCCACCAACACCCAAGCTCACACAGAGCTGGCTGCCCTCCAGCTGCCCCATGAGAACTGAATACATGCCTCTGAGAATTCAGTTCACATGTGTTCCCACCTGGCGGTGGAGGAATGAACTCTGTCTTCCCCTCCTGCCCATTCCACAGCTGGTTCTGCTGTAACAGCTGGTTTTGCAAACTCAAATTTGTTCCAATGTGGTTGATAGATTAGGGAAAATGTAAGCGTGATGCAATTCTAAAGTTTAAGTTTGTTTATGTGTGATTATGTCTGAAGAAATTTTTTAAAGATGCAGAAAATGTGAGTGTACGTAGGTGAATGCAAAAACCTGCACCCAGCTAATCAGAGCCACTTAGGAATCCATGAAACCTTCCCCACTCACATCTCTCCCACCCCTCCTGACTACCTCAGTGCCTGGTGTAGGTTATGAGCCAGGCTGGTGACATCTGGGGTTAGAACTCTCCATATGCCCTGATCACCCTCCTTCCACCCCTCATGATGACGCCTGAGTTCCAGCCCTTTGGACGCTGGCATCCACAAGCCAATTCCAGGGTTTTCCCACGGTACAGTGCCATATTTACTGTGGCATCTGCATTCCATAGCCATTTACCATGGAGAACAGGAGGCTGCCATGTTGATTATGTTCTTCTCTTTCATAATATGTGTTACTATCCAGGTTTTTGAGTGTCCCCACAAGCCCTGTGGTTTTATTGTGCAGCTTTGCACAGGGAAATGACTTTTAGGAAGGTATATGTTGTCTTATAGCAGATGTGACTCTGTGCTGTTATAATTATTTGATCTAGGAGCGCAAAATCAGAAATCATTGAGGTCATTTTAAACAACTCCCCTACAAAAAAAAAAAAATTAACCCCATGAAGATATGGGGATGATAATCCAGAAAGACTGAGAAGAGAATGAGTAGGATCTCTCTGGAGGATGGAGAGAAATAGTTTGTGACAGAGTTTTGGGTTGCTTGTGGTGGGATGAGTAATGTCCCCCAAAACATATCAACATATGACTTCCCAGTATGTGTGAGTGTTATCTTAGAGGGCAAAAGGAATTTTGTAGGTGTGATTAAGGATCCTGAGATGATGAGGTTATCCTAGATTATCTGGGTTGGCTATAAATATGATCAGAGGGCACTTACAGGAAGAAAGCAGAGGCAGATTTGGCTACTGAAGGGGGTAATCTGAGGACTGAAGCCAGATGTTGTACTGGCCTTGCAGATGGAAGAAGAGGCTGTGTTTAGCTCATTTTCATGCTGCTGATAAAGACATACCCAAGACTGGGCAATTTACAAAAGAAAGAGGTTTATTGGACTTACAGTTTCACAAGGCTGGGGCAGCCTCACAATCAAGACAGAAGGCAAGGAAGAGCAAGTCACATCTTATGTAGATGGTGGCAGGCAAAGAGAGGGCTTGTGCAGGGAAACTCCTGTTTTTAAAACCATCAGATCTCATGAGACCTATTCACTACCATGAGAACAGTGCAGAACAGACCCACCCCCATAATTCCATCACCTCCCACCAGGTTCCCCCTACGACATGTGGGAATTGTGGCAGTTACAATTCAAGATGAGATTTGGGTGGGGACACAGCCAAACCATATTATTCCACCCCTGGCCTCTCCCAAATCTCATGTCCTCACATGTCAAAACCAATCATGCCTTCCCTACAGTCCCCCAAAGTCTTAACTCATTTCAGCATTAACCCAAAAGTCCACAGTCCAACATCTCATCTGGGAAAAGGCAAGTCCCTTCTGCCTATGTGCCTGTAAAATAAAACATAAGCAAGTTAGTCACTTCCTAGAGAGAATGGGGTTACAGGCATTGGGTAAATACAGCCATTACAAATGGGAGAAATTGGCCAAAACAAAGGAGCTACAGGCCCCATGCAAGTCCAAAATCCAACAGCACAGTCAAACCTTAAAGCTCTACAATGATCTCCTCTGACTCCGTATCTCACAACCAGGTCACACTGATGCAAGGGGTGGGTTTGCCACAGCTTTGCCCCTGTGGCTTTGTAGGGTACAGCCTCCCTCCCGGCTGCTTTCGTGGGCTGGCATTGAGTGTCTTGGCTTTTCCAGGCACATGGTGCAAGCTGTCAGTGGATCTACCATTCTGGGGTCTGGAGGACAGTGGCCCTCTTCTCACAGCACCACTGGGTGGTGCCCCAGTAGGGACTCTGTGTGGGGCCTCTGACCCCACATTTCCCTTCCACACTGCCCTAGCAGAGGTTCTCCATGAGGGCCCTGACCCTGCAGCAAACTTTTGCCTGGGCATCTAGGTATTTTCATACATCTTCTGAAATCTAAGTGGAGGTTCCCAAACCCCAATTCCTCTGTGTACTCACAGGCTCAACACCACATGGAAGCCTCCAAAGCTTGGGTCTTGTACCCTCTAAAGCCACAGCCTGAGCTCTACATTGACCCACTTCAGCCATGGCTGGAGCAGCTAGGACACAGGGCACCAAGTCCCTAGGCTGCACACAGCACAGGGAGCTTTGGCTGAGCTCACAAAACCACTTTTTCCTCCTAGGCCTCTGGGTCTGTGATGAGAGGGGCTTCCATGAAGACCTCTGACATGCCCTGGAGACATTTTCTCCATTGTCTTGAGGATTCACATTTGCTTTCTTGTTACTTATGCAAATTCCTGCAGCTGGGTTGAATTTATCCTTAGAAAATGGGATTTTCTTTTCTTTCACATTGTCAGGCTGCAGATTTCCACTTTTATGCTCTATTTTCCTTTTAAAACTGAATGCTTTTAACAGCACCCAAGTCACATCTTGAATGCTTTGCTGTTTAGAAATTTCTTCCACCTGATACCCTAAATCATCTCTCTCAAGTTCAAAGTTCCACAAATCTCTGGGGTAGGGGCAAAATGCCACCAGCCTCTTTGTTAAAACCTAACAAGAGTCACCTTTGCTCCCAACAAGTTCCTCACCTGTATCTGAGACCACCTTAGCCTTGACCTTATTGTTTATATCACTATCAGCATTTTGGTCAAAGCCATTCAACAAGTCTCTAGGAAGTTCCAAAGTTTCTCACATTTTCCTTTCTTCTTCTGAGCTCTCCAAACTGTTCCAACCTCTGCCTGTTACCGAATTCCAAAGTCAATTCCACATTTTCAGGTATCTTTTCAGCAATACCCCACTATACTGGTACCAATTTACTGTATTAGTCTGTTCTAACGCTGTTGATAAAGACATACCCAAGACTGGGCAATTTACAAAAGAACTGGACTTACAGTTCCACATGGTTGGGGAGGCCTCACAATCATGGTGGAAGGCAAGAAGGGGCAAGTCACATCTTACATGGATGGTGGCAGCAAAGAGAGTTTGTGCAGGGAAACTCCCATTTTTAAAACCGTCGGATCTCACAAGACTCATTCACTATCATGAGAACAGTGCAGGAAAGACCTGCCTCCATAACTGAATCACCTCCCACTGGGTTCCTCCCATGACACATGGGAATTGTGGGAGTTACAATTCAAGATGAGATTTGGGTGGGGACACAGCCAAACCATATCAGGCCATTAGCCCAGGAATGCAGCTCTGCAATCTGGAAAAGGCAAGGAAGTGAATTTTTCCCTGGAAGTTCCAGAGGGACCATGGTTCCACTGACATCTTATTTCTGATCTGGTGAGACTGATTTTGGACTTAAGACCTCCAGAAGTGTAAGAGGATTAGCGTGTGTTGTTTTCAGCCAACCAAATTGGAGTTCTCTGTTACAGAAGCTACAGGAAACCAATGGGCTTGTTCTGCTCCAGGGCAATGGTGGATGGGCAGGGGATGGAGGTGGGGCAGCAGCTGCAGCTGGATCCATTTGCTTGGTTTATGTGTGATTTGGGGGCATGAATAGATGATGGCAGAATGGCATTGGCTGGAGATATAACTGCTTTGTGACCATCCAATCCCTCTGAGTTGCTTGAAGAAAAAATTGCCAAGGTAGGTGGCACACCCAGTACAGAGACCCAGTATAGGCAGGCAACATATTAGGTTTTTCCTTTTTCTAAGAAGTGGCCGATTTCCTTTCTTCTCAGTTTTCCTAATCCTGGCTCCCACCTGCCCGTCACCCACTGCCTCATCCCTCAGATCAATGGGAAGAAAGGCTTTCAGGAACTAACCCCACCCAGGATGGTGTGCTCCCTCTTCTCTCAGCATCCACGCAGCTCCTCATAACCCCCAGCCCCTTCCCCTGCTTGCTCTAATTGTCCACTCAGGCGTGCCCCCTCCTTCTCTGTAACCCTATTATTGCAACACAGGAAAGAATTTTAGGAATGCAGTTTGCAGGAGAGGCATTATTAAGATGAAGCCTTTTGATATTGGGCTGCATTTTCTAGCATCAATCTTCCAAAAGTCATTAGTCAACTGTGTGGGTCTCGGGGGAGGATGGGCTGCACCAGCTCTGGTTTCCATGAGCAACAGCATCATTTCTGCCACCTGGGTGACTTCTTGGGGCCTGTGTCTCTGGGTGCATTTCCATTGTATCTAATTTGGAGGATAGGCAGACATGGAGGGTGGTTCTTGTGCCTCTGAGCTCTGCCCCAGAAAGCTTGGGATGTTTGTCTACTTGCTTTCTACCTGGCTTTAGAGGTGTGGGAGGGGTCACACAGGTGTCCCAGGTGAGGAACAACATCTAGCCAGGCAGACAGCAGGGGACGGTGGCCTGAGGACTCCATGTTTTCACCATTACCTGATTGCAAACCGTATTGGGTTCCAGAAAGATCACATTACCTTTCTGAGTTTTGAGTTTGTTTATGTGTGATTCTTTCTGGAGAAATTTTTTAAAATGCAGAAAATGTGAATGAATGTAGGTGAATGCAGAAACCTGCACCCAGCTGGTCAAAACCACTTAAGAATAAGCTAAACCATACACACTCACATCCCTCAAACCCTTCCTGACTACCTCAGTGTCTGGTGTAGGTTATGAGCCATGCTATTAATTTATTGATTAATTGCAACAATAAATTAATTAAATAATTAACCCTTCACCCAGCAGATGCCAGGCACTATCTACAGAAGTCACACAAAGTCTCTGTGCACCTGTGCTCCCAGGCTAGAGGGGAGGGTGGCCATACACAGAAAAAAATCACCAGAAGATTGTTCCTTGTTACCAAGCATGTTGCCCTGTATCCAGGCCCTCACAAAGACTCTCCTATGCCTGGGACTGTCATGATGTCTTTGTTTTGAATCATGAAGTGCTAAGACATGATCTCAGTCAATCCTGGTCTTGGGTGCTCCCAGAAGGTGTTAAATGGAATCAGTTGATATAAAAAAGAAAGAGGCAGAGGAATATAACTTATTATCATTGTGGGCAGCAAGCTACACTAGTGCTACTCTTAAACGTTTTTCTTTTAAATTCCTAAAAAATTTCAAAAAATAAGTAAAACACTACAGCACCAACTCTCCTTTTATCTGTTCCACATTAATAGCCCTAACAAAAAATAAACATTTAATGCCCTATAACTAAAAAATTTTAACAAAGTCAGTCTTTTTTTTTTTTGAGACAGAGTCTTGCTCTGTCGCCCAGGCTGGAGTGCAGTGGTGCAATCTCGGCTCACTGTAAGCTCCGCCTCCCGGGTTCACTCCATTCTCCTGCCTCAGCCTCTCTGAGTAGCTGGGACTACAGGCACCCGCCACCACGCCCAGCTAATTTTTTGTATTTTTAGTAGAGTTGGGGTTTCACCGTGGTCTCAATCTCCTGACCTCATGATCTGCCTGCCTCGGCCTCCCAAAGTGCTGGGATTACAAGTGTGAGCCACCGTGCCCGGCCCAAAGTCAGTCTTATCTAAAACCCTATATTTACAATTCAAAATTGAATAAGTTACTACTATCCCAAAACACATTTATCTTAATCAAAACTCTAATCCTCCAGTTAACATTACAGCTAACCATTTACTAAAAATAAGCCAATAAGCTACAATTCAAAACCAAACTATACTAAATAATAAAGTTATTACACAACTACAAAAATATTACCTAAATACTTAAAATTAAATTCAAAATAATAACAATGTATACCCATCTTTTACAGCCATCAAACAAAAACAACATAAACTCTATCCAAACTTTATTACCCATCTCCAAAACACAACAACAAAAAAACTATCCCTAATAGCCATAGCCAACAACTTATTATAAAACATATAACTTATAAACAAACAAATCCAAACTGTCAAACAGCTACTTGCCCCGTTAAAAACAAAATTCTACCCACAATCATGAATGTTATCTGTAATTATTCCTGGTATATAGCCTCACAGTTTCAAGTGTCACATGCTGTATTAGTCTGTTTTTATGCTACTATAAAGGACTGCATGAGACTGGGTAATTTATAAAAGAAACAGGTTTAATTGACTCACAGTTCTGCATAGCTGGGAAGGCCTCAGGAAACTTACAATCATGGTGGAGGGGGAAGCAAACATGTCCTTCTTCACATGATGTCAGGAAGAAGAAGTGCCAAGCAAAAAGGGAAAAAGCCCCTATAAAACCATCAGATCTCATGAGAACTCACTATCATGAGAACAGCAGCATGGGGGTAACTGCCCCATGATTAGATTACCTCCCACTGAGTCCCTCCCATGACACGTGGGGATTATGGAAACTACAATTCAAGATGAGATTTGAGGGACACAGCCAAACCACATCACATGCTATCATGAAAATCTCTTAAAGGTGGCTTTAAAATGCAGCAGAGAGCAGCAATTATAATATTCCCTTATAGGAGGATGAAGAAAACAGCCATCTTCATGTTATCCAAATAAAACTTCTGTCTTCATGCAAGATTTCCAATAATAGAATCAAGGTGGAATTGCAAAACTCCATGACTCAACTAGCCAGAGGGGAAGCAGTTTGATTCCCAAGGAAAGTCTTCACCCTGAGATGCCTTCTGTTGCACCTGGATAAGCCTGCTTCATGAACTCTAAACCATGAATAAGGATTCCAGCTAATGCATTAATTCTACATATGCATCTCTAACTAAGTGACTTAATAATATTAGCAGGCCCTTCATTATTTCATTCTTATCCAGTAGAAGTAACCATTCACGGCAACCACAAGGCTTTACAGCATGCTCTTACTGGGGCATGACTGTGTGAGGCCTGGTCACACACAGGGGCATAGATGAAGAATACTTCAAGTAAATTGCTGAGATGTGAGTCAGCTCAAGAACAACTGAGGCCAGAGCCTTGAGCAAGCATCAGGGAGGGCTTCCTGGAAGGATTAATGACTGAGCTGAGTCTGAAAATAAGTCCACAAAGATGCTGTGGTCGCTGGTTTGGGGAAACTGTGCCTGCCGCACTGAGGAGCTTGGAGTGTTTTCCAAGGATGAGGAGGTGATTGATGGAACCTAGAAATGGTTCTTCCACAGTCCAGAATTATTTTAAATTATCCTCTTTGCTGTGCCGACAAAAATCACACCATCACAGAAACCTTTGGATTAGCAACCCCTCACCAGAAGGGCATCCAGGCTCCCATCAAACACACCATTACAAGACTTTGGGAATTAAACAGGTCAATTTCTTCTCTGAGATGAGAAGCTTGGATTTGGAAGGGAGTGGGATGGGGCTTGGGTGAAATAATAGGGTCAAGGTGGGAGGAGGATAGGAGTGACTTCTGGGAATGGATACTTTAAGGAAGGGTTGAGGCAGGCAAAGGCTCCTGGCAGGGGGTTGCTTGGAGGTGGGAGAAGAAGGAAAATGAGCAACTGTCCTTGCAAGAGGATGGTCATATGCAATGAAGCAGAGCTCAGCAGACTTGGGTCATCAGTTTCTCCATGTTCCAAAGAAAGGACAGCCCTCAACAAGTTCTTGAAGATAATTTCTGAGCCCTGAGGATATTTTGCCTGGTAAGAGTGTCTTGGTTTAACTGCAGCCTTGGGCCAGTCAGATAGCCAATGCTAATTGTAACAGTCAGGGTTCTCTCAAGAGACAGAACCAGTAAGATAGATACATAAGTGTACAAAAGAAAGCTCATTATGGCTCATGGGATTATGAAGGCTAAGAAGTCTCACTATCTGCTGTTTATAAGCTGAAGACCCAGAAAAGTCAGCAATACATTTTAGTCTGAGTCCAAAGGCCTGAGAAACAGGGCAGCTGATGGTGGAACTCCCAGACCAAGGACAAGAAAAGATGAGATGAGATGTCCCAGCTCAAGTACTCAGGATAAAAAGGGAGGCCAGGTAAATTCCTCCTTCCTCCTTTGAGGTTAGATAATGACCACCCATGTTGGGTGGTCATTTGCTTTATCGAATCCAACAATTCAAATGCCCATCTCTTTCAGAAATACTGTTGCAGACATACCCAGAAATGATGTTCTATCTGGGCACCTCATGGTCCAGTCCAGCTGACACATAGAGTTCATCATCACACTAAAAATGTGATTCATGATGGTGCCTTGGGCCACATGGTATCAGCTTGACCCAGGGGAACTGGAGACTGAGTAACTAAGGCCAGGCAAGTGGGTGCTGCATGCCTACGTGACCAGCCCCTAAGAAAAACCCTGAATGCCAAGGCTCAGGTGAGCTGCCCTGATTGGCAACACTTCCTATTTGCTGTCACACATCATTACTGGGAGAATTAAGCACTATCTTGCGACTCCACTATGAGAGAACAATTAGAAGCCCATGGCTGGTTTCCTCTAGACTCCACCTTATGCACATTTTCTCTTTACTGACTTGAACCTGTACTCTTTCACTGTAATAAACCATAACCATTAGTATCATGGCTTCATTTTAGGTTCAGGGGTACATGTGCAGGCTCGTTATTTAGGCAAACTTGTGTCATGGTGCTTTGTTGTACAGATTATTTTATCACCCAGGTACTAAACCTAGTACCCAGTGGTTATTTTTCCTGATCCTTTCTCTCCCCTGACCCTCAAGCAGGCCCCAGTGTCTGTTTTTCCCCTCTATGTGTCCATGTGCTCTCATCATTTAGCTCCACTTACAAGTGAGCACATGCAGTATTTGGTTTTCTGTTCCTGCATTAGTTTGCTAAGGATAATGGCCTCCAGCTCCATCCATGTTCCTGCAAAGAACATGATCTCATTCATTTTTAGTATAATGACTTTTTAAAATTCTATGAGTCCTTCCAGTGAATCACTGAACCCAAAGGAGGTCTTGGGGACCCTCGGCCTAAAGGAGAATACTGCAGAAGTATTTCTTTTCTGGTTATCCTATGCATAACTAGACATATGAGCCACTATTCTGAGAGGCAGACTGGCCTTTGGGGGAAACCTAGTTTTCTAGTTGAGGGAAGAAGGGCGTAGCTTAAAGAATGGCTGCAGAAGCAGAGGAAAGCCCAGTGCAACCAGGGGCTCCGTCCACCAAGACCCTTTTTTGCCCCCAGCCGCCCTGTGCTGCCGCCTCTGTTCTCAGACAAGCCCTGGCTTTCCCACCCAGCACAGTGCTTTGTGATCATCATTCTTGGAAGTCTTCTTCTGTCTCTTCTTTGGCCAAAGAATTTCTGCTCATCCTTTAAGATACAGCCCTAATATTTCACTGTCTTTCTGACCCACAAACCCGCAGAAAGATAGTTTGCATTTAGCTGTATGACAGCATATTCTGTTGCTATCATGTGTCTTAAAGAGTGGGCTCAGGTGTCTTGCTCATCCTTGTGATACCACTGTCTAGATTACTCTACTACTGTAGAGACTTTAATTCCTCTATGGTCGGCAAAACTACCCCGGAATTCTTCAAACAATTTTTTTTTTTTTTTTTTTTTTTGAGATGGAGTCTCGCTCTGTTGCCCAGGCTGGAGCTCAGTGGCACAATTTCGGCTCACTGCAAGCTCTGCCTCCTGGGTTCACACCATTCTCCTGCCTCAGCCTCCCGAGTAGCTGGGACTACAGGCGCCCGCCACTACGCCCGGTTAATTTTTTGTTATTTTTAGTAGAGACAGGGTTTCACCGTGGTCTCGATCTCCTGACCTCGTGATCTGCCCACCTCGGCCTCCCAAAGTGCTGGGATTACAGGCATGAGCCACCGCGCCCAGCCACAATTTTCTTTACTTACCTTTTCAAGAACATATCAATGAACAACCTTGGTTTTTATGTTTTAATCATCAAAAACCAATGTATGAACATAACAGAGGAGACATTAAGTAGCAAGTTAAGAGCTTGGATTAAAAAAACTCAAGATTTAACTAGATCTGTAAATTGCCAATTGACTGTGTTGGTCTTTTTTCCCCACGCTGACTGTTAGCTTCTGTAGGAGATCTGGGTTAGGTCAGGGGTAAGAGCTCTATGACACATAAGCCACTATTCCTATCACATGCCCATGGCAGACATGGCTAATCAATCATGATATTCATTCTCACATCTTTCTAAGCAGGTGGAACACATTTGGTGTGGAAATGAAACCTACTGACTAGCCTAGGGTTAGATGATCCCAAAGGTTTTCACATTCTGTTTTTTGATTCAGATTGCTTTTTTTTTTTTTTTTTTTTTTTTATCTGAGTCCAGCAATGTTGTCAGAGATGGAAGGGAAGTGGGTAGCATGGGTTCTGTTGAAATCAATTCATGGCCATTCAGCCAAGAATTCTGCCAGAAATTCCTCATGGATATGTCAAATGGTCAAAAAGTTGAGCTAAATTCTATGTAGTCATTAGTGGGCAGATTGTTAGGCAATGAATTAAGTTACCTCTATATAAGGAATTCCATAGAAAGGGCCTGTGGTAGGCTCATTTGAGTCTCCCCAAAACCATATGTTGAAGTCTTAACGCCCAGGATCTCAGAATGTGACCTTATTTGGAAATAGGGTCTGTGAAGAAGGAATTAAAGTAAAATGAGTTCATATGGTCAGGCCCTAATCCGATCTGACTGGTTTCCTCATAAGAGGAGATTAGGCCGGGCGTGGTGGCTCACGCTTGTAATCCCAGCACTTTGGGAGGCCGAGGCGGGCGGATCACGAGGTCAGGAGATCGAGACCACGGTGAAACCCCGTCTCTACTAAAAATGCAAAAAATTAGCCGGGCGTGGTGGCGGGCGCCTGTAGTCCCAGCTACTCGGAGAGGCTGAGGCAGGAGAATGGCGTGAACCCGGGAGGCGGAGCTTGCAGTGAGCCGAGATCGCGCCACTGCACTCCAGCCTGGGTGACAGAGGGAGACTCCGTCTCAAAAAAAAAAAAAAAAAAAGAGGAGATTAGAACACAGAGACATGCAGAGGGATGATGATGTGAGGACACGGGGAGAAGACAGCATCTGTAAGCCAAGGAGAGGCCTCAGCAAGAACCAGTGTGCCCACACCTTGATCTCTGACTTTCAGTCTCCATAACCATGAGAACATACGTTTCTTTTGTTTAAAACCCTGTCTGTGTTGTTTGGTTTGGCAGCCCCAGGAAAGGAATGCAGGGCTCTCCCAAAGGAGACACAAAAAGGAAGGAGGAGGGTTCTGCTTCTTCATCCTGTACCTGCTACCCTGCTGATTGTCATCTGTGTTGACAAAGTAAAGGCCAAGTTGTCAAACACCAAAGAGTCTTCAGAATGTGTTAGTGATCTGGAAGGACAAGGACATTTCTTTATGGCTCCCAGTCCATGGTTTCTGTCAACCATGGAGTTTTATCTCCATTGCCTCCACCTCTGTTCACTGAACCTGCTACTACCTTCCAGAACCTTCTGCCTCCAGAACTTCTCTCCTTGTGTCTCTCACTGGAGAGAAATAAATTTGACCAAGTCATTCACATTTGATTTTTGAGGAATTTTTCTCTCACTGCTCTCAGTAAAATTAGATTTTAAAAAGAAGAGCTAAAAAAGAAAAGAGGAAGGTGGTCCCAAAGGGAAACACCCCTTAACTGTGGTGCTTCAGTCCCCCAAAAGGGCAGAGGGGCGAAGAACTGGGGTAGCACCTTTCAACCACTACCCAGGAAAGTTCCATCTTTGACCATGCTTCCATCCATTTGGTCCTGGTGGCCAAAGGCTGGGATGGAAATCTTGGCTTTTTTTTTCTGTCCATCCAGAATGTGTGGGTGGCAAAAGTAATAACCTCAAACATCCATCTTATGAAAAGTAAAGGGCTACTACCCCTTTAAACAAAGGATCCTTACCTGGATGGAGATCTGATGCACTTTGCATCTTGGTGGAGAGGGGTTCCCCTTGCTGGGTCACTGCAGAATCTCAGAGCCTCCCAGCTTCACTCTTTTTGCCTTTGCTACAGGCCTGTGGTTCAGGGCTTCCTCCCACAGCAGCCAGGAAAGGGAGTTTTTGGGCTTAGGTTCTGAGGAGGAGACAAACGGATCTGAGGACACGACTCCAGGGATTCCTACAGTTTCTTTGGGAGGGTCAAGATTTTATTCTGCAGAACTGGGAGGCCATGCCTCAAGCCTGCTCCTACCATTTATTCACCACCACCCCAGCAGGTGATGTGCCTGCTGGCCCACTTGCTTTTCAGCTAGGAAGGGGTGGTGACATCAGCTCTTGGCTGGGCTTTGGGTGGCAGGGACAATCTGGCACTGGCCACCATCACTGCATAATCATATTGCTATCGATTATGATTGCACAATCATAATGATATTGATTATGATTAGCATCATACCGGCTCTCAGAACAGCAGAGGTCAGGCTTGCAGTTGTGTGCACTTGAGTGTGCACATGTGTGTGCATTTAGGGGAGCAAGCACCTAAGGCAGGCTTTGTGACTTAACTCACCCCTGCGGCTCTGGCCCCAGAGCTCCAGCATCCCCCACAGAGCTGCTTTCCTTTTCTTAGCCTCTGCTTGCAAGGAGGGATAGAACAGTGAATTGGAACCAGCGCCCAAACCAGGAGAAGGCGGCTCTCACTGCTCGCACAAAGCAGTGACTTACCCCACCTTAGAGGCACATCTGTGGCTGGTATACACTCAGCCTCCTCCTGCCTGTGTCTAGAAATCACACACACAGCTCCTGGAGCCTCCCAGAACCAGGGCAGCCATCCTCAGGGAAATTCAGGAAAGCATTTTGTCTTAAGGAGAAATAACCAAGCCACTTTGCAAGGCGTGTCATTGTAGATAGGGCAAGCAAGCTTCTCATCACCTTTGTTTCCATTCGGCTGGAAAGTCACTGTTGGTTCAGCTCTAAGCTTTGCTGTGTGTGTGTTTCTTTCCCAGGAAAGGAAAGTCGCCACAAGATGCAATTTAACTTGTAATTTTATTTGCTGTGGAGTAGCTTAAGCAATGATTGTATCTGATGTGGAGTTGAAATGCATAAAGAGATAAATGGCTTAATTTGAATCAATATTAATTTTGTGCAATTTACTTTTAACTTTACTTCTCAGCAGATGAAATTATGCTGCTCAGGAGTCATTTGAAAACTTTTTTCCTGCTCAGAAAACTGAGCTAAACCGGCAAGACTGTTTCAACACAATAAGACAAAAGCCGTGCATGTGTGAGAGGTCAGATGAGAAGAAACTTCAACTAGGCTTGGCACAGTCACTCCAGGTCAGCTCCAGGAGCCCCTCCACCTCATTCCCCTGCAATGTTACCGAGACCATTCATAGAAGAAAGTGGGGTTGGGAAATTGGGGCAAACAGAGAGGAGTCAGGCACGCTGTTGGCACATGTGATGGGAATGGGCTCTGTGTTAGCTTCCCAGCTCCCACATGACAAGTCCCACAGACTTGGGACCTTCAACAATAGAAATTTATTTTCTCACAGCTCTGGAGGCCGGCAGCCTCAGGTCCTCCTGAGACCTCTCTCTTTGACTCACAGATGCCATCTTCTCCCTGTGTCCTCACATGGTCGTCCATCTGTATGTGTCTGTGTCCTAATCGCCTCTTCTCAGGAGGACATCAGTCAGATCAAATTAGGACCCACCTTGATGACCTCATTTTAACTTAATTACCTCTTTAATGACTCCACATCTCCAGATAAAGTCACATTCTGAGCTCCAGGGGGTTATAATGTAAACATGAATGTTGCAGGGACACAATTCTGCCCAAACAGATCTCTTTCCAGGACAGAGGAGACTGGCTTGGGGTTCAACATCACTCCTGTTTACAAAAACTTTACCTGAACAGGGTGTGGAACTGGGCACAGATCCTAGATCTGACCTCCGAACACATCATCCCCATGTGCTGACTCCATCCAGCAGAAGGGACGGGAGCACGTGGCAGTGGTGACCTCGTGAGGGTTGACAGCTGCAGAGGTGCTGGGTTCCCCACATGCTTCTTGGATTCAGCTTTCACAAGACCTCAGTGAGGTGGACACAGTGATGATGTGCACTTCACAGTTGAGGAGAAGTGATTTTTCAGGAAGTCACCTGTCTTGTGGCCCCACCCACTGCTTTAGAATAAGTGTTTTCCATCTCCAAATTCTTCCCATTGACTGAAGGCGTCTTCCACGGTAAAGCCATGAGACGTCAAATCCTGTCTGCAGAAGGAATGCTTTCCCTGTGCCCCTGCCTTCAAACAAAGAGCTACTGGACAAAGAATTCTTTGATTGGATTTTTTTTTCTTTTTTTGAGAGGGAGTTTTGCTCTTGTTGCCCAGGCTGGAGTGCAGTGACACCATCTCAGCTCACTGCAACCTCTGCCTCTGGTTTTCAAGTGATTCTCCTGCCTCAGCCTCCCGAGTAGCTGAGATTACAGGCACACGCCACCACGCCAGGCTAATTTTGTATTTTTAGTAGAGATGGGGTTTTACCATGTTGGTCAGTCTGGTCTTGAACTCTTGACGTCAGGTGATCTGCCCGCCTTGGCTTCCCAAAGTGCCGGGATTACAGGCATGAGCCACCATGCCTACCCAGGATTTTTTTTTTTTTAATAAAAAATAATAGTGTTTGAGTCAAGGTTCTCCAGAGAAACAGGATCAATAGGATATATACCTATATCTATATATGAGAAGATTTGTTATGGGAACAGTAAATGACTTACATGATTTTGGAAGCCAAGAAGTCCCACAAACTGCTGCCTGCAAGCTGGAGACCCAGGAGAGCTGGGGATGTCATTCAGTCTGACTTTGAAGGGCTGAGGACCAGGGGCTGATGTATAGGTTCAGGTCTGAGTCCCAAAGCCAGACAACTGGGAGCATGGCTGTCCAAGGACAGGAGAAGACAGATGTCCCAGCTTCAGAAGACAGGGGATAAATCCACCCTCCCTCTGCTTTTTTGTCCTATCAGGGACCTCAGGGGATTGAGTGATGACCTCCCACATGGGTGAAGGCAGACCTTCCTTCCTCAGTCCACGGATTCAAATGCTAATCTCTTTCAGAGTCCCTCACAGGCACACCCAGGAGTCACGCTTCACCAGCCACCTGGGCATCCCTTAGCACCATCAAGTTGCCGCATAAAGTGAGCTATCAAAGGGTGAGTCTCTTTTTCCTGGTTGAGACACCTCATTCATTGTTTTGGATTTTATCTGTTAACTTCAAGTGTTCTGTGTAGCACAAAAACACAGTATTCAAATTATCAAACTGAAAGGAAAAGCTTGTGTAGCCAGAAGCTCAAATTGCCACAGGGGTCCCAGGGGAGAAGGAATGGTTTTGTGGAAGCCACGGCCGGATGCATTTCCTCTGGGGCTTCATTGTGAAGGCCCACATAGCAGGAGATGGGGAGACACTCTGAAAAGACAGGGATCTTGGAAATACGGGGTCCTCTGTGCCTGAGGAGCCACTCCATGTCCAGGAAATGTGTGGAATATCAGTGGCCAGGGAGTTGTTTACTGCCCCAATTTTCAACCCAGTAGGGAGAAGACGGGTGACCTTTTAAAATGTAAACGAAATTGTGTTGTCCCAGCAGCTTTTGCTCATCACAAAGCTAGTTCCTGGCCATGACCCATGAGGATTGGATGCGGCTTGGACTCCATCACCTTGCCTGTCTCGGGTTCCCACAGTGATGTCACCAGCACCTGGAACAGCGCCTAGTGTGGGACAAGCCCTGTCATAGCTGGGGACTGACTGACTGGGCACACAGAAGGAGGCACACAGGCATGGATGCCCCCGGTACAGGGATGCTGATGGGGAGGAGGGTGAGTGAGAGAATACTCACCAGCCAGGCCTAGGAGACGCACTATTTTCCCTCCAGGAAATATATTCTGATTTTCATTACACAGGTTAGTGGGAAAATATGATTTTTAAATACAGATGCTCAGTTTGTAGCCAACATTATTGGAATATATCTGTTCAGTAAATTAATTTGCATCACATCGCATTTTAGTGGCTGGATATGATTTCTGAGAATACTTAGAATTTCATGGGCAGTCTTGTATCTGCTTATATATATAGTTTTTTTGATACGGGAAGATAGTTCTAATCAAATCCTGCCGTTGCACAGATAAAAACATTTTTTAATTGGACTTCATGAGCCATCATGAAAAGGTTGGAATGGGACTTGACTGGAGATTCAGGGGGAGTTTGAGGTCAGTTGGTGTCTCACTCAGGTTGATTTGTTCAATTCTAATTGGCACCAGAAGAATTACAACCCTCAAAGAGTGTGATCAGAGGAGATAAACCATTTTACCCTAATACTTTATGCTGAAAGTTGATGGTGCAACATTTAAGCTTCCTGAAGCCTAACAACTCATTTGCAATAAATTCTAGAAGGAGAAAATAATGACTCCGGGATGTCATCTCATTCTAGCCTCACATTATTTTCTTACTCTTCCCAAACTAGTTGTTTGGAAACGTGCCCATGGGAAGCGGTGGTAGGCAGGCATCTCCTGGAGACTGGAGGAATCCAGCACCCTGGCTTCTGACTCTGAACTAACTTTTCTCCAACAAAGCATCAGTCTCCTTGGGGCCCAGGTAAATTGCTGCCCCATACCTGTTTGTGGGCATATTCCTTCCTTTAATTGCTATGTCCAAGACAGGTGGGGAACTTAAAGAATTTACTGTCGTTTGGAGCCAAATGATGTGGACGCTTCACAGCCAGAGTCCTCTTCATTGGCAGGCGACTCACAGATAATGGGCTCTCTAAATTATGCCAGGCAATTGGTATTTTCACACTTTTCCCAATGTAATTTCAAAATTAAATTAGGCCGGATGTATACAGGAATGTGGTGGATGGCATTCAACATGGACTCCAGCCAGCCTTCCTCTCAGTCCACATAGAAGGAAAAGAAAACTAATTAACTATCCTCAGGCCCAAGATTGGGTCTGTGTGTGTGGATCCACCCACCGCCTCCCGGCTTTGAACCTTCCCTGTGCTTCTCAAGGGCAGGATCATCACCTGCAGGTC
This sequence comes from Symphalangus syndactylus, assembly GCF_028878055.3. Taxonomy (NCBI): domain Eukaryota; kingdom Metazoa; phylum Chordata; class Mammalia; order Primates; family Hylobatidae; genus Symphalangus; species Symphalangus syndactylus. The sequence continues at coordinate 32,000,645 of NC_072444.2, read as the reverse complement.
TGAGAGTGAATCCATTCTCTCCTGGGAGGGATTATTTGCAAGGAGAGAAAGGATAGATTAATCTAGGGCAAGTAGACAGCCATGTGGACTCAAGTGAGTTTCTGCCATGTCCCTACTACAGCCCCCAACCTTGGGAGTGAGCCTGGGAGTCATTGACAGCTGCACTAGGCTTTGGTCTTGCTCTATTAGCTAAGACTGCATCAGAAAACTCATCTTTCCCATAAGACAGTGTTTCCCCAAAGTCCCCAAGCTTTGCCTCCCTGAGTGAGCCCCATCTACCTCATGTCTCAGGATGCTGTGCACCCAGTAGGGCCTTTGTGCAGACACATCATTCCACAAACAGCCTTGAGGCTCTTACTCTGCTCAAAGCTGTGCTAAGCTCGGGGGCGCAAACATTTCCTATCGGCAAGTTTGTCCACAGGAAGCTTACAGCTAGCAAGGAGAATGCAGAGAGCCTTTGTGTTTAGCCTTATGAAACTTCTTCCTTTAGCCTGTCAAAGAGTTAACATTCCCTTTTTTCAACTGAAATTCACAAAACGTACAATTCACCATTTTAACCATTTAAAAGTGCACAATTCAGGCTGGGCCTGGTGGCTCACGCCTGTAATCCCAGCACTTTGAGAGGCTGAGGCGGGCAGATCACTTGAAGTCAGGAGTCTGAGACCAGCCTGGCCAACTTGGTGAAACCTCATCTCTACTAAAAATACAAATATATATATATATATATATATATATATATATATATATATGCCGGGTGCAGTGGCTGTGTGTGATGGCAGGCGCCTGTAGTCCTAGCTATTTGGGAGGCTGAGGCAGGAGAATCGCTTGAACCTGGGAGGCGGAGGTTAGAGTGAGCGAAGATCATGCCACTGCACTCCAGCCTGGGAGATAGAGAGAGACTCCATCTCAAAAAACAAACAAACGAACAAACAAACCTGTAATCCCAGCACTTTGGGAGGCCAAGGTGGGCAAATCACTAGGTCAAGAGTTTGAGACCAGCCTGGCCAACATGGTAAAACCCCTTTTCTACTAAAAATACAAAAAATTAGCTGGGCGTGATGTTGGGCTCCTGTAATCCCAGCTACTCGGGAGGCTGAGGCAGGAGAATCTCTTGAACCTGGGAGGCAGAGGTTGCAATGAGCCAAGATCATGCCACTGCCCTCTAGCCTGGGTGATAGAGCGAGACTCCATCTCAAAAAAAAAAAAAAAAGGAAAAAGAAAAGAAAAAAGTGCACAATTCAGTGGTTTGTAGCACATTCACAACGAGGTTGTGCTACCATCATCGCAATCGAATTCCAGAACATTTCCATCACCCCTAAAAGAAAACCCTAAACCCTTTATCAGTGACTTTCCCTAACCCTTTTCCCCAGGACCTGGCAATCACTGGTCTTATCTCTACAGATTTGTCTATTCTGGGCATTGATACAAAGGGAATCATACGTGATCTCAGCATCACCTCCCCAAGGCTCCTCCGTGTGGCAGCGCACATTCCTGCTTCACTCCTTCTCTGGCTGGGTCACCTTCCATTATGTGTCTGGACCATGTTGTTGTGTGTATCTATGTATCCACAGATGGACATCCGCAGTATTTCCACTTCTTGGCTCTTGTGAATAGTACTGCTGTAAACGTTTGTATCAAGTTTTTTTGTGGAGATACATGTTCATGCCTCTAGGGTCTGCACCTTGGGAGTGGAACTGCAGGTTCCTATGGCCATTCTATGCTGGACCTTTTAAAGCACTGCAAACTGTTTTCAAAGCAGCTGCACCATTTTACTTTCCCATCAGCAGTGGAGGAGGATTCCAGTTGCTCCACATCTTTACCAACACTGGTTATTTTCTGACTTTTAAAAAATCATGATTACAGCCATGTGGGTGAGAGAGCAACACTTTCTAAGTGGGGGAACGCCCTTCGCTGCTCTGCAATCCCCTCACACTTGGTCTGTGGCGCCTCCCTGACTCTCCGGGCTTGGCATAGAGAAGGGCCAGAGGAAGAAATGAGTCAAGGCAGCATGGGAGCCACTCTTTGGCTGACAACGGCTTTGCTGTGGGGGAGCAGCTGGGAGGCGAGCTCACAGCTCCTCAGTGACAGGTCACTCTGTCCTTGTGTGTCCTCACCACCCGCTGTGCAGCAGAACACAGGCAGGCACCGTGATCCCTTATTCAATGTGTCCTAAGGATGCAGAATGAAAGAGGAGGTGGGTGGGCTGATGCTCTTGGGGGACCGAAGTTCAAAGCCACTGGTGATGTGGGGATGATGGATGGTGTTCTAAGAAGAAGCAGGTCTCCTGTCTCCAGGCTGCATTTGGGACAGACCCTCAGCAAAGTCTTGCAGAGGTGGAGGCAGAGGTAGCTGTTGCCACTCTTCAAGGAGAATTGTGGCTGACAAGGAAGGAAAGTGGAAGGGTCCATTTCTCAAATCCAGATGCCAGATGAAATGGAAGGAAAAACACCTGCCAGGCAGGAAGACAGTCCCGAGGCCACACCAGGAGCCCCTGGCACCGCCATGCAGGGCCACGGAAGGAAAGATGCTAATTTTGAACTGACTCTTCACCTCTATCATTTAATCTTTCGACACTGCCTGGAGGCCCGCAGGAGGTGTTACTCCCATTTTATAGGGAGGCAGCTGGAACAGGAGTGGTGGAGAGACTTGCCTAGGTGTGGAGCCTCCCTCAGCAGATCTGGGTGTGGAGCTCAGAGGGGAAGATACTGGCACACACAGCTGTGTCCAGTCACTCAGCAGGCCAGAACTGGGCCCCGGGAGGTAGAGAGGAGGGCAGAACCTTCCTCCCAGTTTGGAGTTATGAGCTTCACATTGCTGACTTGGAGGAGCAGCTGAGATTCTTGCAGACACTGCTGAAGCCAGAGAAGGGCCTGGTCCCTGACTGCTAATCGTGTGGGCGACTGGGAAAGTGTGCTGCTGGAGATGAACAGAGGGGCCATTCTGCTTTCCTGCTACTGCCAGCTAGCGGGGAACAGTGCATGTACACACACCATGCTGCATGCCTGCCCTCCAAACCAGGACCTGCCCAGCTGTGTTCTTTCCAGAGGCTAATTCTAATTGCCCTGTGGACAGAGGTGAAGCTGAACTGGTGCTGCATTGGGTGCAATCTGGATTTGCTACTGCTGCTCTTGCAATAGAACTGTTTGTTATAGTTGCACTTGGCCGGCACTGGACAGCAGCTCAAAGGCGTTGGGGCCCCCATTCTGTTCATTTTTAGTGCCTGTCTAGCATCTCAGTATGCAGCACGTAATAGGCAACTTACAGGTGTGTGCATCATTGACATCACTGAACTGATTGGACTGATGCCTCCGGTGTTACCGAGGCATCTAACACTCAGAAATCAATGCAGCAAGGAAGGAATGGACCCTGCTTTCAGAAAACCAGGCTGGTGGTCAGCAGCTTCTTGACTTCTAGTCTGTAGTCTCTGAATTGCATACCTGTTCCCAGGACTCTCACTACACACTTCTTTTTTCTTTTAACTATGATGTCAGTGCTGTAACACAGTCCCATTGCTGCAACACAGTCCTATTGCTGCTTCACTTCTCCAGCAATGGGCTGGTGAACAGCTATTCTGTTTTGTATTAAACACAGCTCTTACATTTAAAAAAAATGGCTAAGGGCTTTGAACATTGATTTCTACCCTCAGGCTAGAGGTGTTTCTGTTGGGAAATGGGAGTAGAATAAGGGATGCTTTATCTGTCTTGCATTTGCCTTAAAAAATAAAACTTGCACCCAATACTTGACAGCCCATTCGTTACACCCGCCGCGCCCTTTACTAGGTTGATGCACAACGTGGAGAAAGGCTCTGCGCTCTGCCCTGCATTCCCCCTCTCCGGAAAGGCTGTGGGGAGGACAGTGCTTGGAATCCTAATGGTGCTGGCATGGCTGCCTGGGGGAAACACAGCTGTACAATGGGCAGGCCCCCTGGAAAAGCTCCAGCTGCAGGACCTTGAGCAAGGTGCCTAATTCCTTCCCAGACTTCTGAGGGTCACATACAACATGGGGAGTGTGCTTGTCCCAGCCCTGGAAGGCTGCTGTGCAGATGTCATGAAGCCATGTTCATGAAAGCACCCTGCACGGAGATACCCATGTTTCTAGCTGTTCTCAATATTGTTGTTTCTCACCTTTGTTTCAAGGCACTCAGGCAGACCTAAGAGGCCAATGTAATCAAAGTTTTGAGCTACTCCAGAGGTATGGGGCAGAAGAGGCGGGGAGCTGGCCATGCCTAGAGAAAGGTTGTGGACTCATTAAAACGAGCTGGTGTGAAGCTCACGGAATGTCCCCTGGCCCCTGGCCCAGTTAAGCAGACATGCTGTTTATTAAAGGAGTGGTGATTCTGTGGATTCTACTGTATTAATAACAATAAATCTGAGTAATGTCTTGTGTGTAGCCTCCTTCCAAAGCCCAATGCTATCGCAGAGTTGATGCATTAATTATGCACAGCCTTGTGCACAGGCATCAGAGAGTTCCTCACCAGCAAATTTCTTCCACCTCAGCTAGGAAGTGGTGCATCTTTGGACACATCCAGCAGTGTGGTTAGCTAAGGACAGAAAGGGAACAAGGAATTCTCTTTCTGATGACATTTAAAGGTAAGCTTGGATCAACTCATTATGGAAATAAACAGCAGAGGGAAGGAAGGAGGGAGGGAGGGAGAGCAAAGGAGAACTTACTCCTTTCAAAAGCATTGGCTGCCTTTTCACTTCCCTTCCAACCACATTTCCATCACACCCAAAAGGTACAGCAATTGAGTCGTGTTTTGAATCAAACAGTGCATGCTTTATGGGAGACGTTGATTTGCTCATTTATTAGATTTACATTTACATAAAGAACATTTCTCTCAAAAAAAAGCAGAGCTGCTGCTTGTTAAAAACGCACACACACTAAAAAAATGCCAGCGAGTTTAGCTGTTACAAATACAGGAAGGCTAGGCCGCATCCTATTGTTTTTTTTTTTGTTTTTTGATTTTTGAGATGGAGTTTCACTCTTGTTGGCCAGGCTGGAGTGCAGTGGTGCGATGCCATCTCAGCTCACCGCAACCTCTGCCTCCGGGGTGAGGCAGAGCCACCATGCCTGGCCTGCATCTTATTCTTATAAGACAGAAGCTCCCTAGGAAAAGGGTTCAGCCCAGAGACTGGAGGCCTGTCCAGTGTGGAGAATTCAGCAAACAGTCCTGGCAGGTGCCACTTCTACCAGGGCACTTTCCCATGGCTAAACGAGCAAACAGGAAATCCCAGAATACGGCTTAGCAGCTCACATCAGTCCCTGAAACAGACTGTTCTGAAAACGGTGACCACAGAGAAGAAAGAGAAGTCAAAAAAAGCAAAGGCTAGTTTTAGGACTATCAGAGAACTTGGGGCAGATGAGCAGTGCACAGCATTTTGGCTGGCGATGTCTGGGTGCAGGCTCAGGTCTGCATGATTATTCTCCTTTCCTCCCTCTTTTCCTCCTCCCCTTCCTTCTTTCCCTCTCTCCCTCTTTTCCTCCCTCCCTTTTAATATAATAATTAACATTTTGTCTGTTTCATTGTTGAGGAGGTTAAGTGACTGCTCAAAGCCACACTAGTAGTAGTGAAATAGGATTTGAATCCAGACCACCCTGACTCCCAAATCTGAGTCCTTAGCCACCCCATATCAGAACCTGTTGTATCCCTAATTTCTGCTGGCATCTTTGGGGAGCTGTCCTGTTCAAATGAGGATACCATCCGCATCTGCTGGGGACCTTCTACCCACTCACCAGTCTTGCAGGTCACCCCTTCTCAATCCTCCCCCAGAGGAAGCTGGCTTCACTGCCACTTCAACTAGGCACATTCTGGCAAAAGAGGCACTTTAGCTCCGAGTTACACTGGAATTCAGGGTAGGAAGTATGGGCTGGGTTCAGAGCCTCCAGGGAGAGGGACAAGGCAGCCTTCTGGGGGCAGCATGTGTGCAGTGGGCTTGCAAACACAAGGTCTCTAAGCAGCAGTGAAAGGCACCAGCACCCCAAAGTCCCAGGACAGATTCCTGGGTGTCCTCCTGAGCCCTCCCCTTTCCTTCCCTCTCCAATCACTAACCCTAGTTTCACCCTCCTAAACAGCTCTTATCCCCTCTCCCTGACTGGAATTGCCACCTCAGGCCCGATCACCACCCTCTCTCTGACCCTGTGATGTCAATGCCACTCCCTCCCTCCTCCACTTGCTCCAATCCAGGCCACTCTGTAGAGAACCTCCCAGCCACTGCCAAACTGCAGCCACAGCCTGCGTTTCATGTCCTATCCCATAGAACAGAGTCCGCATGATATCAATGTCCTCCCCTGGACATCAGTGTTCTTTCATGGACATCAGTGTCCTCATCTGGATGTCAGTGTTCTCCCTGGAGGTCAGTGTCTTCCCGTGGATGTTAATGTTCTCCATATGATGTCAATGTCCTCCGTATGATGTCAATATCCTCCAATATGATGTCAATATCCTCCATAAGATGTCAATATCCTCCGTGTGATGTCAATATCCTCTGTATGATGTCAGTGTCCTCCCTATGATGTCAATAGCCTCCATATGTTATCAATATCCTCCATATGATGTCAATGTCCTCCGTATGATGTCAATGTCCTCTATATGATGTCAATATATTCCATATGAGGTCAGTGTCCTCCATATGAAGTCAGTGTCCTGTGTATGATGTCAATAACCTCCGTATGATGTCAATATCCTCCATATGATGCCAGTGTCCTGCATATGACATCGATATCCTCCATATGATGCCAGTGTCCTTCATAGGATGTCAGTGTCCTTTTGCGAGCACCAGTGTCCTTTGTATGACATCAGTGGTCTCCCATGAATGTCGCTGTCTTCCCATAGATGTCAGTGTCCTCTCCAAAAGACAATTAGAAGCTGTGCATGGGATGACGTGGCACGGGGGGAACCTTCCAGAAAGAGGCAACATCATGTGCTAAGGTCCTGGGTCAGAGGATGCTGCACTTTTCAAGATCACAGGGAGGCCAGTGGAGGTGAGACCTGGAAAGCCAGTGTGGCCAGCAGTAGGAAATGAGGTTGAGCAGGGAGGAAAGACCTCATGGTTGCCAGCAAGAAGGGTGGACACCATGCCCAGATGGGGTAGGGATGGGTGCTAACAGTGGTTGAAGGTGAAGAGAAGGAAGACAGCTGGGAGGGGATGATGAAGACACCAGGATAAAAGTTTGCTGCAGACCCCAAAGAAAGAAATTTCTGGAAAGGCAATTAGGAATTCCACGGCTTCTTGGTAAACTGGTGATGATCCCTCCTTTACAGAGCAATCGCTCATAAAATTAAGGTCTAAAGGAAAGAAAGGGCAGGAGAGAGATGGAATACAAATTGGGTTTTAGGAGGAGAAACTTTGCAATTCTGGTGTGTAAGAGTCCCAGCGCAGCCCAGGATTTGGCTAGGAAGTGGCTGTAGATCACATTAGTAGAATATTTATGACTCTGTCCTGTCTCTCTCCCATCCCATACTAAATTCCTCACATTTAGCTCTACCTCATGCTCCGAGACAGACTTTCTCTACCTCCGTGCAGGTAATGCGTAGCAACCCAGTGCTTTAATATTAGCTAATCTGCAGTGCAGGTAACAAGCCAGCCGGCTACCTGGCATCTCTCTACCAATGTTTGACATGGAGAGAATTGCTTAGATATGACCAGGCTGTCCCCAGCCTTAAGTACCCGAAGCCAGGAGAAAGGGGGCCAGTGGGGAAACAGGTGGACCCTGCCCAAGCAGAGGATGCTATTTTCTGCCCAGCGGGTACTGTGCCCTGGGAGACACATTACAGGTCCACACAGCAGAAGTCACCACCCTCACCCCTCAGAGTTCACTCCCAGTACTCACGTTTCTTTTAAGCAAACTTGGGAGAGCCATGCCCCACCTCACCCTGCACAGAAGTCCTGCAGTCCTCCCTTCTGTACAATTTCTCTCTCGGGGAGGTCTGGAGGGGCCGCAGAGTCTGACTGAAAAGATTCTCATATCACTCTCAATATCACTCTCCTACTGGTGCCTAGAATTCCACCGTCAGCCCTCTGGATTTCAGGCAGGTGTTCTCTCTCAACCGCAAGAACTCCTCGAAGGGGTTATCTGTGAAGACCCCAGTGCCTTTGGGTGAGTGATTTTTTCCACTCAGAAGAAGGCAGCAGGAGAAGACGGCCTTGGAAAGTGGCACCTGAAAGTCATCTTTATCAAATTGACCATTCTTCCAAGGGCAATTCCATGGATAATCATAAGAAGTTAGATCCCAAACAGACTTGCAGGGGCTCTCGCTGTCAGCACCATTGCATGCTTCCCAGCCCCCACAGTGCCTGGTCCATGTAGACCACACAGGGTTAGGATATACCCCTTTCACAGACTATGCAATTAGAAAGTGATGCAGCCTGGATTCAGGCTTGGGTGGGTCTGGCTCCAAAGTTCATGTCATCGTCAACTCCAACATGAGCATTTCCCTGGGGAGTCCATCATGGCTCCCAACAGCAACAGGGTGCACGCAGCTTGATTCCAAGGACTCATGCCCCTGTCTTCTGGTCTTCAGGGTAGCACTGCTACCTCCAAGACATGCTCCACAGCCCCTGCTCTGAGTGATTTCTGCACCCCGCGGCCCGCCCCACCCCTGGCCGTATCCTTCATCAGCATCCCATGAGCACCATATTTATTGACCAGGCAGGTATAATACGTACCTCTGTTTATGCTCAGTCATTGGACAGTACTGGGGACATAATCTGAAGGAGACACGGACCACTCCATTGAGGAGTCCATGGTACGATCCCGGCAGAGCTCTGTTTTGGGCTCCCAACCTGCTGCCTTACAAAACAGGAGGAGACTCCAGGAAACAGGGGAAGAATAAATATGGAAGCAACCACAAAACCCGCTAATGTGCAGCCTCACCCCTGCAAGGTAGACTGATGACTTACATCTGAAGCATCGAGCATCCACCTTCACTTACTTCATGTCTCTTATGTCCCAGCTACCAAGCAAGACACCTCCCAAACACCCATTGACTCCTTCCAACAATCCAGGACATAGGAATGATTTGCCCCATTTGCCATAAGTGGAATCAGAGCATCCCAGTGGTTAAATGACTTGCCCAAGATCCCTGAGTGTGAGCCTGAGCCAGGGGTAACCTTTTTCACCCAGCTCCAAAGTAACTCACCCGAGTTCAGTTAGCTTAAATGCGGATGAACAGAGACCTTTCTAGACGTTTGACCTTTGCCTCTTACAGCCCTTCTACTGTGCACCACAGGTGACTGCTCCCTGGACACTCACGCAGCAGCCCCTCCCCAAGAGGTCACCAAGCTCAATCTGCCCCAAGCACCCAGACCTGTCTCTGCCCTGGAACCCCTTCCCCGTCTCATGGTGGCCCAATTGCTCCATGTGCTGGGTTCTTACTCCTCCTGCACAGGAAATGAAGACTCAGCTGAGCTATAATTTGTGACTGGACCCGTTTCAGCAACATGTTTCCAACTCAGATGTTTAATTTACTTCATTTATCCTAAATTCCATGTCTCCATCTCAGAGCCTAACAGTCTTCAGCTTGGACAATTGACATATCCAAATGAACTGTTTGGACAGAGCCTTCCATCGGACCAAGCGGCCAAAACACTAGACAAATGGAAAATGCAAACATATGGCAGACGGAGAAGGGGAGACGCGTAGCCACAGCACAGACCTATGACAACTGGAGCACTTGCAGGAGCACAGGAAGCTTACTGCCTTTGTTCCTGGTGGAGGCTTTTTGGACAGAGTAAAAACTGTCTCTGAGGATTTGGGTTCAAGTTAACTCCAGAACAAGACAGTAACACTCACTGCAAGAGTTAAAGAAAGACGAAAGAAACCCGAAAAGTGGCTTTAACAGTTAAAGACAGGTATATGTTGGAGAATAAACCTAAGAGGGGCTTCTGGCCAATTTCAGTTAGGAGCATTTTCTCGTACAGACTAGGGATATAAAGGGTTTAGGAAGGAGGGACTTTATTGTAGGTTCAGAATGTTTTCATGTGAGGGAAAGTTAATTGTGGGGTTGGAATGTCTCTGGTCAGAGGGGAGGCTATTTTGGGGTTGGCATGTTTCTGTTTGGAGGGGGTTTATTTTAGGGTTGGAATGTTTCTGGTTATGCTTGGCATTAGCCATTAGGCTGATGTTTTGGGTCTGGACTTAGGCAGGTTTTTTTTTTTTTTAATCAAGGAAAATTTAAAATGGTGGTGTTTGTCCAAAATGACGATGCTCCTGCTCTGTCACTCATGAATGTTAAATTGTAGTATTTGTTTTTATGTAGACATTATAATTATTGTTGTTTTTATTAAGCACAGCAGCATTAGTAGTATCTATAGCCAAAAAAAAAAAAAAAAAAAAAAAGACCGTGAGCTTTTGGTTGAAGGAAATACTGATTCCACCAAAATCGAAGTGGGAAATCTTGCATGCTGTGCAATCAGACCCACATGTGCACCAGCAGGGTCTCCCTCTGGCTGCTGATTTCTGTGGGTCCCTGAGAAACTGAGGGAGGAGCAGTAATGAATGGGTCTGAAGAATGACTTCAGAATATAGATGTGGTGTTTCAGGGGAGGGTGCCTCCTTCAGAGCCTCATGCATGTTATCAGAGCTCTGTTCAGAATGCAGAGTCATCTCTCAGCCAGGGTGCACTTCACTAAGACCAGGTGAAGGTTGTCTACAGGCTGGTGGAAGGGACCCCAAGAAAAACAGATCTCAGAGAGTGCTAGCCAGATGGCTTTTGGGGACTATTAAGTCAGAGTACTTCAGAGAAACAAAATCAACAAGGTGGATAGATTAGATAGATAGATAGATAGATAGATAGATAGATAGATAGATGATAGATAGATAGATATAGATCTGATATGTATATAAAATAAGTGTCTCTCAGAGAGCTACCTGTCATCTCTTATCTACCAATCTATCTATCTATTCCCTCTCCAGGCACAAGAGACACAAATGTGACCAATCTCCATTTTACCTTCTGTGTCACTTGGCTCAGTGTAGGAAGACAGCTAGTGTACTTGGCTGGCAATTCTACAACCAGCAACAATTTTCTCTTGTCCAGCAGCTGAATGCAATCCCCATCACACTCAAGGAATCTATTAAGATGGTTCCTTCCCACCTACTGTGTGTTTCAACAGCATGATTTATTAATCCGGATCATAAAGAATGCAGGGCTATTTCAATTCAGCCATCATCACCTTCAAGAGCGAAGTCTCAGCCTTACCCTCAGACATTCCTGTTAAGTCACCATGTGGGAAATCTTTGGGTTTTTGTTTTGTTTTGCTTTTTGCTTTTGCTTTCTTTTTAGAGATGGTCTTGCTCTGTCACCGAGGCTGGGGAGCAGTGGCAAGATTATAGCTCACTGCAGTTTGGAGCTCCTGGGCTCAAGCGATCTTCCCACCTCAGCCTCCTGAGTAGCTAGGACTGCGGGTGCATACCACCATGCCCAGCTAATTTTCATACTTTTTGTGGTAGAGACCAAGTCTCACTATGTTGCCCAGGCTGGTCTTGAATTCCTGGCCTCAAGCTATCTTCCCACATTGGCATCCCAAAGTGCTGGGATTATAGGCATGAGCCACTGCACCTGGCCTGAATCTTTGTGTTTTAAGAAACAGGTTTTGGTGGTACATCAATTGTTCTTGATATTCAGCAACTGTTAATTTATAAATTGTCAGACAAAAAAAAAGTCTTTGTTCTTGGCATCTTAAGTACCGGCATGGTCAAAGTTGAAGCTAATTAGGAATTTGAGGGAAATTTTTTGGACTCCTTGGCTGGCACCAAAGAGGTCTCTGTGGCTCAGAGCTTCACTTGGTTTACAAGTTGTGCTTCTGTGTACTTGGTGTTAAAATAGCAATTGATGTGGCTCATTTAGTGGAAGAATTATTTTGTTCCAGCTTACTGCTCACTTTTTCACCTGCCAATCATTTTTCTTGGAGACGGCTCTGTTTTTTAATTACCACAAGTGTCCCATGAAAGGATGGATTTCTTGCTTTAGCGTGAGCCCCTGGCAAGGTGTATCCACTGGCTCAGCGAGTTCACCAATCATTGTTGCCAAGCATGGACTTGTGCGTGTTTCTGGAGGCTGGTCAGCCTGGCAGCCTCTGAGAACTCTCATTGCAGAGCCAGATCTCGGCTCAAGGAAGTCCCTCCCAGAACCATGAAGGAAGGCATGACAGATGGTAGAAAACCACAGAGGCCCCATCCCCCTCAAGGCCGGCTCACAGATAGGTTCTGACAGATGAACCCCTAGCATGGGAATGTCACAAAGCTGGTGCATGCTAATGCACGTGGACTTCAGCAAAATCTCTCTCACCCTCTTTCCCTCTTGCATGTAGGTTTGTGGAGCTAGAGAGTGCTTAAAGATATTTAAAATGGTGGTCAGGTAACAAAAGTGAATTCCATCCTGGCTTCTCCCTCTCAACATACATTTAAGGTCACTTTTGATCAAACAAAACTCGTTAAGATGTGGTCTCTTCCCTCCCTGGGTCCTATGCACACTCACTTTGATCTCCGGGAACCATTTACAGTGGCAATTTTGAACTACATGAAGTTTGAAAAAACGCTAAATATTTAAGAATAGATTAAACAAGATACAGATAGATAAAAACATGCCTCCCTCCTACCCTCCTCTGCCAATTCCCACCTTCATGGCATGCTAAGCAAACAATTTCCAGTTCTGATAAAGTCACTGAGGTTGCTGGACTTGGAAGATGATATGTATTGAACTCGAGTCTCGTCTCCAGCTTCCGGCTCTGTGTTTCATTCACCCAGCCAGGCTGCTTCTCAAAGGTAAGCCAAAGACAAGGGAATGTCAGAGATCTGACACTTATAAACTGCAGGCTTGGGCCAGGCCTCCTTGCTTTGTTCTGTGAAATAGACTGTCAAGTTGAAGATGGTTATCACTGGCCACTACAGGGACCCGGGCATCAATCCCTGCAAAGGCAGCCCACTGGGAAATAGTTCCAGCTTATTCTTTATGCATGATGGGGCTGGAAGGGTCATTTGAGACATCACAGGCATAGGTCTGTGACAAACAACTTTTCCAAGATCTATGGGAAATGGAGCCATGCAAGTTAATTTTGAACGACAAAGAACCACAAGGTCAAAATTATGGGCCATGGAGGAACTGAACAAGCAAGGATTCTGAAGTCAGAGTCCTAAGAAAGTCAGCAGCAGGTAAGTGCATGTGTGAGCCTGTGTGTGTGCATGGGAGTGAGGGCCTGTGTGCATGCATGTATATTTGCATGCTGCTGGTGTGCACACACATTTATTTATGGCTGTGCTATGTGTGTGTGTACATGTACTTGTGTGTGTGTAAAGGTGTATGTGCATGCATGTGTGTGCATACATATTTGTACGTGTGTGCTATGTGTGTGTGCACATGTACTTGTGTGTGTAGAAGTGTGTGTGCATGCACGTGTGTACACATATTTGTACGTGTGTGCTTTGAGTGTGCACATGTACTTGTGTGTAGGGGTGTGTGTGCACGCATTGTGTGTGCATACATATTTGTACATGTGTGTTGTGTGTGCACATGTACTTGTGTGTAGAGGCATGTGTGCATGTGTATGTGTGCATACATATTTGTACATGTGTGCTGTGTGTGTGCACATGTACTTGTGTGCATGTAGAGGCATGTGTGCATGTGTGTGTGCATACATATTTGTACATGTGTGTGCTGTGTGTGTATATGCACTTGTGTGTGTGTAGAGGTGTGTGTGCATGCATGTGTGTACATACATATTTTTATGTGTGTGCTGTGTGTGTACACATGTACTTGTGTGTGTGTAGAGGTGTGTTTGCATGCATGTGTGTGCCATGTGTATGTGCACGTGCACATGGTTGTGTGCCTGGGTGTAACTTCTCAGAGCTAAGGGTGAGTGTCTGCAGTGATTTCAGTTATGCATTGCAGATGGAGAATGTGTGTGGCACACTTTGGGGTACATCCTTTGCTGATATGGAAACCCCTCTCCCAGGGGACAAGTAAGCTAGGATCAGTCTCCCTGAACTCATCTGCCGTTGGGAGGGTGGGGTGTGATGGCTCTTAACTTTGAAACAAGTCACGCTTTGAAGCTCATGACTCCTACCATCATGTGGGTGGCTCTGAGGCTCTTGGGTAGATCTGCTCAGTTAGGAACAGAAGATTGATCCTAGACTCAGTCTTCATTTCCAATTTCAACAGGGGAAACCTGGGGAGTGTAATCTCATGGTAGCTTTTATGAAGCGTTCAAATCTTGCAGGAGCTTCTTGACCCTTTTTGTGCCTAGAAAATGGCTCCAACAATATGGGCCAAGTTAGATTAGCCCACGATTAGCTCCATGGAATCATTAGCTCCATGATTCCATGAAATGGAATCAAAGGAGATGCTAGGTCAGAATGGAGCAAAGGTGTGGACCTCAGCCACACAGCCAGCTGAGGAAGTTTTTATCACATCTAGATTGTTAACTTTGTCATCAGTTGAAAGAAAATCTGTGTTTTTCCCTCTTATGAGACAAGAAAAATATGTTGATTTCAGTCACAAATTAATTTAGCCAAGTGATGAGAACTCAGCCAGCCAGGGTAAGATCAGAGTTTTATTATGTACCCTGGTTCAATTTCAGAAAAGCAAACTCAAGTCCTCAAGAAAAGGTCTGTAACTTTCTCACTTTCTCTCCAGATTGGACCCCTGGTTCCTTCCTTGTGTGCGGTATGATTGACACCTTCACTGCTGGCTGCTGTAGTTTCAACCTACTTTTAAATTATGTGATCACTAACCAGAATTATGACCGCTGTGTTTTGCTTTTTTTCTTATAGCTTTTCATTATTCCCCAGATGGCCAAATGGATTAAGTTCTAAAAGGTTTTAAAAAGGAAAGAAGAAGAGTTTGTTTTCTGGCCAAGACCAACAGCAAGTAATTTTGGCCTCAAAGCTATTCTCAGAGTGAGTTATTATGGATCAAAAAGAAACTTATAAAAGAAACTGCTTTTCCACTATTACTATAAAGTTAACTACTGGGAATGCAATTGTACTTATGTATGGAGATGCAGGGCTTTTTTTGTTTTAGAAATTGCCCATAACTCTCTTGCGTGCAGTCTGGTTGAAATTGGATTGTGTGAGTCTATTTGCCCACAAGCAAGGCAAGGCCCAAGGATAGTGTGGGGAGACCCCAGCAACAAGGACCCATGGCAGGATTCCTAAATCACAGCCACGGCGGTTGTCTGAATCCACCAAAAGTACTTGCCTAACTGTTGCCCTCGGAGTTGTAATTAAAGAGAAAAATATAATAAGCAAACTATAATACGCAAAATGCTACATCTGCTCCGTTGTTTAACCGGTGCGTTACCAGAATCACCTCCTTAATTAAAGACATAAATCCATCACATGATCTGCATAAATGCTGCCGTTTACAGGACTATGAATTTTCCTCCTCCAAGTGCCATAGTCTGGATGGGATGGAAATGATGAATTGGGACAACCACAATGCAATTGTGACAAAGAAGAGATAAAGTAAGAAGTGTGGATTTTGGTAGTTGTTTGGCAACGAACAAGCAGCCCTCTTTTTCTTGACATAATCTCCTTCCTTTCATTTCAAAATCTCTTTATCAGAGTGTGAATTCCTGGGACATCGTGTGGGATGTCAGCATCCCCATCGTAAAATGCTGGGGGAACCTGAATTCTGCTCCCTGATCACTGAACATCCCACAGGCGATGCTGGAAGGAGCTGCTGGAGAGAGGTAACTTCCAGTCCCACCACTGAATTTAGAGAGAGGAGAACAGGAGGACGCTAGAAAGCAAGGGATGGCTTAGAAGGAATTGCTCCAAAAAGAGAAAGATCTGGACTGTTCTTGGGGGCTGCAGCCAATCATGAAAAGCCTCAGGGCATGCCACTCTGCTTCTTAGATCATTGCCCAAGGATAGAGACTGTCACTCTTGATGTCTCTTTTCTTCAACGCATAATCCCTTTTCTTCACATCACTGTCTATGTCTTAGAAGTTCTTATTTCCACTTAATGTTTCCAATCCTGTTAGAGGTTATCCCTTTGAGCCCCTAAACGTGGCCCTAAAAACTGGCTCTTTACTTCAGAGACCCACTGGACACTGGGCCATGGCAAATGGGACTTTTACTTTCATTTGGGAGGAAAGTGAATGGGATGGACTAAGGGGCAACAAGAGGACAGGGCTGAGGACAGGCATCTGAGAGGAGCATTCGGGCTGGTTCTGGCAGCAGGAGCCTTGGGGGGTGGGGACCAATTTGGACCAAGGGACCAGGCCAAAGCTTCCCTCCCTGCCGACAGGGGCTGCTACTTGCACAGACTGACAGCCACATTCCCCATGCTGAGAGACTCAGATACCACCTAGAAAAAGTCTTGAAGACACCAGGCTTTGCCTTGAGTCCTTCTTTTTCTGATGCAAGAGAAAGGTGGGATGATGTGCCTCCTTTGTGAGATGCTGTGCAACATCTCTGCCCAACACCCAATCCCAGACCTCTTGGTAGAAGGGGCCATACCCCAGTAGGTCTCTGAGATGTGAATTGCTGGGCTAGACATAGCTCAGAATTTAAACAGAAAGCCTAAAACCTCCCCCTTCCCCTCCAATTATCACTTGGTGTGCACTCTCAAGCTGGGCCCTCTTTCTCATGGTTTCTTGAGTCCCCATCAAATGCGGCCTAGGAAGGAACCTCTTTCATGAGGAGGCAAAGTGGAACCTCCTTCTGGCTTCCCATTTCCATGGGAAGAGACACTAATTACTGCAGCCCCCCTTCAGCTCCTTTCCCTCCCTGTAAGACTCCTGGCTGAGCTTGGCAACAGGGAGGGGCCCTGTAACTATAGCTTTGTTCTGTCCTCACCTTGTTCTTTCTGTGGTCCTGCTCCTCCATGCCTGGAATGACCCAGGAAGAGGCGGGTGAGTTTCACCTGGTGGCAGAGAATTAGGAAGCTTATTTTTGCCACACACCTAAACCACACTCTCCAATATCTACTTTATCAGTTTAAAAAGTTTCATTTTCTTTCCTTAGAGTATATACCCAGTCATGAGATTGCTGGGTCGAATGATATTCCCGGTTCTGAATCTTTGAAGAATTGCCACACTGTTTTCCACAATGGTTGAGCTAATTTACATTCTCACCAACAGTACATGCATGTGTATGTTCATTGCACCACTATTCACAATAGCAAAGACACAGAATCAACCCAAATGCCCATCAATGATAGACTGGATAAGAAAATGTGGTAAATATACACCATGGAATACTATGTAGCCATAAAAAGGAACGAGATCATGTCCTTCACAGGGACATGGATGAAGTGGGAAGCCATTATCCTCGGCAAACTAATGCAGGAACAAAAAAAACAGGCACCACATGTTCTCGTTTATAAACAGGAGCTGAACAATAAGAACACATGAACACAGGGAGGGGAACAACACATACTGGGGCCTGTCAGCAGAGGGTGGGGTAGGGGAGAGTATTAGGAAAATAGATAATGCATGCTGGGCTTAATACCTAGGTGATGGGTTGATAGGTGCAGCAAACCGCCATGGCACACATTTACCTATGTAGCAAACCTGCACATCCTGCACATGTACCCCGGATCATAGAAAAATAAAATAAAAAAACAAGTAAACAAAAGTATCATTTTCTTTTGCTTCTCTTTTCTCTTATCAATCACTTCAGTACTCAGGTGTGCTTTCAACCCAGCTATGACGGCCTCAAACAACCCTGACTGTAAACCCAGGGCAAGAGGGGCTGCAGCGGGAGGATGGAGGAAGGAGGAGCCTGTTCTTACTCACATTCCCCTTGGTGGCTTCAGCTTGGATTCAATCTGCTGCATGTTGAAACCTTTTTCACTTCAACTAGATGAAATGGATGATGTGGCCCCCAAGAGCAGCACAGGGATAGAGGATGTAAGTGGGTTCTGGCCTCAAGGAATTCAATGGTTCATGGGCAACATCTTCATACCCTTATTGTGCTCAAAGGGGAAGGGCCTTCTAAACAGGAGGGTCTTCAATTTGGGGAAAGGAAGGAAAGGAGGCACAGAGAAAAGGGAGAGAGGAGAGATGGCACTTCAGAGCAGCATGCTAACGTCTCAGCTGTCAGACAAAAATGAGGGAAGAGTTTTTTTTTATAATATCCACTTTCTGGATGTTAATAATATTATATTGATATGTTATGCTCTGTCTATAAAACAACTAAATTGGTTTGTTCATGAATCTCTACTGGACTTTCTCATTTTGCTATTGACTTTAGGTTAGGAACAAAGGGACACATGGACACCCTTCTATAAATCACCAGTAATCTTGCTTCTGAAGAACTAATTACATTGACACCGCCATCCTTTACACTGCATTTGTTACTGGCAGTTGTGTTCAGGGACGAAGAGTGGATGAAAAGGGGCACTGAGGGCCTTTGTCGTACCCAGGCATAATGCCATCAATCTTCCCAATAAAATGAGGCAGGAGGTGTCATCCTTCCAGGAGGGAAGGGATGAAAAATGTGCTGCTGAAACAACTGATTATTACGCATTTGCATGCGAGAACTTGCAATTTGTACCCATCAAACTTGCATCTCCATTGCTTGCTTTGGCACTTTGCTTTTAAGTTAATTTTCAGTGACCCCCAAACCAGGGAGGGAGGCTTTAGAGTGGTCTGGGAAGGCCTGGTGCTGGGGGTATAGATGTGTGCTTAACTGGATTTTTAAAGTATAAAGTTAACATGCCCATGAAAAGGGTACAGAAAAATGCAGCATGTGTTGGTTTGCCTCTTGTCGTCACACTCAGTTCTCAGCTTCAAATCGAAGATGCCTCCTAAGGAGAGAAGAATGAAATGAGCCAAGAGGATCGCTGCATGGGAAAGCTGCAGATCAGAGTCTCTCAAAGTGTCGT
The DNA here is from genome assembly GCF_028878055.3 of Symphalangus syndactylus. NCBI lineage: Eukaryota > Metazoa > Chordata > Mammalia > Primates > Hylobatidae > Symphalangus > Symphalangus syndactylus. The sequence goes on along the minus strand of NC_072444.2, from coordinate 31,981,813 downwards.
CTCTGGCCAGCAGCGGCAAGGAGCTTGTTAGCCATGCAAACTCTTGGACCCCACACCAGACATACTGAATTGAAAACTCTGGGGGTGAGGCTAGCAATTTGTGTCTTAAGTCATCTAGGTGATTCTGATACACACACAGGTGTGAGAACCACTGCTTCAGACTAGAGTCTTGAAAAACAGAATGAATTAACCAATACTTTGCCGAAAGTGTTTCCAGTGAGACGGGTCCAGGCAGAGTCATGCCACGCAATAAAAGTGTGGCTTGTCTTCAGCGGGTATGCACAGCCTAAAGAAAGACATGGTACAATAAGACATGCCCAGAGTGTCAAGAATGTATTAAAATTACCTTCAGTTTTCCAAAATGCTAGCATTTTCTGTGTGCATGTGGTGTGGGGGTAGGGATGGGGGACGAATTCTCATTTTACTTCTTAATGGGCATGGAAAAGTCAATCTAGTATCCATTTGGTTGGCAACAGATATTTAATGAGTGCCTACTATGTGCCAGATGCTATTGCATGTGATGTGGGAACATTACTGAATAAATTGAGAAAATTTATCGCCTTATACTGTTTACATTCTAGTGAATCTTACAATCTCATAGGATCACTTTTAAACCATGATAATGTACAGCAGGTAATGAGATGGAAATCATGAGCAGAGAGAAACAGAGCAAAGCTTCATCTGGAATCACCTGGAATGAGATTAATTACTTTTTTCTTATCAGTGACATACCCATGATTACATTTCCGTTTAATGTTCAATCAAGGATGATGATAATGAGAAATGGAGAGATACCCTGGGGAGACTTCCTGCTATAAAACAATTGGTTCTTGCACAAAATATAATTGTTATTGCCTCGTTGGGCTTGCATGGAAAATTTGTAAAGGCCTTCAAAAGGGAAAGCAAAAAAACTCCTGAGCTATGAACCACATGAGCTGTAAAACTTCCTTGCAGGTAGAGATTCTAGGTTAGCAACAAGGAGAAAGGTTAATCCTAAAACTCCCAGGTGAATCGTGGCACTGGGGGATGGAGTCACCCTGGGAGGGTGGCTTCCCCAGGCTCATAGCAGAAGTGAATGGAAATTCTCTTTTGAGACAATATTCTCCATTTAGGCACCTACAATTAAGGTCAACCTCTATAAACCCATAATCAACAATGGCTAGAGCAAGCCACCATGAGTGAGAGTCAGCAGAAACAGTGCATTCACATTTACTCTTTCAAGAAACTTGGCATTAGAATAATCACAATAAGAATACAAAATAATGGTGTGAGGAATGTTTAAAGAAGAAGAAAATAAAATTACAAAATGATGAAGCAGCAACAGGTAGATTTGAGCAAATAATCATTTTTGAAATAAAAAGTATAATTATTGAAATGAAAAATTTAGTAGCTATGTTAAAAAGCAGACTGGACACAGCTAAGGAAAGGATTGATAAACTGGAAGACAGATCTAAAGCAATAATCCAGAATAGATCACAGAAATTTTTTTAATAAGAAAGCTCAAAAGACCTGGATGATTGACTGAGATATTTTACCATGAATCTATTTTGAATACCAGAAGAAGAAACAAAAAAATAAAAAAGAGGAGAGATAGTAATTTAAGAGGGATGACCAAGAATTTTCCTGAATTGATAAGAGATACAAATCCACAGATGTAAAAAGTATACTATATCCTTCGTAGAATAAATAAAAAGAAATCTACTCCTTTATCACACTGTAGTAAAATTGCCAAACACAATTGAGAGGGGAGCAATCTGTAAGGGATACATGGAAAGAAAGGCCACCTACAAAGAGATGAAAACTAGTTTGGCAGAAAAGATCTCAAAAGCCAAAATGGAAGCTGGAAGAAAGTGGAATAAGACCTTCAAACTCCTGAGAGAAAACAAATGTTAGACTAGAATTATGAATGCAGCAAACTTATCTTTCAGAAACAAGAACAAAATATATTAGATAAATAAAATGCAGTGAATTTGCTACCCTCCCACCTAACCTAAAAGTTAGTAATTTATATTGAGTAATTAAGGATGTACAGCAAAGAGAAGAGAAATAGGAGGTGTGAGATATTAGCAGAGATGATGAACAAAGAAATTGGTAAATCTAAACATGTTCTGAACCTCCAGAATCAACTGTGCCAGGCACAGAATTGGTGCTCAATTATTTTTAATACAAAACATTTGCATAAAATAATAAAAATATTTCTAATTCATGGGAGTTTTTAAAAAGAAAACCTAAAATCGTGGACAGTAATACCAAAGTAAGAAAGGTCATGATTTCAAGATTCTTGCGTTAGTTACAAGGGGGTTGTGATGTTGCCTTAGACCTCGTTAAGAATTCATGGTGGGCCGGGCGCGGTGGCTCATGCTTGTAATCCCAGCACTTTGGGAGGCCAAGGTGGGCGGATCACGAGGTCAGGAGATCGAGACCACGGTGAAACCCCGTCTCTACTAAAAATACAAAAAATTAGCCAGGCATGGTGGCGGGTGCCTGTAGTCCCAGCTACTCGGAGAGGCTGAGGCAGGAGAATGGCGTGAACCTGGGAGGCGGAGGTTGCAGTGAGCCGAGATCGCGCCACTGCACTCCAGCCTGGGTGACAGAGCGAGACTCCGTCTCAACAAAAAAAAAAAAAAAAGAATTCATGGTGAACTACCAATAAAAATAGTAAAAGACTAGAAATACTGTATAAAGCCAGAAGAAGGAAAAAAAGGAATAAGCTACTACAAGCACAAACACCACGCTTATGGTATGTCAGGTGCTGTTCTAAAACTTTACACATAGTAATTCTTTTTATCCTCACAATGTTCTCTTGTATAGGTAGATACTATTATCTGTACTTTCATAGTTGAAGACACTAAGAGCTTGGGTGATTTGCCCAGAGTTGCACAGCTAGAAAATAAATAAACCTACACCATTTAAAAAAAAAGGAAGAATAAGAAAGGAAAAGGTATAGTAAAAGAGAATAAATAGGAAAAAGTAGGATGCTGGAAACAAATGCAATATATCTGTATGGACAATAAATGTAAGTGGACTAAATTTGCCAATTTAAGACATAGATTGTTAGATTCAATTTATTTTTTTTAAATAAACTCAACCTTATGCTGTTTATAAGAAATCCATCTAAAAAACTAGGACACACACTTGGATATAAAAGGATGGTAAAATTTAGACTATGTAATTAACAACCAACAGAATGCAGGGGAGCTACATTAATACCAGACAAAAATAGCTTAAAATAAAAATAAACATTAACAAAAATAGGATCATTACATTACAATGTTATGCAATTTCCTAGGAAGACAGAATAATTTCAATTTGTATTCATATAAAAAATTGCCTCAAAGTACTTAAAGCAATGCCTGATAAAATTATAGAGAGAAATGGATAAATCCACCATTTTGTTAGATTTCTCTACCCTGTCTAAATTGTGGACAAAGCAAGCTAAATTTCCAAAAGTGCAGAAGAATTTAATAACATCATTGGCAATTGTGATATTATCAAGTGTGTGTCAAAGCTTTTACCCAAAAAGTCAAGTGAACACTTTCTTCTCAAGCATTCATATAACATTTACAAAACTTGGTCCTGTAGTAGAGGAAGCCCAGGGTCCCTTTCTCTTTCACATATATATAAGTGACACTCTGGGGGAAGCCTCATCTGGAAAAACGAGGCACGTATCATGCATGACATGGGTGACCTGATTTAGTCCATGTGACTAGCCAGGTCTTGGATAAATGGGTTTTATCTTTGAGCATTTTCTGGCTTTTCTTGAGGGAAATAAAGGCAGAGCCAGCTGCACTAGCAGGACAGGGCAGAGTGGAGTGAATCAAAAAATGTTTTAAGCCAAGAAAAGAGCTGCGGGTAAATTTTAGTCTGGATAGGACTGTTCCTCACTCAGCCTTGGATTTGGTTGCAATAAAAAATGTTAATAAAACCACCAAATAGGATAAATGTGGAGGAAGAATGGTCCCTCACCTGGTACACCTTTCAAAGCTAGTTTTGAAACTGGAAATGAAAGGAATCTGAGCACTGTGATTTATCAGAAAACAGTCTGATCAAGGGGTGGGTAGGAACATTGGGTGATTTATCTTGACCACTCAGCTTACTATATGCTTAGCTGAACCAGATGAGCCCACGGGTCTCCACATAAGATGCTCAGATCCCCAAAATGAGTTTCAGCTGATACCTGGGCCCAAGGTAAATCCAGGGAAGCCATGAAACACCCTTTGGCCACTAGTTGCCAAAGGGGGTCCTATGGCTTGGAGACCTCATGCCTGGGGTTCCCATGAGGGAACCATCTCCCTAACCCAACAGAGGGCAGGGATGCTAAGGGTTGCTAAGTTATTTGGAGAAACAAGGGTCTGCAGATAATGAAGGCAATGGTGATAGTGGTGACGTTCTTGGTGGAAACCAGGATAGAAGCAGCTGACATACATTGCGAGCCCACCATACACACACCAGGCAGTGGACTGTAAGCATCAGATGAATTGTTTCACCTGAGTCTCACTACAACTCTGCCAAGAGGGTCCCACTATTGTCTCCATTTTCAGATGAGAAAATTGGAGATCAGAACATAATAATCATAGCACTAACAGTGACGTGGCTTCTTGGGGCACCATGGCTGATCCTGTCCAGGGGTCTGAGGTTTTTCTTCTGCCTTAAGGGAGAGCAGGGCCAAGGTGTAGACATTCAAGTTGCATGAGGCTGTCCTTGCTGTTCTTAAGATTTTGTGGGACTATTGCATTATTCTAATGGATAAAGTGGAGCTGATGATGCTCTCCTTCCTCAAATCTCCCTAGAAGTATTGTGCATCACAGACTTCAGGCTGAATCTCAGCTAAGGAGAATCATATAAATGAAGCAAGGCAGAAGTTGTTACTCATTTGGGGTTCCCCCAAATGGTGGCAGGCTTGGGTAAAGGGAAAGGAGTGGAAAATGTGGGAATATCAATAATAGTCATCTGCCTTGAAGGCAAGGATATAGGGGTCCCCAAGACCAAGACCCCTAGACCCAGCTCTAAGCCTATCCAGAAGAAGTGAGAAGAGATGGGACAGAGGAAGGCAAGGCTGGCCTCCCCTAAACCACATTGTTGGGCCATTCACTGGCCACTCACCAATGAGCCCCAAGTTAGGAATCCATGTTAGAGCTGGAGCCAGGGCCCTCATCTCTTAATAAGCTGAGTGCTGGGATGAGATTCTGTTTAGTTGTGGAGTTGGGATTTGCACCCAGATCTGTAGAACCACAGAGTCCACTGTAATTTCAAGATTCCCACCATGTCCAGCCACCAGCAATCTTCCTCTCTTCTCCACTGAGAGATGTAAAAGTCTTCCCTAACTGGCCCACAGGCCTCTGGTAAAATTTCCCTGAACCTACCCCCCTCAAAGGGGGGTGGAGATCCCCCACTTTGTACCCTCAAATCTCCTGCTGCATATCCTTAGCCCATCCCTCCCCACACTGGGAACTGCTGGGTTCTCCTTCCCACCCCTGCCCCAATCCAAGAGTGCAGGTAGGATGGTGGTCATTTGCACACACTTCCCGTTCCTAGCATGGTGACTGTCTGCAAAAGACTGCTGTTGATCACTGTGGAAAAGTGATTTTCATTTTGCAGCAGGATTTGCAAGGGTACAAACACATTTCAGATTAAAGAATGCATGTCATAACATAAAATAGCTAATCCCAACCATTTACTGTCTTCAGCACAGACAAGATGACAGAAGAGACTCCACGAAGGTCACAGGGGGTGCATTTTACCTTCGAAAGCCATATTGATGGAAGTCCATTATGACAACCTCAGAGCATGAGAGCAGCTGGGCTCCGATATATTCATGATTATACCCAGTACAAGAAAACTGATCCATGACAAATTCATCCTGGCAGCTTTCATTTTTGATTTCTGTTCTGAATATACAGAACCATTAGAATGCAACCAAACAGAAAAGAATAAGATGGGACAAAGAGAGATGAACATGCCAGATACTGACTTCTTACAAAATAGTCGAAGAGTAGATTTAATTTAACTAAATGATAGTAGTAATATTGACAGAGGACTCATAGCACCAACAGTGACACAGCTTCTCAGGGCTCCATGGCCGGTCTCGTCCAGGGATCTGAGGTCTTTCTTCTGCCTTAGGGAGAGCAGGGCCAAGGTGGAGACATTCGAGTTGTATGAGGCTGTCTTTGCTGTTCTGAGGATTTTGTGAACCTATTGAGTTATTCTAATGAAGAAGGTGGAGTGGATGATGCTGTCTGTCCTCCCCAGATCTCTCTGGAAATACAGTTGCACCATGGATCTTTCAGGCTGAATCCCAGCTAAGGAAGATCACATAAATTAAGGGAAGGCAGAAGTTGAGTGAGCCTGAGCACAAAGAAGAACTCTGCTGCCCCATGGAATCGGAACCTCCAAGGCATGGGTTGGCTCCAGCTTCAGCAGTGGATGGACTCAGTGTGGAAATGGTTTCTGGTCTGTGTTCCTCTCTGGACCCTGTCTTGCTCCACCACAATCTCCCTCTACGGGGCGTCCCAAAGGCCACCCACAGTCCCATATTCACACTTAGCCGGTCACAGCTCCAAAGGTACAAGAGCGGCCCCCAGGAACTTCCTTGTGGGAAAATTGCAAGGAAAAGAAAGGAAAATAGGGGAGGGTGGTCATCTTGTCAAAAGCCTTCTCTTTCTCAGGACAGCTAAAATCTCAAAACCAGGAGAGGTGAGGCTGGCCACCTCGAAACCACGCTATTGGGCGATTTCTTGACCACTCACCAATGAGCCCCCAGCTAGGAGTTAGTGACAGGGCTGAGGCCAGAGCCCCTCCTCTCCTAATGGGCTGGGGGTCCGGGTGAGATTCTGTTTTCCTGTCTGTAAAATAAGCAAATTAAACTGGAAAATGTTTCTCAAACACAGACCCATGAAATGGCTACATAAGAATCCTCTGGGGAGCTTTTAAAAAGTATGAGTCCTAGGCCAGTCACAGTGGCTCACATCCATAATCCCAGCACTTTGGGGGGTCGAGCGGGGAGGATCACTTGAGGCCAGGAGTTCCAGACCAGCTTGGCCAACACAGCTAGACCCCATCTCTACAAATAAAACAAAACAAACAAAAAAATTAGCCAGGCATGGTGGTGCATATCTGTAGTCCTAGCTACTAGGAAGGCTGAGGTGGGAGGATCGCTGGAGCCCAGGAGTTCAAGGCTGCAATGAGCCATGATTATGCTACTGCACTTCAGCCTGGGCGACAGAGTGAGACCTCAACTCTACAAATAAATATATACAATTATGAATCCTTACTTTATTAATTTAACAGTGGGTCAAGAATACTCATTTCAAAGCTGTCCCAGGGAATCTGATGCCGCATGTTTGTGCCTCTATCAGTCTCCTGGGGCTCCTATGACAAATTACCACAAGCTGGGTTGCTTTAAACCAGAGAAATTCTTTTTCTGTGCAGCTCTGGAGTCCAGAAACACAACGTGAAGGTCTTGGCAGAGCCGTGCTCCCTTGGAAGGTTCTGGTAAGGGTCCTCCTGGCCTCGTCCGGCCTCTGGTGGCCCCAGGCATTCCATGGCTTGTGGCTGCGCGGCTCCAATCTCCGCCTCCATCCTCAGGTGGTTTTCTTTTTTATGTGCATCTTCTCTGTGTGCCATTGGATTTAGGGCTCACACCCAGATAATCGGGATGATCATCTCAAGATCCTTAATTTAATGGCATTACCATTTTTCCAAGTGAAGTCATGTTTTCAGCTTCTGGGATTAGGATTCAGACAGATCTCCTGGGGGCCACCATCTAGCTCACTCTGGTGCCCTTTCTGTCTAGCATTCTAGGTGCCTGTGCCCACTGCTCTGAGGCAACCACTTGCTGAGATCTCCTCTCCACTCCTGGGAAGGGGCCTCAGTGCTGGGCAGTCACCCCTGGGCAAGGACAGGCCAGTGGAGCAGGACAGGGACTGTCATATCAACTGTCTCTGGCCTTTTCCTTCCTGCATCACAGGGCACCATTCAGTCCATTGCAGGCGTCCTTTCCAAGGACCTACAGGATCACCATGGGCCCAGCAGATAAACCAGGATGATGTCCATATTTTAAAGTTCATAGCCTTAATTCCGTCTGCAAAGTCCCTTTTGCCACATAACAGCATATTTACAGGTTTCTGGGATTAGAGTGTGGGCAACTTTAGTGGCTGTTATTCTGTCTAACACGTGAGGAGGATGTCTTGGGCCCTCTGTGTGTGTATGGAGGGGCGTCTCTGGCCTGAGATCTGTGGAGAGGACTTCACTGAGTGGACTTCACAGCAGCCCCCATAGAGAAACAGTAAGACAGAGAGAGGGAGGAAGAAAGACAGAGAGAAGGGGAGGGGGAAGGGAAGAGAAGGGGAGGAGTGGGGAGGAGAGGGGAGGGGAGGACAGAGGAAGGGAGGGGAGGGGAGGGGAAGGGAGGGGAGGGGAGGGGAAGGGAGGGGAGGGGAGGGGAGAAGGAAAGGGAAGGAGGTGGAGAGGGAAGAGTGGGGAGATAGAGAGAGAGAGAGACGGAGGGGGATACAGTGGCAGGAGGAAGTTCAGTGGAGGCTCACCTTGGGCTGCTGGTTCCATAAAAGAGAAGGATGAAAGTCCAGGCCACACCAGATCCTGGCAGGAGGAAGCGCCAGGGCCCACATCCCACTCAGGGCAGGGGTAAAGGAGCCCATGGTGTGATTGATCTCAGACTTCTTGCCTACTGGAGGCTCAGCAGATTGGATATGCTTTAGAAAAATAAAGGAACAGGGTATATCTTCCACTGTAAAGCAAACAATTTATGTCAGAAGGATGGAAACCCAGGCCAGAGCAAAAGGGCATCCGGTCCTCTAATCACCCAAAGATCAACCCCCACCAGCCTGGGATGGACAGGAGCAGGAAGCCAGGCCCCACACAGCCCCTGCGAGCCACACCTGGGGTCCAGCCTGTATCTCCTGTGTGAAACATGATTATCTCAAACCTCGAGCCCACACCCTCCAAAGGGATACCTCCCAATTCCAACTGCCCCCTCCTCCTGCACAACTACCCCCTCTTTCCTCTCCCCTGGGAACTCGGGAGGCCGCGTTTGTCTCCTGGCTCCTCTCTGCTCATGGTGGGCGCCATCGTTTTGCAGCTGCTGGACAGTCAGAGGTTGTGTCTGGGCTGTGAGGCCTCAGCCGGAAGCTCTGTCTCCAGGCTCCATCCACAGGAGTTCTTGAGGGAAAATGCAAATGAGGAGATGACAGCAGAGTCAAACACATGCTTTCTTGTCTTCCCAGAGGACACTGCCAGGTGTCTCCCATCTCCAGACCCTCTCGCCCCACGCTATCGGGTGGGTTTTCCTAAAACCATTTCCACGGAAGTGCTCTGTGTCAGAGACCATAAGGGCCTCTCATTAAGAGGGGGCTTCTCCGCCCCCTCCTGGCTGCTCTCTGTCCAGCCACAGTGGCTCCTGCCTCTGCCTTTTGCAACTGCTCTTTCCCCTCCAGCCTGTCCCCCCTTTCACCATGGGCATGGCTCGTCCACATCCTGCCCTCATGTCCAGGCCAGCTGCGGCTTCCAAAGCTTCTCCGACACCCAGCCTGTGTTGTGCTTCCCTCTCCAGCAGCCAAGAGCTCCTAAGGGCTTCTCTCTTCCGCACCTTTCACTCTTGATCTTGTTTAATTTCATGTTGGCGTCCATTTGCCATTTTCAAACGTCCAAGTCTCCTCTGTATGCTGTTGTGGCCAGGTGCATACCTGCCTGGAACCCCAAAGGGGACAGGGCTCCATGAAGTGAAAGGACCAGACATGCACCAGATCCCTCCCGGGTCTGGAGCCTGTGCCTGAAGTTCCCCTGACATCATGCTATCCAGCATGTTGATTCATGAAGGGTGTCAGCTCAGGGACATTGGTTATGTAATACTGGTGTAGAAACAACACTGATGTGCTCGTTAAAGAAAACAATAGTGATGTTCAGTCCCAGGGAGGCACCTGCAAGGCTCCAAGCAGCATAGAATAATGTCAGGGAACTTGTGCTGACAGTCACTCAGGCTCTGCGGACATGAGTTCCATGCTTCATGCCCACGTCACCCACCAGGTGTGCCCCAAAGCCCCGAGGGGTGGGTACCAGAGTTGCCCCCACTCACATATCAGAAAATGAGGCCGGGTGAGGTGGCTCACACCTGTAATCCCAGCACTCTGGGCAGCGGAGTCAGGCAGATCACAAGGTCAGGAAATCGAGGCCATCCTGGCCAAAATGGTGAAACCCCATCTCTACTAAAAAATATAAAAATTAGCCGGGCGTGGCGGTACACGCCTGTAGTCCCAGCTACTCGGGAAGCTGAGGCAGGAGAATCGCTTGAATCTGGGAGGCAGAGGTTGTAGGGAGCCAAGATCACTCCACTGCACTCCAGCCTGGAGACAGAGCAAGACTCTGTTTCAAAAAGAAAAAACAAAAATGAGGCACAAGGAGATAAGAAACTTGGCCAAGGTCACACCATTCAGCCAGGTCTTGAACCTAGGAAGCAGCCTGAGTCTGGAGAAACCTGGCCTGAGTGTGCTGCAGGATGACTCCATCCTAGGGACAAAGTCAGAAGCCAAGAGAGAGCCTGTAGGCAACATATGTTCATGAAATGCCTTCAAGGGGTGACTTCAATTCAAAGCCTGCGTTGCCCAGAGCTCAAACAGTCACATAAAGATAGAGTCCTGTTGCCTGGGTTCAAATCCTGCTCTGAGCCTCACATTTACCTGCCAGATGCTGACGATCTGAGTGTGTTGAACGGATGCTGTGAGAGTGCCCTGAAGGTTGCCTGAGAGGAGCTCAGCTGGTGCCACCTCCCCACAGCCCTGGACTCTGCTGCCTGGGCAGAGGTCATTCCTGCAGGTGTGTGTGGTCCCGATACCCACATGTACAGCATCTCCACCATCCTCTCTGGCAGCTTCTGGGTAGAATCCAGAAAGGGCTTCAGGATAATTCTTCCTGAGGTCAGATATTGATTGTGAGGAGCAAACAGTTTCAACGTTATTTGGAATTATTTGCGGAGTAGCCTTTTGTTCTTCCCCTGACTTTAGATCAAGAGAAACACTTGAACCCTTGATGCTAGACAAATGCTTTGCAGATCTCTCTGGTTCCAGAATATGAGCAAGACCTACCCAGGACTCATCAAAGCAGAAGGAGGCCCAGGTCATTGTCTGCTGGCCTTTCCAATGAGCATGAGAACGTGGCACTTTGAGGTTCATCTGTCCATCTTCCCATCTGCCCAGGAAAACTCTTATGATGAGGATAAGGTGCTGGAGACGGTGCCGGCACCTGACCACCGGGAGGATGGGACTAACCCTGCTGCCCATCCCAGCCCAGAGATCTGCCAGGGAAGTGCTCTGGCCAAATACATGAACAAACAAATAAAACCCCACCGCAGCAGGGAAAGGCATGCGCCTCTGGATACAGGCAGGGCTGAGAGGGCACTGCCGAGTTAATTAGTTGCCTCTTGGCTGGAAGAAGTAAGTTAGAGAGAAAGTTGCTGCCTTGAGTCTCCTTGAAAATTGAGAGATCCTTGGGTACCGACATGGCGTGGTCCCCAAGATCACCAGGGGCAACCAATTAAAGCAAAACCATTCTGGAAAGCGATTAGAGGGGGAGCCCTGGGAAGTCCATGCTTCTGCCCCTGGGAACAGCCTGTCACGGAGCCTAAACGATGTGCCGTCCTTCCCAGAAACCCAGGATGAACATGAGCTTTAATCACCAATCCCTTCATGTTAATCACCACCCATCAGCTTGACTCACCCTGCCAGAGCAGCAGTAATTTTCAATCACACAGGCCAAATAAATGAATAATTACCGGAGTGAACACTGCGGTGAACGCCAGCAGTTAAGCGGGAAGATGACTTCCCCCTGCTTCCCAGTCTTACTGCAGGGTCTTCATGACCACCAACCCAGGCCATGGGGCTTACAAGGGGGACACCAGCTGCTCCCCCAGAGTCCTCACTGCACCTCTGACAGCACATCCAGGCCTGGGAAGCAGCTATCCCACCCAGATAGGTGGATTCGCCCCATCCTACCCAGAGGACTGTTCCCATCCTCACTGGAGGATTTGGGAGAAGCCATGTCCCTTCCTAGAGGACCCAGAGGGCAGCTGGAGAGATTATTTGCCTTATACCATGGCCAGGGACACCCACAAAGCTGGAATGCAGCAACACATTTTCTGGGGTCCTTCCAGCTGGGGGCTGTTTTGCAGAAGATAGCCTCTGGCTGGAGCTATGAACCTGAGCCATCTCCCAGGCTTTTCATTTTATCTCTGGAGAAACTGAGATGAACATCATGGAGCCGTCGCAGAGAAAAGGGTTGCCAGTTGGACTCATGAATATGTCTTCAGGACAGCTTCAGCTGCCATGGACTCACCCGCTTAAGCCAGGACCCTTCCAGCTACCAAGTCAAAACAAAAAGAAAGGCAATTTCCTTCTCCCTCTATTTCTAAATTAAAGAAATCAAGTGGTGCTGTGTTCAAGCAGCTGTTTACCCAAAGGAATGAACGAAGATCAATATTAATACCTGACACCCACACACTAATCTTTTTGAAATGTCAGACAAAAATAAGGCATTGGGAAACTCTATTCTAGACATTTTCCATAACGGGAGAATCTCAATCTCTCTCTCTCTCTCCCTCTTCTCTCTCTCTCTTTCTCTTTCTTTCTCTCTCTTTCTCTCTCTCTCTCTCACTCACATTCATGCCCATCCCTTCACTCACATGCTTCTGAAGGTGATATTGGACACCTGAATGCACGCCGTGGGCTGCACACTGCTGCTGTCTGTGGAATTCCCACCATTGGGAGCACACTTGGTCCTCTTACTTGGAAAGATGAATATTAGCTCCTATGATCCAGCTGAAAGGTAAAGAGGAGTCAGGCTGTCCTCCAGCTCACGTAAAGTTAGATGTACCACGGAGTCAACCTTCATGGCTGCAAATGCCTGCTAAGGTGCCCTCCCCAAACTTGTACTGCCATTTTAAAATTAATTTATTAGAAGCCCAAGTCTAAACAGAGATGGTTTCCAGGGGGTGACCCATTAGGGGTGCTTGGAGCTCTTGCTGTGAGCTCCTGCTTGGAGTCCACTCTCTGAAGATCTCTGAAGATCACCCAGGAATTAAGCAGAAGAGGTCAAGTGGAGCCCTGCAGGTCCCAGAGCTGGTGCTTCCCCAGGGCTGGTGTCCCAGGAGCAACGTGTTTCTCTCCATGAAGTGCTTAATCACAGCCTCCCTTTACTTCCTTGGCCTGGATTCTGTTCACAGAACAGCTAACCGTTTCCTGGAGGCACCAAGAGACACTGGGAGATGGGCATTGTCACACAGAGTCCTCCTCCAGAGAGCATTTTCCTGAGCTCTGGGAGGTCAGGATTCAATTGGTCAAATCCACATCTGCAATTTCCCTCCCCACCACAGGGGCCAGGCTGTGACTTTGGAGGCTGTGAGATCTCAGACCCCTCCCCCAGCAACCCCCTTCTCATCCGAGAAGCGGGAGCAGGGCACGTGGGTGGGTTGGGGATGGAGGGTGAGCACTGCCTGGCTGGTCACGTCATCTGGAATATAATGAGCACTAGGGAAGTGATAGGTGCCATTTTGGTTGTCAAGACCAATAAAGATAATCATCACTATCATTTATTATTATTGATTCTTTTCTTCCTTTTATCGCCAACCCACATTTCTCTGCTGATCACCTCTGCAGTTTGGATGAGTCAACAAGAAGGGAATTTGCTGCCTGCCTTTTGTCATCTGGACACCCCTTTGATTGTGCCCCAGAGGCCCAGTCAATCAACCAGTGACCACAGTGGACAGCGAGGGGCCCAGCCCTGTAGCTATTACACCTACCTATGCTGCCCAGGTGAGTGCCCCCATTGCTGAGTCTGGGTTTTCAAATCTTTGAGAATGACTGTAACCTTCTGCCTGCACACGCTAATTTCTGTGATCCCAGACTCCCTGGGCTCAGGCCCAGAGGGAGGAACTAGCCAGGGGAAACAGTCTAAATGCCACAAACTCAAAGACAGCTCTGGCTGCCCTGGGGTTCTTTCTCATTTTCATTGCTAATACAGGAATTCCACTTCCTTCGAGTCAATGAAAAACAAACAAACAAGAAGTACCTCTTTAAGAAAAGGATAACTGGGAATTGGAGGAACCAAAGAGCTGCCTGGCAGCAAAGCACAAGCAATGCGTGTCAAACTGCTTTTCACCCAGCAAAGCCTGGAGGAAATCTCACATGGAGACAACAGAGTAAGCTGGTATTATATCAGTAGACGTTTATTTTACAAGTCTAAAGTTATTACATTTAATTATCTTAAAGCAAAACTAGCTAAAAAGGAGAATGAGGAGAAACGAAATTGAAACTGAGAGTTGTACGTGAAAAAAAAGCACACTTATACTAATCATAGTTTCCAATATTTTGGTGGCAGAAAAAATGTGAAAATTTTGATTCATGTAGATAAGTTGCCAATGATAACTTTTTTTAGCGTCTTGTCCTCAAGATACTCTTCATTTAGACTGACCCAGAAACTTTAAAGAAGAAGAGCAGGAAATATGGGTTTTAAAATTGAGCCACTAAAAATAATAGGCAACAGAAATTAAAATTTTTTAAAAGTCAAGTTAGAAGCACCCAAATTGACAGGAAGTTCTAGATGATCTACGGTGGATCACCACCCTTGCACCTGCCTTAAGCTTGTTGTTGCCTTTCTTGGCAGCTGTGCTCCCTGGACTTCTGGATCTTGCCTTCCAGGTCCCCTGTGCAGGGTAGGAGGGTGGCTGCAGGCAGCATCCCATGGTGGGATGGAGGAGAATATTTACAATTCTGTGTGACTGAGCACACATGCACCATCTTGGCTGCGGAGCTGCACCTTTCCTAATCAGTGACCAGTGATGGTGGACATACAGTTCAACTGCAGGCACAGGCAGAAGAAGGATGATTACAAGATCTGCTGAAGCACACATGCACCCAGCATTAGCAGTTCCCAACACATCATGGCATGGCACGTACGGAAGGATACTTGGGGTTTAAAATGTATTGTTTAAACACAGTTCCAACTGAATGTTGGAAGACACCCAAAGCCCCTTAGAGGAAGATGAAAGGAACAAAGATGAAAGCACCTTCACCCATTGAGCTTGGGACATTGCAGCTGGGCAACTGTGGTTCATCTCACAGCCACCCTCCAAGGCGGGTACTATAAGCATCTGATTTTGCAGGTAAGGAAACCTAGGCAGAAAGACACTCACTGATGGGCTGATGTCCACACAGCTAGGACGTGGAGAAGCTGGGGACTGAGCTGGAATTC
This sequence comes from Symphalangus syndactylus, assembly GCF_028878055.3. NCBI lineage: Eukaryota > Metazoa > Chordata > Mammalia > Primates > Hylobatidae > Symphalangus > Symphalangus syndactylus. The sequence goes on along the minus strand of NC_072444.2, from coordinate 31,966,558 downwards.
ATCCAACTCTTGAGTCCACACTGTGTCTAATGTAATAATCACATATTGTAACCACCATAATTCTCACACTGAGAAGGCTTCCAACCATCCTGGAGCTGGTCTCACTGACTTCCCCCACCCCCATTCCACTGCTCTCCCCTGCTCCCTCTGCTTCAGCTCCCCCGACCCCAGCCTCTGCTTCTCCTCCAGGCACCCCCCATGGTTGTCGCCTTACCCTGAAAGTCCTTTCCTGAATGCCCCCTGGCTCACTCAGTTGGCCCCTGCACTCTCTACTCACACCAGCCTTTTCCAGGAAGCCGACTCTGACTACCCCGTTTACGACGACCCCTTCCCACTCACACACTGCAGGCACCCTCTCACCTTGCTGTGCCTCTTCTCCATGGCAGCCATCACTGCCTGACATATGAAACTGCTTATTGTTCATCATTTATCTTCAATGCTGCCAAGTAAGTTCCGTTTGTTTGTGACAACATCCCAAGCCTTTAGAACAGGAGCTTGTGATGGTTCATTTAGCGTGTCAGCTTAGCTGGGCCACGGTGCCCAGATATGTGGTCAAGCATTATTCTGGATGTTTTCACAAAGGCGTTTGTGGATGAGATTAACATTGACATCAGCCGATTTCAGGTAAGCAGGTGGCCCTTCATGATGCAGGTGGGTTTCACCGAATCAGGTGAAGACACTACAAGGAAAAGACTGACCTCCAAGCAGGGACAATGAAGCCACAGGCACTTTCGGACTTTTCCTGCAGCTTGGGCTTCTTCTCCAGCCTCCAGCCTGCCTGCCCACCCTACAGATTTGGGCCTTGCCAGTGTGAAGCCAAAAGTATCTGAGACAGATTTCAATCAATTTCAAAAGTTTATTTTGCTGAGGTTAAAGACACACCTGTGACACAACCGTACAAGGTCCTGATGACATGTGTCCAAGGTGGTTGGGGCACAGCTGGCTTTATGCATTTTAGGGAGACATGAGACATCAGTCAGTACCTGTAAGATGTCCATTGGTTTGGTCTGGAAAGGCTGGACAACTCGAAGTGGGGAGGGTGTTTCCAGGCTGTAGGTAGATGAGAGATGAAAAGTTGCATTCTTTTGAGTCTCTGATCAGCCTTTCACTGAAGACACAATTTCCATGTGAGTGGGGGTTAGAGAAATAATCATGTAGGCCTTAGTCTGGCTCAGTGAAACAATAGGGCAGAGGAAGCAATCAGATACATGTCTGTCACAGGTGAGCAGAGGGATGACTCTGAGTTCTGTCTGTCCTTTGTCCACTAGGAATTTCTTTGTGGGCTGATATGGTTCGACTGTGTCCCCACCCAAATCTCATATTTAATTGTAGCTCGCATAATCGGCATGTATCATGGGAGGGAGCTGGTGGGAGGTCGTTGAATCATGGGGGCAAGTTTTTCCCATGCTGTTCTCATGACAGTGAATAAGTCTCATGAGACCTGATGGTTTTACAAAGGGCAGCTCCCCTGCACATGCTCTCTTGCCTGCCGCCATGTAAGGTGTGCCTTTGCTCTTCTGCCTTCGCCATGACTGTGAGGCCTCCCCAGCCATGTGGAACTGTGAGTCCAATAAATTATAAATTACCCAGTCTCAGGTATTTCTTCATAGGAGTAGGAGAATGGACTAATATGTGGGCAGATTGTGAGGGAGGTGTGTAGCTTTTTTATCTTCATAGCCATCTTATTTAGGAATAGATTGGGAGGCGGGTTTGCCTGCTGAACGTCCCAGCTTGACTTCCCCTTGGCTTAGTGATTTTGGGTTCTCAAGATTTATTTTCCTTCCTCACCGGCCACCATAATCACATGAGCCCATTACAGTAAGTCTCTCCATATGCATGTAAATCCTGTTGATTCTCTTTCTCTGGAGAACCTTGACTAACACAGAGCTCATAATTGTTACATGAAAGAATGAGTGAGTGAATGAATGAATGGATGGCCATGAGGAGGAAGCCAGGTCTTAGCGAGAACTGTCCTGTTGGGTGTGAGCTGACATCCTGTTGGGCCTCTTGCTTCTCTCCCTTTACATGAGTGAGGGTTACTCAACCCCTGAGCCCCTCATCTTCAACTGGAGTCACTTTCCTTCTTTTCTCCTGCAAAGCATTTGAGCTTAGGAAGGCAGGGCTTGCCCAGAGTCTCCTCCTGGGAAGGGAAGGGAAGGGAAGGGAAAGGGAGGGGAAGGGAAAGGAGGGGAGGGGAAGGGAGGGGAGGGGAGGGGAGGGGAGTCAGAGTGCAGTGATCAGAATTAGGAGGACTCAATTTCCATTTGTCACCAGGCATAGCCTCTCTGAGCCCAGGTCCTCAGGGATCTACAGTGGGGATAATGGTAAGTCCCACCCCTAAGTGAGTGGATAGCAATTAATTAATACAGATCCTGTGAGGAGTTTGAGAAGCTCAGGTTACACAGCAGGCTCAATGGGGATGCCTCTTGTTAACTACATGGAAAGTATTGAGTACACAGTTGACGTTACCAGTCCTAGTGCAGAGGACCTTTACTGAGAAAACCTTTCATCTAAGGGCTTCAAGTTAATGTATTCATTCTTTTATTCATTTCATCATTCATTCAACCAAGTTCCCACTCAAGCATCAGCCTGGCTCAGAGCTTAGGAGAAGTTTGCTGATGGCAGCCACCATGCTTGTCTTCAGGGAGGTCATGGGGAGGCTGGGGAACCAATGGATCAGAAGGTCCAAGAGCTTCTGCAAAGACCTGGGGGCAAGAGGAGAGGCAAGAGGATGGGGTCTCCCCAAGCTGGGCTTGAGGGTCCAGGGAGACTTCATAGAGGGGTCATGCTTGAAGATGGGGCCACAGCTCCCAGCCGACCAGACAGCGAGAGCCAGTGTTTTCCAACCAGAAGGCTGCTGGGATGGCCCACTGATGCATTTGCTGATGCTGCTACTCTAGGGCTCAAGGAACTTCCCAGTGTCACCCATGAACTCCTGTAGATGAGAAACCCACAGGATCAGACACAAATCCAGAAACTGGAGGCCATGCCACTCCTTCGGACACCTGCTGACTGTCTAGTTCTGCAGGTCTTTGGTCAAATCTGCCATTGAGCTTGGCCTGGGTGCCATCAATGCACCCACCTTAGATGCCTGCCTGCATGGTGTCCGGGGCTGAGGAGTACTGGAGCCTCCCTCCCTGGCAGGGCTTGAGGTTGTGTTCCAATGGCCCAGGAACTCAAAGGCCCCCCATGACAGAGCATGTGGGGTGTCCAGAACCAACACAAGATGAGACTTTTGGCAACATGCATCACCCACAGTTCTATCACAGATACCTTCATGGTTCCCTTTGCTTTCCTTGTTAGAGAAGAACATCCCCAAGGCTTCCTCCTGCATCTCAGGAGTTATTGTTCTCCAGGCTGCTACAGGGACCTCCTCCAGGAACTATAACTGTGCAACCCCATAAAACCCGGGGTCCTGGCAGGGAGTCCCAGCAGGCCTAACCCCCCCTTCCGTGGGCCCTCTTGTCATGGTTGACATTGACAAAGAGTGGCTATGCTGTATTATTTTCTACTTGATTGCTTCAAATTGGTGTCACTGCCTTTAAACTATTTGCATTTCCTATTTTGGGTCTGTGTGTTTATCCTCCGAAACGGCCTGGCTAACGACTCCTATTTCACCTCCCTCTTTCCCTTCAGAAAAACGAATCCCATAAAAATCACCAGACTGGTGACTGAGCAAACTCCTTGGCATCATAAAATTTTGATTTAGAGGTTGAGCAAATGTGATGGAACATTTTTGTGTGCCCTCTTGAATTGTGCAAACTATTTTTGGCATGTGAGCATTTGCATATTATTGCCAGAAGTGAGCTCTGTTTTGTTGTTGTCCCCCCTCTTTTGAGATGAGAAGAAGCTTGATGAGTCAAGCCAGGATGAGACAGGTTCTGAGTCAGAAGATACAGGCTGTCCAAGCCAAGCAGGCTGAGGTACAGTTCAGGCTCAAAGCAGTGAAATTAGGTGGCGGGACAGTGCTGGAAAGAAGAAATACAGGCACACACAAAAGAAATCTGAGTATACAATTCTGCAGAGGGGAGGTGATGGGGCGAAATTCTTGCTCATCTTTCAAGGAGAGATAAATGGCTTCAAGCAAAGTAGCAAGTCTCCAGTGGGGCCATGTGAGCATTGGACGGACACTGGGGAGCACCGTTGGGGAGGGAGCCCTTCCTTCTCCCCTGCACATCACCTCAGGGGACTCCCGCACTATGGGATGCATTCTGGGAAACACTACCTCAAACTTTCCCCCAGAACCGTGGACACAAGCATAGATTCAAACAGTTCCTTAAAGTAATAGCCCAGGAACGTCTAAAATGGGAGAATGAGAATTGCCCCAAGAAGAGGCTATTCACGTGGGGGTTCACGTCCCCCCACCTGGAGTTGCGATCCAGGATCCTGGATTTGTGGGGAAGAAAAAGGTAGCCTCTATGCTGGGCTCCATATGAGCAAGTCTGGAACCAAACCGGGCACCTAGAGCATCAGGTTTAGATCCTTAGGGCACGTTTATGAGGAAACAGGAGCATTTGTGTGGGCTCACTGTGCACCGCGCTTAGCCTCGACTGGTATTACCTAGTATTTAACTTTCACATCAACCCATTTTGCAGCTGGGGCATTGAGGCAAAGTGAAGTCTTTGCTACTTGCCTAAGGCTGTCCAGGTGGTCCACAGGCTTTGCTCTTAACACTGTGTTGAGCTGCCTCAAATTTATAAGCCATGATGTACTTGATTTTGTAGGTATTATCTCCATTCTCCACAGAGGGAAACTGAGGCTCAGAGGGTCCGGTCATTTGTCCATGGTCCCACAGTGACAGCAAGGGAGGCTGGATCCACACGCCCATCTGGCTGATGCCACAGTGCATGCTTCTTCTGGGACACCTCCGTGCCACCCTGGGGCAGCAGGCATGAACTGTCTGAGGCTCTCCTGCTTAGGGCTGGCTAGGTTTCTTTTTCAATGGGAAGGCGTGGAAGCCACGCTAAGCACAGCTTGTCTTTCTGTTAACACCTTCCAGAACAAAGTCAGGATTCATTGCAGGACCGAATTCACGGATGTCTCACTGCAGCCCAGGGCCTGGAGTCCAGTGCTGGGGCCTGTGGGCCTGGGCTGCCCTTATGAGTATTTCTGCTTCTTGTTATTACTTTCATTTTCTCCATTATACAGTACTTCAAATTCCATGATCTATATTGTGCTGTCTCGCCATTGATTCACTGGTTAAATTAGCTGCTATTTCTTTCTCCTGCATTATAGGCTCAGAGTAATTTGTTTATGAATCAAAAGTTCTGTAGGCTCTGAAGGAAGGCTTACTATGCATTCATTACAGCTGAGCCGTAATCACCCTAAATCATGAGAATTGCCAGTCTTGGGCAAACCATTGGTCTCTTTGGCACAGCCTCCCATCTTTTACCTGACCAGAGCAGCGATGCTGAGGCATGAATTTTAATCAAAATTCAGGGAAGGGTGGCGGGGCGGGAGTGTGCAAAGGTGAAAATAACAGATTTTCAAAATCTTTTTAAAACATTCCAAACCAAGCTGAGCGTGGAGGCTCACGTCTGTACTCCCAGTGCTTTGGCAGGCTGAGGTAGGAGGATCCCTTGAGCCTAGGAGTTCAAGACCAGCCTGGGCAATATAGTGAGACCCTTTCTCTACAAAAAAAAAAAACAAAAAATTAGCTGTGCATGGTGATGTGCTCCTGTGGTCCCAGATACTCAAGAGGCTGAGGTGGGAGGATCATTTGGGCCCAGGAGTTTAAGGCAGGCTGCAGTCAGCTGTAATCGTGCCACTGCACCCAGCCTGGGTGACAGAGTGAGACCCTGTCTCAAAAACAAACAAACAAAACAAACCGATGCAAGATTATTGTTCATCTTGTCCTCGATGTGCATGTGACCTTCACAGAGCACCCATCCTAGGCTCACCCACCTCGCCTGGAGCCTCTGGCAGTATCCCTGTAGTTCTCACCTGGAAGGAGAAGGTGTGTAAGGAACGTTAAACTCGGAGCAGTGGTTGGTGCGAGGCTGTGGCATCCCTCCCTCCTCTGGGGACCTCCTCCTAGCCCCAGCACAGGCTTGACCCAGGCCCCATGCTGCTTCTTACCCTCTGTGTCCTTCTCCAGGACACTTGTGTGCTCCTGACCTGTCCCCAGAGTCCCCACAGCCCAGTCGGGATCCAGGCAAGCCTGCCCCTAGTTCCCATAAACTGTGTGGTGCCCAGATGAGAATCCCCCATCAAACTCTTCCCTAGTGAGGTGCCAGCCTTCATCTTCTCATCCCTGGCTTCACCACCCCCAGGTCTTTCGAGTCACACTTTCCCTTATGATAAAATAATGCAGTGACAGCGATCAGCAGCAATGGGAGCCATGGGAGCCAGAGCCCACACTTCATGGCCACTTACCTCCATTTCAACAGGACGATTCTGGACTTCAGTGATCACAGCCCCCCTTTCCCTCACTGAGACTCACCAGAAGGGACTCTGCACAGGGAAAGGCTCATTGGTGGGGCTGCCTGGGAGAACTCCCAAGACACACAGGTGGAGCCTTTCCCAAAGGTAAGCCTAGAGGTGCGCCCAGGTGACAATACTGGCACACAGCAAGCGCCTAAAGGAGGTGGGAATCTGGTGAGGGTTCCCCCCGGAAAAGGCGCAAAACCAGGCTCATGGACAGACAGCCTGGCTTAGTCCTGAGATACCAGGCACCAATGCACATGCCAAGGGTTAGTACATTAGAGCAGGTGGACTCACACCTTGGCAGTGTGAGAAAATGATGGGCAGGCATTAACCATCAGCAGGAGCCAGGTGTGATCCAGAGGACCCCTGTTCCACAGGCGGCTGACCCCACTGCCAAGCTGAGATCTTGTGGCCCAGGGACCTGCATCCCAGGGAGCTTCCTGTGGTCACCTCTGAGCCTTTTTCCTTTCTAGTTGGAAAGGAAATCAAAGAACCTCAAGGCACTCTTGGGGAAACCAAAAGTTAAACCCCCCAAAGCAAGAAGCTCAGGAAATTTCCACTGTGCCCAACAGGCATTCCCCATTTGAAATTTTATTTGCAGATTTTATTAGAAACTAGTTTATGACACAAATTATTCAATGCCTAGGAAGCCTAAACTAATAAGAGTCTATCTGTTTCCACAGCAAAATTCATGACATGTAGGTTTTTATTGCAGTACATTTAAAACCAAGCCTTATCCATTATGATATTGCAGAAACATGCTTTACCCTGGATTCCATTGATGGTATTCCATTTAATGAAATGTCTAAACTAACCACATTATACTATTATTGACTGTGTCTTCCTACAGATAAGCCAAGTATGGAGCAATTATCTCACGTCTTCATCCATCATCGGAAATCCTAACTGAAGCTTTTGAGCCGATTTCCAAAGCTTTATGGGTATGGAGTGGGCTTGGGATGCAGTAAACACAGAGATGATACTAGACAAAGATATTGGGATTTTGGGGAGCAATGTGGAAAGTGAAGCTCCCTTTAAAAACACGTGACCCGGCAGCGGTGGCTCACGCCTTTAATCCCAGCACTTTGGGAGGCTGAGGAGGGCAGATCACGAGGTCAGGAGATGGAGACCATCCTGGCTAACATGGTGAAACCCCGTCTTTACTAAAAATACAAAAAATTAGCCGGGTGTGGTGGCGGGCACCTGTAGTTCCAGCTACTCGGGAGGCTGAGGCAGGAGAATGGTGTAAACCCGGGAGGGGGAGCTTGCAGTGAGCCGAGATCGCGCCACTGCACTCCAGCCCAGGTGACAGAGCAAGACTCGGTCTCAAAAAAAAAAAAAAAAAAAAAAAAAACACAACCCGGGAAGCCAAAGCAGAAACGCTCTCTTTCTGCAGACGCCCTTCCGTCCCGAGCTCCCTGGAGCTCCCTGGAGCTGCGCTTCGTGGGCTGTGATTTACACAGGGGCTGAGGCTTGGGCCTGAGTTGGTTCCAGATCACAGGGGCTGTGACAAGGTAACATATCTGTGTAGAGCTCCAAAGTGCCCCCGGCTGAAGCAATTTTTTTCTAATTACTACCCTCCCTAACCCTATTTAAACATGTAATGAAGGTGATTACAGAAAACTCTTAAGGTAAACCTAAATGAATGGATTTATTTAAACTCTTAATGAACTTGAAACTCTCCAAACTGGCGCGCTCCGGGGCTGGAATCACTAATTGTGGTGCTGGTGGGAGCTGAGAATGGGTTGCTGGGCCTGCCAGCCGAATGCTTAGCTGCGGGGGACAGCTCATTTATTATCCGTGTCTCTGGGAAGCAGTGACCAATTAGTCCATCTGCTCAACACTCCTCTTCCAAAAACAGACAAATTAAGCCTGGACCAGAGTTCCAAGCATCAGACCTGGCTGGAATGTGGAGCTGCCCCTAAAGAGAGAGTCTCTACCCGCAAAAGGAAGTCAAAAGAGGCACCTCAAAGTAGGGGCTTGGAGCGATGCACGGGGCTTGTAGACTGGGAGGAGGCCCAGAGGGCCCTTTAGTTACAGGGCCTTGCTCTTGCTGGTGGCTGACCTAGGGGGGCAGTGGACAGCTGTGAGCCAGGGCTGGGGTCCTGGAGCCCTCCTGGGCGCACGTGGAAATCAGCTTCATGAATATATAGCAGTCTCTGCTGGGAGCACCTGTCCCCTGTGGCCTTGAGCATAAATTTCACCCCACTTTCAGACGTGAGAATGCTCAACGTTCTCCAGAGCACTGAAGTCTACGAACACTATCTTTGCGCCTTCTGAACTGTGCTGTTTTACCAGCTTCATTTCTTAGAGTGCTTGGGTATGGGACAATGTGTTTGCTCTTTCTTCTAGGTTTCCCTCTCACCAAGTTTGCCCCACCCATTCTGAGCTTGACAGGCACCACTGTCCCTGTGGTCCATATGAGCAGGCTTGTTCATTCAGGGACGCTCGTTCAATTCACAGAGGGGGCTCTGCTCCACAGCTTTCCACTGTCCCTTAGTCTACAGGGCAGGGCGTGGGATAGGAGCTCATGAGGGGCACCTCCTGAAGGAGGCATAGAACGAAATTCACTGGACTAGGAATTGCACCATCCAGAGCCTTGGGGGTGCTAGCTTTGTCTGGGCACTGCGCAGTCTCTGATGTTTATCATGTCCAGAAGTAGACAGAACTGGGACTAATCTAATCAGCTGTCCGGAGGATTCATTACTTGGCACAGGTGTGAGTCCCCGCGGTGTTCCCGCTTTTCCGTCATCTCGGAGGGACCTGCCTGTGCTGACTGGCGGGTCATCAAGATTAATAAAGACAAAGGCTTTGGCGGATGCTCAGCTCAGAAAAAGCATCTGGAGCTGCTCTTTCCTGACTGATTAATTAGGGAAAGACGTGGTGGCTGTAATTGGCGGTTGAGTCTTTTCTGAATTTTAACATTCGCAGTATGCAAATGTATCAGTTTCTAACAATATCTAACAAGATTATTTGAAAGTGAGAGTCTCCCGAGAGATGCGGGCATGGTTCGGGGGAGATGTGGGGCTCTTCCGGGTTTGTATGCACTCATATACATCAACGGAAAGTTTGTTACCAATTGTTACTAATGTTCTTCAGCAAACTGAGAGATCAGCCAATAAATACACATTAAAGGTAATTCTATCTACCTGTTGCATTTAATTCCAGCAGCGAAGACCCATTACACTACTGAAGTTTGGTGAATGTTTTCTCTCGCTGCTCATCTGGCTTGGAAATGAGTGTGTTTGCCCAGGGCGGGGGTAGGGGGTGGGGGAGTCATATGCGAGCCTGAGCTCCTTCAGTTTCCACGTGGAAAACTCTAAATTGAAATCCGTACCTCCAGGGACCGTGAGACCAAAGAGAAAACTGTTGGGCCCCAAAGGGACCATTTCCTACCATAATGAGAATTTTAAGTGGTAGGTTTGAAATTCTTTGAAAAGCCTTTCTGAAATGTGTGTGCAAATGACGGTTTCTGAATTACTGGCAGAGATACAATTAAATTCAAGGGAGAACGTCTCCTTATTCTAATTTCCAGCCTGAAGACCCTTCTCCCTATCCCAGGAGGAGCCCAGGAACGCAAGCGAGAGCCTCTGCAAGTCACCCCAGCTGCCGTGTTTCCACCCAGGAGGAGGACGCACGTGGGGCGGCACGAGAGATAGACGGAGGTGAGGATGGAATCTGAGATGAAAGGCCCAAGGGGTGGGGCCCAGAGTGGGGCCCTCCCGACATTTCCTTCCTGATGTATTGACCTCTTCTTCACTCAGACACAGACTAACTAAACCTGGGGGCAGTGTCCGACTGGAACCAGAGCCCCCTCCCACACCACAGGAATCTGCAATTCTAGTGGCGGTGTTCTGAGCTGTGGGGTGTGGGGCTCCTGTGAATCCCAAGTGTGTTATCTCCTTGTGCCTTCAGCACTCCCTGGGAGGTGCACACTCTTCCTACCCCATGTTACTGAGTCCCCATGAATCTGCAAGGCTTTAGAACCCAGTGGGCTGAGCAGGCAGACCGGGGAGGCAGCTGCTTGTACCAGTTCCTGGCTGTGAGACCTTTCTGATGAGCCTCCTCTCCTTTGCCTGTAAAATGGGGATACTGTGCTAGGATTACCCATGCCCTGGGGTTTTTGTAAGCGTTCAGTGAGTTAACCCATGCTTTGCAAGGGTACTCCGTCTGGCCAAACCCATGGCAAGAGTCACCCCAAAATTGACAGCAGGGGAATTCCTGCAAGAGACAGCCCCAAACTGTTCTGAGACGGGGCTGGATGGGATTCCAGAGGGAGAAGAAACAATTGCCGGGATCCTTGCTGTAAAGCATTTACTGGGGGAATTTACATACGGTGGCTGAAGCCCCATGACAGAAAGCAAGGAAACGGATGTTCTGCCCATGTATGTCCATGATGAGGTCAGAGTCTGGCGTTTGAGGGTTTAGAGAACTTGGCTCAAGGTGGGGCTCGTTTCTACGTGTTTAGCAATGTGGTCTCTCACTGAGTGCTGCGAGCAACAACCTGAACGACTTTATCAGTGCCTGGGAATGTTCCAGAGTTCAGCTTGGGTTCAAGCCTGTAGGAGAAAGCCTGCAGCTGGCCGGGTCACAGAGCAGCCAAGGCACTCTGGGATACTCAGTCAGGACAGAGAAAGAAAGCAGCAGGGACTTGGGAGGCCCTACAGTGAGCTCAACAAAAGTGGATCTTGTTATTCCAGAGGTTAAATCATCTGACCGGTACAAGGAAGTGGTGAGGTTGGGATTCCTACCAGTGGTTTTGGCCCCAGAATCATCTCCACATGATATGCTTAGAAGGACAGGGGCCCCATCAATGCTTGTGGGTGAAAAGATGCCCTTTCTCTTTTCTACTGAAAGTGCTCCTGTGAGACCAAGGCTACTACCATTCAACAGAGGCAGGAATCGAGGTTCACAAATTGACTCCCTGGGTCAGTATTTCTGCTGCTTTTCTGGGTACCAGTGGGGTTAGGTTTCATGCAAAGAGCCCACAAACAGAGGTTACTCCTCAAAGCCACTGCTTCTTTTGAAGACAAAAACTGGGGAATGTCACGGTGCTACAGCCGAAGACCGGGACAGCCTGAGAGAAGCACAGAGTGGTTACGAACAGGAGGAGAGCCAGGGCTTTGCATATAAGCTTGCAATGCACCCCATCAAGACTTCCCCGGAAGCTTTTTCCTGTGCTGGGGAATAACATGAATGTGTCCGTCAGTGCAAAGGGTGCAGTGAGGGCAGGAAGTTACCGTCACCATCAGGGTCAGCCACGGAACAGTACATGGCAAGCTGGATGAGACACTCTGTGCCCCAGGCAGGGTCGCTGGGGCGAGTTGGGCCTCAGATGTCCTGTTTCTGAATGAGGGCCTTGAACTCCGTGGTGCCTACATCCTCTCCAGTTCTAAAATAAGATGACATTTAACAAGGGCCCTCTGTGTTGATGGGGCACCGCAGCGACCTCGTGTTAAACAGCACCATATTGTTGATGGCTGGACCAGATGCCGGGAACATGTGACCTTGCTGCTGAGTCTCCGTGGCCTCCACTTGGCGGCACCCAAACAAGAGACAGCAGTGTGCAAAGATACTGGGTGTGGGTTTCTCCAGTAGCAGAGAAATAGACCCTTCTGTGCTTGCAGGGTGCTTGCCCTGCCCTAAACAGCATGAATCTTAAGCCCACCCATCCCAACAGCCTGGGGAGGCAGGATGGACAAATGTCAGTGAGCAGTCACCAGCATCTCACTGCACAGGGACTGAAGGCTTGTGTCTCATTAACCTAATGAGATGACGGTAACTTCCTGCCCTCACTGCACCTTTTGCACTGATGGGCGCATTCGTGTTATTCCCCAGCACAGGAAAAAGCTCCTGGGGAAGTCTTGATGGGGTGCATTGCAAGCTTATATGCAAAGTCCTGGCTCTCCTCCTGTTCTTAACCACTCTGTGCTTCTCTCAGGCTGTCCCGGTCTTCGGCTGTAGCACCGTGACATTCCCCACTTTTTGTCTTCAAAAGGGGCAGTGGCTTTGAGGAGTAACCTCTGTTTGTGGGCTCTTTGCATTCCTTCTTGGCTGCTGGGCTCTGGAGATCCTTCAGTGATACGTCAATGCTATTGATAACACATGCTTCCAACTGGATCTGAAGAATCAGGATGTGGGCCCCTGTATGCAATCCATCATCTATTAATGATGACTGTGGTAAGGGAGTACGGAACGGTGGTGGGGAGTACGGGAGCAGTTATTGGTTCGGTTATTTGCTGGCTGTGTGGCCTTGGGTTACTTAGCTTCTCTGCAACTCCATTCCCCAACTAAAATATGACTTGGAAATGAGTGTGTAACTGAGGAAATGAGATAGAAACTGTCTTATTGGGGGTGGTGATAGACCAAAAGAATGCCTCTCCTCAAAAGATATCCATGTCAGAAGCCTGACTGTCACTGTATTTGGAAAAAGGGTGTTTGCAGATGTAATTAAGTTTAGGATCTCGAGATGAAATCGTCTTGGATTATCCAGGGTTAACTGACTCCAAGGACAGGTGTCCCTATAGGAGACACACAGAGGAGGAGGCCATGTGTAAATTCTCTACAGGGACAGAACTAATAGGATAGATGTATACATGAAGGGGAGTTTATTAGGAGAATTCATCAAACAATCACAAGGTGAAGTCCCACAATAGGCCATCTACAAGCTGAGGAGCAAGGAAGCCAGTCCGAGTCCCCAAACCTCAAAACCATGAAAGCCGACAGTGCAAGCTTCAGTCTGTGGCTGAAGGCCAGAGAGCCCCTGGCAAACCTCTGGTGTAAGTTCAAGAGGCCAAAAGCTGAAGAACTTAGAGGCCGATATTCGAGGGCAGGAAGCACAGGAGAAAGATGGAGCCTGGAAGACTCAGCAAGTCTGCTCTTTCCACCTTCTTCTGCCTGCTATATTCTAGCCACACTGGCAGCTGATTAGATGGTGCCCACCCAGATTGAGGGTGGGTCTGCCTCTCCCAGTCCACTGACTCAAATGTTAATCTCCTTTGGCAACACCCTCACAGACACACCCAGGAACAATACTTTGAATCCTTCAATCCAGTCAAGTTGACACTCAATATTAATCATCACGCCATGTGAAGACAGAGTCATAGACTGGAGCAAGGCAGCCACAAGCCAAGGAGAGCTGGCAGCCACCAGAAGCTGGAGGAGGCCAGGAAGGATTCTTACCTGGAGCCTGCAGAGGGAGCATAGCCCTGTGACACCTTGATTTGGACCTCTGGCCACCAGAACTGAAAGAATAAATTTGTGTTTCTAAAGTAGGTGGTAATCTGTGACAGCAAAAATTAGTGGGAAACTAATACAGTAATTATGAGGACTAATTTAAGGCGTGTAACATGAGCAGTGCCATATTGAGAACAGTGGGACAGTCCAATATCCGTGCATAGTGTGCAGAACCTGGAGATGTGGCAGGGATGGCTTTTGCCACATTCTGAGTTTTATCTTGTTGTCCCATGTCCACTGAGTAGAATGGGCTGACCCCATATGAAACATGTGGGGAGATTTTAGTACTAGTCCATCATAAAAACATTTCCTTTCAGAATTTATTTGGATATAGTAAAGCAGATGAAAATCACCAATTACCTCTTCCTTCTGTTTACTTAATGATGAATAAACCAACATATATTGAGTGCTTACCCTATGCCTGAGACTGTGATAAGTTAGTCTGTGATCTATTATTAATTTCCCCAACAAGTCTGTTCATTAGTTCAACAGGTGTTTCCTGGCCTTTAGCCATGCGCTGGTTATTATTCTAGGCTTTGGGGACAGAGAAGGGAATGAAACAGACAAAACGATGCAAAGCTCCCTCACGCCCAGAGGGAGGTAACTTCTAAATGGGCAGAGAGGTGACACCAAAGTACATGGGTACAATAATAAAATGCACTAGACAGTGGTCATGAATGTAGAAAGAAACAAAGTGGTGGGGCTCAGGAAAGGCCTCAAGGGGAACACGACCCTAGGCAGGGTGTGGAAGGCAAGGGGTGCCAGGCAGGCAGGGCCATCTGGGGAAGAACACTGCAGATCGAGGTTCCTTGGCAGAAAGGCTGGGGCAGGAATGGGAATAAAGAGGCCATAGGCAGGGGTGGAGGCAGATAGGAGGGAGGTCAGAAGAGTGGAGTGGGGTCCTATGGACCACCGTGAGTCCTTGAGTTTTTATTCTATACTTTTCAGGAATCAAATGTAGGGTTTGGAGCAGTGGAGGCACCCAATCTACTCTCCGTATTGGAATTAAACTAGGAGGAGGCAGAGGTGGGAGTGGAGTGAGAAGCTGCACGGGACCCATGTGGATGGTCCAGAGGGCCCATCTCGGGGTGGCAGGAAAGTGGGGAGGTGTGGCTGAACCTGAATAGATCCCCTTTATCCTAGGATTGAAAGAAGCAGCCAGTGAGCCATATAAGATGAGCCAGGACACATGATGCTGACGGGTCAAGGAAGGTCAGTTTTGGGAGCTGACCACGGATTGGACTGACCCAGAAGACAGTGCCAGCACCCTGAGGAGGGGCAGTTGGGTGGATGCAGCTGAATGCCAATCCCTCTTTTTGGTACCAACACCTGGGTTTTCCTCGGGGAGAATGCTGCTCCCTTAATATACACATCTTGCCAAGCTGTCACTCAAGAGGCTCAGTTTCCCTAGGGTAAGACAGGGATGGGGGGGCTCAGCTAAGACCAACAGTCTCTCCCTCCTGAAATTCTCATCTTTGACTGGCATAAGATAAAACAAAACAAAACGACCAAAAAAAAGCCACGAATTACCCCAGGAAGAGGCACCGTGAAAATACTACATGCTCTTCCTCCTGTTCCCTGGGTTTGTTCTTCCTCCTTTTCCCATTTCCTGTTTATTCTAAGAACCCCACTTCAATTCCTCTATCCCCCGTGATTCCAACGACCTGTCTTTGCAGAAGAGCTTTAATCAGCTGGTCAGTTTCTAAGGCTTTCATCCAAGGAACTCTCATTGATGTGAAACAACAAAGTGAGACTCCCACCCTAGAATGTGCAGCCAGGAAGTGGCAGAAAGGAGATTTGCACAAATTTCTTCTCATTTCAAATCCTATGCTCTTTCTCCCACACCTCAGCCATTTGCCTTTAAAATCAATTGCATCCTGAAGCGAAGAGCTTTGCAAGAACAGTGCTATCAGAAACAACCATACCCCACCAGAGCAATCACAGCACCTCCCAGAAGCCCTGGGACTTTTGCTTGGACTTGGGCAAGTGAGTAGACAGCTCGGATGGGTGGAGCACCTGCTGGTTCATTCACCAAATGTGAGCATGGCCCAAGAGTGAGACCCCAAGACCCGAAATTGCACCAATGGCTATAGTTAAACAAGAAAATTCCACTGGACAAATTTTGCAGAGATTTCTTTGTTGTTGTTTTTGTTCTCAGCAAACCTGAGAAGTCATTTCAGTTTGTCTCAATTTTTGTAGAAGAACAAAAAGTTCAACATTAAACCATGTGTGTAAGTAGTGTGGAGTGTTTACTCTGCCTGATCTATAGTTTAGGACCAACATTTTCCTGTAGTGGGTAAATTTACCCAATGGTGGTTTAAATGGTGTCTATAATCTAAGCTTAATATATTCATCTAATTTATTGACTGTAGGCACAGCCAAGTTGCCTGCTTTTGATTCCTTACTCATTCATGTTGATATTAAACCAAAGAAATCTCTGACTTACACTTTGCTGCTTCTTATTTCTACTTCCTAATAATACACTACAGGCAGAACACCCTCCCACACACACTTACACACATGTGCCATCACACATCAACACCACACAAGCAGTCACATACTCTTCATGCATGGATAGATATGTGTATTAGTCTGTTCTCGTGCCACTAATAAAGACATAGCTGAGACTGGGTTATTTATAAAGGAAAGGGGTTTAATGGACTCACAGTTCCACATATCTGGGGAGGCCTCACAATCCCAGCGGAAGGCAAAAGAGAAGCAAAGGCACATCTAACATGGCGGCAGGCAAGAGAGTGTGTGCATGGGAACTGCCCTTTATAAAACCATCAGATCTCTTGAGACTTACTGCCTATCATGAGAACAGCTGGGGAAAGACCTGCCCCCATGATTCAATTACCTCCCACCAGATCTCTCCCATGACACACAGGAATTATGGGAGCTACAATTCAAGATGAGATTTGGGTGGGGACACAGTCAAACAATATCAACATGCACATCATACACACATACAAGCACACGTGCACAGAAACCACCAGACAATACACACACTGATTTTTCCGATCATTCACTTACATTTTGGGGGTTTTATCATCGAAAAAGTCCTGGCTATTCCCTTCACTTGACAAAGTTCAAGTTCACTCTTTAAATCACGAACTTTGAAAAAAAGGAAGCAAGACAAAACTTTCCACTTGGCTTTGTTCCTCTCCTAATTTCTTTATGCATATTAAATTTTTATTGTTGACATTCTTGTTTAGGGGGAAAATCATTGGTTTGGCTTTTTTTTTTTTTAGCTATCAGATGTTTTATAGACCTTCTAATGGCGCGTTTGGTGTGAAATTAATTATCACAGATTCGCAGAGAGTTTTAATTAGATTTTCTCTGCTCTTCAAGGCAAACAACTGGTACTGTTTTTGTCACTAATATAAAATTCTCATTGCTGCCTTTTTTCTGTACAATGAAATGATAAAAACAAATCTTCAACTTATTTTAATGTGCTAATTGGGGGTTATTACAGCTCATTTTATTTACATTGAGATAAAAAAGCACTAATTCATTTTCCTTGCACAAACTACTTAGAAAAGATTGTAATTGCCCCCTATACAAACATGTATTTGTAAAGAGAAATGACATGAAGCTAAAGGCCTAGAAAGAAAATTGTTTGGGCAATGGGCTAAACCAAACCCTTGGTTTTCTAGATAGAGACCTGGTGCCTGAACACATTTCCCTTTTGGGTTGCTGAATCATACGAATTGTGCTACGTACTCTGCAAGAAATAAATGCTGGTAGGATGCAGAAAAGTTCAGAAAGAGAAACTAATACAAGATTATTTCAGAGCATTTACCTTGCCCTACACAGATTTTTAGAATTATTCTCTATTAGGTAAATACACAACAGTGTAGACATAAAAAATAGTTGCTTTCCAGTGTTACTGGGCCTCATATCTTTGGCCACAAAAAGATGCAGACATCCAGTGTTTTACACTGCCATGGTGGGTGTTCTCTGGCCAGCATTCCTGTTCCTTTTACACATTGACTCTTGTCAATTTCCCTTCTGGTGCTTCAAGTTTCAAAATATTCTTAGGGTTTTAAACGTGCCATAGCTAATTACTGTGCAGGATGACAGGTATAAAGACATATCATTAGAAAAAAATCAGATAATGCTTATGTTTAATTAAGCAAATACTTGCATGAAACAATTACAAATGTCTTGGTTGTGGAATTACATTTTCTAATTTTTAGGCTTATCTTTATCTCTCCTTTAGGATCTTCACGGAGTTAGAATCTTTTTTGGAGGCTGGGAGAGTACCAGTAGCTTTGCTGTGTTTTGCTTGCTTGTATATGGGGAGAAAATAGCAGTAACAAAAGAACTCACTCACCCTCTGGGTTCCCTTGAGACGACGATGTTGAATGGGAGATGGATACACTTGGAGTGAGAAATGTCTGTTGTTGCTACCACCTGTCAGCCACTGTGCAAGGAATAATATCCCATTTCCTCATGCACTTGGTTTTATGGCTTTTTAAAACCCACTGTTGGCTTCTGCCTCCCCGTGTTGAAATTATTGGTCATGGATGTTGTCAAGGAAAACTTGCAATGGATGAAGGTAAACAGGCAAGGAAGATTTTATTCAATGCTGCTGCAATAGGGGTCAAGACCATTGCAATAGAGGAGAGAGACTGAACTCTACTTGGATACAATGGGGCCTGCTAGGGAGGGATTTATAGCCAACGCACAGGGTGAGGGAGTCACGGGATGGAAAATTGCTAAGAGGAGCTCGAAGGAGGGGAAGTGGGGGGACTCTTGGTAAATTGGCTTAGCAGTATTCTTGCTAGAAATGGGCTCAGCAGGCCAAGGATTAAGCCTACCAAAGAGGAACCTGACAAAAGCTTGGTCAATGAGTGATTCTGGCCAGTGTGCAGAGTAACATATAAGCTTGTGGGGGGAAAGAGAAGGTCATTGGGCCATGCTTTAGAGGTATTCTCAACTTGGCTCAATGAACCAGGATAGCCTCCTGTGAGGGGCACACGCTGCAGTCACTGGGCCATAAGTTGATTTTCTCTGGGTGTTGCTCTTTGCCAGAGCACACAATATTCTAGCAACAAAACAGGCTCCCTCAGGTCCTCTTCTGTCCTTTCTCCTGAGAAGCGTGGAGTCTCATGAGAATGAGACCCCAAGACCCCACTATTTCACTCAGCTCCACAAGGAGAGGGACCCTGCGTCACCACCCAGGACATTCCTTCTCCCCTAGCCCACTGCAGCTGCCTTACTGAGGAGGAAAGACACCAGAGGGTGTCCGTCACCATCTCGGGCTGATCACACAGGCGCTGACAGGGCTGGGATCCAGACGTGACTCAGTTTCCCACTTCCCTAGTGGATGGTCTGTGCCCACTGGCAGTTCCCCATTCATTCTTGATTCTCAGCCTCTCCCATTCCCTCAACTCCCAAATATACACGGAGCATAATTATGGACATTTCAAATGACTTTAGAAATTGGACTGCAAAGTCTGTCTCTCTGCCTTGCGTTTTCTAGAGGCCCTGGGATGCCCTCACCCAAGCTGCATCTGTGAGTTCTGTCTCATTTCACGGAGCCTCCTGACAAGGCCTTGCCATGTGTGCATCCCCAGGGGCTGGAGGGGGGGAGAACGGGGCAGCCTGGAGGAGGAGAGTGTGTACAGGCGAGGAGAAGGACTGGCCATGAAGCTAGGGAATTAGCCCAAAGATGGATGAACAGGCGGGGAGGACTGGTGTGGGGTCCAGCGAGGTCACTGTGTGGGGCCGAGGCAGATGCAAGGCTGGTACCACCCTCCTGATGTAGACCTCCCACTTGCCCCCACCACGGACCCACCCGGATGGCTCCAAAGCTGGCATCTCATCTGTGGCACCAGATGCTATTCTTCATCCTGTTTTTAGTGCTCTGCAGGAACACACGACTGGAGGAACTTAGAAAATGATTTTATAGATGTGGAGCCCCAGTCCGGGGGGAGCTGAGTCTGCTGTGTCCTTCCAGCCAATGGGTCACAGCCGGTTGCATCCCTCACCATCCTACCTGCCCACCTCGATTTCCTATGATTCCCTTGTAGATCCCAACCTCCAGAACCGAGGTTCTTTTCCTGCCCAGGCAATACCAGGTTTATAGCACAAACACCCAAGGAACTGGGCCTGCCCTGAAATACCTCTTTCTCCAAGTAGCCACCCTCTGCCCACACACTGGTCTGGCTGAGATCCATAAAGCTCACATTGGTTCCTTCTGGTCTCACAAATCCCTTCCATGGTCTTCCTGTGGCTCTCAGTGTCTCTCCCACCCTACCATCCACCCCCACATCCTCTGTTCTCCAACTGATTCAAAGCTGTTTGATAGCAGAGGCAACTCTGACATCGCTTTGTGCCACTTTTCCTGCTGAATACTTAATAGACGTTAAAAAAATATGTTGCCTGAATCCCGTATGCTTGAAAAAACCAATACCTCAATGTGTTAAAAATCCCCATGTTTCCTGAATGTTCTCTTAGGATACTGTGCTGAAGAAGAAGGCTGAAAGGACATCCATGATGCAGCTGTTACATAGAACCTGGACAGGGGCTTGGTCACAAACCCGATGGGAGGCTATGTCAGTTGTCTCTGAGTCAGCTGCAAGTTAGGGAGATCATTTATTAACAGACAGTCCTAGTCTCCCTGTCCTAACTTTTTTTTTCTTTGAGACGGAGTTTCACTCTTGTTGCCCAGGCTGGAGTGCAATGGCGTGATCTCAGCTCACCACAACCTCCACCTCCCGGGTTCAAGCGATTCTTCTGCCTCAGCCTCCCGAGTAGCTGGGATTACAGGCATGTGCCACCATGCCTGGCTAATTTTGTATTTTTAGTAGAGACAGGGTTTCTCCATGTTGGTCAAGCTCTTCTCGAACTCCTGATCTCAGGTAATCTGCCTGCCTCAGCCTCCCAAAGTGCTGGGATTACAGGTGTGAGCCACCGTGCCCGGCCTCCCTCTCCTACCTTTGCTGCCTGGGAAGATGGTAGCACTCAGGGCTGATGCCTAGAGACAGCCATGGATTCTAAAGATGCAAAAACAACTTCTTTACTTCTAAATAATGGTCTCACTTCTAAAACCGTTATTTCCCTCCTTCCCTTCCTTCGCTCAGCCCAGCTTGCATTTCAGCACAAGGCCTTTTTCATGGCCTCGACAAGAGATCTTATTAGGCACATAATGAGTCAGCAGGGGTTACCTTGAGCGGGGACCACAGACCACCGGTTGTATATCTTCATTTTAAAACTGTAGCCACAGATGCCTGCTGTACTGAGGATGTGATTCTCTCCCTAGGACCCACAAGAAGAAGGATGCTAATGATGTTTCAAGTGTTGACGGTTCTCTGGCCCCAGGAGACAGCCTGGAAGGTAGGACCATTTGCTTGAGTTCAGGGAGCCAGGAATGGGGCAGCTTTCCTAAATAGATGCAGCTGTGCCTTCTACGAGATGTGGAATTGTCATGTTGTTTTTTTGTTTCGTTTTGTTTTATCTCCTTCATTTCAGGGACCTCAGGCTATAATTAATTCTTGAATATGGCAATAAATCAAAGCTTTGAAAATTACGGAAAACTCCCCTCCCCACCCCCCACAGACACACGGCTGTGCCTCCTGCTTTAATGCTGTCTTCTGGTATTGTGTCATATCTAACCACCCGAAACTCGGGCAGACATTCCAGGAATTGGTTCTGAGACTAAATCCGTGTGCCACTCTATAGAATTTGGAGTTAAAAAATAAAAATCAAACTGGAAATAGCATCCCTTACCCAGTCTGGGCCATCTCATTTTTTTTTATTGGATGCAGACATCCCTAGAAGCTGAGAATCCCCCGTCAAGAACGACTCTTCACCGCCAAAGTCAACCACTTCACTCAGCAACGGCTGTCATTTGCATTTTTAAGATGCACACTTTGCCTATAAAAGCATTCACAACATAATCTCTCCTCCACTGTAGCATCCTGCAAATGGGCCTCTGTAATTGATGAGAAATAAAAATAATATAAAAAGCAGGAGATGGCAATACAGAAAACCTTCTGTGTGCAAGCCACGGGTGAAAAAATAGAACAGCCCCTGGGCTAATCCGTGCCCTTTCAAATTGCTATTTCTTTTGTTTTCTCGCCTGCATCCCCCCAATGCTCCCAGATTCAAATCTCCAGCCTCCGCGGTATCAAGCCGAGGAACAAATATACTTAGTTCTCTTAATGAGCTTCTTCCTCTGCATTCATTTCGGAGAAAAAGCTCCAGCCGAGAAGCACGGCAAAGGGAAACAGAACATTCCGGGACTGATTGAACCAGAGACAACTATTTGGCAATAAGCTTGAAAGACTCTTGATCTGTTTCCTACTTGCCTTCCAGCCTTCCCTTCCTCTAAAAGATCTGGGAGCACTGAGGGCAACGGGTGCAAGTCAGATGAGGATGACTGTTAAGGGGAGTTGTCTTCATTTCAGACACTGAGGTTTGAATCCTTGTGCCCCCGACTAGAAGCTGTGTGATGTAGGCCTCAGTTCTGTGGCCCTCAGTTTCTTCATCTGTAAAATGATTCTCTCTTCATAAGAGAATCTCTCTCAAACAAAGACATTCTGTGTGTGTGTGTGTGTGTGTGTGTGAAAATAACACATGTAAATCACTTTGGATCTGTACTTTCACTATTTAAAAACTGCTGTAAACCCAGTGTGGGGTTGGAAGCTCTAAGGCATACTACCCTGCCAGACACCCTCCCTCCTAACCCTGATTGTCAAGGTCACCTGAAATAGCAGAGCAAGAGATAGCATGACAGATCTCTCGTACCTGCCGGGTTCGACACCTGGGAGTCTCCCAAGTGTCAGTGAAGGAAGGGAAGTGACAGTCAGGAGGGCCAGATTTGCACTTCACATGTGTCTTCTCACCTGATCCTCACGGCTACCTGGGGGCGAGCAGTGGATCCCGAGCTGCAACGCTAGCCTCACGCTTAGGGCCCCACAGCAGGTACATAACACTCTAAGCAACAGAGGATCCAGGGAACCTGTATTACAGAAATGTGGGTGACCATCAAGAAATACTTTCAGGAAGAGACAAGGACCTGATTTCATATAGTTGGAGAAAGTATTTCTCACTCTGTTAAGCTGGGCCTATCGCCGGGAGCCTCGGGGGACTCACTCTTGATAATCCAAAGCAGCTCAAGAAGTTAATGGAGATAAAGCTATCTGGAGAGAAGTATGTCCCCTAAAT
The DNA here is from genome assembly GCF_028878055.3 of Symphalangus syndactylus. Taxonomy (NCBI): domain Eukaryota; kingdom Metazoa; phylum Chordata; class Mammalia; order Primates; family Hylobatidae; genus Symphalangus; species Symphalangus syndactylus. The sequence goes on along the minus strand of NC_072444.2, from coordinate 31,943,719 downwards.
GCATGCAAGGTAACAAAAACCACTTGAGAGGTTTTCACTCTGCCACTCTCTCTGAAAAACGATCCACAGTCTTTGCACATCGTGAACATACACTTCAAGAGTATGAATGGTGCTGGAAGGGCTTTGAACTCAAGCAGTTGTGGCTCCACATCCCCCATTTCTGTGCACCTGCTGTGGGGCCCTGACCCTGAGGCTCCCTTGGCAGCTGGGGATCCACCTGCTCGCCCTCAGGTAGTCATGAGATTCAGGTAAAAGGATGCATGTGAAGCTCATATCTGGCCCCCCTGACTGTCGCTTCCCTTCCTTCACTGACACCTGTTCGGAGACTCTCTCATGTGTCCAACATTGCAGGTACGAGAGATCCTTGATGCTACCTCTCCATTACCAACACGACATAATGCAATTAGTTTTCAGCTTGCTATGAATGCATTTCGTGATTACAGGACTTCTTCAAACAATGTACCTGTAATGAGTGAATGTTCCATAAGCATCCATCTCTGCCCAAGTGTAGATATTTCCAAGGCAGCTGCACGGAATGGAAGTTTGATGGTGTCGTAGACTGAGATGCTTACTCCACGTTCATTCACTCCACAGACTTCGTTAAGAACCCAGGATATGCCAAGACTTCTCTCCCAGGTACTGAAGCTGCAGGGACAGATAAAGCAGGCATCAATGGTGTTCTGGGGATGATGCCCCCAAGGGAAGCCAGTTCCTGACTCTACTGCATGCCTGCCTTTGCTATTGACAGGATTCAAGACATGCTACCCCCAGATATGCACCTTGGCATTTGAGAAACGGCAGAAACACAAGGTCATTCTCCTCTTCCCCTCTGCATTTCTCCCCTGAAGCAGATCATAAAACCTAGGAAGGATTTTCCTGACCTTCCCCTGATACAGGTCGTAAGATCCTCATGTGAGAGGTACCCTTGCTTCCCGGAGGGAAAAGAACATTCTTATCTCTAGAGACACAGGGACACAGTGAAGAATCTGGACAAACAGGCCTGGCTAAGCACCTCCAGCTCATCACCATTAATCATACCCCCTTTGCAGTCACACTTCACAAAGATCTGCTTCTTCATTCAAGCTTAAAACACAATGGTATACCCATTTCTTTTGGTCTTCATTTCCTTACAGGAGTTTCCACAGTCACATAAACCTTTTATTAAATAAACTTGTATAGTTTATTCTTATCTTTTGTTATAGGGGCCTCAGTCATGAATTTTGCAATGAATGAAGAGAAGATATTTCCCCTCCCCTATACCACTGGATACACTTGGCAACTGCTTACTCCCTCCACCCTCTCGAATCTGACTTCCACCCCTCCATGTTCTCCAGGCTATGCCAGTTGAAGCTGCCAACGACCTTCATGACTTAAATCCAAAGCACATCTCTTGGACGTCCTCATACCTCACCTTTCTGTATTCACCATGTTGAGCCATCACCTTCTTCTTGAACTGGTGCCCTCCCTTGGCTTTGGGCTGCCACGCCCCCTGCTCTGCACTCCGTTATTCAGATGAAGAATCTCAGGCTTTCTGTCTCTCTCTCTCCTCTCCCCTAGCCACCCACATTCACACTCATGGCTTCAGTCAACACTGCACATAGCCACCTCTGGAACCTGTATCTCCAGCTCCCATGTCCTCTCTGAGCTCCTAAACCATACAGCTCATGGTCTGCTTGGCTGGATGTCTTCAACACACTACAATGTCAAAAAGTTATAATCCTCCAATTTTTAAAGGCACAGCCAATCTTATATATTTGAATGAATGGCCCACCATGAGCCAAGTAAAGAAGCCAGAAATCTAGGACTCACACTTGCCATCTCTCCTTGTCTTCATCTAGCACGCCCAACACCTCACAAATCTTCCCATTTACATCTCTGGACATCCATCCTACTCACAGAGCTTTTTCTGGCTCCAGTGCCTCCACCCTGAAAGCCACTGAACTTTGTGCCAGTGCCTCTTCCCTAATGCCTTTCACTCACTCTCGTCCCCCCCAAGCTATACTTTTTACTATTTTCTTTTTAAGAATAATTTTATAATCATTGCCCAGGTCAAGAAATAAGCCTTGGCCAGAGTCTTAGAGACAGCCTGTGACTGTTCCATGCCTCGTCACAATACATCCCCCATCCCTTCTCCTTACAGATCTTCTCTGTCCTGACCTCTTTTTGATAACAATTGTCTTGCTTTTATTTATTACCTTGCCACCTATGCATGTATCCCTGAACAACAGAGCTGGGGCTCTGCCTGCTATTGATCTTTATATAAAAGAGATTAGGCTGCCTGTGTTCCTTGTGACATACTTCTTTGGCTTATCACATACTTCTGAGATTCATCTGTGGTGACGTGTATAGCTGCAACTTACTTATTTCCATTTCAAGTGTCCCACAATTTACGTAATCCATAAATACAGCTCATAGACGTTTGGTAGTCTATCTGTAGCTTGCAGTTCTGAAAATTCCCTGTTCTGGTCCTCTATATAAAACATAGGCTCTCCTTCAACAGGAAACGGGTATGCCTCAACCCCTCCTATTGCCAGATCTTTAAGCTTTTACCACTCTGATGTGTACATATTGATATTTCATTGTGGTGTTAATTTGTATTTTCCTAATTAGTAATGAGGTTGAGTACCTTTATTTATGTGTATTGACCAATTGCATTTCATCTTCCTGGGCATGCCTGCATATTATATTTAGCAACTTTGAGGGCACTAATGAGTTCTGTTGGGTTGTTCATCTCCTCCATGGTGATTAATAAATGTTCTTCCTGTCATCTGCACACTGGTCTTCTATTGATTATATTTGATCTCTTCCTCCACTACGTGACCTGTCTTCCCACGCACTCTGAGGTGTCTTTTGGTAAGCCTTCATAACTTTAATGTAATCAAATGTATTGATCCTTCATTTTATAGTTAGTGCTTTTGACACCTTCTAAAAAAATCCTTTCTCATTCTTTATAATAATTCTTGATTTATAGTATGACAAATTATTCTACCTTGTTCTTCAATTGCTTTATCCGTTTGATCCTCCTCTGAGGTTATTGGTTTTTATATGCTGCTCTCTCTCTATGTCTATGTCAATACAACACTACCTTAATTATTTTAGTATTATGGTGGTAGATTGTTGGAGTCACGGCCCCCAGTGAATCACACCAGTGTTCACTTGTGTATTTTCCTTTCACACTGTGATTTATTTTGGCCAATGGAATACCAGCAAATGTAATACAGAGTGTGTCTGCACTTATCATCTTGAATGCTGCTTGGAGGTGGCCACAGTGTGAAGAAATCTGGCCAGAAAGACCACATGGGGAGAGTGGCAAGGTCATCTCAGCCATGGCAGCCAAATCCAGCTCAGCACCTCCAAATGCAGCAGTGAGGCCAAGCAGGAAAACTCACAGAGTGAAAAAGAATTGTCATTGTTTGGGGTATTTCATCACCCAGCAAAAGATGCCTGAAACAGCATCCATAGCTATTCTTGGGTCTTTGTGCTTCTATCTGGTCCATAGCCTCCTCCCCAGCCCACACCCCTCCATCCAAGTTCCGGCCACTGATGTCCCAGCCAGAGTCTCTCGCTGGTGTCTCTGAGCCCGCTTGCTCCATCCATTCTGCCATCTTTTAAAATTCGAAGTATAGAAAAATACACACAGAAATGTAACAAACCTCTTTGTACTCAACATCTTTATAAAATATCATTGGTTATTTCAATGCAGATTGTTTAAAATATGAAAGAGGGGTGGAGCCAAGATGGCCGAATAGGAACAGCTCCGGTCTCCAGCTCCCAGCCCCAGCGACACAGAAGACGGGTGATTTCTGCATTTCTGCTTGAGGTACCGGTTTCATCTCACTAGGGAGTGCCTAACAGTGGGTTCAGGACAGTCGGTGAAGCGCACTGTGTGCGAGCCGAAGCAGGGCAAGGCATTGCCTCACTCGGGAAGCGCAAGGGGTCAGGGAGTTCCCTTTCCTAGTCAAAGAAAGGGGAAACAGACAGCACCTGGAATATCGGGTCAGTCCCGTCCTAATACTGCGCTTTTCCAACGGGCCTGGAAAACGGCACACTAGGAGATTGTGTCCCGCACCTGGCTCGGAGGGTCCTATGCCCACAGAGTCTTGCTGATTGCTAGCACAGCAGTCTGAGATCACGCTGCAAGGCGGCAACGAGGCTGGGGGAGGGGCACCCGCCATTGCCCAGGCTTGCTTAGGTAAACAAAGCAGCCAGGAAGCTCGAACTGGGTGGAGCCCACCACAGCTCAAGGAGGCCTGCCTGCCTCTGTAGGCTCCACCTCTGGGGGCAGGGCACAGACAACCAAAAACTCAGCGAGAACCTCCACAGCCTTAAATGTCCCTGTCTGACTGACAGCTTTGAAGAGAGTAGTGGTTCTCCCAGCACGCAGCTGGAGATGTGAGAACGGACAGACTGCCTCCTAAAGTGGGTCCCTCACCCCTGAGCAGCCTAACTGGGAGGCACCCCCCCAGTAGGGACAGACTGACACCTCATTCAACCGGGTACTCCTCTGAGACAAAACTTTCAGAGGAACTATCAGACAGCTGAATTTGTGGTCTCACGAAAATCCGCTGTTCTGCAGCCACCGGTGCTGACACCCAGCCAAACAGGGTCTGGAGTGGACCTCTAGTAAACTCCAACAGACCTGCAGCTGAGGGTCTTGTCTGGTAGAAGGAAAATTAACAAACAGAAAGGACATCCACACCAAAAACCCATCTGTACATCACCATCATCGAAGACAAAAAGTAGACAAAACCACAAAGATGGGGAAAAAACAGACCAAAAAAACTGGAAACTCTAAAAAACAGAGCACCTCTCCTCCTCCAAAGGAACGCAGTTCCTCACCAGCAACGGAACAAAGCTGGATGGAGGATGACTTTGATGAGTTGAGAGAAGAAGGCTTCAGACGATCAAACTACTCTGAGCTACGAGAGGAAATTCAAAACAATAGCAAAGAAGTTAAAAACTTTGAAAAAAAATTAGAAGAATGGATAACTAGAATAACCAATGGAGAGAAGGGCTTAAAGGAGATGATGGAGCTGAAAGCCAAGTTTCGAGAACTACGCGAAGAATGCAGAAGCCTCAGTAGCAGATGCGATCAACTGGAAGAAAGGGTATCGCTGATAGAAGATGAAATGAATGAAATGAAGAGAGAAGGGAAGTTTAGAGAAAAAAGAATAAAAAGAAATGAACAAAGCCTCCAAGAAATTTGGGACTATGTGAAAAGACCAAACCTACGTCTGATTGGTGTACCTGAAAATGATGGGGAGAATGGAACCAAGTTGGAAAACACTCTGCAAGATATTATCCAGGAGAACTTCCCCAATCTAGCAAGGCAGGCCAGCATTCAGATTCAGGAAATACAGAGAACACCACAAAGATACTCCTCGAGAAGGGCAACTCCAAGACACATAATTGTCAGATTCACCAAAGTTGAAATGAAGGAAAAAATGTTAAGGGCAGCCAGAGAGAAAGGTCGGGTTACCCACAAAGGGAAGCCCATCAGACTAACAGCTGATCTCTCAGCAGAAACTCTACAAGCCAGAAGAGAGTGGGGGCCGATATTCAACATTCTTAAAGAAAAGAATTTTCAACCCAGAATTTCCTATCCCACCAAACTAAGCTTCATAAGTGAAGGAGAAATAAAATACTTTACAGACAAGCAAACGCTGAGTGATTTTGTCACCACCAGGCCTGCCCTAAAAGAGCTCCTGAAGGAAGCACTAAACATGGAAAGGAACAACCGGTACCAGCCCCTGCAAAAACATGCCAAATTGTAAAGACCATCGAGGCTAGGAAGAAACTATAGCAACTAACGAGCAAAATAACCAACTAACATCATAATGACAGGATCAGATTCACACATAACAATATTCACGTTAAATGTAAATGGGCTAAATGCTCCAATCAAAAGACACAGACTGGCAAACTGGATAAGGAGTCAGGACCCATCAGTGTGCTGTATTCAGGAAACCCATCTCACGTGCAGAGACACACATAGACTCAAAATAAAGGGATGGAGGAAGATCTATCAAGCAACTGGAAAACAAAAAAAGGCAGGGGTTGCAATCCTAGTCTCTGATAAAATAGACTTTAAACCAACAAAGATCAAAAGAGACAAAGAAGGCCATTACATAATGGTAAAGGGATCAATTCAACAAGAAGAGCTAACTATCCTAAATATATATGCACCCAACACAGGAGCACCCAGATTCATAAAGCAAGTCCTCAGTGACCTACAAAGGGACTTAAACTCCCACACAATAATAATGGGAGATTTTAACACCCCACTGTCAGCATTAGACAGATCAACGAGACAGAAAGTTAACAAGGATATCCAGGAATTGAACTCAGCTCTACATAAAGTGGACCTAATAGACATCTACAGAACTCTCCACCCCAAATCAACAGAATATACATTTTTTTTTAAGCACCACACCACACCTATTCCAAAATTGACCACATAGTTGGAAGTAAAGTTCTTCTCAGCAAATGTAAAAGAACAGAGATTATAACAAACTGTCTCTCAGACCACAGTGCAATCAAACTAGAACTCGGGATTAAGAAACTCACTCAAAACCGCTCAACTACATGGAAACTGAACAACCTGCTCCTGAATGACTATTGGGTACATAATGAAATGAAGGCAGAAATAAAGATGTTCTTTGAAACCAACGAGAACAAAGACACAACATACCAGAATCTCTGGGACACGTTCAAAGCAGTGTGTAGAGGGAAATTTATAGCACTAAATGCCCACAAGAGAAAGCAGGAAAGATCCAAAATTGACACCCTAACATCACAATTAAAAGAACTAGAAAAGCAAGAGCAAACACATTCAAAAGCTAGCAGAAGGCTAGAAATAACTAAAATCAGAGCAGAACTGAAGGAAATAGAGACACAAAAAACCCTTCAAAAAATTAATGAATCCAGGAGCTGGTTTTTTGAAAAGATCAACAAAATTGATGGACCGCTAGCAAGACTAATAAAGAAGAAAAGAGAGAAGAATCAAATAGATGCAATAAAAAACGAAAAAGGGGATATCACCACCGATCCCACAGAAATACAATCTACCATCAGAGAATACTACAAACACCTCTATGCAAATAAACTAGAAAATCTAGAAGAAATGGATAAATTCCTGGACAAATACACCCTCCCAAGACTAAACCAGGAAGAAGTTGAATCTCTGAATAGACCAATAACAGGTTCTGAAATTGTGGCAATAATCAATAGCTTACCAACCAAAAAGAGTCCAGGACCTGATGGATTCACAGCTGAATTCTACCAGAGGTACAAGGAGGAACTGGTACCATTCCTTCTGAAACTATTCCAATCGATAGAAAAAGAGGGAATCCTCCCTAACACATTTTACGAAGCCAGCATCGTCCTGATAGCAAAACCTGGCAGAGACATAACCAAAAAAGAGAATTTCAGACCAATATCCTTGATGAACATTGATGCAAAAATCCTCAATAAAATACTGGCAAACCGAATCCAGCAGCACGTCAAAAAGCTTATCCACCATGATCAAGTGGGCTTCATCCCTGGGATGCAAGGCTGGTTCAACATACGCAAATCAATAAATGTAATCCAGCATATAAACAGAACCAAAGACAAAAACCACATGATTATCTCAATAGATGCAGAAAAGGCCTTTGACAAAATTCAACAACCCTTCATGCTAAAAACTCTCAATAAATTAGGTATTGATGGGACGTATCTCAAAATAATAAGAGCTATCTACAACAAACCCACAGCCAATATCATACTGAATGGGCAAAAACTGGAAGCATTCCCTCTGAAAACTGGCACAAGACAGGGATGCCCTCTCTCACCGCTCCTATTCAACATAGTGCTGGAAGTTCTGGCCAGAGCAATCAGGCAGGAGAAGGAAATAAAGGGTATTCAATTAGGAAAAGAGGAAGTCAAATTGTCCCTGTTTGCAGATGACATGATTGTATATCTAGAAAACCCCATTGTCTCAGCCCAAAATCTCCTTAAGCTGATTAGCAACTTCAGCAAAGTCTCAGGATACAAAATTAATGTACAAAAATCACAAGCATTCTTGTACACCAATAACAGACAAACAGAGAGCCAAATCATGAGTGAACTCCCATTCACAATTGCTTCAAAGAGAATAAAATACCTAGGAATCCAACTTACAAGGGATGTGAAGGACCTCTTCAAGGAGAACTACAAACCACTGCTCAATGAAATAAAAGAGGATACAAACAAATGGAAGAACATTCCATGCGCATGGGTTGGAAGAATCAATATCGTGAAAATGGCCATACTGCCCAAGGTAATTTATAGATTCAATGCCATCCCCATCAAGCTACCAATGACTTTCTTCACAGAATTGGAAAAAACTACTTTAAAGTTCATATGGAACCAAAAAAGAGCCCGCATCGCCAAGTCAATCCTAAGCCAAAAGAACAAAGCTGGAGGCATCATGCTACCTGACTTTAAACTATACTACAAGGCTACAGTAACCAAAACAGCATGGTACTGGTACCACAACAGAGACATAGATCAATGGAACAGAACAGAGCCCTCAGAAATGATGCCGCATAGCTACAACTATCTGATCTTTGACAAACCTGACAAAAACAAGATATGGGGAAAGGATTCCCTATTTCATAAATGGTGCTGGGAAAACTGGCTAGCCATATGTAGAAAGCTGCAACTGGATCCCTTCCTTACACCTTATACCAAAATTAATTCAAGATGGATTAAAGACTTATATGTTAGACCTAAAACCATTAAAATCCTACAAGAAAACCTAGGCAATACCATTCAGGACATAGGCGTGGGCAAGGACTTCATGTCTAAAACACCAAAAGCAATGGCAACAAAAGCCAAAATTGACAAATGGGATCTCATTAAACTAAAGAGCTTCTGCACAGCAAAAGAAACTATCATCAGAGTGAACAGGCAACCTACACAATGGGAGAAAATTTTTGCAACCTACTCATCTGACAAAGGGCTAATATCCAGAATCTACAATGAACTCAAACAAATTTACAAGAAAAAAACAAACAACCCCATCAAAAAGTGGGCAGAGGACGTGAACAGACACTTCTCAAAAGAAGACATTTATGCAGCCAAAAAACACATGAAGAAATGCTCCTCATCACTGGCCATCAGAGAAATGCAAATCAAAACCACAGTGAGATACCATCTCACACCAGTTAGAATGGCCATCATTAAAAAATCAGGAAACAACAGGTGCTAGAGAGGATGTGGAGAAATAGGAACACTTTTACACTGTTGGTGGGACTGTAAACTAGTTCAACCATTGTGGAAGTCAGTGTGGCGATTCCTCAGGGATCTAGAACTAGAAATACCATTTGACCCAGCCATCCCATTACTGGGTATATACCCAAAGGACTATAAATCATGCTGCTATAAAGACACATGCACACGTATGTTTATTGCGGCACTATTCACAATAGCAAAGAGTTGGAACCAACCCAAATGTCCAACAACGATAGACTGGATTAAGAAAATGTGGCACATATACACCATGGAATACTATGCAGCCATAAAAAATGATGAGTTCGTGTCCTTTGTAGGGACATGGATGAAACTGGAAAACATCATTCTCAGTAAACTATCGCAAGGACAAAAAACCAAACACCGCATGTTCTCACTCATAGGTGGGAATTGAACAATGAGAACTCATGGACACAGGAAGGGGAACATCACGCTCCGGGGACTGTTGTGGGGTGGGGGGAGGGGGGAGGGACAGCATTAGGAGATACACCTAATGCTAAATGACGAGTTAATGGGTGCAGGAAATCAACATGGCACATGGATACATATGTAACAAACCTGCACATTGTGCACATGTACCCTAAAACCCTAAAGTATAATAAAAAAATAAAAATAAAAAATAAAAAAAAAACCATGAAAAAAAAAAAAACACACGCTTCCACATTCACTCTATCTTATTACAAAATAAAAATAAACAAGCCAATAAGATTTTATTGGTATGGAATGAAAAAAAAAATATGAAAGAAATAATATGTATGTTTTAAAATTCCCTTTGAGCCCTTCTGCAACATCACATTCCTCCTTCTTCTTCACAGGAAGAGCACTCCAGAATTAACGATTATTAAATTATCTGCATGCATCTTTCTGTCAAAGTTTTTATTTATCTACTACATACACACAAACGCATGGGTGCACACAAATGGAATGTTAACCATGAAACCTTGTTAGTATTGTTATGTGTGAATTTTTGTTTGCATAAGCGTGACAGTTCTAGACATGTAATTCTGTTACGCTTTTTTCAACTGAACTTCATTTTTTAAACACTGTATAGGCTGATTTGCAGAAAACAAAATCAATTCTCTAATGGCTGAATAGCATTTTTAATCAGATTATACCATAATTTATTTATAAATTTCTCAGTTGATGAATGCTGGCAATTTCACTGTTTCCCTTGTTCTGATGATGCTGCAGAGGACACCTTCATGTACATCAGCTAGGATATAAGAACAAGAGTTTCTGGTCTAGGTTATAAACAGCAGGATTTCTGGGTTTTAGTGTTAACCTCAGCCTTACTAACCAATGCCAAATGCCCTCTGAAACGTGATGTATCGAGTCACATACCTACCCGCTGTACATGAGTTCTCGTCTCTCACCTTTGCCAACACGATATTTATACACATTTACATAGTTTATTTTATAAAAAGAACTTCCCCTGAGGTTATTTTAGAAAGGGCCTGTGAATATAAAATCTCTAGGTTTTTATATATCTGAAATACATGCATGGGTGTTTTTATTTAGCTTTCAACCTTGAGTCATAATGGAGTCAAGTATAGAATTCTAGGTCAATGTTTATTTCCCCCCAGCCCTTTGAGATGCCTCTTCAAGGTCTTAAGACATGTACTGTGCTCTCATTCTCATTGTTCTTCCATCAGAGATGCTTTTCTTTCTAGAAATATTTTAAATGCCTTCTCTCCTTTGGAACATTCTGCATTTTATTACACAGTTTCTCAATTTAGATTTATTTTTATAGTTTGTGCCTTCAGCGTTTGGAATTTTGCATTATCTGTTTCTCAGAATTCTTTTAAAATGTCAGTCTTCATTATTAGTCTTTATTATCTCTTCAAGTTTCCATCTCTTTATCTCTGTGTACAACATTTAGGTTGATTTCCTTGGTTCTTTCACTTCCTTAATATTCTCTTCAGCTCTATCTAGCTTATTCTTCAATCTTCTTCAATCTTCTTCAATCTATTATTAAATCAAAATTTTCCCCTCATAATTTTCTTTTATAGAATTTATCTTTGTTTACTTTAAAAATCTACCTATTCACCTTTCATACTTTCTGATCTCCCCCAACAGTCTGCTTTTCCTCCTTTATGTCTTATCTTTTTGTTCCATTATCTATTGTTGATATGCTGTAGTTGAGTCAGTATTTCTTCACGTTTGAAGCAGGTTTCCACACTTCAAATTGTTCCACCGTATTTCCTAAAAACTCATTCCTACAACTCATTCTTCACCCAGCAGCAAAAGTGATCTATTAAAAATGGAGATCCATCTAGATTCTTCATGTGGAGAGTTTTACCAAATGTTTAAAAATGAACATTCTTTCATCCTATGTCTTTCAGAAAATAGAAGAGAAGGGAACCCTTTTCAACACATTTTATGAAGTGAGGGCTATGTTGTTATTGAAACCCAGAAAAAGACAATAACAAAAAATCCAACAACAACTATAACCTAATATCGCTTATGAATATAGGTTAAAAAAACCTTAACAAACCATTGAAAAATAGAATTCAGCAACACAAAAAATAAATTATGATCAAATGGGGCTTATTCCAAGAATGAAAGGATAGCCCAATATTTGAAAATTAACCAATGTAACCTATCCTATTAACAGGTTAAAGAAGAAAAATTGCATGGTTATATCAATCAATGCAGAAAATGTTTTTTACAAAATCCAACACCTAGTCATAATATAAATTCTTAGAAAAATGACATGGGAACGTCCTCAACTTGACAAAAAAGATCTACAAAAAAATCTATAACAAACATGAGACTTAGTGGTAAGAAACTGGATACTTTCTTCCTTAGAATGAGAATAAGAAAGGATGTCTGATCTCTTTTTCAATATCGTAATGAAAGTTCTAGCCAGGTAAATTAGACACATAAAGAAAATTGAAGACACAAAGATTGAAAAGGAAAAACTGTCCCTGTTTGCAGATGGCATAAGAAAATCCCGAAGAATCTACAAGAGAACTAATAAGTTCAGCAAGGTTGCAAGATATTAGATAAACATACAAATATCAATTGTATTTTTATATGTCAGCAATGAACAGAGGACACCAAAATTTAAAATGCAGTATGATTCATAATCACTTAAAATAAAATATGTAGGTGTAACTCTTACAAAACATGTACAAGATTTGCATGCTGAAAATGACAAAATCCTGAAGACAGAAATGGAAGCTCTAAATAAATGGAGAGACATACAGTATTCATAGATTTAAAAACTCACATAGTAAATATGTTAATTTTCCCTTAATTGAGATATAGTTTTAGCACAAATTGTATCAAAATATCAGCAAATATTTTTGTAGATATAGATGAGATTATTCTAAATGTTATAAAGGCCCTAGAATCACTAAAAAACAATTTTGAAAAAGAAGATCTATCCAATTTAGAGACATTATATAGCTATGGTAATCTAGAATGGATGGTCTTGGCAGATGGACAGGCTTGTAGATAATGGAACAGAACAGAGAACCCAAAAATAGATTTACACAAATATTCTCAATTGATTTTTGACTAAGGTGCCAAAAGTAAGTCAATGGAAGAAAGATAGACTTTTCAACCAATGGTGCTTGTTATGGATTGAATGGTGCCTTCCAAAAAAGATATGTTGAAGTTCTAGCCCCTGGTACCCCATATGAGATCTTATTTGGAAAGAGGATCCTTACAGACGTAATTAAGTTAAAATAAGGTCATTAGCATGGACCCTAATCCAATATGACTGGTGTCCTTACAAGAAGGGAAAATTTGGACAGAGACAGGCATAAACCAAGGAAATATGAAGCAAAGACAGGAAGAACTCCATGTAAAATTAAAGAAAGAGGTTGGAATGATGCATGTACATGACAAGGAATGAGAAGTATTGCCACCAAACCACCAGAAGATAAGAGAGAAGCATGGAACAGACTCCTCCAGTCTCAGAAGGAACCAACCCTGCTGACCTTGAACTTGGACTTCTGGTCTTCAGAGCTGTGAGATACTAAATTCCTGTTGTTTAAGGCACCTAGTTTTTCATGCTTTGTATGACAGCCCTGGCAAACTGATACAGCACTGGAGTGAGTGAGTGTTCATATTCAGTAAAATAAACCTCAACCTAAGACTCACCCCTTATACAAAAATTCACCAAAAATGGACTATGGAATTAAAGATAAAATATAAAACTAGAAAACTTTTAGAAAACACAGTGGAGAAAATCTTCTGGATCTAAGGTAGACAAAGATTTCCTAGACTTGGCACTAAAAGCATGATCTATAAATGGAAACATAAATTTGACTTCATCAAACTTAAAATATTTTGCCCTGTGAAGACAAGAGCCTGTTAAGATGATAAAAATACAAGCTATAGACTTGCAGAAAATATCTGCAAATCACATATCTGACAAAGGATTATTATCTAGAGTGTATAAACAGAACTTTCCAAACTCAACAATAGGAAAAAAAAAACAATCCAATTAGAAAATGAGCTAATGATATAAAGGGACATTTCACCAAAGAAAATAAACAACTGTCAAACACATGTTCAACATCATTAACTTCTGGAGGAATGCAAATTAAAATCACAATGAAGTAACATTGCATGCCTATCAGAATGGCTACAAGAAAAAACAGTGACAATACCAAATGCTGGTGAGGATGCTGTCACACTGCTGGTCAGAATTGAAAATGATACACCCAATCTGGAAAACGGTTTGGGATTTTTCTGCAAAATTCATGCATTTTCTTTCTTTCTTTCTTTCTTTCTTTCTTTCTTTCTTTCTTTCTTTCTTTCTTTCTTTCTTTCTTTCTTCTTTCTTTCTTTCTTTCTTTCTTCCTTCCTTCTTTCTTTCCTTCCTTCTTTCTTTTCTTTTCTTTTTCTTTCTTTTTTTTCTTTCTTTCTTTCTTTCTTTCTTTCTTTCTTTCTTTCTTTCTTTCTTTCTTTTTCTTCCTTCCTTCCTTCTTTCTTTCTTTCTTTCTTATCTTTCTTTCTTCTTTTTTTTTTTTTATTAAATGGAGTTTTGCTCTTGTTGCCCAGGCTGGAGTGCAATGGCATGATCTCAGCTCATTGAAACCTCCACCTCCCGGGTTCAAGCAATTCTCTGGCCTCAGCCTCCCAAGTAGCTGGGATTACAGGCAGATGCCACAACATCTAGCTAATTTTTGCATTTTTAGTAGAGACAGGGTTTCACCATGTTGGTCAAGGCTGGTTTTGAACTCCTGACTTCAGGTGATCTGCCCGCATCAGCCTCCCAAAGTGCTGGGATTACAGGTGTGAGCCACCATGCCTGGCCCATGCATTTTCTTTAAATAAATAAATAAATAAATAAATAAATAAACAAACTGCCATAAAATCCACCAATTGCACTTTTGGGCCTTGATCCTAGAGAAAGGACCACTGTCACACAAAAACCAATACGCAAATGTTTATTGCAACTTTCTTCCCAATAGCCCTAAACTGGAACCAGCTCAGATGTCCTTCAGCAGGTGAGTGGTTAAACAAACCATGGTGTGTTCACACCAAGGAATGCCACTCGGCAAAAGTCTGAGCAGACTCTTGAAATACTCCACAACCTGGTTGAATCTCCAAAGAATTGTGCTGATGGAGAAAGCCAGTGCGCAAAGGTTACTTACTCTATAATTCCACTCATACAACATTCCTGAAATCACAGCATTGTAGAAATGGAGAATAGAGTCATGCTTGCCAGGGGTTGAGGAGGAGTTGGGGACAGGAAGGAAGTGGGTAGGTTGTGAAGGGGAACAATGAAGGATCCTTGTGGTGATGGAAATGCTTCATATTTTGACGATATCGATGCCAATATCATAGTTATAATATGGTGTAATCTTGCTGTATGTTACAGCTGGTGAAAACATGGGATGTCTTTGTATTCCTTTTTTAAAAAATTATTATTTTTTTTTTTTGTGAGGCAGATTCTCACTCTGTCACCCAGGCTAGAGTGCGATGGTGTGATCTCAGCTCGCTGCAACCTCCACCTCCCAGGTTCAAGCAATTATCCTGCCTCAGCCTCCGGAGTAGCTGAGATTACAGGTGCCCACCACCATGCCCAGCTAATCTTCTGTATTTTTAGTAGAGATAGGGTTTCATCATGTTGGTCAGGCTGGTCTCAAACTCTTGACCTCAGGTGATCTGCCCACCTCGGCTTCCCAAAGTACTATCATTACAGGTGTGAACCACCACGCTGGGCTGTACTAATTCTTACATCTACATATGAACCTTTAATTGTTTCAAGATAAAGAATGCTTAATTCAAAAACTCAGATCCAATCATTATTCTCCATTGTGCAAGATTTCTTATGGGCTTCCTACTTCCCCTGGCAAGAAGATCAGCATTCTTATCATGGTGCAGGACCCCCTGTGACCTTGTCCCTATCACCTGCCACCCCTGCAACCCTCTTCTTCCTATGGCTCTCAGGGTTCCTGGCCTATTGACCTTCCGCCCCTTCCACCCTCAAATTTGCCACACTTTCCTGCTTCATGGCTTACAAATCCTCTCCACTTTCTGAAATCTCACAGTGTGTAACACACTAGATTATGTATTCATAATGAGGATTCTAGAACTACAACGGCCCATAAGCAACTGCTGCATACCAGGTCCTATTCCTTTTAGTAGAGACAGAGAAAGCAGCCATAAGCAACAAGGCTGAAGTCCCTGCTGCTCCACAACCTACATGCCAGTTTGTTCACATGTATCTCCCAAAATACACAATCACCTGGAGTGGAAGCTTCAGGACAACAGGGCTGGGTATGTTTGCTGATCTGCACATAGTCCATGTATTCGTGTGTTTCATGCTGCTGATAAAGACATACCCGAGACTGCGTAATTTATAAAGGAAAGAGGTTTAATGGACTCACAGTTCCATATGGCTGGGGAGGCCTCACAATCATGGCAGAGGAGTAAGGGACATCTTACATGGTGGCAGGCAAGAGATAATGAGAGCCCAGCAAAAGGGAAAACACCTTATAAAAACATAAGATCTCGTGAGACTTCTTCACCACCACAAGAACAGTATGGGGGAAGCAGCCCCGATGATTCAATCACCTCCCACTGGGTCCCTCCCACAACACGTGGGAATTATGGGAACTACAATTCAGGATGAGATTTGGGTGGTAAGGGGACACAACTAAACCATATCAGTAGGTCTGTGATCAATACTTGTTAAGAGAATCTATACATCAATACATTCAGACTTATGCCTGTGCTTCATCCTTTTCGGGAACTTGTGTGTTTCAGATACTTCTTGGATACCTCTTGATTCACTCTTCTTCTCGCCACTGTGGTGAGGATCATTGAGTCTTTGACCAGCTTTATGCAGGTACAACCTGACAGCACCTGACTTCAGGCCCACAGAACACCTTGAACTTCTGTCCCCAGGGTTCTTTGAAGCCCACTTGGATGGGGGAGCCCTCTGCAAACCTGTCCTGTGACCTCATGTCATAAGGAACTATCATAAATTAACACCCCACGTGCTATTTGTGACTAATGGAGAAGAGGTTGTTGAATACTTCCTCCTTCAACTCTGAGCAGGGGGTTCTAAGAGATACCTCATGAGGCTTCTCAGAAGGTTCTACCTGGTTAGGATTGCCAGATAAAATACAGGTTACCCAGATAAATTTAATTATAAGAAAAATAACAAATGTTTTACATTATAAATATATCCAAAACATTGCATGACATACTTATACTAAAAATTGTATTTGTTGTTTATCCAAAATTCAAAGTTAACTGAGTATCCTGTACTTTTATCTACTAAATCTAGCAACCAGCTGTTCCCAGTAGTGGTGGTGGGGTGAGGGGGACATCTGCAAGGTGCCCTTATCTTGGGTCTCCCTACTTCCCCATCTTTCCTCCCTGTTCCAATCTCCCTCTCCCCAGACTCACAAATGAATTACTACCACTTACTTCTTAGTCTCTGGCCAAGACAGTCTCTTAGGGTTTTCAAAAAAAGGAATACTTAAAAAAAAGTCAAGCAATCCAAAAATTAAGAAAACTCTCTTTAACCCAAATATACAGCTGTTCCTTAGTGTTTCCATTGATCTGGGTCACTACAGTCTAAGTTAGGTCAAGCAACCCACCTCCACTTCCCAACTGAGCTCAATCAATTTCCTTCTGAATCTTTTTACGCCTTTTGAAGTCTAAAGGGATATTTACAAAGAGGACTAATACTTAAGTATATGCTTTTAAAAAGTCATTTGACCTGGTTAAGTCACCTGTGTCCTACTTTGGCAAAATGTTTTTGAAATCTTCAGCTCAATGGCAATAAACCTTTCTTTTCAACATGTTGTGAAAAGCCCCGTGGAGGAGGAGAAGGTAGGTAAGTCATTACCCTGCTATTCGGCTAGTTTCAGCTTCAAGAACTTTCCTTATTAGTGATAGACTGATGTGTAGTTACATAATGTGCCAATTACTCAAAAGGCTTCATTCAGAGAAACAAATTCATCTACAGACACTCTCCTGGGAGAAAAGCCAGCTCTCAAACATCTGTTTTCAGATAAGGAATTTGCAACGCTTTTGTCGGGGAGGTGGGAGGGTTGTTAGAGGGACATTTTTCCCCAAACTAAAAGGTAAGACAGGGGTGGAGAAGCAATTAGAGCTTTTAATAAGGAACAGAATGGTTAATCTTTGGTGTCTGTGTGTGTGTGTTCGCTCGTGCATGTGTGTGAGTTGTCATTGTTTTTGTTTGTTTTGCATTCCTCAGAAATAGAAAGCTCCCATTAGGCCCAAAGCAAAAGCCATTTCTTCTTTATATTCATCATTTTGGGCCAGAATATTCTGTTTCAACAGATTGGCAGTGTTGTACTCATCCTGCTGGAGTGTCAGGTGGGACTCACAAAATTAATTCCGTTTAATTGAGAGTGAGTTTTGAAAGGCTGTGTGGCTCCCTCTTAGCATGGACTGCTTCACTTTCGAGTCTAGTCTTCATCCTAAAGACCCCAGAACATCACCAAGTGGAACAGAGAAACAGGGAGCAGATGCTGGCTGCATTAGAGTCTCCTCCTTGTGGGGGGTGATGAGGATGCCCTCCTCCTGTCACCGCTGGTGCCCACCCACACCCCTGGGTCAGACTCTCTGATGGGGATCACATGACTCTGCATCCAGATGACCCCTTGGGAGGACTTTGTGTCTTTTACAATTTGCTAATTACCTGGTCAAAGGATAGAGACCCCCCTGACTATTTTTCCTCTCTTCCTTGAGAGTCACAGTGGCTAGATTGTCTCATTTCCCCACATGCCATGACCCCTGCTCCTCTTGTCTTATTACCTTTGTGTGAAAAGGCATGAAAGGGTTTCAGGTGGCTCCTGCCCTCATAATTCCATCCTTGAGTCCATCCCAGATCAGGGCATGCTTCCTCGGCATGAATAAAGGTGGTGCTGCCTCTGTTTGGGTGCATCACTCTGCCCTCTGCTCGTCTGCTTGCAGCTCTCTTGTGTCACCTACCAAGGCTGCCGGCAAAGTTCACGCTGGAAGATTAAGCCCATGAGCATGTTCTTAGCATTGTGTGCGTTGGAAGCTTTTGCATCACCGCAGCTGTTACTTTTTATATCTTCGTTCCCCGAGTCTTTGGGTACCACTGAGAGGCGAGTCACCAGGTGTGCCTCTAAGTAGCAAAATTAGGAATCATTCAATGCTTTGATGGTGCCAATTAGCTTCCCAGTATGAGCGCCAAGATTTTTTCTAATTAAGGCAGGAACAGTTTCTTCGTCTATAATAATCTCATTTAAAGTGTGTCCAAAACACTTAACATGCTTTGTTTAGGAACATCATTCCTATGCATTTTTTAACTACGTAAAAATAGACAGATCTCTGAGATGCTGAGTTTCCAGCTGGTTGTTCACCAGACACGTACACAGACTGATGCAGGATTATGTTTTACAAGACAAATGGGACTGTTTAAATTGAGTTTTAAGGCAGAGGACATGACTTCCAGGATTCTTGCACATCTGCACACTAAAGATCTGCTCATGTCTTTGAAAAGTGACTCATGCCTTAAACATAAAGGAAACAAAGATGTCCTCTTGACAAGCAAAGCAGGTCCCTTCGCCTCCAGGTCCCTAACTCCCATCTACCATGGAAGCATAGATTCAAGTTGGACAAAAGGCAAAACTAAACCAAAGGATTCGTGAATGCCCAGAAAAATGGAGAAGCAGCAACTAAGGCTATTCTTGAATCTTATTTTAAGCAGAGAACAGTGCAAATACATCTCACTGGACTATAAGCAGTAAGAGAGAAGGGACTGGGTGGGTTGTAGTCACAGGTTTATCTTCAGCACCTAGGACAGTGCCTGGACCATGGCGGATACTGGATCAATAGATGTTGAACCAGACTTTTTAAACAAAATTTTGACCCCCACCCACCACCCCCGGCCTCCCAGCAAAAAACAAATGGCTTTCTCTTGCACCCAGTGAGACTCCCTGCACAAAGTGCTCTGCTCAGGTTTCTGACTTCTCTCTGTGTTAAAGTTGGCAGAGCTAGAGCCCTTTAGAAGACATACAGGCTGTCTTGCAAACAACAATCATTTTTCAATTTCTATAAATGCAATCAAATCCAGGGTCTAATTTTATTATCCATTAATTTCACAGTTGCATGCATACCCTTTATAGAGGTTACCCAATCCAGCAAAGTCATCTTCCTTCTAGAAAAAGATGGCATCTCCTCATCCTGCATTCAATTACATGGTGGAACAATGGTGCGTTTGCTGCCATCATCCCATTATCTTACCACATCTACCCTGTTCCTGGCCAATCTATTGATTTAAACAATAGATCGTTCGAATCTATTATATAGGCTGGAGTGCAGTGGTGCAATCAGCTCACTGCAGGCTCTAACTCCTGGGGTCAAGTGATCCTTCCGCCTCAGCCTTCTTTTGTCAAGTAGGAAAATGGGCTAGTCTGACTGGAGTTCTCTTTTCATTTCCTTGCCTATTTGCTGCTGGAGACAGGGTGCTCATGAGAGATCGGGGGAAGAAAAGCAAAGAACTTGGTGTTGCCTCTTTGGGGTGAGTTCTTTGGGAATTGAAACTGTCTGGAAAGTCATTCTTTGGAAGATGATGCCAGTGCCTATGGAGGAACCAAGGCTTACTTTCCTTTGCACCTCAGAGTCAAGAACTGTGTTTGGTCTATAGCAGATGCTTAGCAAGTGCTGGTTAAATGAATGAAGAGGCTCTGCCAATGACATGCAGTTCGAAAGAGCATTGCCTCTTCTTCTGTTGTTTATAAATATTACATCAATGAGAAAAGATGCAGCCCCAGGGAACAACAAAATGAGTTGGCATGGTAATAGAGCAGCCGTTTTGGAAATCCAATAGAGAAGCCAGAAGCCACTTGCTTGGGCAGTCAACATTGATGCCTGAAAGCTTCTGCCCTTTACAACTTGGAAGGCAAATATGAAAAACTCTGAGATTACAATAAAAATCTCATTGCAAATCACCACAGAGAACACTGACTGGAGGCAAAGGTTTGACTTCCAGCTTCAAATGTGAGAGGCAGGATGGTGAATAGAAAAGGGAGGAAGGGTGCCCTTTGATCTGAAGGGGAGTAGAGCCCAGCAGGCTCTCTTATTCATCAGGAAACATTATCTCCTGATCCATATGTTCCGTTTTCTATTTACAGCAAATCTGCTGCAGCATGCAATGTGCAGCCCTAAGGGAGAGGTTGGCTTTCAGGCATCCGGCCAGTAGGCCCTCACCTACTGGTTTATGGTATTCGACTGGAGCAGATCCAAAGTGGCACAGGAAGGGCTCATGGGGTTCTCTGACCAATCTTCTGAGGTTGCAGGCTGAGCCACCAACAGGTCTCCATCTCACAGAACCTGGCCTAGTGAAACTGCCTGGCCCATGTCCCTTCAAAAGAAAATTCCCAGCCACGGTTTTTTTTTTTTTTTTTTTTTTTTGAGATGAAGTCTTGCTCTGTTGCCCAGACTGGAATGCAGTGGTGCAATTATAGCTCACTGCAGCCTCGAACTCCTGAACTCAAGTGATCCTCCCACCTCAGCCTCCAGAGTAGCTGGGGATACATGCCACTATGCCCGGCTACTTTGTTTTTATTTTTTGTAGACATAGGGCCTCACTATGTTGTCCAGGCTGGTCTTGAACTCCTGGCCTCAAGTGATCCTCCTGCCTCAGACTCCCAAACTGCTGGGATTATAGGTATAAGCCACCATGCCCGGACCCAGTCTCTGCTCTTAAATCCACTCCTTGGCTCCTTCTCTTCTCTCTTAAATTTGTTTTCTATTGCAGCATAATAAATTACTACAACATAGTAGCTTTTGACAATGCCTTTACTTTTATTGCAGTTTTTCTGAGTTGGGAGTTTGGAGGCTGAAACCAAGAGGTCAGCTGGGACTGTGGTCTCATCTGAGGCTTGACTGGGGGAGGACTCACTGCCAAGCTCTCATGGTGTTGGCAGCATGCAGTTCCCTGATGGCTGTCTAAGGGATGGCCCCCATGTCTGCTGGCTGTCAGCTCCTCACCCTGCAGCCCTCTCCAAATGAGAGCTCAAACAACAAGGCAGCTTGCTTCTTCAAAGCCACCAAGGGATAGTCTTCTTAAGACACTGCAGACTCACAATGTAACAATTGTAAAAACACAAGGTAATATAATCATGTTCATTCCATCACCTTTGCCATATTCTGTTAGTTAAAGGCAGGTCACAGCTTCCACCCACCCTCAGGGGCTAGTGAATTCTACCAGGTCATGCACATCAGAAGATGGGATCACAGGGGCTACCTCAGAGGCTGCCTGCACTTCTCTTGACCTTCCACACTTTGAGTTTACATTCTCCCACAACTCCCAAATTTAAACACCAGCTTAGGCCAAACTCCAAAATCCCAGACTCACATATACAATGCCTAGTGGGTCTCTCCATAAGAAGATCTACAAATGAGATTGAACTCCCATGTTCATAACTCAGTCCCAATTATCTGCCTCTGCCAAGGTCCTCCCCATCTTGTCTGATGGCAGCACCATCTGTACTGGTCTGTTTTCATGCTGCTGATAAAGACATAACTAGACTGAGTAATTTATCAAGAAAAAGAGGTTTAATGGACTCACAGTTCCATGTGGCTGGAGAGGCCTCACAATCATGGTGGAAGGCAAAAGGCATGTCTTACATGGCAGCAGGCAAGAGATAATGAGCAAAGCAAAATGGGAAACCCCTTATAAAACCATCAGATCTTGTGAGACTTCTTCACTACCATGAGAATAGTATGAGGGAAATGGCCCTCAGGATTCAATTATCTCCCAGGTCCCTCCCACAACACATGGGAATTACGGGAGCTACAATTCAAGATGAGATTTGTGTGGAGACGCAGCCAAACTGTACCATCATCTTTCTGGATTTTTCAGTGAAAACCATCTTTGACTCCTCTCTCTTACACCTCACAGTCAATCCATCAGTAAACCGTGCTGACTCCACTGTGAAATTATATTCAGACCCCAAACACATCTCACTGTCTGCTTCATTGCTCCATGCAGGCCAAGCCAGCATTGCCATGCTTCCTCTGGGCCTAGAGCCTCCTAATCCGATTAGGCCTCTATGCTTGTCTTCCTGGAGTCTCTTCTCAACAATTTAGACAGAGTGAGTGATTCTTTTTAAGGATTACCTTTAACTCAAAGCACTCCCGTGGTTCCTATTTCAATTGGATTTCCATTCAAAGCCCTCAGTTTGGTCCATATATCCCTGTATGAAGGGGAACTGACTATTTTTTTACCCCAATAATTACAATCCTTCCATGGCTCACGCTTCTCAAACCTTACTCACCTTCTCCCCACTCCTCAGACACACGAAATCATTGTAGGCCTCAGGGACTTTGCACTGGCTGCTCCCACTGAGTGTAATGCAAGCCTCACAGACATCCCAGGACAAACTTCTTCTCTTGCCCCAGTCTCTGCTCACACCTCCAATTCTCAGCAGAGACTTCTCTGACCTCATTGTACACAATAGCCACACATGCTCCAATCTGGTACCTTGCAACTCTCCTATGTTTCTCCATAGAACTGATGGGACATATGTTTACGTGTTTGTTTGTGTCTGCCTCCCCCATAAGCATGTAAACTCCATGAGGTGGCTACTTTGTCATTGACCATCAGATCTCAAGGGCATAGCGCCTTGTCTGGTCAATCAAGGTTGACTGAAGGAATGAACAGAATAAATGAACAGGTCCTGAGGCCACTTTAACTTTGTTATTGTGCCTTAAAGCACAGGAAACATCCTTTAAGATGTGCATTGGTAAGAGGCATCTTTACCTCAATTATTTCTGTCTTCACTGAACCCCAAGTTAAACCTTCCCAGATCAGGAGTTCAAACTGTCTCTTCAAATAAACAGACTTTCTTCCCTAGCTCCTGTTTTTCTCTCAACTTGTTTTGGAAGTTCTGAGCACATACCACGTCAGACCATTATGCTGGTATGACTAATGTTTTACCCTGGCAAATGCGTAGTTTGCAGGAAGTGATTCTGCCCCGTTAGGTCTCTAAGTAAAACAACAAAATGACAATGGGGATGTCTACGGCAATGGGAATAGGGATGAGGAAGACAATGCCTCTGAATGGAACCTTTCTGTAGGTGCCAATTCCTGCTCCGTGGCCTGCCAGCTATCTGCCATCCACCATGCTACATGCCCTCTCCAAAATCATTGTCTTCATTTACAAAATAGGATAATCACACCACCGATGTCAGACTATTAGGAGGATGCATAATTTAACGAGCTCTTGAAGGTCTCGCACAGTGCCCAGCACTTAGTAGAACTCAACAAAGAGCTAAAATTATTGTTCATGGGGGGCAAAAGTAAGGTTCTATGTTATAACACAGCACAAATGGATGAATTAATCCTCACTTTTTCCCCTTAAAGAGCATTTCTACTCTTAAAATCACTTTGGAACACCAGGGAACTAGTTAGTTGTGGTCTACCCCAGTGGTCCCCCACCTTTTTGGCACCAAGGACTGGTTTCATGGAACACAATTTTTCCACAGACCAGGGGAGGGGGATGATTTCAGGATGATTCAAGCACATTACATTTATTGTACACTTTATTTCTATTATTATTACATTGTAACATACAATGAAATAATTATAGAGCTCACCCTAATGTAGAATCCATGGGAGCCCTGAGCTTGTTTTCCTGCAACTATACAGTCCCACTGGGGGTGACGGGAGACAGTGACAGATCATCAGGCATTAGATTCTCATAAGAAGCATGCAACCTAGATCCCTCGCATGTGCAGTTCACAACAGGGGTCACACTCCTATGAGAATCTAATGCTGCCCCTCTGACAGGAGGTGGAGCTCAGGCGGTGATGCAGGCAATGGGGAGTGGCTGCCAATACAGATGAAGATTCACTCACTCACGGTTAAGGTACTACCTACCTCCTGCCATGTGGCCTGGTTCCTAACAGGCCATGGACCAGCTCGTGGCCTGGGGGATGGGGACTCTTAATCTAGAACATTTGCCTGACCAAGTGAGAGCATGCTTCACCAGGTTACACTCAAGCTGACCCTTGTATTCCTTCTGAAGATTTAGTTTGCTTTTAGTAGTGAGATTGGATATAAGAACAAAAACAGGGAATGGAGGAATTTTTGTCAAAAAATCCTTTCTGCTTTAGAGAATTTAGCAGAGCCATTTCTGAATCCTGACAACTTTCAAAAACTTAATTTGGGAGGCAAGCTGTCTGGCAAGGTCATTGTTGTCTCACTTGTAGAAACAGTTGGTTGGACTAAGAAAAGCCAATTGCAACCCCACCTCCTTCTACCACCTCCTTCCCCTCTCCAACTTAACACCAGTGGCAACCATTGTTCTAATTTATTAAAATATCACTTCCTGTCAGAAACATTTTCCAAAAATTCAGGGTTTTGTCATCATCAACTAAATCTTATAAAACAATATTTTAATAACAGTGATTTCTATAACAGTAGCATAAAGAGATTAAACTTGGATCAAAATAGACTGAAGATTCAGAATTTTGGGAATGGGATTTGGTGGGGTGTTGCTTCCTATGGAGCCTAGATTGTCTAAGGTTGTCAGGAATAGAGGCAGTTGGCCACTGCTCATTCATAACCCAGAAGGATGCTCAGTTGTGCCCATTCACTACATTTTTCTTAATTTTCTTAAACCTGGCCTAAGTCCACCTTAAATTAATGTTAAACAGCTTTATTAAGGCAAATTGACTTCAATTTCAGGGCTCTCCAGGAGCTGGCATGCATTAGTAGGCTCCAGTGGTTTCCAATCGGTTCCAAAAGCACTTTGTGTTGTTTTACACATTGGGGAACATCAAAGTTGGGAATATTAATACCCACCATGATTAAGCTACTGTTTCCTTTGTTGGGGATTTAATTGCTCACAGTAGGACTGCTGCTGACAGGTGTATTTCAAATCCCATCCCTTCCCTTACTGAGTTTTGCAGCCAGCTCATTTCAACACGTAAAAATTATATCATCAACTCAGGACTTCCTGTTCTGCTTGAGAAGAAAGGAGTAGCAATTGCAGCACGACACCACGAAATCCCCACAATATTCACACAACTGCACGCCCTCGCTTCTCTCTGTGTGAGCTGACACGGAAAAGGGTCCTATTCCTTATTGAGCAATTAAACCATATCCAGAATGGCGAGATCACAGTGGGCCAGTGAGCAGGGACCTTAGCATCTCACTCTGAACCAGGCACAGATCATCAATCCTCTGCAGAAAAGCCTCCGAGGTCTTAATCCGAGTCACTTTCCCATTCAGAGCAGAGAGTCCACATGGATGACCAAGGTGCCTGGAGGGATTCCATCAGTCTAGCTAGAAGATTTAAGTTAAAAAAGGCCGTGTGTGTGTGTGTGTGTGTGTGTGTGTGTGTGTGTGTGTGTTTCTGTCTGTCTAGGTAGATGGATGGAGAGATGGGTGGATGAATGGGTGGATGGATGGATAGATGGATAGATGAATGAATGGACAGATGGATATGTGAGTGAGTGTGTGTGAGTGTGTGTGTGTGTGTGTGTCTATGTCTGTCTGTCTGTCTAGGTAGTCAGATGGATAAATGCAAGGAATGTGAGTATTTGTGTCTGTCTGTCTAGGTAGATGGGTGGATGAACAGATGTATGGATGGATGGATATGTGAGTTTGTGTTTCTGCCTGTCTGTTTAGGTAGATGGATGCATTGATGTATGGATAGATGAATGGGTGGGTGAAGGGATGGATGAATTGGCATGTGGGTGTGTGTGTCTGTCTGTGTAAGTGGATGGATGGATGCTGGGATGGATATGTTAGCATGCATGTGTGTGTGTGTGTGTGTGTCTGTCTGTCTGTCTTTCTAAGTGGATGGATGGATGCCCGGATGGATATGTTAGCTTGTGTGTGTGTGTGTGTGTGTGTGTCTGTCTTTCTAAGTCAATGGATGGATATGTGAGTGTGTGTGTATGTGTGTATCTGGATGAATGGATACAGAGATGGGTGTATATGAATATGTGCGTGTGTCTACATGACTGGATGAATAAATGGATGGACGGACACGACACGTGAGTGCGTGTGTGTGTGTGTGTCTGTCTGTCTAGGTGAAAGGATGGATGGATGGATGGATGGATGGATGGATGGACGGATGGATGGATGGATGAAAGGACATGTGCATATGTATGTGTGTTTGTGGAGGTGTGTGTGTCTGTTAGTGTAGGTGTATAGATACTGTCTGTCTGTCTAGGTGGATGGATGGATGGATGGATGGATGGCTGGATGGACATGTGCATATGTATGTGTGTTTGTGAAGGTGTGTGTGTCTGTTAGGTGTATAGATACTGTCTGTCTAGGTGGATGGATGGATGGGTGGACGGACATGTTCATATGTATGTGTGTTTGTGGAGGTGTGTGTGTCTGTTAGCCTAGGTGTACAGATAGATGGATGAATATATGAGCGGGTGTATGGGTGTGTGTAGATGGATAGACAGTCAAATATACACATATATGCATATATACACACAAGCCTTTAACTTTATTAAAGATCCACCATATGCTGGACCCACCAACAATGCTTACACAGCTGCCCTTCCTTTTATTGGAGTTGACCTTCTCTTCTCCTCCAAGTCCTAGGAGTGGAGATGGAGCAGCTTCTGCTTTTCTGATTGGTGAGTTGTTGCAGGCTTCCTCTGGGACCCCTGGGAAGGCAGCGATGCTCACTGATGGTTGTCATGGAGCTGGGGAAACTGCCTGAGTGCAGCATCACCCAAGTCAGCTTCTGAAGATGCCCCTTGCTGATGTACAGCCCCTCAGTACCAAACTTTTAAACAATGTACTTCCAGGAGCCCACACATTGCCTGCTGAGATCAACACAAGCCGAGCTTCCTTTCTCACTTGAGAAGCGGCTGTGATTCTCTGGTCCCACCCACGTTTTCCTAGCTAGCTGGTTCTTCCGGTATTTGTGCTAGGAGCCGCTTGGAAGAGCCAGGAAAGGTTCAGAGGGGCACCTCCACCCCCAGTAACCCAGGTGTCTGCCACATTTTGTGTCCTTGGCTACAATGCTCTGCCCTTTGTGTCCAACCAACCAGTCACTCTTTGGATGATTGCTGGGCTCCAGCCACTCCTGGCCTCCCATCCCAACCTGCCTCAGCCTGGGGAATGGCACCTCGAGGGCTGTCACCCTCTTTGGTTGCACCTGTGAGGGAGGTGAGCAGGCCAGGCTGGCAGTGCTGTGGTTGCTGGAGCTGCCCTCTGGCCAGTCCCTGGCGCACTGTGTTTCCTTGATCTCCCAAAGGGCACCTCCTGCTGAACTCCCTTCCTGGCTCTTCTTGGATAAGTGCTTAGAGAATATGGTCTTGGTCAATTCGGGGAAAGGCTCTGTCTGGAACTCACCACAGTTAAAGGGTCCACTGCGTGTGTACTAGGTGAGTATTCTGAGGGCCAGAGTTGCAGCACATATGGTGCTGAAATGGCTTCTGCCCTCAAAGTACCTACGTTTAGACAGGGGAGCTGCAATACCTATTGAGCCTCTAATGATTGCAGACAGTAAATGTTGCCTGAGGCTGTGATTCTGGAAGGTGCATTTTAAGTGCTTCATTTTAGTACAGTGGGCAGAAGGGCTACAAAGAAGGTGAGTATCTTCATTTAGCAAAAGCTGTACCAAGGAGGTGAGCCACTGGAGTAGAAGCAGGGGTGAGGGAAAGGCGTTCTGGAGCTGGCGGGCAAGTCTGTCGCCAGGGCATCTTTGAGGAGCACCATGGAGACTGTCCTTGTCTGTGCTCAGGAAAAGCATAAGAGAAGGAGGAGATAGCAAGAGGGGGCTGTAGAGTGGATGGGAACTGAGGGTGGGAAACTGTCTTTACCATAGGGTGGTCTCAGGCCTTTGCAAACCAGCACAGCAGCATTGAAGACAGGATTGGTTCTAATCATTTCTGGGGGAGACCAGATCTCACTCTAACCACTCTAACAAGTTTCAATCATCCACACAGCAAGGTGTGGGAGACCCTAACGCCTCTCTGAATTACTCTTTCATCACAGGAAACTGCCTCCTAAAGAGCCCAGGGGCTGCACCCACATCATGTCCTCAAATCCCTTCTCCTTCTCTAAGGACAGAGTAGGGGAAAGAGTTCAGCAAAATAAAATTCAGTGAAGCAAAATGAGCTCTGAGTGGATCTCTCCACTCCTCCCACCACCCTTGCCAGCCCCACTCCAGTTGGCTGTCACTGTCCTTCCCCCGGAAGCACAGCCCCTCCCACCAGCCCTCTCCTCCACACCCCATTCCCTGTGTGTTGACACCATCACTGGACTTTCTGCTCCCATGCATGGCTCTTTTGAAGGAAACCAACATGCAGATATTTCCCTTCTCATGTTCACAGCTTCCGATTCCACATGCGCCACTTCCACAGGGTCCCCCAGACCCTCGACCATGAACTTCAGCAATCACACCTCTCTGCCCTCTGTTCACCGGCCCTGTTTAAACACGGTTCCTGAGCCCTTGCTGCCATTTCACAACTGGAGACTTCCCTTCTCCCACACCCTCCCTCAATTCCGTTGACTGTCAACAACCCAGAAGCTTCCACTGGGAAACATGGTCTGAATACCCAGAGCACTGCAGTTATCTTGCTCCATGCCCCGGGGAGGGATGATTGATGGAAGCCAAGGCCTGTTTCTTCCAAAGAGCTCTGCACACAAACATAAGAAAAACCCAGCTGACTCTACAAATACCAGCTCCAATTCTTTCATGTGGAGGCACACCCATAGAGCGATCCACGGTGCTTTTCTTTAAAAACTTGCAGTCCCCTGAAACTAAGACTGAGCTGAGTGACTGGAATCACTCTGAGGCTGAGAAGGACTAAGAAGGTAGCGAGTTTTGGGCAGGATCCTTGCATGGCCTTGCAGAAAGCAAGAGGACCTAGAAGGTGGAGAGGGAAAGTGGGGGCCAGAGGACAAGGCCCTGGGAAGGGGCATGTGTGAGATTTTCAGGGAAGAGCTAGGAACGCAGCAGGTTGGGATTAGGCATGGGTAGGGACTATTAGATTTAGGGATGCTACCCAAATGCCAAGGGGAGGAATCTGTTTCAACCCAGTGGCCAATGGGTAGTTGGTGAAGATTTTGTACCTTTATAACTTAATTTCTGTTAAAAGTATTGCTCAGAATCACTATTTATGCTGTGTTTTCAAAGATTTACCACACTTATGACTATAATGATGTTACTTCTGGAGCCATTTTTCTTCCTTGGAGAAACACATACTCAATTTCATAATGAAAATCAATGAGAAAGTACAAATTTGTGCAAATAAATTCAATGTACAGCTCAATATGCCTGGATATTACCTCCACCATATGAGATATGTCTGCACTGATTTATTGAACATAGACCCTGGGGAAGGGGACTCTTCTAGGCCTGTCCTGGCATCTTCAATTCTGACTCTAGCCTCTTGTCCCCAGCGAGCTTCCCCCAGCAGCCAGGACAGACAATTACCTTTTCAAAACTTAAATACTGTTAACAGCTCCCTTGTAACTTACCAACCCTCTCCTTGCCATTTTAGACTTCACTACTCCAGTGATAAATAATCTGAATTTTTTAAATGGATTCTCAGAGGCTCTATTTTAATCTATATGCTTGTGCTTTAAATCAATAACCAATAACCAATTTAAGCTCATTTAAGCCCTATTAGCTCCCACATAATGTTGGTGCTCAGCTCGGCATCATAGCTAACAATTTATGTTAAAGGGTGCTCAGCTTATTTTTTTTGAAGTTCTACAGCTGTCTGCTGTGTGACTGGAGAGCTGATGACTTTGAGCTATAGCAGCATTCTCTCCAAGTTCATTTCGATACTGAAAACCAAAATGAACTATTAAAACTCATTACCATTTTTATCTCTAATGGCATAGATTCCATTTTCTATCATTTTATTCACATCTGAAAAGCAAATTGTATTTGCATAAGGAAGGGGGATCTCTTGGATTTTTTTTCATTCTTTTTCTAAAAAATTAAGAAAAAATATACATAATGGTTTCTAGGAGGGGGGAAGTGCCATCCAAATACATCTGTTAAGAAAATCAAAATTCCAAAAGCTTGATCTTAGGGACTAAACCTTTCCCTCCTCCCACCTCACCCTCAGCCCCAGCCAACATTCATCTGCTGAAGTCCTAACCCCAAGGACCTCAGACTGTAGCTGTGTTTGGAGACAGGGTCTTTATAGAGGTAATCAAGTTTAAATGAGGTTATTAGTGTGGACCTAATTGGTGTCCTTCTAAGAAGAGTAGACTAGGGCACAGATAAACACAGAGACATGACCACATGAGGACACAGTGAGAAGAAGGCTACATTCAAGCCCAAAAGAAAGGCAAGAAACCGATTCTCCCTCACATCCCTCAGAAGGAACCAGCTCTGCCAGCATTTTGATCTGGGATTTCTGGGCTTCAGAACCATGAAACTATGAATTTCTATGGTACTTTGTTAAAGGAACCCTAGCAAAGTAAGGCATTTGCAACATGAGGGAGATGACTGAAGTACTGAAGATTTGTTCATTGTGATAATAGCAGATATCATTTAATCATTATTTTCTATTGCCAGAAAATGTTCTAAATGTGTTCAAATATTATCTCATTTAATCCTCAAAAATTTCCGTGAAGCCTTACTGTTATCCCCAGTTTTGCAGATAAGGAAACTCATGGACAGGTTGCTGAGTCATTGGTTCAAGGCCGTCACATGAATGGAGAGAAACCAGGCTGTCTCTATTCCAGAGTTGGTGCTCTGAACCATGCCATGGTACATCACTCTGGAACCTTGGATTTTGCTGAGTGTGAAGTAAAATTGTGCAAACAACGAGCTCGGCTTCATTAAGCCACCTTTACCTGGAATACTCTTCTTTTGCCGCACCTTCCTTCCATAAATTTCACCCAAGAATAGCAAAGATGAGCTAACAAGAGAAGGAGAAACGCCCACTGTGTGTTGGCTATCTGCCTGTCCACCGCCCCTAGGATGGACCAGCCACTGTTTCCAGAGATGTTACTCAGGCTCCCAGGCCCAGGTAGGAGAGCTCAGAACACACACAAAGCCCAGGGATCTGGGAAAGGAAGGGCCTCCAGGAACCAGGGACTCACATCATCAGAAACGAAGCGGGCAGTGGTCCAGGGTTCAAGGCCAGGATATCCCAGGCATCTGAGACAGACAGAAACCTAGAAGAAGACTTGAGTTCAAGGTCAGGATTCTTCATCCCCAGCCTCCACAGAACTTAATGCTGAGCGTGGGTGGAGAGAGGGGAGCCACGGGCTCCTGAGAAACCTTGGCTCTGGGCTGGCATCACAGGAGGAAAGGGGAGCCAGCCTGGTCCTGGGTGGCATGAGTCACTTGAGGAACCCCACATTCCTCCTGCCACCCCACTGGGCCAAAAGGAGCTGCGTCTGCCTCCCCTTCTGCCATTTGCGGAGGCAAGGTGACCATTCCACCAGCTCTCAAACACCAGGCTTCTAAGGGCTTCCAGTTAATTTGTCAACACCTCCCAAGCACTCGCTGTGTCCCTGTCCTGTTCTCTGTGCTCCAACCCACTCCCTCTAAAGTCTGTTTAGACCCTTGCAAGGTGAGCACTGCATTATGGTTCCTGTTTTAGAGATGAGGACACTGAGGCCCAGAGAGTAAAATAATGTGCCCAGGGACACACAGTCAGTATTGAGGCAAAGTACAAATCTCAGTTTGACCTAAACTGAAAATTACGAATCAGGTTTCTGATTATAACTCCTGGGGCTAGTCCAAGAGAGTGAGGCACTCTATCTTGTCCTGGGTGAGAGGTGTGGTTTCCTCTCCTGGTAAGATGCTGTGTTCGAGATTTAATTCCCACATAGGGCCAGAGCCAAGGGGATGAAAACTGAGTAGAAAAGCATTTCTGATCAAAAGGACATTTTGAATCTCTATTTCATAACGTCGGATAAGAGATTTTCAAGGACAAATACAATTTTACAGATATTTCCTCAGATATGATTAAGAAAGAGACAGATTCCAGCACTCAGATTTTCTGGGGTTGGCATAGGCTGAAGACCAGGAAAACAAGACACTGTATCTTAGCTCAAGTAATGCACCCACAGGGACACTGTTTCCCCATGCAGAAGGCAGACCAGTGAATTGTCATGCTATGCTCAGATGAGAATGTTTGATATGGTTTGGATCTGTGTCCCCCAAATCTCAAGTAGAATTGTAATCCCCAGTGTTGGAGGTAAAGCCTGGTGGGAGGTGATTGGATCATGGGGGTGGATTTCTCATGAATGGTTTCTCACCATCCCCCCTTGGTACTGTCGTTGCAATAGTGAGTGAATTCTCATGAGATCTGTTCATGTTAAAGTGTGTGGTACCTCAACCCTCTCTCCCTGGCTCCTGCTTTGGCCACGTAAGACATGCCTGCTTCCCTTTCTGCCATGATTGTAATTTTCCTGAGGCTTCCCCAGAAGCCAAGCAGATGCCAGCATCATACTTCCTGTACAGCCTGCAGAACTATGATCCAATCAAAGCTCTTTTCTTTGTAAATTACTCAATCTCAGGTATTTCTTTATAGCAATGCAAGAACAGCCTTCTCCAATATTCTTAATAAAATTAAGAAGAAGCTGCAGCTATTAAGCACTTAGCATGTGTCAGACACACTGACACAAACAACATTTCTGTGGTGCAGATTTATTTGTTCCATTTTACAGAGGAGGCAACTGAGAAGTAGAGATTAGAGTGTTTGCCCCTAAGTACGTGGCTGGGGAGAAGCAGAGCTAGGATGTGAATGTGTGTCTCTCCCTGCAGAGTCTACAGACCTTTGGGCTCTTCTGCCTCCTTCACCAACTGTAAGAAGAGTGCAGAGCCAAAATAAGAGGAAACTATGGAAATACAGAGACACTATGTTCTGTATAGAGGTGGAAAGTCTTCATCCCACTCCCCTCTGCCAGAGTAACAGGTGTTCACATAGAGTTTCGGTCTCCAGGTTCCCTTGTGGCCAAAGAGGGCCAAGTGTGCATGACATGGGCTCAGATTCCAAGCATGTTTTCAGTGAAGCACTGCTCCCTGGTCTTTTCTTTCTTTCTTCCAGCTGAAATGGAAGCATCTAAAATGGGGGCTTGAGCAGCCCTGGAGGACCACAGCATCTGAGTGACAACCAGAGAGATGCCCAGCAACAGAAGGGAGGGGGTTCCCCACTTTTCACCCAGCACTGAGTGGGAGAGGAAAAAAATGAATTGTTATTTAGGCCAGTATTGTTCAGGCATCTCTTGTTTCCAGAAGTCAAGTCAATATCAAATGCATCAACAAAGAAACCTGAGACACCTTGATAACTTCCTTTTTCCATTTTCGAAAGTTGTGAGGCTCTCATACGCATGTATAAAATAGGGTGCCACTTTCCAAAGTGTAAGAGGATTTGGAGCAGAAAATCGTTTCCTAAGTTTATCTCTTGAACAAGTCAATAAATCTGACAGCTGTCCCTGAATTATAGCTAAAATGTTGGATCTGCAGAGCACAGCATCATTCCTCAGAAGGAATGCACATGCCTCCTGGAAGCCCAAGGCTCGAAACTTTTCTCTGTAGGTTTTTGGTTGTGAATCAGACTTGCTCTTTCTGTCATAAAATGCAATGATGAGGCTATACAAGAAGCAGGAGGAAAGTGTTTTGTTAGAACAAACAGGGAGGGAGAGAGCTTGAACAAAGAGAAAGAATCACTCCCCAAAGAGGCAAACTCAGTGAGCGGAATTGATGGAGACGATTGAAGAAGCCGGGGGGTATGATAATTGCAAAATGTCTTGTAGTTGTTCCCATAACAAACAATTTTGCCACAGAGGGCTCAGAGGCACTGTGCAGCTTGGAGGAATCAACTCAAGGAGTCTGAGAGCCTTGGAAACCGCCATCCTTCTTTCAATGCTGGAGTGCATGCTGGAAGTGATCAAAATGGAGCGGACACTGAAAGAAGATTGATCCAAATCCCATTCAGGCAATCCTAGCGTACTGTGTTTTCAAGGCTAGTTCAGAAATTTTCAGGAGAAGGGTTCTCCCTTGCTGTCACAGGGTAGCAGTCAGTGTTTCTTACGTTTGTTTGTTTGTTTGTTTGTTTTGAGACAAGGTCTTGTTCTGTCACCCTGTCTGGGGTGCAGTGGCACAGTCTTGGCTCACTGCAGCCTGGACCTCCCGGGCTCAAGTGATCCTCCCACCTCAGCCTCACGAGTACCTGGGACTACAAGCGTGCCACTACATGTGGCTAATTTTTGTAGCTTTTGTAGAGATGTGGTTTTGCCATGTTGCCCAGGCTAATCTTGAACTTCTGAGTTCAAGTGATCCGCCCATCTCAGCTTCTCAAAGTGCTGGGACTACAAGCATGAGCCAGTGAGCCCAGCTGTGTTTCAGTGTTTCTACTGCAACCCAGGCAAAGGTAAAGCCCACATAAGCCATAGAGAAGATGGAGGCATATGAGATCTGCTGGACAATGAACTTCAGCAGGAACTTAAACCAAAATAGACTCAGGGAGGAATGTTCTGGAAACTCTTGCACCTGTTCACTGGGAGACATGTATGAACATATTTTGCGTAACATTTTTAGTTTTAGCAACCAATGAGAACACTACAAATAAGCACTTCCAAGAGAAAGGATATGGAAGTGTGCTGTATTTACACTGTGGAATATTAAACAGCTGGGGAAATGGTAGAATTACAGATACACAAATTAGCAGGCATGATGTATGCTGAAACAAAAAAGAAGGTAATTTACAGAAGGATACAAACAGTCCATTCCTGAAAAATATTCATTTATTGAGGGTCTACTCTGTGCTGGGCACTCTTCTAAGCACTGAGGCTGTCATAGTGAACACAGTAGACACATACTTACTCTTTGCCCTTATAGAGCTTACATTCTCATGGGAATAACACAGACATAACTAAATAGGTAGTCTAATGGGGATATGTGTTCTGTAGGCACAAGGGAGGAAGGCAGACAGGAAAGGGCAACATTTAAACTTCAGTCCCGAAGTCCTCATGGAGAAGGCAACACGGCATCAAGACATGCAAAGGGGAGAGAGTGGACTATGTGCCTGTCAGGGAGGTGCAAGTCTGAAGACCTTGGGGTGGAAGCATGCAGGGAATGCTGTGACAACACCAAGGGCCAGCAGGTGGATGCAGAGTGAGTGAGGCAGAAAGAAGCAGAAGCTGAGGTCTGGAGATGAAGACCTGGACACTTAGAGGATGGAAGAGGAGGACAGATCTTAGAGAGCTGCACCAGCAAGAAACGTGGCTTTGACTCCATGATGGGAGAGTTTTCAGCAAAAGAGAGGGCATGGGCAGAAGATGAGAAACCGTGGAAATTTATTGTGATTAACCAGGAGAGAGATGATGGTGGTTTGGCTCAGCATGAGCACCTTACCTGGTGGAACGATAATTGGTTCAAAACATGCAAAACTACACACATATTGCTTATGGACACATGGATATTTAGTAATCCTCTAAAGAAATTAACGGATGAACAAAAGCCTGGGAAGCAGTTTATCTAGGGGGTGGTGGTAGGGGAAGAGGAAGTTAATAAGAAAGTGACATACTTGAGGACACCCATGGCCTGGGGACCATCTTACTTTGGCATGCAGGAATTTCTTTTAATATTCTTTACTTGTCATGTATGTTGTATACAGTCTTTTGTGCATGTGATATTCACAATTAAAAATTACTGTCATTGCTTGAAATCTCTACAGTCTCTTTCAACACAGAAACTGTATCTTTCTTTTCTTTCTAAATTATGAATGTGTGAATTCATTTATAATCTTGGTCATAAAACCAAGGAGCCAGGAATTAGAAGAATGCAATAAAGTTATCAGCCTCCCAAAGTGCTGGGATTACAGGTATGAGCCACCATGAGTCAGGAGTTCAAGACCAGCCTGGCTAACATGGTGAAACCCTGTTTCTACTAAAAATACAAAAAATTAGCCAGGCGCGGTGGCACATGCCTGTAATCCCAGCTACTCAGGAGGCTGAGGCAGGAGAATCGCTTGAACCCAGGAGGCGGAGGTTGCAGTGAGCCGAGATCGCACCATTGCACTCCAGCTTGGGCAACAAGAGGGAAACTCCATCTAAAATATATATATAACCACATGTAGAGTCAAATGAGAATAAAATAAAACAGATTAGAACACCTGAAAGGAAATGGCCCCACTTGTCTCCTGTGGGCAGTGAGGTGGTCATCCTCACACCCTGGTGATATGGTTTGGCTGCATCCCCAAGAAAAATCTCATCTTGAATTGTAATCCCCATGTGTCAAGGGCAGGACCAGGTGGAGATAATCGAATCTTAGGGGCAGTTTCCCCCATGCTGTTATCGTGATAGTGAGTAAGTCTCATGAGATCTGATGGTTTTATTAATGTAATGTAAGTGTCTGGCATTTCTCCTGCTGGCACTCACTCATTCACTCCATCCTGCTGCCCTGTAAGGAAGGTGCCTGTTTCGCCTTTGCTTTCTGCCATGATTGTAAGTTTCCTGAGGCCTCCCCAGCCATGAGGAACTGTGTGCCAATTCAACCTCTTTCCTTTATCCATTACCCAGTCTCAGGTGTTTCCTCATAGCGGTGTGAGAACGGACTAATGCACATGGGAGCACAAAGGAGTGACCTATTTGCTCCTGGTGTCTTGGAGAATCCTGGGGAGGAACACAGCCACTGCTACTCTCATTTTCAGAGGGAAGGGGAGATGGGCTTGCATTTGTCTGTTGGAACTGCTATAATAAAATAACATAGCCTGAGTGGCTTATACACAATAGAAATTTATTACTCATCATTTTGGAGGCTGGGAAGTCCAAGATCAGGGGGCCGACCAATAAAGTGTCTGATGAGGGTCCATTCTTCATAGAGGGCACCTTCTAGCTACATCCCCACTTCCTCACTTGGTGAAGGGGGCGAACGTGCTCCCTCAGACCTCTTTTCTAAGGATGCTAATCCCATTCATAAAGGCTGCACCCCATGACCTCATCACCTCCCGAGGGCCCTACCTCCTAGTACCTTGGAAATTAGAATTTGACACGTGAATTTTGGGGGGACATAAGCATTCATATCATAGCAGATCCTGTCAAAAAATAGATCTGGCAAGAAACACTTAAGAATAACCAAGAAACAGGATTCAACCAGATTAAAACACCAAAGAAGGCACTTTGGATTCTGTTAACATTTTTAAAACCCCTTCAATGCCTTTTTGGAGACTAACATAAAGGATTGGAAAATGAAAAAAGAGATAAGGCTGTCATATATATCAATATAAATATATAGATAAGATACACTGTCGATGTTGTATGTAATCTACACCATAGTCTGAACTCTGTGTCTGGGGTAAAAAAAAAAAAAAAAAAAAAAAAAAAATCAAACAAACCTATGCCTCAAAGCACATACATGCTGATTGTCAGGATGGAACGCCAGCACGAAGACACGTTTTGCAGGGTTGGAAATTCTTCTAGCCCTGATTGTTATTTCAAGATGTAGATATGCTCCTGGCTCTTTTATAATTTAAGCCAGTAAGTGATGACTCCCCTTGATCCCAACTCCCCTCTGAACTGGAAAAGGGGGTTGCGATAAATATTATTCAATAAAAGGTGTCAACTTTTAATAAAAACGGATGTCACAAACTTTTAAGTGCTTTCATTTCTGGGTCCCTGGGATTTGTTCCAGTTTCATAATACTGTCAACTCTAAAATGAAATTACCCTTATGTAAGATAAAGTGAGGTGTTTGGAGACTACTGAGGAACAGCTTTGTTTAGGCATTTTACCCCACAGCAAAGAACTGCTTGTTCGGGGAAATTTTTGCAAGATGAAGTTGTGGCCTACAAAATCTTTTCAAAAAATTGATTCCACTCAGGGGCATCTTTTGCCTTTATTTTGCATTATTAGGGAGGATTTTCTGAACAAACATCTCCCAAGTCTTTATTAATGAAACACCATGAGTTTCACAAAAAGTTTGCTTTCCCTAGTCCTAATCTAGCCCCTGCTTTATTCTCCCACTTCTTAACACGCTAAAGATAATCTCAAAAAGTAAGTAATACGTGGTTTGGAAACTCTCACTTCCCGCAGATCAGCCAGGACTAAGCCCACACAAGGGGCTGAAGACACATCTTGTAAGAGTCTTGTTTTACTTCCGCACGGTTTCATACTCACGGGATGTGCTCTACCTGAGTGTCCTCAGCTGCTGCGGCAGAAGGCAGAGGAATCGCGAGTCAGGCGATGTGGATTTGAATGTTGAATAAAGAGTATCCTACCTGGGAGGCTTTGCACCAGTCATGTACCCTGACTGAGCCCCCATCTTCTCACCTGTAAATAGCAATATCGTGATGGGGTCTTCACCAGGGCATGATGGAAATGAGCAGAGGCATTCTAATGAACTCATGAGGAGCCTGGTATGGAGTCACTGTCTACAGGACCTGGCCCAGGGAGTGGACGCTAGACACAAACACTGTTACGGTGGCTGCTGAGCGACCATGCTGCCCTGAGCAGATAGGCTTGGAAGGGGAAGGCACAGCAATGAGCCGACCTTGCAGAAACTCAGGCTTCCTCCAACCTTCTGTTTCTGAATAGTGCACCTCTCCCTCCTCCACACTTTTTTTTTTTTTAATAATAGGAAGACATGTTCTTAATTTTTCTTTCAGTCAAGGAGATATGGCTATGGGGTCTTCTGGCATCCTGCCTTGGGGATGCTCATTCTCCTGGCAGAAATTAATCCCTTCTTCTCTTTCCTCTTTTTAAATAAAATAAAAGAGCTTTCTTTATGTGATCTCTCTGAATCATTTCATTTTACAGATTTTTAAAAAAATTCTGTTTTCTGTTTTTCATATTTTCTAATATGCATATTTACAATTCTTTCATCCATTTCTACATACAAATATGTATGTCCATGTATTATATATATTTTTAAATAAATAGTGTCTTATCTTTCCCATTGTTTTTAATCTAAAGTGTTGCATTTTTTTCTTTCTTTTTTTTTTTTTTTTTTCTTGAGACAGTCTTGCTCTGTCTCCCAGGCTGGAGTGCAGTGGCACAGTCTCAGCTCACTGCAACCTCCACTTCCCAGGCTCAAGTGATTCTCATTTCTCAGCTTCCTGAGTAGTTGGGACTACAGGTGTACGCCATCATGCCCGGCTAATTTTTGCATTTTTAGTAGAGACAGGGTTTCACCATGTTGGCTAGACCAGTCTCGAACTCCTGACCTCAAGTGATCCACCCACCTTGGACTCCCAAAGTGCTGGGATTACAGGCGTGAGCCACTTTGCTTGGCCAAGTTTTTTTTTTCTTTTTAAATTTTTCTCCATACCAATCACCTTCCTGAACAGATAACTGATATTTGTAACTTGAAGTGCACCAGTTCATGCCTTTTTCTATGCTCATGAGTGTCACAGGTGTGACTATCCAGAGCTGTTGCTGCACAGGCATTTAAAGGAATCTACCAAGATA
Source organism: Symphalangus syndactylus (assembly GCF_028878055.3). Classification (NCBI taxonomy): domain Eukaryota; kingdom Metazoa; phylum Chordata; class Mammalia; order Primates; family Hylobatidae; genus Symphalangus; species Symphalangus syndactylus. The sequence continues at coordinate 31,903,603 of NC_072444.2, read as the reverse complement.
GTTGTAGGTAAAGAAAGGCAGATTTATTAGAGAAAGTAGGAAAATACATTGCAAGAAAGCAACGGGCAAGTCAGCAAGAGAGGAGCTGACTGCAAAGAGACAAAGGATTTTATAGGATGGTGCTTGTGCTGTGTGCGGAAGAGGGCTTTATGCAGTACTGGTAACACCTAAGTTGCAGTGAGGTAACCTGCATTTTTCTATCAGCTGAGGGTGCGGTGATAGGCAGGCGCAGGAAGGTTATGAGTTATTAGCACAGGAGGGCTGTGTGTCCTGGACCATGAAGAAAGGCTGACTTAGAGCTTATCAGCTTTCTCTTTTTGCTTTCCCCTGCTCTGGCCAGCCTGACTCCTTTTGCCTTGTTAGGACTCCACAATGAGGTCATACGTGTGTGTTTATGCTAACACACACACACACACACACACAAAGTCACAGCTAACTCTTACAGAGTATTTTCTGTGCCTGGCACTATTCTGAGTAGATGCCTTTTTAATCCTCACATAACACCTTAATGTAGCTGCCGATGTTATTCTCATTTCTACATGAGAAGAACTGAGGGTGCAGAGAGGTTAGGAATTTCACTGAAGTCACAGTTAGTAAGAGTCACACCCACAAGGGCAGTGCAGCTCCAGGGCCTGTGCTTCAGAGGAGTTTGTTGGTCACTGTTTATTTGCAAGTTAAGATCATAGGATGGGCATTTTTCCAAATCTTGCTTTTTACATATCACAATACATTACAAAAATTCATCTAATTAAACGGATTCTTTTTAAAGTCTGCCTGGCGTTCTGCACCTCAATATTTCACACTAGGATTCAGTTCTTTATTGCCAAGCATCTCCTTGGTTTTGAGATTTCTGCCCCTAAAACAAATCTGCTGGAAAAACAAGAAAAATCTGGTTCATAGCCTTAGCTAATGGTGCTTTTATTTCTACCGGAAAAAAATTTCTTTAAAAAATATAAATGACACCACGACTGGCCCCCAGAACTAGAAGACAACTCGAATTGACCAATTGAGAAAGAAAAGATCAGAAAAATGGTCAAAGAAGTACTATTTATAAAAGGACCAAGACTAGGTAAGTTCACAGTTAAGTTCTATCTAATATGTATGAGAATTCCAGGATAACTTAAGCTTTTAAAGGCATACGGAAATATGGGAAATTATCATGTTAGAACATCTGGGTTGGGAGGAGGTTGCAGTGAGCTGAGATCACGCCACTGCACTCCAGCCTGGGTGACAGAGTGAGACCCTGTCTCAAAAATAAATAAATAAAATAAAATAAAAATAGAACATCTGGGCTACCTCCAACCCCTGTGGTGCATTTATGCAAATTAGAAAGGTGTGCCCCTCTGAGAGAAGGCAGCCCTTCCTATGATGCTTGGAAAAGAAGTACCCTTCACTATACACAGATGGAGACATCGTCCTGACCCTCTCTCGCCTCAGTGCACACTGTAGTGGCCACGAGGAAGGATCTCAGTCCCACCTGCCCCTCACCAGGCAGCCTTCCTTGTGCATTTCAGAAAGTGCATCACTCCACCAGATGGCTCACTTGAACTCTGAAACCAGGTACCAAATGTAGTGCAAAGAAGAACACTTGGCCAGGTGTAGTGGCTCACGCCTATAATCCCAGCACTTTGGGAGGCCGAGGCAGGTGGGTGGCTTGAGCCTAGGAGTTCGAGACCAGCCTGGGCAACATGGCAAAACACTGTCTCTACAGAAAAAAAAAAAGAAAAAAAATTAGCCTGTGGTTCCACCTACTCAAGAGGCTGAAGTGGGAGAACCACCTGAGGCCAAGAGATCAAGGCTGCAGTGAGCCATGACTGTGCCACTGTGCTCCAGCCTGGGAGACAGAGCAAGATCCTGTCTTGAAAAAAAAGAAAGATATGTATAGACCAGCCTCATTGATCAATGTAGATGTGACACTTCTAAACAGTATATTAGGAAATTCATATCTGGAAGTATAGGGGAAAATAAAACTCTATAACCAAGAACAGTTTATTCCCAAAATTGAAATACTGTTAATTTTTTTGGAAATTCACCACCATAATTTTAACTCAACACATGAAAGGAAAGAAGATGTGAAAATATGCTAAGAAAACATTCGACAAAGCTTAGCAATCATACATACTAAAAATTATAAGTAAAACATAAATAGAAGAAATTGTTAATAAGATAAATGTTATTTACACAAAACAAGTATCAAGCATCATTCTGAAGGGTAGATAACTGAAAGAATATCCATTATGATCAAGAATCAGACAGGAAACTTGCTGTCAACATTATCATCCACCATACTTTTAAAGTTTCAAGGCCGGGCACGGTGGCTCATATCTGTAATCCCAGCACTTTGGGAGGCCAAGGCGGGCAGATCACTTGAGGTCAGGAGTTCGAGGCCAGCCTGGCCAAATTGGTGAAACCCCGTCTCTACTAAAAATACAAAAATTAGCTGGGAATAGTGGCATATGCCTGTAGTCCCAGCTACTCGGGAGGCTGAGGCAGGAGAATCAGTTGAACCCGGGAGGTGGAGGTTGCAGTGAGCCAAGATCACACCACTGCACTCCAGCCTGGGTGACAGAGCAAGACTCTGTCTCAAAAATAAACAGATAAATAAAATAAAAATGTTTCAGAGAATATAATAACATAAAATAATGTTAAGCAGGATAAGGAGGAAATAAAATTATTTTCCCCTTCATGTTATGATTGTCTACTTAGATAACCCAAAAGACTCCAGAAAATAAAACAACACTACTGTTACTAAGGGATTGTATTAGGTGCAGAGATAAAATGTAAATAAATAAAAATTAGTAGTTATTCCTTGTCTTATAAATAATTACAATGACAGAAAATTGTGCTTGCTGTCAAGACTGTTCTAATTTATTTACATAGATTAAATTCATTTAATGCTCACCACAAGGTTAGGAGGTAAATACAATTATTATCCCCATTTTAAAGGTGAGGAAAGAAACCACAGAGGTGAGGTAGCCTACAAATGACTCCCCACCCTCTGACATTTTTTACTATTACCATATAGTTATTAATATATACAAATATACCAATATTCTCATGCAAACCAATATTTTTGTCATTGTTTTCTAAAATGAGATCTTTGTATAACTAGCTCACTCGTTTTTAAATCTCTGCATAAAATTTCCTATTTTATTTGTGTAATTGTACACTTTTGAATTGATGTTTTCTTTCTTGGGAGTCTTATTCGGGTTTTGGCCACTTGGAATACAGCTGTAGAAACTAGCCTTGTATATATAACTGCAGGTACTTGCATTTGTCTTTTATGTGATAGGATGGAATATATCTTTTTAATTTTAATTGATGTTGTGAAATGCTTCCCAAATGACTGTAAAATTTTACATTTCCACCAAAATCTTGAAACTTGAAACTATATTCTCTCTGGAGTGTCTTGTTAAGAGCAGGTGTTAAAGCTTTCCTTTTCATGGTCTGATTGTTGTAGAGAAATATCTCACTTTAACGTCAAAGTACTTTTCCCTGGCTGCTAATGGGTATAAGTGGCTTCTCTCATTTATCAATCACTTGGATTTGCTCTTCTGTGCGTTACCTGCTGATACACTTGGGCCATTTCAGTTGGGTGTTCTTTTACTTGTTTTTCAGTGATTTTTATATTACAATTGTTCACCATTTGCCTGCTGTATGCATTGCAAATATTTTGGGGATCTATCTGTGTTTACTTTTAATTTCTTGCCATCGGATACTTTTCTTTTGATTGAATCAAATGTATTTCATCTTAGAGCTTCTGAATTTTTTCCTTAAGAAATTCTTTATTCTAGGTGTTTTATATTTTACAGTTATTTTTATGCACAGTTCATATTTCATGTGTTGTTTTCTTTCAGAAAGATGGCCAATTGCCCCAGTATCTATTTATCCCATTCCCAGGGATGTGGAACGTTCCCCACCCTGAGCTCAGAGTCTGGATTTTCTATTTGGTGCCTCCACCAGAACCTATTGGATGAGTGGCTTGCAGTCTATTTTGATATTAAACAAGAGGAGATTCTTCTTGCCATTTTTCTTTTGCAAACTGTTCTTCGCTATTCCTAATACTAATTGTTCCACATGAACTTGAAGGTTATTTTTCTAATTCCCAAAATAACCCCCCAAACCAACCAACCATCATAGCAATAGTCTATCCCTCTGTATGTCTGTCTCTTCTTCATACAAGTCCTATCTCTTCTTTGTCAATTGTTTCAGACGCTTATTGCTAAAATAGAAAAAAGCTATTAGGTTTTGTATGTTCCACTTTTTGCCATCCACTCTATCTAATTTCTTTCTTAGTTATCGTAGTATGATTATTTGACTATCTTGGATTTTCTAATTATACAATCATATCAGCAAAGAAACAAAACAAAGCATAGTTTTATCTCTTCTTTCCCAATGTTTATACTGATCATCTCATTTTCTTATATCAGTGCCTTCTCTACAATACCAAAATAATATTGAATAATAATTGTGATCGTGGGAATCTCTTCATTACCTGTTCTAATTAAAACAGCTGTGGAGTTTTGTCATTTTGAATAACATTTTTGTTGAGCTTTGGTAAATAATTTTTATCAAATTTAAGTAGTATTCGTTTAGTGCTGTTTTCATAGGGTTTTATCATTAATGGTATCTACATTTTATTGATTGCCTTTGCAGCATCATTACGATCATCACATGTGTTTTCCTTCTTTATTTTCTGATAGAAAGATTATGTTAATAGATTCAGTCAAACTTGCATTGGTAAAGCAAATCTCTTTTAAGTTATTTAAAAATAAAATACAACAAAGAATTATTAAAATAAAAGGACATCTGCTGAATATTTTATTTGTATTTCTATTTTATAATATTGTTTATTTATATTTCTATATAACTTACGTTGGTAAGATTGGACTGGGCTTTTCTGTTGGAGTTTTATCTTTGTCACATTCAGCAGAAAAACTACTACACTTGGTTTTACTCCTCCCATCTTGCCTTATGTTATTTCTTTTACTTTGTTATTTCGTCACTATTTTTTCCTATTTATTTTTCTGGTGTGATCAAATTACTATTGATTTCTCTCTTCCCTTGAACTATTTGGAAGTGGCAATGGATTATTACAATAAAATCCCCCAGTGAACCTCACCTCCAAGTGTCCAGGACCATTTGCAGTGGGCTGTGACTATAAGTCATGCACATTTGCAGTGGGCTATGAGCGTGTGTCTGTGTCCATTCACAGCGGGCTATGACTATGAGTCCACATCCATTCATGGTGGGCTATGTCCATGTGTCCACATCCATTCATGGTGGGTTATCATCATGTGTCCATGACCATTCACAGTGAGCTATGACCATGGGTCCACAACTATTCACAGTGGGCTATGACAATGTATCCACGTCCACTCACAATGGGCTATGACCATGTGTTCACATTCATTCACTGTGGGCTATGACCATGTGTCCATGACGATTTGCAGTGGACTATGAGCATATGTCCACATCTATTCACAGTGGGCTATGACCATGTGTCCATAGCCATTCACATTGGGCGATGATCACGTGTCCATGACGATTTGCAGTGGGCTATGAGCATGTGTCCACATCTATTTGCAGTGGGCTATGAGCATGGTTTCACGTCCATTCATAGTGGGTTATAACTGTTCTTCACATCGAGAGGTAGAGTCAGTGTCTTCATCCCATTGACTTTGTGACTTCATTTAACCAAGAAATTAGGGGAGGTGATATTGTGCAAATCCTAGAGCTGAGGACTTAGGAGTCTTTGAGATTTCCATTCTTGCCATTTTAGTGCCTGCCTCTGTGCACAGACACTCAGACTGTGCTCTTTAAGGATGAGAGAAGAGGGAGAGATCCAGCAGTCCTTATGTCTTAGCTGAGCCCAACCCCAAGCCCAGTCCCAATCAGATGCCTCACATGAGTGACCCCAGTCAACACCAGTGAATCATGAGGAAGAATCAATTGTTGTTTGAAGCTGTAATTATGAAGCTTCAACTTTCAGGGGCAAAAATGCTGCCAAAGTATTTTTCCATCTGGTATACTCATAATCTAACAACTATTTATTCATTATTGTATAAAAACGGTACAAACTCTTTTCCCCAACCAAAATAGGTATGACCCCATCTGACTAGTTAGCTGTGAACTGAAAGCACGTTGATTTCTGCCTTCTCTGTCCCTATCTTGCCTACTTCCTACACGAAGACAGCTCCATTCCAGTTGGCCAGTGTGCCTTCTCAATAATTTGTATTTGGCAGTTATATTACTTCTTTTATGCATATCTGGTCATTTTATTGTTATACATACATATTTGACTGTGTCAGTGTGTATTTTCAAAGCTTATATCATGTTTAAATGTGAGTAAATCTGTATCTCTGTTCCATTGAATCTGAGCTGGCCTTTTGACTTCATTTAACCAAGAGATTAGGGAAGGTGACGGTGTGCAAATTATCCCTTAGGTTTCTCAAAGAGTCCCTTTAGCTTCTCATCCTTTCAGTTGCTACTTTCTGTAAACCTCCCCATCCTCTGGACCACAGCTTACAAATTGGCAAAGATCTTAATGAAAATGATGGCAATATTGGATTCCTTATCTCTACATTTCTGTCTTTGCCATTATCTTTGCCCCTGAAGTCTTGGCTTCCTTGATAACTCTTCAATACCTCTAAATGGACAAACATATACACAGATATATAAGTGTATAGTTCCCCAAAGTTTTCTCCCTCGTATTTCCAGCGGCAAAGTGCCTATTCTGCTCATTTCTGAACTCTCCCCCAGATGGAGTCTCTGTGTCCTAGCATATTGGAGATTTGTTTTCTCCCATCAGGTGAAGTTTGTCTGGTTTCCCGGGTGGTAGTTCTTTTCCTTCCGTCATCTGTTTATGTTACTCCACACTCTTTTAGTTTTCAGAGCAGCAAAAGAGACGTCTGGTGCCAATCTAATTCTTCTTTTTCTCTCCTTCTTTCTTTTATGCATGTTTAATTGTGGTGCCTCTACCTGGGGTAACTAGTTAGGTAACTAAAAGGAAAAGATGTAATTCTAGGGGTTTTGGTAGAAGTGAAAACATCTTGGCTTGCCAATGGTTGCATTGCATGGGACTGGCAAGGCTGTCCTCTCAAAACAGATCTCACCATATGAGCTGACTATGAGAAGTTAACACTCTTAGGCTGACTTTGTGACAGAAGAAATCACAATGTGTGATAGAGATCACCATAATATATATAATTTGCCAAAATTTAAACACATTTTAAGTGGTAGCCAAACAGAAAACTACACTGCACACAGTTCTCTTCTGAAATTCGCCATCTTGCCATCTGTATTTCAGACCACATTATTCATTTTTAAGTCTGTATATGATAATTTTAGTATCTTAGTCAACTATAAAACTATTTATATTGTCTGTTTTTTTCTCTTGGATCTTGGACATTTGGTTATGTTCCCCCGTGTGCCTGTCAATTTTTATGCATAGTGCATGAGAAAAGCTTGAGTGATAATTTGATATTCTGAATGATGTCATCTTCCTCTGGAGAGAATTTACTTTTGCTTTTAGCAGGCAGTCTGAGCAAGGGTTTTTCACTTTAAACCAATTAGTGACTGAGCTCATTCAGAACTGGGTTTTAGTTTTGTCAGCGCTAGTCAGTTTCTGGTTCTTTCTTACTTTCAATGTGTAGCCTTCAGGGATCCTAACTGAAAAACTTGAAAGGTTTACCACTACGCCTTTTTCTTGTCAGGTCTTGAAATTTTACTTTTATCTCCACCGCATTATGAGACTGTCAAAATATCTCATCAGCTTCTTATCCTTTCAGTTGCTGCTTTCTGTTATCCTCATCCTCTGGGATACTGCTTACAAATTGGCAAAGATGTCAATGAAAAATAATGACATTACTGGGCTCCTCTCTACATTTCTGGCCTTGCCATTATTTTTATCCCTGAAGTCCTGGCTCTCTTGGAAACTCCTTATTGCCTCTAAATAGAGGTAATTTAATTTATTCAGCTTTTTAGTTCTCTATTGGAAGTTTGGTCCGATTCAAGCTTGTCCACCAGAGCAGGAAGCCAAATCTCATTTTTCTTTACCAAATATATTGTGCTTTCTTATTAAAAACATGTCTTTTTTTCTCATCCTTGGAATTCAACAATTTCATAATGTCAATATTATTTTTCATTAATCCTGCTTGGAACTTCTTAGCCTATAAAAGTTGATATTCCTATCTTTTCTTTATCACAATCATTCATTTAATAAATAAAATCATTCACATCTAGCAAGTTCATTCCTGAGCATATCCTCAAAAGAATTGAAAGCAACTCAAACGGATATTTGTTTACCCATATTCTTATAGCATAATTCACAATAGATAGAAATAATCCAATTGTTTATCAAAAGACAAACAATATTGTACATTTGTACAATGAAATATTATTCAGTGTCTTTAAAAAGAAGGAAATTCTGACACATACTAAATATGGGTAAACCTTGAAGATACTACTCTAAGTGAATAAGCCAGATGTAAAAAGACAGACAGATTAGATAGATAGATAGATAGATGGATAGATAGATAGATAGATAGATAGATAGATGATAGATAGATAATAGATGGATGGATGTATGGATAGATAGATGATAGATGAATGGATAACAATGGCATGATGGATGGATGAATGGACAGATGGATCAACGGATGGATGGATGAATAGATAGATAGATCTCATCAGGGAATGGATGATGTACTCAAATTAGTGATTGGAGAGATTTTAATAACGGACTACCTACATAGTTGCAGTGGGATAAGAAAAGCACACAGGATAATGGGAGCCTTGAAGCTGGTAAGTGCTGGGAGCTATTACCACCTAGACCTGGTGGGGAAAAGGGAGGGAGTTACAGGAACCTGGAGAGAGTTGTATAGAGGGGGTGCCTTGGCAGAATTGTGGACTTTGGCAGAGGGATACGCATGTTCTGTAGCAACTAGGTTGGAATTACAGATGCCCTAATTTCAGTTTTCTTCCTTTGCTCTGTTTGTCCCTCCCCCTTGCCTTCTCCCAGCACCACCACACCCCCACCTCTATTGGCAGAATACGACAGGCAACCAGGAGACCAAAAGAGCTCATATATTCAGTTCCTCCAGGTCAGCCTCCTGGGGAAGAAAATGGGTTGATCAAAAGTGGATCATGTATCTGGAGGAGGAATAGAGGAAATCCAGCACAACAAATATTTACTAAGCACCTCTTTTGTGCTAGTTATTGTCCCAGGCGATAAAGACAGAGCTATGGCCCAAAGACCCTTCTTTGTAAAGCTTACCTTCTACAGGGAAATTGATTAATATGATTTATTTAATATATTTTTTTATCTATTCTTTGTCCTTTTCCTAGAACTCCTAATAATCTTATATCAGGGTTTTGGAGACATATTACTCATTTTCTCCTTAATATTTTTAACCACGGCTTTTTGTTTGGGATTCGAAAAATTCCTTTTATACCCTAGACACAAGTCAGGAAATTTTTTCTACGAAGAACCAGATAGTAAATGTTTTAGACTTTGTGAGCTATATGGCCTGTTTCAACTACTCAACTCTGATGTTATAATGCAAAAGCAGAAATATACACTACATAAGAGAATAGGCTTGTCTGTATTCCAATAAAACTTTATTTATAAAACAGCTGGTGAGCCAGATTTGGCCTATGAGCTATAGTTTGTCAGTTCTTATTCTAGGCCAGTAACTTGGGTCTTAATGTTGACTTATTCTAACCTTCAGTTCATCTATACCAAGTTCTAGTAAAAATAATCTCATCTTGCCAATTTGTTGTTTAACAGAAAGTCCACTTATGATGTAATTGAATCTCTATAATTGTTCTTCACAGCTTTGTTCAACTTGCTCTCCAGCACCTAGGCTTTCTAGAGCTCCCCAGTCTGCAGTGTTGTTTCTTCCTCATGCTAGGTGCAGGTCCTTTGGGGTGCATTATTACTTTCCTTTGGCAACTCCAGGCTCATTGGGCCCAAGGTACTTCAAGTGGTAGGGTTCAGCAGCCTCTGCTCCAATGGGCAACAGGTGGCAAGGCAGCAGTTCCTTGTCTGGGAATCAGGCACAGAGATAGGACCTCTCTCCTCCCAGCCTTCTTGAGCTGCAATGTTGGAGTTTCTGGGGCAGCAGCCCCTCTTCCCTCTGCTTACCTGTACCCCAGACCTTTGGGAATCTGGGAAGCCAACAGGCCTCCTGAGACAATGCACCTGGCAGGAGTTTTCACTTTCTCCAGAGAATCTGTGGAGCTTCAGTCCTTGTCCCAGGCCCATTGCACCAGGCTCCCACCATCCCAGAAGAAACTATGACCTGCACAGGATCTGGCAGCCAGGAAGCCCACCTCAATAACATCTTGATTGTTCCCTCCATAACCCATATACCTGCCAGCCCAGAAGCTCCAGGGATGGCCCTTTGCAGGTGGATTAACGTTGGAGTGGGGGTAGGGCAGCAGGGGACCACCGTCTTTTGCAACACTGAAATCAGGGTTTCAATCTGTTGAAACATAGCAGGTTTTCAGACTGGCAGCAGCTAACAGTTTTCAGAGTCAGTGTTTTTGATCATCAGCCTGAAGACACAAGCAAACTGAACAAATTGGATAAGAAGGCTTATTCACAATGAGCCAAGTCCTGACATTGAGTGTGAATCCATCCAGGTGACCTGAAGGGAAGCTTTGGTCAGCATGGAGAATGAGTCTGGAAAAAAAAGAACATTCCTGTACAAAGATTTGGGCTTCCAAGAGGTGATTTGTCTACCACATGGTGTGATCAGCATCAGAATGAGTGACTGCAATACTCTTTCCAAGAAATGTCCATATCTTGGGGCAGGACCCTAGAATCTTGGATGTTAGGGTTAAAAGAGACCACTGGGACAATTAGCCAAGTCACCCCCAGTTCCCTGATACTTCTTAAAAAATGCATCTCTAGAACATCTTCAGGGGCTGTTGGATGGCCAGAATACGTCCTTAACTTCTGCCTGTTCTGAAAAATGTGGGCATCTGGCTCAATGGTTCTACTGAAATAACAAAGAACATGGCAGCAAAATTATCATTGGTTTACATTGTCTTTAGAGAGTGACAGATGCTCAGGATCTAGGCATGGAGGTTTATGGAGGAAGGCATTAAAAGATTAAATACGACTTTATGTTTGACAACAGACCTAGTCTCCATTCAACATCAATATGCTGGCATTATTATTATTTTATGAAAACAATAATTCACAGTTTGCTGAAAGAGAATAACAGTATTGATCTTCTGAACACTGCATTTTATTTTCCATTAAATTTTTATGGAGCATGACAAGCTGTGTGCTGGGTCTGATCTTTTCTGCACATTAAGGTACAAAGTTTTGCAGATGTAGAAATTACGAGGGCTGTGTTAATAAAACCAGCTCATATGGCCTAGAAGCAAAAAGTAAACAGTTCCTCACTGGAGTTCTGCTCTGAGCTTATTAGTTTTTCAGGTTTGTGAACTGACCCACAAAGGAAATAGAAATCTCTCCTAGTGAGCAGAGAGAAAGAAATATGTTAGTAACAAGGAGAAACTCTTTCTCAAAGACTCTTTAATAGCATTACAAGTGCACATTTCAGAAGCAGTAGAGCAAATGCAACCAAAGACATTGGGTAATTCACTCAAACCCTAGCATGTCTTCCCACTCTGTGACATTATCTATCATGATACCAGAGTATTTCTAGTATCAATTGGACTAACTATATTCTTAGTGTATTAGTCTGTTCTCCAGCTGCTATGAAGAAATACCTGGGACTGGATAATTTATAAACAAAAGAGGTTTAATTGACTTACAGTTCTGCATGGCTGGGGAGGTCTCAAAAAACTTTCAATCATGGTGGAAGTCACCTCTTCACAGAGCAGCAGGAGAGAGAGAGAATGAGTGCCAGGAGAGGACATGTCAGGTGGTTATAAAACCATCAGCTCTCATGAGAACTCACTCACTATCACGAGAACACCAGGTCCCTCCCACAACACGTGAAGATTATGGGAACTACAATTCAAGATGAGATTTGGGTGAGGACACAGCCAAATCATATCATTCATCAGTACTTTTCTGAGGATCTTAAAACCAGTTCACTTCCTTCCTTTCACTAATTTTCACTCAGAAGTTAATATTCTGACTAATCCATTGGCTATTTGAGCATGGGGCTATTTGAATGTCTCCAAATTCTAGATTGTAAACTAGAAGCATTCACTGCTGTCCTTTGTCATGAGGTGTTTTAATCTCTTTCTCAAAAAAAATACACAAAGGACTACTATGTCCAAGTCTTGAGCTGATTGTGAGAAATAAAGACACCTCCAAATAGGGATATTTCTGACTAACATCTGGGGTAGAATCATTGGCTTATTACCTTTCTAAGCTAGCCACCTTCTCTTTGCCCCTAATATATATAGTCTTTGTGTGTTTTTTCTCTGACACTAACTAGCTGACCTACAACTCAATTCAAGTCTGACTCTAACTACCCAGAGTTGGTAGGGCTCAGTCCCACAAGGCTGCCACCACTTCAGATGCCAACTCCAACTGCTGAGTCCCCAGGTTCACTGCAAAACTGCCTGGATGACTACAAATTCAAGGTCACCACCACCCCCCCTTGGGTCTGATAATTTTCAGCACATCTTAGAATTCAGGGAAGTGCTATACTTACAGTTTTATTGTAAAGGATGCAACTCGGGACCAGCCAAGTGGAAGAGACACACAGGGCAAGATACAGTGGATGGGGTGGAGCTTCCATGCCTTCTACAGCACCTTGCCACCTCCAAGAGCTGGCACACAGGGCAAGATATGGTGGGTGGGGTGGAGCTTCCGTGCCTTCTCCAGCTTCCATGCCACCTCCCAGCACCTTGATGTGTTCACCAAAAAGAATCTTGCCATTTAGAGGGTTTTATAGAGGGTTCATTATGTAGATATGATTGATTAAGTCATAAGCCATGGGTCATTGAACTCAATTTCCAGCCACTCTACCATTCCCAGGGGTCAGAGGGTGGGAGGGTTGAAAGTTCTAACCCTGTAATCACATGTTTTGTTTTTCTGGCAACCAACTCCCATCCTGAAGCTACCTAGGCACCCACTATGAGTTATCTCATCAGCATTAACTCAAATGTGAACAAAAGGGGCTTGCTATGAGTAACAAAAGATACTCTTATCACTCAGAAAATTCCGAGGGTGTTAGGAAACCTATGCCAGAAATATAAAACAAAGACCAAATTTTTTTTATTGTATTACGTCTTTCCAACATGCTAGGAGTAGAAGCAGGGAAAGGGGAAAGGTATGCAGCCATCTCAGCAGGAGAAGACAGCATTTTACCTACCTCAGTATAGTATTATAGAACACACATGCACACCATGGATTAGCCCATGACTAGGCAGAGGGAGAAAATGTGCAGCAGTGTTTGACAGCTTCTAACATTTGATGGAACTAGGGAGAGATACGCTTTTCTGAGCTCATGAGTCTTTTTCTATTAAGGAAGCCATCAATTTTCTAGTATCTTCTTTTACTCTCTTCCTCCTACATGAGTTGTAATTAAGCTAAAATGAACTGCAAACTGACTCCATTTTCTTCACAAAGCCCACTTGGCAAATAACAAATTCACTTGGCATTTTCTGATTATTAACTATGGTATTCAAGGGATGGGCCTCGTGCATCTGCAGAGACAGTCATATTGGACAGTGCAGAGGAGCTCCATAAATCACTTCCTAGACTGCAGCCCACATACAGGGAAAGATAAAATGCTTTACATGAGATGGACAAAAAGCTTTAGGAAAGTAGAATGTGAGAGATCTCATAGAACCTCTAAGTTTTACTCTCAGACTTACAAAGACCCAGCACAATCCGAGCCATGCACTGGAAGATCCTCCTGGCTCTCACACAACCCCTATGCACGCTTTAAGACACAACCCCAAGGGCCCTTTTACAACAAAGACTGAACTAAGGCCTCTGGCCGAGGGTGGATGTCAGCCCTCCTTTCAATATCTCTAACACTTGTCCTTATTTTCTTCCTGCCATTATAACAGCCCAGGAGTCCATTGTGTATGCATATTCCTGCCATTCATCCCCTCGGGACTATATGCTCCTTAAACATAAAACTGGGGCTCCTTCTTTGGCTCTGCCCATTAAATTTTGGTAGTGCAGTTGTAGATCTTGGAGAACAGTGAGACCTTTGGAAACTGAGGTCTGTATTGTGATCCCAGACACTGAAGTGGCTGCTCCCACAATACAGACAGAGGCAGGAAATAGGTCAGGGATATTAACATTCTGTTGGAAATTCACAAGTGTGTACAAAATACCAAAAATAGTTTGGGGAAACCATGGGTTTGAAAAACAAACCTAATCTAAAAATCAAAACAATGTTGACTCACAAGAATGAATTCATTTTGGAAGCCAGCAATTTCAGATTTAATTGTGTTGATTTGTCACTTTTTTTTCTCTCCTGTTCTCTTTTCCACGCTGTGTTATTGGAAAAGGCTCAGAGCTGCCTTAGTTTTGATTTATTTTGTGTGGCAGAAGACCCTCATACTTCCAAATATGGACCCCACAGCTAATTCTCACTTCAAGTGCCATTAAAAGGACTTGAACGCCCAATTTGAAATTTCATCCTCATACTTCAAAGAAATTAGTTTGATGAGTGATTGCAATGGAGTGAAGCTAATAATGAAAATAATTAATGCCTGGAAATACTTCACAGGCACAGGAAATGCTTGCATACCTCCTGTATATTTAAAGAAAGCCCCCGAGTCAGAAAAAAGCCAGAAGGCCAAATTGTCCATTCCAACTCTCAGAAGTTTGCCCACGGCAGCATAATTAAGAGATGCCTCCTGACACTTTTCTTCTTGGACCAGCATTTGTAAACAGGGAGGCCATTTAACTAAACTCACATAATTGCTACAGAAAACATGGCCCAGACTTCTAAATATCACCAGCACTCAGGAGAGAATAACAATTAAGGAACATGAAAGTGTGGGTGGTGCATACGAGGAAAAGGAGGTTCTCCACCTCCATGTCTCATCCTTAACCTCACACCAGCAAACTTGAAAACTCCCTTTAAAGTCAGGATTCCAAATCACATTGACCAAGGAGATGTGAATTTGTTACTTCTATTCTTCTAACATATGCCATGTAACCAAACACAGAACGGGAATGGCAGAGCATTTCTGGCATGCATACTAGGAGTCTCAGGATCAGAGTGGACTTGGCCTCTTCCTCAATCCCCATTACAGATGTCAGACAAATCTGCCTTCTTGGAGAATTTCTGGTCCCCTGAGTCCATGCTATTTTGCTCGACTGCTCTCTGCCTCTCAGGTCCTGTTCACTCATTCTGACTGACCCAAATCTTTGCCTCCTAGCCAATTTTCTGACTTTATCTTTCATAGAGAGCCCCATCCAACACACTGGACTTCGGATCCTTTTTCTTCTATTATGACTAAATTGTGGTCCTCAAATTTCATATGTTAAAGCCCTAACCTCCAATGTGACTGTATTTGGAGGTGAGGAAGTTTAAGTGAGTTATAAGAATAGAACCCTAATCTAATAGGAATGGTGTCCTTGAAAGAAGAGGAAAGGGGTGGATATCTCTTTCTCTCTCTCTCTCTCTGTCTCTCTCTCTGTCTCTGTCTCTCCATGCATGCACAGAGGAAAGCCCACATTGAACACACAATGAGAATGCAGCCATCCACAAGCCAGGAAGAAAGCCCTCACCAAAATGCACCCTGATGGCACCTCGATCTTGGACTTCTGGCCTTCAGAACTGTGATAAAACTGTCTGCTGTTTAAGTCACCCAGTCCATGACAGTGTCATGGCAGCTTGAGGAAACTAAGACACCTTCCTTATATTGTCCAACATTTCTTGGCTTCTTGTCCCCCTTGTCATCTCTTTATGCCTTGCTGTCATTATGCTAAGTTGCCCCAATGACTGTTCTTCAGTCCCCATCATCATCAAACCCTCCTCCTCCTCCCATCTCCCGCACTCAACTCTTCCCCCTCCACATTTCTCAAGACTTCATCAGAATCTCCTGTCTACTTACCATCTGTATTAGTCCATTCTCACACTGCTAAAAAGATACCACCCGAGACAGGGTAATTTATAAAGGAAGGAGATTTAATCGACTTACAGTTTTGCATGGCTGGGGAAGCCTCAGGAAACTTACAATCATGGCAGAAGGCAAAGGGGAAGCAAGGCAAGTCTTAGGTGGCAACAGAAGGGAAAGAGGAGCAAAGTGGGAATGGCCAAACACTTCTTAAAACCAACAGCTCTCATGAGAACTCACTCACTATCACAGGAACAGCATGGGGGAAACTTCTCCCATGATCCAATCACCTCCCACCACGACCCTCACTCGACACCTGGGAATTACAACTGGAGATGAGATTTGGGTGGGGACACAGAACCAAGCCATATCACCATCCCCACCTCCTCCCCACTTATCAGACATCTCCTTCCTTACTTCTCTCCCTTTTTACAGATTCATTTGCCCATTATTTCATTAACAGCCTCGCCAGTGCCCTAGATTGTCCTATTGCTGGTCAAAAGGACCCTCTTCTTTGTGTCTCATGTTTTTTTGACATGCCCCATTGGTCTTTTAATGCTTTCTTGCCTTCAGGCACAAGAAGTCCTGGAATCATATTAAATGTTCCCACTCCAGACCTGAAAACACCCCTTTCTGTAAGAATCTCTGATTCCCTTTGGGGGCAAACAGTATTTAACACCCATGCTCTGGATGGCAGGATGTCTTTTGCTATTGGGTCATCATTGCTCCTAGACTTTTTCAGTGAACAGAGCTAGGAAATATGTGTTTAAGGAAAGAAAACAGAAGACGAGTTAATACTGACACTTAGTATTTAAATTGAACCGATAAATTTCTAACATGTTAAATCCTCTTTCCCATCCCCCACATCTTCCTTGGCACCCTTCTGTTTTGATTTTTCAAATCTTTTGAAGAGGCTGTGTATACTCACTAAGTCCTTTTATTCTCACCCACACATCCACCTGCTCCTGACTCACTCTGATCTGATTTGCCTCCCTTCAGTCAGTAAAAAAATTTTGTTATGGTAACCATGCCCTGATGCCAAGGGATCTTTTTCAATTTTTATCTTATCAAAGCAGTATTTATTTGACACTATAGACCCTGCCTTCTTTCTGAAATACTCTTCCATGTACTTCTGTTAATCAATACTCTATCTTTTTTTCTTTTCCTGGAAAATTCTTTTATGTCTCCTCTAATTGGCCATGCAACGTTAAAGGTACTGAAGGCTTGAGTCTGTTGTTCTCTCTCACACGGACTCCTCTGTCCAGGACAGCTGATACCCGCCCATGACTTCACTGCTTCCAAAGTTCTATCTGTGTCCCAAATCTCTCCTTATTACTCCATGCACATGTATTTAACTGTCCACCCCTGATTCTGCATGTATGGCTCTAAGGCATTTCAAACTTACCATGTTCAAAAGTAGCCTGGTTCTCTATCCCACCTTCACTCACTCAATAACATTCTGAATGAATGGCCTTTCCATTTCTTCTGCTGCCCAAACCAGCTCTTCCGTGGTGGCTAACAGTCCTGGTTTTAGAGCCAACCTGTGAGTCTTTGAATCCTATCCTCATCACTTCCTGGCTGTGCCTCATTTTTCCCATTTTTAAACTGTGAATAGGAATTGACTTTGTCTCATAGGGTTCTTTTGGGGATTAAATGACATACCCCATGGGAAACGCTCAGCACAGGGTGGAGCAAATATAACTAGTCAATGCACGACACTCGTTTCTCTCCCACTTCTCTACTTCACCCCCTGGCTACCACATCTGCCTATCAGACCATGTATTTTTTACGGATGTAAACTGAGGCAGCTCATTTGTGTCTATGCAGCACTTTTTCCTTCTCCCTTTCTTCTCCTTCTGATGGGGTACCCATCGCAAGTGTCTCCGGTACTAAAGACCCCATCACAGAGGTGCAAAGTTAACTTAAGCAGAACTCAACAGAGCCCATCAAGGAAACTTGCTCAAGCTACCAAGAAAGAGGTGACTTCCTTTGTTTTTATTACAGTTCCGGATTCATCAGTTGTAACTTTGATCTGAACCTAGAGCAGCCAGTGGTCATTCTATGCCACTGATATGGTTTGGCTCTGTCCCCACCCAAATCTCATCTTGAATTGTAGCTTCCATAATTCCCATGTGTTGTGGGAGGGACCCGGTGGGAGATCACTGAATCCTTGGGGTGGTTTCCCCATACTCTTCTCGTGGTAGTGAAGAAGTCTCATGAGATCTGATGGTTTTATAAGGGGTTTCCTCTTTCACTTGATTCTCATTCTCTCTTGCCTGCCACCCTGTAAGTCATCCCTTTGCTCTTCCTTCATCTTCCACCATGATTGTGAGGCCTCCCCAGCCATGTGGAACTGTGAGTCCATTAAACCTCTTTCCTTTATAAATTATCCAGTCTCAGGTATGTCTTTATTAGCAGCTTGAGAACAGACTAATACTAAATGGAATAATCCTACTGAGAGTAAAGCCAACACAGAGGAAAGCTGAAAGAGGTGAGAGAGATAATTGGAAAGTAATAAAGGGAGAGGAAGCAAGGGAGGAAGAGAGAGAGATAAGAGACAGAAAATATTAAAGATGTTATTTGAATTTCTGGATCCAACTATGCCTGGAGCAAGACATTTTCCTCATTTTCCCAGTTATGTAAGCCAAAACATTCTTTGTTGTTGTTGTTTAATGTACTCTGAGTTAGGTGTCTGACACTTGCAACCAAGATTTCTCCCTAGCACAAGAATTTTGTTCAAGAGTCAGGACATCTTGTAAAGGTATATAAAATATAGCAACAAATCATAGATTTAAATTCAGAATAAAAAGACAAAGAACAGTGAGAGTAAGATTATAAAGAGATCTTGAAATAGATATAAAACAGTAATTTCTAAACTGTCTCTACACTTGGTGGAGGTGAGGCATAAATTTTGCTTCTAAGCTTCTGTTTTTTTTTAGCTGACACAAGGAAGGAACACTAAGAATTACACAATTCATAGTGTACACAGAACTATAAGCAGATGAAATGCTCAGGAGAAGCACATCAATTTTTTGGTCCTGAGACTAAACAGGAAAGCTGGTAGTCATAACTATTGCTTTCCATACACTTTATGACCTGGATGGATGAGAATGAAATAAATGTATCCATGTTCTTCAAAAAGAGACCATCTCTTTCCTTATTCTATTCCTATAGTGAACACTCTTGATACCTTCCCCCCGGATGCCCTCAGCCCACCTGAGTTGTGATAGCTGTGATTCTCCCCTCAAACGCCTGCACCTCTCCTGTTCTTCCTCTACGCTTTAAGAGCTTGCCCACCTGAATGCAATTATGGCCCAGAAGTAGAGGCATTAATGACCACTTCTTCCTTTCCTGGGACAGCTCCCAAACAGTGGTGGCTGGGAGCTAGTGACAGAATGCCCAGCCTCCTCATCATCGGGTGGGGGACAATTCTAGGCCATGCTGCAATGGTTCTTCTGAGAGTCTCCTGTAGGATTGAATCTCATATGCCCACAAACATAGCCCTGTCTTTAGTGCATCTTAGATTGGACTTTTTCTATTCCCCCTCCCACTTTCCCTACTTTCTCACTTCTAGAATCACCTCCCAAATAAACTGCCTACACTGAAGACCTTGGTTCAGGGTCTGGGAAACCCAACCTAAGATAGTCACTGATTCTTCCTCCAAAGTGCCTGGAGCATGCCTGCTGTCTGCCGTGCAAATGTGCAAGCTGGATTTCCTCCACTTGCCGGAGTGTCCACAGCTGGAGCAGAAGCACAGCAGGGTTGTGCTCCATCTCCAGGCCCTCTGTGGTTGCTTCTGAAAAAGAGCTTTAGATGGAAAGTCCTGGTTTCATTACCATCCAAATGTAAATTATAGATTTCTCTCTATCATTTATGTTTTTATAAATTTTCTGTGTTTTGTGTTGCTTTTACCACTTTAGGTCTTCGCTAATCCTGGAGTGACTACCCTTCCCAGGGCAAATTCCTAAAGACAGCAAATAACTGACCTGTGAGTGTTCCTTTCCTATATAAACCACCCACTCCAAATCCCACATTCCCAACCCCATTCTTTATGTAATTTCCATGCACCCGGCCAACACTTCCCCTGCCCTAAATTACCCCAGGGTCAGTGTACTAGTCTGTTCTCACACTGCTAATAAAGACATACCCGAGACTGGGTAATTTAGAAAGGAGAGAGGTTTAATTGACTCACAGTTCCACATGGCCGCGGAGGCCTCACAATCATGGTAGAAGACGAAGGAAGAGCAAATGGACCTCTTACATGGTGGCAAGCAAGAGAGAATGAGAATCAAATGAAAGGGGAAACCCCTTAAAAAAACATCAGATCCCGTGAGACATCTTCACTACCATGAGAACAGCATGGGGGAAGCAGCCCTCATGATTCAACGATCTCCCACCAGGTCCCTCCCACAACACATGGGAATTATGGAAGCTACAATTCAAGATGAGATTTGGGTGGGGACACAACCAGACCATGTCAGCCAGGTATCAGACAATTAGAGACCACCCTGATAAGCTCAGTACTAGAACCTTAAACTTTCCTGCCCTGCCTTGCCCATTCTTTCTTGTGGGAATCACAGTGAAGTCTCTGAGCCCTGCTCCCTGCTGGCTCCTTCTGCCCCTCTGACCAGCCTGGTGGTCCCCGTGTGGCCCTGAGTGGTGTGGCCTCCCTCCTGGAAACTATGTAAACTGCATTTTCAAAGGCAGTTGTCTCCACATCTGTCACCTCATCATGCCTGATTAAAGCAAACCCTGATACAATCCAAACATTCCCTTCTTTCTGATCCACCTTAAACCTATGGGGTCTGTGCTTGCTGCAATTGTGGTGCAGGGAAAGAATAAGGCCCCAGAGCCCAGCAGCATGGTGGGAATTCCCACCAAATGTTAACTAGTAATGCAGCCAGTTCACGTCTCTGAGTGTGGGCTTCTTGGTCCTTAAAATGGAATGGATACTACCTGTCTCACAGAGTCATCAAAAGAGACACAAGGGAGAATGCAAGAGAGTGCCTGGTACAAAGCAGGTGCTTTAGATGATTGAGTTATTTTCCTCATTGTATTGTTTCCTTAGACAAAAGTTCTGAGTTCAGATGACTTTGGGGTACAGTCAGATAAAACCATTAACTTCAGGCATCACCACTGATTTAATGGGATATTGAATTGTTGGATGAATGAATGAATGAATCTTTAGTTTTCTTCCCAAAGAAGTTCCTGTGCAAAGCATCTTCCTCTGAAGTGTTGTCTTATGCTCCAGCTTTGGAATTCTCATTTCACACACTTAATTCAAAGCACTAGGATAATAAATACACTACCAATTACTCAGTTTCACCGACTGTTTATAAGGTAATAATTCCTTATTTCATTTAGCTGAAAAACTTACAAAGGAAACCAAAATGACCAGCCAGGAAAACAACAGAAGGATTTACTGCAAAACCTACCATTACAGGAACATGCCACTACCTCTCTCCTTATCTTTTCCTTCTATGGTGTTAATCTTACATAAGTGGTTATTACCACATGAAACACATTAAGATTATTTCAATTAATTATGTTTGATACATTGTTTTAAAAGATACATTGTTTTAAAAGATTATTCTACTATTTACTGGCAATTAAACAGACTTTCATGTGAAGTATGCTGCTTGAGGGTATGTTGAGTGGGACTACGGATGTAGCAACTGAAATTGTTCATTTGCAAGAAGCTTTTCCTTTGGAAGTCAAGAGTGTCTGAATATCTCTGAGGTGCTGATTTACAAGGGCAGAAAAAGATGAATAATCACATGAATTAGTTCTTTGGGTGACTAAAGCCTTATAAAGCTTTAAACACTTTTCTCCTTGCTTAGAATTAAAGAATATTTTCCACTTTGCAAAGACATGACTGCCAAGAATAACCAGAAATGGTTAATAGGTAGTCGCGGCAAAAAGAAGCTTGCTGCATGTACACTGGGCTAAGAGCAGTATGCTGGTTGTGTAGAAGATTTAAAGTCATGGCTCCAACAAGGCAGTGGGGCAGAGGATATAATCTAAATTGTTAACATGTGGCAAAGGGCGAACTTGAAACAATCAGAACATATAAGACCTTAATGCTGGAGCAGGCTCCTTAAGACCAACTTCTGGGCAAGGGTTAAGTCCTGGTTGCTAGATGCTAGAGAGGTCCACTTGTGGCATATTATTCAGTTCAAAATACATTATAATTGCCAGTGTGACTTCCTCTCGACACATGGATTATTTAGAGGTGAATTGTTTAATTTCTGAACAGTAGGGGATTTTCTACCGATTCCTAGCTTAATTCCACTGTGGTCAGAGAGCCTACTCTGAAGAACTTTAATCCTGTGAAATTTGTTGAGACTTGTTTATGGTCCAATGTATAGTCAATCTCAGTAAATGATTCTACACACTTGAAGAAGAAATGAGCCTTTGTTGCTGTTGGATGCAATGTTTTCTTTATATCCGTTAGGTTTTTTATTAGGTGTCCTGTCCATATCTATATACTTCTTATTTTTGTTATCTTCTTGTTTTATTAGTTATGGAGCTTATTAAAGTCTTCCACATTGGTTATGTATTGCTTTTCTTTAAGTTCTGGCAATTACTGATTTATGTATTTTGCTTTGGGGGGTACATACGCATGTACTAATATCCTTCGGGTCAGTTAACACACTTACGGAATGTCTCCAGTTCTACTGATGCTTGTTGCCTTACAGTTTATTTTGTATATTGTTAGTGTAACTACATTAACTTTCCTTTGGTTAATGTTTGCAATGTTGCAGCTCTTTCTTAGAAGCATCCCATAGTTCCTTTCCCAGTCTGACTATCTTAACCTTCATATGCTTGAAGAATTGAGTCCATTTATATATTATGTAATGACCGATAAGGCTGGTTTATGTCTGCCATTTTATCATTTGCTTTGAACTTGACTCAGTTGTTTTATATTTCTTGCTTCTCCTTTGTTGTGTTATTTATAGTTAATCTATTATTTTATTAGTTCTCCCTTTTTATCCCTAAAACTATATTAGTTAATAGATAATGAATGATACAATAAACCAAGATTCCTGGAGTACTACTTAAAGGGGAATTTCTAATCTTAAATACATTTATTAGAAAAGAAGAAAGGTTGAAAAGTCAAAGATCTAAAATTTTATCTGAAGAATATAAAAAAGAAAATTAAATCAAATCCAAAAAGATAGAAGAAAGAGAATAATAAAGATAACAGCTGATATCAATAAAGTAGGGGAATATATAAAATAGAGAAATTAATGCAATCAAAATTTGGTTATGGGATTTCAGAGAAAAATGGCAGAATAGGAAACTCCAAAGTCCACTGCTCCAAAAAGGCAATAAAAAAGCTGGTAAAAACTGTCGGAAGCAAATTTTTAGATCTCTGAAACAAACCAAGAGCCTGTAACAAGCTGGGCAAAATGTTTAATCAAGAAAAAACACCGGAATCTCAGTAAGAATAGCAAGCTTTGTGGTCTTTTAATTTCCCCTGGTCCTATATCCTGCTCCTCAGCTTGGCAACAACCCTGAAGAAAAAAGTTTACAGTCCCAGCACAGACACAAGTACCAGAGGAAGCAGAACAGATCTCGTTCACAAAGAACTGTGGTTGGTTGCTCAACCTGTCCAGTAGTGCCCTGGAGGACTGGCTCAAAGGGGCTGTCTTTATCTCAACTTACTTGACATTCTCCCAGGTCTGAAGCAGCTAACCACAGGACCTCTGTTGAAGACAGAGGCAAAGGTATTTGTTGCTGTTCCCTGGGGCAATGGATAATCACTGGGATGAAAAACAAACTCACCAAAAGCTCGAGAGGAAAGGCTAAAGAATAGGATTCTTTGGGAAGAATAGAGGCATTGAAAAGCTATAACATATCCTAAAAGCCTACAAATCGACCCACATGCCCAGGGCTGGGTACATACTCAGAAAAGCCCTGAGAATACATTGACTTTTCACCTATTCTATGCCTGACCTTCAGACTCTACACAAGCCAGAAGTGAAAGCTAAATCAGGATTGTAAATCACCCAGACACGCCCCCAGTACACAGAACCCATTTGCAAAGACTCAGGATTTTTTTTTCTTTCAGGCATATGTGACATCTCTGTTCAATGAGTAGCTGATCATTAAGCTAATGGAACATACACTACAGTGAACACACATGACAAAAAATACAGACTTTACACAATTGATTTAAAAAAGTCACTAAACAAATGACTACTACACCAAGAAGCAATATGATCCTGGGAAGAAAGAAAAACTGATTTATAGAGCTGTTACATTATAATACTCAAAATGTCCAATCTTTAACAACAAAAAAATCACAAGGCATAAAAAGAAATTTTTAAAAAGTACGGTCCATACATAAGGAAAAAAGCAAGTAATTAATCAAAGCTGTCCCTGAGGAAGTCCAGACATAAAACTTACTAGAAAAATACTTAAATCAGTTATTTAAAATATGCTAAAACAGCTAAAGTGAAGGGGTGGGTTGCCCCTCCACACCTCTGGGTGTTTCTCGTTAGGTACAACGAGAGACTTGGAGAAGAAAAAGACACAGAGACAAAGTATAGAGAAAGAAATAAGGGGGCCCAGGGGACTAGCGTTCGCATACGGAGGATCCCGCTGGCCTCTGAGTTCCCTTAGTATTTATTGATCATTCTTGGGTGTTTCTCAGAGAGGGGGATGTGTCAGGGTCCTAGGATAATAATGGAGAGATGGTCAGCAGATAAACACGTGAACAAAGGTCTCTGCATCATAGACAAGGTAAAGAATTAAGTACTGTGCTTTAGATATGCATACATATAAACATCTCAATGCCTTACAGAGCAGTATTGCTGCCCACATGTCCCACCTCCAGCCGTAAGGCAGTTTTCCCCTATCTCAGTAGATGGAACATACAATCGGGTTTTATACATACCAAGATATTCCATTGCCCAGGGATGGGCAGGAGACAGATGCCTTCCTCTTGTCTCAATTGCAAAGAGGCATCCTTCCTCTTATACTAATCCTCCTCAGCATAGACCCTTTATGGGTGTCGGGCTGGGGGATGGTCAGGTCTTTCCCTTCCCATGAGGCCATATTTCAGACTGTCACATGGGGAGAAACCGTGAACAATACCTGGCTTTCCTAGACAGAGGTCCCTGCGGCCTTCCACAGTGTTTGTGTCCCTGGGTACTTGAGATTAGGGAGTGGTGATGACTCTTAACGAGCATGCTGCCTTCGAGCATCTGTTTAACAAAGCAAAGCACATCTTGCACAGCCCTTAATCCATTTAACCCTGAGTTGACACAGCACATGTTTCAGAGAGCACGGGGTTGGGGGTAAGGTTATAGATTAACAGCATCTCAAGGCAGAAGAATTTTTCTTAGTACAGAACAAAATGGAGTCTCCTATGCCTACTTCTTTCTACACAGACACAGTAACAATCTGATCTCTCTTTCTTTTCCCCACACTAAAGGAAAGCATATATAAGGAACTAAAGAGAAGTCCTAGCCAGAACAATCAGGCAAGAGAAAGAAATAAAGGGCATCCAAATTGGAAAAGAGGAAGACAAACTATCTCTGTTTGCTGATGATCTCAACCTAGAAAACTCTAGAAAACCCCTCCAAAAGACCCCTAGATCTGATAAATGAATTCCATAAAGTCTCAGGTTACAAAATCAGTGTAAACAAGACAGTAGCACTGCCATACACCAACAACAATCAAGCTGTGAATCAAATCAAGAACTCAGTTCCTTTTACAACAGCTACAAAAAATAAAATAAAATACCCAAGGAAGTGAACGATTTCTACAAAGAGAACTACAAAGCATGGCTGAAAGCAATCAGATGGTACAAGCTAATGGAAATACATCCCATGCTCATAGATTGGAAGAATCCATATCGTGAAACTGACTATATTGTCCAAAGCAATCTACAGATTCAATGCAATTCCTATCAAAATATCAACATCATTTTTCACAGAAGTAGAAAAGCAATCCCAAAATTCATAAGGAACCAAAAAAGAGCCTGAACAGCCAAAACAATCCTAAGCAAAAAGAGCAAATCTGGGGGCATTACATAACCTGACTTCAAATTATAGTACAGTTTATAGTAGCCAAAAGGGCATGGTAATAGTATAAAAGTAAATAAATAGACCAATGGAACAGAATAGAGAACCTAGAAATGAAGGCAAATGCTAACAACCAAGTGATCCTTGACAAAGCATGCAAAAACATAAATTGGAGAAAGGACATCTTATTTAATAAATGGTGATGGGAGAATTGGATAACCACAGGCAGAAGAGTGAAACTAGATCCCTGTCTCTCACCATATACAAAACTTAACTCAAGATGAATTAAAAACTTAAATCTAAGCCCTGAAACCATAAAAATTCTGGAAGAAAACCAAGGTAAGAATCCCCTGTACATTGACATAGACAAAAATTTTATGACTAAAACCCCAAAAGGAAATGCAACAAAATTAATAAATAAATGAGATATAATTAAACCTAAAAGCTTCTGCACAGCAAAAGAAATAATCATCAGAGTGAACAGATATTTCCTCTATGCATCTGACAAAACACTAATATCCAGAATCTATGAGAAACTCAAGCAAATAAGCAAGAAAAAAACAAAGAATCTCATTTAAAAGTGGGCCAGCGATGTGAATAGACATTTCTCAAAAGAAGATGTACAAATGGCCAATAAACATATGAAAAAATGCTCAACATCACTAATGATCAGGTAAATGTAAATTAACACCACAATGAGATATCACCTTACCCAAACCAGAATGGCCATTATTAAGAAGTCAAAAACAATAGATGTTGGCATGGATGTGGTGAGAAGGGAATGCTTATACACTGCTGGTGGGATGGTAAATTAGTACAACCTCTATTGAAAACAGTATAGAGATTTCTCAAAGAACTATTTAGTGAAAGTAGATCTACCATTTTATCCAGCAATTCTACTACTGTGTATCTCTCAAAGGAAAAGAAGTCATTATATCAAAAAGACACCTGCACACAAATGTTTATTGTAGCACAATTCAACATTGCAAAGATATGAAATCAACCTAAGTGCCCATTAGTCAATGAATGGATAAAGAAAATGTGGTACTTACACACCATGGAATATTACTCAGCCATGAAAAAAATGAAATAATGTATTTTGCAGCAACTTGGATGGAACTGGAGGTCATCATGCTAAGTAAAGTAACTCTGAAATAGAAAAACAAATACAGTATGTTCTCACCTATTAGTGGGAGCAAAGCTATGAGTACCAAAGGCATAAAGAGTGGTATAATGGACACTGGAAACTCAGAAGAGGGGGAGGGTGAAAGGAAGGCAAGGAATGAAAAACTACATATTGGGCACAATGTACACTACTCAAGTGATGGGTGCATGAAAATCTTAGACTTCCTTACTATACAATCCATCCATGTAATCAAAACCACTTGTACCCCTAATTATAATTCAAAAAAATTTAAACAAAAACTAAAGGAAAATATGAGAAATATGTTTCACCAAATAAAGCACATTAAAAAGATATAAATTTTGGAAAAGTAGTTGAGAATTGCAATAACTGAAATTTAAAAATTCACTAGAGGGTCTAAGTATCAGGTCTGAGCAAACAGAAGAAAGAATCAGTGAACTTAACAATGAGTCAATTGAGATTATTCAGTCTGAGGAATAGAAAGAAAAAATAAAGAAAAACAAACAGAGCCTCAGAAAAATGCGGGACTCCATAAAGTGTACTAACTATATATAATGAGAGTTCCACAAGTAGAGAAGATAAAGAAAGATGCAGAAATAATATTTAAATAAATCATAGAAAGAAACTTGTCAGATATGATTTTTTAAAAGTTAGAATACACATTTAAGAAGCTCAACAAATTCCAAGTAAGATAAACACAAAGAGGTCTATGCTGAAACACATGGTACTTAAACTATCAAAAGGCAAAGATAAAGAGATAATCTAGAAACTGGCAAGACAGAAACAACTCATCACACACAAGTTATTCTTAACAAGATTAACAATTCATCATTTCTCATCAGAAACCATGGAGGCCACAGGTGTTGGCATGACATATTAAAAATATTGAAAGAAAAACAACCATTCAACCAAGAATTCTATATCCAGCAAAACTATCCTTCAAAAATGAAAGAAATTAATACATTCCAAGATTTTTAAACAAACAAACAAAACAAGAATTTGTTGTTAGCAGTCCCACTATAGTGTTTCTTGTAAGCACTAAAGGAAATTTTCTAGGTTGAAAGCACATAACTGCAGACAGTAATTCAAATATACTAGAATTTAAGAAAAAAAGCAATAGTCTAAGTACTTATGTAATTACAAAAAAAAGGTATAAATTAGCATTCCATCTCTAAACTAATTTAAAAGCAATTGTATAAGACTCTATGTAAATAATTGTATTGCTAGACCTACAAAATATAGAAATTTGATATATTTGACAATAACTGCACAAAGGATACAGGCAGGAAAAAATTTGTATTGGAGTAAGAAATTAGTACCAGAGGGTAAAGTTCTACTATGGAAAATGAAAAGAACTAGAAATAATAAATTAGAAGGCTAATATAACAAACTCTACAAATATATGCTTGCTGTCCTTTACTCAGCTTCTATTAGTAGGCATGCAATTACATAAAGTAATAATTATAACAATGTATTACAGGGTTTGCAACAAACATAGAAATAATAATAGCACAAAAAAGGAAAGAGAGATTAGAGTTACATTAAAGTAAAAACTTTTTATCTCACTGGAATTAAGTTAGTAAAAGTTGAAATGTATATGGTAACCCACAGAGTAGCCACAAAATACTCTCAAAAAAACATAGAGAAAACATTAAAGGAAGTAAAATTATGTGCTAGAAAATAAGACTCTGTCTCTAAAATAAAAAAGAAAATATTCACTTAACGCAAAAATGTGCTAAATGAGGAATACAGCAACAAAAAGATATGAAGCAGAAAATAAAATGTTCAATGGCAAGCACACATTCAACTACACCAATAATGACATTAAATTTAAATGAATAGAACTATGCAATCAATAGACAGAGCTTTCAGGCTGAATTAAAATAAAGATCCAACTATATGTTGCCTAAATAAGACATGTATATATCAAAGATACAGATAGATTAAAAGAAAAAATGTGGAAAATAATATATATATATGCATACAGCAATGATAAGAAAGCTGGAGTGGCTATACTAACATCAGAAAAATAGACTTTAAAATAAGAAAACAGTTCTAGATATATAGAGGGACATTCTATAAAGTTAAAATGATAAATCCTTCAGGAAAATATAATAATTATAAACATATATTGTCCTGGCAACTGAGCCACAAAATGTATAAAGTAATGACAGAATTTAAGGGAGAAAAGCCAGGCATGGTGGTTCACTCCTGTAATCTGAACATTCTGGGAGGCTCAAGCGAGAGGATCACTTGAGCCCAAGAGTCTGAGACCAGCCTGGGCAACACAGTGAGACCTCCATCTCTAAAATAAAATAAATAAAAATTTTTAAAAAAGAATTTAAGGGAAAATAAACAAGTCAATGAAAACAGTTGAAGACTTCAATACTCCACTTTCAATAATGAATGGAATAACTAGCAGATCAGCAAAGAAACCGAAGACTTGAACAGCACTGTATACCCAGCAGACCTAATGACATTACAAACACTCCACCCAGTAAGAGCAAAATACACATTTTTCTGAAGAGTACAGGATTCTATAGAATAGACCATACACTTGGCCATAAAACAAGCATCAGTATATTTAAAAGGATGGAAACCAAACCAAGTATGTTCTCTAATCACAACAGGATGTAATTAAGAATTGATAACAGAAAGAATATTGGAAATTTACAAGTAGGTGAAAATTAACACGGTAAAGAAAGATTGGTTTAACATTTAAAAATTTATGTAATACATCATTTCAATAGACTTAAGTATGTAAACGATATGAACTCAATGGGCACAGAAAATTATTGAACAAAATTCAACACCCCTTTATAATTAAAAAAGAAGCAAGTGAACAAAAACCCTCAATGAACTAGGAATAGGAAGGAATTTCCTAAATGTGATAAAGAGCACCTACAAAAAATATTTGTATTGGCAACATACTTGATAATGAAAGACTGAATGTTTTTCCATAAGATCAAGGACAAGGCAAGGATGTTCACTGCTGACATTTATATTTATACTGTATTGGGTATCCAGGGCAATTAGTGAAGAAAAAACACAAAAGGCACCCAGAATGGAAAGAAAGAAAGAAATTCTTTCTTTGCAGATAACATGAACTTTGTATAGAAAAAAATCCTGAAACATACACTGAAAATTTATTAGAATTAATTTATTAATCTGTTCTCACACTGATAATAAAGATATACCTGAGACTGGGTAATTTATAAAGGAAAGAGGTTTAATTGACTCACAGGTCCACATGGCTGGGGAGGCCTCACACTCATGGGGAAGGCAAAGGAGGAACAAAGTCACATCTTACATGGTGGCAGGCAAAGGAGCTTGTGCAGGGGAACTCCCCTTTATAAAACCATCAGATCTCCTGAGACTTATTCACTGCCACAAGAACAGCATGGAAAAGACTTGCCCCCATGATTCAATTACCTCCTAATGGGTCCCTTCCATGACATGTGGGAATTATGGGAGTTACAATTCAAGATGAGATTTGGGTGGGGACATAACAAAACTGTATCAATTAGTAAATCAATTCAAAAAGATACAGGGTATAAGAAAATCAATATACAAAAATTAATTGTATTATATGCAGTAGCAATTAATATATAAAAAATGAAAATTTCATTTACAGTAGCATGAAAGGGGATAAAATGCTTTAGAATAGATTTATGAAATGAAATGTACAACTTACGCTTTTAAAACTTTGAAACATTGTTGAAAGAAATTAAATATCTAAATAAATACAAAAACATCCCTTGTTCATGTATTAAAAAGTTTAATATTGTTGGCCGGGCGCGGTGGCTCACGCTTGTAATCCCAGCACTTTGGGAAGCCGAGGCGGGCGAATCACGAGGTCAGGAGATCGAGACCACGGTGAAACCCCGTCTCTACTAAAAAAAATACAAAAAATTAGCCAGGCGTGGTGGTGGGCGCCTGTAGTCCCAGCTACTCGGAGAGGCTGAGGCAGGAGAATGGCGTGACCCCGGGAGGCGGAGCTTGCAGTGAGCCGAGATTGCGCCACTGCACTCCAGCCTGGGCGACAGAGCAAGACTCCGTCTCAAAAAAAAAAAAAAACAAAAAACAAAAAAGTTTAATATTGTTAAGATAATAACAGTGTCCAAATTGATTTACAGATTTAATGCAAGCCGTGTCAAAATTTCAGCTGACTTTTTGCAGAAATTTTATGTTAATCCTAAAATTTATATGAAAATTCAGAGACCCAAAATAGCCAGAACATCTTGAAAAAAATAGAACAGCATTGGAGGGCTCATGCTTCCAGATTCCAAAACTTACAACAAAGCTATAGTAATCAAGACAGTATGGTACTGCCATAACAATGGACATATAGATCAATGGGACAGAATGGAGAGTTCAAAAATTTAACTTCTCATATTCAGCCAATTGCTTTTTTAAAGGATGCCAAAACAAATCAATGGAAGGTAGACTTTTCCACAAATTATGCGGAAATAACAGGATACTCACATGCAAAAGAATGCAGCTATACCCCTACTTCACACCATATACAAAAGTTAACTCAAAATAAATCAAAGCCCTAATGTAAAGCTAAGATTATAAACTCTTAGAAGAAAACAGATGTAAGTCTTCATCACCACAGATTAGGCAATGGTTTCTTACATATGTCAACAAATGCAAAAGAAACAAAAGAAAAATAGATAAAATGCACTTTGTCCAAGTTAAAAACCCTTTTAAGAACACCATCCATGAAGAGAAAAACAACCCATAGAGTGGGAAAAAAATTTACAAATCTGATATCTGATAAGAGATGAAAATGTTGAATTTGAAGTGAGCCCTGTGCTCCTAACAGAGTGGTTAGGAAATACCCCCACCTTTTTGTGTTCCATGAAATAGCTTATTGCAAAGAATTACCCTTTCCCATATGATTTAGACAAAACTCAAAGATAACCTCCTTCTTTACCTCTAACGAAGCCAGACACAGACCTTCAAGATTCCCATTCTTTTTATCATAAATTATTACTTCACTTGTTTGTCCACACTGACCAATCTGGATATAATGCTCGCTAACTTGACTAAATTAAAATTTAATTAGGCTTCTCTTCTTTCCCAGAGCCTCTGGATCTTGACTTACTCCTGAGCTAAAACAATCACTGCAACAAAGAACATCCCTTCTGAGAATTGCCTGGCCACAGAGAGAAACATTTCAAGCTTAACTGTCCAGTCATCCCACTGGCTTATTCCACTCCTCACACCAGATTTCTTCTACACTTGTTTGTTTCTGTTTATAAAAAGTGTCCCTTTCTGCCTAAGATGTTTTGATATTTTATGGTGAGAAAGACTTTCCTATTGACATAGCTCCCTTCTTGTTGCAATATTAATAAAGACATTCCTTACTAATGTCCAGACTTGCAATTTTTTCTTTGACAGATACTCATATCTAGAATATACAAAGAATTTATACAATTCAATAATTAAAAGACAAAGAGTCTAACTTTTAAAATAGAGTCTAAAAAGACATTTCTCCAAAGAAGATAAATAAACAGCCAATAAGCACATGAAAAGATACTTGGCATCAATAGTTACCAGGGAAATATAAATCAAAACCGTGATGAGATACTTTTTCTTACCCTCTAGAATGGCTAGAATCAAGGAGTCAGATAACATGTGTTGGTGAAGACACAAAGAAATCTAAATAACCATACAATGCTAGTAGGAATGTAAAATGGTATAGCCACATTGGAAGAAGGTCTGGTAGCTCCTTAAAAACTTAAACATGTAGCTACCATATGACCCAGGAATTCCAATCCTAAATGTATACCTAATATAGATGAAAATGTATGTCCACAGGGAAATGCAAAAGTTTATAGCAGCATTATTTATGACAGCTAAAAAGTGGAAACACCCAAATGTTCATCAGCAGATTAATGAATAAATTAAATACATTATATCCACACAATGGACTATTATTCAGCAATTAAACAAAATGAAGAACTGATACACGCAACAATACATATCAACATTGAAAACATTACATTATGGTAAGTGGAAGAAGCCAGTCACGAAGAGTCACATACAGTATGATTTCATTTACATAAAGTGTCCAGAAAAGGCAAATCTACAGAGACAGGAATATGAGTGATTGCCTGTGGCTGGAGGTGAGGAATATGAAGCATGGGTGGGGAAGATGAGAGAGATAAGGATTGTCTGATGTGGGTACAGAGTTTACTTCTATATTGATTAAAATGTTCTACATTTGAATATAGTGGTAGATGCACAACTCTGTGAATGTGCTAAAACCCACTGAATTGTAGATTTTAAATGGGTAAATTTTATGGTGTGTGAATGATATCTTTATAAAGTTTAAAATAATTTAAAAAAAAAGAAAAAAATAGAAAATGATGTACCATGCAGTTAATAAATAAAAGAAAGCTGGAGTGGCTTTATTAATATCAGACAAAATAGACATTAGAAGAATAAATAGTACCAGAAATAAATATAGGCATAATGTAATTATAAAAAGCGCAATTTACTAAGAAAATATAACAATCTTGAATATGTATATACCTAACAACAAAGCTTCAAAACACTGGAGCAAAAACTTAAATAACTAAAAGATGAATTAAATAAATCTATAATTATATTCACAGACTTTAGCATTTTCTCCTACAATGTCTAGTGAAGTGCACCAGTTTGTTTCATTTGTTACATTAGGGGAAATCTTTCACTACGTCACCACTAAGTTTAATGTTTGCAGGAGATAGCTTTTACCAGATAAAGAAGTTTTATTCTGTTTGTAGTCAGTTGAGAGCTTTTTTTTTCATAAATGGTTGTTTAATTTTACTTTTCTACATTTATTAAAATGAAGATATATATTTTCTCATATTTCTGTACATAATATACATTTTAGTGATCAATTCCTTAAAATTTTAAATTCATGAAATAAAACCCAGTGAGTGATTTTCCTTTTTTATACATTTCTAAAGTCAATCTGGTGTTATTTAGTTTAGAAATTTTCCACCCATGTTCATGAGGAATAAGTCTGTATTTTCCTTTCATATACTGTTCTTGCCAGATCTTCTATCAAAGTCATACTGGCCTCATAAAAAGAATAAGAAGTATTTCCTCATTTTCTACTGTTTGGAAGAGTTTGTAAAAATGTAGTGTTATTTTTTTTCCTTAAACATTTGGAAGCATTCACCAGTGAAGTCAATTATGACTGGAATATTCTTTGTGGAAAGAGGTTTAATTCAATGTCTTTAACGAACAAGGGATTGAAGTAAAGTAACTGTAATCTTTTTTTTTTTTTTTTTTTTTTGAGACAGTCTTACTCTGTCACCAGACTGGAGTGCAGTGGTGCAATCTCTGCTCACTGCAACCTCCGACTCTCTGGTTCAAGCGATTCTCTTGCTTCAGCCTCCCAAGTAGCTGGGATTACAGACATGAGCCACTGTGCCCAGCCAGAAACTGCAGTCTTTTTGTAGATAGCCCAGCTCGTTTTTGTATTTTTAGTAGAGAAGGGGTTTCACCAT
This sequence comes from Symphalangus syndactylus, assembly GCF_028878055.3. Taxonomy (NCBI): domain Eukaryota; kingdom Metazoa; phylum Chordata; class Mammalia; order Primates; family Hylobatidae; genus Symphalangus; species Symphalangus syndactylus. Next base: position 31,868,894 of record NC_072444.2, on the reverse strand, counting down.
GTTGGTCAGGATGGTCTCGATCTCCTGTCCTCGTGATCTGCCTGCTTTGGCCTCCCAAAGTGCTGGGATTACAGGCATGAGCCACCGTGTCCAGCCAGAAACTGTAGTCTTTTTGTAGATAATGCTAGGTTAGGTTGACATCATGTGGTATAAAATGGGTTTTAATCCCAACTTCATACCATGTTCAAAAATTAATTTATATGATGCATAAGAGACCTAACTGTCTAAGGCAAAACAGTGAACCTTTTAGATACATCTTAAATAACAAGATTCAGAAAATACGATTAAGTATAGAGTTTATTTGAGCCCAAAGCTTGAGGATGGACACCTGGGAGCATAGATTCAAGTTGCCCTGAATACACAGTCTCATTAGCAGCACTTACAAGTGAGTTTTTAAGGAAAAAGAAGAGGAAGTTCCTAAGCTGGTTACCAGGAATTCAAATTTAAATAACATGAGCTATTGACTGGCTATATATTGCTCTTTGTATAACAAATTCCAGGAACGTGAATATAATGTATGAGGCAGCTACTGAGAAACAAAATGCCTTTAAACAATTGCCCCTGGACAGGGGGTGCAGGGGCCATGACTGAAGTTCCATCCTCAGGTGTCTGTGGGCCCGATAAATTTTGCACACCTTACATATCTGAGAATACTCTGAGCTATTTTCCCTTTCTCATTTTCCCCCTTTTCATCAATATCTTTTGATGAAAGCCTTGTAGATACACTCAAAAGGTTTTGGCTTCTTTTATGTTTAGGAGGTTAGCTCCATATCACTAGGAAGATTCGTTTCCTAATGGCCCTATCCCACCTTAGGGGAAGAGGATATGCCTCAGTGAGGAATTTTAAGAGCACTAAGTGATGCCACTTGTTGAATCATCTCTAATCTTCAAACTACCGTGAATTTCACCATCTTCAAAGAAATGAAACAATGAAAGAGATACAGTAAAAATACAATATACATAGACTTATATTCAAAAACAGAATTTGGATGTCAGAATAAAACAAACAAACAAACTTATTCTATTGGGCTGCCAACTCCACCCACCACAATGGCTAAAAGGAAAAAGGCAAAAAATAACCAAGTATCAATATGGCACAATCAGATCTCTAACATACTGACTTAATTAGAATAGTCCTTAGTAAAATGCAAATTAAAATAATATATTATTTTTATCCACCCACTTCTCAAAAACTACATATGTATAATCATTTTAAGAAACTCTCTCAGGATCTACAAAAACTGAGCATAAAGCTGATCTTCATTATTCACAGATTTCTTATTTGCAAATTGTCAACTCACTAAAATTTCTTTGTAATTCCAAAACTCAATACTTTCACTTTCATTCATGGATATGCACAGAACAGCAAAGAATTTGAGTCACCTGATATGCATCTTCCCAGCTTAGGTCAAACAAGGTGACTCTCTGCCTTTTTGTTTCAATTATCATTTTGTAAACAAGTGTCTTTTTTGTGGTCTATTTGGTGTCATCGTTTTTTATTTTTGGGTGCTCTTCGTGAATGATTTTTGTGTTTAACATGTTCCCAAGCACAGTGCTGATGTGCTGTCTAGGGGTCTGAAGCATAAGAAAGCTGTGATGTGTCTCCCAAAGAAAATATGTGTGTTAGAGAAGCTTTGTTCAGGTATGGATTACAGCACTGTTGGTGGTGGGTTCAATGTTAATGAATCAACGGTATATATTAAATAAGATGTCTTTAAATAGAAGCACACAAAACAAGGTTATGTATTGATCTGTTGATGAAAATGTTTTGACAAGAGGCTCACAGGAACCTAACCCTGTAACTCCCCTAAGAGCAAATGCTGTGTTTGCTAATTCAGTGTTTGTGGTGACTTGGAGATGTAGACACTGTGAATAATGAGAATTGACTTATGTACCCTGCTTTGCAACAACTCCATGCCTAGTCACATACCTAAGATAGATATGTACCTATGTTCCCCTGGAAGAGAAAAATAAGAAGACAGTAGCATTGTCTGCAATTACATTAAACAGAAAATTTCCTCAGAGGCCCATCAGCAGTAAAATAATTTTGGTATATTCTCAGTAAGAATAAATAAACTTCAACAACACAGAATATTGAAACGCCTTACAAATAATATGTTTAGTGAAAGCAACCAGTCACAAAAGAGTACATATTGCATGATTCCATTTATAAAAAGTTAAAAATAAGGGTGAAATTAATTTGTGATGTTAGAAGTCAAGACAGTGCTTACCTGTGGGTGGATGGGGGAGTGCTAGTGATGGAGGGAAGAGTGAGGAGCTTCAAGATGTTACCAACATTCTGGTTTATGATTGAGTGCTGGTTACATGGAGTGTCAAATATTTTGAAATTATTTTATGAGTCAACCAACAATTGCAATGGACACTTTCCTCCCTCAAGACCAAAAGAATTATGAGCATTTAGCTACTTTCACTGTTTCATGACCCTGTGTTATTATTTTCCACACTTCAACACTTTCAACATTGCTATCCATCTCCCACAGGAAAGGACTTTCTCAGTGTAGGGAGGGAAAAAGTAATTTTTTCCTTCCACCAATCTTAGGTTCATTGGCTGGGCCTCTGTAACAAAAGACAGATGAAAATCAAACAGAAGTTTATTAACACATGTAATTCATATATACATGGGAGATACCCAGGGAATGAGTCATTCTCAAAGAAGTGGCTTAACACTGTATTAAATAACATCCCTGGCCAAGAATAAGACATTTTTAGAGAAGTGATGAGACCCAGAAATAGGACTTTGGGTGCCTAGGGGGTGGCAAAATGTGGAAAGGCAAATAGAGGGTAGATAAAGCCTGGTTAATAAAGCTTGTTAGGTAGAATCCTCTGGTGCTGTCTCCAGGTTGACGAGGGTCTGAAGTGGTTTGGCTGTGTTCCCACCAACATCTCAACTTGAATTGTATCTCCCAGGATTCCCACGTGTTGTGGGAGGGACCCAGCGGGAGGTAATTGAATCATGGGGGCTGGTCTTTCTTGTGCTATTCTTGTGATAGTGAATAAGTCTCACGAGATCTGATGGATTTATCAGGGGTTTCTGCTTTTGCTTCTTCCTCATTCTTTCTTTCTGCCACCATATAAGAATTGCCTTTAGCCCTCCGCCATGATTGTGAGAACTTCCCCAGCCATGTGGAACTGTAAGTCCAATTAAACCTCTTTTTCTTCCCAGTCTTGAGTATGTCTTTATCAGCAGTGTGAAGATGGACTAATACAGGGTCTAAAGTTGTATTCAGTGGTTGACCTTTGTTCATACTGATAGGGGGAAGTAGCAGACACCTTTATAAATTTATGTCCTGCTTTTAGGCAAATAGGGGGAGGGCAGAGAGCTTTGTCTGCTTCTTCTCAATTGTCTTCAGCTCAGAATAATGCTATGCCAAGGTGGAATATTTTGCGAGTGGTGTATTCTGGTCTCCTACGCCTGGAACTGACTACTCAGGGTATTTGTTTTTTGTAGCTGAGGTGGCTCTTGAAAATGGTCCAATCTACATTGAAGATGTTAATGATAGCCATGACATCCTCCAGCAGAGGTAAATTTATCACCTGGAATCATGGGCTGGCAGAATGGGGCAGGTAAGATGCTTAATCTTTCATAAGCTCTAATAGCTCTCTGTATATAATTTCTCATTGCTACTTTCCAGTAAATTTTGTCAGAAAATGCATTCAGCAGTCTCATTATGGATACCTCTTTAGTGTGTGATAAATGACATACTAACAGGTACCCTTGGCTTCTTGATGAATTGAATATGGTTGAGGGGACTAAAAGATAGAAATAATTAGGCCCACCCAAGGACCAGAGAATAAAAAGTCACAAGGTCTTTAGTCTTCCCTGATTAGCTCTAGAAACACCATGGAATGTTCATATGCATGAAGACAAAGGCCTTTGGCATGTTGACATAAGTGTCATGTTTCACAGTCACTCTCGGGACCTATTCATGAATCCAAACTGTCTTAGGGCAAGAACTTTTCCTGGTTTTCTCACCAGTGTATCTCCAGAGCCTTGAATACAATCTGACACATGGCAGTTGCTCCATCAATTGCTTTTAACTCTACCCAAAGAAAGGAAAAAATATATTGACCATTCCAACGTAAAAGGAATGTTAACATACTGTCAGAAACATAGATATGTAGAATCAACTGGCAATAAGCCCAGTTATCCAATTCAAACCTTCCTGTGGACAGACTCCAACATAAGAACTTGGATTTGATGAGTCACAAAAGCAGAAACATTTAATTCTTCTCAGGAAAGGATGCTGTCTGTTCATTCAAAATCACAATTAAGCATCTCAGTTTTTGTTGTTGTTGTTGAACTTCACGTTTCTCTGTTTAGGCAGGGCCACTAAATTGATCTACAATTGCCAATTGATCTACAATTGAGTTTCATGTACTTCCCAGGAGCAGATATATTGAAGATGCCCATCAAAACCTGGCAATTAAAAACAGAACTGCCAATGTGGATCAATATGCTCAGTCAATTAGCTTGTTTATTCAACTGCCTTTACTGAGAGCTCCTCAACATCAAAGACCATTGAAGTTAATAAAATACAAACACAATATATTGTATGTCAGGCTGTCAGTTGCCACTTTGATGTGATAATCATCTCTAGTAAGGAAATTATCCTTTACCTGGAGGAAGAAGGAGAAAGATAAACACTGGGAAGAACTTGTAAACAATAGAAAAAACACTGCACCAACTTAGATCTGTCTACATCCTAGTGATTCTCTGTTTGATTTCTCTGTGCAAAACATGCTCTCAATTGGTCGTCCAGGTGTAAAAGGCTAAATAGTTCCACAAGCACTGGTCACACAAATTTGGCTGGGGAGAAACAACAGCCATTAAGCCAAAAACAAACCAAAATAATTATATCTTACAAAGATAATGTGTTTAGTCTGTTCTCATGCTGCTAATAAAGACATACCTGAGACTAGGTAATTTATAATTTATAAAGGAAAGAGGTTTAATTAACTCACAAGTCAGCATGGCTGGGGAGGCCTCACAATCATGGCAGGAGGTGAAAGAGGAGCAAAGTCATGTCTTACATGGGTGGCAGGCAAGAGAGAGCATGTGCAGGGGAACTCCCCTTTATAAAACCATTAGATCTTGTGAGACTTATTCACTGTCATGAGAACAGCATGGAAAAGACCTGCCCCCCATGATTCAATTACCTCCCACTGGGTCTCCCCATGACACATGGGAATTATGGGAGCTACAATTCAAGATGAGATTTGGGTGGGGATACTGCCAAACCATATAGATGATATCAAGCATCAAAGGACAAAATTACAACAAATTTAGTTTAAAGATCTCAACTGGCTTTATTGCAATTCTAGAATCAGGTAATATGTTATTCCATAAAATTGAATAAGTGTTCAGTGAGTTGAGCAGAGAGTGTTGGTTTTATAGACAGAAAGGGATGAAGAAAGCAGAAAGGAAGAACAAAAAGCAGATGGGTCATTTCAAAGTTACTTTCTCTGTAAAGCAGGGACAGGGAGACAGAACAATAGAGAAATAACGGATCGGTTCACATGAAGTGACTTCAGGCTACCTTTTGTTATAAGAATTAAAACAAAGGGAATTTCATTTTCACGCTGATTGAAGATTGAAACTGGCTTGTTTGGAAATTGGCTGTCATCTCTTTTTCCCAATTTTTTGGAAGGTCAGATGACATTTTAGTTTCAGCTTGGCAACTTGGAACTTTAGCGTGGGTGACTCCATTTTGATTTAGTCAGATTTGTTGGGGCCTCATGCAGGAGCTTAGTCTAAAACCTGGCCTTTTAAATGTTTTATTTAACACAAGTAAAACTTGGAAATAAGGCACAAAGAAGAGCAGCACACCTTTTCAATGTCATGTTGGAGTATTGCTTAGCAGGTTCTCCCAATGACATTTTATCATGCTCTTCTGTCCAATAGTATAGCTACCAGACACATGTGGCTATTTAAAATCAAGTTTTAATTACTTAATTAATTAAATAAATAGTTAATTATTTAACAATTAATTAAATTCATATAATTAAAATACACTTTCCAAGTCACACTAGGCCACATTTCAAGTGACCCATAAACTTATTGAACAAGTAACTACCGTATTACACAACACAGACAAAGAACATTTCCAGCACCACAGAAAATTCTATTGAATAGTTCTGGTTTCTAGGGGAATATTTGTGATTGACTTTGCTCACTTACAGGGAAGCTACATATTAACTTGTAGATTTCTGTTGTGTATCTCTAACCCCAAAGGTAATGGTTTTATTGTCCTATAGCACCTTAACTTGTTTTGTTTTTAACTTTTTTTGTTGGCCAACAAAATTCCTGCTCCTTCGGTGCTATTCAAATCAGCTTTATCATCATCTTAATTTCCTTTGTAATTAAAGAATCAAACAAAATCCTTAGTATGTGTTTATTTTATGTTGGTATAAGGCTCATGTCTTAACTTTTTAAAAATCATACATGAATAGTGAGAATTTAAAGATCAACATCTTGATAGGTCAAGGTGGGCATAAATGCACAAGTGTGTACATTATTTTTAAGGGATGAGAGCTTTCAAACTTTTGGAGTCAAATGCTGGGAGTCAGTGTACATATTAAACATAAATGTCAAGAAAATGTTTCAGTCACACTTTCAGAAAGATGTGAGGGAAATAGAAAAGTAAGCCTATGCCTTTCCCATCAGAATCCCATTCATGAAGTGATTCCAGTTTTCTCTGGCAATTCCAGAATTCATGGCCCATCAATATTCCTGAAGCAATTTGTGTCCTAATTTACAATGACAGGACATTAGCTATGCACATTCAAAGCATACGGCTATGTCTCTCTATATACAAAGATGCCAATTAATTTTGAGCCTTCACTTCCAGGTGCTGACAAAGATTCTCTGCTTAGGCAAAATTTAGTCAAGCTCCTGAACCTTCTCCTAGGCCCATCTGTGCACTTCCTTGGAAAACCCAGTTTTGGCAAAGAACTCTGCTAAATCAGTTTAGCCGAGAACCACCACCCTCATCCTGACCATCCTCGATACCTGATCAGACTCCTCATACTCCACCATCCCCAGGTTACAGCTGATCACCCTGGGCTACCTTCAGAGAGAATCCTGTTAGGTGGATTTAGTCAGAATCTGCCTCACCCCTGATGTTTCTTTTTAATAATTTTCTTTTTTCTTCTTTTACTTATTTTTATTTTTGAGACAGAGTCTCACTCTGTCACCCAGGCTGGAGTGCAATGGCACAATCTCGGCTCACTGCAACCCCCGCCTCCCAGGTTCAAGCAATTCTTCTGCCTCAGCCTCCCAAGTATGTGCCACCACGCACAACTAATTTTTGTATTTTTAGTAGAGACGGGGTTTCACCATGCTGGCCAGGCTGGTCTTGAACTCCTGACCTCAGGTGGTCCACCTGCCTCGGCCTCCCAAAGTTCTGGGATTACAGGCATAAATAATTTTCTATCTATGGACCCCATCCTGCTCCTTGGCTGTGAATCCCCACTTACCCAAGCTGCATTAGGAGTGTAGCCCACTCTTTCCCTGCATTGCAAGACTCCATCAGAGTGGTCCCTACATCTATTGTGATGGTCTTGAATATAAAGTCTTCCTTATCATGCTTTAACAAGTAGCATTGAATAATTTTTTCTTTAACAGTTATAGTGCCATAAGTAGGATAAAATCAGATTTATTATTCCACACCTGGGGCTCTTACTCAGGACCCCAGATTCAGGCCTTCAAGGCCTTTATCGTCTTTCCTGGTTAACTGATAAGAGATGCATTGGTGAGTCTGACTCCTGAAACATTTTTCCAAACAAACATCTATTGAAGCTGGTGAGGACAGATTTTTATTCTTAAGCCATGGGTGTAACTCTCTGATGCTGGATTAGAGTCCCAGGCTAGGCTTCTTTTGAAAGGTGCCTCATGGGCTGGTGGTCCTCCTGCCTGGCTCTGTGGGGACTCTATTCTCTCTACACTCTGTGTTCTCTCTACTGAATCCTGCTTTTCCCATGGAAACTTCTCCATCACTTGAATAATCAAATTTGCTTATCAGTTGCATCATCTACTTGAAACCCTGCTGGCTCTACACTCTGCTAACTCTGGACTCCTTCCTTCCCTGCTTCAGCCCCTCAGCCATTTGAACTTTAAGCCTCCTATCCTCCCATTTCAGCACCTCAGGGGACTCAGAGTTCCCTTAAAAGCAAGCTGAAGGCTGAAAAGAGAGAAATTAAAAAAGAACTCTTTGGAAACTTGAAAAATGAAAAATCTGAAAGACATTCACAAATATTGGTAAAAAGCTTCAGCCCTTACTGAGTAGGTAACCTCAGCTTGTCTCATTTTCATAAAAAACACAATTTGGATAAATATACAAAGTGGAGATAAACCAGTGAGTTTATATTATTCTGTTTTACTGTTTCATGGCTAAAATTTTTTAAATTAAAAGCTGTAAGATCTGGTTGGATCTATCTGTATGTGTATTTATTTGTGCATGTATGTATGTTTGTTTGTATGCTATGCATACATTTTTTTTTTTATCTCTGATGGTATTACCAAACTCACTTTCAGAAAAATAGAAATCAGCCCAACTGTTTTTTAAGTTAATGTGATCAGGGATAATCGTTGATAAATAAAAGCCAGTTTAAAAATTGTTGGTAAGATAAAAATATAAACGTCTTGAGAATTGTCAGTATACTAGGTTTTTGGTTTGTTTGTTTGTTTGTTTATTTTTGTTTGTTTGTTTGTTTTGGCCAGGACTTGCTGGTCAGATAGGTTTGTGTTGCCTGTGATAGATGTTTAAGGCCATAAAACCATCAATCTAACCTGAGAGCAGACTGCACAATAAAAATGAATTGCATAATTGCCTGAAACACATCAGTTGTAAAAGTTAAAAAAAAGAGAGAGGCTGTGAAAATCTTGTGTCATCAAAGCTGACTGAGATTGCATAAATGTATTTATACTATTTTAATAGAAATTAGTTTTAATAGTGGATTGATACAAAAGTAGAATCTGGTCTTCTCTGTTAGAATGACAAAGTTTTGTTGAAGTATTTGTGTGAGAATATCCAGGTTTTTTTTTCTTTTAAGTAATTGGCCTAGGAAGCAAAGATTTTGTGTTTTATCAAGAAAATCTCTTGACTTTGATGTATTTTATTAGGTCTTTGATTATGTAAGAAAACTGAGTCTTCTCAATACTAAAACAGCTAATGTTTTAAATCACAACTATGTAGCTCTCTATATTTGCTTTTGGAATCTTTTATTGTCACTTTGATAAATATATAACCAAAATAAATTCAATTGGTTTAAACCTTTTGACCTTTTTGATACTTTCCAAAATAAAATTTTATATTGTGTCTTTTTGACCTCAAATTAACTTTGAGATTTCCAGGTGAGTCCCTGGAGAGCTCAAAGAATGTGACTCTTAACTTCTAAAATAAAGATATTAAACTAATAAGGTTTATTTGATTTGTAAATTCTATGGGAATAATTGTCAAATAAGAAATTGTGTAATCCTTCCTTGACTTAAAATTTTATGGTATGTTGTAGATACATGTCCCAGAAATTATATAAAATTGTTGAAAATTTTATATTCTAGAAATCTGATGTTATTGGTCAAAATCTTGGTATTACATTAAAATGTTGTTTGCCACAGAAATAATCAAATTTCCTGATCAGTTGCATCATTATTATACGAGCTCTCATCAGACCTTAAACCATGGTAGTTTTAAGTTTCTGTCATTCATAGACAGATATTATTTTACTTTACTTTTTCTCTAGAAGTGTTTGCAGTTAGCAATAGTTCAAAATTGCTTTCTCATTGAGGAGATTCATTAAAAAAGACTTTTGCAAGTACTCTGGATTACAGATTTCTAACAACTTTAAGATAATACTTTTGGACTGGATGAAGAATTTTCAGAACTCTAATTAAACTGATGACTTCATGAAACTGCTATCCTAAGATCAAGCAGAATAAGAATTAATCACATGAGGCGGGCGCAGTGGCTCACGCCTGTAATCCCAGCACTTTGGGAGGCTGAGGTGGGTGGATCACAAGGTCAGGGGTTCAAGACCAGCCTGACCAACATGGTGAAACCCCGTCTCTACTAAAAATACAAAAATTAGCTGGGCGTGGTGGCAGACGGCTGTAATCCCAGCTACTCAGGAGGCTGAGGCAGGAGAATTGCTTGAACCCAGGAGGCAGAGGTCACAGTGAGCCAAGATCACACCACTGCACTCCAGCCTGGGTGACAGAGTGAGAGTCCGTCTCAAAAAAAAGAAAAAAAAAAAAGAATTAATCACATGAGACTGAGTGAACTTATAAGGGTAATTTTTAAATGATTTTTTATTTAAATATTGCCAACGTTTAAAATGTTTTGTTTTCTAGATTTAAGGAAACTTTTTTTAAGCTATCTCTAGTTTACAGCAACTTGGTAATGTTTACTTTTGTGAACAAAAATTGAAGCAGATTTTCCCTGCTGATCCCTCCAGGCTTTGAAAACTATTCATAAATATTTTTATTTTTTATAATAATATAGTTGTGCAAATAACTACAAATTCAATAAGAATGAGTTCTCCTTATAACAGGACATAATTGGAAACACTTGTTATATTACCAAGGCTATGACTAGAATGTCATATTTTCAGATATTATCAGACAGATTTTAAAAACTAAGATTGGCTTCATACAGCCAATAAAGCCCCCTTTGGAAAAACTGGTCTGAGTTCTCAGACTTACAGGTGAGTAAAACATGTTAATTTTTGGAAGGCCTAGTAATCCTGGGAAATTTTGAGGACCTTATGAAGAAAGGAGTTCACTCAAATCTGTGTTACGCTTGCAGCCTGATAGCAAGTTCTTGATATAGCTTCTTAGTCTTAAAAGTCTTTTCTTGTTTTTGCAGGAAAAGACTCAGATTAAACTTTGATTTCTTATTGAAAGTTCCAGAAAAGCAAACTGAAAAAGAGCCGATATGGTCAGTCACTAATCTTGCTGCACTTACATAAATATTCAGGCCACGTTTAATGAGACAAAACTTATTTTGCAAATCGATTAGTCTTACTTTGATTATCTTTGATAGAAATTGGGTGACTGTATAGAGAAAAAAAGTATGTTCTAGAAGAATACTGTAGTGCACTCAATGTTAGATTCTAGCTCTGTTTGTTTTCTTTGAGGTTTTATTACCTGTCTTCATTCTGGACTGGATTCTATATTCTTCTAATTTCTTTCAATATCTGACTATGATTCTCCAAGCTAGTATCTCCAATTTTCTTTCAACCTTCTGGCTTGGAATCGCTAAAATTAAACTGCTTTTTTTCCTGAAGCTCTGCCAGTTGAAGTTGGACAGGTGGAGGTAAACTTCAGAAAAACGACCACCAGAGCTAATGTATGGACGATCTTCCTCACATCCAAACTGCACACCTGGAAAATCTTTCAGATTGCCACTGCCTGTCCTCACTTCCACTGAAGATGCTTAAAACCCAGCATCTAGAAATCTTGACTGGCTGCCCTCTGGACTCAGAAACCAAGTTTATAATTTGTTCCAGATATTAGTCTTTGGTTTTCTGTCTATTTTCTTAGAAACTAAACTCTCTTCATTAAAGTCTTATGGCTCCTACCATGCAGGAGACCTCCTCGGCTGCCAAGTGCCACTGGATGATTCAGCTGGTCATCAATGAACAAACGGCAACTGAACAAGAAAGTGGACTTACATTGTTCCGAGAAAAAAAGATGTGTCTTCTTCCTTTGAACAAGAATCAGGACTGACTCTTTGCTTGACCAAACTTTAGTCAGGCTCCTGAGCCTTCAGCCTATCTGTGTACTTCCTAATAAAATCCAATTTTAGCTATCTATATATTATATACTATAATATAATATTACTATAATATTAATATATTATATATAATTAAATTATATTATAGTATATTATATAATATATAATATACTATAATATTAATATATTATATGTAATTAAATTATATTATATTAATATAAAATTATATTATATTAATATATAATTTATATATAATATATTATATATAAATTATATATAATATATTATATCATATATAAATTATATTATGTATTATATATAAATTATATATTATATATTGTATTATATATAAATTATATATTATATATTGTATTATATATAAATTATATATAATTATGTATTATATATAATTAAATATATACTATATTATATATAAATTATATATAATTATGTATTATATATAATTAAATATATATTATATTATATATAAATTATATAATATGTATAAATTATGTATAATATATTATATAAATTATATATAATATATTGTATTATATGATATAATATATATAATTTATGAAATATATGATATAATATATATAATTTATGAAATATATTATATAATAGAATATATTATATATAATTTATATATTTATATATTATATGTAATATAATTTTATATATTATATGTAATATAATTTTATATATTATATATAATTGATATAATTTTATAGTACAATATACATATTATATATATTATATATAAATATAATATATATAATTATATATATATTTATATATAAATATATATATAATTATATATATATTTATATATAAATATAATATATATAATTATATATATATTTATATATAAATATAATATATATAAATATATATATTATATGTATATCTATGTATGACCAAAAAAAAAAAAATGAATCATCAACCTGGATAACAGTCGTCCTGGGATGGATGGCACTCTAGTCACACAGACCAACGTGCACCAGTTAAAAGCAAGTCTATCTATAGATATATCTATATATCTCTATATATAGAGATGTATACCCAGATTTAGCTATATATATATATTTAAAAAACCTTGCTAAGTCAGTTTAGCCTAGACCCCCGCCCTTGATAACTGATCAGTTTCCTCATCCTCCACCTCCCCCAGGTGACATCTGATCACCTGGCTTGTCTTCAGCAAGAATCCTGTTAAGTGGGTTTAGCCAGAGTCCCCCTACCTGTGATGTTTCCTCCTAGTCATTTTCCATCCACTGACTCCTACTCTGCTCTTCGGCTATAAATTCCCTCTTGCATGGGCTGTGTTCAGAGTTGAGTCCAATCTCTCTCCCACTGCAAGACTCCATTGCAGTAGTCTTTATACCTTTCATGATCATCCCGAACAAAGTCTTTCTTATTGTGTTTTAACAAGTATCATTGAATAATTTTGTTCTTTAACAGTACCTTGATTTACTCTGAAATCTGGTATATACAAAAGAATAATATACTTATGGGGGAAGTTGACTTGAGACCAAAATAGCCGCCCTCCCCCAGCCCCCCGCAACCCCCAAACGAGGTTGAAGAATGCAGTAGATTTATTTGTAACCCTTGTGGGAGGACTAAACAAGTGTTATTTGTCATGCTTATGTTGCTGTTGTTGTTCTAAACAGCTCTAGAATCTCAAAGTAGAGACTTCCCTACCAGGTCACAATATCACAGTAAAGAACTTTTAGATTCCCATAGTCTTTGAAGCGGTCCAAAGATTCTTCTGCCAAGCTTCTAGTTCACAAGCTTTGCTTTATTCATCAGCACAGACCACCCCGTCATCTAAGCAGCAGGTTATAAAAGGAGCTACTTTATCCTCCCATATGCTGTACATTTTTCCTATGTCCCCATTTTTATTACTTTTAATCCCAATTCTCTGAGACAAGTCTTAACATTTCCATTAGAGAGAGTGGGAAAATGAAACATTTGTGTAAAGTCACACAGCTGGGAAGTGTCTGATCTGGGCTCTATATCCAGGTCTGCCCCATCGTAAAGCCAGTGCTCTTTGATGCTGTTCTAAACTCTGCACTGTGAAGTTCAGAAGTCAGAAGAGGGCACCTGAGGCAGACGCTGGGCAGGAAGACAGACCTTTACTCATTTCTGGGCCTCTGTACTTCCTCCAGGTTCACTGCCAGCTCCACCAACCTTTGCCAGGGCACTTCACTTCCTAGGGGTCTTTTTTTCTTTCCATCTCTACCTGTATTTATTCTTCCCAAGTCATCTCTCCCTCCCAAGCCACAACAGCACCTTTGAGCTGCCCAGTGCTTGCTCCACTGAACCCAGTTTGCTGTACTCAATCGGGACAAAACATCATTATATGTATGTGAGTGCCACCAAGTAAGATGTGGGGCGATGTTTTCCAGAAATGCACCCGTCACAGTCCATTTAGTGCCAGAGAAATCAAGTTTGAAGGTGCTGTAATTATCATCATTGACTTTGGATGGTTCTGTGCTGCTATATGCAAAATCTGTAATTTCCTTGACAATATGGCAGAACATGGTATGGAACCCTCACTCTCCTAATCCCACAACAGGGGAAAAAAAAAAAGACAATGCCAGCCAAGCTGGCAGATAAGACTCTTCCTTTACTGCAGCCCTCTCTACCCTTTCTAGCTAATGCTCTGCCCTATGAACAACGCTATGCAGCTGGATGGGTGGGGGCTACAAATGACCGCAGAGGAACCAGGCAAATAAAATCTGGTGGCCACCCACCCAACAGCATTCATGAAGGGTCTGCAGTTTCCATGTGGGTCTTTCAGTGCTTCATTTGGTCATCGGGAATTCAGTTTCTTTCTCCGATAACATGAAAGAAATCAAACATTACAGAAATCAAATGCAAGGCTGTTATGGGTTGAATTTCGTCCCTCAAGAAAAGACAAAAATGCAGCACCTTGGAATGTGATTTTATTTGGAAACAGGATCTTTACAGATATAATCAAGTCAAAATGAGGGCCTTTATCCACCATAACTGGTGTCTTTATAAAAGGGAACTTTGAACACAGAGGCAGACGTGCACAGAGGAAAGATGATGTGAAAAGACACAGGGAGAAGACAGCCGTGGAAACACAAGAGCAGATATCAGGGTGATGTTCCAAAAAGCTAAAGAAAGCGAAGATCGCCGGCCACCACTAGCAGCTGGGGAGAGGCGCGGACAGATTCAACCTGCTGCCAATGCCTTGATGTTGGACTTCTGCCTCTGGAACTCAGAGAGAATAAACTTCTGTTGTTTAAGCTACCCTAACTGTGGTGTTTTTTGTTATGGCAGCCAAGGAAGCTTATGTGAAAATCTCACCAAAAAAAGGGTGGGTATGAAGACAGAATTTTAATAAATATGTATGATGCATTTTGGTGATTTGAAAAGGCAGCCATATCGTTTACAAAAGCCTTTTCCTGGGCAATTGATATCATCACTGGTATGGAAAAAAATGAGTCATAAACCCAGGTGGTCCTGGGATGGATGGCACTCTAGTCACACAGACCAACCTGCACCAGCCAAAAGCAAGTCTGTGATTAGAGCCTGGACGGCATCAGCCAAACCTGCCCTCTAGCAACAGTGACCACAACAGTCTCCTGAAATGCTAATTATCCTTCCTTCTGAGAGCCTTTTTAAAAAAACTATTAGTGACTAAATAAATTGAACATGAAAGATAATTTGGCTTACTTGTTTTTAGAATACTGTCTTCTTTAACCTATCTTATGAGCCTTCATTTAAATAATCACTCCAAGCTTCCCCCAATGCCACATTTTCCATTTTTTAGCGACACCTGTAATGACTCTCCATGCCACAGAGAGATAGCAATGACCCTGTGGCTGTCTCCACTCTGCATCCAGCTCACTATTGCCCACTGTCTGTACTTATCTGGGGGGCGAGGTCCCTGGAGACACCCCTCCTGTGGAGTCTCTTTCTGTCTTTGGGGGACAGAGATGTGTCTTATGGATCACTCAGCTTTGTTTGTACTCTGGGAAGTTGTACTAGAACCTCTTCCCAATGAGACTTAATCAGTAATTTCTTGTCGCTTCTTGCAACTTCACTGAATTATAACAGAAGTGTTAATGTAAGTACAGGTTCCCTCTCAGTGATTTTGCCAAGGCTTTGCTTGCTCAGCGAGCTGGTATCCTCCGGCTCCTTGACTCTTTTCCTCCTGTCTTCTAGAGATTTGCTGCCTGCCTTGCTGATAAGGGAGCTTTTGTGGATGCTTTTTGGACGAGAGTATGTACAGTGTTGTCTTCCAGGTGTCTCTGGAGTTCTTCCATGGCACATTCTGCATCTAAAAGCACCAGATTCCTGCAAAGGACTCAGTTCAGGGGCAGATCAGAATATTCCAGTCCAAATCATCAAGATTTCTAGTGTGGTTTGTGTTTTATGGATTCCTTCTCTACCCTTCTCCCATTACCCACTAAAATATTTTGTGGCTCCCCAAGGATGAAGAAATACAGAACAGAAATAAAAATATCGAGCCAGTGACCTGCCTTCAAACTATTGGTAATGCAAAGCTATTGCTGGAGAACAAAACATGCCACCCCCAAAACAAATATGACTAAAAAGCTACCCTTTTGCAAGAGAGATTTACATCTGTAAAATAAATCCCCTTTTGGAAGGGTGTCTCCCTCTCTGCACCAGGGAGAGAATTGCTAGGTTTACCCCCATATCACTAAAGAGCCTTCATCAATGAAGGAGGCATTGACTTAAATCTATATAACAAGGCTTAGCTTTGTTTAAGGTCCTTTTCCTGCCCATTTCTTTTCCTTTCTTTTTCTTTTCTTTTTTTTTTTTTAACAGAGGTGGGGTCTCACTACGTTGCCCAGGCTGGCCTCAAATTCCCAGCCTCAGTGATCCTCCTGCCTCAGGCTCTTGAGTCACTGGGATTATAGACATGAGCCACCACACCGAGCTCCATAATCCCCATTTAACATGTGAGGAAACTGAGACACAAAACAGGCAAGACACCTGTTTTTGTTGGACACACACAGCCTGGTGGTGGTTGAGCTGAACATGCTCGTTTGAACCAGGCTGGTTCCCCCACTCACATTTGTCACCCCCCGTGATGATTTGACCTACTAAGTCTCTCCAAGAAAGTCCCCAGTGGGAGGTACTATGTCTTTTAACACTGTAGAGCAGCCTCAACAAGCTTCACCTGGGACAGGCTAACGCATCTATGGAGAATTCATTAACATTGTTTCCTTTGTATTGACTGTTATTACAGTAACCTTTGAATCACCCAGAAGGATACTGGGTTTCCATTCACAGTAATGTTACAATGTATCCCATAAGATGAATGGAGTTACATCTATGATTTTTACCAGTGGACTCAAGGGCTGCAACATATCTACAAGATCCCTCAGCAAGCAACCTATATATCCAACAAAAGGGGATTGATCAAGTGAATACTGGGCTCTCCATGCAGTGGAATGTTATAAAGCTATACGGAGGGGCAAGAATGCTTCCTAAATGAACTATGAGGGAAACAACAAGATATATCATAAAATGGAAACAAAAGTCAGGGGCAAAATGTGTAGCATATGCTATTGTTGTATGATTTTAAAAAACGAAAAAGGGGGCCTGGCGCAGTGGCTCGTGCCTGTAATCCCAGCACTTTGGGAGGCCGAGGTGGCCAGATCGCCTGAGGTCAGGAGTTCGAGACCAGCCTGGTCAACATGGAGAAACCCCGTCTCTACCAAAAACACAAAAACTAGCCGGGCATGGTGGTGCATGCCTGTAATCTCGGCTACTCATGGGGCTGAGGGAGGAGAATCACTTGAACCCGGCAGTGGAGGTTGCAGTGAGCCGAGATCGTGCCACCACACTCAAGCCTGGGCGACAGAGGGAGACTGCATCTCAGCAAAAAAAAAAAAAAAAAAAAAAAAAAAAAAGTAAAAAGAAAAAGGGGAAAGAGAGAGAGAGAGTGTGTGTGTATGTGTGTGTGTGTGTGTGTGTGTGTGTGTAGAAACAGTGGCTGCCTCTGGGAAGAGAAACTGGGTGGCAGGACATGGGGAGTGAGGCTTCACATCTTGGTGCCTTTTTTAGATTTAGAACTATTTAAAGATAAATTGAAGTTATCTTAAAAAATAAAATTGCTTAATAAAAAGGAGAGCCGACTGAAGAAAAAGTAAGCTGGGACTGCAGGCGCATGTGAAGGCACCAGGCTTTGGTTATTTCTCTTTAACAGGTCTTTTCTCACATCCTTCTTTCTTTGTTTCAGAGAAGAATGGTATTTGAGCCTGAAGTTTAAACTACTGTTTTGAGATCTACTCTAGAGATTTACTCAACCCTCTGGGTTATTTCTCATGTGTACAGAACATATACTTGTACATGCAATTAAACTTCTGTCCATTTTTCTCTTGATAATCTGTTTTTTTCTTCCCGGGAGTCTCAGCTAAGAACTCAACGACGAGTGGAGGAGAAAATTATTTTTCCTCACCTACACCATTCGTATGGTTAACAAAGTGCTCTTAGAAGATTCCTGTAAATAAATGGATTTCTTAATAGAAATTCAGAGAGACATAGAGGTCTTCAAAAAGTATCCTGAGTCGAAAGAAAATGAGGTCATCATTATCTAGGAAAACCCAGATGACCTAGAGCTTCTCTCATGAGAAGTGCTCATGGAACAGAGAAGGGATGTTTGTCCCTCCTCCAGGTTCAGCTGGGGAGAATCACACTCCCCCCCTCACATCTCCTATGCATGCTGGCCCTTTATGGAGCATCATTCCTGCATCCTCACGCCACTCTGTGTTGAGGACATCACAATCCACATGCCTGCGACTCCATCTTGCATCACACTGAAAGCCCAGTCTGCTTACTAGCATGTCTTACTAATAAAGAGATGTCGAATGTTAAATTCTAAAATTCAACTCTTTTTTCTTACGTTTTCAATCCTGTTGACAATAAGTATGTCAAGAAAAAAAAATAGACTTTTCAAAAAAATCAATTCTGAGACTGAGTTTTGATTTCAGAGACAAAGTCCTCATCCTTTGGAGAGTGAGTTTGGCTGTTTTCGAGGTGGAGGCTCGTTGCCTTGTCTTCTTCGCTTTGGGTTTCTCGCCTTGTCTGCCCCTGCCCTGCCTCCCATCCTTCCTCCTCCATCCTGTGGTCATTGGCTTTCTAATACCAATATTGGATCCTGCTTGAACACCTTAAGGGCCCATTTGCTGCTGTTCTCAGGATAAAGTCTTGAGTGCCCAGCACGGACTCAAGGTCCTTCATAACTTGGTCACTTGTGCCTGGTAAGGTAGTGTGGGGTTTAGAGGAAACACAGTCCACACCAACATTCTCACTTCTGACACCAATTGCAAATTCAGGAGGTTTCCAAAACCATTCTCAATTTCGATAATTTTTTAGAAGGGTTTGCAGAACTCTTCTGCCTCATCTTAGTTCATTCCTCACTAAACCCTGCTCAAAATTATTGGGCTAATGGTCACTGCCTGTGCAGTAAATGACTTAACCTTGCCCAAAGAAAGGTCTGGTTTTTGTCCCTAGCTGCTGAGACATGGTGTGTAGGCCCCCGGCATTTCCCTTCTGATAAGGATGTGTCTATTTACCTGGGGTTGGCCACTGGACAGCCTAGCAATGTGCTTTGTGATGAGGGTTTTGGGGCATGCAGTATATACTCCTCTTCTGGAGGGCTGGAGGCTAAAGGTCAACCATGTGGGCAGCTGTTCATGAAGCCACAATGAGGGCAGACTCCTGACAACAAGGCTCAGGTGAGCTTCCCTGTGAAAATAGTCCAGGTGCATTGTCACATGTCATGGCTGGGAGGAGGGAGGAGTTAGCACTGTCCAGGGCTCTATAGGGAGGAGACACCTTGTGTATTCATCTGTTCTCGCACTGCTAATAAAGACATACCCGAGACTGAGTGATTTATAAAGGAAAGAAGTTTAATGGATTCACAGTTCCACATGGTTGAGGAGGCCTCACAATCATGGCAGAAGACAAAGGAAAAGGAAAGTCATGTCCTAATGATAGCAGGCAAGAGAGAGCGTGTGTAGGGAACCTCCCCTTTAGAAAACCATCAGATTTCATGAGAACGTCTTACATGACGGCAGGCAAGAGAGAGCATGTCCGGGGGAGCTCTCCCTTAGAAAACCATCAGATTTCATGAGAACGTCTTACATGACAGCAGGCAAGAGAGAGCCTGTCTGGGGGAGCTCCCGTTCAGAAAACCATCAGATTTCGTGAGACTCATTCACTATCATGAGAATAGCACAGGAAACACCCACCCTCATGAGTCAATTTCCTCCCACCAGGTGCCTCCTGAGACTCATGGGGTTTATTACACTTCAAGATGAGATTTGGGTGGGGACACAGAGCCAAACCATATCATCTGGAAACTATATTTGGAACCTGCCAGACTCTGCCCAGGTGCCTCTTCCCTTGGCTGATTGTAATATGCAGCAATTCCTCATGATAAACTATAACAGCACCTTTCACTGAGTTCTGCAAGTCCTAAAAAATTATTGAAATTGAGAATGGTTTTGGAAACCTCCTGAATTTGCAATTGGTGTCAGAAATGAGAATGTTGGTGTGGAGACTATGTTCCCTCTAAACCCCACACTACCTTACCATGCACAAAAATGCCACCACTGTTTCATTCCTGGTATTGTTCTCTCTTTCTCTCTCTCTCTCACTCTTGCTCTCTCTCTTGCACACTCTCTGTTTCTTTCTCTTCTCTCTCTCCTACCCCTTGCTCTCGTCTTTATTCTTCAACTTCAAGGCATAGCTAAGCTGATAGAGTAGAAAGAGCACTGTTCCAGCCTGGGAGTAGATAAATGAGGTGCAATGTCAGGTCTGAGTCATAAATGCTTTATAACTTTGGTTTTCTCTTTGGTAATTAAAAAAAAATTGGCCCTGAGCGGTTGATTCTCAGTTGAGTGTCCTATGTGTCAGCATTCTGAGTGAAGTGGCAGAGACCAGCCCAGGTCCTAAAGGGCAAGTCAGGACATGCTCAGTTGACCTTCCTGATTCCACATGGTCCCTTGAAACTATGGCTGAGTTAAGGGATAAAGTGCAGGAGTCCTTCCTCATGATCACAGAGAAGTTAATATTTTTTTGACAGGGTCTTGCTCTTTTGTCCTGCTGGAGTGCAGTGTCAAGATCATAGCTCACTGCAGCCTCAAACTCCTAGACTCAAGAAATCCTCCTACCTCAGTCTCCAATGTGGCTGGGACTACAGGCATGCATCACCATGCCCAGATAATTTTTTAAATTTTTTTAGAAATGGGGGTCTCACTATGTTACCCAGGCGGACTTGAACACCTGGCCTTAAGCAATTCTTCCACCTAAGCCTCCCAAAGTGCTGGGATTACAGGAACAAGCCATTAGTCGAGGCACGTCTGGCCAAAAGAAAATTAGTATTTTATTATCTTCCTTTCACATTCCCATTCACTCAAGATTAATTTTTATTTTAAAAAATTTTGACTTATAATATGAAATCATTTAATTTCCTAGTATTTCCTGCAAGTCAGTTCTGTTTTGTATTTTAAAAAGTGTTTCCTGAAGTCTTACAAAAATACAAAAACGACATGACACTTATCCTTATTTTATTGCTCCCTTTTGGCCAGGTCAAACCCACCATTGCTTATCTAATGGGAGATACAGCCTTCACAAATGCCAGCTGAAGAATGCTCAGAATAAAGCCAACTCAATGCCCAGGCCAAATACACTGTGTTTGTGCAGATGCCCAATTCATGGATCAACAGCTCCCTCTTCACCACACCATCCTTCCTCCCAAGAAGAGAAGCCTAGAATCCATATGTCGGCTCTATCAAAATGCAGATACCACCATATGTCACCAAAGATGGCACTGCAGTTGCCCTTGGCCGAGTTCCTGGTGCTTGCTGGTGGCACATTTTCCAAGCACAGACATTTTCAAATCACCCACTGAGAAGTTTGATGAGCGGCTATGATGCCAACAGAAGATTCAAATTCCAATCAGGTGTTTGGGGTCAAAACTCAGTCCCTCGTAGCTCCTGTGGCTGAGACCACAAACTGGTTCCATAGGCAATGCAAGTATTCTGACAGCATCTGAACACACTTCCCTTTCAAAACCCATGGCAGCCTTTTCATGCCTTGGCATGCAAGTAAGTCAATGCTATATTTGGTAATGAGTGCCAGTCCTTTTTTGACAGGTTAATTAATATTCATTATTCAACAGAGAAGAAAATGCTGAGTTGTTTATCATTGGTTCATTAGTTTTAGCCAAATAAAGGATAAACATAATTACTCTCATAAACTACTGTGACAGAGCCTAAAAATTATAGGGCTGAAAATGGATGCCTTCAGGAAAACCCTAAAAGAAATGAGACCCTTGGATCTCAGCAGATGAGTGAGAATAACAGTTCTGGTTTCTATTGGCATGTCCCAACTCCCTCTCTCATTGGATCTGGGCAAGATCATTCTCCAAAAATGACTCTGCTCTTGCATTTCCTGTTGCCTTTGTCTTCACTGATGATTTTTGCTGTGAGGTGTTGGGGGCTTGTTACTACTGTGTGGTGCATGTGCAGGAGTTAAGCCTTCTGTGGAGGCAAGTTCTCTGACTAAGCAAAAGGCTACACCTGACATCATGGAGCTTGGCATGGATGAGTCTCCCTCTGAATTCTAGCTTCCTGACTGTGTTTTTTATGCTAAAGATTTAGCAGGCTTCTCCTCCTCATTCTCCCTCCCATCCTGTCCTTTCCTCTAGCGTCAGTGCTTTCACCTTCAACAACTCAAGACTTTAGATTCTGCTTCTTATGGAATCAAACTCAATCCTCTGTGTATTCACTGTTTGTGTCCCTCCCAAAGTCATGTGCTTAAACTCTAATCCCCATGTGACTGTGTTTGGAGATGCAGCCTATAAAAGGTCATTAACATTAAATGAGTTCATAAGGGTGGAATTAATCCAGTGGAATTAGTGTCCTTAGAAGAAGAGATGCTGGAGCTTGGGCACTGTCTGCAGGCACAAAAAGAAGAGGTCACATGAGCATGCAGCAAGAAGGCGGCTGTCTGTAAGCCAGGAACAGAGCCCTCACCTCTCTGCCAGCACCTGGATTTGAGACTTCCAGCCTCTAAAACTGAGACAATAAATTTCTGTTGTTAACCCATTTCCCATTTGCCCCAAGAATACTGCACTGGCAGCAAGTTGCAATTTTTATTTTTATTTTTCTAAATGGGAAATGGGTTAAGTCACCCAGACTGTCGTGTTTTGTTATGGGAAGCCCAAGCCGACTAATAGACTAACATAGACTAGTAGGCTATCTGGAAACTATGGCAACACACACACACACACACACACACACCTTGTCATTTTCACTCCATTGCTCCGTCATTGTGTTTTTAGGTAGTTTTGATGAGGATGATGCTGATGATGATGAGAATAAAAAGGAAACAAACGTGTTTAGGTCAGGTGTCAGGCACTTATTTTCCCCCCAAAGTGCTTGCACATTCATTATCTCATGTGGAGAGCCTGGGACCAAGCAGCCATGGTTTCAATGAGAAAGTCAGGCTCTGAAATAAGAACTTCAATGAGCAAAACTGTATTTATGTTAACAAAAGGAAAATAAAACTCAAAATCTGTAAATCTGTAAATCTGTAGTGATCTTCTCCCTAGTGAATGTAGATGTGATGAAATAAACAAATCTGTGTGTTTCAGCTCCCTAAGGACAGAATGCACTTGCATGGCTGTATTTACTGTTTATATTTAGAACAATTGTTTTAAAGAAATAAAACAGTGCCAATACAGTTTGTTGCAGGTGGGGTTTTCAGAGAGCAGTCACTGAGACTGAGTTTGGGATACTAGATCCCAAAGGAAGGGATGAGAGAGAGAGCAGAACTGAGCAGAGGGGGAAATGGAACCACCAGGCAGCTCACCGGAGTACTGACCAGGAGCCCTGGAGCAAGTCGCCCAGCAGCGGGTGGCCTCTGTCCCCCTGCCTTGCTCAGTCCCTGGGTGTGGCTGCCCTGGGAAGATGAGACCTGGAGCAGGGCAGTTTGGCTGCTGGGCTTGCCCCTGAAGGAGCTTCAGCCAGGGCCTGTCTGCCAACACATTTCCTGCTGCTGGACAGCAAAGCCCTCCCAGAATGGAGCCTTGGTGATGCATCTCTGTGTCCACCCCAAGCCTGAAGCTCCCCTGGGACCCTTGCCTGAGCCTGTTTCCAAATATGACCACTACATTAGAGTAGGTTTGGATCCTTCTCATCAATGTTTTTATACTTGTACTATAAATTCCTGTATCCGTGCAAAAGGCCCAGTTTAGTATGTTTTAGCCATAGAAAAGTATTGTCATCCATTGGCCTAGGCAAAGAATTTATGACTCAGTCCTTACAAACAAATGAAACAAAAACAAAAATGACAAGTGGGACCTAATTAAACTAAAGAGTTTCCGCACAACAAAAGAAACTGTAAATAGAGTAAACAGACAACCTACAGCATGGGAGAAAATATTTGCAAATTATGCATCCATGAAGAACAAATATCCAGAATCCATGAGGAACTTAAATCCATAAGAAGAAAACAAATAACCCCACTAAAAAATGGGCAAAGGACATGAACAGACACTTCTCCAAAGAAGATATACAAGAGGCAAACAAACATATGAAGAAATGCTCAACATCACTAATCATCAGAGAGATGCAAATCAAAACCATGAGATACCATCTCACACCTGTCAGAGTGGCTATTATTAAAAAGTCACAAAATAGCAGATGTTATCAAGGTTGCAGAGAAAAGGGAATGCTAACATACTGTTGGTGGGAATGCCTAATTAGTTCAGCCACTGTGGAAAGCAGTTTAGAGATTTCTCAAGCAACAAAAAATACAGTTACCATTCAACCCAACAATCCCATTTCTGGGTATATACCCAAAAGAAAACAAATCATTCTACCAAAAAGTCACCTGCAATTGTAAGTTCATCACAGCATAATTCACAATAGCAAGAACATAGAATCAACCCAGGTGCCCATCAACAGCAGATTAAATAAAGAAAATGTAGTACATATACACCATGGAATACTACACAGCCATAAAAAAGAACAAAGTTGGCCAGGGGTGGTGGCTGGCACCTGTAATCCCAGCACTTTGGGAGACCAAGGCGGGTGGATCACCTGAGGTTGGGAGTTCGAGACCAGCCTGAACAATGTGGAGAAACCCCATCTCTACTAAAAATACAAAATTAGCCAGGTGTGGTGGCTCATGCCTGTAATCCCAGCTACTCAGGAGGCTGAGGCAGGAGAATCGCTTGAACCCTGGAGGCAGAGGTTGTGGTGAACTGAAATTGCACCATTGTACTCCAGCCTGGGCAACAAGAGTGACACTCTGTCTAAAAAAAAAAAAAAAAAGATCAAAGTCATGTCATTTTCAGCAACATGGATGCAGCTGGAGGCTATTATCCTAAGTGAATTAACACAGAAACAGGAAACTAAATACTACTTGTTGTAACTTAGAAGTAGAGCTAAACAATGGGACACATATGGACATAAAAATGGAAACTATAGACACTGGGAACTCCAAAAAAGGGAAGAGGGAAAGGACTGAAAAACTACCTATTGGGTGGTGCTATGTTCATTATATGGGTGACAGGTTTTCAATAGAAGCCCAATGCTCAGCATCGTGCAATATACCCTTGTAACGGACCTGCACATGTACTCCCCAAATCTAAAATTAAAAACAAGATGCTGTCATCATCATAATATATGATATATATATTATATATGACATATACAATATATATATAGTTGACCCTTGAACAATAGGGGTTTGAACTACATGGGCCCCCTTATAAGTAAATTTTCTTGTCCCTCTGCTGCCTCTGAGGCAGTGAGACCAACTCCTCTTCTTCCTCCTCCTCCTCAGCCTACTCAACATGAAGACAATGAGAATGAAAACCTTTATAATGGTCCACTTCCAGTTAATGAATAGTAAATATGTTTTCTCTTTCTTACGATTTTCTTAATGTTTTTTCTCTAGCTGACTTTATTGTAAGAATACAGTATAGAATACATGTAGCATACATGTGCTACAGGTATTATGTATGCTACATGTGTTATATACATGTGTGCTATATGTGTTAATTGACTGTTTATGTTATCAGTAAGGCTTCCAGTAAACAGTAGGCTATTAGTAGCTAAGTTCCGGGGGATTCAGAAGAAGTTATACATGGATTTTTGGCTAGGCATGGTGGCTCACTCCTGTAATCCCAACACTTTCGGAGCCAAGACTAGAGTATTGCTTGAGCCCAGAAGTTCAAGACCAGCCTGAGCAACATAGGAAGACTCCTTCTCTACAAAAAAAAAAAAAAAGAAAAGAAACAGCCTGGCATGGTGGTGCACATCTGTGGTCCCATCTACTTGGGAGGCTGGAGGTGGGAAGATCACTTCAGTCCTAGAGATGGAAGCTACAGTGAGCCATGATCATGCCACTGCACTCCGGCCTGGATGACAGAGACATCCTGTCTCAATTTAACAACAAAAAAGTTATACAAGGATTTTCAACTGCACAGGGGATTGACACCCCTAACCCTCACATTGTTTGACAGTCAACTGCATATACCATACATGTAAACTACACATATATCATATTTATTTATATATATTTTTTATTCTGAAGCTATATTTTTAAATTCAACATT